>NW_026570256.1:0-1249434 GCF_019649055.1 Paramacrobiotus metropolitanus | reverse complement strand
ACTGTCTGTCTGTCGCTCGTACGTGATGGTGACACAGATACGCGTAGCAGACGATAAAATTAAAAATATAAATTTTCATTTAAATTTTTTAATACTGTGTTTTTGTTCTCCATTATGCATCTTACCGATACCGATTGTTATACCCATTGTTAGTAGATACCGATTGTTAGTAGGTGGTTCGCGCTGGAGATTGCGGATTGCACAATGACTCCCTTGGGCTATGATAACGACGGCAATAACAAGTAACAACAACACTCAACAATCAAGGCTGATAATCTGGCAGATTGTTTACACAATTATATTATTAATTTTTCTCTTGCTCGGCGATCATTTCCATGCTTGCGTACGAAATTAAATGCGAACTGCGAAGCCATTGCGGTGAAGACCGTGCAGCTGACTGCAGCGTATGTAAAACAGGGTGCGCAAATAGTGTGCTTACATACTGCATATAGATATACGTACTCGTACATACAGTACTTAACGACATACTACTTTAATATCGTAATAATATTATAAGTAGTTAGTACTTACTGTATATTAGGTATATTATAATCATACTAAACTTTATTACAAACAGACAAGTAATTATTTTATAAGTTAAATTTGAACTAAAATAAATTTGAACTAAAAAATTTTTCTATCTGTTTGTACTGCTTCTCAGCTCTCCACTGTATCACTGATATGTTGTACCTCTTTTGTTTGCGTTTTTGTTTCTAAAAAGTTGTTGGTTTGTATTGTTTTGTTTGCGTTTTTGTTTCTCTTGTTTCTCCATATTTATAGTTAGGTGACCACTCCGTACACACCCTTTTACTCCGTACACAACCATTCCGCGATCGGCACTATCTTTATCTGCGTGCACTACCTTTTATTTTTTTTATTTTTTCACAGCAAAGTTATTTCTAGGACTGCCTTTTTTCCTCATCAGTAGTTATTGCTAACAGTTATGAAAGACGTTAAAAGGACATAATATTATTGCAGTAAACGTTTAATAGCGTACTGATAGTAGGGCTGCATATGAATAATTCTATTCCAATATACCGTATAATATAGGTTTAATCCATGGAGACAGAAATTGATTTCTGCTTTTCTGTAGTAATATAGATTACAAGGTATCTATATATAAAAGTGTGGTAATGTACCGAGTGAATGGTAGTGTCAAAGGTTTTGCACGGAATGAAAGGTAGTGCAAAAGGTTGTGTGCGGAGTAAAAGGGTGTGTACGGAGTGGTCACCTTATAATTATATAAAGGGGAAAATTGCCTTTTTTTACTCATATCGGAGAAATACATACGTGCGGTAAAGTTGTTTTGACCATTCGGAGCGCAGATAAACACAATTACAAACCATGGCGATGTTCTTCGTTTTCCTCGTATTTAAGTTTGTTTCAGCTTCGGCTACTTTAGTTCTAACCGTGTGGAAAACATTCGATGGTTTCCATGTAAACTGTAAAAATTTGGAAACACTTAAGAACAGTTAACCGGCGTACGTATGATCATTTTGACTTACGCATGCTGCCATGCAGTATTTACTACTTAGAGAGATTTCACGTTTTTTGGTACCGTGGGATTCAGTTCACACGTACAGTTCCACGTCACTGTCTATTATAGATACAAAAATTTAGTGCTATAAAGAATCGGCCAAATACTACTCAGTAGCACAAGTACGGTATGCTGCAACTGAGTGCAACCTCCGAAAAGCCCAAACCGCGCAACATGCAATCGCGCTAATTCCTTCCGTCCAGATTATTCTATGATCGTTGTCACCAATATTGCCTTAATACCTGCAAAATCACACACTGAGTACAATACAGTAATAACAGAAGGATGGAAAACAGCTATTTTTTTTGCGCTCCGTGCATGTTGACTTGTTAGCTGCAACTCGATTTGCATCATTACTGTTCTAATTTAATAATACTTTGGGAAATTAGGGATGTGGTCATTTTTTATAAAATTTCAAACCGTAGCGATTATTTATCTCGGATTGTAAAAAATTTATTGTTCAGTTCATAGTCAACATACTGCTAGCATCCAGACACCGGAATCGTAGCATTAATGGTCGCTTGGAGCACCACGGATCCGTGGACGGGTCTCGTGTGGAAACGGTGCAGTTGGACTCTTGCCAGCAATCTCGTCCGATTCCGAGCTGCTGCAAGTTGTTAGTCCACAGATCCGGACAGCCCGGACTGCCGTACGTCGTGAAATTGGAACTGTACCGTCCGTCAATCATCCCCACCAAGTAACGGTGGCGCTGGATAGGGTGATCGTATGGCTCGTCACGTGGGCAACGTACTAGGAACTGTTTTCCCACAGGAATCACCACCTCGGTCCAATAGTAATCTTCGACAAACCGTTTATTCCCAGGAAACTTCTTATCTATATGGCGAGGTACAAAATGGTGCTTGATCTGTATGCTCGCATCAGTGTTGTTCTCGGCTACCACCTGTTCAACAGATGAATCTTTAATATTTACAATGCTGAACATGTCACTTTCGGTTTCCGGATTTCGCTTCTGTCTTTTCGCCACGAACATTGCGCTTCCCTAATGTACACTAGGACCAGCCCAAAAATCCGTTTAAATTATGTATAAATGATTACTTTCATATTTTATCGCTGTATCGGTTTGTATATACTGTACATAAACGAAAATGACTCAAATTTGTAGTTTTAACACTTTGTGCAATCAGTAAGCAATGTTATTATATGGCGGACGTAAAAGAAGCGGTATTTACCCACATCAGGCAACGAAATTTATGGACACTTTCACGTTCTGCGCATTCCAGACAATTTCGTACGTAATATGGATTTGCGTACCGGACACCAGATACACTATATTCCTGCGCTATTCCACATTAGAGACTTCATAAGTTTTTTTTAATCCCATGTACAAGCAGGTACAAATACAATAACAACAGCTATCACGAAATCAGTTTTTGAAACGTTTCTATCATGTGTAACAATGCAGAGACTGCCGTGACTCTGGTGTCCGTGGTATGCAAATCCTTATTACGGAAATGTCAGAATTGCAAAAAACCTCGGAGTACGGGTGGGTATGTCCTAACACGTGTTAACACATACCCACGTACGTGCACTTGACTTTCAAAATAATGCTGCACCATTTAAAAGTCCAGTGCACGTATGTACGAGAGCAGTTTCGCATCCGAAACCCCTAATCACACAAACGTTCCTCAATTGACTCTCTCTTACCGCTGCAAAAAGCAAAAAGAACAAGCCCGGCACCAACACGTCGGACATGTCTCCAGATTCAGGGAATACGTTGGAAATTTTAAAAGCGGATATGGCACTGATACAAAAACAACGCGACTCCCTACTGACGGCTTAGATTCGTTCGATTTAACGAAACAAAGAGAAAATAAGGCTGCAAACCGCCTGCATATCATGAAGTCGGTGAAAATATAAGCACCGTCATTCTCTAATTATTAGACAGATGTTAGTGTTCTCCGTTTTTCCGTTTCACGGTAATTTATTGCTTAATGAGGCCGCAGGCAATGTACTTACTGAAACTTTCGTTGTTGCAATTAAACGTATCCGGTTTTTCTCCCTGATTAAAAGGTTGTACCGCTCGTTCATAATTTATCGTAGCAATTTTATTGTACTCTGTATAACAGTCTCGATACTCATTCAGCGACTCGAGATAGAACTGTTCGTTAAGTATCAGCCAGCGAGTAATAGGCGTCGTTATACCGAACATCTACATTATTTATGGAAGTACTAGTAATTAAACTGAGGATGCTAATTAACTAGATTAATCTACCAACCAGGCTGCTGTCACTGGCATCTCTACATTGTAAGTTGTACCCAGTTTATATTTTAAAATATAAATCTCTGATAGCCAACAGATAAATTTATCTGCTTAGGCTTTTTGTGAGGTTGTAAAATAATAATTATTAATTAAACTACTGTACAGAGTAGATATTGCCAAAGGAGTTAAAGCGTGTAACTTTTTGAAATTGTTGACGCGATACTCTGAAATTTGCTTTTAATAAGAGATTAAAAGGCATTCGTCTGGTTAAGAGACTCATTGTATCCTGATTCCTGACTTGACAAATCGCTGTTGATAAAGAAAAAAACAAGAGAACCACTGATTATTTCTAACAACGCTAAAGATTGCGTTTGATCGGGCTTCTACCAATAGATCGCAACACTTCCTTGACGACAGTTCCGGTGGAGTGCCGTGTACAAGTACCGCTTCTGCGCCACTGCAGTAAATGTTACTCGTAAAATGCTGCTGAATAGGTTTAACCTGAAATCTGTTTACCGGAATTGGTATTTATTGGCATTTCACCACCTGCTCATTCACCGGCAAGAGCCCATCCATGCGTCAATAAGCCCTTCGGCCGGCCGGGGCCACTCCACTTGCTACAATCACCACTTTCTTAAAAACAGCTAACTCTTTTTACCGACGTTGTTGTGCAGGCGTAATCGGGCGAAAAGTCACGCACGGCCGCCGGGAGCCTGCCGTATTATTCGGCGTACAGTGGATGGAGTGCAGCGATAATTGCTGATTCGACTTGGTACACAATCCACTGACCTTTAACGAGCTGATGCCAGCTGCTCTTAACCTTGACAACCCGGCTTCATTATAACCTCATTCGCGCGGATATAACCTGGTTCGTGTACTGTATGATTTATCAAATCACTGCACGCCAACGGGAAATTAACCGGGCCGATCAACACAAACGAGCAATACGCTGCTTTATGCTAAAATCTGCTGCATGTTTATGGGCCCATGCCGATTGTTTACACACCCCGTCGTAAAAAATCCCCCATCGCTGCAAGGTGTGGCTGCAGCGGGTAAAAATAGGCACTGATAAAAATCCCGTCGATATCGAATACATTATTGATTTTGCCGTTAGCCGGTTAAATATGCGATCTCCCGTGTTCACAGCTCCGTCAACTCACGCACATACCGCACTGCCATCGTTTAATGATCACTAAAGAAAGCCGTTTTATCTCTAGTAAAAAATCTCGATGTTAATGGGCAAAAACACGCATAAAACTCTCATTTTCTCCCTGTGAGCGCCCATGCATTAATACACGGCATCCCCGGGGCGGCCGGTCTTAAAAGCACGGACGACTATCCAGAGAATGAAATGTTATAGCAGCTTCGAAACGGAAGATCAGTGCTCTAATACCGGTTATTATTTTTATAAAGCTCTTAAAACTCTAAAAAACTAAAACATAGAATCTGTCGCAGAAATGAAGAAAAAGCCCGCGGGAGCCGTGTGCACAAGAAGAGGGCGCGCGGCGGCGCACGGGGCAATGATGAATGGATAAATTACGCTGGTCGACGTCAGCTGCTTGCTTCGGCGTATATTGAACAGATGGTATTGATTTCTTGTTTTTGGCTGCGGCCCGCTGGAATGGATTGGTAGCTGGTGTGTGTGTTAGAAGGAAATGCGGCGATGGAGAAGTGTTATATGGTGGTACATCTGTGTATGCAGCCGGGGCATCTTGTTCCTGTAATACAATTTAGCAAGTCAATTACAATTTTGTCAGAGGGTCATACAAGACGGCTTAATTACTTTAGCTCAACGAAGAACGATGGGAGAACGCTAGCAGCTTTTTTTGAGGTGTGGCACGGGAGAAATACCACGAAACAGCGGTGGCTAGATTACGGCTTGGAGATGTTATTCACTTGTGTAACTTGATGACAGAAGATTATTGTTAATGGAAACCAAAAACATTAGCCTTTTTTTGTCGGTGAAATTCGAGGTTAGTTTCGTATCATCCCCTCTTAAAATCAGCTTCTTGCAAACATGCGTTAGCAGTACAGAAAAAATTAACGCATTGTGTAAATAAATCAATAAAATTAGAATTAGCTTTTACACGTAAAAAAATTGGTACGCCTCGGCAATTTTTGGTATTATTTCCCTGCCCATTGATTTATTATCTTTCTAAATGAATTTATAGCATGTATTTCGTTGCAGTATTGAAACTTAACGCATTATGAAAATAAACCGAAACAAATAGTGCAACCAAATAAAACAGAAATAAGAAAATAAGAATAACGAGTAAACGAGAAAATAACAATAAGCTTTAACACGCAAGACATGTGACAGCAGTAATATAAAACAATCAAAAATTTTAATTTTGGGTGTCTGTGTTAAATTCAGCTCGCTAATTATATGCAGGTTACGATGACGGGGGAATTAACGGTATCTTTTACTGAGTAATGCCTACAATCAAGCCTGTTGACGAAAGGCAAGAAAAGCTGCGTGCCTGTGACGGAATCCGTGTAAATAATTAAAATTCTCTCCCACTTTAATGACAACCTACGTGTTCTACAATTACAATGTCGTATGCAGAATTTATGTATGCCATATTGAAAATAACAAGATTTGGTAAGTAAGTAAAAGCGGATGAAAGTTTTAATTATTTTACACTCTGTGTCCGGTAATCCCGGATTCGGTTCTTTATATTTTCTGGGAAGGGATTTTAATCATGCATGCGGTTTCATTACTGCCGGCTGGTGGTGACATTTCCCCAATTCACCGTAATGTAGATCACGGTACAATGTACAAAACAGAAATAGACGTTTATATGCAATCCTTACCATATGGTGGCTTATTCCTCATTAGCGTCATCCTTCTTGGGCGCCCCGCCGGCGGCCGATGCACCGCCTCCACCGGCAAACATGGGATTGACAACCTCAATCTCGCCGGGCGGCGCTAATCCCGGGCACTCGTACACCGTATAATCCCCATAATCCTCCGCCTCGTCATCATCATCCTCGGTGTCATAGTCCGAATGGTCACCGCTGCGCGGCTCGGACGTACTACCGCCGCTGCTGGGATTGTTGTCGGCCGACGATAGGATCTGTTTCTTTTGGTGTTGGTAGTGGTAGGTCTCGGCCGACTTGGCCAGGGACCGATCCCCGGACAGGTCCAGAAAGGTCGGCTTGACCGGGGGTCCGGTGACCCCGTAAGCCGGCTCGGCATCGTCCAGGTAGGCCGGGCGTTTACGCCGGTAACGCCGGTAGATGATGGCCGACGCTATACAGGCAAACACCGCCGCACACGTCCCGGCCACCGCCACCGGGGTCACGATAGACCAGCTGCCGTCGTCCTCCACAGTGTTGCTGGCCGCGGCGCGCTTGTCACCCAGGGATTTGATCAAAAAGTCCAGCTGGGGAGTGGCTACGAAGGGGGTCTCGGGTGGGGCCTGCAGGTGGTGAGGGGCCGCCACAGGGGGCAGGCTAACGACTTCCGGGGCTTCCGGGATTTCCGGTGCCCTGGTCACTTCTTCCGCCACCATTTCCATCGTCGTGACCGTTTTTTCCTCCTCAGTATCGACCGCCGCGGCGGGATCGGGTAGCTCCACCGCGCGCCACTGACTGAAATCCGGGAAAGCTAATCGCTGGGTGAAATCGATCTCCGCCGGCTCCCATTCCAGGAATCGTGGCTGTTTTTCTTCCCCCTCCTCCTCTTCATCTTCCGGTGGCTGTTGTTGTTGTTGTTCTTCCAGCGGCCACATTGGCTCGTACACCGGCTCCGATTTCTTCTCTTCCTCTTGCTCATCTTCCAACGTGACCTTGGCCAATGGGGGAGCGGTCACAGGGACAGCGGGCGCCAGTGGCGGGCCGTGGCGACCATCTTCCTTCTCGGCGTAGTTTAGGTACAGCGGTGTCTCATCGCTGATGCTTGGAATGTGCACTTTCACCGGGACGGCCTTCTTCTTGACCACCGGTGTCGGTAGCGCGAATTTAAACGGTCCGGCACCGCGGTTATTGGTGGCATCCTCGGCTACCGGCTGGAAACGGGTGCGGGGCAGCGCGTTCAGCCGCTGTAATAAATCCCGGTTAAAGAGTGCCGGTGTCGGCTCTTCACTGGACTCTGCATCATCGTCTGGACTGCTGGGATTCCAGACGTTCTCCCGCAGCGCCGCATAATCCGCATCATCGTTGTAACCCAACGGCCAGGCGTCGAGCGCAGCGAGGCAGACGATGAGCAGCACCGGCACCCGGATGATGGACGTCGCCATTCGACTAACAACCTAACTTCCGTGCCGGTGTCGTTTTTTCTAAAGCAGTGTTTAAGAAAGAAACAAAAAAGGGGAAAAACTAAAAGCTGCTTGTCAGATTAATTCCATATGGTCGGAATGTTGAAGGGATGTTTCACAGCAGAGTGCAATCACGAACAAGATCCCGCTGACGTCGGTTGATATGGCAGCCGTATAAGCCTAGCACGTGAAGGCCGTATCAGCGGCTCTTTGCCTTTATCCGATCGATAGCCAACACGCACGTATAGACTGTACGAGAATGCATATTGCTTCAATGGAGAGTTGATTTCTCCAGTTGGCTTCCTGTTGGCTAGAGGCGCGTGACAGCCGGCGGATGCCAGTGACGCACGTCACGGGAAGAGAGGAAGGGAGAGGAGAGAGGGAACAAACTGGATCGATCGTAATTTCCATCAGCTTCCTCTAAGTGGGAATGAGAGGCCGTGCGGATGCTGTGTGTATGTGCGCGCCCTATACATACACTGCACCTGAACGCATTCTCATCAGCCGCTCTAAAGGGAATTGCGTCCCCGGCGCTGATGGACGACTTTTCCGTCTGTGTGTACCGGGCGCGTTGTATGCCTGTGTGCTTAGTGCGATGCTGTTCTTTGGCTAATGATAGAACAAATGTTTGCTTAGTGCACTGCTGAAAAAACACCATGGAGTGAGAGATGCGACGCCGCAGCGGCACTAAACGGGCTTCCTGCATAATTAATTGCCCGGGTCGTTAGCGTGCACTTGCCGGGAGAGGAAGAACACGATTAAAAGGGAAAAATATTGCACAGCGCGCGTTCGTTCAGATTGTGTTTGTTTTATGGCAGATTTTGATACCATTTTTATTCAAACTCAGTTACATAAAAACTACACGCAATCATGACCTTTAGACCTGCAATAATTTATAAGGCTATTAAATTCTATAGCAGCATTTTTGCACAATTAGAAATTCTATTTTCTCACGAAGTCGTTGGCGTTAATGTCAAACTGGCATTTAGGTCGTTTCTCCATAATAAGATTGTCTATGTTTTTCTACCAAAAGGAAATATAGGACTTTCCATCGATAAAAGCCTGCATGAATACCCATGAAACCGAATGAATGCACATAAAAGCCATTGGAATCTGGGACACCATGTTTACTTTCCAGTCTGCTTGACAAGGGAATCGACAGCCAGTTGGGAAACAACATGACATT
Source organism: Paramacrobiotus metropolitanus (assembly GCF_019649055.1). NCBI lineage: Eukaryota > Metazoa > Tardigrada > Eutardigrada > Parachela > Macrobiotidae > Paramacrobiotus > Paramacrobiotus metropolitanus. The sequence goes on along the minus strand of NW_026570256.1, from coordinate 1,240,231 downwards.
GTCCCCATTTGTACAGTGTGTTGATTACACGGGTGTATCGATACACCATATCCGGCGTGTATAACACTTTTGACCTTGACAGCACCGAGCGCCGTGATATAGCGTGTTCTTTTGTCCTGCCCTGTTCATACATCAATTTCATCGTCCTGGTATTTTCACCGAACCGATTGTAATCCGTCCATCGCGGATAATAAGAGATTGATGGGAGTTTAGACGGAGTATGGCACGCGTGGCACGTGATACCGGCGCTGCATCAATCTGCTGTTAGATAATCACCGCGACGGTGGTCGTGAACTGTATATGGCAGTGTCAGTATGTGCGCTGCCTTTTTGTGTGGATTAATTAATTGGATGGAGCCCTTCCCCGGCATCCTGCCGGTTGGGCTGAGTGCGCGCAAGCTGGTTGATCTGGGACGCAGAATAATTATGTTGCGCTCAGTAAAGCTGTACAGCTTCCGTGTGCCGGCTTGTACCGTCAAGTAATTGGGCTGTGTACCGCTGTTTTCTTTCCCGTGACGCGGCAGATTGTTTGCTTGTGTGCCTTGTGATTTTATGATTAATTACGCGGTAATCTGCGATCGGCTCAAATGACGTTGCAACACGATCTTGCGCGCACGGGAATACGTACAATAACATACGCGCTTTGAAAATATTTTCACGAATGCAGGTGTATCATATGTTTTTCCTGTTTTCTCCACTGTTTAGAAATTGTTGAACGTTATGTCCCAAGGAAAAACAGAGCACACATTGCAGAATTGCTGGTAGCAGATATACGAATCAGAGAGATCTAAACTTCATTCAATTTTCAAGAAATTCGACTGTACATACAGATACTGTACTTGTACATACTCAGTAAGTGCACAATCATTCGACTGCGTTAGGCTATTTCTTAAAACTTTACTCACTTTTAAAAAAGCTATTTTGCCGTTAATTTCCTTAGTTGCAAATTCGTACATAATGCTTTTACGTAGTAGATGGAAAAACGGATCATAATATTGCGACATAGTATCTATTTATGGATAAACAACACGAGTATGATGTTAATAAACAAGCACGCATTTAAACACAAGGTTAGCGTAATCTATTTGTAGATAAACAACGCAAGATCATGTTCAAAATAAGTATACGCGCATTTTAAATTATCATGTTAATATCTGTGTACAGCAGGTATGCGCATTTTGTATGGCGTTGGTACGCCGGAAATAGACACATAGACGGACAGACTGCATTTGTTTCTATTTTCGTAAACAAAATTGCGTAACGACCGTCATCGCTATAGTCATACTGAAAACCACCTCGGGGCCGTTTTCACATCGATTTGATGGGAATTCCCTGCATTATGTAACAGCGAATCCATTATGTCGTAAATTTTCATCACCGGAAGATGAAAATTAAAGAATATACCCGTGCCACAAATAGCTCTTGCCGACGCCCGAGAACACTTGTTTATTTACCAGAGACCGCGGAATAGCAAAGTAACGCGTACAGACTTAACAACAACAACAACACCGTTAATCTCTGGTAATTGCAACCGGCGCCGTAATAAATACATTTTATTGCAGTACGAGGCAAGCGGCAACTCTTTCCCATCGCTTTAGTAAATTACCTCACTTTCCCTGCTGCATCTTACCCGTGCGCAGGCGCTCACGTGATATTTGATTTCAGCCGTTTCACGTCTAAACCGGTTTGCGGCTACAGTTGATTACGCAAACTGTCATAAAGAATATAGAGAAAAGCACGGCAGGCGAGATTTTATCGCCGGCTCAGTGAGCGCTGATCAGTAATCACAATGGTTACGTTATCACGTGAGCGCCTGCACACGGGTAAGATGCAGCAGGGAAAGTGAGGTAATTTACTAAAGCGATGGGAAAGAGTTGCCGCTTGCCTCGTACTATTAATAAAGGCGTAACGCCGATAAAGGGCCTATTACGTTGTGTACCGGAAACGGCGATTACAAACTGTACATTTGCATCGAGACCCCGATAGCAAACATGCATCATAGCCCCGAATAAATTACCATGATATCATAAACATTCGGAACAAAGAACAATAAAAGGATGTGTATGTTTACCAACTGGAGCCTGCGTTATATTAAGGTTTGACCGGATAGGCTTGTCATTAATGGCTCCGGCGCTATATAAATCACGGCTCGATTCGTGTATCGGCATTCTCTAAAGCAGTTACATTTCTTCACTTGTTAACGAATAGTTTTGCATAATGCGTGGTGTATTGATTGTTGTATTGTGTTTGGCAGGGTACCGCTGCGTCCAGGGCGGCGGCTGTCCGGCCTCACAGAATCCCTCCGGGTCGTGGACGGCCCCTCCAGGCGGCTGCAACAGTGTGGAGTGTGTCGTGTACGACATCAGCTCGCAGAACACCTGCCGTTATGTCGACAGCGAGAAGGCCACGAATGATGCCCGCTGGAAAGCCGGTCTGAACGCCGATGTGGATGTGCAGATCCTGAAGGGGAAGATTGCCGCCTACAAGCTGCAATGGTTCAACGGTGGTTGGTCGGATTGGTATGTGCCCGGCAAGAACGACATTGACACCAAGCTGAACGGATGCAGCATGCGCCGACAGTGGTCGTACTTCTTCGATCACGTCCATTCTTACATCATCTGCCAGTAATCGGTACGATCGCCTGGCTCCATGGTTGGCGAACTGACAAGGCTCTGTTTTCCGTTGGCAGTTTCAGATGCGCTGTTAACGGTTGCTACTTTGTGTATGTTACTAATGGGGCCAATGGGCCATTAGCCATGGTAATCTTCACGTACGCACTTCGTTTCTCTTACAATCTAAGTAGTTTGCAAATTTAATCAGTTCTTCATAGAATTTCTGAGTATGCAGATACAATAATATTATCTGATTGTATATACTGAGTGGTGCTCGTTGAAAAATAAATCAACACATAATATTACTTGTCATATACGTCTGCGACTACAGTAAGGAAGTAAATACGAACTAACGATAAGTTACGTATAAAATTATCACGAATGAAGTTATCTTATTACGTACTTATAACGTATATACAGACCATGTACTTTACGAATAAAGCTATTTTGGTACGTACTTATGTGGCACGATCTGGTGAATTGCACGAGGCAGCAAAGTACGAGTAAACTGCATCTGATAATCGTATTTAAAATGGAATTTACTAGTCCGTCGTCAGTGTGATCGGTACGTTCAACTTTGGAAGCAAATATTTAATAAAAGATGATTATCTTTGTAACAAATTTGTGCCCATCGTATCATTCGTACCCGTACATATGGATGATAAATATAGATATTCAAAGTCAAACATACATAGCCACTGTGGCACACCATACTGTACTACCCGAGTAGTACCAGTATTGTACACAGGCTAATACAGCGAAAGCCATGCGTTCAGTGATAGTCAAACTGTACCGGACTGTACAAGTTAGTTATCTGGTAATTCTGGTTTATGCGACTGCGATATTTCTGATATCATTCTGAGTTTCTAAAAGCCTGTAATTTTCACTTTTTCAGGCGTTTGCGATAAGCGTAAGTATATCACAGTTATGTATTAACATCAAATTTTTAATAAATATTTATATCTGCGTTTGTGTATGGTTTTTTGACTTTTTTCCCTGTGTAGTTGCGTGCTGCTGGCTAGCATTCCACCGGGACTACAAGCTCTCCAATGGCAGAGACCAGTCGTGCAAACTGGATCGAAGATAATGGCTTCCGTACACTGGATGATCTGCGCTTGGCTCCTCTGTCAGTCAGTAGTAATTCGCCACCCACCCTTGTACCAGTGACGAGCCAGGAAAGACCCAAGATCGCCAACTTCGATGCGAGCACATTCCGGGAGAAGCTCTTTCAACTGGTTCCTGTGTTCCAGCACATTAGTTTAAAAGGAATAGCCACTGTGGGGGACTTCTTGGTGGACGCGCTCTTAGACCGCACACCAGACACCATCCATCTGGTCTTAATGCTGGAGAAAAGTACCGAGGATTTCGGTGCAGCCGCCGTGTCCACAGCGCTGACCGAACGCGCTCGGGACTTCGTCGAAGAGCTGCTCCAGTTAACGGATCCCGAGGAGGTATCCGTGGCGCGCTGCCGGGGTGTGCACACCATCGAAGCGCCATGCCTGCCGTTCCCGGTGCGGTTGGCTTGCTATGACAATCTGACGGCGTGGTTCGATACCACCGATATCAGCTGTGCTGAGATCGCCTACTATCGCCACGAAGTCGTCATGTCGCAACGCGGTCTGGATGGTCTACGGAACATGCGTTTCGTCATCGGACGGGAATACTACAAATCCCGCAGCAAGATGCAGCGTATTGTCCGGTACTTCCAGATGGGATTTGATATCGTATTGGAGCATTTAAAGATGAACCACGTCACCGAGATTCCGCGTCCGGTTGATGGTACCGATACTGTGCTCCCGCTTCCGTATTTGACGATAACGTTCGAGGGAACCGAAGGGAATAAAATTCTTGTCAATACTCTCCGTCCTGCAGATGAAGCAGAGGTTTACGCTAATATGGGTGTGGATGACGCCGTTCCACTGGAAAACCAACAGAAATATTGGATCGAACACAATATTTACTGGCTTATCCACAAAAAATACAGCGATATGGTGTTTTACGGAAAGGGCCGGAATGTTCTGGAATCTGAAGCGTTTTCGTTACAACTAGCCTTAACGCCGGAAATCATTGCTGAGTTTTATGAGGTCTTGAGAATGGAATTGGTGGAACAGGCTGTACAGGGTGTTCGTATTGATCCGCTGGTGCTGCAGGAATACATTATAGTGCGAAGCACCACTCAGATTTGTCTGGGTCTGTTTGCGCACGTGGAGATCCAATGGAATAATTCACCGGAATCGGGGGCGCTGTGGATTTCGGATGAGTTTGTTCCGCAGTTGCAGGTTTATCTGGATTGGTTGATAGCAGAACATGCCAGAGCAGCTCAGCGCTGCCTAATCGATTTTGCGGACCTGGTTATGGATGGATCCATCCATTCCCTTGTAAGTGAGCGTCGTAACGAATTTTCCACCAAATCCCAGTGGTATGGGCGTGTTTGGCGACTGCGGTTCTTTTAGGCCTACCGTGCTGGTCTTTCAAAGTGTTAATCTTCGGTTAATGAAATCGTGTGATAAGTAGAACTGCTTACAAATTATCATAAAGTTAATATTAATTTGCTCACTTGGACCGTATTAGTTGGCCCACAATGGGCCAATGTCAAAACGACGGCGGAATTTTCTGCCGGCGGAAATTTTGTGCGGTCAAAACGCCGGCGGAAATTCTCGTGGTCAAACTGCCGGCGGAATTTCCTGAACATGCATTTTTTACGGAAATCACAAATTGATACAAAACCAAGTTATTGGTAAACTAATTCATGCAGTAAGTACAAGCTGGAAATTCTATGTACTGTATTAAGTATCTATGTATTCTGGTCAAACATCCTTCTGCTACTGCAAGTTTCAAAACATGTTTCATCGTTCGGCAGATAAACAGTCAGCAATAACAAACGAGAACAACAACTTTGAAAAAGTAGAAAAATTAAAAAAAGCACCAGCAAACCAAAAACACACTGATGAAAGAACATACGTACGTGCTCGAAGACCAATCAGCCAATCCTAACTGGGCCGCTAAACAGCTAACAAAATAACAAAAAAAACACAGTGACAAAAGAACATACATGCCTTGAATTCACCACTACTGCAGCTAGCGCCTATACAGACTGTACATATATGCGGCCCGATAAGGAGGCTTATATCTATATTAATAACGGCGCGCCCGAATCTATGTAAGGTACATTTTTCTTCCAAAATTGTTTTTAAATATGCACAGTAAATGAAATTAAAAAGTTACCAAAATTCCGCCGGCGTTTTGCCACACAAAATTTCCGCCGGCAGAAAATTCCGCCGTCGTTTTGACCACACAAAATTTCCGCCGGCAGAAAATTCCGCCGTTATGTTTCTAGAAGATTTCAGCTATCACGCAGTGAATTCCCTAATAATGATATTCCATTGACTGTTCAATAATGATATTCCATTGACTGTTCAATAAAAAAGTACACAGGATTTTGAAATCAAGCGGTCTTAAAAATGAACTATAGCGTGTGAATCGGCATCTACAGAGTACTTGTTGCTGTTCTGAGCATTAAAAGCATGCCTAAACGGTGATCGACAGACATACTGTATTGAAGTCAAATGCAATACTATAACTGATTCACAGAAAAGTCGTATAATAATAGTCTGCATAAAAACCAGTGAACCGCACATTTCATTTCCAATCCCATTTATCTGACGTTATGAATACAGTCGATATAAATTCCCGCGACTCGGTAATCAAATGCGCTTGAGTCTTGTAATTCACGGATGGTGATTTACAAAATCTTTTATAGCGAATTCCCTAAGCGATGGATTTCCTTGTTGTCGATAATATGCACTCCCGCCGGTTCGTTGCTGATGGTGCTGGCAACCATAGCTTTAGCGAGAAATTCAATGGGCACGGATATTGCGGTCGGAAACATGCACGTCACTGGTTTAATCATGGCGACCATCTATAAAATACTGAATTGTGTCGGTAAAACGAGGCTGGAAGGGGATGGAAAATTAACTGTAAAGGATCATGCTTGACACCTTATAGATGAGTATCTGTACTTCTACAGACACTGTAACTATTAACGCCATTTGGAATGTCTTGACAATACGTAAGAAGCGTACGTCTTGACAATACGTAATCTCGAAGCGCTCGTGGACGTTGGTGTTTCGCATGAGCGCGGCCAAATCATTGCAAACCTACCACTTTCTCCATGGGGCGCCGCTCTGCACGATCCGTTAATAAAAACCTGCGAAATAAGATTTTGTAGGGCGTAATCAGGTTGTACCTAGAAGGTATGAACTGGTGCAACATACCCAGGTCGATAAATACTTGTGCGCTCAAAACCTAGTTCGCTGACTTCCCGATCCGTTTGGCCCTTCAGAAAGAACAAGTAAGTTAACAGGGCTTCTTTAGATGAAACACCCACGCCGTGGAAAAATATGCAACGATTATCTTTTGCACAAATGTGTACCTTCACGCGGTTGTAAAGCAAATGGCTGTTTTCGTCCACGCTTGCTGCAGATATCAGGTGGAAATGCTTGGCACCGCCGAGTTTCGATGCTTTGGCAACGCTCAGTGTGTAATCGTGCTCGATTTTTATAAAACCTTCCTGAAAGAAAAATGATATACACAGATAATACACACCCTCTATACATCAAGTCATTATCCGAGGTACAAACTACTTTATTTTAGCACGTCTGACACCTTGTGGGCTGCCGGAATTATTTTGCGAAATTACCACAAGCACGTTATTCTGGTGTAATGAGTATATTTTCATTCTGCTGTGAATGTTACAGATCTGTTCACGAGCATTACTTCATTGCATCGTGAGTTTTCCATCCACAGATTAAAATTAAACTAGGAAATTGCACTCGTTTTTTTAAGGCATGCGTAAAATTTTTTTTAAATAACGCAGTAGCATTGTTGCAACCGATTAGCCGCACTTCCTCCTACCTTTCCTGATTTGCCCCGGGTAGTTCCCAGACAGCTGTAACCCACATCAAATCCTTCGAAATCCTTCTGGTGTACTTCATCAATTTTGTCGAAATCGATAATGCGCTGCTCCTGAAATTTTTATTGCCCATATGTAAAAATCTGCAAGGTATGTTTCTTTAGAGCTTCAGTGAAAACCCGCTACGTTTCGCACAGAAATTCGAGAGACTCATGATTGAGCAGATACGTGAATAATTCTTTTCTTTCAAAATTCTACATAATTAATGGAACAAAAAATTTTTCCATCAGTAAACATGGTTTTGATAACCGATCTTGCACATCACTTACTGCGACACCGTAGTTTTATGTGCATGTGTACGGAATTAATATGCGAAATTATAAGTATTCACGTACGATACGTAGGTACACACCTATTACGATCTCTGAAAATTACACCTTACTGCTTTATTAACACGTCTTTACACTTTTTTTGCACTTACAAGCTTTTTTAGTTCCTCATCTTCATACTCCAGTTTGCGCCTACTAATCAGGACGATCCGTGAGAATGGCTTCAGTTTAATGAGTTCCTTCAGCAGAGCCTTTCCGCTTTCCCCGCTCGCTCCCACAATAAAACAGCTTTTATTCAGCTGACGAAAATTCTGCAGAAGAGCATCCATTTTGCGATATATTTTTGATTGCGAGGAATCAAACTACAAAAATACAGTCGGTATGCAACGGAGAAATAGAACAAATTTTTCAAGATGCGCGATCGATATCCCAGCGCTGTAACAACAGCAAGTCAAGGTATTATGCAATAGATGGAGCTGCTATCCAGTTTCCAGTCGGTTGTGTACCGGCGCTCTTACAAGCTGATGTCAGCAGTATTTGCCTGGTGATGGCGGATGTAAGGCGAGCGCTGAGCAGATGTCGGTCAATGTTGTACGATGGGATATTGATAACAGACAACCGGCAAAGAAAACATATCAAAACGTACGATGCCGGCACACACTAAGAACACTCCAGAAGACCGGCAATATTTATCTAGCGATAATGACACAGCTGATTGTTAAGACCGTGTAAACAGATGTAACCAGCGCAGCACTTTGCCAGCGTTTACTGATATTCATTATACTCCAGAGCACAGATACCGTAACTCCAAAATTTTACATATGTTTAGTGACGCTTTGTTTGAAAAAGCCAACGAAACACTTTACGAAGAGTTCTAGTTTTGTAGTTCTAGTTTCATAGTTCATAGATCTAACTGCTGAGGCTAAGATGAAACAATAAACGTTTTAAGTACATCTTCTTTACAGAAAAACTTGAAGCATTCATGGTAAGCTTAATTTTTATAGTTATTTGCTAAACCGGTGTGATAATTGATTATTAGAAGTTACGCTGTACGCAGCGTATTTTCAAAATTTTATTTTTTTAAATTCTCACTCACTGATCATTGCTAGCACTAAATGCTTTATGAAGCCTTTATGCTAAATTTTCGTGTACAACCCTTGATTTTCTCCGCATTCAACGGCCAAAAACTTTTGGATTTCATTGCATCTCTTTTGAGGATTAAGATAACATCCATTTGTTAGTGCTAATATTTTTTGCTGGGCGGAAATTACCTCCACAATGTCATGGCTCTGAACAATGGGTTGAATTACCACGTGCCGATCAGCGTGACGAGAATAACTATGTACTTTTATTTTATGGCTTACGTTGTTGTACGTTGAACAAATGCCACGCAAGAATAAATCTGATCTGTACAGAATTTTTAAGTGGCGACAATACAGTGATTTATTATCAATATTTTTCTTGCAGATACTGACGAGCTTTCAAGACAATTACTCATTGGTTTATGGTTGTGAATTCCAATTGTGATAACCGACATTTCACTGCACATACTAATAGGATTAGTACTTGTAGCCCGGTTGGCAGACGTTTTTGCCATAGATAAACTGCTGCACATCTCGTCATTCTCACAGTTGGATTTATTTTTATTTTATTGTGTCTGCAGTTATTTACGAGCCTTGTTTTGTGGTTAAATCAATTGCGTAGATCATGGACAAGTTGATCGTATTGCTGCTTTGCTTAGGGGTCATTATACAAGGTAGGTGAAGTTAAAGCAGAATTTTGAAATTGCAGTTTGATGCCGTATTAGAAGGTCGTTCTCATGTGAAATGCATACATAGTAATTGAATTATCAGAAGAAAAGGATTTGCGTTTTAAATCATTGTAACCGGTGTGTTTGAAATCCCTAGTTGTTCTTTCTCTGGAATGCTACTCAGGCAGCACCCCGACCGAAACCGTAACCTGTCGACGAGGCGAAGTGTGCTTCCGACGAAAAAAGCGAGGTAATAAATTTATTGTAGAGAATTAGTGCTCATTTGATTACGGTTATCAATAAACAACAACCAGGGCGGATAAGTTACGACTGCCACTTTTTCAAAAACTGGATATTTCTTGTCGGAGACTGAGATGTTCGTTACAGGAGCTTTTAAACATGGATGTTCCGGGAAACCGAAGTTGATGGGATGTACAATCGAGACGGACACCGAAAAAGACCTTTGTTATTGCGACTGGGATTTCTGTAATCGCGAGAAAATCTTGTACTCGCGCAAGCCTACCCAGTAATTCCATTTTTAAGTTGTCAATACAAGCACTAACCGTATTTTGCAGTAGCTACAGAGTGCAGATACGTATGCTTTACTTGTATAATACATAGTACTAACGTTTGCTGTTAATGATGCATTTTGTGTCTTTATAATAGAGGAATTTTCTGTATTTCTTGTGAGCAGTGGTTAATTCTAATATCAACTTTTGCATGACGTGAATAATACCGAGGAGAAGCGTGTGATTATTAATTTTTATATGCTTACCTGTTTATGTATGCAATGTGTGGTCGCAAGAAAAACTAGCCTACATGGGTGCACATGACTGAAACAAATCATTACCAGTACAATTATTGACCACCGCACTGCAATTCAGTGAAATATTTTAAAAGGAAAATTAGACATCGTTGCACACGTTTTCCCGCTAAATTTGTTGGTTGTTATTCGGATTCCGCTACCGGAAGTTGTAGTGATCGACCACCTATCAAGTATTTAGCGATGCACGGACAAGATCATACATAAATGACCAGCAAATACAGTTTTGTGTTTTAACACGTTCCTACGCCGAATATTACCATCATCAAATAAATTTTTCCGCAGGCTTCCACGTCAGCAGATATCACGGATGTCTTCCTTATAGCACTAAATCTCATAAATATTTTCGCCGAGCTTACTCGTGATTTAGAAACCGTTTTAGCAACATTTATTTTTTTAAAGATGTATAATAACACTTCGCTTATTTCGTTCCTGTTAACGAACAAAACAGTATCCGCGGCGCATTATGCCGGTATACCCTATGAATCAAAGGTCATCGTGACGTTCATGACCCTTCTGGCGTTCGGCACCACCTTCTACAACGGCACAATCATCCTGGCGTTTGTTAAATTCAAGAAACTCTTCACACCGTTCAACGTATACATTCTCAATCTGTCCACAACCGACTTTCTCATCGCCATCATCGTTATGCCGGGTTACATCCTACGCACATTGAACCTCCCGCTGCATCCGTCGCTGTGCTGGGCCGTCCTGTACACCAACGACGTCATCATGGTGTCGCAGTGTCAGGGCATGTTCCTCCTCAGTCTGAGCCGTTTGTGGTCGCTGGTGTTGCCGTTGTCCTACAAGAACCTGGCTAGCCCACGGGTGTCGGCGGGGATTTGTGTTAGCTGGTGGATTCTGTGGATTGTGGTGTTGCTGCCATACCGGATCATTGACCGGAGTTATTCACCCAAAAGTGAACTGGCGACTTGCCATTCGAATTACGCAGCGCAGAGAGCGTACGCGACATTTATTGAATTTGTGGGATTTGATGCGCCGGTATTCCTTGCGTTGGGGATGAACAGTTTCGTGTTCTTTAAGTTGGTGCAAAGGAAAATGCGGAAGCGGAACCAAGCCGGGCCGTTTAGTACAAGTACTATCTCACGCACAGGTAGAAAATTCATTAGATATTATTACTGAATTTTTTTAAAAGATAAACTTCCAAAACGCCTCAAAACTGAACCACGGACGATTCGAATCTTAGAACAAAATTTGGTACATAATTATATGAATAATCTATCACTACGTATATAACAACATGTAAATTAAATAAAAACATAAATACAGATGTAAATTTAATTATTATACGGGAATTTTTGCAGATGCGCCAACTATTAGCCGACATGTAACGGATACTGTGACCACCTCCATCGACCACTCAAAACCTGTATCACGGCCTAAATCGGTCAGCGATGATGCAAAACACGTGCGACTTTTCGGATTATTAGCGGTGTTTGTGCTAGTTTGCTATATGCCCATCTTTTGCTACTACATATTGTCCGACCTTATCGATGGATTTTACTATCCAACCGTTCGCAATGCTCTGACCTGTGTGGAGTTCTCAGCATGCATACTGAACCCGTTGATCTATCATGCGAATTTACCGGAGCTCCGGAATAACCTGCACAAACTGTTCAAGCGGAGCTAAAGAAGTTTATATTATAGACTTTTCTTCCACATTGCTACATACAAAAAAATTCTCTCTCGAATGTCTGCAAATGCTTTCCTGGTTTATTGTTCCGGGTCAGCTACTTTGTTGTTGCGTATAATCTGACGAGGAACGTATCGAGTACTATCGACTATCAAAGGCACATGGAAAAAGCCATTTTGTTTAATGTAGACAATTTTATTTCAAAAGAGCTGACCTAAAAAATCGATGACATGCGCGGACGAATATTCCAATTGTGCAATTATACTAGGGTACATATACACGTCCAGCTTAAGAATGAAAAGGGTTTCGACTCAAATCCGGTTTTATGCACATATCCTGCTTTCAAAGTCAATGCCCACTTAATCGGACCTGTCAACCAGAATAAACCAGAATGAAAGAGAGCAGCGAGTACTGCTCTAATTACTGTATGTGGCCGTTGATCTTCCAAATAATTTTGGGCCCAGTATTTAGTCGACTGCAAAGCAATATGCAGTTTACTTCGCTTTGATTGTTGGACCACCTGGTGCTGATACTGGCCAGATCATGACTGCAAATGGTTTTCATTAGCGACAAATCACAGTGACCTTTGACTAAATTTCAAAATTTTAATTTGGTCAGAATGTAACCGCCCTAATTTATCCACTACATATACTAATTTCCTGATTTATTATAAAAGAATGAGGGAATCGCGCTCTAGGTTATTTCGGAAAACCACCTACCAGTTAAAAGATCGCCTGAAACATCTGGGGAGGAGCACCGCCGGCAACAAGGAAGAGTTAGTGGACCGCTTGTTCAAGGCTTTACAACCGGTCCGCAACAAAGTTTATCCGTGTGTGTGTGCGCCACGCGCAGCGGGCCTGTCAGCAGCTGACCCACAGAAAGATATTCAGGAAGGACAGAGCGGTGAGCATGACCCTTTGATTGCAGCGATACAGGGCTCGTCGATGCCGCTCGCAGCGGGCCAGCCGCCAGTGATCACGGGTAAGCAGGAACAGCACGATGAGCGTGACCTTTTAATTGCTGCGATTGAGAACTCGCCGACGCTACCAGCAGCGAGTCAGTCGCCAGTGAACCCACAGGAAGGCAGTCAGCAAGGACAGCGCGATGAGGGTAACCTTTTAAGGACACTGACTGAAAACTCGCCAACGCCGTCCGCAGCGGGTCAGCCGCCAGTGCTTCCGCCAATATGCAAGCAGGATGGACAGCGCGAACAGCGAGACCTTTCGAGTACAGAGATTGACGATGTCGCGGGGAAAATTGGTCTCTCCAAAGAGGGAGCGGCGCAGCTCAAGGCCAACGGCTTCGTCACACATGGTGACCTGGAGATGCTACGAAAGAAACCAGATCTGATTCCTAAAGCCGTTAGCATTCTCTGCGATCAGATGAAATTGACCGAACACTTGTCCCCACCAGACGGGTCTCCCGGTAGCGGAAAAGAACAGCCGCAGCAGAAAACACCCAGACAACCACAACCGCGGTTCAGCTTTCAGTCGAAACGGGCACTCCCAGGCTCTCAAAGCCGTAGTGAGTGTTCAATGCATTAGGCTTGGCTGCTTTAATCTGCGCTGATAGTTAATTATAAACACATTAAGCTTGTGTCGCGTTTGAGGGAAAATTGTAAGTACGAGCACATGCTCACTGCCACATAGTCCTACTACTTCTATTAATGCAGTACCTACATTTTTACGAGATCTTAAGCAGCCTCCGGAAATGAAGTTCTTTTAATATAGGGAGAATTCAACTGCTGAGGCCAGCAGTCCCTGTGCGTGCTGCCGTCACCCGGCTGGAGTTTTACTTGTGGCTAAACATGGTGCTTATGTACCGCGCCTGATTTAACCGTATGTACTGCCGTAACGTCACACTCCAGGCGGGTGACGGCATCAAGTACAGGGAGTGCTGGCCTCAGCAGTTAAATTCCCCCTATATTTATAAATCCTTACAATAGGTAATGGACATTTTCCGCGCCCCGTGTATTCATATAGCGACGGTGCACCTCGTTTTCGCTTACAAGGAGAAAGCAACCAACCAGTCAGCGGTTTTATTTCGCCTGTCATCCGTGGAACGTAGGATGGTGTAACGATTTCTCCTGCCCACTTCCGCATATCTGCGAATTGTGCACAGGACATCACCAAGGGCGATTCTGCCCCACCGGAAGCTTCAACGCTCCGCCGCCTTATCTACTACCAGCATTTTGGTAACACAGCGGTAAAAGTCCCGCTAATGGACAGCCAAAAGCAGATCACGGCGGATATTATTGTTTTTGGTGCATGCTCTTGTTTCTTAGTCATGAAAGTCTTTTATTTGGTAAACTGCGGGAATAGTTACAGTTGGATGATGACTCTAATTTGATGCACCGATTAACTTTTACGCTGTAAATAAAATAAGCAGTGCTAGACGATAGTAATATTATGATAGCACTATGGTATTGCGGCGTACTACGGTGCGTTTTACCGTTCTACCAGCTGTTTTCGCTGTTACGTTGCTGCATAAGCTTCTACCCAATTCATGATCAACTAATTTAGTCGCGCGCGTTTCATTGACGATTAAACAGTCATGTTGCTTAATGCGGATAATTTCTGTTTTCGCATGATCTGAGGAAAGAGATCAATGAGATTCGTGGATGAATCCTTGAAAATTCAACTACACACCCTCATGCCACACAAGAAATTCCCATGATTTTCTAAATCATTTGATGGCGTGTTTTCGCGTATATATGAACGGGGCTTCTGGCTTCCCGAAAACATTTCCTGGTGTTATTATGACGGTGATCGATAATAAAGGAACTATTAGGTGTTCGAAAACTTTGTGCAACGGCACATCAAACAAGTCTCTTTAGTTAATCTCAATAAAGCACGAAAAAGGAGTTTCGAGAGAAAAAGATTTGCATGCGGAAATGCCAATAAAACATGTGATAACGTAATTGCAATGCCCAGACTATTATGCCCTACTCACGGAGCTTTGTGTATTGCATACAAAAATAACTCTTTTTATGTAATACAATAAAAACCTTGAAGGGCGACCTGACACCCGCTCAGCTCTAACACACACAACAACACGGTGGCAACAACGGCTGCCGCGCTATGTCTTATTAAATACTACTATGCCATCTCACTGCACCAGCAGGACCTCTTATTCGCAAATGATACCACAATAAAAAGTAGTCCGGCTTTAACAAGGACAACCTCCTAGCGAAACACCGAGCGGACACGCATATCGTTTTGCTAGCCGGTACGGTAAGAATTCAGTTCCTGGTCACCAAACTCCGCTTTGGTGAGACTGTTGGCTATCTTTAGGACAATTGAAAATGCGTGCAAAGTCCGGAGTATTCACCACAATACCATTCACCCGGTATTTTCCCGGGCTATGTGGATCCGTCAAAAGCGATAATTCTGGACGGTACTGCTCACAATAACCCTGAAGAACAGTCTCAGCACACAGACAGACAAATATGTGCTCTTTTAACAATCCGTCTTACATATGCGTACGCCAGGTAGAACATCTTGTCAAAGGGCACACCCTCGAAACCCGGAAGCGCTTGCATGGTGACGCCGTCGCGCTCCAGCTTCCGATACGCCTACGTTCGAATTTGACAAACATGTTGATGTTATTGTCAGAAATCTCATCGTGCAACATTTAGTGGATATCTTGCCAAGAAAGCTGCTTTGAAGCCGCCGCCGTCTGCAATATTCTCGCCCTGTGTTAGATTCCCGTTAACGTGTATCCCGGTAGTGTAGCTTTCGTACATATCGTACTGTTGAATGACTTCGCTGGCCTTTTGATCGTATTTAGCTTTGTCAGCCGGCGTCCACCAGTCCCGCAGGTTGCCGTCTTTGTCAAACATTGAACCTTTACAATTACATAATAATTATACTTGCAAATAAAAACAAAATCTAGAAATGCATGAGCTATTCCAACATTACCGGCATCGTCAAACCCATGCGTGAATTCGTGTCCAACTGTTGTGCCCATTCCGGCATAGTTGAAATACTCGGGTAGCTCGGCATCGAAGTACGGATACTGCGAAATTCCAGCCAGTATTCCTAAAGCGTATATTTTTATTGCAGTGACAAACTCAGTGACACGATTAGCAAACTCTTGGCAGAGGTTCTGCATTTTCATACCCACCTATTCCGTTTATATTGGGCTCGTAGAAGGCATTCACGTCAGATGTCACCATCAACGATTCCAACATTTCTAACCGCGTTGGAGGGTCTTCTAACCTGCGGATTTCCTTCTGATATTGTAAATTCATTCCAAACCGCGAAAGCTCAAACAAGGATGCATTTGACTTGATCTGAAACGTTCCTTGTTGAATCGTGTTTGCTTCCATTCTTCAGAATTTACTTCCTTAATTTGTTAATAGGCCTTTGCATTTTGTTATGGTGGATTAATATAATACTACTTGATTTGACAGAATTACAAACCTCGGAGTAATCGTGATCGAGTTTTGCTGGATCGACAAACCAATCTGGGTACAGTACGAACTCCGCCATATTGTCCAGCTTAGCAAGCGCCTCCTCCTTGGTTGCACGACTCATCCAGCTGGTGCCGTCGATCATTTCCCGCATCGCCGCTTTCAAATCCTTTATCATTTTCTGGAGTGACGCCCGCGCCTCTTTGGGCACCGCTGCATCAGTATACAGAGCACCAACCGGTAGCGGAAACAATTCCGAAGCATAAGAGATACAGTCCTTCCAGCGCGGCTCCTGCTCCTCCATCCCGGTAATTAGGCGACTGTACTCTTCGAAAAACCTCCTCACGGAAAAAGGCAGTGTGCTGCTATACAGGTCTAACAGCCTCCAACCCAAGAATGTGATTAATCCCCGCTGACCTCGTGGATCGCTTTCCAGCTGAAGAAGACGGTTATCTAATGCTTGAAACGCGGCCGGATTCGTTACATAAATATCCATATCCGGCGTGATCTGATACGTGAAATTCCCACTGGAAATCATATTTTCAAGAAGATCCCTGAAGTTCTTTGCAACGGAGGATTTCGAGAAGTATCTTGATTGCAGCTCGGCAAATGTCATATTTATGAACGCTTTGTTAAGCTTTCTTGCAACAACTGCAGGTAATGAAATCTAAAACAACACAAACTCTAGAAATTGAGTTATCGTCCGTTTACTCATGTTAGGATGGTATCATTACGTTGGCGAGAAAGATCTCCCACTCAACGATACTGGTCGCATCGTTCAAGATACTTCTTTCATCGATTACTCCCGTAAGGTTCTTGGAATGTAGTAGCGAGCTGATAACATTGCTGACCATATCCAGGGTACCGTTAACCGACACATCCAACATTAGCCCATTAACAATTTCTTTCTCAAAACCGGAATCAATTCCGAGATAAAGCACCATTTGCGATGAATTGTGTAGAGATTTGTCAACGTTCAACTGAATCAATGAGCGCGCGTTGTATAACTTTGACAGGCGATAAAGATAACTGGTAATTTGTGGAGATTTGTCGTTCCATGCAGGAGTTATTGGCGGCCACTGGCCTATGGTTTCAGTGAGAGCGTTTTGTACAAAGGTCATCCCATCAGCATTAATGCCGTCTGCAGCAAACGATAGTAGCATAACATGTGCTACACGAGGAACTGATTACGTTATCCAACGCACACAATTATTATTATTTCTATATCATCTTGAAAAATCCGAACTATACCTTCGTTAACGCACTTTTTGAAGAAATCTTTCACCATTGCTTTTGATTTGAATATCTTCTCGGAAGCAGTAGCGTACAGCACACCTTAACATCGCAATAGTTGTTATCATTTTGCAGTATCGGGTAGAGTATTGTTAAAAAAGGGATTCGCAAACCTACCGAGCAGCTGCTCGTTAACGATATCTCCCATTTCCGACAGGATCGAAACGCTCTGTTTATCCGATGGCACAGGATGCGATTTTATCCAGTTATTGCATGTGTAGGCAAATAAATCCTCGCATGGATCTACGTTTGGGTCAATGGACGACAGTAGTTCTTGTCCTGCATGTCGAGGACTGATTGTGTTAATGTAAAAAGCAAGCTGTAAAATTCTAGAAAATCTTCCAGTACCTTGACTTTTTGAATTTGAAAATATTGTACATGAGAAGAATCCCAAGAAGAAGAAAAACTCATGTATTTGAAGGTACATGAGTAAAGTAATGATACATGAGTAATACACGATACATGAGATACGTGAGTAGAGTTTATAAGGTTGACGTTTACTGTGCACTTGTTCGTCACTAGAGAAATGGTTTAGCGACAGTAATAAGTAATAAAAACAAACAAGAAATATATGCAGGCATACCTGCGCGAAGACAAGTTGGACTTTCACAAACGGCGCTTTTTGTTGCCTTTGTTGTACCATTGTGCGCGCTGTGCCCGATGGATTCCGGCGATTTAATATTGTTATGGACATTTTGACCGGTGGCATTTTTTCCGGTCTGCCATCCGGAGATTACAACGCTCACCATCATCGCAAGCGATTGGATGTGATCCAATATTTCCCCAACGGAAAGCATTTTTATCGGACTGCGGACCGATAACTCTTTTTTTAAACGGATTTCAACTGGCGTGTTAATCAATGCCGGTGATAAGTCCTACTCATTACAGGTTTTATCACACGACTTAAACCGTGAACAGTGTGTTAACCCAACCTGCTCGGGCCGCTGTTTGTTTGAACTGTTCGCTTTCTTGCAGAAGATTCTGCAGATGCCTGACTTTTTTCTGTAAAGTTTGTGCTTTTTTTGCAAACGATTCCATGGCGAACACGTGCCTCTATTGGATGTGAACAAAGATACTGTTTGTTAAGCAATGACCGGTAACCGGTTAATTTCTATTTCAGGGCCATTATCGTGGGAAAAGTACAGCTTTGGAACTATTGCTGACGTTTGCAAGAACTTTCTCGACACCACCATGCGACCATGTCGTCTGTGCAAACAACCGGCTTTCAAGAGGAAAATGCGGCGTTAGTGCAAAAGCCCGAACATTCTAGCTTTGCGTTTAATATCATGCGACGACATTTTCTCCTGACCCAGCATCGGCTGCTGGTCCCCAGTTACTATCGCTTTATCCTCGCACGTTGCACGTACCAGAAATCAGCTACCGTTCAATGAGAAGACTAGACGCATCATGATGTTTGATCTGCGTTGGGAGTAATGCTTTGATGTTTCACTAATCCTGTTTTCTTCTTTCTAACCGTCAGCAACGTCCACCGTTATGCGCTGATCTGCAAGAGCATCAGGGTTGGTCCAACAGGAATTACTGGTAACCTAAGACAACAGCCACAGGCCACAGAAAAACAAACAATCTATAACTGCGTGTCCCTAAAATTCTGGTTTTGTAGCAGCCTTTCTTTTCTTCGATAATTGCTATGTAGAAAACTATAAGCTCGTATCTTTTATTCATGTATTATTCATGTGTGATTTATTAAGCAACACAGTAGAAAAGCGCCTGGAAGTTGATTAAACGAAGTGACTATGCACAGGCGTTGATGGTACTGGTTACAGTTCTTGTTAAGAGTATCTGAGTAGGTATTATAGGAACGCATAGTTTTAATTTTCATAATGATGCATAATAATGCTTGCTGTTTTTAATGATAATGCATTGTTATATTCTCGAGTTGCATATACTGTATAATCGTAAATAATTAACCAATGCTACATAAATTCATTTACGAACGGTAATATAATTATTATGGTAATAATAATCATGGTAATATAATCAGTATTAAAGGGTGTTCCATCGTAGTTAGATCACTCTTCTGGACAAAGGAGCAGTTTTAGACTAATGCTAGGTCCATTACTTCAGTTGTAAGAAAAAGTTGTACAACAAATCGTAGTCTTAAAATGGGAACTACGACTGCAACATTCGTAGTCGTAGTTTCCAGGATGTTGTAGCAATGTTGTCAGTTATTACTTTGTGCAACACTTCCCGGCCATACTCAACCGCAACAAAAATTTAAGCCAACCCAGCAGAGATACGATTGGCGGAGATAATCCCTCTTTTTACATTTATTAACAAGCGGAAGCAACATTTTTATTTATTACAAAGGTCCTCCAAAGTTAGTTTCTCTATGTATCTCCCGGCATAAACGCCTTTGGCTCTAATGAACCATATCTTTAGAAACGTCCCTCATTAACGAACCAAGTAAAAATATAACTCTACCTAATTACAATCAAATGGAGAAGAACTGCCGAGAAAACTGTCAAAGGTTTTACGCACTTTGCCACGTGTTTTACCTAGACAGTTTTTAATATTTTTCTTAGATTTTTTATTTTTCTTTTCTCAGTTTTTCATTGAATCTTTTGATTCTTATTTCCCTGGTTAGTTTACATAATTACTTATACAACAAAAATATATCACATGTTTATTGCTTCAAATGGCGGCGAGGGCAAAATAGGAAACTTAGTTTGGGCCTCCGTTGTAATATCACACGAAAATGTACAGAAGTACAGCATACCAATCAATGCGCTATTATACCCAAAAAACCAGTCCAATATATACCAAGACTTATGAAGTTGCTATTGGTCGCAGGATATCGAGTTTTCTAAAAATTTGTCGGTACAGTTATATAATACAGAGTAAGAAACATGTAATTGATGTTACTAAACAGTTTGAACTTTGAAGTATTGTGCACTACAATGCAGTTTCTGGTTATGGTAATCAGTTCATAGGTGACATCATAATGATAACAAGTAATTAATGAGTATTATTGTTTTAAATAAGTATGCATGTAGAGCTGCACACCTATACACATACCTATGGTAATTCTGACAAAACTCAGAAGAAAGTAGAAAGGAAGAAAAGCCCCTCCCTCCTACAACATCAATCTACAACAAATTTTTCGTCGTGCAACTTTTTTCTGCAACTTTCGCGTCCATACTACATAATTCATTACAACAAAACTGCTGCAACAAAATTAATCGCGCACATACTTTTCTACGATTGTTGCAAGATTTCTATTGTTTTCCGAATTACAACTGAAGTATGGATCTAGCATAATACAACGGCGACCGAATCGCCCAAAGAATATATTAATAAAAAGAACAGCAATAGATTTGGTGCCCAATGCCCTGCGTCTATGGTCAGTCGGAATTTGCCCCCGGCTGCATTGCAGTGCCAGTACCAAATGCCCTTCAATTGGCCTCAAACAACGTGGCTTAAACATGTAATCAGCATGATGTATACAATATACATCATACACAGGATACGTGGCTTCGATTAGTAAAACACCAGAAGCTTTTTAATTAAAATCCGTTTGTTACGGAATCCCGGAGATACGAACAATGGCCTTCAAACCTGACCTGGCAAATTGAATAAAGGTAATAGCTCGTATCATTACCAGCATTGCATCATGCACGTTAACGATACATCCTTGATGATTTGTTGTTCCAGTATTTAAACATTCGTTAAACAGAATATGCCGTTTAGTTGACTTTCTTTTAGTTGACTGTTTATTTGCCCATACCGGACCGATTATGCCTGTAATAATTATTGACTCTGTTAATGCTCAGTCACAGAGTGACCATTGGCTCATTCTCGATAACTGCCTGTAGGCCCAAAGGCGGTAGTCCTTATTTATCCACAGTATAGCTTAGCGGTGATTAATTTATGATGGAATCGCGCAATAACTTGCTTAAAAAGACCAACTATCAGTTGAAAGACCATTTAAAGCGTCTTGGGAAGAGTACCGCCGGAAACAAGGAGGATTTAGTGGACCGTTTGTACAACGCTCTGAAATCACCCGATAGCAACGCTTCTACACCAGCGCCGCCCGCGGCGGGCCGACTCTCTGGGCTGCTTGCGCAGAAAAGCGTCCAGCAGCCGTTGCGCGCTGCGCCTAAGCCTGCGAGTAGAACGATCGAAAATGTCGCGGCGACAATTGGTCTCTCCGCAACAGGAGTCGCGCAGCTCAAGGCCAACGGATTCAACAGTGCCGATGACTTGCATCTACTCCGAAAGAAACCGGATCTGATTCTTAAAGCCATTAGCCCTCTCTGCGATCAGTTAAAGCTGACCAAACTCTTGTGTCCGAAAGAGACTTCCAGAAGCGTAAAGGAGGAGCAGAATGCGCAAACGTCCAGCGAACCTGCGGCGCGTAATAATGTCCAGCCACCATCGGCCCGTCCAGCACCTCATGCAACACCGGCCCGCCCAGCACCTGCACCTCCAGTAGCAGTCTTTCCAACATCTCACACGAAACCATTTCCAACACCGGCCTCTCCACCGCCAGCCTGTCCCCCATCTTACCGTACACCGTCATCCCGTCCACCACCTGCCTGTTCATCACCGGTTCGTAATACCTTTCGAAGTTCCGGTAAGTGCGAATCAAACAAATCCTTTAGACTTCCGTTCTTCAAGTAAACTAGTTGTCTACACTTTTGCGTTATTTAAAATCGCCGCACCGGATAGTGTTCGCGTGCCTTGCACAGCAGATAACGACTGTAAGAAAGTGGGCCTCGCGACCTTTATCGTTTATGTATGAATTTATCTCCTTGGCACCGCAAAAAATTGTCGCGAACCGCTTATTGCGAGACAGTTGGTCACAAACTAAGGCCCATTGCAGGTTAATTGCCACAAGATATTCAGGCAACCGGAGTTCGGTCGGGAGGTGCCGTCGCAAAGTCTAGTGGTCACAAAGACATTTCGTCAGAGCGACAACTTTTTTCGCACCATATGTCGAAGAAATCTATATTGCATTTTAATAGAAAACTGCTTAATTCAGCTAATATTTTCGTAGACAGCGGACACTTTTCGCGCGCGGCCCATCCATATGCCGGATCATCTCGTCGCTCCCAAATGACAAACAATCAGCCAATCCGCGGTCCTCATGCCGCTTGTCATCGGTGGAACGATGGCAGATGTAACGCACCCGATAACTGCATATTTTCGCACAAGTGCCAGTTTTGCGCTGGACAGCATCAAGGACGGTTCTGCCGCGCTCGAAATTCGGTTTATCGAGGACCGGCATACCGGTAGAAGAGCCGTAAGACAGCGTACCGGAAATCGTGTCTGACATAGTAACTGTTTTTGACGCACTGCTTTACTTCTCATGGCAACTGGTAACTTCTTTTGTTGGCTACGATTGTACGTGTTATACATACTATTAAAGGTTGTTAAGCAAAATTTTGTTGCGGTGTGGCATACTCGTTAGCGTTGTATGATCATGCACTAAGCGATGCATATGTGAGAGCAATTTTGTTTTGCAAGGTATTACTGTGAATTCCGCTGTTGTACGTACTCTGTACATTACTAAAATTAATTACGTACTCCCGAGGTGTACAAAATTTGTCATAGCACGCTCTCGCAAACGTTCTCTAGTTATGTTCAAGTCTATACAGAGTATTCAGGCAACCCGAACCGTCAGATCTATGTCGTATTTTTGTGTCCGACTGCGATGCGCGCGCACTGCACCGGCTAACCAGAACTTGGTTACCAAACTCCATCAGCCTGTGACCGTTCACCATTATTCGTACAGTTAAAGATGCGAGCAAAGTCCGGCGTATTATTCAATATGCCGTTTACACGGTATTTTCCCGGACTGTGCGGATCCGTTAGAATCAACATCTTCTGCATTTCTGGACGATACTGTTCACACCAGCTCTGAAAAATAACAGTGCAGCTGCACACCTTAGGTGTTTCTTTTCGTATCCAAAAATCTCTTACGTATGCGTGCGCCAAGTAAAACATTTTCTCAAATGGGACATTCTCAAATCCGGGAAGGGCTTTCATCGCAACACCATCGCGCTCCAGTTTTCGGTATGCCTAGTATTAGATTCGGATACGGTTGTATTAAGTGGAAAATTTGTTATACAAAATATGCTGTTTCTTACCAGAAGTGCTGCTTTGAAACCACCACCATCGGCAATATTTTCGCCCTGTGTCAGATTTCCATTGACGTGCAGGCCAAAGCTTTCGTACGCATTGTACTGCTGGACAACACCCGTCGCTTTACGATCGTACTCAGCTTTATCTGCCGCGGTCCACCAGTCTCGAAGATTGCCGTCTTTGTCAAACATTGCACCTTCAAAAAAATAACATAGTGTGGTCGTCATCTGCTGTGAATGACATTATTTTTGGTAATTATATATAAGAGAGAAATACAGTAAAAGAACATACCCGTATCGTCAAATCCATGCGTTAGCTCGTGTCCCACAACAGCACCCATCCCGGCATAGTTGATATACTCTGGTAGCTCGGCATCGAAATATGGATACTGCGAGATTCCCGCTAATATCGCTGTAAAATAGCACCTCTATACAGTTTATACAATAAATTACATGTTCGCGTACAATGTATGACAAAAAAAACAGAACTCAGTCAGTCGATTCAATTTGCAAAATTGTAAGTGAAATCGCTAAGCAGTGTGCGAAAACACATTCGGTGTGCTTCCATCGACATTATTGTTTCAGAAGAAAGAAGCTATTTCAGTCACTTACGTACTATGCCTATAAACGAAGCATTAGATTATTTAGCATACATTGTCCGAAACCCACAATGGGCGCCCCTCATTCCACCTCAGCTCCGGATTGCTTACCTATACCGTTAATACTGTTCTCGTAAAACGCATTCACTTCGGATGTAGCCATCGCGGTTTCCATCAGTTCTAATCTTGTTGGAACACGATCTAATCGACGAACTACCGTGAGGTAATTCAAATTCTTTCCAAACCGGGCAAGTTCGAATAACGACGCATTGGACTGAGCCTGAAAAACTTTGTTTAGCACTTGGCATTCAAACTGATTCCTTCGATGGGGTCGGATGGGCATCATCTATCTTACATAGTAAGTGAAAAATTGTTAAAACAACTTTTCATACTGTGATCGAGCACCGACCTGGCCGTAATCGCGATCGAGTTTTGCTGGATCCGAGAACGAATCGGAATACAGTTCAAACTCGGCAATATTATCTAGTTTAGCGATAGCGTGCTCCTTGGTTTTGCTGCCCATCCAGGTGGTGCTGCCGATTATCTCTCGCATTGCCGCTTTCAAATCTTTTACCATTTTCTGGAGGGATGTCCGTGCTTCTTTAGAAACCGCTTTATCGACATACAGAGCACCGGTCGGTACCGGAAACAAAACCGAAACGTAACCGATGCAGTCTTTCCAGCGCGGTTGCTGTTCATCCATACCAGTGATCTTGCGGCTGTATTCTTCGAAAAACTTTCGGATGAAAAATGGTAGTGTATAGCTGTACATATCCAACAATCGCCAGCCGAGAAAGTTCATTAATCCTCGTCGGGCTGCCGGATCATTTTCCAGTTTTAGAAGACGATTATCCAACGCCATAAATGCGTCCGGATTCGTTACATAAATTTCCGTATCGGATGTTATCGGGTAAGTGACGTTGCTGTTAGAAATCATATTCTGCAGTAGAGTGGTAAAGTTCTTGGCAAGCATGGATTTGGAAAAATACCGAGACTGGAAGTGGGCTACGGTCATATTAGCGTACGCTTGTTTTGGATTTCTTGCAGTAGCTGCCGGTAGCGAAATCTAAAGTTAGCGCAGAAACACAGCGTTAGTCCTTTCTAATACAATAATGCCAGCGGTAAGCTTACGTTGGCCAGAAAGGTCATCCATTCAACGACACTGGCAGCATCGTTTTGCAAACTGGTTCGATTAAGGATTGTTGAGGCGTTCGTGGATTTTAAAAGCGTTTCTACAACACCACTGAACATGTCCAGTGTACCGTTCACGTACAGATCTAGAGTTGGCCCATCGACAATATCCTTTTCAAATCCGGAATCGACTCCCAGGAATATCAACATCTGCGATGAATTAGAGAGGGAATGGTCCACAGACAACTGCACCAGGTGACGCGCATTGTACAATGCCGACAACCGAAACAGATAATCGGCAATGGGCACCGTTGTATCTTTCCACGCAGGATTGATCGCTGGCCATTGGCCAATGGTTTCGGTAAAAGCTTTCAGTGCAAAACTTACGCCATCATCATTAATACTTTCTGCAACAGACATCGCGCTTAGCAATAAACTAGTGTGAGAGGCAGGTTGTCGTCGTATGGTCTGCACCTTCGTTAACGCACTTCTTAAAGAAATCTTTCACCACAGCTTTGGATCTAAAGATGTTTTCCGATGCAGTATCGTTCAGAACACCTGTGCAATATTAAATCTTGCAAAGCCGGTAGTAATTGCAAGCACAATAAATGGATTCAGAAGGCAATAAATAAATGGCACAATAAATGGATTCAGAAGGCTGATCAGAGTGACCATGCTACCTCGAAGCTGCTCGGTAGCCGTATCGTCCATTTCCTGCATAAGTGAGACGCTGGCTTTATCCGCTGGCATAGGATGCGATTTTATCCAGTTATTGCATGTGTAGGCAAAGAAGTCTTCGCAAGGATCCACTTTTGTATCAAGGGAGGATAATAAATCCTGTCCTGCTTATAAGACAAGAATTTTGTACAACGGAAGATGGCAATATCGGGAAGATTTCCCGGTTAACTAAACCTGAAACGCCCAAGTAATTCGTACTAAGCGCTCTTAAACCATTTGCATCAATGATATATTATTTCGGTGGTATGCACATTATGAACTGCAATCTTAATATCGGAAGAAAATCCAAGACATACGAGTCAAAACAATAAAAAAATCAACGGAGATAATAATTATGAAGTAAAAAACGTTACGTGTATTACGTAGAAACGTCTGACAGCCATACCTGCCCGGCGACACATCGCACTTTCGCAAACGTTGGTATTGGTTGTCTTAGCTGTCACAGTGGGCACGCCATGCCCAACGGATACCGGCGATTTCGTACCAATCTCGAACTTCTCATTGGTGGTATTCATTACAGTCGGCAACCCGGAGATGACTATGCTCAACATCATGGCAAGCGACTGGATGCACCCTAGTATATCTCCAATGAAAAACATGTTAACAGATTCCGCGGAACGTAAATTTTGTCAATGCGCCCGAGCACCTTAAATTAGATCTGCTGTTGTACCGGTACATGCAATGCCGGTCCCATAGCCTGGCTCGTTTAGTGTTTTGTTGATTTAGCACGACATGCAGAGCGGCCTCGTCTTGCTAGTCAAATTTACTCGCGCCATCTTTTGTCCAGATTGTTTAATTTGTTGGAAAACGTTCTGGATATGCTTTGCTATTTTCTGTGGAGTTTGTTTGTGCGGGTAATTGATGCCTTCACTATTTTCTGTGAAGTTTGTTGGTTTGTGTGGATGATTGCACCGATGGCACGCGCCTCTGATAAACGAGAACAAGGTGCTGCTCGTCTTGCAATGACCTGTAACCAGCCGCTTTTCATACTTGAATTACAGACTGTATTCGCATAGGAATGGCTGAACAAAAGAAACTTGCTAACGTTCACGTTTTTCTCCGAAGGTCTGGTTTTAAAGCATGCGTCTGTGCAAACAACTCAAATCCACACGAAATGTGCGGCGCTCGTGCTTTGATGACGCATGACGGCATTTAAGGATGAAAGACAACCTTGTTTAAAACTGAATTGCAGTAGAAACATTCCTTGATTGCGCTGACGATGATGTGTGAGCTATAACGGAGGTACTGAAGGGTCTGTGCTTTATGGGTGACGAAACGCTATGCTAGTGTAACGTCCTTCGCGAGGCCGCTTCTTTCGCTGGCTTGATTACAAAAATACAACAAAGCTACACTACGTAGTGTAACTACATCCGCGGAGTGTCTCCTTGTTGTACAGTATCGAGCCAGCGATAGAATCTGAAATATTTTAAAGTAACACTTTTAATGAAATCTGTAATTTTAAAGTTTGAACAAAGTGCAGATTAAATGTGAAATATGCGCAAAAATGGGAAATAAAATTTAGAAAACGTCAGTGGACTTTGGCATTATATCCAAGCAAACGTATTATGTTTTTATTACGGTCGTACTCGACACGGAATGTTAGTAAGTGATTGTTTCTGAATAGCATCTATGATGAGCTAGTCGAAACACCATCACACGCCTGGCGTCAACTCAATTTCACTCATAAAAGGGGTACAGTTATAAAACAATTAGTATCATTCTCTTATATTTGCCATCAGTTATAAAACTTTTAAAACATGAGTTTAAAAAATTAAATAATTGTCAGTGAGCAATGAAGCAAAACGGATTCCGTAATACTGGTGGTTAACACGAATACTGGTCATCAAGCACAGACACACACACAATCCATTCCGATTTCTACCGTTCAAATTTACATCCGAAGCCTGTGTTGAGCACACCGCCCTAGTATCACCCAAATGCCCGTTTTCAAGCTGGCTGCCCAATATCCACCAGCATCCATGTATACAGCGGTCGTGATTCAAAGGCGCGGACAATGTACGTCACACTGGACAGCCCATCCGTATCGAACCGCTCTGCAGCGCTTTCCAAAAGTGCGTAGCGCTCGGGGTTTTTTGGATTGCCGGTATCGCTGCCATGTTTGATCATAGTGTACTGACCAACATCCACCGGTGATCTGTCCCAGTCGCCGATTTTCGCGTTAACACGCGCAAACAGATCGTCGTCTTCCCCACCTATAAAAGCAAGCACATCATGGTCCACAGTTCCGAATGCATCATTATACCCTCAATATTCGTAATTAAAGCCGGCTCGAACAAAGCTACTCGCACAGCTTCAGATTGCTTGAAAGCTTACGGTTTTGCAGTGAATGATATACTTATGGAAAGCGCCGCTGATTTTTATGGAAAAGGGTTTCTTGATATTTTAAAATTAAATTTTAAAATTAAAATTTATTTTAAAATTACAGCTGTGTAATTTCGCATTTTCAGCAGTTTTGTCGAAGTCAAGTCGTTGTTATATGTACAATGTAGCATTCCGGGGAGAACAGCTTAGAAAAAAATTCTAAACTATGTATAAAAACACTGTTGACTAGTTTACAATGCATACATTTTATTTTCATTTTTCATGATGCATGCTAGCCTTTTGTATCGCCAGCTATGACTTATCAGTATGCGCCAACGGCGGTAGTGTGGCCGAGAACCGAGATAGCAGATGGGTTTCAGATTTGCTCTGTATAAGGGACGGTAGGCTTTTACGGTACTTACCCCAGCCCCAGTACAGATTAGAAAATCCGTTAATACTTCTAAACTGCTGACTGGTGAAGGACACCACGCCGCCGAAATAGATGGCGTACATGGCCTTGTATTTAAATTTCTCCAGGGCAGTGGATAACAATGTCGGGGATTCCGGACAGTTGTAGGAGTTTTTATCGTTCTCCGGTATCATATCAACGTCATGGAAGACAAAGCAGGTGTAATCACGGATCTTATTGGCCTCCAGGAACCCCACATTAAACAATTTGGCTGTAAATAAAAGTCGAGAGCATTGTAAGCATAAATACAAGCAGCTTATAGCTATTTTTCAACATCTGTATTAATAATCAAAGTAATAATTTCAATACGAGTGGGGTGGTTATACATCAGAATGGAGGGTTAATGACATAGAACGGAGGATCAGAGCTGACTGCAGTTCTGGTCTCCGTTCCGCATATTAAATTCGACTGTCAGCTTGACAGACTGACTTCACTTTAATCGTAAAATTCAACATGTATTTTTAGTACTGAAGTCTTGAAGTTTTAAAATAAATTCAAGGCAAGACGCAGCGAGTCTTAAAGTTTTAAATTGTTTACAGTTCCACTCTTGAGTAGCGACGTAACGTACCGCGGTTAAACGTTTCGTCTCCAGCTTGCTCTACAATAAAAATCCTGTAATCCAATTGCTGCCGTTGCAGAAAAGGGTGAAGATGATTCAGGAAAACTTCTAAAAAACAGAGTAATCATAAGATCTGAATTCGCCAGACGTTCAACGAACAGCTATCACTTTTGCATGCCCCTGCTCATAACTGACGACAAATTCTGAAAAAAAGTGTTTCGTGTTTTCAGTGTTCTCAGTACGTTGCCGATCTGATTCTGTTGGCTTTCCTAAGTTTTCCGAACAGCACATGCATCTGATCAAACGGCTTAAATTTCGGGGTGGTACTATTTTTCAAACAGTATTTTTCGGAGGGGGGCGCTGTTTTTCAAACCACTGCGCATCGTGTTTTATGGAAATTGAACCCAGTAGATACCGATATTTGCAGTTTCACAACCTTGGGAGCAGCATTCTGAAATTTAGCGCCACATTATTTTTGTGACCGTTTACTGTTTATTCGTTAAATCATAACAATTATTATGAAGCAATTTTGCGAATTTAATTGGGCGGCGGCGCTATTTTTCAAACGGGTTATGGAGGGGCTTATTACGAGGGGCCTTATTATGGGGGGAGGTGCAAATTCGATAATTACGGTAATCAAACGGTTAATGTTCATGTGAATTACAAAAACAGGACGATAAAAGTTAAGAAGCCAACAAGGCCGCCACTACTGCGAAACGGGCTCGAAAATCGCCGTTACAATATCGCCCGGCAAACTAGAATAACAGCTGCAACTCCTACGCGGACTACTATTTTTACACAGTTATACTACCGTTCGCAAAAGGAAAGAACTCACGCAAGTGTTCAGTGCGATTGCGGTAGACAACCAACACGGCCAACCGATGCCGTCCCCGCTGCACGCAGTGATCAGGATTCCAGTGTCCTCCGTGTTGCACCTGCGGATTGTCCGCGATTATATCCGCATCTGAGCGCACAGCCAAGTTGACACGCTGTCGTCCAATCAGCGTTGCGGGAGCCTTGTCGCACAGCTGTACAATATCCGACCCATTGAGGGGGTCGTGCTGATCGTAGAAGATACGCCAGCGCACGGGACGATGGTGGTAGGCATCGTAATACCCGCTGGCATTGCACACATACTCCTCGTTGTCTTCCAGGGGAAAGGGTGCAGGGGAAGGACAGTTGCGGGGTCGGTGTCTGCTTACCGATACGATGAACACGAAAATCCATAGGAGGGTGGCAAAGGAGAAGGCGCAACTGAAGAGGAGAAAAGCGATGCGGCGGGGACGAGGTAGCTTCCAACGAGTGTTGCGGAATGCCGACAGCGTTGAATCAGCACCTGTGGGGATCTCATGGCAGCGGGTGTTGATGCAACACTTCACCCTGCACTGACGGAAACAACGCGTCCCCATTATTCTTGCGATCGGCGATGATCATTCCGGAGTATGTAAGAAATTTTCGACTGCACGCTCATAGCAGTGACTAGTGAGTTAAGTAAGCCATGTTCGTTGTTGAGGGAAGAGAGCAACAAGACTTCACGCAGAATGTAAATGCTCCCCTGATAAAAGGGTAACCAGACTTTCACATGCGTCAATCAATCCGGTTTTCGGAAATCACCTTTCGCGTTCCTTGAAAGGAAAATCGTGACATGTATTTTAAATCGGTCATGCACCGACAAAACTGTATAAAATTCGATCAACAGGCAAACATAAAACGCATACCGTAACACATGATTATTCAGAAAAGACAGGTCTGCAATCTCTGCAGTCTACACACAAGTGCGAACAAGTCTACACACGGTGGTGTGATGGATCGGACGAGATACCAAAGAATCTGTGACACTAGGGACTTTCTGTTAATTATTTGCTCAAGTTATCGCACGCTAACTTACGATAAAGTGCTGGTACACAAACCTTGAGTACGGTAATCGCCAATGAAGCATAGATAACTATCCAATAACTGCAAGCGTAACGGCTGTGATGTTATACAATGCTTGGAATTCCTTGAATACAGAACATGCTACTCCTACAATAACACTACAATAACATATGACACATGCAGTAATACTAATGCCCCGCGTACGATTAACGTTAAGCCACACTCGATAATTATAAAGCCCAACGTTGGACCAAATTTCAAAAATTACGAGTTTGAATACGGACGTCAATTGCAGCGTATATTAGCATGGTATACCTGCTGATGAATTCTACAATAAATGGTGTAGAACGCACCAGTATAATAATTACTGCGATGGCATAATTCGCTAACGTAGTACTTATTTCTTGAGAAAATCTTTTACCATATGTCCACAGGTGTTCTCCTGTTCTGCAGCGTTCAGTACACTTTATCCTCGGAAAAGTAATTTGGAAAAAACCGGTAACGTAAACAAATTATTGATACAAAAATTTACCGAGAAATTGATCGTTAACACCATCTTTCGTTCCTGAAATGACTGAGACGCTGGATTCAATCGAAGCACAGACAAATGAGACAATACGCGGTTTTATCCAGTTACTGCATGTTTAGACGAAGAAAATCGTTAAAATTTATGTTAGTATCACTCATTATAAATGAGTAACCTAATATTATCTGATCGTATGCAACCATTACACCGATCCTTTATTTGATGATGCACAGGGCCGAAGTCCTGTGTCACTACTTCTGACGTATGTGTGACCGATGTGCCCTGTGTGGTACAGTACTTAAAACATTGTCAGTACTCATGGTCAGTAATGCACAATACGGCGGCAAGGGTATTGGCTAGTTATAGGATGCTTGTACATTGTCAAATTTTATCAAAAATTGTAGCACAGATCCAGCACGGCTGTATCAAAGGAAGACTGGAAATTCTGACTTGCTTATAAGATAACAATACGCTCACTCAAAAATCGCAAAGTCCTGGAAGGCTGGACTACTTTTTACGCTTACTACAAGTTGCGCGCATTTCTTATGGAATTAAAGTTGCTTGGTCTGACTACGAGTAGGTGGTCATACAACAGCGAATAAGTATACAACTAGTATTAGGCCTTCCGAAAAAGCCCGAAAATGAAGCAAAGCAAAACGTGAATCTGAGGCGCTTTCTAACAAATAAAAATCAGTTACTCTGCAACAGTCACAATTTTGCTCGCTGACAGTTGAAGTAAGTCTAACATTTTTCGCTCGCTGTCAATTGAAGTAACTCTAAGATTTTATTAACTGCTCAAAAACCACAAGCTGTAAGCTACAGTGCACGAAAACTCAGAAGTGATCGATGTAACAATACCGGTTTCACAACTCTCAAACAAGGACGAATATCTCTGTTAGCCAATTAAGACAGCCATTAATTTTTCTTCCATGCTCACAACAAGATTGTCTATCACAAATCCACCTCTGAGCAATGCATAACAGTAGTGACAGCACCACACAAATGCCAGCTTTCACCGCGGCTGACCAACATCCACCAGAATCCACGTGTACAACGGTCGCCGTTCAATGGTGAGGGCGGCATACGTAACACTGGACAGCCATCTGTATCAAGCCGTTCGGCTGCGGTACCCAAAAGTTTGTGACGTTCGGGATTTTGCGGATTGCCGACATCATTGCCATGCTTAATCATGGTGTACTGACCGATATCCACCGGTGCCTTGTTCCATGCGCCGATTCTCGCATTTACACGCGCAAGTAGATCATCATCTTCCGCACCTACGATGACAAATGACGATCATTACGATCCCCAAGGCCACTGCATTCGCATTCACGTTTAGCAACTGCTTCACAGTGAGTTAGAAAATTCTCCGATTTTCCTCATAATTTGGTCACTTCAGTTTCAAGCACACGTTTTGTTTTAATATGTTTAATTTTGGTCTGCTGACAAAACGAAGTTACCAGAAATGAATAGTTATAGTAAAAAACGTCGCGCATGTATTTCTAAGCACAAACATCAACAAATTTCCGTAAAACAATAAAACGAAGAACGGGCATTGGACCGGCGCAATGTAAAAGTACTGTAATGTACTCTTCTACATTTACAAATTTCAACAATTTCGATTTATTTTGGTAACCGCAGAGCAGTGAAGAACACGACGATCAGCAGCTCATCCTCGTACGCTCTCGTACGATCTCCTCGTACGAAAAAACTCCTCGTACGATCAGCAGCTATTAATGTAGCGCCACATGAGGGTTGGTGCCAGCGACCGGTGATCAAAATATAAAACCGTACACTTACAACCAAAATAGGAGAAAAATCGGTGTACCCCTAAGGTAGAAATCGGTGTACCCCGGTGTACCCCTAAGGTAGAAAAATCGGTGTACCCCTAAGGTAGAAATTAATCACCCGGCTTGTACATATATAATTCGCGTATTCGTATCCAAATGTACAGAAGCTTTCACCGAACGTAACCGAATGACATATATGCACCGGCGTGAAACTTAAGGATATTTTCGGCATACAAATTAACGTACAAAAGGAATACTTCCAATGCGCATGCTAAAAGCGTTTGCCGGGTCGCACTGAGAACCGGGTTTGAGCACAAATGTGCTAATTTGCATGAAATGATTGAAATGAAGCCTGGGTATTTTAATTCTAACGATCTATCCGGCATCTGCTAATTAAGCGCTATTTAACGCTTTTACCACTCAACGATCGGTTGCAAGAAATATTTTGTCACACAGACTGTGCACTGTTTTCTCACACTAGTGACAGAGTACCGTAAAGGTCGTAGCCTGGGGCAAACGCAGTGTGTAAAGCGGCTCATGTTTCCCATTTTTTAGGCTGCATTCTTGTATGAGCATATTTTACTTACCCCAGCCCCAATACAGGTTTGAAAAGCCATTAATTTCTCGAAAATGGTGACTGGCAAAGGACACCACTCCGCCAAAATGGTGGGCGTACATCGGCTGATAATTAACTTTTTGTATGGCTCTTGCTAACAATGTCGGGTATTCCGGACAGTTGTAGGAGTTTCTGTCATTTTCCGGTAGCAGATCCACATCATTAAAGACGAAACAGGTGTAATTACGGAGCTTATTGGTCTCCAAAAATCCCGCATTAAACACTTTGCCTCCAATAAAACAGAAGAGCACACATAACGCAATAAGCCTACAAAACATTTCTGACTACTTCGAGTTCTCAGGTCCCTTAAAAGAAGATAAAACCGACAATTCTAAACATCTGACGATTTTAAGAATGAAAAATTTAAGAATTAATTTTAAGAAAGTTAATACAAAATACTGATTTAAAAATCTAACAAATTCGAGAAACCAGTGTTCTGCTGCTGCTAATAACGGCGGCTTAGGTGCGGCAAATTCGTCAACATGCGGTTTCGACCATACTGCGGCAAAATAATAAATAGCCACTTCATTCCCGTCTAATCATTCTTCAATATTGTATAAACTTATAAACACATACAAACATATTAATATACAGTACATATAAACATATTTCTATACATATACAGTACGAGCCCATTCTTGCGCTACTGACTCTTTTAAACGAAAGCCTAACCAGTTGCGCTTTGAGTCAAACATGGTGACGGAAATCGAAGAATGCTCGTGGTGGTAAACCAGTAATTTTATGCTGTCAAAAAAGATGGGCTATTATAGCTGCTAAAATGTAGCATGCACACAACAATTACAACTACTCGTACTTGTACCACAAACTACCGAGATACAGGGCGCTCTGAATAATCTATCATAAGTGTACATACGAACTTACGAATAGTGATGCACCATACCTTTATTGAATACACCATTTCCGGCTTGCTCCACAACGAAAAGGGTGTAATCCAACTGCTGCCTTTGAAGAAATGGATGCAAAGTATTCAATAAAACTTCTGAAAATAAAAAATTATTAATTCGAGAACCAATGTAACAACTAACAATGACAAAATCAGGGCAGTTAGAAGTCAACATAAAAACAACTGGATAGTGGCTGTAAAATTTAGCTCTCCACGTACGTTACGTTAAAATTATGACGTGTTACGAGAAAATCGTAATGGAAAAACATCGTTGGACCCTCAAGTTCTGCAGATTTCAAGCTATCCTAATCGGATTTAGGGTTTCTTCAGATACATTTTCTGAAAATCCTCTAAAACTTCTTCACGGTTGCCATGACTATGTTTTACCAAGACATTAGAATTTGCTGTTTCGGACAGCGGATAAAGATATTTTAAGTGTACGACGACGCAACGACGGTAATGATTTTTTTTTAATTTCTCCTGGAAAAACGCTAAATCCGAATTTTCCGGAAAAAAGCCTTAAAGATAGATCAGGATATTGTAATGCAAATACACTAGCCGCAAAATAGTGACAGCGTTTATTCTCATCGATTGGAGAATCAAGTCATCGAACAGTGAACATTTAAGTAAGTATAATTCATTTTAATTTGTCATGCTTAGTGAGATTAATGGAATGGCTGCACATTCTGCACTGTACAGTATTTTGTCGACGCAGACTGAAATACAATGCAGTCGTGACATTCTAGGTACGAGTAAGTAAGGTACCTATCCCGCAAACCCGTGTAAACTTTTTCTGGCCTACGAAGTCGACAAACGACACGGAGTGAAAGTTCTCACTATCATCCCTCTCCTAAATTCTGAATCGTCAAATTTGCTAGCAGAATCTATTAGCACATTGTGTTAAATACAGCAGGGTTGTGAATTCTGCTTTTGTGTCAAAACTGCATTGTCTGACACGTTTAATCTCTAAGCTTCCAAAACATTATGACGCCGCGCTGTAATTTCGACGAAATTGATCCAGGTTTCAGTAGTAGCACGAGAACGTAAAAGTAAATAACGACCCACCCCACTAACACCAGCATAGAACTGCCAAAACACAGTATCTTGTGATAGATTGCGAGTATCAAAAGGAGAACACTCACGCAGATGTTCTGCGCGATTGCGGTAGGCCACTATAACAGCCAACCGACGCCGTCCTCGCTGCACGCAGTGTGTGGGACGCCAGTGCCCTCCACGCTGCACATGCGGATTATCTGTGAGGATCTCCGCATCCGTGCGCACCGCCATGGGGACACGCTGCCGTCCAATCAGCGTCGCGGGGGTCTTGTCGCAAAGCGGCGTAATATCCGACCCATTAAGGGGATCCTGCTGATCATAGAAGATCCGCCAGCGCACGGGACGATGGTGGTAGGCATCGTAATACCCGCTGGCATTGCACACGTATTCCTCATTGTCTTCCAAGGGAAAAAGCGCAGGGGAGGGGCAGTGTCTGGGATAGTGCCTGTCTAATGAGGCGATGAAAGGGAGAACTGAGAAAAGCGTGGTGAGGGAAAGGGTGCAGCAGAAGATCAGGGGGAGGATGCGGCGGAGTCGCGCTGGCGCCCAGCTGTTGAGATGGGATGTTAAGAACGATCGAGCAGAGCTCATGATGATCTGATGATATGGGCCTCCCACATCATTAATATACGCTCATCCAGACTGTAGAGAGTAGCTACGCCTGAGTGCGCTACATTGATTCAACTATTACTTGTTGGAGGATGGCAGTCACTGCGAAAAGATGAAAATACAGGAACTGCCAACAAGCTAAAGCTTTGCTGATAAAGCGAGAAAATTTTTCAGCTTCAAGTTCAACCCGCACAGGGTGTTAGGAATTTAGGAGGTAAGGCCAAGTTGAATCACCACCTGCGCTTTAACAGGAAGGATAGCGACACGCAATTAAAATCAGCTTTGCGCTAAAAAAATTAATCTAAAACGTATTAAGTACAATGAAGTTATCAATAGCAAAATCAAATGTTTGCTGCGCATGTTCAATGTGCACAAACATGCACCACGGAGAAGATTTATATACGGTGATGTTTTCGATGCATCAGAGCAGCAAAACTGTAGCACTGCTTTTCAAATACTCTCATTTACTCATTTCGGCGATTTCGCAAAAGGCGAGAAGGATCGGTAACGTCCGCTTAACGCACAATTGGTACTTACCTGCTACAGTGACTGCATGGAATTTTTACGGTGGAAACCGGAAATTCAGTATAATGCGTAATTGCAACCCAATATTAAACGTATTTTTAATATGTATTCGGTTGATGAAACGAAACCACCGGACTGTTTGAAGCTATAAAGCAGAATACCTTCCTAACTTTGTAGAAGTATTTTTTTTTCAAAATAAAATACTTTACAACTGTACAAGATTAAACATCCGGAGCCGTTCAACGTATCAGCGTACCTTACCGATATGATCGACCTTGGACCGAAACGGAACCCATACAGCTTGCGCAACGCCGACCAAGTGACCATCAAGAAGAGTGCGGCAACGAAGTGTGGGGAGACGACGCTATCCTGGAGACTGGGAAAACTTCTGGATAAAGTTAACGAAAGCGGCAGTAATATTCTTGATTTACCTACACTTGGCTGTTTTAGAACCGCTCTGTACACAACTAAATTCTGTTAATCTGTTTTAATGAATCGCTTTTTCGTATATGATGTATCGCTGTTTTGGTGTATGTGTATGGAGTCTTCAGGTCAGTTTCCCACTCACTGATGTTTTCTAATTAGCGTTTCGCCAGCCAGGTTTAAAATCCCAGGCTAGATGTCATCCTAGCCGGATATGGGCTACCTGCACTGACTCAAATTAAATTAAATTAAATTAACTATAAATAGCTTAAAACTTTACGGTACGATATGTGGGACTTCCGAATTGCATCGCGTCGTAGTGCGTAAGAAGCGCAATTACCCACTTCTATGCATAAACGACACCGTATGGCGTATTCCATAACAGTCGAAAACGCAACGCTAACGGATAGCAAGTTGAGAGTTTGTTCGCCGTACAACATAGCACTTGAACGCATTCAACAATTTGTGCACTAACACTATCTAAAAATATTAATATGCAATTTTTGCTATAACCTGCCGATCTGCAACGCAGTGGTTACTGGTTTCCGTTTTGTTGTCGTGGTTTTTACAGCTTTATGCACCGGAAGTACTATGATACTTTTATTACTGTATGTATCTGTAGCAATTGTCTGCAAGCTTTATTAGCGTAGAGAGCAAACGTACGCAGTTCACG
Source organism: Paramacrobiotus metropolitanus (assembly GCF_019649055.1). Lineage (NCBI taxonomy): Eukaryota > Metazoa > Tardigrada > Eutardigrada > Parachela > Macrobiotidae > Paramacrobiotus > Paramacrobiotus metropolitanus. The sequence continues at coordinate 1,201,526 of NW_026570256.1, read as the reverse complement.
AACGGCGGCATCGTTCCAGTTATTTGTGTTATGCGCAACATGGTTTTTGAACGCTTCTGCAAGTTTACCACATTAATCATTTGCAGGATTTCGCTTTCCTAAATCTCTATGCAAGAATGTATTGCATGTAGGGGAAAGCGTTACAAACATAATTAATTAATTATTAACGTTTTCCAACCCAGATTACAATAAAACAGTAATGTGAATTAAAGATCACTAATTTTATTTAATTTTTTATGGTTTTTGACTGTACGTGTATTAGTAGGTTGTAACTACAGACTGTATCACTGCTGCCATCATGCGTTTATCGGGTTTTGAATTTATGTAAAAGCAGCACAAACGGTAAGATGAAACCGGTCAACAAACACTGCAAAGCGAGAGGGTTTGGTTACTTCCGTTACGATTGTTGACATTAGCTGTGGTTCCTTTATAATGGACGTCAAGGTCATAACTCTATCGAAGAGAAAATACTCAAAGGTGCACGCTAGCTAACATTTAAAAGGTGATAGAAATTATTCTGCCATTCTGTCTATGTCTGAACAGCTGGAACCGATCCGAAATTTCTTTCAGGCAAAATTTTGATAACGTCAGCGCTTCACTGGCTGCAGCAGACTTGCAAAATATGGTGAAATTGTTTCGCAGTTTATGAAAATAACCAGCCGCAGCTGGTGGCCCCATCACTGCATGCAAGTAATTGTATCGAGAATAAAATTTTTACCGAGAACTGCGCAAACACAATGACCCTTTCCAACAATTCCGCTGATCCCTTTTTGAAGAATATTTTTATGATATGGACAATTATTCTGGCAATAAATGGGTATGGCAGCTTGCGACGTCCCAGTACCGATAACGGTTTTCTGACCTTCATTACGAGCCTAATACGGCTGCTATGGAGCGTATGGCTGACTTTTTTCATGTGGATCCAAGTCGTTATCGATATATTTACAGTGATCAGTGGTGCCCGCAAAACCACCTCACAGGAGCTCATCCTGCAGATGCTGGGTATCGCCAGTTCCGTGATGAGTCGTGTTGGATGGACGACACTCATGCTGATTTACCATGAATGGCAGGATATTGTCCAGGATATCTGTCGGGTGTGTGCTCCGTATCTGAACACCAAGACAAGGAAGAAACTGGTGTGCCTTGTCACGGTGCTTTGCCTGATTGCTGTACCACGCTTCTGGTACTTTGGTTACCGGTCCTTCTACGCTTTTCCCTTTCCAGCGGATTATTCCAAAAATGCGTTGATTAAGATGTGCGCGCGGGATCCCGGTTGTCAGAATTCGCACTGGCAGACTGTGGCGGCGATTGTGGCGTCGGTGGGCATTCAGATGGGTCGTTTGACCAGCGGGATTTGTGGTTCCACGATTGAGTACTTTGTTCCCACGCTGTGTCTGGTTCTGGGAATATCCTTTCGTGTACTGGTGAGAGAAATGGTGCTGCAGATGCGCAGCTTATTGGAACCGCGAAAAGGGTGTGGAGATTTCGTTGGGCATTATATGCAACGCTACCGTGTACTGGAGAAAATTGTACGGCGCTTGGACAAATTGTTGTCCGTGATTGTCTCGGCGCACTACTTCGGGCAGGCGTTGAAGTTGCTGGATACGCTGCGACCGCGGAAGAAGGGATACTTAGCGGTGACCGTAACCGAGGATTACATTATTAGCCTGTATGAGCATCCACTGCTGATCGGGTTACATGCTTGCGCCCTGATTTACCTCAACGAAAAGGTTGGTTGCATAATTGTATTGCATCACTATACAGGTGTTCCCGTTTTAACAGTGAGATCGTCGTAGGCCAAATCAGTCATCCACGTTCTAGAGGAAATACAAGCGGGAGACAGCGATCTGGATGCTGATCAACAGCTGCAGGTCGTCGGACATGTCAATCGTCTCGCGACAAGCAACATTGGAATGACACTGGCCGGCATCGCCACTGTCGATCGACAATTTATTTTATCAGTAAGTCAGGGTTTACTTCGTTTTTTTGAAATTATGAGATATCCATGTTGAATGTGTCAAGGCAACCTTTTGGTATCAGAAATGGCGCTGCTATCTGAGGAGGACTTAACTGTATTATTCTAATGGTGCAAAAATAAATTAATAAAATAATTATCAAATAATGTTGCAGCTCATTGGCGTGCTGGCTTCTTACATGATGATCCTAGCGGAATTAAATAAACCGGATGGAAAGAATAACCAGGCTGCCAGCGACATGTCTTGTGAAGTCATCGATACAATATGCCTGCGGTCTGAACGAGACTTCAACTTTAACTTCAGCATGGTTTCTTGAGTTCCTTGTATGGCGACAGGGGTTTACTTAAACTTCCAGTCGCAAATACGCATCCTACCTAATTATTTTACATGCATGATTCTAGCGTGGCAACAGTTGGCAATAGTCTACTGTACATGCTGTGACACCTACCAATTTGTGCAACTAGATGGAAATAGATGGAAATAGTAGAGTAGCTTTTAAAGAACATTAATATTTTATGCATGCGTGGAATTTCAGTTTTATGTCAATAGGCGCTCGTAGCTGGTATGACGGTGTTTTAGATATTACAGATTTATTAAAGTGGCGAGAAATCTTCGAAGTTGACAGTCAAAACAACGAGATCGTAAAAATTAAAGCAAAAAATAATCCCGGTCATTTTAAACCGAATAAATTTTCTTTATGACCCTTTAAACTTTACAGTTTACATCAAATTTTGCTGCATCGAAATAATAACCGTTCCAGAAGGCTTGGTGTTTAAACTCTGAAACGCTACCCTTGTTTTCTTTTCCCTGGCGATTGGATTACTCCCGCACGCATACTTGATCTGTGTCTGCCAACGGAAGTGTATATATGCTTAGGTGAAGCAGCACTAGTCGACTACCACTTTTGCCGCGTCCCTCCATGATTTTGATCTTTACTGATTCTAGCATCACCGTCTCAACTGCAACCGATGTGGTGGACACTATTTACAGAATTTCCCTTTGCACTTACAGCAGCAATCACGACTTTTTATCGCCCATCCGGCTATCGAAATATAACATGTCATACGTATTGTATCTAGGCTACTGGGTACAGCGCACATACAGATCTATGCATCAGCAAGCTCTCAATAAATCAGTCCACAATCCACAGAGAACTACAGTGCATTTTCTTGATTGTCTTTTGGTGACACCAGTTTCCCGCACAACCTCCGCATCTCGCCTATGATGGATCGACCGTTTTTAATGAATCTCATGACACCGTTGTCACTGGTCTTAACGTTATCTGGTTACGGTGGATTTCGGTCACCATTAGGAAAAATTGGGTTGGGCCAGTGTTTGACCCGCGCGCTAAGACTGCTGTGGAGCAGCTGCCTGCTTTTCGTCATGTGGGCTGACGGCGGCGTGGCCGTGTACAAAATCCTCGGTTCGGGACAGATCACACGTGATGACCTCATCCCAGTGGGCATTGAATTATTAACACAACTGACACGACGTGCAGGACCGACCTACTTGATGCTGACGTTCTCCCGTTGGATAAAGGTCACGGAAGATATCTACGCTATATGCTCGCCGTATTTGATTGTCAAACAACGATTACTCCTCATCATTTTGATGACAATGCTTTCCGGAACTGGGGTGTTATTAGTTGCTTATACAGCGTACAGCGCGTTTATTTTCTTCCCGGCTGTGACGAACCGTTCATGGGACGCGATGGTTAATTTATGCTCCAGCAATGCCGCTTGTGTGTCGTCCTACTGGAAAAGCCAGCTTGTCAATGCAGTGTCCGTTTTTGCGGCGGTGTGTTCTGTTGTCTGCGTCGTCGGAGCATACACGGTGTGCTGTTTCTTGTCGGTCCTTTGTACAGTTTTCGGGTTAACTTTTGCCTGTGTAATTCAAAAAATGCAGTTGGATTGCACCAGCAAAAGCGGAATCCAGACCGTAAATCAGCATATCATGCAGTACAGGATGATTGAAAAGCTGGTGCGCCGTTTGGATGCAGTAGTTGCATTCTCTACACTGGTTCTGTACATGGGACAAGTTCTTGAACTGCTGGATTTGCTTAGGCCTAGAAAACCCTTCGAATACCGAAACACACCAGCGGAATACGGCATCCATGTCGCCGAGCATGTATTCGTTCTCTTGTTGAGCGCTGTAACACATCTCTTTCTACATGATCAGGTGAGCGGGCGCAGCCGGTGAAAGCTAAGGATTACCAATTTTGTGTTAAATCTATTAAAAAGAAACTTTTAATTATTTAGAGTAATTAATTGTCAATACATTTATCAGTATTATTATTTATACAATTAACTATCGTAGCCGAACTCATTTACGATAGAAACGAATGAAGGTAAAGGTAGTTTCACTTTGCAGGCAAAAACGATCATTCCCCTTTTACACGAATTACTGGCCGATGCCACCGACCTTCGGTTTGATCAGCGGTGTAAGATTTTCGGTCAACTTAATCATTGGTCAACCAATTGTGCAGGCTTTACGCTCTGGAACACGCTCGTGGCGAATCGTGAATTTATGGTGTCGGTAAGTCCTTATTATCTGTTAATGTCTGCGGCATAAATGTGACTTTCATCACTTCTCCGTTTTTCAGCTGTTTGGAATTATTGTGACATACGCTCTCGTGCTGGAAGAACTAGCCGAAGCCGACGTGAATGCCAGTCGACACCGCAGGAATATTACAAGTTGCGTTGATCGATTTTGGGTAGCCACTGTCTACGCCAGATGTGCGATAACATGACACGAGTACCCGGCTATATTTAACGTTTCTTGGTTATACCTTTGGTGCAACAGATGTATTAAAATCTGTTAGTTTTCTTATTTGTCGATTCTTTCAAGTGGGAAAACTCCATGTTTCTGCAGTATCTGGCAGAAATATGTCACAGAATCATAATCTGTAGCCGGAGCATGAACTGAAAAGTGCTGCAACGATACAAGGGTTAAACCTCGAATTAGATTTTATCATCCTTTATAAAAACCGCGAAACCAAAGCTCTTGTCTGCTTTAACGGTTCATGCATTAGATTCGTGCGTTGCCTTTGAAGTTGTTGAAAATCGCAGTTCAGTGAGATAATTTATATGTAGTTTTTTACTAATCAAGGGAAATGCTTTTTGACGTGCGATCCAGCCGGTGTATTCAAAAATATTGTAGCACGAATCAATGCATGTGGATGGTAGAAGATTCCAAACTTCCTTAATTTTGGCCTAACTGCTTCCCTAATTCAGGCCTTTCAAATTAAACCGAGTGTCGCTGTGCTAGACGATCGAAGTAATTTAGTATTATAACATTTTGACATCCCGCTATTACGCAATGTCGGCTTAATGCAACCTGTTGTGCTAACCGGACAGAATAGCTGCTTAGAATAGGTTATATCGTCACTGGCATGTCATGAACCGCGTCATTGGTGACGGCGGTTATCGCGAGTTTATGGTGTTACTCGGTGTAATGTTGCTTCTGTATTTGAACAGTGCTTCCTGTTGCATAATCATATGGTGATAGTGGCACAGGAGAAAAAAGGAGGATTGGGCAGCACCACAACGCCCCAGAAAATCATCCAGATACTTTAACGCCAATCTAACCCACAGTCCCATTTTTTAAATTTTAACGTCACGGGAAATAATAGCGCCCATAGCTGGTTCGGGTTGCGAATTCTTTAAGCGCATTATAACAGTCTTATCGTAGGTAGTTAATAATATCGAGCATTGAAAAACATGGACTAAAAAATCGAAGTACAACAAAATCGCAATAATAATGAGGATGATTACAAAATTTCAGTTTTTCACTTACGCATGTCCTCTTTTCAATTTTCCTCTTACGACTATGACCTTTACAGTTTTGCGGTTGTCTAATAAGACCGTACTAAGAAGAATTTTTAAGCTTGAGCTGAGAACTGTTGTCCATATTTCCTCTCTGATGATTGGATTGCTCTCGGTGCCCACCTGTTCCTTCTCTGCAGAGACAGCAAAGTGCATGTATACATAACACTAGAGAACTAGCACTTTTTGTAGCATTTCCCCTTGTGCTGATTCTTACATTTCATTTGATGTGACGGTTATTGTTTACAGAATTTTCCCTTTGCAATTAAACTAACTGCGAGTTTTTATTACCCTTTCGGGCTATCGAATATGCACTGTCATGCTGTATCCTGGCAGATACGTCCAATTTATCCAAATATTAGCTACCATCCCCTAAATCATTCCAAAGCGAATTATACATGCCTGATGGTTCCCTGGTCACAGGCCCACAGCTGTTACAAGCACAACCTTCACATTGGCCGACGACGATGGATCGACCGTTCTTAATGACTCTATTGACGCCGTGGACAGTGGTCTTAAAAATATCCGGATACGGTGGTTTTCGTCTACCGTTTGGAACTAATGGGATGAGCCAGTGCATAGTCGGAGCGCTAAGATTATTCTGGGCCATTATTCTGCTTTTCGTCATGTGGGCTGACGCCGGCTTTTCGATGTACATAATCCTATGTTCAGGACAGATCACTCGCGATGACCTCATCCCTATGGGCATCGAGTTATCCACACAAGTGGCACGCTGTATGGGACCGACCTATCTGATGCTGACGTTTTCCCGCTGGACAAAGATCACGGAAGACATCCATCTCATATGCTCGTCGTACTGGACTGCAAAGAAACGTTTTTTGCTCATAATTTTCGTGACACTGCTTTCGGGAGCAGGTACCTTATTAACCGCTTACACAGGATACAGCGCTTTTATTTTCTTTCCAACCGTGACGAATCGCTCGTGGGATGTGCTGGTCATTATGTGCGACAGCAGTGCCGTGTGTGGGAACTGGAAAAGCCGGCTGGTCGAAGGAACGTCGATTTTCATGGCGATTTGCTCGGTTGTTAGCGTCGTCGGCGCGTATACGGCTTACTGTTTCCTGTCGGTCATCTGTATAGTTTTTGGAGTTTGTTTTGCCAGTATTATCGGACAAATGCAGCTGGATTATAGTGGCGGTACTCAGACCGTGGGTCAGCATGTTAAGAAATACCGGGTGATTGAAAAACTGGTGCGTCGTCTGGATGTATCAGTATCGTTCGCTACGCTGGTTCTCTACGTGGGGCAAGTTTTCGAACTGCTGAATTTGATTAGGCCCCGGAAACCGTTCGAATACCAAATTACACCAGAAGAATATGGTGTCCACGTCGCCGAGCATGTTTTTGTCCTTCTGGTGAACGCATTTGCACATCTCTTTCTATATGATCAGGTCAGTGAACAAATAAATGCTTAACACATTATTTATTAATGAAATTGGCAAGTGTAATTCAACACAATTAATAATTGCTTAATCATAAATCAAAAATGCACAGAAAGAAATTTTCATTAGTTATTAGCGAATTAAAAATATTTGGTATTTATTTCCACGATATAAATAACGCAGACCACTACTGCTGAAGACGAATTATTTTCATAAATACCGTAATCAAAATTTACGACAACAAGTGGTAAGAAAGGCTTATGTATGCAGGCTAAAAAAATAGTCCCACTTTTGCACGAGCTACTGGCCGATGCTACCGATCTACGGTTTGACCAGCGGTGCCGAATTACCGGCCAGCTTAACCATTGGTCGTCCAGCTGCATGGGATTTACGCTCTGGAGTACGGTTGTAGTGAATCGTGAATTTATGGCGTCAGTAAGTAGTTATTGGCATATGATATTGGTGACCTGTGTGCGACCTGGTCACCGTTTGCGATTCGTTTCAGTTGTTTGGCATTCTTGTGACATACGCTCTTGTCCTGGAGGAACTGGTCGATGCAGACATGAATGTTTCGCGACAAATCAGCAATGGTACCTGCATAAAGCGGTTTTGGGACAGCCCCTGCCTGCAGCAGATATGCGACAACGTGACACGAATCTCTGGTTTTATTTGACTTTTTGGTCATTCCATATGTACTCGTACAATTCAACAGACGCCGTAAAATCTGGTTATTTTCTGATTCGTCGCATTTGCACGTACGAATAAACCGATAAACGCGTTGCATTTGCGCTACATATGAAGCATAATTTGTCGCATTTTTTAAAAGAGAAAATAATTTTTGATGAAACGCTGCATCGTGCATTCACCGCTTTCACGCTCTGCAACAAGGTGAGATATCTCAGATGAACTTTTTCCCCGCACAGTCATCGCAAGCGTAAAAGTTTAAGTCAGTTTATAATATGGTTTTTATTATTCAAACGTTGCAGTTACTGTAATTACCAATGTACTGACACTTCGATACCCTTTTAAGTGATGTTGCCAAGACGTTCGACACATACTTTATGCCGTAACAGTACACGGCATGTTTGGACGAGGATATACCGCCGTTGGCACGCAAATGGTAGGAGTACGCGTCATCGGTGACGGCAGAGTTCATAGGCCTGGCGTGCTAATCGCCTTACAGATACTCATATAATATTTGCGGCTGGTTAAAAAGCTTATTCATGTGGTCACAGCTGGAGGAAAACCCACCAGCAATACCAGCGACTTTGCAGCCTTGGATAAACGCAATATTACCCCAGCTGCAGGCAACACGATTACTCCGAGCTCTTAATTACTTTTCCCTTTTATAGTTCCCTGTCATTTGAGCTAACTGTTGCGGTGATACCAGGCTAGCTCATGGGATTTCCTTCTGTGCACTGAAAAACTGTTGCTCTCATTGCTTTCCGCTCAGAGGTGCTCCCGGTGGCCCATGATTATATTGCTCACAGAAAACGAAGCACTGAAGAGATCCTTGTTGGTGAAACACTTCCGCTTCGTACATGACTATAATAATCTTGCTGTCCCAGTTTTCTGAACGAATAAATCCTTCGATTTTCACTGTAGAGGCAGCTGTTCTACTACGTAGGTCATGAAGCCACACTTTTCAATTTTTATGTAGCCGCGACCTTTTTGGATAACAGACATGGCTTCTTTCGCTAACAACACCTCCGTCGGCTCCCACAGTTCGAAGAGCAGTGGTATCCCTCCGGATTTGCAGATCGTTGTTATCTTTATGAGCTTGCTAGCCATCGGCACTGCCGTGTACAACGGATTAATTGTAACGGCATTCTGTAGATACCGCAAACTCATCACCCCCTTTAATCTGTACATCCTTAATCTGTCGATGATGGACATTCTGGTCGCCATCACCGTCATGCCGGGGTACATTCTACGCTCGTTAAATATGCCGCTGTCACCATCACTCTGCTGGGCCGTGCTGTATCTCAATGACTTTGTTCTGGTTGGACAGTGCCAAGGCATGCTGCTTCTCAGCCTGAACCGATTATGGTCACTGATATTTCCCGTGGCGTATAAAAACACGGCAACCGTGCGGTTTACGATCTGTGTCTGCAGTGGTTGGCTGATTTTCTGGGGCGTTGTCGTACTACCGTATAGGATTATTGATAGGAGTTATTCAAAAAAGAGTGATTTTGCTCCTTGTCATTCAAATTATGCCGCTCAGCGCGCCTATGCAACACTTATCGAGCTTGGTGGCTTTGACGCACCGGTTGTGCTAGCGCTAATTATTTACAGTTATATCTTTTTTCAACTGTTTCGCAGAAGAATTCGGAAGCGTCGAAGAACGGGATTTCTGGCCACGAGCATGATTTCGCGCACTGGTAAGAATTCCCCTGGAACGGAATATTTACAATAATTATGCAACACAGTTTAACTAATAAGCCAGTTATATATGACAAATTGCAGTTAAAGATCTTGACTGACTTGACAAACCGCTTATTATTAGGCATAAATCAGTAGCGCAAGTGCTGCACTACAGATATGTCATTTTGCCCGCTATTTGCACCTCGTATTATATTGACATGCTATGCGGAAGTCGGACCGCGACAACCGCACTAGATGACCAAACCTACTCAATCGGTAGAGTGGGAATATATATGCTCTGGACTCCGTAAGTGGTACTACTGCCTACTTCCGCTAGGTACGAGCGGATTGCTGTGCCTAACGAAAGTTACCGAAACCGAAACACTCAGGAACTTCCCAAATGTTTAATCACCAAACAGAACAGAACAGAACGAGATATGAACTTCCTTCTAACCTAGAGTCACACGACCTTTCAGCTAGAAACAAGCTCACAGATTTAGTTGAAGTTAGAAACTTCAGACTGATTAGTTAGACAAGAATCGTGGATGCAATTAGCGATCAAATGCGTTACATGAGAACAGCAAATCGTAGGTAACAGAACAGACAACACGTACGTCCTAACACGTACGTAAGTAATACGCGCAATCTATGCATAGCGAGTTAATATATAGCAGGGACTCTTAACGGTATACTGCATAAATTGAGCTTCGCAAGAAAACAGGAAAATATTGCACTTACAGAGTATCTCAGTACCTTGCCAGTATGTCTGGTGACTGCAACTAAATTATTAAATAATAATAATTTAAGTGCAGTCACCAGGTGACGGTTCTTGTCGTTTCCGTTGCAGACAATTACCCAACTGCAAGTATGAACCCACCGGAAACGTGGGACTCTATGGGCCACTCGAGACCGGCACCTCGATCCGCACCGGTGCGCGATGATGTCAAGCATCTGCAGCTGTTTGGATTGCTGGCTGTCTGTGTGTTGGTGTGCTACATGCCCCTTTCAATATATTATCTGTTGTCGGATTTAATTGAAGGCTTTTATTATCCGGCTGTTCGGCATGCTCTAAGTTGCATTCAGTATTCCGCGTGCATTTTAAATCCGCTGATTTATCATGCTAATCTGGGAGAGTTGCAGACGAGCCTGCGGAAAATGTTCAAGCGAAGTTGATATATTTTTTTTTAATAAATGAGTGGAGTATACCGCAACGTGCATCCGCTGTTACAGTCTGTAGTACAAATCGAAAATAAATAAGACCTGTTTACCTTGTTCACTGAAATACACTGATTTGGTTTTGTGTTGTTTTTCAACTGGTTGATTGTATTATATAAAAAAAGTGTATTCCCATGTTTTCTTGTTGAAATATATGTATGTAATTGAAAGCCTTTTTGTTTGTACCCAAGATATTATACCGAGCGCTTATCGCACGTATTAATATTATTAAATAACAATAAGTATATATGCTCTGTATATATATAGTAGTTGAACTTAATAAAAAATACCATTGTTGATTTTACGAATAATTCAGTTTTTATACAGGACGTAAATAATTCTGTGATAATTAATAAACCGCTTGTCTTTGCTTGGCTGAATGCTGACGATAACTGATGACACATTCCATCGGCATTCCGCAAAAGAAGGCATTAATTATTTGTAGTGTAGTCTTTTCTTGCGCAAGCATATGCGCTGTAGTACGAAAAAAAGTATAAGTAAAATTCAAAAGTTCTTAGTTTGACGATCACGTGTATAAGATTTAAGCTAGGAACAACTGTAGGCGGCTGAAGCAGCTAGAAAGCAAGTAATCAAGCTTCAAGCAGTCGTTGTCTTCTGTTTAGCATGTTCCTTTAAATGACAGTGCAGGTGTTGCTATCCTGATAACACACCTGCAAAAAATTAAATTCCGACCATAAAAAATGGTTCCCCGAATACATTGTGATTTTTATTGGCCATTATGGGCAGTTACCTTCACATCTTTATATCCGGTGGTGTAAGACGATGAAGTTGTACCGGGTGACACCGAGAAGCGTAGCATCTGGCAGCAATTACCGCTAACGTTTCCGGCGGAATCCTCTGAGACCGTGTTAGTTTGAGCGCCGCATGGCAGATTGCCGTTATTCCCAGCACCGTAAATACCAACTTTGCCGGTATTGCATTCACCGGCCAATGTGTTCAGATTGCTGACAAAAACACTGGCCTCGTTGCCGGACAGGACAGCCGGCGAGTAGATACCCTTATTGGCGTTGACGGCGGCGCCGTTGGGTGCTCCCTGACCAGCGGTCGGCGATGCGTTGGACGGTAAATCCCAGACGAGTGTCTGTCCGCTTGGGGCATTGGTTACCTGTGAATATGCTAACAGTTAGTTGATCCTTCAAAATTGATTAACAATTAAGAGATTAAAAAATACAAATAAACATGATAGCGTCATAAATTGCCAGAAAAAAATCACATTTTGATAATATTCAGCAAATAAAAAAGTAATGAACTCACAACAAAGGAGAGCTGCGGGTAATACGACAAATAAGACCCGCCGGGATTTGTGCCGGGAGGAAATCCGGCACACACTTTGACACTGCTCGGTCCCGCAATCGTCAGCGGCGTGAGCGCGGCCGTAAAGGTCAGGCAAGCCAGGCTGAATGCAGCGGTGGCGAGGATCATTTTTGAAAAGAACAACGGCAAATAACCGAACAGTATTTACTGCAGAGTTAAATAATGCGCACAGCATAACGGCATCATTCACTTGTCCTTTTATATTTATATTCCACAACCCTGGACCGCTCCATGGCAGCCGTTGTACGCCCGTTTTTGCATATACTTGCCTTTCAGTCACTCAGTGATTCTATTATTTTGATTTACTAGAAAATGCTTGAGCACGTGACAAAATTCGCTATGCCAATACTAACTTCTGAGAAAAGTACTTGAAAAATCTGATTGGCTCATAAACTTTGATATGCTAAGCAGAAATATATCATTATGGAGGACCCTCGATCTCTTGAGTGCCAAGTATGACTGCAAATAAAAAAGCTTTACCGGGAATTCCGGTTGCCTAAAAGTCCTTGAACGAATCTAGGCAAGTATCCTCTGTCAGCGCATATCTGGTTATGCCGTAAATGCGAGGCTGGCTATAGTAATAGACTCGCACAAAATACTGGTAGCAGTGCGTGATAGCGGAATACGCAATAATAATGTGATAAAGTGCAGCCGTCTTTTCACAACACTCAGCAATATTAATGTAGCAAGTACTTATTAATGTAGCCACAGGTCGGCTCAGTCATTCAATTGATTGTGAGCGTTTTGCGCTAAACTGGCAAAATCGTTCGGCCTGATATCAGTCCGGTAGCATTTCTGGGTTAAACTGCGGCAGCAATTATTTGATGTACGACAGTATAATCGGCTTAAACGTCCGGAGAAATAATTGCCTGCCAGACACTTACTTTAAAATCGTCAAAATAAGATTCAAAAAACGCCCGGGATCGATCCTACTCGCCAGGTTTTTTTTGTTTGTATTTCGCGACAACTTGATTCAGGACCGAAATCTTATCCAAACATTATACCCGGTTTCGATTCAGGCCAAGGTGTCGATTGGACTTGTGAGCCGACCGGATAATTATGCCGGTAACAAAAGACCACGATTTTCGCTTCTGCCTAAACCGGCTTAGAAACCTGCAAAACGATGCTTTGTAGGCCCCGTGCCTTATAATGTAGCCATGTAGCCAGCAACTTGTCCCCAATACTTGATGGTATTAGTTGGGTCTTGTGCATAAAGTGGCAGGAACCGGTTTAAAAGAATTTGAATGTTAATAACGAATGTATGTAATGGAAAAAATTCGGCACAGCTTTCCGTGCAGGACGTGACCTAGGAATCTGGATAACAACATCATCCAGATATTTGGAGGTGGGCGTAGGAGCAGATCATTGTTCAGAACAGAGATGCTTGCTCTAACGATTGTGTTTGGTTGGTCATCTACATAGTAGTACGGGAGTCGTTGTGCGACTTCCGTATGGCATGTGGGTAACATCTGTATTTAATTATTTCGTCGAAACATGGTCGGTACGGCGCAATAGCGCAAAAACACGGATTTCTTATCAAAATCAGTCCATGATTCTGTCAACCTCGGAAACCCTCCTTTTGGCTGTGCAGATAATGTTTATCAGGTACTGTAGCCGCTAGATGAAATGGCACCACAGAGTCTGGTGTACGGATAACGACGCACACGCTGCTCGATGTTCTACGTAACGTGTGCGATATCTGGCAGGTAGCAGGCTACGGCCGGATCTAAACGTGGTGCCATTTCATATAGCTGCTACAGTAATTACAACCACTACCAGAAAAAAACTCAAAATCCCACCGTCTGTAAGGTATCAGATTTAAATTAAAAAAGTGCAAGTGCACTGGGCAGGACTGGAGAGTTCCAGTATTACTGGCCAGAAGTGACAGGCCTACCGGGCCGGTGACCTACCGGGCTCTGTGCACCAGACAGTAGTGCCAGCGCGGGCACTGGTTCCCTAACGGGCTTTGTGCACTGGACAGTAATGACAACTCAACCGCTCAACCACCGGACTCTTTGCACGGACAGTAGTGGTAAATGGTAATTCGGTCTCTCTCGTTTAAGGTTTACAAAAAAAATCAGTAGGAAAATTCTAGATGGAGCTTTGTAGTTTGTACTGCATTACTGTGCTACACTCAGTACACTGGCAGTAAATGCAGTTACAACTGCATACGGCATGTTTCTTATGTAGCCGCGCCCAGAGGCGTCTGCTACTGCATCAGGGTGGCCCCTGCCAAGTTACTCAGTAGAAGTGGCCCAAAAGCCAGAAAAATCTAAGTACATATGCGCAGGACTGCATACATATCTGTACAGATCTGTAATAAGAGCTACTATTATTACGACCATACATCTGTATTTCGTTAGGCGTGGGTAGGTACACACTAATGCTTTGCCATAAGAAGGTCATGATCACTCAGGATCTCATAACCTTTGATCGTAATTTGAAGACTGCACACACTGCATACAGATTACAGACTCTCCACTCAACAATATCAAATCTGCACACACTGCATACAGATCTGCCAAGATCAAGCCCAAAACTCAGAGTCTCAGACTAATCAACACAATCAGAATCGCTGATAGGATTAGCGATCAGAATTCAGAAGCTTCGGATAAGAACAGGTAAATCGTACGTGGACTACGGCGTACGTACAAAATATGGGCATACTACGCTTAAAGCGTCATTACTCTAATAAATATTTATTCGAAATCAAACAAAGTGGCCTTGGACCACAAGAAATGCGGAGGCGAAGCCGAGATTGTTTTTTGTATATACATATGTGTATGAGTGTTTGGCTTTTTATTAGTTTTTAACACCGTCAAAAAACTTCTAACACTCGTAATTTCGACAAGATCGGCCATGGTATCAGAAAATAACTTCTTTAAGTTCTTCAAACATGCCGAAGCAAGTGCTGTTTGAAATGTTTAAGTATTACCAATCAATTTTAACGAATTATAGTACTCCTATACATCAAATAATGCGTTATGTGTAATTTCCACCGTTATGTGACTGCTTTGTGCAGATAATGCCCACCGCACACACAATTGCAAAGTTTGGAAATTTTGCAACCCGAAAACGTATGTTGTTGTGAGATCGATCATCTTTGGCTGCACACGATGACCCACGGCGACCGCTAATGTTGAGTCTATTGTACCAGTTAGATATGACAGGAGTGTCCGAATTCCAGGAATCCGGTGATTCGAGATCAACCATGAGGCTTCTGAAGTAGTTTGGGAGTAAGTAATATAATTTAATGACACACAGATGGAAAAGTTCTGTAAAATGGAATTGCTCGTCAGTACGATACATCAAAACAATCCCATTTCCGGACTACGAGTGCACAGCATACAATAGACGCCGGTCTGTTCCTTACCGCCACAAAGAGATGCCGAGTAGCGTAAATGAAAATCATATGCCAGCCCTGCACAACGATATCCTGATGTTTGCTTTTGTGCATGAACCTGAAGAACAGCTTCCTCGGGTAGAGAATTGCTTAAGTATGACAATGTTCATCACTGTTTGCTTACAATTGTTAGCTTCTGAGTCTGATCAGGTCTCGGAAACCATCTGACTACCGAATGCACCGACAGTTATGGGGTGCATACGAGTATACGACAGAGCATGTTACTGTTCTTTTCGTAAACGCATTAGCATATCTCCTTCCACGTAATCAGGTCAATAAACAGTTCTCAATAATTTACTAATTAAGGTTTATTCAATAAATTATCAACTGCTTAAAAATATTAAATGTATAAAAAATGCAGATTGATACTTATTAAATAATTATCGTAACCAAAATCTGTTAACGACTGAAACTGTTAAAGAAGGTTGGATTGTGCAGGCTGAAAAGATACAATAGCTCCGCTTTTGTAACGAATTACTGGGCGATGCCGTCGATTTGCGGTTTAATCAGCGGTGCAGAATTACCAAACAACTTAATCGTTGGTCGTCCAGCAGTCCAGCTGCGTGAAATTTGCGCTCTGGACCAAGGTTGTGGTGAATCTTTAACTTATAGTCTCGGGATCAAGATTTTTCACATAATTTCTGTGACATTTCTGTGACATGATTAGATGTACTTATAACGTCCGTGGTCAGAGAAACCATTTTTTGAAACGCTGCACGTACCTACC
The DNA here is from genome assembly GCF_019649055.1 of Paramacrobiotus metropolitanus. Classification (NCBI taxonomy): domain Eukaryota; kingdom Metazoa; phylum Tardigrada; class Eutardigrada; order Parachela; family Macrobiotidae; genus Paramacrobiotus; species Paramacrobiotus metropolitanus. The sequence continues at coordinate 1,185,282 of NW_026570256.1, read as the reverse complement.
GCTTAAACTCAGAAACGAGCTGGGAAATCTTTGAACGTTTGTTTCAGATTGTCACGAGCCGATTACTGTTTCCATAATTTATGAATTGCAAATTGCTGTTAATTGCAGTTCAGCAAAACAGCCTTCGGCAAAACAATCTACACAAAATACTGCAGATCGGCGAATAACGCAACTTATGCAGCAACAAGTGACCCCCATGAGATCACATTTTGACCCGATTACCGTAGTACTGTATATTGGAAAATGATCAATTTACTGACATTTTGATCGCATTTTGATCAATGAGTCGCGTCATTGGTGACGGCAGAGATCGCTAAATTGTGAGATAATCATTCCAATCTTATTTTCTCGGAATATACAAACGTAATTCGAAAGTCCTTTAATTTGTATCCAAGATGTTCGTATTGTTTGCTAAACTGAGTGCATATCACAAATCGCAAATACCGCCATAATTTCACATAATGCGATTTGGTTAATATACATAATTAATATTTACTTTACAGATATTACTTGCGAGTACGCTGTAATTTGAGTTTGATCATGCAACATATAAACAGATGATCACCGATGCGCCTTCTATAGGTATTTGCTTGGTTGAGTGCTGATAGAAATACACTATACAGAGTAGATAGCTGATTTAATGTCCCATCGGCATTTTGGTAAAAAAAGCTTTCGGTTCTTTGTAAATTGTAACGTAACATTTTGATGCATAGGCATTTCCGCTGCGATATCAGTAACTAAACCGCAAAGCCGGTTAATAGGTCGTGGTTTAACGATTTCGAACACGAATTAAAACTTTTAAGCAGCTGATGCAGATAGCACGCAAACAGCTACAGTTTTAGGCAATCCTTGGTTTCTGCGTATGAGGCATGGGTTTTAAATAACGGTGCAGGTGTTGCTGTCCTCATAACAGACCTGCAAAATATTAAGGCCGTAGAATTAGCTTCTCGAACACGTTGTGACTTGTGATCGCCGTTACCTTGACGTCTTTGTATCCGGTGCTGTAAGCGGATGAAGCTGTGCCAGGTGACACCGAGAAGCGCAGCATCTGGCAGCAATTTCCTCTAACGTTTCCGGCGGAATCACGGATACCTTGTTGACTTTGGTGGGACACGGCAGATCACCGTTATTCCCCGCGCCATAGATACCGACTCTGCTGGTACTGTTCCCACCGGCCAACGAGTTCATATTGCTGATGAAAACACTGGCTTCGTTGCCGGACAATACAGCCGGCGAATTGATGCCCTTGTTGGCGTTGACGGCGGTGCCGCTGGGTGCTCCCTCGCCAGCGACCGGCGACGCGTTGGACGGTAAATCCCAGATGAGTGGCACTCCGCTTGGGGCATTCGTTACCTGTAAATATGTCAACAATTTGCTAATCGCAAAGGAATGGCCAACATTTGAAAATACTAGAAAAATCTGAATGCGTTTGCGTTATAAAAAATTATAAATAAGAATGCACATTTCCATACTGAGCAACAAACAGAAACCAGAAAACTTCTACCAGAAATAACTTTTAACCAGAACTACCAGAAACTACCAGAAACTAACTAACTACCAGAACTACCAGAAATAACTGGAAACTACCAGAAATAACTTTTATCTACACTTTTGCATTCAAAACAGAACTTACGTTAAATGTCAGCTGCGGGTAATACGAAATCGAAGCGCCGCTGGGATTTGCGCCGGGAGGGAATCCGGCACACACTTTAACACTGCTCGGTCCCACAATAGTTAAGTTCGTGAGCGCTTTCGTAAAGGTAAGGAAAGCCAAGCTGAATGCAGCGGTAGTGAGGATCATTTTTGAGAAAAACGACGGCGAATAAGAGAATAATCTTTCCTCTAATATTGAATAATACGCATAGCGTGTATAACGGGATGATGCAACTGCCCTTTTTATATTCCTTTTTTACAACCCTGGGCTGCTCACGTGCAGCATTTATTTTGCATAGGCTGGCTTTTTGATTATTCAGTGCTTCCATTTGATACACTAACTTATGATAAACCACGTGATAATACTCCCCATGCAGATAATAACTTTTGAGAGAGAGTACTTGAGACATTTGGTTGGCTGACAAAAATGCCAACTGATCAGCAGAAATATATCAAAATTTAGGACCTCGATCTCTTGAGTGTCAAATATAATTGTGAGCAAAAATGCTACACCGGGAATTGCGGTTGCCTAAAAAGTCGAACAAATCCAGGCAAGTATCCTCTGTCAGCGCATATCTGGCCAAGCTGCACACGCGAGGCTGGTTTTGGTTTCAGATACTTACAAAATGTTTGTCATATACACGTTGCATGATATTGGTACAGTGTTTTGTATAATGCAGCCGTCGTTCTGAGCACTCAGCTCAATTATTGTAGCGAATGGTTATCCGGTCGGCTCACCATCGGACAAACCGGCAAAATTGCACTGGCCTGAAACCAGACCGGTAATGGTGTCGGATAAAATTTTGGCAGAAATTATCCTAGGTACGGCAGTATGCCGGCAAAAATTCCCGAGCGGATAATCGCTCGTCGGACACACGTTAGATTCAGAAAACGTCCATGATAAATTCTGCCAGTTTCTCGCTTGCATTTTGCGAGAATTTGATTGAGGCCCGAAATTTCGTCCAGAAATTGTGACTGGACTAGGTTCAGGCTGAACAATTTGCGGCTTAACGGCCAAGCAGTCTATTGGATGACAGAGTCGACTGGTTAATTTTGCCGGCTACAAACGACTGCGGTTTTCGCGCCTGTGTAAACCGGATAACGTTGCAAAAGCGTGCTTGCGGACCCTGTGCATTAAAAGTTATGTTAAAGATATAAAGCGGCCATTACAATTAAGTACTGTATGTAATTCGTTTAATGATTACAGTAGATGATGATATTAGTTTGCTTGCATGTCTGTTGTGGCACTCACTGGCCAAGGCCATTGAAAAAGTGTCTGGAGTGGAATTTGTACAGCTTCACGTACAGCTTAACGAAATTGTCGCACATGCAAACAAATGCTTGTACAAATAACTATTGCGTACGTATAAGGACGATATAATTTATCATATCCATCATATCTTAATTGCATCATATTATATCTAGATGTAGGTATATGATATGCGGATTATATCTGTTTTTTTCTTTAAGGGAAGTGGCCCGGTACATGGTACCAAATTCGTGTACATGCACAAAATCTTTCACTTTCGCGCACTCCCAAACCCTTTTTCTCTTGTTTTAAGACATTCTGCAGCCAAATGATTTGTATACACTGGCCTGAAAACCGTTTGCGCGCGCAACATCCGGTTCGCGAGTTATGGCTGTTAGAAAATTCCAAAAAGTTTAAATGCATTTAGGTATACCAAAAGTCTCATTATGGACCGATCTCTTTCAGATTTTGCACGTAAATGCGCATAACCACGAAGATCGTTTTTACACTGATCCAGACTTTCACGATTTTTTTCAGATTTTAAAATAAATTTTAAAATTTTTGAAATTCATTTTAAAATTTGAAAAACATGCTAGAACAGTGGATCGGTGTAAAAACGTTCTTCGTGGTTATGCGCATTTATGTGCAAAATCTGAAAGAGATCGGTCCGTAATGAGACTTTTGGTACACCTGAATGCATTTAAACTTTTTGGAATTTTCTAACAGCCATAACTCGCGAACCGGATGTTGCGCGCGCAAACGGTTTTCAGGCCAGTGTATACAAATCATTTGTCTGCAGAATGACTTAAAACAAGAGAAAAAAGGGTCTGGGAGTGCGCGAAAGTGACAGATTTCGTGCATGTACACGAATTTGGTACCATGTACCGGGCCACTTCCCTTAATAAAGATCGAAGCTCCTAATATTTTTAAAATGATCATGCCATGGTCACGAAAACATATATATATTATGTACTGTCTGATAATGTTAAAGAGCTAACAACCAACTTAACGGGTTACGTAGAACCTTTAAATCACCAAGTGGGTTTGGTATATCTCATACGTAATTTTTCTCGTCTTATGACTGCTCTGTGCAGATATGCCATATGACGCACATAAATTACAGATTTGCACACGCAACACACGTTACAGATTAAACACATACAAATTACAGATGTCGAAATTTTTCCCACTAGGAAATGTGTGTTGCTGTGAGAGTGCTCATATCTGGCCGCACACGCTTAGTCATGGCGTACATCAACGTTGTATCTGTGGGAGACAATCAACTAACAAAGTCGTTCCAAATTCGAATTTACCGCCCATTCGAGATCAGTAGTGAGGCTTCTGAAGGAGTTCATGAGCAACTAGTATAAACGATACACAAATGGAAAACGTCTGCAAAATGCAATTTCTCGTCATCGCCCGACTAGTATACAATACTAGTTAATTTCTTACCGCCACAAAGAGATGTCGCGTAGCGTAAATCATATGCCAACCCTGCACAACGATGTCCTGATGTTTGCTTTTATGCATAAATAACTTAAGAATTCTTCGTAGTTTGCTATCCTAAAGACGAAATCAGACAAAATTCATCAGTATGCAGCAACATATCCATAAAATTAATCACATAAGCAGAAATCTAATTTTTTGGCTAAACGCACCATTTACAGCTACTTACATACATACGTACATTCTCGTTTTGTAGAATGGAAATTGTCGCATCTGCATAATCGCATAGAACTTCATGTGTATCCATTGCCTACAAAATACACTGTTTTGTTGCAAATCCATGCAGTATTCTAACTGGCTTGTACTAATAAAAATACACTTGGTCATCACCGCAGTTTACACTGTAGAAGCCACTGCGCTACGCAGTTACTCAATGTTTAAAGTAAGAATACTGTAATATAACTCTTTCTACACTTTCAATGAAAGTTTGGATTTAATTTGCGAATTTAGTTGCCTTTTAACAAGCAAAATGAGCAGCTTGCTTTCTAAACGTAAGAAATCAAAAACACTGACGTGTTCATACATCCGGAACAGCGGAATGAGGAAGAATCCGGCACATACAACTAGGTTCGCCGTTATCAGTACTTCATATACAATAATCCACATATTATCCAGCATAAATGTGCTGTTCAGCAACCAGTTCGTCATGAAGGATACAAACGCCAGAAAATCAAAACTATACGCAAGCGCAAAAAACAGCCCCAACGTATCGTTAACACTCCGACATGCGGCCACAACATCCGTGTGCAAATGCAGTAAATCCTGCATACTCTCCGTAGCCTGTGCAAGGTCATGCGGCATTTTTATTTCGCGGCGGATTCTGTCATTAATCTGTGTGACACAGGCAGATAAAATCAACGCACAGAAGATTAGCACGATGGAGATCTGTATGGACAGGATGTACGCCACTTCCATGAACACTTCATACAGCACCACTTGCGTCCACACCGGAAAGAGCTGGGGCAATGGAGCATACAGATTTCCTTCTGTCCACGTTAGATTCAGCTGAAGGAAGGCACCCTCCCAGTTGAAGTATTCGGTTGCGCATAGGTACGCCACACTGCACACTGATAATAAATTTATCTGCCATTTCCACCGATTCCAACAGCGATCCGCATTGGGACCATCAAATGCGCGACCCACAAGATTTTTTAGTTCGTACATTAAGTTTTGCAGCTGGTTTCGCTTGAACGCAAAAGCGGTTAACGGAGCCGCTGCCCGGAGACTCAGTGCCAGGAACGGCATGGCCAGCACCATGTCCATAAGGAAACTGCTTTTGTGTCCGTTGCGTACAACCGGGCCCGGTGGAAAAAGCCGGCAGTAGGTCGAGCCACCAATCAAACCGACTTGAAACCATGCGCCACAGATGAGAATCAACGCAGTCAACGTCATTAGCAAGCGCCGGTACTTTCCCGCATAAGATTCTGGAAGAATACCAAAACATTTTAACAGTTTCATCGGAACACAGACTGCTGTCTCCATTGCATTCTTGGTTGGTTTTTCCTCCAAAGTATTATCCCATTTATAGCACGACTCCATTTTACAGATCACAATGTCGCACGGTGGGAGCATATTGTGGTTACAAAAAAAGCTTTAAAGCATAAATGCCGCTTGAAGCTATTGGAACACCGCAGCCTGTGGCGATAACACCTGGTAATCAACGCTGATCACTGGTGTGCAATATGTACATTCTTGATGAAATTAAAGTTTTCCAGTGAGAGTGTGCGGGCAGAGCAGTGCACTAGCATTGCTTTTGTCCATGAAAAATTTAATTTCGTAGTCAGCGACAATGACAGTGGGCGTAGGTACATAGTGACTTTCTGATTCAATACGTTTAATTGACCCGTTTTATTCGTGCATAGCGCTCTGTTCATTATTTCATAATACCGCACCATGATTCAATCACGATAAATGTAATGTTGTTGGAACAGCTACATAATATTAATTTAGCAAATCGACTACAAAATGTGAGAACCCTTCAGTTACACTAGCCGCCCAATAAGATACAAAATTAAATTTATAATTAAAAAAGGCTTCCTTCACTTTGGTATGATATTCTGTGTATAGCGCGCCCTTGGGAATATATTTCTACGAACCACATACATATCGAATTGCTGTGCAGAAAGGTTTGTAATTAGGTGTACATTTCCGTAACCGCGGCAGGACGGCGCACATTCCGGTTGGCGGCTTTATCGATCAGTGGAGCAATATTGCGACAAACAGAAATTACGGAAACAAACAAGGCACGATGTAATCTGCGATGTAATTATCACCACGTTATTAAAACTTATTTTGTTCGCCGACATCATATTCTACTTTAAATTAATACTGCTTGCTACATGTATAAAGCATAAGCCTTTCTAGTAATTCAATCATCAATAAAGTTGTCATAATGGCTGCCCGAAATAATACTTCAGAGATCTCGTACAATATTACACTCTACAATGCTAATGAAATTTCGCCCGATGTAAAGATAATCGTGACCTTTATGAGTGTACTGGCAGTGGGGACCGCAGCTTATAACGGCATAATTGTTGCGACGTTTCTGCGATTTCCGAAGCTTTTAACACCCTTTAATGTGTATGTATTCAACTTATCGACGATCGACTTTTTCATAGCCATCATTGTTATGCCCGGATACATCCTCCGTACGTTGAATATTTTCCTAACTTCGGCTCTATGTTGGGCACTACTTTTCATGAACGATTTAATCCTTATTTCTCAGTGCCAAGGAATGCTGCTGCTCAGTTGTAGCCGGTTGTGGTCTTTGGTATTGCCACTTTCTTACAAGAACATGGCGACAGCTCGGTTCGCCGGGTACATCTGCGCCGGATGCTGGATTTTGTGGGGTGCGATTTTGCTGCCCTATCGAATTATGGAAAGAAAGTATAATCAGAACACCGCCACCTGTCGCTCGAATTTCGCTGCCGATCTGGTTTATTCTACATTTATTGAGTTGGCAGGATTCAATATTCCTGTCATCTTGGCTTTGGTTATCTATACGTTTATTTTTGTGCGATTATTTCAAAGAAAGCTTAAGAAACGCAGAAAAGCGAAACCAGTGAATTCCGACAGCCAACCAAAAACTGGTAAAGTTAAAAAAACTTACTGTATTTACAAAAATTTTGCATTGTTCATACCGCTGTATACAGAGTACACTACAATAATTAGGTTATTTTTCGTGCAGATTTTTAATCCCATAGAGCACGTTAATAGAGTACGGAATGGGTGCATAATACCGAGTAATCCTTTTGCTTGTATAATTTGTATAATTTTTCAGAGATTGCGCCCAACGAAGCGACTGTTAATCAAACGCTCACCAAACATACATCATCCCCACTAACAGGAGATACGACACGTTTACCACTACCAAAACATTCCGAAAGCGAAAGTACACGTCATTTACAGCTGTTTGGACTACTGGCCGTTTTTGTGCTGGTGTGCTATATGCCTTTGATTATCTACATTCTTTTGGCCGACTTAATTCATGGATTCTATTACCCCAGTGTGCGAAGCGCCCTCACATGCCTGGAATACGCTGCGTGCATACTAAATCCTTTAATTTACCATTCCAAACTGCCAGAACTTCGAAAGAATGTGCGAAAATTACTGAAAAGATAAAGATTTTTTGTTTGCTGTTTCCGTATGGATTGAATACGATTTGTTCTGTTTGTTTAACTGCTAACTGTATCAAATATTTTTCCCCTTAAAGACACAAGCTTTTGTAAACTATCGTTATACGATATTGCGACGAAAAAAATAAAATTAATTTTAAGCACAGTCAACAAGGCAGACGTGCCGTACCAATTTACGTAATGAACACGCGCTGGTTTATTATATGAAAGGGGAAGAGGAAATCGGAGATGCAGCGGGGAGAGCCCCAAGCATCCTTAATTTAGTGATATACGGGTTGATGATGCCCTGAAGATCATTTTCCCAGGCGAATGCGCCGCCCTTTCTATCAATAATAAAGCTAATAATCATCAACAGCGGTCGGATATTTCACGGTACGACGCATTTGAAGATATCAGGTTGGTGCTAGCACGTTCTCCTGTCCCAACGTGAGGTTATGATGACAGATTCCCTTCCGGCGCTTCCTAATGCTACAACATTTTAAGCTGCTATTAAACAATCCTCTACGGTCCTTCACTAGATGTGTGCACAAGGGCAAATCGGTTTGCAAGTTGTGATCAATGAACGCTAACATTACTAATTTCACCGGTAGCCAGTGTTTATCATGGGACCACTCCAGCAACTTTCGTATCTTCCTTACACAATGGTTCACCCTAAATATCCTCACTGTACTGACCAGCGGCATAAATCTGATTGTGTTTTACCGCTGGAAACAGAAAGAACCGTATCTACTTTTACATACCGCTTTATCCGCCGCGGAATTCTTATGCAGTTTTGTCAGTTTCATTGGGACAATTTACCGCGTCGTCGATGTTACACTGCGCTTCATCCTCCTCGCCAAGATTGGCACAGCGGTGCGTGCTGCTAGCGGCCCGTTAATCAACATCCTAATTATGCTCATTAGTGTCGATCGATGGGCATCGGTGGAATTCCCGGTTTTCTACCGAAATAAAATTTCCCGTCGGGTAATTGTTTTCGGTATCTGGTTAATTTGGATCGGCGTTGGTGGCTTCTACTGCATTCTCTTTGTTCTCCTGGGAAACTCCATTCTCGTGGTCACGTGCCGGGATATCGGGCAACTGGTCTGGCGCGACCGCACGTGGATTGTTTTTTACAATGTTCAGTTCTTCGTGACACTGGCGCTGATCGCTGCTCCACAGTGTCGCACGTCGTGGATCGCCTTGCGTATGAAGATGCGTGTACACCGGCGCCGAGCGATTAACCCTGACAATCATGGCGAAAATAATCAGCTAATGAAGAGTGTTGTGCGCAGTGTAGCCGCAGGATCGGCCGTGGTGATGACCAATGTTGTGTGCCAGTCGGTCGCCCGGTTGATATATTTCTTTGCCATGCAGAATGGGCTGCTGGGTTTAACTGCTACGATGTTGTTTACCGCGTTTGACTGCCTCAAAGATATTATGCCCTTTTTTTATTACGTTGTGTTTTTTCCCACTTTTCGAAAGAATTTGAGGGGAATTTGCAAATCAGCAAATGTTACAGTCCCTACCCGTAGTGTCATGTCTGACTTCACGACACGCTGAACATTCTGTTTATTAGTTTAAGAATGAAATAAATACAGCCTGAGTAACATGTCCATTATTATAACCATACAAGGACAAACTGCACGTGCGCTTGTTGGTGACCATAATAGTATAATTGCAGGTTTTCTTTGTATCACTGCTTTTAACACTTATACGTATACATTATAATTACTGTTGGAAGTGAAACTGTAGCTGTTACCTTTCAAACCTCTGCAAATAAAACGAGTAGGTACCTTGTATTTCAAGCGTGTTAATTTTTTTAACTTGTTTCACTGACAATAAGCTGAACGAGTTGAACCTTAGAGTCCTTAACGGCTGCACATATTATGTTATTAAAACATAATTCCGAAATTAGAAATATCTCTGTTATGCACAAGAAATCGGAAATAATTAAGTATTGCAACGTTACGATTACTGTATCGGTATATCACGATATGAATAGTGATAACCATTTACACCAATTACGTGAGGGACATCGAGTCTACAGTTTGGAAATATTGTTCATAATTTCTTGCAAGTTATTAGTCGACTTCCCGTCAGTCGCAGACGCCTTTCTGATTTGCTTGGACAGTCCCTGCGTCTTAACAAAATACGGGCTATTGCCATCTCCTCCATCCTTCCAACCTCCAACTTCCTCGATGATCTCGGCAATCTGTCGGACCGGTGTTGTGCTGGACTTCATCCCGGCCACCGCCATGCACTTTCCTATTCCGCACTGTTCAACAACCGACGCATTGTAATTTTGGTCACCGAACATTGGCCAGGCGACCACCGGCACACCGTACGCTACGGCTTCCAGAGTGCTATTCCATCCACAATGGCTGACGTAGACACCGGTGGCCTTGTGCGCCAGGATCTGCTTCTGTGGTGCCCAGTGCAGAATCAAATACGGTGTTGCAACCGTGATGGTTTCCGCCGTAGAACGAATGAAGCGTTCATCTAGCAGATTCTGCTGCGCATTCCGCAAAGACCAAATAAAGGGCCGTTTTAACGATACCAACGCTTCAGCGATTTCCGCCAGCTGTTCGGCGGACGGAACTGCCGCAGTGCCAAACGAAAAGTACACCACGCTGCGATCATCCTGTTGGCTCATCCAGTCACCAATCCGTTGGGATAACATGTCTTCCGGCTTTCCCTCCGCTTCCGGTAACAATGGTCCAATGAAAGTCAGCGGGATCTTCTCGAATTGGGGGTAGGCCCGGAGCATGGCATGGGCTTGAGGCTCTAGTTCATCGCAGGAATTAAACAGGATACCGGTTACCAGTGTGTGAGCTGGACCAAATTCTAGTTGCCAGGTTTTTAAGCTCTCCGCTACCATTTCACAGCGGTTGATGGTATCGTCTTGTCCACTGAAGAATACCTCATCAGGAAGTGTAGGGGTATTTGCATTAATGGCGCTCTACAATTGACAATTTGCTTTTGTACAAATAGCATTCTAATCTGCATCTTAATCAAAATGCAGTTCCGTGTACGAGTTCTTTATAAATTGCTAACAATTCATTTCTGTTATACTCAGTCGATCATATCGGCTAAGAAAAACCATCCAAAGGCAAACCATTCAAATAACAACGTTCTCATTTCCCGAAACTGTAACGCATTTATGATTTGCTTTGCCGTAGAAGCATTGTACGTTGTGTACATACTTCGAGAACGTCGTATACGCAGTACACAGATACACACCTAATACGGGCAGATCTACTGTCATCAAAAGATGTTAAATAAAACAAAATATTAGAAATTTCCATCATACCTGTAAAGCGAACAAAGTCGCCGACATGGGAACGAAACCATAAACCGGAATGCTCCGTTGTTGACATGTTTCGATCGGCATCGGCATGGATAGGTCGCAAAACACCCCATCTACCGGAGGTAGTTCCGACGTCTTCTCATTGTCAGTGGAATCCCCTCGGATACTGAGGCTGTTAATAAAGTCTGCATAGTGCGGCCGGGCATTCCGCAGTTTGGCCAGGAAGATTTGCAGGTCTCCAATGTGGACGTCCAAGTTGTAGCTGAATCCATCGTCGAAGACGTAGGTACCGATGGGTTTCGGTGGGAGAATGCCGCGTTCCTTAATCTCATCGTATCTGTGACTGGACAAAACGAACGTAACATCGTGGTATTGAACGATCTTTTTCGCTAATTCCAGAGAAGGGATGTAGTGACCAAAGGCCGGTAGAGCGATGACGAGGATATGCTTTCGGTTGGGTACGTTAGGCATTTCTTTGCCGGCGGCCATTGTGCTTGCACGTTGGTGCCTCGTCAGTACTGATTACAGTGCAGACTGTGTACATCAACATGTGAACGGCGGCAACATGTTTTCTCCAGACGAGTGTCTCAATAGCTTTTTCAGTCTTATCTGACGTTATCTTCAGTGTTCGTTAATACTTAGAAATGGACTATTGTTTTCTATTATTACGATTAATCTCTGCAGCTGCTTAATACTGCTCGACATTTTATAGTTACACAACTTACACGTGATTTTACTGTGGATCTCGCCGGAAATATGTGATTACAACATTTCAGCGGCACGCTTGGTTTCTTACTGCGGTATACCCTTTACAGAAAGCAGCAAAAACATACTAGAAAAATTATTTATGATGGGCGGCAGCTGTAAGCAGCAATAAGATGTAGCAGAAAAATCAAATTTCGAGGAAATTAAGTACGATGTATATTTCCAACTACGATGTATATTTCCAACTACGATGTATATTTCCAAGTATATATATAGTTTCCGATGTACATATATTCCCAAGTACGATGTATATTTCAAACTTGTTCAATTTCTTTTTTGTCTATTACAAATCATGCACCCACTAAGAACAATACAAAAGTTGCATGCTTTCGGAAAACGAGTTGATCCAATGTCGTTAAGAATACGGAAAAGTGCCGCATAGCTTCCGGTATTCGATGACCAGATACGAGAATAAAAGTCATTAGTTTTATTTTTACCACGCGCAAACAACTAGTAAGGCCTGCACTGTGGTCTGTAATGCTGCTAACCGTATTTAAAATTCAGCGACTTCCTGTAAAACTTTTTCCAAGTTACTAGTCGACTTCCCGTCGGGTCCACAGGCCTTTCTGGCACTTGCAGCAAGTTCCTGTGCCTTTCCCAAGTACGGTTTCTTTGGCTTTCCTTCATGATTGCAGCCGCCGACCTCCTCGATGATCTCCGCAATTTGTGAGGCCGGTGTTGTGCTAGACTTCATTCCGGCCACCGCCATACACTTTCCCATTCCGCATTGCTCAATCAGCGTCGCATTGTAGTGCTGGTCGCCGAACATTGGCCAGGCGACCACCGGCACACCGTACGACACAGCTTCCAGCGTGCTGTTCCATCCACAGTGACTGACATAGACGCCGGTGGCCTTGTGTGCAAGGATCTGTTTTTGCGGAGCCCAGGGCAGAATCAAGTACGGCGTCGTATCTGTCATGGTTTCCGCTGTGGTACGTATGAATGGTTCGCTAAGCAGAGTTTGCTGTGGGCTCCGCAAAGACCAAATAAACGGACGCTTTAACGATACCAACGCCTCAGCGATTTCCTTAAGCTGTTCGGCGGAAGGCACGGCAGCGGTACCGAACGAAAAGTACACCACACTGCGGTCTTCTTGTTTGTCCATCCAGTGTTGTAGCCGTTGGGATAAAATGTCTTCCGATTTTAAATTTTCCAGTGGCAAAAGAGGGCCAACAAATGTCATGGGGACCTTTTCAAATTGCGGAAACGCTTTAAGCATCGCCATTGCTTGCGGCTCCAGTTCTTCAAAAGAATTAATCAGCAAGCCGGTGGCGAGTGCATGGGCGGGACCGAACTCCAGCTGCCAGGTTTTCAAGCTTTCCGCTATCATATCGCAGCGATTGGTGGCCTCGCCTCCGCTATAGAATACGTCGTCGGATAGCGCGGGAGTGTCTTTGTTAACGGAGCTCTGTAAATTTTTGAAGAACGAACTTCAGCAACGTTTAATTTGTAAGTAAAAACACGACCGCAACCCCTACGGGTGGTAACGTTTCGTTACCCAGTTTACTGATTTTTCTAAATTCTATTTAGCCAAAGCAGTTTCTTGGATCCAGGTAAAGACAGAAGCAATAAACTGTAGAGAAGAAGATTTATTTGAAAGAGCCATGTGTAGCAGATCGGCATCTGTCTAACTGGTGCAAACAACATAATATTGTCACAGATTTTACATCGTCAAGGGTACTGGTTTTTACCTGATGGGCAAACAGGGTGGCCGAGATGGGAATGAATCCATAGACTGGGATTCCCCGTTTATGGCATGCTTCGATGGGTGTCGACATGGACACATCACAGAACACGGCATCAACCGGAGGCAGAGGAGCCGTGCCGCTTTCCGGATTTCCTCGCGTACTGAGGCTGCTGATAAAGGCTTCGTAACGGGGCCGGGCTTTATACAGCGTCTCCAAGAAAATCCGCAGCATCCCAATATCATTGTCCGTATTGAAATTGAATCCATCGTCGAATACATAGGTTTTAATGGGTTCAGGTGGAAGGATGACACGCTCTTTGATATCATCGTAGAAATGGATAGACAGAATGAACGTAACATTATGATACCGGACAATCTTTTCGCTAGCTCCAGAGACGGGATGTAGTGGCCGAAGCCTGGTAGAGCCATGATAAGAACATGCTTCCGAATGGATTGCTTGGCAGTTTCCTGACAAACCGCCATTTTTGCATGTACAGTGGTCTGGTGAAGTTGTGGTGTTTGTGTGCAACGTCCTGCGCATAAAATTAATGATTTTTCCCAGGTTTCGGTCTAGTTGCGTCTTGCGGCTGTAGCAACATTGAACGTTATCTTTTGTGCCATTCTAAGAAGTCCGGAGACTCCGGACCTTGGCCTCGATTGTTACTGTCTTACAATCGCACTCGTGAAAGTTTCGCGAGCGCTGTAGCTGTACATGTTGAAAACAAACGGAAAGCTTCCAGTTAATCAGGTTTGTTAATATTGATATACGAGTAGTGTGATAAACTGAATACGATATTTGTACTGAGCCATTACCCTGGATGTTATCAGACCATGTCAATAATTTATAAATAAGCTTTTACACAGTAAAGAAATCGAGCCGATAGCCAAACCGGCGAACATTCACTGCACTGTGCGCTCAGAGCGGATTGTACTGTATAAACTCTCAGTTAAAAATTTACAGCAGCAAATAGGCATATTTATTAAGTATATGTCACCACACTCCTTTATCCACAGCCAGTTTATCTTTTTCCTGGCAATTGAAAACACGGGGAAAATCTGGACTGTTAGCAGCCACACCATTGGCACGAAATTTCACGGGGCTGTGTGGGTCCATTAACAAGAGAAGCTTTTGCATTTCGGGCCGGTAGTTGCCACACCAAATCTACAAGAGTCATTGGTTGCATTGCGATGCAACTTGCTCTGCAAAGATTGAACAGTTACACAAAGTCACTTTCTTACGGCTTACATGGCCAAATGACAGGAAAAACACTTGTTCGATTGATTCACTTTCAAATCCTGGCAGGAGTTGATCGGGCCCCTATCCCGGGTACGCTTCCGGTACGCCTAAAATGCATGACCGGAAAATGCGGAACTGTCTTTGTTATTGTCGAAAAAAAGATGTACTAGAAGTGCTGCCTTGAATCCGCCGCTATCAGCGATATTCTCGCCTTGTGTCAGATTCCCGTTTATATTCATCCCAACGTCCGAGCGGTACGCGTCGTACTGATGGACAATTCCCGCTGCTCTGTCGTCATATGCTTGTCGGTCGTCGGTTGTCCACCAGTTCTGTAGGTTGCCGTCTTTGTCATAAGTAGAGCCTTTAACAAAATTAACCGTAACACAACTGCCAGGTTTTCGAATGTTAATTTAAATACATAGTTTGACGGCGTTCTCTGTTGACCTGTATCGTCGAATCCATGAGTGATTTCATGACCAATAACCGCACCCAGACGGGCGTAGTTGACATAATCCGGTATGTCGGGATGGAAAAACGGGGACTGGCTTATACCCGCCAATATAGCTGTAAATAATAATTAAGCAACCGACTAGCTCTCCTTTGATATGTGTTAAAAGCATGATTATTTTTTAAATATCGTGACGGCTGTCTATGCACCACAAAGTTCCATTAGAATCAACGAGCCGCGTAGTATTGTGGCGGCCTAAATTGTTACTTATGAACACATGCCGTTCACACCTTGAACCGTAACGTATTGAAAATTATTTCGGGGATTCCAAATCATCACAGCGCTGGTTTGAAAGCTTTTCACTTGGAATTGTATCCACATATTTCATAGTTAGGAAGAGTTTTCATAGTTATGACAGTTGCTGAAAACTTGCCTAAAGCATTGGTACTTGGTTCGTAGAACGCATTGACCTGAGCAGTCGGGGCCATTCGATCAATCAACTCTCGTCGAGAAGGAGCTTGCACTAAATAACGGATTTGCTTCCTCATTTCCATCGTCCTGGCATAGACCGACAGATCGAGCAGCGAAGCGTTCAAGTTAATCTGCAAAATCCCTGAGGTAAGTAACTCAAAATGCGTGACGTACACGATGTCGGCCCCCCGAAATTGCTACAGTCCGAACGTTTTCGTGGTGCGATACTCTTGTACCTCGTTATAATCAGCATCAAGCTGGGATGTATCGAGAAAAAAGTCCGGATACAATTCGTACTCCTCCATGTTACCCAATTTTGCCAACGCCTGATCTCTCGTTGCGGCCTGCATCCAGGTGGTATTGGTAATGATCTCACGGAATGCCTCCCGTAAATCCTTCACCATCTGCTGTACGCGTGTGCGGGCTTCTTGTGGAACGATTTTCTCCGTGTACAGTGCACCCAACGGTTGGGAAAACAACTGGCCGGCCGTATCGATGCAGTCTTTCCAGCGCGGTGGCTGCTGCGCCTTCCCGGTTATTTTCCGCTCGAAGGCTTCAACAAACTCTCGAAGAACTCGAGGCAGTATGTCGTTATACTCATATAACAACGTCCATCCGAGGTAATTTATCAGGTTTCGCTGAGCGGTAACGTTGTTCTCCATGCCCAGTAAACGTTCGTCGAGTTGGCGGAATGCTTCTGGATTTTCGACGTACACCGACAGCTGGCCGTTGATTTGGAAGGTGGAGTTGTAACCGGTAACCACGCTCTGCAAAAATGCTGTGAAATTCTTGGCGAAGGCAGATTTTGAGAAGTAATCAGCCTCCAGCTGCTGGATGGTCATTTTACGAAAGGATAACTGTGCATTACGTAAAATAACGTTGGCTTGGGAAATCTGCAAAGATAAACTATTGGTAAGCATAACAAGTTCCGAGAGCAGTGTTCGATGAGCAAGATCGCAGTAAAAACTAGTTCGCGAAAAAAAGCGCTAACGTCCAAAATGTACTGGGTTTAGTTTAAAATACTATTTCGCGCTGTTGTGCATTACTAAAAGAATTGTTGCATAACCAAGTTTGCGTTGTAAATTAAACGAACTTAACATTGGCCAGGAAAGTCTTCCATTCCACAACACCTTGCGCGTCACTGCCGATTCGGGTTTGGTTGAGATTTGTTTGCGGAGAACTGCCGCGCTGTACAAGCGCTTTGATCACTCGGTTTATCATCAACAAGGTTCCTTCAATGTGGTCAGCTTTCGTTGTGCTGTTGATGATGTCTTTCCCAAACCCGTGATTCAGTCCCAGATAAACCGCCATTTCCGTTGATTTCTCCAGAGACGGACTCACCGACAAATCCACCAAGGGATGTACAGCGTAGTAGATGGATAAACGGCGTAAATAATCGGCAAGCGGTTGGGTTGCGCTGTAATTCCACTGACGTGATGTAACTGCCGGCCACTCGTAAACGGCGTTTTTAAGTGCCATTAAAATAGGCTCCAGTTCGTCGGTTTGAAACTGCTGCTGATCTTTTAATAGATTACAATTTATTTTGCATTAATGAATTTTAATAATCAATACCGCAAAAGGCTTATTCTGCATATCAGAACCCATTAATTTGTTTTTAATATACCAAGAAAATCATCCAGTGCCTTTTCTTACCTTCGTTTGTTGCGCAGAGCTGGAAGAATTTTCGAACCGCTGTTTTGGCTTTAGACGGATTGAGCTCCGTAGTTTCATTTAAAACACCTTGAAAATACATATATGTCGCTATCACAGGATGAGCAACGCTATTTTCTAAAATTTCGTTAACTATGTTTTGGTAACTGGAAAGTCGCTGTGCTTTTACGCTTGTTACTTGTTAGCTATGTTATACCAAGAAGCTGTGTTTTCAGCACATCACCCAACACAGAAAATGTTGATACTGATGCTTTATCAGCTGGCAAAGGGTGGGATTTTATCCAGTTGTTACACGAGTATGCAAAGAAGTCATTGCATGGGTCAACGGTTTTATCGATGGATGCCAACAAATCTTTCGCTAAAATCGAAAGTAAACAGTAAACGCTCTGTTGACTCTCCTTGACGTATGTTATAACGGAACTGTTAGAGTTGATGATATCATTGTTTTTCGAAAAGGGCACGTAAAAAATAATAGACTCTTGCTGATATCCCTTGAATTCCGAATTTTATGGCATTAATTTATAGAAGCAGGAAACGGAGATTTTGGAGCAGGAGATTGCAATATGTAACAAAGACCGTTATCAATGACAAAACCGTTCAGTTAATTAACTTACCGGCGCGCGAGCATGCTTCAGTCTGGCACACATTATTCTTTATGGGTCCGTCGGCGTCTTGGTCTTTCACTTCCTTACTGGGAATCAAGCCGGTTTTGTTGTCTTGGATCTCCTCAACCATATGGCTCTTTTCAATGCCCGATATGATCAAACTCAGCATCATCGCACCAGACTGAATAAAGCCCAGGATTTCGTTCAGAGAAACCATAATACGGTTTAATATCAAAACCCAGGAAAATAAACCGGACAAATAGCCAGTATGGCTGTATAAGGAGTCCGAAGCACGGCCGAACAAAATGTACGGCCCAGCGTACTAGCTAATTAATATGCATTCAAATCGGGCACTTGCCGCTGCGCCAAGAAAGTATGAGACTATGAGTTACGATTTGTATATTAACTGACATTAATGTTTAATGCTGGAGCTTCCTCCACTGGCATTTGTTCCCAGTGTTTGACTAGATAGCTGTTTCAACGTACTTTTACTTTTGATTGTATGGTTGAACGGTACCCATAATAATCATTTTGGCTGAATGTACGCTTTTCACCTGCGTGGATACAAAAACCCCGCGCCGCCTTAATCGCACAGATCCGTGTCGGATATGTACATAAGGAGATGGTCTTACGTTAGCGATGAGTGGAATGCTTACTGCATGTAAATCATTTACACCGAAGATTACTACTCGTATGTTGTTGATATCAAATTTCCGCTATTTACGGGGTATTTGCAGTGCTCAACTGGTTTATACAAATAACTTTAATAAAACACGGTAAGAGCGCCATATGTGCACGAGTACGGCACGCAGCTTGTGATTGCTTTCCCTTATACTGGGTACATTTCCATCCAGACGGGACTGAATCAAAAGCTCCGTTTACAGAGAAAGGCTTTAAGTAATTGGATATTCCAAGCAGTAAGATGTACTGATATGTAAGACGCCGCTATGTGCAGACGACAGTCTGACGACTTGAACGCTTTGAATGCGATGAATTTGCATAATTTCCAAATGCAGTAAGTTGTTATTGTGCGCTGCTAGCACAGCTTTTTTGCTCACAAAAAATCCGACTATGCAGATGCTCGAGATTTTCAACAAAACTGACAATTATTATGATGTCGCCTGAACGAAAAATCCAACGAAAGTATGGGCTTCAAGAATCTGGAGGTTATTTTTGGTTGATCGAACTTGTTTACTTTCGGTACAATAGCTTTGCTAGAACCGTTTTCCAGTTTTTTTGCACACAATGTGTGTATTACAACAACTTTCTGATTAGGTCTTGAGTAATATTTTCGGGTGCTTACATCGTATGTACAGGACTGTACAAAGTAGATAAAATAAATGCGGTAGGAGAACTGCAACTTCAAGCTATGGAATTCACTGCATAACAAAGTATTTGCGCACCCATAAAATATAACGGTAAATTATTAATTGTACAAATCATGAAGTGTGCTATTTTTCACAAAATTCTTTGTGTGAAAGTCATGACAATCAAACTACAAACAAAACCGAAGACACCCAGTTGTCCGGCCTTGACGGCTGAGTTGCATAAACTGCTGTCGCAATAGCACTTTTCGTTGGTGTTCGCCGCTCCCGCGCTGCAGCCCAGAATTCTGTTGTTGCGATCCATGCATCCCTTCAAAATCACTTCTGTCCAAAAGAAAAACAATCCTTATTGCATGACCCCAGACAGTACTCATTTAAATTATTAAGTAATCAAAAGATAGATTAAGTTGCTGTAAATGAAACTGTGGTACATTTAAGCACGTAGACTTATTACTAACTATTCTGTTGGCAGCGAGCTCTACATTTTTTACAGAATAATATGTACTAACCTGTGCTGTTTGGTAACGTTGTTCTGTCCCTATAGCAAACTTCGTTGGAACCAGTGCATGTCGTTCGATCCTGGTTCTTTATTTGCGGCAAAATATAGCAGTCGAGGGCGCTGACTTTGCCTATATTGTAGCAATAATTTACTAAAGAAATACCCTTACATTTCGAACGATATTAGTACACATATTACCTAACACATCCAGAAATAACATTGTTTTAACGGAATACTTAAAGCAATGCTAAAACACGATCGACATGTTTTACAGTACTACAGTGTTTGATTTTGAAAACTAAAGTCTTACCAAAAGCGTTGAAGACCAAGCAGAACACAATTCCGACAGCAAAAAATGCAGTTTTCGTCATTTTGGGAACGAGTCCAGTAAAACTAATAATACTAATTAACACACTCAGTGGCAGATGTGCAATGATTTGTGGAGGGTCGGTAATAATCAAGAGTCTATGATTATTATTTGCTGCTAATGGAAAACCCCCTTGTATGGTGCTTGAGGCTACGTATGAAAGTCTCTTTCGAAGAGCTTCAGAACACATTTATATGATACAGCAAATTTAGTGGTATACGGTAGCTATTTTGCCGCAGTATACTGTGTGTATTTGACATACCCTACAGCGTGTAGTGTGTATTTGACATACCCTACAGCTGTTTTGCCGCAAACAGTGTCAGGATAACTTTTTGCTATTTCGCCGCACTGTAGGTAGTAGCACAGAGACTGGTAATACATAGAGAGGACACGCAATATTTTGCAAGTGATCCAGTTTTTGGTTCAGATTAAAACCCCCTGTCTACATGCCAACCGCCCAATTATCGGCATTAAGACCCCCTGTCTACATGGCTACCGCACAAGGCTACGGTGAAAAGTGCTGCAGTCTGAACCGAAAACAGGAACGCTGCGTTGCAGTGAAATTCAGCTTTGTGTCCTCTCTATGTATAGTAGTCTCTGTGGTAGTAGAATGAAACGATATCTATCTGTAAGCGGAAATGCAAAATGAGCGTAGAGCATATATATATACTCGTACCTTCCAGATTATTAAGACAGCGATATTGAACCAACTACCTAGTTTAGCTTTTTCATCGGCATTGGCAATCACCAACTTGTTCAAACAAACACCTTTGTTAAAACAACACTAGTGTAAACAATTATATCTACAACAGCAAAAATTTTGTTAACAATACGTTTTCTCTGTAATGGGCGTATTTGGGCACGAGATTGTAACAATCAAGCATCATAATAATCCGTAAATGCGGTAAAAAGAAACTCTTAGCTCCACGATTTTGTCATCGAAAGGACGCCGATAAGCAGAGTCAACAGCCAGGCGAGTTGTATTTTACGGGTTGCGGCGGCGTTGCACAGTTCCCGATTGCAGTAGCACATCTCTGTTGTGCCGCTCATGCTGCAGCCCATGGCGTTGGTGGTATACATACAGCCTTTCGTTACAACGCCTGGAAAAATAATTTGAATAAGATTTTATGTATTATTTATACCGGCCAGAATGACCTTGAGAAAAATTTGAAATCATCGCGCCACCGAAATTGCTTCTGACAGTGATACACTGCCAAGTTTATGCAGCATAATTTTGGTAAAGTAAGAGACGTCGAAGAAGGGCAGAGAGCCATAAATATATTAATTCTTTCCAGGTCTTTAAGCACAACTGATGAAGTGAACGCACATGAATTATACGGAGCACAAAAATAATTACTTTTCAAATCGCTATACAGAGCCCGTACCTCCCATTGTCGAAGAGGTGCGGTATTTGTAGCACACTTCGCTTGGTCCGCAATTTAACGTCGCCAACGTTCCATAGCACTGCAGCGCCGTGCACCCTGCGAAATTATAAGTGTAGACCAATTATTGTACAACACTGCCTGCAGATTTTAGTCCACTGATTAGCTAATAAGTCTGGATGAACTGCCATAGATACATAAAGAAGATATTACTTTGTACATGCAGGTACAACTTGCTGGAGATTTACTGGCGGCTGGAAGCCTGGAAGCGGCTGCGCTTACCGGAAATGAGCAGCACGAAGCCGATCAAGCAAGAAACAATTACTGTTAACTTGCCCATTTCAAGCAGTGTAAGTTCAGTGTAAAATCTGGAGTATCCTTCAGAGAAAGAAAAATGAGCAAAATCAGGCAAACAGCGGTATGTTTGGGATGAATTAAATCATTATGAGCTGCTCCGTTTTCAGACGAAGCAAACTGGTGGAACGTTAAACTGGATTTTTCATCTGTGCCTCATTAAGTTCGGCAAGAAGTGTGCGGCTGCATTTGTTTTGTCCACTCAGGCGGAAAAAGGCATAACGCCCAATTATGACCAGTATGATTTCATTCCCTGGCCTTATCGAGTTATGCCGCTGGGTTGTTACATGCAGTGTTCGTCCAATTATTATGATCTGCCGTGTAGCTGCCATAAAGCGAGGAAATGTATACATGTCGGCTGTTGCATTTAATGATTTTATTCGGGGTGATTATTGTTCACGGGAACAACATTCAACGGCAGAATGCGCGTTTACGGCTTTGGCTGACTGATCCGTTATTATTGCCGATAGTATTACCGTAACTCCATCTTCGCCATTGGTTCTGGTATATCAACGTATAAGTTTGCTGTCACAAAAATTCTTTGTGCTATGATATTTGAACTGTATTGTGGATACAATGCACGTACGGCGCAACCGGAAGTAAAGAGGAACTCAGTACAGATATGCAGTCAGGAACGGTACTCGTACAAAGAATGTGAAACCAAAAAGCCAACTTCGGGTGGTCGGTTCGCGCTTCAGAATATTTATAATTAAAATAAATTAAAATTATTAAAATAAGTAAAATAAAATTATTAATTAAATAAATTAGGTAATAAACAGCCTGCAACAGGTACGAGTACGCGCCTGTTGACAAAACTGGTTTCGAATAGAGATGGTTTTGTTTGCGCTGTACGAGTATGCTTTAAAACGAATCGCGCACTTCATTTGCACCTACTGTCTATACTTTTTATCCAAATGTATGCATTGTACAGCAGGTAATGATGTATAGATCCCACAAAAGTGAAATAAACAACAATCTTGAGCTAATTAATTATTGCTTCTCATCCGCAGATTGCTCGATCCTTAATTATACTGACGCCACGTCTTAAGCATGTGTTTCCGGTTATGACTTGAAAGGTCCGTTCAGTTTGAGCTGATAAGATTTAATGATTAATTTAAGGCTCATTTAGTAAGTACTAATACAAACATCTGCACAAAATTCAATCATCCAAGTGCACCTGATAATATTCTGCAAGAAATAATTTTTATTCGGCACATTATACTGATCCATAGCTGGACGTTGCAGCACACTGCGCGCTAAACATTATACGAACTAAATTTATTCCTTGATGATAAATATGTAGAAAAGTAGAAACAGGCACAATAGTAATGTTATCCAGGATTGGCTGCTACGATATCCTATGTTGCAGTAGCTGCGGCTGCAGTAACACCGCTGCAGAACATTGCCGGTCCATTCGCAGCCGGGATCCCGTGTTCCTTGTGGTAAGGTGCAACCTTTCTGTATGGTTTCTATACGTAATATTAAAATTCATAAGATGTGGCAGCGACGCTGTATGGGGTAATGAGCAAACAGATACCTAAAAAACCTCCAATCACTTCGCGATATTTATAACACACTGCATTTGGAGGACAGCGAATGGCGAATCCGCTCCTCCACGTAACAAACATCCGCGGTGTGGGTGGTAGATGGTAGCAGTACAGAGTGTGTGCTGTCCCTAACATACAAAACCCGTTTCTTGACCTTGTGCCGGTTATTAGCCAAAATATGTTACACTATTTGTACTTTTGTACGACTAATGCCGGTTTCTTACGGGCTTGATAAGATAACAGCAGGATGACTGCCGGCAGAAATATATCCATGATCGCTGGGAAATGATACTGGGAAATAATATTGAGATTTCTGCGGTGTGCATTTAATAAAGTAAACGCAAAAAAAATCCTGGAAAAGCCGGAAAATTCTCGTACCACTTTTAGGGGATTGTTCCACTGACTCGAAGGATTTCTGCATACGGTTCTTTATCGTGCGATTGGGAAGTGAACCGCATCCATCGGATCTGTAATTAGTATGTTACTTCTGGGGTCACTTGGCTAACAGCCTTGAATTGTTGACCATCAGCAAACGAACCTTTGTTTTCATTTTTGAACCAAAACCATCAGGTTAATTATATAATTAATAAAGTAAGCCAGAATCATAATCACGACGTATTGTTATTGCGGTATTATGGTATGCCTGTTTTGTTATCTTGTTTATTTTATAAGATTTTAGAACGTGCGCTAGTGTGTCAAATTGTGGGGTTATCTGTACCGGCTTTTTGGAACCCGACATTCCTTACATACTCTTGTACGGATTGTACATGCGTTCGATGAACGCTACTACTGTAAACATTGGGCATTTTTACGAGTGCATTGCACTAATAAAGCTCACAGTGTAAACATCAGATATCGCTTTTGGGTTTGTCACAATCCATAATAAGGGAAATCCCAGTCGTAGATAGAGGCGCAAGCTTCATTAACCTGGGTACAAAATGTCAAATAATCGAAGGAAACTTAAACAGAGATTACAGAATGATTTTATATTGTAAGGAAGCCGAAGGAAATGTTGATAAGGAATATCGCAAAACTTAGCACACAGTCCAACGTCCAAACAGATTTAAAAAATCTGCTGGTAAATACGGAAAGACGGTAAAGTCACATAAAAAAAATAAAAATGTACTGATAAAAAACTGCCGTAAATCAGACTAAAGTGCATAAACATTCGCATTTTTGTGTTGCTTTGATTTTGTAGGGATGAAGTATTAATTTTATCGTGAATTTTTACGCTAATTGCAAAACACCGGTTTCAACTTTTGGACCATAGAAATTGCGCTTGCTGGAGTGAGCCTCGATTAATATTTTCTGAATAAATTTCTTCAGCTTCTGACCATAGCAAATGTCTTTTTGCCACAATTCCTTAATTTGTCCTTTAAGCCGATAATGCGTTAAGCCGATCACGTATACAACCCTCAACTCGAACACAATTAAATTTTTCTTCTGGTTTGGTAGGTTTTATTAATCACAACATTCTTAGGTTGAGGAAGCTAAAAAATCAACAATCTCGGGTAAATAATATTACGCATTTAAGTTGTAGAATATCAAGTGAGTGAATCACATAAATAACATGTAAAAAATACCTGTACAAGTGCCCAAAAATCGGCAGCGCTTTACGACATTATTAAAAAAAATATACCACAATTGGTAACCGCCGAGCATCAGATTTAGAAAAGAGCTCGTGTTACAGCCATAACAACCATGCTACAAATCACTCCCAGGAAACCAAGTTGTCCGGCTTTAACGGCTGAATTGCATAAATTTCCATCGCAGTAACAGTTTTGAATTGTGTTTTGCACTGACCAACTGCAATCCATGTTCTTATTGCTGCGATCGGAACATCCCTTCGTGACGACTTCTATACAAACACAAACGCCCATTTCAGTCAAACTAGAGCCCCCAAACAGTAACAAATTTTTGTACGGCTACGTACGGTTTCCGCTTACGGCTCCTACGGCTACGGTACGGTTACGGCAGAAATAACTGGATTGACCGTACGGTATACCGTATACGGCAGTACCGTATACGGCAAGCCCATTGTAAAACCGTGTTTTTGGCTTACGGTTACGTACGGCACCAATTTTCACTACGGTTGCGTACTGTTGTGCCGTACAGTATGCCGTATACGGCAGTACAGTATACTGTTTGGGGGCTCTAAGTCAAACGCAGGTCAGAATACAGTAATTTACCAGAAGTAATGAAAATAGAGCGAAATTATAACAAAAAGTCGCATTACAGTTCATAACGTTTTTAAACGGTTATTCAGAATTACCGCGCCTCTACACTTTCAGTGAAATAAAAATAAGACGCTGTTTATTTAACTGTAATTTGTAATAGAGTTCTAACTTTTCCTGCTACCTGCAAGAACACCTACAAATTTTTAGATGCTTTTGCAGGCAATAGGTATGTAGGAAGGTAATAAACCTTTAAATAGATACACTGATATTACTATGACTCATACAGTATACTTCGAATGCTGCCTTATATGGGCTCCCCTGTATTACTCTCCCTTATCTGGGCTCCCGGCTAGTTAGCAATACCCGTCAAATTGAATTTATCGGATTATAGCAAAACCCTTTTCTACTCCTTTCAACCGGATTTACAAGTGAGCACACCAAAGAATTCCGAAATTTCACATCCGATTTATATTTATATATATTACATATATAATAATATTTTTCATTAATTTCAACCGGATTTGCCAATGAACAAACTGAAAAATGCCGAAATTTCTTATCACATTATTTTTTCATGGGGTTCTTAGTGCATTTAAGCGGGCGACGTTTAGAAAGATCTTAAATTTAGAAAGATTTTGAATTTTAGAAAGATTCTGAATCTGCCGTTGATGCAACCTGAGCATTTCGAAAGAAACTAAATGCTACAAAAGTACTGGCAAAATAAGTACTTTATATAAATCAAAATTTTCAGTCAGGCATAACACTGATAACAGCTGCGAAAGTGTGAGTTATAACGTAACCGCCCATGTAGAGGTTTGCTCATATTGCCCGGGAGCCCAGATAAGGGAGAGTAATATAAGGGGAGCCCATATAAGGCAGCATTCGAAGTATACATAATTAACAAGGATAATACTGTAAACCGTTAGCAAATTAGACAATAAAAGGCCACATCACAAAAGTATGTATCGTAAAAAGTGCCACTGCACAATATTTATCGCATAATATCTATATACATAATTTTCTATATAAAAAAGGTATATATATATATATATATTTCCTATATTTTCTATATCTATTTCTAATTTTATTTTTAATTTTCTATATTTTCTATATACATAATTTTCTATAGGTGCAACAAAAATGACGCGCTTACCTGGCGTGCCTGGCAGCAGTGTTCGGGTTTTGTAGCAAACATCATTAGCTCCGGTGCATGTCTTTCTGTCATTATCGTTAAATCGAGGCATAGTGTAGCAGTCGAGGGCGTCGGCTTTTTCTACATTGAAAAGGTTTCATGACCATAATTAATATTTATCTAATGCTTCTCAACTATGTGCAAAAGAAGCCGCATTGCGGATAAGGCTGACTTGCATTGCTAAAATAATATTTTAATTAAGTACTTAAAATATCAAATAAACAGATGGAGAATGTTTGAAATTAACTCACCGAAAATGGCAATGGTGAAACACAGCAAAATTCCGAAGAACAATAGCGCGATTCTGGTCATTTTTGAAGGCATGCGATCGTATTTCTCCGGAGAAAATATACTCTTACTACAGTTGCTTTATATTAAATTTATTTAAATTCAGTTACATATATTGAATAGCACTTGTCTTGTTTAGCAATGACACAACTAACTCGCAGATACTGCTTGTTGAAGCTGAAGTGCCCTTTATATACAGAATCTTTCGGTGCTGATAAGGGCTGATGTTGATTTACTTTCCAGCAGTAACACTTCAACTTCACGGAATAATCGGCGATATTCCGTTTATGACCACTAGACTGTGACAACGGAAATCCCCAAAATATCGTGATGGCTATTTTCAACATCAGTGTATGTACATTCCATGTTTATGACTGGTTACACAAACCTCTGTCGACGAGCACTGGCGAACACGGGCAATCGTGCTTATCACCCCTCCGCATTTGTTCAACAAACCTTTGACAAAAGATGTGGATTACTACGAGTACAATGACTAACATACACTGTCCAGTGGGATTGCAATTTTGGGTAATACAGATAGATAGGCCGCTTGGTAGGCAAGAGCCTTTTCTTATATATATTGCAACAGTCGCCTATCTGGCTACTGTTCTAGTGGGTTGACGATCAGTCTTTACCACGATTATGCGGCTGTTATGTAGTGTAAGGTTGGTACGGCCGTAAGCGAAACGGTCCGGTGTGGCCTTAGAATTACTTAGATGGCACCGGTTGGGATGAGGCGATTCATCCCAAGCGGTCAAACGGAGCAACGCAAACACAACGCATAGCAAGGTTTCTTATTCCAAGAGAATCAGCAAGAATTCAGGCAAGAGTAGCTGCAAGAGAACCAAGCGTTCCAAGACTAAAGTGAGAATTCTAGACATCGAGAGAAAGCCGGTAAAAATCCATAGAAATGTGGAGAATCGTTATCAGACGTTATGAATCATAATGCAGTAAAACAACAACCAATCATTGATGTTAAATGACCATTACTATTCGAAACTGGTGGTCTTACACGTTGTACAAATTCTATCGCTACAATATGGCCCGTTTTCTTTCCGTTAGCGGTGGTTGTTAACCACATTAATGCACGCCAGCGCCAATACCACTGGGTAGTGGTACTGGGTTTGGGGAATGGAAAAGTGTTACATGACGATCTTCGTGGCGTCAGACAAATTTTATACTCCTGACGATCGGTTACTAGCACCACCTCGCGCTTCGCGGTCAGTGCAAATTATTATTTGTGCGTGCGACTACAATCTAACGTGCTCCAGGAATTCTTAACTATGCCTGTTGTATTCGTACTGTACCTATTTACTCTGCATTTGCCGCTTCCGCTGCAATATGAATTCCAGTATTCTCTACCAATAAGCCGGTATTCCAGTGTATCATGCCGCCTGTACTTCTAATTTGCAGTATTTATAATTTGTATTATTTTACAATCTAGCCTTAATTTTAATGTATTCGTATAACTGAAGTCTTCTTCAGTGTATCGAGGTGTCCTCACTTATTTCGCAGGGATTCTGCCCGAACTCAAAGCTAATTCTAATTTTCTTAACTAAGAAACCCAAGAATACATAGAGAATACGGGCGGAATACGCGAGAATACGGGGCACACTAAAAAAACAGCAGTAATGCCTAAAAGCTACATGATGAAAAACAACTCCCAAGAAAAGCAGAACACAGGCAGAATACGGATAGAATACGTGGGAATACGGTAATACACCACAGCAGACGTTGTCAGTCGCACTTGCAAAAGCAAAATAATTGAGAATACACCTTGAGTAAATACCGAATACGCGTGGGATAAATAGGAATACTGATACGTGGGATACAGTAAACAAAAAAACGGGCTGATTTTATAGAGTGGTACGAAAAGGGCCATTGGTGGATTAATGTGATTATTGATTAACTGCAGCCACAGAAATGCAGTTATTGTGCGTGTGCAGATACCGCTTATAATCTTTCTTCTCATTAACACAACAAGCGTTATTCTGCCTTCGTATGTGGCACGGGCCGCTTGGTATACAATGAAGGGTATTTACTTATACCTTTCTATCTTGTAGCGCAGAAAGGTTTTGGTCTGGCTTTGAGCTAAGGCGTCTGTCATGAAACAAAAAATTCTTGAATTGAGGGAAAAATTGTCTGCGTAGTGCACAGCGGACGTCATCTTTGAGCAGTACGCCACAGTCTGTGGGGTACGACCGTACGAGTATATAAATTAAAACAAAGTTTATATAAATCCACTTTGTTGTATTGTTGCGTGTATTCGCAGTTACTTAACAATTGATGTACAAAATAGACCACCTGAAAATTTTCACAAGTTCGACAACCATATGGTTAGTGTGTACCGTTTTCTTTTCTCCATCGAACATCGTTTGCGCCGGAATGAACGATCTCGAACAGGGTACACGTACTGATCAGCACTTTTCTCTGGTCACCGTATTCCACGTATGATGCATATGGAAGAGTGGCAGAATACTAGAAGCGTACGCGGCAATAGAGGCGCACTTTGCGGGGCAGTCATTCGCTTATATGGCTAAAGGCACTTGTAATATCAATCCTTGGCAGTATTTCTACGTATTCCGTTCATATTCTGCTCTTAGTTCCCACGCCTCCGGTTCCTTTACTAGGGTAGGAAATTGGGAAGACGCTCTGGAAACAGGCAGCATGCTGATGGAACACATGACAATACAGTAAGCACTAAAGAAGGCTGCATTAATGCCCAAATGCTTCACAACGGGAAACACCGTCAATAGGGCCTGACTGGTGAGTACGGTCAGAATAGTAGAATACGTGGTAGTACTGGCTGATGTGCACTGAATTCTGAAATCATACGGTCAATCGGGATGGAAAACCATGGAATACCGGACGAATACAAGAAAAATACGAAGGAATAGGTGGAATACGGTGCTGGAAAACGGGGTTTACTTTATAAAGTACGAAATGGGCAATTCGGATGTATCAGATGAGGCGCATCGCTGCAGCGTACACCACGTCCGTCTGTTCTTTTCCTGAATCTTTTTATCGAGATGGTAGACTCTTGTAAGTTGTGACCGTGTGGCTTAAAGCGAATATGGCTAGTCTTGATAGCTTTGTGCTGTTCGAATCAAAATGACAATATATCGTCAGTATCCTTTGCTTATTTTCAATGAATTGCGGATCGTCAGCGCATAAAATTTTGAAGACAAGCATAATATTATTACGTTAACACAGCATGCAACATAACGCAAAAAGGCGATTAGGTACCCTTAAGTAAAGTTGAATGTTAGCATGTCTCATAAAGCGCAAAGAGCACATTGGCAATTTGGTAGATGATACATAATGTTAAGCCAGTGTAAAACCTCATCTGGTGTTTACATTGTCTCCCTGTAATTGATTCCTGATGGAAAAGGCATCGATCCAAGAAGGTCGCAGAGGCTTTCGACAACACGGTGCTGCAAATTGATGACTGCTGTGAACATGGTAGGGATTGTTATCATGTCATGCCCATGTAAAGTTTCGGACGCAAGTCGCAAGTCGGTTGTACAGGAGCATTATTGGTTTCTCCCCGAACTCCGTATGCGAATGACGTATCAAAAGACATGCAAGCAGTCGCCAAAAACTGATCCCCGACGATTCCCCGTGACGCTTCCACAGTTCCACTGCTTGACGTGTTTTATCATTTCAATGGCGGTGCTTTGTGTGGCTGATCACTTACCAGTAAAACTGACGCTGTTCTTTGTCTTCTATTTAGGGGCTTGTAGGCATCAAAAAAGTTTGAAGAATCATGGCCAGGAAAGACGCAGGACCTATTGTAGAACAAATCACCCGATTTCTGACTTTCATAGTCAGATAAAATAATGGCATTCCATAACCGGCAAACGCGTCGGTATCATAATCGAGATTTCCAGGACATAAAAGACGTGGAAAAGAACACCGGAATACAATGTCCATACAGTGTAGTCTTCGGTACCAGGAGAATAAACCTTACGTGAATACTTTAATTTGCTGGGACAGCACACAGGACTTTGGCGTGATTTGTATTCTGTAACATACGGCAATTATCAGCATCGTACGATTTTTCGATGTATCTCGAGCCGTAACAGCATACAGTATTGTTACTGTTCGAGAGAAACCAAGCAACTTTTGATAAGAAAACGCCCTTGATATTACAAGTTCGCTTCATAAACTTGTTCTAAATTTGCAAGGAATAGAAAAGTTTTTGGTCTGCAAATGTGAAACTTTTGTGCACTTGCCTTTTCGCACATTATTTAGTCCAAAATAAGATTAGTCTGCTTACAACCCGCTCAATTTTATTATTTGAAAAACGGAAACTCTAAAATTACAATAAAACAGAAAAAAAGAATTTTAAAAGTAAGCGCAGCTAAAGAAATAAACGCCAAAATCCTTGTTTCAATAAATGGTACCTCAAATAAAAATCACGAATACAGAACTAAATACAAAATAAAATTCGACAAACCTGGAAGTACTTGAATCATGGCGTAGCTTTGATATATTTTTATTTCAATAAAGTAGTTAAACTTTAAAAGCTCTCGGCTGATGGCAAAAATCAAGTACGAATGCACAAAGCAGCAAGCGAAATTTAGCAGTTCATATGCTGAAATAATTTATTAGCAGGAAGGATCAGTCGGCCTAGAGACTTCTGTTTTTCTTAATTTTCTTATTAACCGATCTTCGGCCCCGATAATATGGCGTGCTACACGATGAACTGATAGTTGCATACCATTGGTTAAATCAATCATTATTGTAAAAGTAATCGGGTACTAGAAAAGCCGAAGTCTACCGTGCATAATTATCTTTAATGGCATTATGCCGTGCCGTGTAAAACAGTTGGTTATAGCTTGCGAGGTCAAAAACAACTTTTCCGCTATCACACGCTCACACAATTGTGACTATCTGCATGATTGTTTTAATGGCAGCCTAGAATTAAAGCGATATCCCACAACAGCAGCACCGATTCTACCGATGTGAGAAATATTTGTCCAAGTATCCATAAATCAAGTGATATTTAGATTTAGATTAAGTTGTACAATGGTACACCCTCTTATCGGCAAAACCACCGGCAGAGACACATAAAATACAACAACAGCTATTGTTTTATTCTACGAACATTTACATATAAGTGCTGTGCAAGGATACATTTCATATGTCATTTCCTACATTTTCTCGCTGGTGTAACGTTCTATATATTATTATCTCCGGCATCCATAAGACAAAATGGTGTGTACACGTTTATTTGTCGCTGTACTAGTGATCGCTTTATGCACGGTGGATATCGGTAAGAACAGTTGAATACAACTGAGCTGCCATATTTTTCTCTTTATGATATCGCTTAAGTATGCCTTAATAAATCGGTTCTTTCTCCCTATTTCACAGAGAACGTGATGGGATTAAAATGCCATCAACGCGGCGCTGATGGAGTGGACACTATCATTACTTGTCGTAATGGAATGATCGGAAAATCGTGCATCACGAACATTACATATAAGGACGGCGTTCGAGGTTAGCATGCGCATAGTATCTGCGGTTTGTAAAGGTCTTCAGTGCCCCCAAAACTTTTGACGCTTTGCTTTTAAACTATTGTTATGCGCATTACGCGCATCTTGCGTTAAATTGCGTACATCTGCAGAGGTACGGAAGGGTTGCTCACCATCGGCTGGAGACGAGACTTGCTACACCGGTATCAATCCAGGCGGAAGCAGCACCACCTGCTTCTGTTACAGCGATCTGTGCAACGCGGGAGACGAACCGTTTTAACTGATGCACCATACGTAAACGAACACCGCTGTGTTCCTCTCCTTTCGGTTATCTTTTCGTTCCGTTATGCACTATGCTACATTGATGCTGTTTGTAGCAAGCAATTTGTTTTATAATCCCAATACCAGTTGTTTACCAGCCCGCCAGCGGGAAAAAACATCAGAACTAATTCAAAACAACAATGCATTTTGCATAAGACAAAAAACAAAGAGGATTGCGCGTCGTATAAAACACAACAACAAAAAATTATTACCCGATCTGCTTTACAGTGCAAGTTATTATTCAATGCTGCTAAGGTTAGCAGTCCGATTGAGAAGGATTTTTGTTGAGGTCGGTAAGTATCTGCCGGACAGTATCCATACTTTCGTCCATCTCTCGTAATCTGCAATTGAGGAAGTACGCTTTGAATTTATGCGAAGAACTAATGATTTCGAATTCGCTCACTCACCGTTTTAAGATTTCCTTGATGTCGTCAGTAATTTGTATTGCGTTTTTGCGAGTTTTATCGAGAGCGTTGTCCGTATCCGATGGTTGATATTCACGATTGTAACCTCCCGAAACTAAGCGGGCCAACTGCAAAGAAAATTTACAACATCTGTTGAATGCAACTAATGCAATTTTATAGTAGTTTCGCCAACTGAGTCAGATTAATCAAACTCTACCAAAAAAAGGTTCGAGCGACAATAAAAATTACACGTTTTGAATAAAAACAAAATCTTTGACTCAAAAATTGTATAGTGGTCAAATACAAATACAACGGAGAAACGCGATTTGTGTAATGGGTACGATCCCCGATCAGGATAGCATAGAGGAAGTGTTTCTTTTGTAAATGCCGTTTTGTTCTGGTGCATAGTTTGTACTCGTACCATGATACTTATTAAAGGCTTTACCAAGTATAGTGGTTGCTAGCTTTGATTGCTTGCTGGCCTATCAAGGCAAATCAATGCAACATTTTTTTTACCCAAGTTTTCCATCCCATTGGCCGCCCGGGGTAATACCGATATTCGTACTTGCCACAATGTAGATTTTGCCGCCATGAATAAGGAAGCTTCACCGTTCCACGCGTCACAACTTCTAACGCTCGCTCCAGAACCAACAAACCCTGCTCTAGTGAATCATGTAATGAGATCTGCATCTTTAATCTGAGAATGACGGCATTCTGTCGGATGTTGGCCATATCGGCCAGAGCTAAGCCCATCTACAAGTATAGTGCGTGCAACAAAAGATTGCCATAATACTTAACGATTTGACGCCCTAGGTTTCTGTAGCTTACCAGGAGATTATTCAGTAAAATGCACATAATGACCATGCATAGCCCGTAGAAAACGAAGCTAAGACCCTTGAAGGGTAGCATATTTTCCATGTAAGGCGAAAGAAAACGTTCGAAGGCTTCTAAATCGCCCAGCATCAGCGATGCTATGCGCATCGCTGAGGTCTCCACTGTCTCGTGTGTCGTGCGCAGTTCTTCTGGCTCATAGTTGTCCGGCTGTTAAAAACATTTATGTTATATTTAGTTTCTATAATTATGTAGTTTTCTTCGTCAGTGAATTTTTGTTCCTTATGGAAGAGTGCCTGATGCATGTACAATTGTCCGGTTAACGTGTTGCATACATACGTACATTGGTGTAAAAGATAGAGTCATTCGGAAAGATAAAAGTCGGGAACAGCGTAAAGAAAGCTCCACTGAAAGCCGCCGTCAAGATGAAGAAGAATAGTGCCACTTGAACGAGCGTCCGTAAAATGGTGAAGAAGATGAACGAATAGATTCCAAATGCTCCGAATCTTGAGAACAGACACACAATATTATTTTTGTTGATACTCAGAACTCGATAAATTATTATCATCAGTATTATTGGTGATACTTACGGACGGAAGAAGCGAATAAGGTTGAACCATGCCAAAAATACCGCGATGGCGGCACTCTCATACGTGCTCAGTATTACATGTCGGTCTTGACCCTCGAAATTGCTTTCCACTGCTAGACAAATAACAAAGGAAAGCGTGGACAGGAATAGGGCTAACTGAATGTAATTCGTCCAGTCCCTCCAGTAGCGGGTTTTCTAAAGAAGGCAGTAATTGTTGTAAAACAAAGTGACCTCAATTTCATATTACTATACATAAAGGGATTGCCAACTGACCTGAGTGATAAGATCTGCGATCTCTTTTGCCAGGATGATAAGTGCCGCTAAAAATAGTAAAACGATGGCCCAGTCAGGTACCCGCCCAAAATCCTTCATATCTTTTTCGACTTCCATTCGCAGTTCCGTATAGGATACGCTGTTGGTAATATTTTCCTGAGTATAATTCTGTAGATTCGTCAGCGATAAGTTGAGAAGGTACGGCCGCAGAGAGTAATCGACAGAGTAGACGACAATAAAGGATAATAGTCCGACAAAGAGGCTATTCACTACTAATATGAAGGCCGACAAGTATAGACCGTAGATTATCCATTTTTGTTCCAGTAGGGTTGTGCAGATCGGATGAGTCAAGAGCTCGGTGCGTTTATTTACTGCCATTATCTACAATAAAAATTAAAAATTCAGTGCGATTACGCAGTATGACCATAGAGTTCTTTTAATCCGCGCTGTACTTGTATTGTCGTACAGTACATACTAGCCTTTAAAAGGGAAATTAAGGTAAGTAAAAGTCTGGAACATAATAAAAGTTTTGTAATATCTGTACTTTGAGTGGTTCCAGGTGGGATTTTTGTTCCTTTTCCCGACCTTTTCCTGTCTTCTCAACGCTTTTGATTGGCGGCTCTCCTTTTCCAGTGCTATTATCTGGCTTTAACACGCTGAAGTCATACCGCACCTGGTGCGTAGTAAACCGTATTTTAAGTTACTGAGCGAATAATTTTAGAAGTTACAAAACCTTTCTTACATATGGTTCGCCTTTACATTTGTGACCGGAATGGCGCTCCATGGAGCGATCGAGGCAGTACTACAACCAGTAAAAAATTAATAACTGTAGACTTGTAAAGGGTACGGTAAATGCGCAGGCGATGAAAAACTTAGTGCACATGCCTTCATAACGTTGGGTAGGTTCACTATCAATCCGGCAATAATGCTGTCGAAATGGCTGGATGACCTCTCAATTATAGCCTTCCATTGACCACTGGTCACGAAGGCCATTGCTGCGTTCTCTTTTCGGTTGAGAATAGCGAGATCCAAAGGATTGCACGAGCCACACTGGAAGGATGCCTTATTCGACAGCAGGAAAGAAATGGATAAACCGGCATCGTGTACTGCGGCACTATGCAGTGCCGTATGCTATAAAAATTATCAAAAGTAGAAATTCACAGTTACTGCGATATAATATTGACAAAACTGTGTTCGACAAGGCTACAACATACTCCTAAATGGTCCTCTTCATCGATAATATCCGCATAATTGTCCATTAAGTTTTTTAGCGTCTCTGCACAAAAAAAAAGAAAAGAATAAATGTCGTTCACATAGACTCCGTCTTAAATGTAAGACTTTACGGTAATGATTGGCTGCTGCCGCATAATGTAGTGGAGTTTGTCCGCTGTGGTCTTTCAGTGGGATTCCACCGCGGAGGCAAAGTACATCGACAATATCGGAATGACCGTGTGCCGCGGCAATGTGCAACGCTGTTCTGCCTGAAAACTAACCTTTCTGACTGAGGTTTAAGCAACAGTCAAGAAAAACCTGAGACTCACCTTTATAATCTCGGATGTTTAATCCTAAATGTCCATTACCAAAAGAAATGAGCAATATCAAAATTTCGCGAAAGCCATGCCTGGAACCAGAAGGACGAAAAAGAAAATTGTTAGAAATACAGTAGAACTCTGGCGATAAAGTGAATTGGCCTGTCTTAATTACCGGGCTGCAAAATGCAGAGCCGTCATTTGCTTCTGACTCTTTGCATGGATATCCGCGCCCAGATGCAGCAGGCCTTTTACTAAACTTAGTTTACCCGCACGAACGGCGTAATGTATGGCAACAAAACCGGTTTTGTCTGGGAGGTTCAAGTTTTGCCGCCAATCGGCTTTCTGTCGGAATAAAAAGGGGCTTTCGTTAAAAATAATCAGCGAGGAAGTTATACCATAGGAATAACAATTTACCTGCACTGTAATCTCTCCGAAAGTGCAACACTCAGAAAGGTCATAACCGGCAAGAACAGCATGATGAACCGCGGTGCGTTCGTCTACATCCACGAAAAACGGATCGACACCCGCTTGTAAGAGCCTGGGTAGAACTCGCCAGGACCCTTTAGACACGGCCAAATGCGCAAGATTACAGCCGCTGGAATCGAGAACTTGCAGTGGACTTCCCTGTGAAGACCCGCGTTTCAAGACAGCACTAAATTTTTAGCAAATTAAAATTCTTCCCATTGACATTCTCAGCATACTTTTTGGACTAATGCCACGACGACTTCTTCGGAATCCATTAGTACGGCCATCGATAGTGCCGTATGTCCACGCGTATCTCGTACCCTTAAGTCTTTCGACGGCGCTAACTCCACCATCAGTTGCAAAATGCTTAGAGCATTGCGGTTAAAAGCCAGTTGCAGCGGAGTCGCTTTTAAGCCCTAAACAGACCTAACAGCTGTACGCTTCGGATGAATTCGGCGATCGATATAAAAAGTGCCACAAAATTTTTCGAATTTTTCACAAAAATAAATGGATTAAGTGAACCTTTGATGAATAACTTTTTTTCAGTTGAATTTTAGTGCTCAAATAAATTTTCTTACCCGAACTTGCGAAACCAAAATGGATGCACCTCGCTGCAACAGCACTCGTACACATTCCAGCTGCAGTTGCATAACCGCCCAGTGTAGCGGTAGTGAACCGTCGCGGTCCGGCATCGACAACATGATGCCCTTATCTGAAACCGCAGAGCTTATTATGGAACTGGGTTACGAAGACAATCGGAAGCACTGATAAGAAGTGGCGGTTATGGAATACGCACTGAACTGTGAGTCATCGAGAAAGTATGTCAAAACATCGACTGCGCCGTGGATGCATGCCACATGGATGGGCTGTAGTCCGTAGCAGCAAGTCTGTTCCGGGAACGGATTGGCACGATGCTGCAGTAACAGCTTCACTGCTTTTACGTTGTTCACTTCCGCTGCCGTGTGCAGCGGCAATTTACCGCAACTTCCCGCTTCCACGCTATCCGTTAAAGAGCGCGGACTGTTTTGCAATAGTTCCTTTACGACAGGATGTTTGGTTAGATAAAAATAATAAGATAATCAAATTGCTTCTGCAAAGTTTGAAAATATTTTTCATTGTTTGCTGGTGACTAGCATTCTAATTCTGGGAATGCAAAAATGTTCTTCATTTTTTTTGTCTCGCAAATCTGATCACACTTATCACATTTTTATCGATCGTCTTGAAATACTCAAGTGTAGAAAAAAACGGGGTACAAAAGTAACACAAAAAAAAAAGCATAATATGCACAATTTTTAAAATTTCAGTTACTCTTTTACGTTTTTTTTGGCGATTGAGAATAATAATTATTTGCATGTCCCAAAAGGAACTTTACGTCAACAAATCGCCTTACTTCAACGAATTCGTTGTTGCCGTCTCGAATCGCTTTATGCAGTACTTCTCCGCCGTTTTCACTGGAAAATCTCCGTTCGCTACAAGAAACTCTCTCCGCGAGAGCATCCAAAACAACGATATATGATTCCGGAATATTTAAACTAGCCACCGAATCTCGGCCGCTATTGGCGTACTGGTTAATCAAATAGTTCCGCCGTTCGTTCGCCATCAAGAGTATCACTCTTCATAAAACCACACACGGTCTTCTTCCCGTGATTCCGATTGCAGTCGATGAACGATAATAAAATTATTTGGCATGCAACAGCTACCAAATGTGTACATAATGGGTTCGTCGTTTACACTCGGTTTATTTATATTTGTACTTGGCGCGCGTTGGATCGCCACAACACATTTCTTCGGTACTGATAACATTTGCGGTTATCACTTCATAACGTACCCTTTCACCGAAGTATGCATTCTGATATTCGTTCCTATCAGTTATTTGGTCTGACAGGCTGGATATTTACCCCGTATACGTGTTGTGGTTCATCACTGCATCACACGTTCTTTAAGAACCCCATTGTGCGTTTCATGGTAGTACATTAATATGGCACATGCTTGTTATGCTCTAATCAGTCTAATGTATGAGTCAGTAATGAGCCGTGGACTTGTAACTGGTTAACTAACCTTTGATTTCCTCATCTTGCACCATCGATCTTTTGATTATTGATAATATGTACTCTTGATATTGTGACCATGCATGTACGTAAGCTGGCGCGTGGCGGCTGTATGTAGCGCTAACCGTAGGATTTTATTTTTGAGTTTCATGCACGGTAGATTATTGTATCTGTAACAACTTGATCATTATTAGCACGTATGTTAGAAATTTAAATCACAATCAGAGAAACGTGTTGTTATAGTTGAGAACTTGAGATCATTTAGTTTTTTTCGATGCAGTACCTGATGTGACGGTTTACGTAGCACTGATTCCAGTCTCTTGTCATCAAAGTGGTCATCAAAGATGTGAGCGTAGGTATACAGATAAGTGTTGAGTTTTCTGAACGTGTTTTTGTGTTTGTCTGCGCTGTCAGTGCACTAACACTGCATATTTTTGCACCGTAGCCCCGTACCGTAGCCCCGTACCGTAGCCCCGTACACTGAGGACCTTTGAAAATTGTGATGAACGTGGTGTTGGAAACATTTTGAATCTGCTCTCCCAACAGCCGACAATGCGCTTGTAAAGCACGTAGTACACTTCAACTGGAGGGGCGGAGCTCCAGTCAAACTGATGAAAATATTAATGACCGGTTCAGTTCGTCAGTTCGGGCCTCCAGTATAGGCGTTCCCATCAGTTTCACTTGAAGTATAACGCTTGCTTAACCGATAGAACCATCCGTCGGTTCAGAAAAAATTCGTTGTACGTAAATTCTGCTCTTCCACGATTTTGTTTAATGTCATGTCAACCTTGCCCCTCAAGGCTACTGACAGAGGTTGCCATTTAGTCAAACAAGAAGTCCTACCGGCAAAGCCACTAAACCTAACCTAACCTCTCTTCCCCCCCCCCCCCCACCTCTCCTCCCCCCCCCCGGCTTCGCCGGCATAAGTTATTATATTGTCATAGTGAATGATCTGACCTGCATCATTTTTAAGGGAACCGGAGTGGCAAAAACGCCCAGCAGACATTCTTGCTACTTTCGGAGTAACCGTAAAAGAGTAGAAAAGTTTGTCTAGCAGAGAGGACAATATTTCTAAGGTAAAACAACATGCTTTCTGCTTGGTGTAGCAGAATTACATTTAAACCAAACCGTTCGCTTGCGAAACACAGTTAGTAGAGCAGTGGACGGATTTTCTGTTAGATGGCTTTCCCGATTTAATTGGTGATTTGGTATGGCTGCTCTGTTGAAAACAGCTTAAATTGCCTTACCATTAGAGGCTTACCACAAACTATTGTAATTTAGACACATATTCCTGCTACGCTTCGGTCATGCAGTGCCCGCAAAAGGCGTGTGCACTTTCATAGTTAAAGTGTATTCTAATTACGTATAATCTTACACAATAGCACCTCATGTCATCCATGGTCGGAAAAACCTGATTGTGACTTCCGTGTTTGCACCATCGCTGAACTGGAGTGCTATAGGTAATGCTGCATATAAATATACGCGTTATAAACAGTTGATAAATTACCGAATATTTCTTCAAGAGCATATTTCCACGCAGCAAGGAAGTACTTGTTGTACAAACGCTATGGCAATCAAACGTCAGAGTGCGGCACACCCTTATAAGATACTACAATTCCGCTCGCAAATTTGCCACCGAACAATAACATCAGATCAACAGATACGTAGCGTTATAAGGGCGGTTGATGCTTGGTTAGTTGAACCGCACGTTAAAAAGTGCAGCCAACTTACAACCAGCCGCCCGATGTGGCGCGCTACATGCCTGCTGCTGCGGTTACATAATTACTGTTCATTCGTATGAAGAAAAAGTTAACGGCTCCACCAAAGTTTTATTTTCTTTGTTTGTGGAATACAATTACTACGATACAAACGTCGGTATCCACAGTTACAGTACAACAGTGCTGCATCAATGTTGAGCGCGGCGCGACTGTACATTGACCATAAAGTAGTCATTCACCCTAAATATTTACCAGTTCTAGGTGACCTAACTACCGCGTTATTATGCCGGCGTGTTTGCGTTGGAGACAAGATTTACGCGTTAGGTGGCGCCGTTGATGATGATACGGAAGGGTTCATTGAGGTTTATGATGAACCGTCGGATACCTCGTCCCATATCGAAAGCACACTGCAGAGACGTGCATTCGGTTGTGCAGTGATGCGCATTCCCAAAAGCTCCACTGACTCGAAAAAAGAAATGTGGATTTCCGACTGTACTGCTTCAGTAAAGTTCCTCGATAACGCCGTGTATAAATTGTTCGGGTTATTCACTAAATTCAAGGTTTGATCACTCTTTTCAAAGTTTGTGTCCTGGCTGAAACGTTTCCTGACTCCGAATGTCTTGTTCTTCGGCATTTCCAACGGTTTCTTCTATTATCTTGTAAGCAGCCAGCGCCATGTGGCACATTACGGATA
Organism: Paramacrobiotus metropolitanus; assembly: GCF_019649055.1. Lineage (NCBI taxonomy): Eukaryota > Metazoa > Tardigrada > Eutardigrada > Parachela > Macrobiotidae > Paramacrobiotus > Paramacrobiotus metropolitanus. The sequence goes on along the minus strand of NW_026570256.1, from coordinate 1,143,586 downwards.
CATGATGGACTGCTGATGTCATGGCCATTAATTTGAAATAACGCTTATAATAATGTCATATTCGATTTCACTTCGTTGTATCGTATCCCCTCTGTAGCGCATGTTAGAAATGAGCTTGTGTTGGGAATTCAAACTGGGCCAAACACATGTATGTAAACTGGAGCAGGTTTGTGGCTGCCTGTACCATGATGAACCTATTATTACTTACTTATTAAACAACGATGATTACAGTATTACCATAACCTTTAATTAGAATACTCGTATATTCTAAAACGGTGCTTTTAAGCATCTCAACTCGAATGGCTCTTTCAACGCTTTGAGGGAGCTGGCGACCGTTCAGATTAGAAAAGGAAGCGAGGTTGAAAGTAAGCGAACCTCGCTTCCTTTCCAACGTGAGCAGTCGTCACTTAAACGATAAGCGAGGGTCGCAGGCAGCTTTGATTACGAGTTTACGATTATGTACCACAATCGAGAAACACCGGTGCACTGTGTGGCCAGATCGCCGGCCTTAGTTATTAGAAAGTCTCGTACGAACAAAAGAAGAAGAACAGTAAAATCAGTGTGTGCCAGCTTCTAATAATGTGCGCGGTCATTCTGCGTTCATGGTAAGTTGTTCAGAACAATTAGGACGCTACCTGTTGAACCACTTGGACAATATGTTGAACCACTTGGATAACTTTTATCCGCCTTAATACTGTGCACGCTTATGAGTCTCTCTACTTAAAGAAAGAAAGCAGAAAAGGCAATCTAATTACATGAAAAAGCGACAAATCCGAATATTAGGGGCGGAACCAAACCGGTACTGGTCGACGCGACGTTGCAGAAATCGCTGTTGCAAAAGCAACTCTCCATGGTCAGCCCGGCTGTTTTCTCCGCAGAGCATTTCATTTCGTTAGTATGACTTGTGCAAGCTCTCGCAGTAACTGTAAAGAAAGCAATGAATTAGTACAACTTGTCTTTTAAAAGTAAGTACTCAGTCCGTGTAGGCTTAAGCTAGAACTAAATGAAAACTGCTTAAAATCGTGCCGAATATTAAACGTAAAATGCTCATTTTGCAGAGAAATTAATTTTTTTATTATATCCCGAAATCACAAGCAACGGTTTTTGTTAGAATGTACACATGTACACAGAATGTACACGTTAGAATGTACGCATTAAAATGTACACAGAATGTACACATCTGGTTGCCATCATGCCATGTCATAAGAAAGAGAGGAACGCTCCTAGCCTCCTACCGACATTGCCGTTCGTGGTTGTGGTGACCTTAACGCACGTGGGATTGTCGATAGGCCCGCAATCGGGTTGTGATGAATTATGCTTTGCGCCGTCCAACTCCGACTGATGATAGCATTTTAAGGTCCAAACGCCGTCTACAGCAATGATCAACAGCAGACGTAGCTATTTCAATTACAACGACAACTCACCACTGGAACTGCAAGAAAAACAATTTTAACTTACCACTGCTCAGCAAAATAGTTAACGAGCCCGCTATCAACAAAAACTGTCGCGAACCCGTCATGACTTCCGAGGTGGTAATTATGAGGTTTGTATAATCAACAAGCCAGAAAACTTATGCCAGTACATGAATATTTAAATGATGCATTTCCCGTGTATAATCGATTGTCGTAGAAACTTTCAGCATTTTATTCCCAGCCGTACCAACAAACAAGATCTACCATCTGTTCTCGCATCCACGGTGCAACAATATTGTATTGATTTGCATGCACAGGTAGTTTATTTCAGTCAGCGTATTGTTATTATCGTTTTGCCAGCAGTGTACGAGACGTGCCCGAGTGGAAACCAACGCTTCCGGTAGGCAGTACTGGTGACTGCGCAGTTTTTTGACTTTATCGGATCAACCGTGAAATGTACATGTAGTAATTTGCCTGAGGCACCGAGTTTTGCTTATAACCGGTTTTGCCAACCACTAAATTGATCCTTCAAGTTTTCTTTGCAGATCATAGCAGAGCGGTATACTGTACTTGCAGTTTCGCTGCAAATTATAATTTTGCAAAATGATGCTTATTGAGTCTCAAATGATTATGTATTGTAAAGTCATGGTGCTTCTAGTATTATGATGTCTGTATTAATATTAGGAGGTGTTGTTAAAAGAAGACTGCTGAACTTGACCACATTATTTTCAACATTTCAGACATTACAGATAATACTCGTCGTCAGACTGAAAATTACCGGCATCACCGTAGATCCGGACGGATTACAACCAACGCAAAAATACAACAGCCACAATTCCCAATACCAATAACGGCATCGCTGTCCGGCGAACAGCAGAGTTGCATAAATCCGTATTACAATAGCAGTGTTCATAAGGGGCACTGTTGATGCTTCCCGATACACATTCCATTTTCAGATTCGTTCTGGGATGGGTTCTGCAGCCTTTCTTCATATCTAGACCAAAATTTCGTATTTTAATTTAACAATGAGAGTGTGCGTACAAATAAAATTTAAATGTATGCGGTGTGGAAACATTTACGCGATTTTACTGGTAATAAATGTTTAGTTTTTGGTGGATGTATCATGTACCTACGGTCCTACGGATGCTGTTTTATATAGTTCTCCAAAATTATAGTCATGTGTTTTTACCTGTCAAAGCATCACCACTGTTAGCATCCTGTACAGAAGTTGATTTAACCCAGACCATCGTCAGAGTCCTGTCAGCAGGCGGCGGACAGGTGACTTCTTTATCGTCCTGACCAACATTGTGTCGTACGAAGCATTTCAACGCTGAAATTTCTACTGCAAAAGACACGACTGATTTACAGCCGTTAAAATGGCAGGATGCAGATCTTGCATAGCTTTTCGTACTGTATCAGCAGATTCTCTTTTTGCTGCTTGTAGCTGAACTTACGGAAGGCCAACGTGCCAAAAACAGCCAGTGCAAAAAAGAGGCGTAACGTTCTGGATGTTTTAGCGGCATAAACCCTTAACGGAAATTGTTTTCGTTTATTTTAATAAAATCGAAAGTATTGGCCTTTGTCCACAATATTGTTTCATTAATAGGCCCAGAAGACCATTTACGGAGTATAGAAGACCATTTACGGAGACCATTTACGTGTAGAAGACCATTTACGGAGTATATATTTACAGCTGGCATGTCGGTTAAACATTGCGTAACATTGACAATCGTGACTGATTTCGGTAATGATATTTATTAGAACACATCGATAAGCGTTGTGGTTTGCCATTCGTCTTTTAATGTTAATTGTTATCCGTCGAGTTTAACAAACATTCAGGGCAAACAAATAAACCCAAAATAAACGCAGTGTCGATTCCTTAATGGATTTCACAATAATGTTACTGATACCTGTACCGGTAATTCGTCGATTATTCAGCGGTTTCGGTTGTAGTAACCTCGTACTTGTAGATACGCTACGTATGTAGTCATCATGGAAATTTCCTGTATGTTCTTTAGTCGACTATATAACGTGGGGAACATTTCTCCCGATCCTAATATTTCGCAATTTTGCTATCACTGAATACAGCTATATGTGCAGTTCGGCGACAGGCCGACAGCGAGTTATAGAAAATTGTTGTAGGCAAGGTACATAAACATATCATGTACATACAAACCCATCCGGAAGCAAGAGCATAAAGGTACCCGCGAAATAAATTGACTGCGTGAAGTAGTGTAGAATAATTACCGTAGTGTAGTGACCACAGATAACTTTATTAACTGTACAGTAACACAAATCCACCACCGATACAGATGCTTTTAAAACTCAGTTTATCACAGTTATGAAAAGTAGCAAACGCCAAACGCCACAAAACGCCAGTTAGCAAACGCCAAAAAATTTTTAGCTGATCGAAGAATGAATAGGAACGTCTTGCACATTCTGTTTTAATCAGTTTCAGCTTTCAGGTAGCGCTGAGAAAATGCCGAACAGCAGCAAGAGCTACGGTACATGCGACACCAATGGAGGCCAAATTTTTTTTAGCTGCATTGCAGGAATCGGTGTTGCAGTAACAGGACGCCCCGTACACTCCTTCCTCTGTAACCTCAGTGCACTTCATTTCACCGGCCCAGGGCAAGCATGTCTTCGCAATTTCTGGAAAAAAAGGTTTGTGTAAGAAGATGCAAGAAATTGTTTCTAAAAGCGCAATACCGCATTAGTGTTCAACGAAGTTTAGAGGAAAAAATGACTAGTACCAAAAGTGGTTCGATAAAAATACCGAAACGAGAAAATTATCATTTGAAGTACTACACATGCAGGTTGATTTAACTTACAGAGCTACGTCGTTTCGAAAACGTTTTGTAGTGGGCGAAATTCTGTGATATAATATTATGTAGCATGTACAACGATAATATGCAGGCGCCGGCATGCAGTAATTAAAATGGTCGGGTTCTTTTATTTTTTCTTGCATGTACTACTACCAGTTACATAATGTAACAAAAGTTTCAGGAAGGCCTACTTGTTTTTCCGTTTATTATGCTGACAGTTTTCACGCAAGCTGGGTGTACTGCGAAGACGGCTGGGCAGTTTAGTAGTTGCTGGTCTTGAGCGTTTCCCAACCCGAAAAGTGGAGTCTGGTAACACATCAGTGCTGAGACACTTCCTACCGAGGAACACAAAGCTTCGCATGCGATGTTTTCATCATTATCATAATATCATCACAGTTTGCAGGAATAAAGCCGATAAATAAATAGGTATGTGGGTGCAGCTTACCCAAGTCGCTCGAAAGGAGGACCACAAAAATAGTTGCAATGAATAGTGATGATCGCAACATATCTATAATCTGCTACTATTTGAACAGACTAGCTGGACAAATCCAACAGCAAAAGCTGGACAACTCCAGTATATAAAATACAATATTATTCAAGCCAATCCTTTGCGAGACTCACATCAGGAGTCTGCGCCGCTAAGCTGGCTTCCTCTTTCGATAGATGCAGATTATGGTAGTTTCCCACATAAAATTATGAAAAAATAGTTTGCCGATACTGCAGTAAACAGCAACAATTCGTCTTTACAAGTGAATATTTATGGTGAACTTAAAACGGCTTCCGGAAATTTCAGTATAGCTGCTGCTCGTGTAGATTCTTGCGTTTTGATTTTATACAGCGTGAGAAAACTTAGTACTGCGATGATGTTCTTGAACATTTAATACTCGTACTGCAGCTGCAAATACTGTGCATCGTACTAAAAATAACATTGTGTTACTAAGGCCGAACAAACTGAATACACAGCGTTCTACAAAATTCCCGATGTGCTTACAGCAGCTAGTTTCCCTTGTCTTTTACGCAAATGTTACAGTGTAAATGATACAGTGTTACGGCAGTCAAACTCGATTTTTCTGTTGGAGCTGCGAATAGGATATAAGGCGGTACCGACGCTCGTAGTTCTGTTGGACACTGTAGGTACAGATGCCGAACGTGCACTGTCCCATTGCGCTTATTTATAGTCGTGGGTACTAACGTAGTGCGGACTGAGCTGAGTGACGTACTGTATACAAGGGCGGCCAAAGCGGTTGACTGATTGCAAACCACTGTAAGATGATGAATATATATACGTAATCATTTTTACATAAAAACTCCTACACTGTGGTTGTCAAAGCATTTCGCGCTTAAAAATTAGCTAAACGTTTATAAAAATGCGGTCGGTAGTAGAGTAGCGATACAGCAGCAAACAGAATTTTGATGAAAAGATGTAGCTATCTTACACAGTACTTAAGAGGATACATGTGCTAGTGTCAGCCACACTGGGTAATTAAGAAGGTACTGTAACAACACGCATTGGTCCTTTATTTTGGACAATAATTTTTGGACTAACCTTACTCCCAATACGCAGTACACACTAACTTTCTCGCTGTTTCATTTCAGTATATCCTATAGTTCGAAAAACGGAAGAACATTGTGAAATTTATTTGCGTTAGATTCTGATAAACGTCAACTATCTGAGAAAGACAACTTGTTCAACTTCAGTTTCCTATATAAGCGAGACTTTCTGCGGAACCTCACAAACAAGATCACAATGAGTTTGCAATCTTCTATGACCTTCCGCATTATAGCTGAATGCTGCGAATATTTTTCACATCATTCTCCGGCGGGTTTTACATCACGCTCAGAAAACATCGACCGGCGAAAACAGCTAAAGCATATCCGACGATAATAGAAGGCACACTTCTCTTGGCTGCGTTGCAGGAATCAGTGTTACAGTAACATGTTGCCATGTACATGCCTCCCACCGTATCCTCGGCACACTTCATCTCACCGGGCCAGGACAAGCAGGTTTTAGCGATTCCTAAAAAAAGGTTTGCGTAAAAAAAACTTATACTGCATTTGTGGCCTTTTTGTGCATTTTGCGTTTTGCTTAGTTCAAAATATTTATAATGAAGAAGTCGATTAAAAACATAATTTCTGTAAACGTTTTGTATATTGGAGCGCGCAGCCGCGTGAACAATAGCGAATGGTCCAGGACTCCAGAGTACAGGAATGTAACTGGTCACTGTCCAGCACGCTACCGACTACATCGAGCGCTGCTCCAATACACCCCTACTCTCCACGATTAGACTAACGTTGTGAAAACTATTTGTGGCTTTTGTGCACTTTATATGCCACAGCTGGTTACAGTGCATGAATAAAAGATGTCATACACGTACTTGTTTCGCCGTTTCCGATGGTGATCGCCTTCATGCAAGCTACATCAAAGTCGTCTGGGCAGTCTATTAATTGTTGTTGGTCCTGAGGGTCTCCCAGTGGGAAGACGGGACTTCGGACGTAGCACTTCAGAGCTGATACACATCCTAAGAAACACAAAAACGTAGTACGGCGACAATGTTCAAGTGCTTCTCATGATTAGGCTGTACCACAATCAAATTCACGTTCATTCATAACTACAATAAAGTTTGCATGAATAACGCACAGTGTATACTTACCTAAATCGATCGAAAAGATTGCCGCCAAACTAGCAACAATGTATAATAAACGTTGCCGCATAGCTATATGTTTTTCTTTTTACTGAAATTAACGAGTTCGACAGATCCAGCAGGAAAGCCGCAATCCACAAAATATTCAAGGAATTTACCGGCGCATCTTATACTATTTTGTGATACAGCAGCACCGGAAATTAACGCCGGGTTTCTTTATTTGCGACTAACGAGGTATGGTAATTAACTCCACCCAAACAAACAGTTAGTTCGGACTGCTTCACAGATGCAATTTAAAATGCCCACGGATAATCTTAGTCGCGCGGGAATACTTTTGGTTAGCACGACACAATGAATGCAAAGAATCAGAAAGCAAGTGCTTTGATACTTCTGCGAGAACACACAGTGTTTAGTCCAGTTTACAGTAAGTAAAAATAATTGTGTTTGTGCAGTTTGTACAATATAGGATGCCGTACAAATGTACGTAGTGCACGTTTTGCGCTCTTCCCTTCCGCTTATTTATAGTCTTGGTTTCAATGCCGTGCAGAATGACGTATCCAGTACAAACCCGCGAGCTGTCGTAGCGGGTGATTGCAAGATTATTAATTTATGTACGAAAACTCTGTCACTGACCAGCCGAATTTGCATAGCTGTGAGCGCAGAGCTCTCTCTACATAGACACTATTTTTGTATATGCCACAGGGCACATGCCAACACTAGCTGCAACCGGAAGTAGCGATGCAGCGGCACTCGAAGAGGCTGCAAAGGCGAACCGCAACTTCATTTGTCTTCGGCAAATTATTTTCTACTACATATTAGACCATCGTTTCCGGTATATTAGACCAACATTCGGTGCCGGTAAACCGCTTAATCCTTTGCAAAAAATAAAATATTGTATAAGGGTTCATTTAAGTACAGCGATACTCATGATTTCTCATTCTACTGTTATGCACATAAACCTTCCTTCCATACAATACAATGGTTCGTTTTTACGCAAGAAAAGCAAAATTAAATTAATTATAAAATCTGAGTGGAGAATACGGAGCAATAAGAAGCAAGCCTAAATTATTATGAAATAGTATTCCGTAATACTGTATTTTATATTTTGACACCATTTAAAATATTGTTTTTCGTTCACGTTACGGCCGAATATGCTTTAAATTTGGCTTTCGATCTTACAGTGTTGATCAGTTACGAGTAGCATAAACGACTATGTATACATACATTTGTATCGCCCTTCAATGTTCAAGCGTACGACCATACAAAAACATTAAATTAAATTCGTGAACTTTCGCAATCTTACCGTAATGAATGAACCGTAATAATAAATGTTACTAATTATTGCCTCTTAATTCTGATAGAACTAGTTAATCTGTGTCGTTCTGACCACTGCACAGCTGACACTGTGCTGGGCTTTATATTTGTACAATACCTTCAAACTTCAAAGATAGTACTTGTACTGATACATTTATATGGTATTATTGACTGCTCGAAGAAATTTTGATGTTTATCGTTCGTGTTGAAATTTTCCACGTTATTCCCAAGCTTGTACGTGTGCTCATCGTTGACGTGATGAACTGCGATATCAACTGATTTTAATCCACATTGCCTCCTGCAGTGTGGAAAGCACCACTGCAAAGCAGCGGAAAGCGTGGAAAGCAAAGCAGCACACAGCCAGAATGAAAACACAATTCTTTAACTTTATGCGGTGCAAAAGAAGACCCACCTTTTATCGGCTATTTAAGAATCATGATTTATTGCTGGTAAAAAATGGCCATAGCCCATGTTGAACTGGCGAGTTTTGCGGAACTGCATGCATCGAATTTCAGTTCCGGTCAGTCGGTGCCACTATACACCTTTTACCATGTACAGGAGGAAGGCAACCACAGCGATTATTTTGTCAATAATAAATGGGAGTACGACTTGTTTCTGGCGTATGTGATATGCTCGTGTATCGCGGCCATTATACTAAATGGATATGGTCTCATCGTCATGTTTATCACCGAGAAAGATATCATCTACAAATGGTCCAGTAGGAATTTTCTCCTGGCGAATTCCTGTGTTATCAATTTACTGATCGTCACGCTGACGTACATTTGGGAGGCTTTCTTTATGTACCAGAAAAAATGGACCTTCGGACACGGATTCTTTGTGTTCTGGTAATATGCTGAATCCTTATAAAAATTCAAATTTTTAATTATGTAATAATTATGGTGTGCTTATGTCGGTATTTGTGCCATATACAGATAGATGTTATACAATGTAAACATTATTTAATTTTTTAAAATAATTAGTTTCTTTTTTGCTTTCGCAAAAAAACGCACTTAGCTAATTCTAGAAAATCATAATATGGACGTAATATTGTCGTGTTTTACGCTGAAACAAAATTACATAATACTAATTGGTATTTGGCGCATATGACACCTGCAGAAACGTGTAAATCCGTTGCTTTAAAATTTGGAGGAACATTTCAAATAATATCGCGGTCATCTTCTAAAACGCTATAAAACAGGTAATTAATAAACTGTCTGGCAGTGCGCCATACTACAATTCTGGAACGTGTCTATAAATTTATTGGTAAAACTCAAATCTGGTGGTGGTTACCATCCATCCAGGCTGTTTTCATAATAACTGTCATGACCATAGGTCCATATTACATTCTAAATTACTGCAAAATTATGTAGCTTGAACTGTCGTGATATTTATTTTCTTGTTGCAAAATTTTCAGTGTGAATGCGGAAGAGATTCTCAATTGTGCGATGACCATCGTGACAGTATCCTTATGCCTGCACCAACTACTGCGACTGACCATAACCTATGACCGGCGAATATTTTGGATCGTTGTCACGGTGGTGTTGACGGCATTACCGTGGGTGTACGCGCTAATATCTTCTGGACCATGGCTGATCAGTCGGGGCTTCCTTGTGATCCACTATGGAGATGGTGTCGTTGATATTGCGCAGTGGCATGGCCATCAAGCGGTGACTACCTACACGTACCATGTTTTCTTTGCGTATGTATACATTTACACGTACGGGTCTTATGGCATGCGGTGTCCAGCCGTATTTTACAGTAACTGATTTAGACAAAGTTCAGATTTGTTCCGTGCTGTAATTATTGTAGAAGAGCATTAAAATAATCCTGCTTGTGCGTTTTAAAATAGTTTAGATGTGTTTTAATACCTGATTAAATTTACCTTATGTATCATATTTTATTTATTAGTTAATTAGTTTCTATTTTATACAGCTAGTTGTATCTGTATCGGGTTACAAATGGTTTATACCTCGGCTTGCTTTAAGCGCTGGAATTGGTTGCGGATTTAAAAGAATTTTTATCATTAACAGCATTTATTATCAACAGCAGTTTACGTATTTATTTAGAGATCTGATTTATCCACTGGTCCTCTCCGTCATCCTGTTCGCCTTGGCCTTAACCGTGCACATGGTTACCAAGCCCCGCCCTGCGTACTCACGCATGAACAGCCGCGAGACCACCATCTTCTGGCGCGCCGAGCAACCGGAAGTCATCGCCGGCGAAGTCCCCGATTGGCTGATTAACCAGCAATATCCGCCGACCGAAGAAAAAATGGACACATCGTGGGACGACCTATCGCCCATTCTGGAAACATCCAAGCCGAAAACGCCGGTCAAGCGCCGAGCCAGCGTAACGATGGCCAAAATAAAACACTTTGACTGGATCCCCGGGATGTTCCTGTGGACGAGTGTCATCCTGCAGGTGCCGTATTATGTCCTCTTTCTCATGGTGGCCATGGAGGTGGAGACGCCGGGACCGCTTTTTGAGATTTTCTATGCCATACACGCCTCGGCGGTGTTTGTGCAGCCGCTGATTATTTGTATCTTCTTGGCGAGAGAACGTAAAAACCGCGTGCAAATTAACCAAGAGGATGCATAACACGGGCATCTGGGAAAGTACGGAAATTTTCGAGCTTCCATTTTATTGCATGTTGTGTTCGTTTTCTTGCTTTCAGTCTTGCGCTGTATGGCTGTTTCGGGGCGCAATTGTTTATAAACCTCACTTACGCGTAAAAATTTCGTAGAGTAGTGGCTAAAGCATAAAATGGACAAGAAATAATTAAGAATGCTGCAAAATACATAATAAATTGGCTTTACTATAGTACTTGGCAGGATAGGTTGTGATTTTTATTAGTCGGCAATAAAGCCATTCAATCCTTTTCTTAAAGTACTTCTTTGCAGCTGAAAATCGAAAAACGTTGAACATGAAAGCGCTGGCAAACAGCAAAACAAAAGTATTCCAAAGCAAACACCGATGCAGCCCTTTATGTAATTTTACTCGATACCGATATCTACACGTCTCCACGTACGCATATCTGACCAGCCGCTATCTCGACATAATAATTATTATAATCGCATAAAAATACATATCACAGGAATTAGCACGTTCCGTGCATTTCAAATTCCCTGCGCTGCCGTTGCTTCCCCTCGTCTGTGGGCGGGGCTTGAGGCCGGTTAGGCTGTTGTCGCCCCCCTGGTAATGGTATGGCTCGCAATCCGGTTTTTGGATCCACGGCGTAAAAGCCTAACATCAACGAAAAATCGTATGCGCACATATTCCGAACAGATAATTAATTTTTATATGTATAAAACAACTTCGTACCGGTATAAACGTCCCCAGCATACAGTCCCCATTTGCTTCTCCGATCTTCGGGGCCCTGCCATGCCATACGGCAGGCATATGACCCGTTTTTATAGTGTGTGCAAGTGGCGAACCACTGCGTAAAAATGCATTCCTGGAAGTACTTCACAATGCCTGTAAAAAAATTGAATCTGCTACAGCAAAATACACTAGTAAAACACAAGCACATAATTTTGTACAATATACAGAGTATACTCAGTACGTATATCTAATACTGAATAATTCTGCTGTTGAATATATTTTTTGTATATTGAACTATTGATTAAGGGGTCCAGCATACCAGGTGCAGCGAACAGATGTCGAGCTGAATTTTTTAAATTTTACCAAATTAATAAATTTCTCTCAAGATATTGAATTATTTACCGTCGGTCTTGGTCGTTTTCCCGGAAACGGTCTCCGTACAATTAGAAACCTGACTTCCGCTACAGGCGACCGGAACGATGCATTCTCTGACGTTGTGCACGGAATATTTGCAGGTGATGTCCACCAACGTTTCGTTAGCGTTGGCTTTCAGTGGAGCGACAAGCTTTGACGCATCAGGAGCTATTTTTGTCAAAGCATCCGCGGAGTCAAAGAAATTTGCCCATATGGAATCCCAACTACAGATATAAGAAGCGAACGCATACTTCGTTAATTAAAAAAACCATTTAACTGAATTTCCTATGGCCTTATTTAGATAAGTTCAACAGCTGTACGTGTCGGTGATGTATTAAAAACGAAACACGGTAAACTGCAGAAAATTTTTACCTGCGCTTCTGCCGCATAGGATTTCCGGTGCATATTCCAACCGATACCAGTAATCCAAATAATAAGCTCAATCGACCCATTTTGCGCAAAAAAATCAGTTGTAAAAGGCTGATTAATTTTGCTTGTAAAGCACTCGGCAAAATTAATGTGGTTCTCTGCGGTTGTTAATTAGGATTTAAACTGAGATGTTAAAAAGTGGTACCGCGTGGCTTTACTGCAAGGTGTGTTTAAATTATAAGCAATCCGCAATGAGATGAATGGCTAGCAGCAATTGATGGCTTATAGGAATCAAGTTACATCCGGTTGGCATACAATAAACCACGCGTAGAAAGTGTTTTTTAAGCCGAAAAACAATCCGTTGTGCACAGAACACGGTGAGATACTGTACCTGTATGCGTATTAGCCGGTTAGTAGAATAATAAGCGGCAACCGACTGAATTTTTAATTTACCAGCAGACGTTTAAACCTTTTAAGCGGCACGTGTGTTGCGAAGGTACGTTGTATAAAGCTGCCTACCGGCAATGTGAAACAGTACGCACCGTGCGTACTGTCAGTTATAAAATAAAAATACACATTAGCAAAATGGTGGCAAGATATGCGTAGTATGATGGATCAGCGGCTAAAAAATGAAAACGGAGAAGGTTTAATTAAATGCTTCGTATAATGAAATAGTTCGTATCCTACTACTACTTCGTATAATGAAATTTATTTGGCAATGACAGCTCACATAACCGATAAAAATTAACCTTACTGACAGAATCTAACTAAACTTATGCGAAACTTACACATTTAATTTAATTACTTGGACGGAATAAATACAGATATATCAGTTAATTTTCTTTATCTATGTTCATTATTTAGGTTTCTTGTAAGCGTTAACTGTACAGTTGTGTCCTTAATTGCAAATTTGAGGACATTTATGATAAGCAACTTCTGATTAATTGTAGAATATTGAAATCTAGGATTCTTTTTAACTTTAGAAGTATACATCCGCGCAACAACGCATAATCTTGAAAATTCGCACAATTCGCACTGTCCATTCGGCCAATCTGTTTTTTTTTTCACTTCCTTGACCATACCAAAAACGTGCGTACCGGGATACTTCACACCTTAAAGGACCATGGAAACACTGCCCGCTATAAATGTCGGTATCAGAAAATATCAAACGTCTGTCCATTCAAGCGCTCTACCTTGATGTGGCTATGTATGAATGTATGATGCGTTAAAACAAACACAATCCGTATTTTTTGTTTGCTTTATGAATCAGTAATGCGCTAGCCGAGCACCATTTTCAGCCGGAGAAACGTAAAACTGTTCAGTCAGCAGTAGAATCAGCACCATGATATTATTTTAAACTTGAACCTGCTAATTTGCCACTGTTTAGGCTGTGTTCTGAAAGCATTTTATGATCCCACCACCTGCCTTCCGATATCGGATTAAAAACCGTCTTGAACGATTCGCACGCTACTGGATCCTATCGCTTTAAATAATCACGTATTATTCTAAAGTACAAACTCTCCTGTATACGCAATGGCGCATTCGGGCACCGTAATAAATATTGGCGGAGATAATTCTGGTACGTAAAACTTATTATTTAATGATGGAATTCAAGGCAGCAGCCTGGAATATTTATTTCTTACCTTTTGCATTTCGTGCATAAGTAATGTAAAGCGATTGACAAAAATTACCGCTCGATCAGTACAGACTCTGTACTGTCTCTAATGGCTCTTTTGTCTGTACATATTGAGCTGTGTAGGTTTACGCCTTGTACCGAAGAGCAAAAGCCACACAAATTCAAATAAATCAGTAAGAAGTAAATACGTTGGTGACCTTTCAGGCTCCGGCTTCCAAAGCGATTACGGGAGCCGCCCGCCGATTAGCCCATCCAGCCGGCAGTTTTCAAAATCAGATGGTAAACGGGTGCTCTTCAGTATCGCAACGATCTGAATCGAATAGAATTTTGTAGATCTTGGAACGTTCAAAATCGGCGGTCCGCACGGCAACCACAGCCGCTTCGTTTATCATCCCACTGAAGGCACACTAACGCCCAACGGAAGTCGAAGCCCGTCATTCTCGCGCGACCTACCCAGCCCCGCCTACGATCTGCCCATTCGGATGCTCCCGGACAACGACAACTACCCGCCTTCCTCACCGCTCTCGCCCCTACCCCGAAGTCCCAGTCCGTCACCAGGTTATCACACCCTTACTCCTTCTTTTCTCTCCGTGGCCACGGAACGCAGCACCCCCATCCCCATCGGACGACCCTCCAGCTCGCTGTCGCCACCGGAACAGATGGTCTTCTCGCCGGAACCCCGTAAAGATCCACCTTATTTCCCGACGTACGAGTCGAATCTGAGCTTCCCGCGGCAACAGTCGCAGTTTAACGGCGGCGCGACGTCGGTCGAATTCTCTCCCGTACCGGATGGATCACGTGTCGGGGCGGTGCATCGTTTCCAAACGGAGCCGCAGGTGGTGATTGTCAATCAGGATGGACACGTTCAGCCGGCATCGACGTTATCTAACCTTAAACCGTCGAAGAAGTAAACGGAGCTTTACCTCTTGCTAAGCTCGTTTGTCTGTTTTGATGCAGACTGATATTCGGTTGACAGGAGCTATTTTTAACTCGGTGTTGCGAATTTTGTTGATCAAGCATGATTTCTGGTTGGCAGTCTGTAAGAGTCTAAAGTAAACAATACGCTTCAGAGCAGTATAGTTTACAAACTGTTTCTGTTATGTAATTTCGCTTGCTATAATGAATTACTGGGAGAAAACACCATTAAATTATTTTATCCAGGCAGGGCTTGTTAATTACCAACTGGAACTTGCCGCAGGAACACGAAAGATCGCGTTGCCAGCACAACCAATCGAAGCAATCGGGACGCTTCGCTTTTATTATTTTCTGTACGATATCTGAAAATTCTACATGCCAAAATGGATGTAATGCTGGCTGCAATTACGGTGATCGCCGTTATTCTGAAACAACTACGACTTCACTCTGACATCAGGAATGACAGCAACAAAATTTGTTTTGAAGCTAAAGTGCACGCTAAACAACGTCATAACGATATCGCATTCTTTCATATCATAGAAGAACAAAGCGTGTCCGCTTTGTATTTACACACAATATTCCCTAATCCCCACCGAGTCGTCAGGCATTCCGATGTACCTTGTACCCTAAGGACGCTGTGATACAGATCTTCAGGCCTATCCTTTTTCCATTCTCAGCCAACTTGGCTCCGCGGTGAAAGTGCAGGAGGATAAAAAATGTGGTTTACCCATTTATAAATGGCTGCGTTGCAGCGATACAGCACCAAACTAATCTGAATCCGAGTCTGTAAAACAATGTTATCATTGTCTATCTGAACCCTTGTATGAATAAGTGTTATGATATTGCTGATACCATAATCAATAATGACACCGCTAATGTTTATGCGGGTGCTCGTGCTATTGCCAGCTGTAGTCAAAGCGAAACGTAAAAATATTTTGAAACTTGAATTCTCGCGATTTCACTCACCATAAAGTTACGGAATGTTTATATATCGGATGGCCCAGAGTATGGAAAAAATTACATTCAGTATTTAATTCAGTTCGTTCCAGGCATGCTGAACTTGACGACGCCGGCAATTACTATTCCATACAGCGGCTTTCAGATTCAAATCTTCAATGCGTCGCTGACCTCTTCTAACCCAGTCTTTTGCTACCTGCCGACCGGGATTCTCCTTCTCGACACGGCTGAAACTATCCCCAACAATACGACGGGCATTCGTTCAGTTTCGATGGAATTCAGTTATGGGATGACGACTTCCTGCGTCAGTTAAATAGTTTCCTGCTGGGACGTACCGGAAGCCCGAGTGTAACAATCTTACCGGTCCCATTCAAATGGCTGTGCATGCGATATTCCACAGAACACGGACTGTGGAAATATGTGACAACCGAATGGCAAGCAATAGCACACCACCCGCAAACGGTAAATCTGTGCATTCGCTGCGCAACGCTGACCAGTTGCTAAATGATTTAAAATCACGCTATCGTAGCATGTGATTTTAGTCACACTGAACCGGAAACTGGCTGTGACAGGAAATACTTCGTTCGTTGATACCCAGTATTTTCCAACAACAAATGTCGACTTTGACTTCAATTGTAACACTGAAGGAACAAGCCAGGCGCCCACTATTTGTGACATTTACATACAGAAAGGCTACTTAGCATGGCTGGTTAAAAGACACGCCTTAAGTCGACAGGGTGCCAACTTGCTTGCTTACGATGATGTGATAAAATCTTCTGGCCTAACATTTTTCTAATTAGAGCCAACTTAGCTTCGTGGTGAAAACGGAGAACGGCAAGAAAACATGCGCAAAACAGTTTTTAAGGCTGCGTTGAGTGAAACGCCACCAAATTTAAATTAAGTTTGAACCGATAAGAATGATTACATATTTAAAACATTTTGCTGAACAGTGTCAGTAATTCTGTTTTGTCCCAAAATGGCACCGCCGACGACGCTTCTGTCGGTATTTGTACTATTGTCAGCTGTGGTCGTAGCTAGAGGTAAAATTATTTCATGTCTTTGCGGCAGCGAATTGTGCGTTTCGCATCGTTACATGCAGGCTGCAGCACGGATTTTTTCAGTGTTTTGTCTGTTTCGTTTTTAGGCTTGCCAAATTTAACGACCCCGGCAATTACGATTCCATACAACGAGTTTCACATTCAGATCTTTAATGCGTCGAAGACATCCAGTAACCCGGTGTTTTACTATCTGCCGACGGGAATTCTTCTCCCCAACACGGTGCAGATAATAGCAAACAATGCAACGGACATTCACTCTGTTACGGTGCTGATTCAATTATGGAACTATCATTTCCTGCAGAAAATATGTTCCTTCTTGATCGAGCGCACCGGAGACCAGAACGTCACCATTTTACCGGTCCCTTTCAAATGGCTGTACGTGCAATACTCCACGGAACATGGATTGTGGAAAGAGATGACCACTGAATGGCAGCCCATTGCGCACCATCCACAATCAGTTCCGTTGCGTATTCGCTGCGCCACCATGCTAGAATGCGAACACATTAGGGAGTTGATAGTGCACGGTCGAACGATCGCTGAGCTTTCTGTGCACCTGCACTTCGCGTACGAACGCCCAAAGACGAGGAAAACGACGCTAAGTGTCGATAACGACCATCTTGTCGGATCCCCGGCTTTCAATACTCTGACAGAGCACTTTGCTGGCCAAACATATGTCTACCTCCAAAGGCCAGATTACTACAGTTTGATTTATGAAGTTCTAATGGACTGCATTGGCGCGGTTCTGGAAGCTGATGAATTTATTGACGACCAGCAAATAATCAGTTTTATGATGAAGATGTTGCCGATATTCCGCCGAAATATAACCTCTACTGGGGAATTTACCGACGCGATGTGGGCGGCAACGTACTGGCCGGACGGGGGCCAGCGACCCGATCAAATGGCACTACATCTGCATAATCTATTCAGCAACCGCACTTGGCTGCGACAGGCAATGATGGATGGAAATATCACTTTTAAAACGGATGGGTTTTTACAATCCGAAGCAGTAACTAGTGCACTGAGGGAATTAAAACCAAATAAGAACATCGTTCGGTGGGATGGCGAAAAAGTCATTATCGCGCCAACAAAAATGTACTGCCTGGATTTGGAGAAGTTGAGAGATCAACAACACTTCCGGACTTTTCCTATACGCACTAGTAAGGCTAGTGCGCAGCATGTCACCAGTCTAATCCTGCCGGATATCAGTGCAAAAATCAACCTGCCGGAAACGGATGGAACCGCCTACTTTTTCCTGAAGCAGATCGAAGCTATCAGTAATGTGTGGATAAACATAACCGAAGCTGCCAGTAAACGTATTGAAGAACTGTGCAATAATACCCACAAGGAAATGTTACAATGGAAAACAAAAAGCGACAACACTAGCAACGCTCTAACGGAATCAACGATGAACCTGACCCAAAATATCGATCAGGTTAAGCATAACACCGGAAATATTCCCGCTCGCATCGAAGCACTGTACAATAACACCGCAGAAGAACTGTCGCAGTTAGCATCAAAGGTCGAAAGTATCGCAACAATAGCAGCGGAAATAAAGGAAAAGGTCATCAGTAATATCGACCATACTTTAGCAAGCAATGCAGGTATTATGGCACAAATCCAAGACTCGCACAGGATGGCATCACACGAAGTGGCAAAGCTAGCAAACCAATCGGAAACAATGAAAAACTGGCTAATGAATTTTTCCAAAATATATGCAAACGAAACTATAAAAAATGGAAAATTATTTGCACTTGCAAGCGACACGAGCAGAAATGTCATTTCTGCCGTTGGCGAAATAGTGTTTTTTGGGAGGAAGATTGTGCTTCTGGAAGGAAATGTTTCAAAAACTATCCAACAAACCACTGCAAGACTGGAAAGCAAAGTCGCCGGCATCGGTTATGGGAATGAATGCCGTATTTTGACTGAGCAATTTAAAACATGGCAGACATCAGCAAAATCAGTTACTCTACCGCCAATCCTAAATCTCAAGTGCCCCGCCTGCGAAACATCGGCGATAATCGGAAAGCTGGATACGCTGCAGCAGTCGGTGGACAATTCATCCCAGCTATCCTGTCCCACGCAAGTAACGCAACCATTACCATCCTCGATTAAATTCCAGATTTGCGAAAAGGGTAAGTCCCATTGTCACTGAAATAAACGTCCGACCGGATAAGATATTCGGCAACGGTTTTACTTCTCAGAACCGATCCGAAAAACGATTCGAAAAATGTCCGCCGTATAGTTTTCCTGCCCATTGTTTTTAGCACTTTTGGGTACTGTGGAACACGCTGACCCAGATTGTCACTCTGACGGTTTTACTGGAAAGTGTTTTGAGAGCCGCACGGTTTGCTGGATTGTAGTTTTGCAGCTATTTCATAGCTAGACAGGAAAAGAAACACTGGCAGAACCGTTTTCTAATTTTTTTTTCTTTTTCCTGGTAAGATAAAACTGTTTCAAGCCACGTGCACTTTTGCTAATTTTGCGTATCTTCATTGCAGGGTCTGAACACAGATTTCACTGGCAGGCCCGAAAAGTAGAAGACGCGTCATCCATTGGGAACACAGTGTTAACCGCTACGCTACACAGTAACAGCTGCGCGATTTTCCGCAGGGTTTTCGTTTTGACGAACAGTTTCGGAGAATTTTCTTTAGCATTGCGAGGAAATTGCAGTTATACGATAGTTTTCAACTTGCTGGAATACCGTACCATTACGTTTCCGGTTTTTGATTACGATATCAGTTCCAGCGCTGACACGTTTATGGAGCCACTAATTTTCATACGCACAAAATTTAGCGGTAAATATTACGCTATAGAAAAAGTGATTTTGGACAGTTCGGCACCTGATAAAAATTTGGCTGGAACATCCATAAAACTGCGATCAGGCTTGAGAAATTACAATGGATCTGTGGTTGCTGAGGACCAAACAGATGAATCAGGACTGTGGGGAGCATTCCTTGAAACCGGCTACTATACGGCTACTCTCTAGAGGAAAAATTATCAGACGGAGTCGTTGACAGTCGTCGCAGTGAACGGTTGTTATGGACCGTATTTCCTGAGCGAATTCCAAATGATATCCCAGACCACAAACGACGAAATCCGAATAATAATGAGAGGAGGTCGTGTGTACACGAATCTAACGTGCTGGCATGTCTAGAGCTCGTGGTTAGCGGACCTCTTGAAGGCATTCAAGAACGAGCGCGAGTTGAGCATGCGCTTTCCAAAACCACTAGGGATGGTAACATTCACAACGATTACGCTGGCACCCTTGTCGACAGCACGTTGATTAAGAAACAACTTCCTGGTATCTATGAGATCATAGTGTACGATTGGAACACTCGCAGGAACGTTAATGGAAAGCTGCTGAAAACTTCTAAAGCCGTGGTGCAGATTTACCGCGGCAACGATTTGTGGGGTCAGTTCTACGTTCCAAATCAAGATGGCAATACCTGGATCGTGGCAAATATTACTGGCTCGGACCTAATTGCCACCAACCAAGTAACAACAATCTTACACCAAATGGAGGAAAGGTCACATTAAAAGCGACAGGACATATTCCGGCTCATCAGATACATGCAGCATCAATTCAGGCTCTCCGTTTTATTCTGAGTATTGGATAAGCCCGGAAACGACCGTAATTTGCGTCAAAATTAAAACAAAATTGCTTCATTAGTCCTGCAATGTTTTTTCATCTTAAAAGCTCATCCCATGAGTTTTGTTAACAATTTTTATTGTACAACCACTTTCTGCTCCTAACCCGCACTGCGGATGGCTATGACAAAAGAAGATGTCAGCCGCGAACCGGAAGAATTTTCTCAGTCGGAAACGGTTCTTAACTTCTTAGTTTGTTGAAAGAATTGAAATCTAGGAGCAACATCGTTCAATGGGATGGTAAAAAAATCATTATTGCGCCAACGAAAATGTATTGTCTCGATTAAGGAGAAGCTTAAAGGGCAGCAACATTTTCGGACTTTCCAGATTCGCCCCAGCAAAACAAGTTCACAGTATGTAACCAGCTTGATTCTTACAGAAACAGCGGCGAAGATTAGTATACCGGAAGCGGATGAAATAATCGATTTTCTTCAAAGACAAATCGAAGCTATAGGCGTGTGGATAAACAAAACTGAAGCTGGTATTAATCACGTATGTAGACGTCCAAAACGTCCGCCGGACGTCTCAGACGTCCGGACGTTTTGGACGGTTACACACGTACAAGAAATGTATAACAATACGCAAGAGGATGTTCTGAGACTGACAGCAAAAGCGACTATATCAGCATCGCCCTTTCGAAAGCAGCGGCAAATCTCACGCGGAATATCGACCAAATTAAACGCAACACCGGAAATATTAGTACGCGGATGGAAGTGTTGCACAACAACACTTTGACCGAAGTATCGCAGCTAGCAACAAACGTCAAGAATATCGCCCTCGCTGTAGCGGTAACCAAGGCAAAGGTCATCAGCAATGCCCATCAGATTTTGGCAAGCCGTGGCCCAACTCGAAGCTTAAGCCCTAAGTCCGTCGATTCTATTTCAAATCTGTGGCATTGGTAAGAGAAAGGATACTCAAGACGCATGTATTTCCGATTCATAATTATCAGACACTGCTGCTTCAAAATTAGATTAAGAAACACTTCCATAACTTCCAATACCGTCACTAGCTTTATCAAACCGTTTAATACGCGCCAAAATGCCAAAAACTGCCGCCGCATTACCACGAACAAAGGCAGTGAGTGCTGAAGCGTTTTTCCAAAAATTAAGCCGAAAGCGCTTTTCTCGTCTTCTCAAAAACTTTACAAAAAGTTGATTTAGGCTGCTCTCCTGTCGTGTATAAGCGTTCACGCTGGTTAGAGCTCCATGAACTATCTTTACTCTTTCACGCCTGTAAACGTCAGTCGGTAGGCAACTCTCATCTCAAACTGTAACAGCTAATTATGGTGGAATAAGAAGAACGATTCAGGAACACAGGAACTCAGGAATCCCTAAGCTGGAACACTCCAATCACAACTTCCGGTCGCAGTTTCTATGAGGATCAGTAAAGAGCTAGGACGATTGTGTCACGAGCAAACCTGTATTCTATGCAACAATCCGGGAACGATCATGTACATCAGAAGCAACAAGTATTGCTGCCTCTTCACTAATTCTCAACATAGTCCACAACGCAAGGAAATCGTAATTAGAAAGCAGTCTCTAGAAGTAATCCAAGACTACTGATGCCGATATTAGCGAGAACATGATCTTAAATAGACGTCGCGTTATGACATAACATACACCGCTAGTAGAAGAGAACAGCAAATCACAGAGTAGATTGACCAGATTATCCGTTATGTTGCAGGTGGAAGGCGGACAGTCAGCATGCGTACGTACATCCAGGCGTGTGATCCTACTCCCACACGTCACTCCTGTGAAAGAATACTTTGACAAAACGGTGCTTTCCTCGTCACGCACCTTCTGTTCGATAACACAACGACGGGTTGCATAGCAGAGTGTTGTATTTGGCTTATTTGATTTACTTACAGGTGCAACGCATAAATTCTATTGGCAGGCCAGAAAAGTCGAAGATGCTGCACCCTTGGGTAACGTAAAAAATTCTAAAAATATCCGCTACGCTACAGAGCTACAGTGGTGTGGTGTTTCGAGAACTATTCTTCTCGACAAATGCCTACGGAAAATTTTCTCTTGTACTGCGAGGGAACTGCAATTACACGATTGACTTTCGACTGTTTGGATACCGTACCATTGCGATCCCCATATTTGATTACGACATCAGTCCGACCACTGACACGTTCATGGAGCCACTCATCTTCATTCTCAACCGATTCAATAATAACAAAACGGTGACTGTTACAGGAAAAGTAATTTTGGACAACTCCGTCCATAATAAAGAATTGGCTGGAACGTCTGTTGAGTTGCGATCTGGCCTGAGAAATTACAATGGACCCGTGGTTGCCGAGTGCCAAACAAAAGCGTTCGGGCTGTGGAAGACAGGTCTTTCAACTTATTATTATACGGCCACTTACCACAGAAAAGATTATCGGACAGAATCATTTACCGTAATCGCAGCGGACGGAAATTTTAGCAGCCCCTATTCGCATAATCAATTCGAGATGAGATTTGAAACCAAAAATGACGAGATTCGAGTAATCATGAGAGGGGGCATTTGGACTCCGAAGCAGACTGCTCTCAGTGTCTGGAACTGGTGGCGAGTGGACCTGTTGAAGGCACTCAAGAACGAGTGCGGACTGAACAACGGCTCTCCAAGATAAGTAACGACAGCCATATTCATAACGATTACGTTGGCGCCATTGTGGACAGCACGCTGATTAACAAACAGGATGCCGGTATTTATGAAATTGTTGTGTACGATTGGAGCACTCGTAGAAGCGTCTACAGTTCGGCACTGAAAAATTCTCGAGCCGTGGTACAGATCTACCGTGGTAACGTTTTGTGGGGTTAATTTCACCCAACCTGGACTGGATGGGAATACCGGGACTGTGGCAAATATTACCGGATTGGAATTGACCGTCGTCAGCCTGGTTTCATCCGTCGTACACTCAACGGAACTGAAATCCAAATAGGAAATGCCAGGAAATATCGGAAGTCAATAGCATTCCGGTTTAGTTTACAAAATGCTTCCGACCACAGCAATTTTATTGGTTAAAAGTATATCACTTTGTTCAACTTAATTGTTAAACCAAAATCAGTAACGATCACACTGCTCGTTAAATTTCAGTAAATACTAATATCCGTTCTTAACCAGACGATTAAACTTTTTACTATGGCATCACATTTCACTTTGCCTACTGTGATTACGTTTGCATGGCCGCTGCAAGGATTAGTCAGGAAGCTAACTTTATTTCTTTTCGTCAACTTCATGTGGTTGTTGACTGGACTAACGTGCGAGTATACTTACGTTCGTACAATTTTATTCAACATACGGATTGAACACCAGCAAATGACATCAAAACAATTAATTGATTTTATTTCGTCAAAAACTTTTGCGCCAGTTTCGTACACCGGTTCGTATACTGAGATTGTGCTAGTTACTGTATAGTTGTAAATAGACCAAACG
This sequence comes from Paramacrobiotus metropolitanus, assembly GCF_019649055.1. NCBI lineage: Eukaryota > Metazoa > Tardigrada > Eutardigrada > Parachela > Macrobiotidae > Paramacrobiotus > Paramacrobiotus metropolitanus. The sequence continues at coordinate 1,119,655 of NW_026570256.1, read as the reverse complement.
AGCACCGAATCGGCGCTAGTTATAACATCCCGCTTCGACTGCAGCTTCGCTCGGATCCAAAACCTGGAGAACTTTCTTGTAAATGTCAAACCTTTCCAAAGCATGAGCCACACTCATGGTTCCATTACATTCCTGGCCATTGCTGATTATTTTTGTCGACACACCAAACTGACCATTCCCAATACCCGGCTCGTTGTGGACTTTATGGGCCCAGAACCAGAACGCCGTATCCCAGGCCACCGTCGTATCGTTTTTCACCAAGTCGGGGTTCTTTACCAACCGGTCATCGCCATACAGCCCTTCAGACACTTCCTTGTAGACCGGGAAACCCCGCAACATCATGTACCCCCGTCCATGATAATCCCGCTCCGGGTGATCGGGATCTGTTGCCGCGGGAAAATATGGTGGACCGTATTCATCCAACTTCTCCAGTCCACTAGTCTCATGCAGTATATTTGCCAGGAACATGGCTAGTTCACGCTTCGTTGTGATGCTGGCTTTTGGTGCTGCGGAGATCATGAGAGTGTTGTACTGATCGTTTGTCGGTGGTGGATACCAATAGCCAATCCCGTTCACAGCCGTCTGGAACTGCTCGCGTGTGATAATTGCCGTACTTTGGTTATTTGGCAAATTTTTCGAACGATCGAAACATCCGCTGTAGTCTGGCGTGTCGTTCACACCAAAGATAACCAGGAGCTTCGTGTAGATGTCCAGCCGCTCTGGGAGTTCTTCATATTCCTGACATTCTCTGCCACCGGTGATGATGTACGCCGACACACCGAGTTTTCCTACTTGGGTACCAGGTTGACTGTGGACCTTATTGGCCCAGAACCAGAAAGCAGTGTCCCAGGCGGCGGGCGCATCCTTAACGAGATCGGGGTTCTCCACCAATCGTTCATCGCCGTACAGTCCAAGGGAAACTTCCTTGTACACAGGATACCCACGTAGCATCAGGTAGCCGCGTCCATGGTACTTCCGTTCAGGATGAATGGGATCTTTTTTATAAGGTACCCAGGGCCCGTACGGTCCTTCCGGTCCCCGCTCTTCCGTGGCACCCATGCCTTCGCTTTCGTGGAAGACGTTGGCAAGGAACATTGCCAGTTCCCGTTTCGTGGTGATTTTTCCTTTGGGTCCAGCGTCTCTCATGATTAGTTCGTATTGCTCATCCGTGGGAGGCTGGTAGCGCCAGTAACCAATGGTCGTGACAGCACGTTCAAACTGATCGCGTGTGATGAGACTGCCACCTGTTGAACAAAATAAAAACATAAGTCTGACCAAAACAAACATGACTCAGTAAGGCAGGAACACAATGCATTAAAAATGCACGTAACTAAAAATGGTATATATCTATATATGAAACCGTTTACGCCGACGGCTTATTAATAATTATTATGCAAAATGGGCTGGTTGACATTTCACTATGCATCTGTTTACTAATTTATGGGCTGTTTACGCTGTCTCCTTGTATATATCATGGAGATGTGTTTTCTTATAATTAAGATGTACAGTATATGACGTACCGGAAATCGTGTTGTCAATAACTGCAGTATCGTTGCTGCATATTCCATTATCGCAGCGCAGGCCATTACAACACTCGGCGGCTATTGTACATATGGCATTTAGGTTCTGGCAAACCGGGCTACCGTTAACGTTCAACACCTGCAATTTTTTAAATTATAATCAGATCCACAGTGTTTGATAAAAGCAGCGACTGTTTTGCAACTTACAACAAGGCCCGGAAAGAGGAAGAGTAATCCTACAGAAATCATGTTTGGAAGACAACGGATGTGGCTCAACGACAACAACTTCTATCTGTGTTTTGCTGCTAACTTGCTGAGCCATTTATACCGGTTTTGGGTTGGATCTCTTACCCACGCTGCGAACATTTGCTGTGAATCTTGCGTGTTCTTCGGGCAAAAGGTGCGGTATGACGGGAACACATATACTGCTTCTCGCTACAAACGGCTTGAGCGACCACTAATTGCGGCAAGCGAGATCGACAACAACGATTAGGCTATGTATGACTCACTTTTGTACAAGAACTGTTGATAATTTCAGAGCCACTTTTATTTGACAGCCAATCAAACGCACGTGTAAAGTGCAAGAATTGTTGTGAACAGAACACAAAATTCTTTTGGGCGGTCTCGCCTTTGAAACGCAACAAGTAATTAATTACAAAGTTTATTTCAAGAAAAACACCCTGCAATCAAATGCAGCCATTGTTATACAACGTACACAGGTCGTACGATTAATAAGAGCCTGCCGTGTTCTGACTGTATTGCATAGCAAAGGCATGATAACGCTGTTGTGTTAAAAGACTGGGTATTCTATTTTCCTAAGGACACCTTTAGCGTTAAAAGACAGGGTATTTACGTATTTTCCTTCTAAGGACACCTTTAGCGTATGCAATAATAATGGATCTAATACTATTGACAGGTAACTTAACTGCAACAAACAACAGAAAAATTCTACAAAATAACAAAAGTAATATCTATCTCTTGTTCTAGGTCTTTTATCCTGGTCAGGTTGCGTTCATATCACGCAGATGACATTTCCTCGCTGAAGCTGTATGGATAACCGATGCCGGAAGAACTCTTTTGATCGTTTTATCCAGTTGCTGCGGCTAGGTTTTCCCAAACTTTTTCTGTTGTTGTGCTTGCATTTTATTATTGAATTTTATTACAATAAAAGCCACTGTTCATTCATGCATTCCGTCAACCGTACTGCAGATCTACCCAATCTTAAATTTGCGGCTAGTGAGTTCTTTTCGATTTGTGCGATGGCGAAAACAATCGGCTGGTCTAATAAACTAAGCAGCAAAGCATGAAAAAAGAATATTACGAGTACTTCGCTTTTACTCGCGTTCCCTAGCCGGAAATGGGCTACCTGCTCCACGATGAATAATAATAAAAATAATAACTGGTCGAAGAGTGCTTATGTGTTTTATGATGAGTTGTTTCATTTTTCTTAATGGTGCCTTCTGAAAGCTTGCATCACTCCAAAGCGTACGAGCGCAAAGTCTACTTCAAATCCGGAATCAGCCGCTCCTTTCATTAAATTTGAATACTGTCTCATTTAATAACTTAATCGCTCCTGGAAATTCCGCGTTCCACAGCTCTGCTGTGTTGGAATACAGAGTTACACACTTAAGGGGAGAAAGGCTCGCTTTCGTTTTCTCACAAAACGATGTAATCAAATAGTCGATTTAGAAATAGAAACTGTTAACAGAAAAAAAAATTAGTTCTTTCTGACAGAAAACTTTTAATCCAATGATATGACTCTGTTAATGGATTTCCAACTGGATTATCAGTGTCTCTGATCTTGAATGATCCATTTTTATGTATTTTCTCCCATTTATGAATAAAAGCTATTATTTAGGGACACCCCATGTTTCCCCATATTGTAGATTATAGGATATAGGTAGCACTACGTATGACAATATGTATTCAAACCAAAAGGAGTTGGATCTTGGAATTGTAATTCTGCAGTTTTCAGTAGACTTCCAAGGCAATGGGCAGTAACGAAGGGTGCATTTTTGTGAAATGCAAAGTACGAAGCTGGGCATTTCTATAGCTAATCGCCATCATGGGCGGTTATAGGCTACACCGTGACACATGCCCCTCCTCCCAACAAGGGCTGCCCTCAGCCCGTAGGTAAAAGAAAACAGAGTTGCATGCATGCTTACATGCTCGCAAAAAAAACAAAAAGGAACAACAAAGAGCAGTTAACGCTCTTTCAAGCCGAACGCCGGTCCTACTGGTGTCCTCTAATCAGGACAAATCATTGGAAGCAGGACGGGGAAAAGGGCCGCTTGTGGCCCTTCGGTAACTACAGCCGCAGCATCCGACTTGTCCGGATCTTTCCAGACCCTTATCCGCGCAGGTGCATTGGCCACACCGGCCATGCTGATGCGCACTGCACGATTCATCTGCTTCTCGGTCCAGCAGCAGAGGAGGAGACGGTTCCATTCCATCTTGGCCTCCTCCGAGATCGGAGGGCTTTCACTTCGGTACGCAGCAGTAAACCTCCGTATTACTGCTGCGGAACGTTTTTTGAAAGGGGCAACCTTTGAGCAGCACTGTGTGCGGCTTGCGGATGAGAACGGGCGTATGGACAGCTACCGCTGTATTGTGGTGTTCGACAAGCGGCAACACGTTTGAGTTCCGTTGCCAAATCCATCGTCCGGTAGTCAGCAAGGGGCATGCGGTTGCGAGCCACTTTTTCCTTTGGTAAGCGCATCACTAAATTCGCTGTCATTATTGGGGCTTACCGATGACATAGGGCTTTGGGGGGAAGCTTGGCTAGGTTGCATACGGGGGTCTGCGCCACATAACCCGAGCGGCTCTGAAATGGCAGCTACTGCCATTGCTGAAGTATCTGGAAGTTCGGTAAAAGCGGCTGATTTATCCCGGCTGCCCACAAGGTCGACAAAAATTTCGCCGGGGCGCTGGGGCTTTTCAGGCGAAAACGGTATTGCTTGCTGTAGCGGAACAGAGAAATTCTCTGTTATTTTGCGCTGTGCCGATTGGCATCGTACAGGGAGAAAAGAGTTTTGCAACTCTTGTAGAAGTGCATTACTTCTGTCAGCGACTCCTTTAAAGAAACGCATTTCTCTCTCTAGCCGAACTGCAAGAGCCCTGTAGCGCTCTTTCTCGTCCCACAAATCAGTCCACTCTCTTTGGTGCTCCTCGGCCTGTTGAGCGACTGCTGACTCCATTCGACGGACGTGCTGCCTATACCAATGACAGCCACTGCAAGCAACGGTGCTCACCTTTTGTGCACTGTCTGGCACATAACGATCCCTGCAGGCTCCTTCCGTTTGTGAAACCGTAGTAGGGAGACATCCATAAAATAAAGGGTTGGAAAAACCCTTAGGATAGTCCGGAATATGTTGTGGAAATGGCCGAACTGCACCGGCCTCTTCGGGGACCGCGTGACGCCTCTGTTCCACGGAAATTGCGAGGGGATAATGGACGGGTGCTTCCTGCGGCCATCCATAGGCAGGACATGTGGCATATGCGGCTCAATGCCGCGAAATCGCGCCGGGAACCGACGGCAACTGTGTCGGCGTCGGCGACCCAAATTCGGCTGGGGCAGAACCACAGCCACCGTCAGGTTGGTACGGTGTTCTAACCAGGAGCGCCATTTGTCATACGTAGTGCTACCTATATCCTATAATCTACAATATGGGGAAACATGGGGTGTCCCTAAATAATAGCTTTTATTCATAAATGGGAGAAAATACATAAAAATGGATAATTCAAGATCAGAGACACTGATAATCCAGTTGGAAATCCATTAACAGGGGCATTTCTATAGCTAATCGCCATCATGGGCGGTTATAGGCTACACCGTAACATAAGTACTACGTAGACACCAGAGGTTGCCCATCTCCATTTTATTATGGGAATGGATCCCATTTTTTCCCCATTTACCATTTTTCCATACTAAAATGGTATGGATGGGAAAATTGTATTTATGGATGGAGATGGACGGGAAAACGAAAAAACTGGCGGAAATGGGAAATTTAGAAAACTGTATAAAAACGACGAATTAATGCATTTCTACAACCATTTTGGTTGGCAAAATTTACAAAAACCGCCGACACCTTCGCGCTTCGCGCGAAATCGTAATAATTTTTGCATGGTGGGATCTCAAAAATTTCGGCAATAACAGCGCTGAATTCACGCTTTGCGTGAATAGCTGATTGGCAACGAGGTTTTCCGTAACCCGGCGTTAAGCAAATTTTCGGATGTATGTTGTATTTTTATTTTTGAAAAATGGGACACTGAAATGAGAACGGACGAAAATGGGTCTGATCCAAAAAATTTGGGAGGGAATTGCGTAGGGAAAACTGTAAGAAAATGGGGTATGGATGGGATATGGAAAAAGCAGAAATGGGCAACCTCTGGTAGACACCTTTGTGAGAAATCACGTGCTTATATGAAACATCGGAAACAAAACCACGGTGGCAAAGCCAACAGGTATGTATAGTACAAAGTCGGCCAAAATATACTAAGCAAACGCTGCAGAATAGAGTGGTGACATTACGGTTTGTTATCAGTTTGGTTTATTACACCAGGCGCACCAACGATAGAAAAACACGGTCGCCACAGTTTTTTCCCAGTTGCTTAAATGTCCCAAAAATAGAACGGTTCGGTGGCTGCGGTGCAGTTGCACACATTTCCGGTATAGACCCTCCCGCAGCACCTTCGCGGGGCATTCTCACAACGGCCTTGCCCGTACCCCATTTTGTGGCAAATCCGCGGACAGTCATCACGCACCCGTTGCCCATTCTGCCATCGGCCACAGCGGAACTTTTGGCTCCATGGCTCCAAACAATCGGAGCATAGATCGGGTAGAGATGTGGGCGCGGCTCGCTGTCTTTGCTCGCCTATAAAAAAAAAAACGGTAAAATTAGGGTCAAACATCATCATAAGAAGAACACGGCTGTTACCTGGCGACGCGGACAAGACAGCAGTTATACCGAGAATAACGGCAACCAGTAGAACGTCGGAAATTCTACCCATATTATTTTTGTAACCCTTTGGTACTCTTAAGCCTCACTAAAATTCAACAGCGCAAGGCAACAAAGAAGGATGTTTCCGGTTTTTGTTCCGTTTGTGCGATATGCGGAACAACTGCCTCGAAAAATGTGTTAATCTCAGCGTTTTCTGGAAAGCAACCACTTGACTGAACTGGTATTGCTAACTGCATGGCTCATTAGCAAATATGGGCTACGCAGTGTTTACCGTCGTGGTTAGCTGTCTTGCAGTGTGCATAACATTTTATAGGAGAAGGCGGCATTTGTAGTGTAGGTATGCTATGTATTTGTACTCGTACACTTCAAAGTCCAATCTTAAATAAATTTTTACGGTGCGATTTAATAGCTTGATGTTCGATTATTACTGTGATATGTTAGTGTTGCAAGTTGTATACGTCTTAAAAATCTCACACAATGGTGTGTTGCAAATTGCAATCGACACTAGAGCATAATCACTTTTTATTAAAAGGTACAGTATGTACACATACCACACAACCAAATTTGTTCTGTATCATGCTACTGAACATTAATAAAAAATTTTCTTAACCGTTTTACTGTTGGTTTTACCAGTCATCTGGATCTTAGTTACCACCGGTTTAGCATACCGTTATAGTTTGTATAATGCACGACAATGGTTGGCGGTCAACTGGCGATTTAGTTTTGTTTCTTTTGGCTTCCCTCCACAATTGCAGAATTGTCGCGTATTAAATAAATGGAAATGTTTTCGTTATCAGTCGTGCGATGCGGCCGTCCACATAACTCAGTTTGAGTTCTTCATTAGTTTTTTTCCCATTAAGTTTCTATTGAACTAATACAGTCATTAGGTACTTTCAGTTCTGACTGCCTTATGATAAAGCAGCCCAACGGACTGTGCGTCATGCTCCTATGTGTCATGCCGAGATAACGCAAGCGTTGTGCATTGGTTTGTTGCAACAGTCAACACATGCCCACTTTAAGGCAACATTGCCCAACGGTAAATCTAGTCTCGAGTCGGGCGGCCCGACTCGGGCGCGTCACTCTCGACTAGATTTTCCGTTGGGCATCGTTGACTTATCCATGCATTGCGCGTGTTACACGCTGTATTGTAGACGGTGAGTGCAAACTGTGCAATGGACTGCACTGCCCCGTTAATACCGTGCTATCGACCCTATGTAATAACAAATTTAGATTTAACATAATTACGAACGCAGAGTAACGCGTATGCTACCATTAATAATTTAATGACTTCGAGACGGCATTAATTACTAATTAGGCAGTAATTTCCCGCAATGATTAATAAATAATTAGGCAATAAATATATTTGAGCTAATTAGATAGTCATTCAAGACGGCGGTGGCTAGCTTTACTGATGTATTAAAGGTAATTAAGTTAATCAGGCAGTAATTTCACGCTCTCATTTACAACGTCGAGCTTATGATAAGTCTAACTTATCATAAGCTGGGGCATTCATATATCGCAGCCGTAACCGTTGCTCTGTTATCGCATTATTGGATAGTTTTTCTATGAGTCAAATGTGATTACTCATGGTTTTTGACTTATCGTAAGTTAAACTTACGATAAGGCAGAGTGTGCTGAAATTCCTTAATATTACTTGATTCCAATGTATCTAAGCTTCAAATAAGTGCATCAAAGCTTTGTATAAGTACATGAACAAACCTTATATAAAAACAGTTTGATCTCGTTATTACAGTTTAAGAAAAAGCAACTACTTGCTTCTTTGCTTTCATTCAGCTAAAAAATCCCCGCTTCTCGAATAATTCCCACTGGAAGCAGGGAAACGTAGCAAAGCACTTAGATGGAGTTGTTATGGCCGGGCGACAATGTCATTGTCACGAAATAGTTAAATTGTTTCTTTGAAGGGCCAGGCAGCAGGCAACATCAAAATTGGGCATCTTCGCTAACTGACGCAGAAAATTTTTAATCTTAGAGAATTCAAATTGTCAATAACTATTAGTCTTAAAGGAAAGACGGTCATGAGCTAATGAAAACTGACAGTACACCGATCATCCGATTCATGCGGAACGGGACTACAAGTACTCTTTTTCGGCATTGACACGATTTTGCGATTCAGCCTTTTTGGATTTACGCTACTGGATTATTGTACCAAACTTCCTGTGTTCTGCCTGCGTGTATGAATGGATAAACGGGACGCACTAACCGAAAGCGATAGTAATAGGCGGTATCTCCATCCCGGAAGTGTGTCGCTCTAATTGGGGGGAAACTCCTTCCGTTTGTAACACGCCGATTCTTCTGGTATTGCCTATGATACGGATTGTGCCGAATTGTGCGTACTCATTCATGCAACTTCATAATGGCTGCATTTGATGAGTACGAACAGCGGGCGGTCGTCACCGCTTATTACTCTATAGAGTAAAATTGCCGCAGCTGCTGAGTTGTAATGTACTTCCGTTTGCCCCATCACTATCGATTCACTCCACGATCATTCTTCGAATGACCCATGTGCTTCTCACGTTAACAAAACAGAGTAGCAGTTGCAAAGTGCCAAAGTGTATGGCAATCCAAGTTGTAGCAATTGCAGTGTGTTTCTTATTGCCCCATTTGAATTCTTCGTCAGTTGGCTCGATTCGCAATGAACCGCACGGAAAGCGCAGCGAACGCTTCGAATTTAACTAAAACAGACACCGTGGCGTTTACCGCCGACTGGGGTGTTTTTCCCATTCTTGTACTTATCCTAACGTTTACCGGCGCCATAACCAACTTCACCACCCTTGTGGCATTTTGGAAGACGCATGTCGGCAATTCTCCCTTTACGGTTTATCTGATTAATCTGATGCTGACAAACCTGCTGTATTTTTTGCTCGTTACGCCTTTGGACCTGGTCACCATGCTGACCGATAAATGGCCGCTGGCCATGGGTACTGCCGGCTGCACATACTACCTGTACGTCAGTTGCATCATCATATCGGCCATATTTCACAGTCAAATGCTGATCACCGTCAACCGAATCTGGGCGGTGACCTTTCCTCTCAGCTATCGCAACCGGCACACCAAGGTCATCGCCACCGGCATGTGCGTTTCCATGTGGCTGTACATCCATTCACTATTGTTGCCGGAGTTAGTTCGCGATGCGCTGTGGTATCGTTTCATGCTACCGGAAAGGCCATTTTGCATAATAAATTATGATGCACCCGTAGCGCAATGGAACCTGATTGCTTTCAATGAGTTTTGGAGCTATTTATTACCGCAAGTCACGGTCTTTGCCGGCTTTCCCTATATCATGCTACGACACCGGCACAAGCGAAAGCAAATTACTACCGCACTACGAGATACAACTCCTGCTGACCTTTCAAAGACAAAAACTGACAGCCAAAATTCACCGACACAACGTTCGAGCAATAACTATCGAGTTTTCACCATACTGACCGCCACGGCCGTGGTGGGCTGGATTCCCAGTATGATCTACTTCAAATTGACTTTACTGAATGCGTATAATAATGATCTGTTTTACGATTTATCCGGGACTCTAAATCTTTTGCAAGCGGCGGCTGATCCCATCTACATTGCTATCACTTCGCCGCATATTTACAAGTCGCTGAAAAAGATATTTTTCTGTCGAGTTTGAACTAGAATCTTTCAAGCTTAAATTGGTTTACATATGTTTTGTTCAAATTAGTATGTTTTAGTGTCTAGTAAGTACGTATGTTCATCGTCGTGTGGTGTTTGTCGCACTGTAGTTTTGCATCACACATACCGAACATAAAACATCCAATTCAAAGCAATAAAACACACCTCCACTAAGACGAGCACTGATCAAACAAAAACAGGAAAGGTCACAAATGCGAGGGTGCTCAGCGTGAGAGCGGGCCCACACTGGAAGAAGAGGAGTGGCGAGCGGGAAGAAAATCTTCAGGTCTGCACAGACATCTATAAAAAACTGAACTAATGGAAGTTAACTGCAGTTTGTATATAGTAAGTTATGTCCGGCTTGGTCATCTCGACAATCATCATCACCTTCATGTTGGATTCATCATCATCATCTTTCTTGGATTCATCTTGTCGGTTATAAGCAGATTTCAATTTGCCGGGACAGTCAAATCTTTCTCATCATCCAATACATTCCTTGTCGGAAATCGCGCAAGTTACGTCATAGAGAATCGTGCAGCATGTTTGACTGCTGCGTAAACCAGACTCAGTACAACCTTACCTAGCGACAACACTGCTTCCACACATTGAACTTTCGGTTTTTTTGGTTACTATCCTCTTATTTAATAGCATTCTTTTTTTCTATAGCTAAACTTACCGTCGAAAGCATTGGCTAAACATATAATCTAACTTACAGTGCATCAAGACCTAGAAATTCTTTTGGTTGCTTCTTTTTTTCTTTTTCTTTCTTTTGGATTTCTAAAGAACCAAATAAGCCATTGATCCATTCGAAAAGGCTTGGTTGAAGGATTTGTAATTTTCAGGGATAAAGTATAAATCATGCGTGATACTATACGCTTAAATAATGATCTACAACTCTACACGCAGCTGCTACAAGCAGCTGCCGCACTACAGTGGTTAAATCGATACCACGGAGCCGGATGTCCGCTTACGGGTATAAGCGTTGCTTGACTTCCTGTTTTCTATATTTTCTCATGAATGGAAAAGTGGGACGCGGTAATCGCAAACGGTGATTTTATAGTAGCTCGCAAACAGGAACAGCGACGCTTTAATTTGAAATCAGTTGCAGTGCTCACCGTATCTTTTGGATGCGGGAGATTATGCTGCTGCTGCAAAACATAAAGCAAACCGAAGCATGCTGAATCATTATTTTATCCGATGCTACAATCAAATTTCAAGTTGCACGGCAGTGGACGATCAGCCTTTTCCCGTATTAGAAAATAGGTGGCACAGCAAAGTTTCTCTGTTCATTCCTCTTGTGAACGAACACGATGTGAGTACTGTATATTCCTATAATCCTCGTATGATGTCTCTGCATTCGGAAGTCTAGATATGTACGAGGGTCATTCGATCTCTTCTCCGCCGTGTAACTCCTGTGTGGATCCCCTTCAAGATTTAGTGAATAGATGTTTGCAGTGCACATAGACTGCAGAAATATACAGAACTTATGGGAAAAAAGTATGGTAATAGGGAAAAAAATAATGCAGTGGAAAATGGCGCGGTAATGCTAAATACATATTGAATGACCCTCGTATGTATATACTAGCCTGCTGGATGAACGTTTGTGAAATAGACTAATAGTGTCAAAGTACATATTGAAAATGTTGGAAAAGTATGGTAGTACATCGCAGCAAGTAACCAAAGGTAACGCAGGTTGATACAATGCCGAAAAAATGGTGTTATGGTAGCATAACGTGGTAGTATACCGCATGACAGCCTTGGAATAGCTTTTTCACAACATTCCGGAGCATGAAGTAAAGAAATTAGGCGCGCTAATTTAAACTACAGCAAAGTTTTTTTAACTAACCGTGGTAGAAGCTGCTCTAATAGGTGTTCACTTCCTGCTGGTCGATTTTGAGACGCGCTGTTTTAACCGATAGGTCTTATTCCAGTTGTTTGTCTTAGTAGATTTGTACCCGGCACAGAAACTTCTCAATTATGGTACCGGTAAAATCATGCTGTTCACTGAGGATCTCTGCAACTTCATGTCATGGCGCCATCAGCCGAAGAAGTTGATGGCCGCATCGCCAGATCAGTGTTATGGCGTGAATTTACCAGAGCTTTGATTGATGGCTGATGCGGCATTCCCCAATGCTTTTGCACGTTTTCCTTGGACAACCTCTCGCTTGCACTAATTTGGTGCACTACAGACAGTTGAATAATTTCAAGCAATAACTTCACGATTCAAGGCAAAAACTCTTGTCATGACTGAGTCAGTCAAAGAAAAGTAAGGAAACACGGATTGTAATGAATGGGGCTACATTTACTTTTATCAGTAAAATCTGATAAATTAGAGGACAATCTGATAGCAATTTGCAGTCCGTTAGCCGTCACCATTTAAAGGAAGGTTACCAGACGACAGCTAACTTTTGCAGGCGCTGGGTAATTTTAGCGGCAGAAAGGATTTTTTGCCTGACGATTAACACTAAAAACGTTCTCCAAAACACCCAATGCGATGAGTTGGTTGCCACGTTTACAAGAAAGTCTGTGTTTGTGCTTGTGATCCGATGGCAAGATCTTAAGCGCTTCTATGCGATAAGATTTTACAGATATACAGAGTATATTTAAGAATACTTTACCACTTTAACGCGTGATCTGCGCTTATCAGATGCAATTTTAAGTTCAGAATGAATTTAGAATGATTTGTTTGGAATGAATTAAACGTGCTACAACGGTGCAATAAGATCCTGTTAAGATTTTTACAGAATCGAGCTATTACCGTTATCGGAAAACAATCATTTTGCTGTATTCCGCCAAAATAAAATGGCTTGTCAAAAATTAAGACCCTCGCTGATAATACTATTGTTTTCCGCGGTCCTATGGAAAGGTATAATTTTTCAGTTGCGGAAGTTCAGTAAATTTGGTTTGTAAAGTGCTCGTAACTTTACTGCATGTCAGTAATACGAATTCTTGAATGAATTACATGAACGCTATGTAATATTTCAGCAGCAGGGTAGAATATGTACTACCACTTAACAAGTAGTCGGAAGGTTACGGGTAATAGGCAAATGCTACAGCGTTAAACGGACTAAACCATAGCAGCGATGATGCGTCAAGCGTAAAAGCAACCATGGTATTTTCCTGTTATCCTGTATAAAAAATACCGTCTTCACCACCAGATAATTATATCTTGTCTCATTGCAGGTGATGCCCACCGATTTCATTTTCAGGCCAGAAAAGTCGAAGATGCCTCGCCCCTGGCTAACGTATCCCTAACCGCTACTTTACGGAGCAATAACGGTGTTATTTTCCGGAAGCTTACAAAGTCCACCAATATGTTCGGAGAGTTCACCCTGATACTACCAGAAAGTTGCCAGACATTGCGAGATAACAGCAATTATACTATCGTTTTCCAGTTGCCGGACTATCGTGCTATTACGTTGCCCGTGTTCGATTCTGACATAAAACAAAATCGTGATACGTTTCTGGAGCCCTTAATCTTCATTCACAACCGATTCCGTGGTGCTTATTTGGCTGCAGGACAGGTGCTTTTGGAGAAATCAGTGTATGGTAGCAATTTGACTGGAACAACGATAACATTGCGGTCTGGTCTACGAAATTATGATGGCAAGGTCGTGGGTAGGCAGGAAACACGCAATGAGGGAGACTGGGTTATGATCAACCCGACAGGTTACTACACTGCTACTGTGCAGCGGAGAAACTACCGGACAGAATCGTTTACTGTGATCTCAGTTGGCGGGAATTTCGGCGGTCCGTATACAGCTGATGATTTCCAAATGCTGCCTCAAGGTCAAACGAGAAATGACGAAATTCGTATAGTACTAAGAGGAGGACGTTACGATACACAGATGCAGTGTTCTCCGTGTCTGCAGTTAGTGGTGAAAGGGCCCGTTGAAGGTATTCAGGAGCGAAGGCGGGTTGAGCCTGCGCTGTCCAAGATAAGGAACGAGAACCACATGCGAAATGATTTCAATGGCTTGATTGCTCAGAGCATATTGATTGCGAAACAGCTGAGCGGTACATACGAAATCATTGTCTACGACTGAGAGACTCGCGAGAACCTTAACAGTTCGGCAATGAAAGATTCTAGAGCCGTGTTGCAGATTTACCGCGGTAATGAATTATGGGACCGTTTCTATGTACCAAATCGAGATGGCAATACATGGATCGTGGCCAACATCACTGGAACGAATCTGACGGTCATCAACGAGGTGGTATCGGTCATACAGCCGACAGACTGGAAGCCGGTAAGAAAAAAAACGCTGGCATAATGTTACAGACCTTTTTTTTAATACGGTTACAAACGTTTGATGCCGAGACGACGTCAGTCTCAAGCGTGCTTTTTTATTACTTATTAACTTTTTTGCATAGAGAAACACCGGCAAAAATTTAATAACAATTTCAAGAAAACTTACTTTATACGCTTCGCATGGGAGCTACAAAAATTAACTTAAACATGATCACTCATTGCGAAATGCTCCTTATTATGGAGAACAACCACCAGTCTCATAGAAACTCTGCCATTTTAGCAGCTCATTGCAAGTTTTTGTTTCTTTTGTACAACAGAAACACAGCGCGCTGGCTGAATGTGCGCTCCTCGGCAGCGAATGTGAGAACACGCTGGGATGCTGCGGCTACTTGACGTGTACCAACGGAATCTGTACTGGCCGACCCTGGCAAGGTACGGTTCATGTCAGCCCCTAAAATCCATCTTTACATTGAACACAAACTGAAGAAACGGAACATTTTAAAAGAATCTTTCTCGAAGCAAACGCAATAAGCTTTTGCGGCATTGTTTTTGATAGCTTTTATGGAAGAGGCGCCAAACGCTTTAGACATGAGGACGCGAATTTTAGCCACCTGTTCCGATACATGTAAGCATAAACTGGACCAGCCGGACTACTACAAATGTTGCCGAGTTTTTCTGAAAATGAGAGCCAGAAACTTTGTCGGCGACATTGAAGAATTTCCCGGCCAACAAATATAAGTACCTTTAGAACCTTAAGCGCACCATCCTTTTGGCTCTAACTAAAATTTAATTACATAATGCATAATAGCTAGTATGCACGCACCCATTTTTTTAGTTCTGGGCAAAGTCTAAAATTTGTACCGATTGCCGCGACGTGCAAAAATAAAGAAAATTTCCACCTATCTTGACAAAACCTCAGAAAGCGGTGCGAGTTGTGATAATTCACAGCCACCACAATGCATGTATCTGTACTGCAGTGCATTGGTACACTTTAGAATGTCGCTATTTGGCGATTGCAAAATCATTTTTGCAATGATAAATTACAGTCCTCATATTGAAGTACTGTATGTACGTTGTTTTCTCGCTGCGCGTTCCATAAGCTAATCGTTTTTGTGAAAGCCTTTTAATATTACCGTACTAAGGCAAGCACCGTCTTTTCACAGTATGACGCCGATCACTCTTCTTGCTGCAGCCAGAATGTCTGCATTTCTCCACGACCTTTTACAAACACCATGCCACGTGATTGAAAACCCACATCAGGAAAATTCTCCGTCAAAATTTGCGATGTCACTAAACTTAATTGCACTTTATCGCTTTCACTGCTAGAACACATCCGTGCTGCAACATTAACCGTGTCGCCAAACCTGAAAGATCGGCGGTGAATAAAAATAGCAGTTATGGAGGCCGGTCGGGACATTTTAAAAATATATCATGGAAGTCCATCGTACTTACAAACAATACCGAGGCCTGTTGAGACCAACCACTCCAGCTGCACACGTTCCTTTTGGAGTGCATCAAAATCCGGTTAGGTATATTAAATTATTTCGTGTAAAGAACGTTTAGATTGGTAATACCGGAATGCAAACCGCCGCGCAGCCATAGCGACAGAGTGCGTAGCGTTGTTGATCGTCTAAACAATTCCAGCATCTTCGACGCCATGAGGCAAATCTCGCGGGCATGTTGCTGACCATTTCGAACAGGTAGTCCACTAGCAACCTTAAATGTACCAGTAAAACGTAGTAAATCCATATGAAACAAATCACAGTAAATTCAGCAAAACAGCTACATTTCGCAAAAGCAACATTATTTTGCTACAGTGGTACAAGGACTTCTGTTCCTGTTGAAAGCGTAGATGATGCAAAAAGTGGTATATTAAAAATATTGCTTTACCATATAGTGATCGCCTATCGTCTCCACTTTATATACATCGAAGCCGGCAATCGCGGTATCCAGTGTTTTAAAGATATGCGTCAAGATCTCCAGCGAAGCAATCGGCATACATTTGACAACAATCTCGTCGAATCCCATTACATCGCTGAAAAACACGGTCGTGCTCTCGTATTCCTCGGCCATCACATGTTCGCCTTTTCGCAGGTTCTCCACAAGATCCCTAATCACAA
Source organism: Paramacrobiotus metropolitanus (assembly GCF_019649055.1). NCBI lineage: Eukaryota > Metazoa > Tardigrada > Eutardigrada > Parachela > Macrobiotidae > Paramacrobiotus > Paramacrobiotus metropolitanus. Next base: position 1,103,157 of record NW_026570256.1, on the reverse strand, counting down.
CCAAAGATATACGTCCCATGCGATCGCCACTCATCCAGTAGAACCAACCGTGGCAGAAGCTGCACTAATAAGCGTTCACTCTTCTCGCGCTCATGGATAAGCTGCGCCGTCTTTGCGGACACCTCCGCCTCCAATTTTTCTGAATACGTTCCCAAGCGCCGCAAAATCTTATCCACAACGTTACCGGAAAAGTCTTTCATTTCACCGAGAATTTCTTCGACTTCCATGCATGCCGACAAAGCCGATGGACGCAGCGTGAAATCAATGTTGAGGCATGAATTCGCCAAGTCTTCAATGGATACGGTAGCAGGAAGTGTTTCCAAGGCAGTGTTACGCCTGATATGTGTGTCAGTCTCCTTAGATAAGACGCCCTTTGGGTGCATATCATACGCTACAAATAGAAGCCGTTTTAATTTAAACGATGTAACGTACTGCTTTTCACACAGCTAATCATTTGGGTTTTGGTGAAATCTTTGAGCAATAATTAAAGTCATTTCAGTATATACTGACCAGAGTTGTCCAACCAGTCATCCGAATGCTGCCAATGCAAAATTTCCAACATGATCTTTCCCACACTGGACATATCGTCCATCTGTGCAGTTTCGACAGTACCAATTTTCGACCATGGTCGACTGAGTGCTGTTGGTGGTGATGGCAAATTCCATGTTTGCTCTGGGTGTTCCACGTGTTTGGCAACGGCATGGTAGCCGAAACCGGATAACTTCAAGGTAAAATGCTGGTCTAGCAGGCACTTCCTGGTTGATAACGATCCGTGGTAACTTATGGCACTTGAATGGATGAACTGGACTGCCTGCATTAAGGGTACGAGGCAAGCGGCAACTCTTTCCCATCGCTTTAGTAAATTACCTCACTTTCCCTGCTGCATCTTACCCGTACGCAGGCGCTCACGTGATATTTGATTAATAATTTTATTCGGCTTCGGCCAGCATACATAACAAATCGCCTGCGCAGGTTTACACTAATTAAAAGCATCAAATTTTTAACATTAAAAAACATCCAAAATCGTTAGTGTCACGCATGATCTTGGGACGTGCGTTAAGTGAACCCAAAACAGCCGCTACGAGTACAATATTTGATTTCAGCCGTTTCACGTCTAAACCGGTTTGCGGCTATAGTTGATTACGCAAACTGATAAAGAATATAGGGGGAAAAATGTGTCTAGCCGAACCAATCCCTTGTACTTCTGATGTAAGCCAGCTGGTGGTTTACGTTGTGGCTGCACAGCGTTTTATGTAAAGCGCTGCTATTAAAGCTGTGCGGCATTGACGGTACATGTGGTATTAGCTGCACCAGGCAGGTCCGGGCTATAATGCAGTTTTAGCCTGTTTACCTGCAGTTGTACGAGTGCAGCTTACCTGTTATCAGTACCTGCAATCTTAATAGCAGCGCTTTACATAAAACACTGTCAAGCCACAACGTAAACCACCAGCTGGCTTACATCAGAAGTACAAGGGATTGGTTCGGCTAGACACATTTTTCCCCCTATATAGAGAAAAGCACGGCAGGCGAGATTTATCGCCGGCTCAGTAAGCGCTGATCAGTGATCACAGATGGATACGTTATCACGTGAGCGCCTGCAGTGCCCTGCACACGGGTAAGATGCAGCAGGGAAAGTGAGGTAATTTACTAAAGCGATGGGAAAGAGTTGCCGCTTGCCTCGTACAAATAACCATGGTAAACCTGATTAAAGTGCGCGATAATCAGCGCTATACTACAGTATACGGGGTCTATACATTGAGTAAATTCTGAATGAACGAAGCACAGAATATCCAGTCCAGTTCCCGTCGGGAGTCGATCACATCTCCAATGGAGCCGCGAGCAGACCATGTCGTTACCGCTCGAATAAAGCAGTGTTCTCTTATTCCTCTGGCGGCATACAGCCCAAGTAAGCGATTTATGTTTGGATGAGCGCATTCTTTGATCTAAAAGGGAGAAAAAATCATTACCGGAGTAGGCAGACTTGAGCAGTAAGCGGTTTAATTTTCTCAGAAAAAATAAAACTGAAGAACACTTATGTAAACCTTTGCGATACTGTACCCAGTCAAATCGCACCTCACGAATAGTCAGTTGAAACGTCGGATTCGTTTCGTACAGCAGGTTATGTGCAGCCTGACTGCCGATCGGCGAAGCATGTAGTGCATCGGTCCAGACTTCCATGCCGTGCCACTTTCGCTTGTACTTGCCTTTCAGCGTCAGCATCTGTAAAGGTGTTGCATGAGGATGTTTTCTGGCCTTAGACTTTCCAAGATACCAACCACACTGTAACAAGCGCTCTCTCGATGTGGCAGCGTCGCCGTAGTGTTGGCCTCATTGCCAGCCACCAGATCCCTTTCATCAATAACCCAGGTTCGGTCATTCAACGCCGTTTTCATCTTTCTCATTCTAAAAATCATTCGCTTCGTCGTCAGTGCGATAAATCAAAGTTGTTACGAACTGCCAAACATGAAGGCCACAATGCGAACTGCGAATTTGCTTTTTCTAACCGTTGTTTGTTGCTTCTAACCATGGTAAGTTCTAACACACCCGTTGTTTCTAACCTGGTATCTATCATCATCAATCCAGCGATCAATGAAAAAAGCGCGAGCAGAGCTCCCATTGTTGCGCCGATTACGACGCTCTTCGACTCTACGAAAATCACGCAAAAAACCCAATATCGCAGTTAACAGAAAAATTTGACCTAAAAATCTGTGCCAAATGACAATTATTTACCGGAGCTTGCACAAACTGGATCGTTTCCAGTGTACCCACAGATCGGTCGATTACGAGGTGGTCCGTTAGGCCAAGAAAAGTTAGCCACTTTAATATAACGCTGTTTCACCCCGTCCCATTGTAGAACGATCTATCGTGCACGGCATGTAATGATTCGGAAATACTTGTTTGTAGACCGATTAGTAATGACCCTCCAAAATAACAAATAATATTACCCGTAGCTCTTGAGTTTCTGGATCGGTGAAACGTAGACTGAGATTAACGAGAATATTTCCATATTCTCCGATTGCCGCTCGCATAACCTTTGTCTCGAATTCCCTGTTAAGGAACAGATCGGCCAGAGCGGTTCCATTACGGAAATTAAACTGGGAGTTGGCTGAGAATGTTTCGTTTAACACCTGAAATGATGAGATGCTCAGTCGTCAGCAAACAAGAAACATTACGCGGATTTTGATGCATAGTGACCACTAATTACTTCCGGGGAAACTGTAATGACGCATTAAAGCAATACATTAAAGCATTATATCTATAGTTACTGCTAAGCGGAATATAGTTTAGACTTTTTAATGGCAAATATCGAATATGAAATATGATATATAATGGCGGAGGTGTCGGAATAATGAATCATGCGGAAGCATAGAATATCTGTCAACATAACGAAATCCGTCAGCATGCAACTACTGAACAATGCAATTCGCAATAAAATCTTTGCATCTACCAGCGTGAACTGTTAGGTACCCGTATATAAATGTATATATTGTAAAACTGATTCGCTTTAGAAATTTGTACGCTGATCTTTACAGAAAGGCCCGTAAAGTACTCTTCTTTACATTGAATTCTCACAACAAAGGTTACTTGTCGTTATGGTTTTGTGCAAATCGATTACATAGGACGGGAATAAGTGAAACAGTAGAAACCATACCTGAGCCAGCATAACGATCGAAGCGTAGGCAGGGCGCAGATATGGTGACTGCCAAGAAAAAACCTTAAAGGTCTTCATCGCACGTGGAAACAGAACAAAAGTCTACCGGTTCAACGTAGGTTAGATTCCATTTGAGAAAGGACTGCCGCCTCCATTCACGCATTATAGGATCCATCTGATCCACTTCGGTTTGATTGTCTAAATGCTCGGCACCCAATAAGAGCACGTTCTTATAAGCCTCGCGGGCAATCTAGATTAACATAAAAAACTGCCTTTATAAAGAATTGAACGAAGATCGTGCTCTTTACCGGATCAAGTGAATCATTAAACCTCCAGGAAAAATTCCCAATGGATGCCGAATGGAACAACGGCTGTAGTCCAATGTAAACCTTTATCGTATACAGGGTAACCGGTGAGATTAAAGCACAGCGATTACCACTAAAGCAGGAAGTAAACATTTGCATACAAACTCGCTCGTTGTCATGTTTAAGCGATAAGCGGCAATCTGAAACAACTCCTTTTAATTTTACATTTGAGCGGAACATAAAAAATTAGATTACCAGCAATTTTCTTAGATGGTTTGAGTGGCCAAAAAACAGCAGCACTGCAAAAAACAAAAACATTAACAAATTACTTAAGTCCAAAACCTCACAGATAATTCGTACCGCGACTCGTTCGCCTGAATTCTTCTAAAAGCGAAATCAGCTGCTCTTTCGTCCCGTTTTGAGCGTTCATGGAGCGATAGACGGGTTGCATCTGCGGCCGATCACGCAGTGCTTTGGAGATCACCTCAGAACTGCCGCGAAAAATCGGGTTTGATGTGGTTTCCCAGACAATAAAAACATTCGTCCAATTGTAATCCAGCAATAACTGCATGTAGGCCTTAACAACATTTGTGAAGCTGCCAGTGGCCAATGAGATCCACACCGGATTCTGCTGCCGGTTAGCGATAAAACCATTGTCTGACGTTCTGTAAAATATTTCTTATAGCTATGTATCCAGTTCCTGCGCGCACATAAAAAAGCATATTGCTTTATACTTCTGCTTACAGGTAACATTAAAATATTTTGCAATTCTAAAGTTAAAAGTTATTATAATCTAAAATTGGCACCAGAATGTAAATTGGCACGATATTATGCTAATCACTTGTTACATAATGTATCGTAATGGTATAGCTTTTAGCATTTGTTACAGACTACCGTTAGCGATGAATAGTTATAATCTTCTTGTTTTGGACTTTTGGTTAAATAATGGGCGGACTAACGTCGATATCTGCAGAACGTTCCACTGTGCCGCGAGTTTGCTGGTGGCTTCAATTTCGTTGCAACCTGGAAGTAGAAAGCACAGAATCAATCTATTACAACATCTCAGCTTCCAGTTTGGCAGTTTCTTGTGATAACTGCGACGAGCATCACGTTATTAATTATCGATTAAGCAGTCAGTGAGCAATGTGTCCCCATGTGCCCAGTTTCCGGTTTTCCCAGCCTGCCTCACATGACACTGTTAGACGGTTAAAAGTGCCGGTATGAATGTATAGTCTTTGATCACGTGCAGCGGCCTTTTCACCGTCTGATTAGAGCGAAATGGGCGTAACAGGTAGCAAAACAGTAGCAACAGCAACACAGGAATTTTTAAATAACCGCTAGCAGAATTACAGTTTTTCAGGCGCAACAAAGCGTAAATGCGAACGACCGGTTGTTAATTGTGACTTTGTGAATGAAATATGTAGAATATACAAATTTGTACATAGTATTCCAGTATACATTACATTATATTTCGCAGCCATTGTCGACGTCCGCTACATTGGTATATAAGCAAAAGTTTGGAGTTAACGAGAATGTACTTAATTAGCTACATGAAAGAGAAGCGACCCTGGATTGTTCCACTGCTCCATGCCGTTTCGAAATACGCGGCATGTGTTCTTAACGGACGTACTGTAAAATCTCTATTTGTGCTGATCCGGGATAAGACACCCGGCGCACGTTCGGCTTAGGCTCATCTCGTAAAATCCGTTCTTTTTAGATGACGGCATTGCCATTTCCGATAAATCTCCTTTAATTTATCTTACATTAATTTCGCTGTTCGCATCCTTGTGCAGGTATTTTCAAGAAAACATTTTAGCGTAAGATTGATAAGCAGATACAAAAAAAAACGATACAAAACAATTACCGTTTGGTTTAAACTTACAGACGTAGACAATAAAACAAACGACGACTGCATGCGGTAGCGCCATTAACCTTTTACTACCTACTTACCTTTTTTACAACCTGAACAATATTACCTGGACTGATAAAAACAGTTAAATCCGCTTCATCCTGTGTTTTGTAGTAGTAATCCGCCATTAGATCTTCAGCATTTTCCACCAATTCTGGATCACAGTTCTTAATGGACCACTTGGAAATGTACGTGTGGTTAAACTGCAGCGTATCTCCATACAAATCGCGCACATCGTCTAGCGCCATGTCATACGGTGGCCCGGTGTTGGGAAACGCTCCCGCCAGAGCATTTTGAAAAAATCCCACACTGCCAATGTTAACGCGCAGTGGCCGTGCACTGTAAACAAGTGCAAATTTTTCTGGCAGAAATATTACTATTAGCAGATTCACAGGTAAGGCATAGTAAGGCGGCATTGTGGAGCGTCAGTCGTTATGCATGGAAAGGTAATCGCAGCGTCTGGCAAGATGCTTGTCGGATGAGATAAACACTGCCGGTGCGTGTGATGCCGGCATTGAATAACAGTGAAGACTGACACGCGGGAGCAATAAATGATCTTGTATAATAATCGCAATAACTGTATCCGATTACGGGTATATTTAACGGATTACCCGTACATGTAAGCGCAGTACCAACACTGGGATAGTACTGCGCTTGCCAGTTGCCGGTATCCTCTTATGTAACCTTGCTTCTTCGAACTTCCTACGCGATTTTTTTTGCTGATGCTTCTCAAGGGAAAGCTAGCATTGTTCGTATTCGTAGAAGTACCACTCGAGCTTGGATAAAATGCTTTTCTATGGCTGAAAGCCTGGATGTGTCAAGCTATTTCTGTTAATAATTAATATTAAAGTTCGAACGATGCGACAGATGTTTGCAATAATGTGTTTTTACCAATTTTCAGCTGTTAAAAATTCTGAATGGTTACGGCGCACTTGTGGAGTACTTATCGGCAAAATGCGTCTCGGCCCCATATTCCATATAAATGTTCCGTCCCATAACGAGTTGTGAGGCGAGAAGCGGCTCACGTAAAGCGACAAAATCTTTCAAAGGATTTTAACGTATTGCGCCGTGGTGCAGTGGTACTGCCTGCGCGGATCTAACGACGTAGCCGGGGTTCGATTCCCCCATCGGCGCCTTTTTCAGCCGTTTCTCGGTTTCCCTCGGATTGCGCCCTGCTTAGAGAGTGATTGGGTTAAAAACCGCGTAAAAATCGCACACAAGTTGCGCCCATCGGACAATTTGTACGAACGAAGCTCATAAAATATGTGTGAGTGTGACCCAAATTTTTAAATTATAGCAGAGGTGCATAAATTCATCAGTCAACTGTGATCGCCGCAGTCATACGTATAAAAATGCAATGGCCTGCATAAAAGTATGCCAAGTTCTTCGCTTGCTAAATTTTGTCACTACTTCTAGTAGTTAACATTAATACAGTAACAATCATAAACACTGCACTTAGACTTCGCGTTTATCGCAAAAGGTAACTTTGCATTGCAAAAAAGGATCTTTTGACAAACATCTTCAAAAACACACGTCGCTGCAGGTAATTTCTTTCAGCACGGTTTAGCAACCGGATTTATCAGGTTTGCTAGTAGGTTCGAAGACGCTCAAAAGCGCTGAATAAAACTGAAAGCTTTCCGTCGCATGGTCACGATCCACAGCATTACTCCCGCAGTCTCTGTCATCACTGAGAATCTTTCGGGAAACGCCGAATTTCCCTTCAGCAATGCCGGGCCGATTGTGCACCTTGTTGGCCCAAATCCAATACGCCGTGTCCCAAGCTGCCGGGTTCTTGGTTACGAGAGCCGGGTTCTTCACCAACCGGTCATCGCCATACAGTCCCTTTGATACTTCCTTGTACAGCGGGAATCCACGCATCATCAGGTATCCTCGTGCGTGGTAATCTCGATTGGGATGCGCCGGGTCGGGAGCACCGGACCACGACGTCCCATCCGTGGTCCACAGGCCGTCGGTTCCCTGGAGGACGTTGGCGATAAACATGGCTAGTTCCCGCATTGAGCTGATCTTGGCTTTGGACTGAGCGGTGACGACAAGAGGCTTATACTGCTGGTACGTGGACATTCCGTAACCGGCTTTTTCTATGGCTTTCTGAAAGATCTCCCGCGTTACAAGCGGGGAGGTGTTTGTGTCCGTCCGGTGGGCAGAGTCTGCTCTGCCAACGAAAACCTAGCGAAATGGAAGATGATTTTTGCTCGTAATTCATGAATGGGAGAAATGAAACGCCATGGTAAAAGCCATGACTTAGAGTCTTAGACAACAATTTGCAATTATCAGTGCCAAGGGCCCAGCACGAAATTATATTTATTACATTATGGTCGACCATTACCGGTTTCGCCCCACATAATGGTACAAAACCTAAACGAGCTAAAAAGCCAGTTTTATAAAGTGAAGCTTCTGCTGCAAAGGAAAAGGAGTACCGAAAACATGGACAAAAACCAAAACTCACCAAAAACATCGACAAAATTACGAACAGAACGTTGAGATTCATGGCTTTCAGGATCTGACAGTGCCACTTTGGCAATATAGTGCTTTCTGGTTAGCAAAAGTACTGTTTAAAATATCTAATTGAGAACGAAGACAAGGCAGCATGATTTCTAAGCTACCGTTGAATTTACACTATTTTATACAATTCACCGGCATTTTTCCCCTCAAGCGGTAATTAATTTCCAGAGAAAATAATAAACGCGATGTCGTCCTGTCGTTTGCGGAAAGTCGCATCCGGTCGGAAAAACTGCAAACAAAACTGAGTTGCGCATTTATAGGTTAACCGCATTCTCAATGACTCGGCTTGTTTTGACAGCGCTTAACATCTGATGGATATTTTGAGAACAGCCAGTCCGTTCATTTTTATCAGTTGCCGTTAGGGCAATATCACTCAGAGTCTCAGACCGTCAGGCGGATGTCAAGACGTGTATGTTTGTGTGTGAGTATGCATTGTCTGTGTAAAAACCTTATAGTTTTGATCAGTGACGTTCAAAAGCCGTTTCTCTTAGTGACTTTTTGTTGTGAATAAAGTATTCATTTTTTGAGCCTAACTATCCAAAATGTTATGTTTGTAATTTTGCCCGCTCGTTAATGCGAAATGCTTTGTTAATAAAGTTACTCATGAATAGTAATAATCCCTTCAGGCAATATCGTTTCCAATTACAGCACATGACGGAGCGTTGTTACACATACAAAATAGGCAGTTTGGTGACGCACTGTCAACACTTTATGATCCAGCTCTTTAGTCGACTAACCATGTATTCCTGGAAACTGTCATTATTTTTTGGTATTACGAGTGTGTCACAGTGTCACTAACGTTGTATTAACGAATCGGCGCGTCTATCAGTATCAACCGCAATTACTGCATTAAGAGCTGCCTATTATTCTAATGCACGATGATTCTTTGGTACATGCCCTTGTCAAAGTGCCTTGGCAAATAATAGATCAACTACTACACTCAAATTGAATACTCCGTTAACTAGCCAAACTGTAAGGAATTCACTCCTGTGCTGTGGCAAATGGGACTGCAAAATATGGCATTTACCGATTAGCGAACGAAACGGCTATACGTTGCCAAAACATCTTGCAAAGTAGCTTCATCCAAACGAGCGGCGGACAAGGTCTCGTACCAAGAGGAAACGAATCAACATGCGGTCGACTAGATGGCAATGGTTGTTTCTGCCAACTTTATCGTTCTCGAAATTCGTGTCATTGTAAATTCCTTGAAAAGCCGTAATTTTTTGGTCCGCTAGTGTGGATATTGCACAGGAAAGCCCTGAATGTTGACTGGAAATTACGGGTTTTTAGTATCCAAAAGTACTTCCAGGGATACTCTAGTATCTGGAATTTACGTACCAATACGCAGTGTAGGACTAAATGGTCGCATACTCACGTATCCACATTCAGTGCGCATGCAGCGCAGTGCACTGTACGACTACGTTTAAATATTCGGCTGTCGTACACTGCACTGTCGCCACATCCGTACGGACGACTCGGTATGGGAGTATGTGACCATTAATTCCTACATCGTACATGGCAGTGAATGCACTAATTGAGATTGTGGTTATATTATGGTTTAAAACATCATTATTCTGCGCTTAGAAGTGATAAAGTGAGTCTTATCCCCCTTTTTTATGCCATTCCATTCGCACCACGTTATCTTCGCTGGCACCATAATCTGGGACATCCAGCCCTGCTGTCAATGCAACAGCGGGTATTCGAACAAAGAGTGCGTCTATCCGACCGATCCAGCAAAAATCATGGATGGCTACAAATGCCAAGTGAGTAGTCTCCTGGATTTTGTCGAAAACAATGACCGAAGAAGACTTTCGCGCACAGTTTAACCGCTACTTTAAATCAGACGTTACCACCATCGAAAACTGTGCATGCCGGGTGGATTAGCGAATTGTTTGCCGATCAAAAGAATCGGTAGCCGTGTTCAAGTGGATGGCGCTGGATAAGGCAGTACCACCAATGAGACATGTATCCATCTGCGATGAAGACTGATTTTTCCAAACAAGTGCTTGCAAGTGTGACGCGTGCAAGTCCAACTCGTAAAGCTGCTGTTGAGCGAAATGTACTGTATTACTAGCCGTGCGACCTAAAGGATATTCCAACTAAACTTCGCAAATCTGCTACAACTTAACTCCCTCACTGTCATAATTTTGTCCGTATCGGGTTCCAAAGGTATATGTATAACATTAATGTATTCGATGCGAAAAACAAATGCCCATCTTACGTACACACTTAGCTACGTACACCCTCTGTATTAAGTATACCAAAACGCGTACCAAAATTACTGTAAACTCATACAAATAACTGTGAGTACCGTACACCTCTACATTACGGACGATTTTTTTTGTACGGTGGTGTGCGGATTAGAGAGATTTTATGTATTTACGAGCAGTATTTCACCTGTTCTGAAGCAGGAATCCGTAAATTCACTGGTGCTTTTTCCAATAAACATATTCTGCGTCCATTCGTCCTGTTTTCGATGAGCACTTAAATACATAGAGCAATCCGGGGTTAAACTGACTCTACTCGTAAAGACACTTAAGTGGGCCACTATGATAAGTGAATGGGCGACATACACTTAAGTGGGCCAGCTTCAGTTATTTTTTTCCCGATCTGTATGGCTGTCGGCTTTTGTCGGACAAGCGGATTCTACTATCGGCAATGCCGCAACTCTAACCGCAACAACCGGTAAACCCACATTCTAGTAGATTTCTCTAATAACACAGAACCTCCAAAACTCAGCAAATTTGTTGTCTCTCGATGAGTTTTTGCGCAGAGAATTAGTGTCTAGATCCAGACAGGAAATGCGGTTTCTGTTCTCTGTACGGTTAGCGACCAGGTTGAGTAGGAAGATGTGCAAGTTGCTTTTAAGTTAGATGAACAGAATGATGTTATGGGTTTTTGTTGCTTGGTTCCTACCGTTAATCTAACTGGAATGAAATACTCGTACCACTACCATAATTTTAATAGCAGAAGACCATCGCCCTTGTTGACATTCAGTGCGGTGTAGTCATGAGAGCATGGGTGTAAAAATCGGCATCGGATGAAAAAAACGGAATATTATTTAATGCCTAGCTTTAAGTTGTGTACAAACTGATAGGCAAACACCAAACTTTAAATTTTTTCCGATATCTGTAGAGCATCCGAGCCGATCAGATTGTGTAAGACATATTTTGTCACTAGCGACAAAGCCGATCTGCTGCTTTACTTGGTGGTCGAAGCGGATATTCTATTTGCGCTGGTAGTACTAGAAATGACTTTGACCATCGCAGGTTTCGTCAAAGGCGTTTTATGGAACGTTTCCACAGCAGTAGCCGTAACCGAATTGGACACCGTTTGCTGGCAAATGGGCTCGTTAACCGAATATTCAGTCTGTGTGTAGTAGTTGATCCATTCCGAACCGAGAGGAAACGGGCCGGCGTCGGGTCACTGGATGGTAAAGGTCCTCCTTGCTGTATTGATCACTGTCAAAGTTAGTGTTGGAATAAGGACCTGCAAAGGAAAACAATTCGCCTGCTTCTGCATGAAGCCGTAACATTTTATTTGCTCGCCACCATGATCGGCACCAAGCGAACTCACAGCTACAGTGAAGAATGCGCAAAAAAGCGCGAAATGGCTGTTCGAAATTATAGATTTTATGAGTGGTATTTGAAGGTGTGGCAAATCCGTAAATGAGTTCACTTGCAAGGCATTAACTGTTGCATTGTAAAATAAAATTTATTCGCAGTCGCTCTGAAGTCGTGAAGTCCACCTTTTGGATGACCATATTGTAACAGTTGTACACTTCAAAATGCAAAAGGTTCGTGAAATACAGCTGTGGTAGCTCAATTTACACTCACCCGGGTGGTGGCTGGTTATGAATGCACAAAAGGATTATCTGACGTAGTGAGGGGAGTTGGCGATCGCAACAGACCCCAGCTTGGCGTACAGTACAATGATCCATCATCCATGTACTTGAATACTTTTTAATTTAGTATTTTGTACTTGTTGATTTCTGTGATGCATGGCAACGGCTGCCACTGCAATGTCCTGTTATATATGTGGTATTTGTGTGTTTGGGTACTTTAGTTGGTTAATTATAATAGAGCACGACGCTCCACGTCGTGACAATTTCACTTCTTTAATAATTACTATTTTGAATTAACCCTCCAGCGGGCGGTACCCGAAGGAGTGCGAGTTTCCTTTTGAAAATTGGGATTTCCCGACGAAAAAAATCAATTAAGTAAGGGAATTTTTTGTGAGCTTGTGCTGACCATAGGTCAGCGGTGCTGACTATGTCGCTTGCCAACGCCAATGCCCATGGACAGTCTACAGCATAAAAATGTTTAATTTTGTAATAATTAGGCGAACAGGAACTAAGTAGAAGCAATTAGTTCATTAAATAGTACAAAAAAAAGTACTTTAAAACAGCAGTATAGAAGTGGTCAACGCATTGACCACTGGTCAGCAAAAACTTAAAAACTACCAAAACTCGTTTCCATGTATTGTGACCACTACTACAGATAAAGAAATAAAATATAAACGATGTTAGCAGCATTTCTGCTTCCAAAAACTTTTATTACAGTCTCATAAGTCATATGGTACTGTACAAAGCACTCTTTATACAGTTCAGCATTACACTGCTGCAGTGCGGCTGCGCCTAGTTGCCTGCATATTGCGCACAGTGGCACTTTTCCTGGATTTGGCCGCAGGTGCCATTATCAGAAAAGCGGTGGGGAAGGTCCAGCTGCATTGGAGATTGGCGCCGATTTAGATATTAGTGGTCACTAGCATTTGTTGGAACGCGCTAGCAACCGGATGTAACCCGGAAGAATGTGCACATCACCAATGAGCACTTTAGAGTTAGCAATCGCTTGAGGCTGGTCAAAACTCAAAACTCCCATGTTTTCTCAAAGCTACCCGGCTGCCTTGCCTTTGTTTGCCCAAGCGATGAATCGCCAGCATAGGTAGAAACGTGGCAGAACGCCCAGTTTTGTGCTGCCCTTTACTTTGTTATATACGCTGTTTGTTGTCCGGAAGCTGACAACTTTTGATACGATTTTGCTTTTTCGTCGACCGCCCGGGGTGCTAGTCAGCGGCAGCGGTTTTAGCCGGCTTGCGACAACCGGAATCGTGTGGCGCATGTTAGTGTGCAAACGCCAAACCGACAGTAATTTTGATCCGATTATGCAATAAAAAATAACTGTCGAAATTGCACCCGCCCATGAATTCGTAACCCTTCATGGGCATTGGCGTTTAGCAGGCGACACAAGTTTTTGGCGGACTGTGGTCAGCTATGGTTCAGCTTATAGAATCCATATTAGGCATATTTGAATAAAGCGTTGTCAATTCTACCTTGTTGATTTATCTCCGGTTTATTTGTTCATCCGCTAATTAGTTAATTAGCGCGACCTACAGTAGTTAGAAAAATTCAAAATTAGCGATTTTCGCGAACCTGTTGTTCTTAATTGACTTGAGACACAACTTCAAATTGTGTTTTTAACGTTGCTTTAAAGTCCCCTGTTGCTTATTACATTAAGGGATAACGAATAAATGTTACCGATCGCTGCGGAAAAAATCCCAAACACCTTGTCGCCTCCTGAACGCCAATGCCCGTCAATGGGTTAAGCAAATATGCTGTCAATAAAGCATTGGATAAACCCAGCGCACCGTAGTAAACCATAGGGCCGATTTATTCAGCCACCCGGTGTTTGGGACAGGTCACCTTCTTTTTAAAGGAATCCAGTTACCGTACAACTGGCATTTGAGCGTCTGTCAGTCGTTCACTGACCGACGCTCTGCTTGATGGTAGACTTGTCGTCGCATTTGTAAATTAACTCAACGGCGTTCTTATTGGTTACTTACGTACGTATCTGTACTTGTATGACTCGACAACACCAAAAGGGACTGCAGCCACTCCATAATGTTCAACAACAGCGAACATAGCATAATTGTTGTGTCTAGTTTATCCAAAATCCAAAACGTTGACTACAATTTTGTCGTTATTTAGAACTCGACTTCTTCATTCATAACTCGTACGTTTTTAATAATAAATCTTCACTTTTTCAAGCAAAATCCTTTCCTTTAGCCATGATGCCCTTAAAAAGGGCGGCTGCTTTTCTTGCTTATGGAACAAATTGCTTTATTGTGCAAGTCGTGATTGAAGATTGGTTGATAACATCACGGTCATCACCTTTCCAAGGAGAAGCTCTGGTGTGCAATGAAGATATTTTAACAACACCTGTGATATTCAGCGCCGGCCGAGGATGTTTGGTTGTAGCGTTGGTTTAGATATTAGCCCATTCGCAGTTGCATTGGCGACTGCATTGATACAGTTTGGCTCATTAACAGAGTATTCAATCTGCGCGTAATAGTTGATCCATTCGGGTCCGAGAGGAAATGGATCGGCACGGCAGTTCACAGGATGATATAGATCTTCTTTAGCGACCTCGCTATTTTCCAGCCTTCTGTCCGAGTAGGGAGCTTCAAATGAATATACTTGGCCGACTTCCGCTCTAAGTCGCAGGTTATGACTGCCGCGCCACCACGAGCGAAACCAAGCAAACTTGCAGCCGCAATGGAGATCATGTAAGGAGTTTCGGAAATTCGGATCAAAATTGTAGTTTTTCTGACTTTCCAACAAAGCCTCCAAAGACAGGATCTGGAGATTTGGCAGGTCAGAGAACGTGCCTGGCTGCATATCAACAATGGTAGTGTTGTAGAAGAGTATCATTCCCAGTTGCTGGGATGTTTTGAAGTCTGCCTTCTCGATAGTCAAATTAAAGCAGTGATACAGCTCAAAGTGCAACAGATTGGTGTAGTTCAGTTTGATTAATCTGGACGTTACGCGGTCTGTGGTACAGTTACTCAGCTGGAGTTTCACGACTTGACCCTGCACTGGCGTAAATGAATATGTGGAAAGGAGCTGCTCTTCAACATGGATGGATACTGGTCTAAGTGGGGGGCCTGCCATATCCAACGCCATCCGTTCCAGTACTGCAACCGATGCGGTCGATCGACACCCAATACGGTAATCGTTCCGTTCGTTACAGTTATCGATGGTGGTCACGTCTGGTTGGCAGTAACGGTTAAACTGCGCGGCACATTCATCATCAGTCATTCGTTCCATCGAGAAATTTATAAAATTCTCCTCGACGTTGGCCTCTTTTTTGCCGGGGCGAATGTTTAGTGGACATTTATACCCTATCATGATTCTTGCAACATCTGACGGACTTAGAGGTACGTTCTGTCCCATACGAACAATGAGCCCCTTTTTCGGTACCATTGTCGGATGCTCGTTTGTTTTGCTGCCCGCCAATGCTCCTAAATGCAGAATGGAGTGGTAGTCATATTTGAGTCCAAAGGTGTACATCGTTGCATCGATTGAAAATAGAGTGGGGTAATCTTCATTGTTCATCAAGTTTCCTTTGCGCATGTCGATGTGTTCGTCGCGGTCGGGGCGCCTGTACTCATGCTCAAAGCCAATTGAGCGCATAGTGTAACGTTGAATGTCCGTTATAGTGAAACAGGAGTATTTGGCCGACTCGTTGAACCGCCCTAAGTCGATTGCTTGCGGTCCGCCCCGTTGCCCAGTAAATGCTCCACACCTACAAGACAACAGTAAAAGTAAATTCTGGCAAAGGTTTTACTAACATAGAATGTACAAATTCGGTTTTTAGTACGGTGAAGTTTTCTTGCAACAATTAAAGCACGGTGTTTGTCGCCAGACTGGAACTCACAGTCCATCATTTCTTGGGCGGAAGTAGAGATAATCTGTTTCCCCTGACCATGTCCGAAAAATGATGCACTCTTCTGTCTGTCTCTCCATTAGAGCAAGAGCTTTCAGAACTTTTTTCCTCTCTGATTGATCTGCAAAAAGCAGTAAAACTTAAAACGATGCCATGTGAAAGTGTGGCTGTGATTTGTTGGAATTGCTTAGTTAGCACCTTGCTGTATTACGATGCACGTCTGCCGCACTCACCAAATTCGGAGCTTAAATAGAACGGAATAGCGGTACGGTTTGGCCAAAGTCTGGGACCGGTTCCCGCAATGACATTAGGGTCCGACGTATTTATCGGGATGTAAAAAATGTCTGAAAACATAATATTTTACAAAATTCGTAGTTCTGCGCTCAACAAAAAGCTATAACTCATTGATATTCCTATCGCTTTTTACAGGATGTGGAAATCGAACATTATTATTCCATACCAATTCTAAACGAAACGACTAACTGATCGTTGGAATGAACAGTGCAGCGATTGCACCGTGAATTTATTTGACACACAAGCGGTTTAACGTTTATTCTTATTACTATAACACAATTTAAAGAGCTTACCTTCCGTAATCCCCACACCTTCGCTTTCGTCTGACACTGCTTTGGCGAAGGCAAGAAAGCTTACAACAACTATTATGTACAGTATGCAGTTGCATGTTTTTTCTTCCATTTTCAAAAACGTTTGAGTTCAAGTTTCTTATGTCTACATTTGTGTAGTGTATCTAGTCTGCTATTCGCTTTCCTGCAGAATACAAATAGTACAGACATTAGCATTACACAAGCAACCGAAAAAATTGGAGATGTTGTTATACTGCTTTGCTGATCCCTATCACCAGGTTGATTATACTGTGCCGCTAGCAATCTATAAAAAATTGTTATCGCACAGTACAACATTGTTACGCTCGCTTATAGTGTTGTCAATCGCAATATCATGTTGCAAACATGTAGGTATCAGACATTGCAAAACACCCATAGGCAATATCGGCAAGTGCTTTATAACAGGAAATGACGACATTTGTCAATGTTGCTGGTCAACGAGGAGATTATGTGGGACTCCAAGAAAACTGCAGTCTAAGCCTCAAAATGCGAAGTCATTGAACACTGCATCGGACTTGTGAGATTCAGTTGGCAGAGTCCAGCCGGTGCTCACCAAAGTCTCAGTATAAGCGAGACGTTCGTCCTATTGTAAAGTTCTTAAGAACCATAATAAATCAAATATTATGTGAAGAATCATTGAATCTTCGTTGATTTTTGTGCTACACTAACTGTTGCCAGTCGTCATCCAATATAAGACCGATTTTGTTAAATTTTTTCGTTGTCGTTATATATTTTTATAAGGCACAAACATGTAGCCATCAAAGTTATTATAACTAGCATTCGCGGTCATACTACAAGTATAACTTCAAGCTTTGAGAATCGTTTATATCTTCTTTTATACATGTTTATAACCGGTGTTATTACCTGTTCCAGTCATTTTTATTATTTAGTTGATTCTTATTATTTCTTAATTTCTAACGGACCCACAACCCGTGTATGCTACCCGGCCCCTCGATTCCACGGGCATGCTCCATGGGACCAGGCTGTAATAGGTTTCTGAGTCCGGCGCAGTTCTGGCATCTCCGCAGCGGCGCAGCCATATTTCAGCAGCCATTTTGTAACAAAATGGATTAACAATCTTTGCGACTGCTGAGTGCATGGCGTATAGGTGTTTTTGTAATTCCTGCTACTTTTTGCATCAGGCAGTAAGGTGCTAAGCGATAAATAGCACTGCTTGAGGCGTATTATGTATAAAGCACGTATATGTTGTAAGTTGTAATTAATTTTAAAGAACAGCGTTTCACAGTTGGGTTTGTCGAGTTAACTCTCATCCCGGCCGCGAATGCCGATTTACTGCTTAAGACGCACTACTGCTGCAGAATGATTCGAACGGCTAAGCGCTATACTATTCACATGTTCATCAAATACTGTTCTTTGGTTTGCGTAATAACTGTTGCAGTTTCTCTCAGCTTCGTCGCAGCAGTATCGGATGAAAGTGAAGATGTCGCGATTACTGAAGGAAAGTCAAAAATTGAACAAGTTGTGCTTGAAGTATTTATCTATGTTGTACTTCTTATGCTGAAGGCAAACCGGATATATTTTGCAATTTCGTTGCTTACTGATAAACCTACTTCAGTGATAATTTGTCAGCTGAAATTTTTGTGTGGTCACTACTGACTATATCCTAGATCTGCCGATGCCGACTACTGCAGTGACACTGCATTTTTTCCCTAACGAATCTAGAACTGAGAACAGTAAACAAAACGTCATATTGTGTGCTTTGTATAATTACAAGTAAGAAAATAATCAGCATGAGACTTGATAACTTCATTAAACGTTATTTTTAGACCTTTTTAACATGCCTGTCAACATTCCGGAAGTCAACGAAACTGCAAAGATTGGTCATAGGCTGTGGCCAAACCGTACTGCCATCCCTTTTCTTATAGACTCAGTTTTCAGTAAGTGCATAGTAAACTGGAGGAATACCCTTACGTAATTCAGTCTCAAAGAAGACAACCAATCCTATTGTCCGTACGTTAAACTTTGTCTGAAATAGGAACGCTAACGCACAAATTTAATCAATAAAACCAGAAAACAGTTTTTAAAAAACTTTTTTAACGTTATGTGACACTGGCTTACGCTTACCATTATTTTTTACGATACTCTTCTAACACTGACAATATCGTGACATCGTCGGAATACCAAATCTTTTAATCTGTAGAATGTCGAAACTGCAACATATTTTGTTCGTTATGGGTTTCGTACTACTAACTGCAGACGAATCCGAACGCGAAATCATTATGAAGGCGTTGCGCATAATGGAAAGAAAGACCAAAGGATGTATCCAGTTTAAAGAAGTTACAGATGAGGATGCTCACATCTTCTTTTCAGACAGCACCACAGGAAAGTAAGTTCAGCTTAGCATTCTAACAATGTATTAGATGACAATTAACAACGTTAATTGATGTTAATGTTAGCTGGAGGATGTGTGCTCCCGCGTTTCCCTTTTCGCCTTGTGTAGGCAGCTACCTGTGTTGGTGGCGCTGCGAATCGCTGTGGCCGCTTAGATCAAAGCAGCCGCCGGCACTCACGCGCCTGCTTTTTGCTCTCGGCACTGTTTCTGTGCCCGCGTTGGGTTCTGCATTTCTGGCCGATGTTCTTTGCATTTCTTGTTCGTGTGCGCGCGAGTGATTTGTTCTTTACCACCCGCCACACCCTGCTGTTTGTGCTGCTGTTATTTCGCGTTGCTCAATAAAGGGGCCTTCGGTTGCGCAGGGCACTGGTCGCACTCTTGCGCCGACCCCCGGTCGGCCGGCTTCTCGCTGACCCAGGGTCACCGCACACAGCCGATCACGAGAGTACCAGCCGCCCAGCAGCCGGGGTTCCAGCACCCCCCAGTGGATTCCGGAAGCGGTAACATTAATTGTAGTTTATGTCTGACATAAACTTCAATCAGAGCAAGTACGATTGCAAAATTAACTTCAAGTTAAAGAAATTAAGTTCAATCAGAGCAAGTACGATTGCAATCTATAGCGAATTCCTACAGGTCGGTGCGCTGTTTATGTCATATGTACGATGTACCACTCGAAACAACCATTATTTTGGCGGCGGCTACTGTGTATGTTTCATTGTTCTCTACCAAATGCAGATGCGCTTATAAGAGAATCACGCAGCTCTAGTGACAGATGCAGCGCGTAGCTATTGCAGCACAGGCTCCAGCAATTTTGGGGTGAATTACTCTGGAGTTTGAACAAATGGTATTAACTGACGCAGTCACGCAGATGATTTACGGTTATTGTTATACTGAAAAGGTTTTTTGTTGAAGTAAATAGGCAATTACTGTTAGTGGACCAAGATTCGAACATAGGATAGGAGGTCGCTGGAATAGGGTTAAAAATGATTAATTAGGAAAGTAAACCTCTAGAAAAACAAAAACAGTTCATCGAGATTGCGACTGCACTCAACTGTACCAAGAACACAGGCAGCGTTGCCCCGTTGTATTTCTAAACTGCAACGCTGCAACAAAAACTGCTTGGTATTGCATGGTTATCACTTACCAAAATTTTTCCATCAGGTGCAGAAACTGGATGATTGACCGAACAACCCGTTACCCTTATGATACGAGTATATTGTATGTAATTGACCTGGGAAAGCCTAACCATACACGGTCCGAATACTGTTTCGGATTAGGCATAATCCAGTATCGGGTTATGCTTGCTCTGGGATTCAGCGGTGAGCAGCAACGCAGCGACCGCGACAAGTATGTCGACGTCCATGTAAGGGACATCGACTACAGTCCGTATGCCGACGATATTCCTTGGCAGATCAATCCAAGCATGTACACTTTTGGGACCAAGTATGACTATCATTCTATTCTACACCTCGATGCCTTCATGGCTTCCCCCGCCGCCAATGCATCTACGGCTCCTTCTATCGTCCCCAAGGAAGGACTTATTGTTCGCATGGGGCAGCAGGCCCGTCTGAGTCCCACGGATGTGGCCAAAATACTGATAGCCTTTAAATGTCCATTAACCATTTTACCCGGGAAGGAAGAAGGCCCTGAAAACGATTTTCCGAATTTTTCGCTTGAACCAATGACGGACGACGATTGTTCTGCACAGTTTAATCGCTATTGCAAGCCAGATGTTAGCATAATCACGAACTGCACAAAGCCAAAATTTCGAGATTAAAGTGTCGTCTGTCAGTCGAATGCATCGGTTGCGGTGCTGGAGCAAATGGCGCTGGCGATGGCCGAACAGCCATTACGACCAGTAACCATCGATGTACACGAACAACTACTCTCCAAGTATTCTTTCAAGCCGGTAAAGCGCCAAGTTGTGGAACTCTGTATGGAGAGTTGTATCAGCGACCGTGTGACTCTGAAATTACAAAATCTCAACTTTACAAATCTGCTGTACTTTGAACTGAACAACTGTTATAACATGGTCATCGATAAATCGGATTTCACCACTTCAGTGCGGCTGAGAATTATAATGTTTTACAACAGTACGATTGCAGCCATGCAGCCTGGCACCTTTATTAATTTACCCCATCTTCAAATTGTCTCATTAGAAGCCCTGCCAGAAACCGAAAGGTTCTACCCTTTCGAGCCGGTATTCCAGAAGTTTCTACAGAAGCTTCATTGCGCGTGCGAATTCGCCTGGTATCGATCCTGGTGGACAAACAATAAGAATCTGCGGCTTCGCGTTGATAGAGGCGAGCTTTATTCTTTTGGTGGGCCATACAATGATTCATATTTAGAAAGTGGGGATTACAAGAAAGAAGAATTGTACTATCCGGTGGACTGCCATGTTGACCCCTTTCCTCGCAGTGTCGAATGGATGGACTATCACGCTCAGACCGCATACTCCGTAAATGAACCAGAATGTCCGGAAACGTATGCTGCTAACGCAGCTGTAAAAGTAGCAACAGGTAAGCCACAAGCAGATGCCATCAAATCTACGGACTTTCTTTTGATGTGTTTTATCGCATTTTTCACAGAGGCTCCTACTGGTAAGGTTCGTTCGAATTCTACAAGTAAAGCCAAGAGATTTGCCCTGACAACCAAGAAAATTACCGGATACACTGTCAAGCATTCCCATTAGTACCAGCTAGACATCGAGTACTGTCAAAGCACCACACAGTCCGCTCCCCCGGAAATGGATCATTCTCTCCAATCAGTCGATAAATTCGTAAAAGTGCATAAGTTATACTGTGAGGTGCAGATACATCTGGAAATATGCAAGTACAGTTATATTAGTAGCAAAGAGATTAAGAGTTTGTGTCAGTTTAGCACTCTAGTATTTGTTGGAAAATTTTCCCTTTGCCAAAACAATAATAATACTGCTCGCCAAGGAATTGTACGATAAAGAAATATCGTTGATACGCTTACACTATCCGTAAGGCGTAATGAATATCGGGTTTTAGCCACTTTAATAATACTCAGCTAAGAACTAACAAATAACAAGTAAACATAGGCTTATATAACGACCTAAGCCTGAAATAACAGAACATCAAGGGAGTCGACCTAATATCAGACAATCACTCATTGTCAGTACATCTGGCTCACAAGGGCATGAGAAAGGCAAAACATGGACTATGACCATAGGACAAACGAACACATGACCATAGGTGCATGACCATAGGAGAAAACATATATGACCATAGGTTAACGGCGGTACATGACTAAGCTAGTTATGTAACATTGCCCCCTTCCCAGACGTCGCAGGTCTCTCAAGACGTCAAGTCCCGTAATTCGTACGGTGTAGCGGGATGAAAATCCGTCCCTCCTCCTTGTCCGGTGGGTTAATCGCTTCATATCCGGGATCCTCAGGAGCGCTGACGTAAGTTACCGGTTCCGCTACCACAGTCGAACGTCGATGTCTCCGTTCCGCCAAGCGATTCGAAATCCGCTTTCCGCATCCAGCTATCGGTCCACGACACTGAAATATGACCAGCACAATCAGCACTAGCACTACAACCGTAGTGATCGACCAGAACATCGTTTTGAACCAACGTATCTTAGACATTAGGTCAGGTACACTTGCTGACTGCTGTACGTTCTGGACGAACGATTCCACGTTCTCTACTCCGTTATGTTCCATTGCCCCGGCCAACTGGCCTAGCAATTGGAACGTCATCGCATGCTCCTTCTCGGCGGCTGCTTCCAGCAAAGCCCCAGAAAGGTCAACAGTCTCCTGGAAAGGCGCGAGTAACAGCTGTCGGTCAGCATACTGCACCGGCTGCACTGGTCGCCAATCTCCGTCTCTCCAGACGTGAGGAATCCCACGGAAGTTCACCGTATGCGATTGCCAGTAACACTCTTGCCACTTAATCGCCGTGAATCCGTCGCGAGAAATCGTGAAGTTTCCTGAACGAGGTTGTACGCCGCAGTAGACGGTGTTCTGCGCTTCGAACGTCAGGTTAAACGGTCGGCACTGCCGCAAAATTCCCATGCTCCCGAAGCGCTCCAAGCTCTGACACTCTGTAAAGTGCATAGCACGCGCAGCCAAAATCCCGCTCACTTTCGACAGTGAATGAAGATTTTCGATTTTAAGTCTACTTATCCGACAGTCGACGGCGTTAACAGCTTCCGCAAGGTGGTTCTCCTGCTCCACCACCGAGTCCATAATCCATTGCAGATGTTCTGGTAGATACTGTTGTAGCGTCATCGGAGGTTCAGTGGTTGCGCCTTCCGCCTCCGGCGTCTTTCTTCCGACAGTTGTAGTAGCCACTGTCACAGGCAACGGCATTATGGTGCGCGATGATCCCGACGGAAATCCGGGATGTGTCCCACCCGCGAACCCCAGCAAGTTCCTTTTGCCTCTAAATGCCGAATCTTTGCCTCCCCCTCCCGAGGCACTGCTTCCGGCGGTGTAGTTGAAATCCTGGAACAGGATCTTCTCCGCACGCGTCAGCACCCCCAGCAGCATACTCGTTTCACCGACAACACGGAATGCCTCCGTTCCGGTCTGTCCGCACAAGCGCGCCATTGCGCCTAGAACAAAATCCATTTGCCGGGCAGTATCGCGGATTCTCATCACACCGTTTGTATCGTTATACAATTGACCGACTCGCCTGGTCAGCCGAGCCGTCTCGCACGGTCTCTGCGTTTGCGAAATGTCGTTCCATACCACGGTCCGGTGTGCCAGAATCGCGTAGCCTACGGTGCGATCCGTCGCTACCTCACCGACGATACTCATAATTGGGCACGTTTTGCACTCCTGTTCCAAGGTCAACTCCTCGAGCTCACAGTTGTATGTAGTGTACGTCTTTGTAGAGTACCAGGCTCCGTCGCCCTTCGGCTCTGCTGTAAAAGACAAGACACTACCACGCTTTACCATCGAATTCACACCGCATTTGAACGTGTTAGCCATGACCCAACAGTCTCCCGCTGCTAACGGCTTCTCCTTCGAGGACTTCGTCGTGTCCCTCCAGCCCAGAAATCCTTCCTCGATGTGCAAGGTCTCCTCCCAGGCCCGACAGCTGAAGCCTTTGAACACGGTCCGGGCTTTATCTTCTGTATAGATGTCATACTTGACCGGGGTGAACTTGACGGACGACATGTTGGTCCGGCATTGCTCGTAGCGCTCAAAACTGACGACACCGACATGTCGTGGTGAAGAGCAGTCGCAGACAGCCACCTCCAGTGCTGCGACTTAATTGCATAAACAACAACACCAACAGCAGCAAGCCGTAAAAGTGCTTGTAAGAGCATGGGTCATACCGGTCCGGTGCCCTGCGCTCACGACCCGAACGCCGCTGTTCCGTTTCCGAGTTTTCCCGAGTCACCGGCGCGAGCATCTCCGCCTCCGCCGTTGTCACTACCTCAGTCCCCACAGGGGCCTGTACCGCTGGCACCACAGGGGCCGCCATTTCAGGGGCGCCCATCAGGGTGGTAGACGGCTCCTCTTCCGCTACCGTGTCCGTGCCCTCGTCGCGGTCCGCCGGTTGCTTGGGACGCGCGACAGGAATCCATCCTTCGCCGTCCACATCCTCGGAGTCAACGAACATATCGTTGCGATCCTTGAACAACTTCATCTTTGACACGTGGGTAACGAAAACGTTCCTTCGCTTCCGGATCCCGCAAGTTTCCACTTCGTAATTCACGGGCGACGTTTGCCTAAGCACTCGGTAGGGCCCATAAAAACGACTCAGTAACTTGGTCGCCTTACCGCGCTTTCCAGCAGGGTTGAACACCAAAACGTAATCCCCGTCTTTGTACGTCACTTCCGGGTGATCGTCGTGAGCGTAGAGGTAGTTCTGCTTCCCCTCAATGCGCGCATTCGCCTTCGCGTGAAGCGCCTCCATCCGCTCTCCGACATCATACACGAACGCAGCCGCTACTGTCGGGAACGCGATGTCGACCGGCAGCGTCGGCTCCCACCCGTACAGTAACTTGAATGGCGACTCTTTCGTGGTGTCATGCTTGCTGGTGTTTGTCGCAAACACCACAAACGGCAGCACCTCGTCCCAGGTGCGCTGTTCAGCGTCTATGAACTTCGACATCATATGCGCAAGCGTTTGGTTGTACCTCTCGCATGATCCGTTGGTTTGCGGCATATATCCGCTCGTCGTAACACGCTTCACCTCCAGTACCTTGTAAAGGTCACTGGTCAGCTGGTTGACAAACCGTGTCCCCTGATCGCTCAAGATCCTCAAGGGAAACAAATGCTGCAGAAACACTTCAAAAACCAAGAATTTCGCCACCGTCATCGCACTTTGGACCGGAAATGCGCCTGCCAATACATATTTAGTGAAAAGGTCAGTCACTACCAGAATGTATTGGTTTCCACGCTTGGATCTGGGCAACGGCCCCAGAAAGTCCATGGCGAGCATCTCGAACGGCCGCTCCGGACAGAACGACTGGATCGGTCCGGCCGCCTTCGTCGTCAACCGGTTCCGCGCCTGGCACGGTGCACAAGACGCCACATACTGCTCCGTAAAGTTGATCGCTTGAGGCCAGAAGAACCGCTTCCGCACTCGGTCCCAGGTCCGGGCAAAACCGAGATGTCCTCCCATCGGGTCATCGTGGCAGAACGCCAGTACCTCAAAACGTAACGCTTTCGGAACGGCTAGCAGTAAATGTTTTTCACCTTGACTCTTCCACTCGCGATAGAGCAACCCGTCCCTTCACGGCGTACACCTTCTGAACGCTCTTGACCGAGTCCATCTGCTCCATCACCTCCTGAATCCAAGGGTCATTGGACTGTGCATCCAACATTGCTTGCGTGGTGGGGCCCGTCTCCTCACGTACCGCCATCACCGCCAGCACACCGGTTTCCGTAGCCGGTGGGTACCGAGACAGACAGTCTCCATCGGCATGCTTCGCTCCGCTCTTGTGTCGAATCACCAGGTCGAACTCCTGGAGTTGAAGTGCCCAACGGACCAAGCGACCACTGGGAGACTGAATGTTCACCAACCAACACAAACTATGGTGGTCAGTGATGACCGTCACAACACGACCTAACAGATAGTAGCGAAACTTATCTGCGGTCCAGACGATACCCAAACACTCCCGCTCCGTGGTGCTGTAGTTCCGCTCCGCGGCGTTCAAGCGGCGGCTCCCATAAGCCAGCACACGCAAGACACCGTCGCAATCCTGCTGCAGAATGACCACTCCGATGGCGTATTCACTGGCGTCCGGGTGGATCTCCACCGGTCGCGATACGTCAAAGTGTCCAAGCACCAACGACGAGACGAGACGGTTCTTCAACGCCTCGAATGCCCCCTCCTGCAGCTGCTCCCAGACGAACGGCACGTCCTTCTTCGTCAGCTCGTACAGCGGACAGGCCAGCGCCGCATAGTCTTTGATGAAGCACCGGTAATACCCGGTTAGACCGAGAAACGCACGTACGGCTTTAAGATTTGCGGGAACCGGAAAATCTGTAATGGCACGTACCTTTTCAGGGTCGGCCACCACGCCTTCCCGCGTTACCGTGAATCCCAGTACGTTGACTGTCGCTTTTAGAAAGTGACACTTCTTCGGTTTGAACATTAACTCGATCT
Source organism: Paramacrobiotus metropolitanus (assembly GCF_019649055.1). NCBI lineage: Eukaryota > Metazoa > Tardigrada > Eutardigrada > Parachela > Macrobiotidae > Paramacrobiotus > Paramacrobiotus metropolitanus. Next base: position 1,076,473 of record NW_026570256.1, on the reverse strand, counting down.
CCCGACATCGAGAAAACAGCGCCTCCAATACTTCTTCATGCTCCTCCAATGTAGACGTCGCGATGATCACATCATCCAAGTAGACCGCAACGACGCCCCGCACGATGAGGTCCCCCACGATTGTTGTCATGGTACGCTGGAAGTACGATGGAGCGTTCTTGAGCCCAAAGCACAGTTCCTCGTACTCGTAGAACCCCATTGGCGACTGGAAGGCTGTCAACGGCTTCGACTCCTCCGCTAATGGCATCTGCCAGTAGCCGGAAACCAAGTCCAACGTGGAGATATACCGTTTGCCAGACAACGCCTGCAAACAATCGTCCACACGCGGCAGAGGGTGCTTATCAAAAATCGTTATACTGTTAACACCCCTGACGTCATTGCACAAGCGCCAGCTGCGCCCATGATCCTTTCGCGCTAAGACAATGGGACTAGAACAGTCGCTGCGGGACGGTCTAATCACCCCCTTGTCAATCATTGCGCTAATTTGCCGGTTAATCTCCGCGACTTCCGGCGGTGCATACCGGTACTGATTCCGAAACTTCGGCTTCGTACCCGGCATCAGGTCAATACGGAACGGCTCTACCTTAGCCTGACCCATTTTACAGCCCTCAGTATGAAAAAGGTCACCGTACTTCTCAATCAACTTAGTTATCCGACTCACCCCGTCGGTTGTATCAGCGTTTCCAATGTCAAAATCCGAAACGGGACGGCGTGGCCAATCGTACTCCCACATTGCCAGCTCATCCTCCGGTACATCCGGATCGCCATACTTCATAAGCTGATTCACTCGTGGCGTCGTCAGCATGGATTCCTGATCCGCGGTCATCCGGGCGCACAGGGCCGCCGCCGGCATCATGACCGCCTCCCGGGCGTGGCCGCAGGTATCCGTCACCACCGTGTCACCACATCCTCCATGCGTGACCGTGGTACCATCCTGTCCCACGTACAAGAGCGTCGCATTGCACACATCCACCAGCCAGCCGGGTTGGCGCAGGAAGTTGCATTCCAGCACGCACTCGTATCCCTCGTTGCTGACATTGTCAAAAACACAAAAAGCCACCGGCAGCTTCTGGTTTGCTACCGCAACATCGAGTACGATCTTACCCGTTGTACGGATCGTACTCCCATCACCCAGTTCCACCGGCATCATCAGTGGATCCGACATGACATCCAGCTTCCGCTCCAGGAAGCCTCGATTCACAACGGAGAGGTTGGCACCAGTGTCCACCAAGGCACGTGCAGCCTGTCCGTTCAAGGTCACATCCACGCACATGTGCGTTCCGAGCACAGCGTGACGACCTTCGCACCCATCGCCAGACGTACGCATCATCGTGTACAGAGGGCGCTTTCGTGGAATCTTTTCCCACAATCCGAAGGAGTCCTTGCCAATCTCATACTTGTATGGTAACAAATCACCGTCCCGAAGCGGACGCAACGTCTTACCGCAATGAAATTGGACATCCACATCGATCAATTCATCTGCATCCTCCGCTTTGACTAGCAGTAAATTATTAGCTTGCACACCGACACTGACTGTACTGACCGTTTGTATGCCGGCGTCCGTTTGCGTGCTTGCATGCCGTGCATCTCCGTTAACTGTAGCAGTGCTGTCAGCTGATCCACGCCGATTGCGCGGTTCACAGACTGAGTCGGCATAAATGCTGATGGTATCGCTAGAATCATCCGATGACTGACCTTTGTCCTCCATTTCGGCCTGGTACACGCGCAGCTCATGCGCCGCAGTTGTGTCCAAAGGTCGGCTTCGGAATGGCGTGGATTCAATACAGCCAGGACACGTACCTGCTAACAACGCAACCGGGTATCCGTCTATCATACGGTACACATACCCACACGCCGTTGCCCCATACGCCGCACAGCCGGCATCCGCCCCGGACATAGCGGCCAGCGTGGCTGCCGCTTCCAGTGTCTGGTCGTCCGTGCCTGTGCGGTCCAATGCGCTTCCGCGCATCATCCGGAGTCCCGCCCTCGGCGCAGCTCCCTTGGCATCCTTTGCCCGCTTCGGACAATCCCGAAGCAAGTGATCCGTTGATCCGCAGTTCCAGCAGGACTTATCTTTACGTGGTGTGGTCAATGCGTTTCCGGTGCGTGCCGGTTTCGATGCGTCGCTGTGGTTGGAATCAGCAGCGGTTAACTTAGAATGAAATTCTGGCTTACCGCCACTTCGACGGAAATGGTTGTTGGCACGCTGATCCGCCGCCTGCTGTCGCTGGTTGGCTTGCTCCTCTCGCCGCAAGGACTGCGCCGCCTTCTGCAGGTCCGCGAAGAATCCCTGAGGCGTCTTGGCTGCGGAGGTGACTAGCATCTTGTCGATCTCCGGGTAAAGTCCGTTCCGCAGCTTCAGCAGGACATCCAAATCGTCCATTTTGGTGTCGTATTCGTAACATAGGTCAACCATGTCGTTATAATAGTTTTCAACGGATTCGTTCTTTTGTAACTTACGTTGACTAATCTTCAGCTTCAACTGCAACTTCCAATCTTCCGTGAGGAAGCGTGCCAGGAGGGCGTCCTTGAAGGCCTTCCACGTCGTGTAGGGCTTCATCCCGTCCTCCGACACATTGTTGTACCACTGACCCGCGTGGCTAGTCAAGTACACAGGGACTTGCGTCAGTTGCTTCGCATCGTCCCACTCCAACGCCTGCGCAACCGTCCGGAACCTACGAACCCACTGCGCAACGTTCTCACCGGCTTTCCCGGTGAACACCGGCGGTCGCACGTCCGTCGCCACGGCTAGCGATCCCATCGCGTCCGCCAACTCTCGGGCATTCACAGAGAATGCCGGAGCCTGCCGTCCACCTGATACGTCCGGCTTCGACATCGTAGTCTCCACAGTCGGCAAGTCGTCCACAACCGGTTTATCTTCGTCGTCAGAAAATAAGTTGCCCAGGGAGTCAATCTCCCCCTTTACTGACATAAGACTACCACCACGAAACGAACGTACTAAAGGTAACGGTATCAAAAGGTTTTCGGCACCAAATGATACGCTTACACTACCCGTAAGGCGTAATGAATATCGGGTTTTAGCCACTTTAATAATACTCAGCTAAGAACTAACAAATAACAAGTAAACATAGGCTTATATAACGACCTAAGCCGGAAATAACAGAACATCAAGGGAGTCGACCTAATATCAGACAATCACTCATTGTCAGTACATCTGGCTCACAAGGGCATGAGAAAGGCAAAACATGGACTATGACCATAGGACAAACGAACACATGACCATAGGTGCATGACCATAGGAGAAAACATATATGACCATAGGTTAACGGCGGTACATGACTAAGCTAGTTATGTAACATCGTGCAATAAATACATGTAGTGCTGATTAAAGGCAAAACGCCCGAAATCATTGCTGCAACAAGTTTTGAGTTGAGATGTGTGTCAGGCGGCTGGCAGTATATTATCATTATTATGTGTACTGCAACAGCGCTGGCTCAGTCGAACCAGTGCAAGTCAATGAAGAAAACTAATGCCATTGTTTTAACTTGGTCATTCTCTCGCGACGGACAACAACGCGACGGCTTGAATTAACGTAATTCTTCTACAGAACGTTTCTTTTGGAGTGCTGTAATCTGCCAGAGTGTAATCAAATGTCAGTACGCTTGCGCAGATTTACACTAATTAAAATTATCAAATTTTAAACGTTAAAAAAACACCCGAAATCGTTAGTATCACGGGAACCTTAGGATGTCTATTCAAAGTGCCCAAGACGGCTGCTGCATTTCCTCTAACCACTGCTAGACTTAAACGCTGTCTTAAAAAGGCCGTCGATCGAGGTTCTCCCGTAATCTTCCGGCCGGCGAAGCGGATCAGCTCTGCGAAAGCCGTACCGAATGTCCCAAACGTTTCAACCACCAGAGGATAGAAAAGGTATCCCATTCCTCGACAAAATCATACTTCCGGCGTTTACTGTCCTCAGCTAGCTGTACAACACTTCCGGCTTTCATAGAGCTAGCTCGTATATGAGACACGGCCACAGTGTCCCAGCACGTTGTGTCCCACACCACTGCTTTACCGTCGCGCACAGGAATTAGAGTCATACCGTCAGGCCGTTTACCATGTTTGTCTGACAGCCCAAGCGGCTCGCTTTGGCAAGGATAGCCTGCGATTTCCAAGCCAAGTTTGGTTTCGTTGTTCAGCTCGACGTGGCGCGACCATCTGCCCTTACTTACTGCTTGCACAAGACAATCCATGGTGGTCATTTACTTCTACACGACTTCCACAATTTACGCAGGCGTGCTGTTCAACCACGTTCAACCCAAAACGGAGTGCAACGCCAACTCTGACTTCTTCGTCACGCAAAAATGTACGCAGGTTAGGTGCAGGGAGGGCATTCAGCTGCCAAATGACAATTTCGGTTCGTATACTATATATATCAGTTCGTATATATATGTGCAGCCATATGCAGTATACTTTATCTGATTTACCAGCAACTGGCAGAAGATGATTTTGACAAAGTTGTAGATTTTCAGAAAAAGCCGCTTTTCACGATTCAACAATGTCAAAGAGCGTAAAAAAGAGTATAGCACAACGACGGACTACTAACAACGAACAGAATTTGACCAAATGAAAACATGAAAAAAATGACATTTTTCGCAGTTTATAATTTAAATCTACATTTCGAAGAAAAAATTCTCTCGCTGCGCAAATTCGTTTGAGGTGGTCTGCTACTCTACTTGCTGTTCAAGGCTAATCGATTGCTATTTCTGCCGTTTCGAAAGGCAAAGTAGCAGTGCGCGGATAATAATTTTAGGCAGATGTTGTTGCTTGCAACGATTTGGACGTTACTTCATTTAAGGTCCCGTTAGTAGCGGCATCGGTACAGTTTGGCTCATTAATGGAGTATTCAGCCTGAGTGTAATAGCTGATCCACTCAGGACCGAGAGGGAACGGATCCGCGTTACAGTTAATGGGATGATAGACATCCTCGTAAGTGTACTCATCGTTTTCAAGCCTTGTGTTTGTGTATCGTGCTTCAAAAGAGTACAGTTGGCCGGTTTCGACTTTCGCCCGCAACTTTTTGTTGTTTCGCCACCACGATCGATACCAAGCAAACTCGCAGTCACAATGCAAACGGCGCAAAAAATTCCGGAACGGTGGATCAAAATTATAGGTTTTATGAATCCTAAACTGTGATTCCAAGGACACTATCTCGAGATGCGGCAAGTCCGTAAACGTACCCGGTTCTAGGCTATCAATCGTACTCCGGTAAAACAATATTATTCGTAGGTGCCGTGTTGTTTCAAAGTCCCCCTTCTCGATAGTCAAGCGGTTACAGCGGGAAAATTCTAAGTTCAGTAGATTGGTAAAATTCAATTGGACCAGCCTGGACGTCACGCGATTTGTGGCACATGAGCGCAGGAATAACATAACGACCTGAATTTGTACCGGTGAGAACGAATATTTAGCTATGACTTCTTCACTGACATAAACAGACACTGGCTTCAGTGGAGGGTCTGCCATTTCCAGCGCCATATGTTCCAGTACCGCCACCGATACATTCGACTGGCATTCAATCTGGAAGTGGTTCCAGTCTGCGCAGTCTGCGGTTGTGGCAACGTACGGTTTGCAGTAGCGGTTAAACTGCGCACCGCACTCATCCTCCGTCATTTGCTCCATCGAAAACTTTGGAAAATCTTCCTGAGTTTTCTTTGTTTTAGCAGCCGGGTGGATTTTCAGCGGACACTTGTAGGCGATTTTGATTCGCGCAATATCTGTCGGACTCAGGCCGCTTTGTCCCATCCTAACAATCAGCCCTTGCTTCGGCACAATGGAAGGGCTTTTGCGCGATATGGCGTCGTAGAATGCAGGAAAGTGTAAGACGGAATGGTAGTCATACTTGGTCCCAAAAGTGTAGATTGTTGAATTGATTTGGAAATCCGAATTATAGTCATCTTCTGCGGCGATGCTGGTTGGTATGATATCAACGTAACAGTCACGGTCGGGACGTAGGTGCTCCCAATCAAAACCCAAAGAACGCATTACGAGTTGCTGAATATCAGATGTACTGAAACAACGCCTGAATAATGACGAGTAGTTTTTTCCTCCCAATGCGATTTCTTGTCCCCCGTACAATCGCCCCGGCCCGGGTAAAAATCGGCATCTGAAACAGCAGAGAGCAGGCAAGCGCTTATACGCAAGATTTTCTTGGTCTTTTTGCGAAGCATGGCACATCGGTTTATTAGTTTTACGACAGTTCTTTAAGTTATTGCCCAATGTTCACACACTCGCCGTCATCAGTTAGCGCAAAATATAGGTAATCCCTTTCGTCAGTCCTTTCTTTGAACAGAATGCATTCTTTTGTCTTCTTCTCCATTTGTCTAAGAGCTTTCAGCACAACTTTCTTATCCGAATCATCTGCAGAACACAACGTGGCAAGAAGAATTAAAAGGTGATCGGTTTTTACAAACTGAATGTCGGTAATTAGTACTGCAGTTGCCGGGTCGCTGCATGTGCACTGCAATACGTTACTTGTACCATTACCCATCAAGTTGGGGACCTCAATATTAGGTACGATAGTAACGATTATCATGTTGTAATACAGTACACTACTCACGAGCTCCGACCCAGTGCTCGCACTATTAGTGGAAATCTTGTGAAAATAGCAAGAAAACTGGAAATCCAAGACTGAAGAGCAGTTTCCGTTAATCTGCTATGATCTGTGGCAAATTTTAGACGAATCTGGTTTTTGCAGCGCCGATCGCAATTTGCTCCGTCGGTTTATTACAACATAAACATTTTAGAAATACTGTAATACATATGCATTATAACACCCTCACTGGTATGCTCACCAAAATCATTGCTGAAAAGATACGGGATGCCGGTGCGGTTCGGCCACAATTTCGCGCCGGCTTCCGCCATGGCATTGGCGTCCGAAACATTGAGTGGTGTATAGAACAAATCTGCCGACAGAATGCTTTAATAATTTTCTGCAAAATCACATTCCGCAATGTTTGCGTGATACACTTAAGGTCGTTGCTTATGCATTTAACACTCTGTAACCAACGCAACTCCAGAAATATTGTATTACAAGAAACAGCCTCGGCTTCGCCTCCGCGTTTCTTGGGTTCTAAACTCCTTGGCCGGTTTGCGGATTGTTAACTTAGAACGGATAAATCTGAAGAGCCCGATAACAAAAATTTTATAAAAAAAATGGATGTTTTGGTTTCGTGCAGTCGAACGCAATTACTTTGACTTTACAGATCATTTTTTGTTAAATTTTCTTAGCGAAAAACCATCCGAATCTAATCACCCACGAGAATATCACATTACAAACTAAAAGGACGCTAAGACTGGACAGTGGTGCTAGATAGGTCACCCATTAAGAACTTAAAGCAGGCCCTGCTCTATTTTGCTCAGTAAAATTGCAGTTTGGTCATACGTTCACCTAACGGGCTCTGTGCACTGGACAGTATTGGTAGCTCGGTCACCCATCTACCTAACGGGATCTATGCACTGGACAGTATTGGTAGCTCGGTCATCCATCTACCTAACGGGATCTATGCACTGGACAGTATCGGCAGCTCGGTCACCCATCTACCTAACGGGCTCTGTGCACTGGATAGCTTTGGTAGCTCGGTCACCCACCTACCTAACGGGATCTATGCAAAGGACAGTACTGGTAACTCGGTCACTAGATCACTTAACGGAGTTTCTGCGCTGGACAGTAGTGGTACCTCGGTACTAGATCACTTAACGGAGTTCGTGCACTGGACAGTAGTGGTACCTCGGTCACTAGATCACTTAACGGAGTTCGTGCACTGGACAGTAGTGGTAGCTCGGTCACCCATCTACCTAACGGGATCTATGCACTGGACAGTATTGGTAGCTTGGTCATCCACCTACCTAACGGGATCTATGCATAGGACAGTACTGGTAACTCGGTCACTAGATCACTTAACGGAGTTTCTGCGCTGGACAGTAGTGGTACCTCGGTACTAGATCACTTAACGGAGTTCGTGCACTGGACAGTAGTGGTACCTCGGTCACTAGATCACTTAACGGAGTTCGTGCACTGGACAGTAGTGGTAGCTCGGTCACCCATCTACCTAACGGGATCTATGCACTGGACAGTATTGGTAGCTCGGTCATCCATCTACCTAACGGGATCTATGCACTGGACAGTATTGGTAGCTTGGTCACCCATCTACCTAACGGTCTCTGTGCGCTGGGCAGTATTGGTAGCTCGGTCACCCATCTTCCTAACGGGATCTATGCACTGGACAGTAGTGGTAGCTCGGTCACTAGATCACTTAACGGAGTTTGTGCACTGGACAGTAGTGGTATCTCGGTACTCTTTCACCTAACGGGTTCTGGGCACTGGACAGTGGTGGTAGCTCGGTCACGTACTCACCTAGCGATTTTTTGACGCACTCAATCACTAGGTGAGTGACTGACCGAGCTCAACCTGTCCAGTAAGAAATATCGCTAGGTAAGGAGAAAAATCGCTAGGTGAGGATGTGACCCTGCTACAACTACTGTCCAGTGCACAGAGCCCTTTATAGGTGAGCAGAGCAAAGCCCGCTCGATGACTCACTCACCTAGAAATTCCGCTCAGTGGGCAGTAATGGTGTTTCGGTCACTCACTTGTCTAGTGATTTTTCTTACTGGTCAGTGGTGGTAGCTCGGTCACCCACTCATCTAGAGATTCCGCTCAGTGGTCGGTGATAGTGTTTCGGTCACTCACTCGTCCAGTGATTTTTCGTATTGATTTTATATTTGATATTTTTACATTTTATATCGGTTAATTTTAAACTTGTTTCGAGCTCGGCAACACCGGCAGCAATGTTTGAATAACGCGAGTGTTTGAATAAGTACAATAACTTATTTATTTTTCGGTTTAATTAGTGTGATAATTATGTCAATTGGTATTTTGTATTGTATCTAGGCAAATATTTCTAAGTTTCAAGGTGACCTTTAAGATGGGTTGGATCAATCTGGTCTTGATGCCGGCTTGATGCCGGCTCGATATTTTCATAAAAAAAAACACATGCCGGCCACTTCTGAACTATTACGGATCTGATGGCGTTGTCCGTTTTTCCAGAAGTTTTATGGTTATAGAGATCTCAAAACTATGGGGCGCCGCGCGTAGTATAGATCTTGTACTTAATAGTGCTATTTTATCAACACTTCACAATGGAAGCGCTTAACAGGCATGCAAAACAAATTTCAAAATTACATGGTATTCTAAAAGCAGGAGAAGTTATCTCCGTTAATGGAGTTTGAGTGCTGCAGTTGAACACTAATAATGTTATATATAATGCCAAAAGACCTGCAACGGCTTTTTTTACAAGAATGATAGCACTTGCCTTCCGTAATAAACACTTCATCGTTTTCGTTCGATACGGCTGTTGTTCTGCATAAAAACACTGCAGCCGTCACTGCGTATTGTATACAGCAATACAAGTAATTTCCCATTGGGATTATTTAGGAAATGTCCCCACTCAGTAAATGTCCCCCGTCTATCTGGAACGCGTAACGTCGTGCGTCGTAACGTCTCGCCTCGCCTTCTCGGCAATGCAACATCAACTCTTACTACTAGTTAAAAGCATGGAATGAGTACCGATAAACGCTTTTACTGCTCATGGAACTGGTGTACCTTACGCCGCTAGCATTTGTAACTTGTCATTTGCAATGTTCAAGAATGTAATATGCCATGTACTCGTATCAGGAAAGCTTACCTCATGCAATACGCAAGCAGATTTACGAAAATAACCGCAGGCAAAGCTGTTCGGTTTTTTGTAACCGGAAATGACGACAAATGCAGTCGCTGTTGACATGTTGTTGAACGAAGGCGATTCTTCTCTTACTAGTACGTATATAAAGATATTTTTTAATGAATTTCCTCTCGCTCTTTCTGCGTTCGCTGCACTACAAGTTCAACAACTGCGCTTTTGTCGTTGCAGGAGTTTTCAGGAGAAGAAAAGACGTGCAACGGTGGCCGCTAAAATATTACTGTTATACGTAATTTTACAACGAAAAAGTAAATAAGAAAAAGGAACTTTCGTTGCCTTGGTAATGTCCAGCAACGTCCAGGCATACGAATTTCCCGTGTCCCCAAAGTTGAAATTTGTTGGCAGTCTATTGTGCTGGTTTTTTTATAACAAATAACCCAGTTGGCTATTCTGCAGTCTTGCAGTTGCAACGATCATTATTAGATGGTGTATTTTAATTATCATGGTCTTTATCTTTATCGTCTTTATTGAAACAAATCACCATGTGCCTCAACCGATACTGATGAAGATGATTTCCGAACTGCCAACGTAAACGAATGTATAATAATCACCAGCAGACCAAGAAACAGCTTGAACAAGCAGCATGCGTTAATCGTGTATAGTGTATACTTGATAACAATGCATTGTTATTACGTATCAGTCCGCAAGCACCTGTTGCATTGTGCGAGTGGAAAATCTACACCAGAGGATACATGGCTTCGCTAGCGATGCCGCACTGGTTGTCCTTATTGCGCACCATCTTAATGTAACCATCTTCGCCCCATTCTTCACCCCAGCTGTTCTTGACCAGCCAGTAATCTTTTCCGTTCTCGTTCCCGTATCCAACGATTAACATGGCGTGTTCCCGTTTGCTTCGTTCAGAACTGCACTCACCGTCATCGTAAACGCCTACACAAGAAAACTACTTTATGATTTGGTTTTTAAATGAAATGCTTATAGTAAATGTATGCTCTATCCTGCCGCAATTCCGTAGTAAACTGTTCACTGCGGCGCTAACCAAACTGTAATAAAATTCCTGCCCGTTGGAAACGACTATTAAATACTATGTTTGCTCCGCTTACAACGAGATTGGCATTTTGCCTTATACATTAGTTACCTCTTTTGGAAGCTTTTTAGAAAATTTTCTGTGCTAGATTCTCACCAGACGAATATTTTGCAAAGGTGTCGAGGCTGGCATCCACGGCGATACTAATCGGCCCTACAGTGGCCACGGCTACTCTTAAGATCTCTTCGTTACCGCTCGGCATCACCTCCACATAACCATAATCTGTTGCTCCCACTGTGTCCCTTCTGAAGCGACAGGTGCCATCCTGCAAAGAATTTTAACTTTTTCAGTTATAATACTATCAATGCGCAATAACTGCTTGGTGGCTATCTACCCTTGCTTCATACGAGTACGACGTTTCCGTATCCAGACCATGATTGTCCTTGATGTAATCAAACGCTGCAAAGATGCATGTGTAGACGGTCAAAATCGCAAGTACCGACGTACAGTAAGTAATTTGTGCGGCAGTAGCCAATAAAAGAAGTGCTTCAGTGCAAAGGGCACTGTCGTTGCAGTCGCAAGTCGTAAGGTTTGGCGCCAGTATTAAAATGCAATCGCTATTCGCAAGCGCAAAATTATGATCAGTCATCAAAACTACGTGGCATGTGGTTTTAGATGACTCCAAGTCCGCTTGCCAGCCACAGGTTTGGCGCAAAACTATGAGTCAACTGGTGAAAATTCACGTCCACACAAATCTGATCAGATTGTCAGTTACGAAGCAAAATAATTCCATAATAAACATCAACGTATGTAGTAAACAAATTTTTCTGTAATCGCAGTTGAAGATCGTTTCAATTAGGAAATTAGCAAATTCATGGGGATTACGAAAATCTCGGACCAGGCTCAACCGCCGGAAGCGGTGCCTTTGTTTGTTTTGTCAGTACCGAGTACGTGGATGATAACTAAAGATCCAACCCGATGACTTAATCTTATGCGGTGATTTACAGTAAAAAAAAGCTTTACCTAGGGAAGGATTTCCACCCTCGCAGCCGTTATTCTCTCGGGAACAGTCGACCAGTTGCTGCTCACTTAACGAGATCAGTCTTCCCGTCTTGCGGAAATGTTGCCCCTCCAGCGCTCCCGTAGTGCTAAATGCCCAACACGATCCACAACGCGAGCCCCAGTCTGAGGCTTGATTCTTGACGGGGGTAACATATCCCCATTGCCGCCAGTCCACCTCATCTGGAAGGTGGACATTTGACGGGGCGAGGAACACTGGGTTTCTTGCAGTCTTATCGTTGCTTCGAGATTTTACTCCATGCGCCATCTTGTAATATTCTTCGGGTTTCATGTCGGCAAAATGGTTAACTTTAAGTTTATAAGAATGCAGACCCCTCGCGTATTCCTTATTGTGCTGATCGACTCGTTGGCTGTTCTTCATATATAGTTCGCGTCGCGTGGTATCTTCGGCTCCATCGTATTCTTTCCCTGTAAAAATACAGCAGACGATACACATGTGCAACTCAAAACCAGACAAGACTTGGAGTTGTTACCGTGAAAAGTCTTGAATTTTCTCCAGTCAAACAGAATGCCGTTTTCTCCGGTTGCATCAGTTGGTAGTTCGCTAATGCACGCTGAGGAGCAAAAGGCATACAACCCGGCGAACGACAGAAAGAGTAACTCAGAAGTATACATTTTCGATTTTAGTTTTCTCGACTGACTCAAGATCAACGATCCTAAGTCACCGAAATTGACAAACAACAAAGCTTAGTTTTATGCATATTAATACCAGTTTTGCAAGGAATGCACATGAAGCACCCGGTCTCAACCAACGCCTTAGCTGTCCGGATATCTCGCTTAGAAATGGAAAATTAGAATCACGATCGGTTGGCTTGTGGACACTGAATCAGTCTTCTCAGAGTAAAAGCATCCATGAATGACGTTAGTACTGCTTACGAATCAACGCGAACCGAGTGAATCCTGTCAGAAATCGGAAGCAGCGATGCGATCAGCAAGGATCGCCTCTTCCGGATGGGGCACATTTTCGACATACTTCTACGTAGTGCTAACCGGCAGTGCTTATCGCAATAAAGAAGTGTTCTGAGCGCTCCGTGGCGGTGACGACGGAATGTTCGGCATCGTCACTTTCGAGTTTCGTCACTTCCAAACTGCACCCAGTTTTGAAAGGATCTGAATCATACTCACTAGCGATTTTCTCAAAATCGGGCGAGAAATGTTAACTCTGCTTTTTTTGGATAACTGTGATGGTAGCACGTCAATTCGCTGACTGTGAATTTCTTGTTGAGCCGTTTCCCTGACCAGTGAGCTGGAGGCATAACATCCAAGTATATTATGTATTATATACTACTTTATTCGAAATCTCAAAGCATGTTAAGTTGGCTTGACGTAATCAGAACGCTGTGCTGCATGCGAACCGGTGCGATAAATAGCTGAACGGTGGACATCGGAAAATGCCATCATTGTCCCAAGTTTGTGTCTTTCTGTTGGATGATAACCACAATAACCGGTATGTCTAAGGCGCGTTGGAATCCTCGCAGGTCGTCCAAACGGTAGCTCAGAAGCAAACAAATTATGTTACCGTCGTTTTACATCCCTGTACTGATCTTTTTGTCACTGGACGTTATGAAGTCCAGAAATTTCATGCTTTTTATAATTTGGCTTAATTTGATAATACTTACCAACGCTAGACATCGTATTAAAAGTACTGTATTGTAAAAAGGTCATCAGATGCTGGTTCCTGTGCACCCAGATTTATACAATATAGATATAACCAAACTCAAGCCGCATTTACATGCTGAGTTCTACACCTACGGTACATGTTTCTACAAAAACTGCGTTATGTTCTCGTTATGTTCTGATCGAAGGAGGTATACCTCATAAAAAAATTTAGTATCTCAGTCTATGATGTGCGGCCATTCTCTGATTATTACACGTATGGCTAAAATGCGGAATCATACGTACAGAAATATTATGCAGACTAAAAAGTAAATTAATTTAAGACGTAAAGAAGCTTTGATATTCAATATTTACGGTTTCCTGAACTCGCGATCATAAGAATTCATTATTCGCGATCACAATATTTTGTACAAGCACTGAGCTAATTACCATCCAGAAATCTTCATTTGTACTCGATACTTGGAAAAAGACGGAAAATAAAACCAGTCACAGGAAGCCCGACCAATAAACGTCGCTATCAAGCAAACGCGGTTTTACTGTTCCCGGCGTTCGATTTCATAAAGCCGAGAACGAACTAAGATGACAGAACAGAAATTCCGAAAAAACCAATAACAAACACATTATTTTTGTAGTCGTAAACCGGAAAGCAAATAACTGCAAAGCTAGACCAGTGGATAACTGGCAGCAGTGGCGATGCCGCACTGGTTGTTTTTATTGCGCACCATCTTGATGTAACCGTCGTCGCCCCATTCCTCACCCCAGCTGTTCTTGACCAGCCAGTAATCCTTTCCATTCTCGTTGCCATATCCAACAATCAACATGGCATGATTCAGGCTTCTTACGTCTGAACTGCACTCATCCTCATCGTAGACCCCTATGCATAAGATGAACGCTTATATTTGTCTATTGTAAACTATATACAGATCCCGATAGGAACGTTTATTATTGCTGCTATCGCCTAATTGGTATATTTTGTTAAGTAGAAAACGATTGTGCACTAACGAACTCTGTGATACCGAGCCGGCTTCTCTTTCTATGGCTTCTGCGCCCCCACAGTTATCAAGCAATTAAGGTCTTACCAGATGAATACGTTTGAAAAGTCTCGTGGCTAGCGTCCATGGCAATGCTTATCGGTCCTACGGTAGCCACGGCCGTTTTCAAGATCTCTTCATTTCCTTCTGGTAGCACATACACGTGGCCATAATCTGTTGCTCCCACCGTGTCCATCCTGAAGTGACAGCTGTCCTCCTTCAGAAAAATGCAACGTGAACACGTTGTGGGATTAGGGTGCCGTGTACGTATACGAATCACGAAGAACAACCGTTTTACCTTTGCCTCGTAAGGGTAGGAAGTTTCCGTATCCACGCCGTTGTTGTCTTTAATATAATCAAACGCTGCAATGCATATGAACATATTACAAGTTTGTTTGATTAATCATCGTAAGTACGTAAGTAACGTAACTTACGGATATCGATAACAATCGATCAACCATCTAACAGCATGTACAGAAGTCTGTACGATTGTACATGCCGCTTTGGCGCAGTTTTAATGAGTCATATACTGTTACAGTCAGAAGTATTTGAGGCCTGGTCGCCCTTCCGGCTAGAGCGCAAAATGAAAATAACGCTCTGTAAGTGGCGAGTAACCAGCGCCCTTACCAAAAACTGTACCAAACATGGCACCTCGCTAACAATTTTTGTCGCCCACCTTGGGTCATAAAGCCGCCACTGCAGCCTTGGTTACCATACTGCCACGAACAATCCACCAGCTGCTGCTCGCTCAACGAGATCAATCTGCCCGTCTTACGGAAATGCTGTCCTTCCAGCGCTCCGGTCGAACTGAACGCCCAGCAGGATCCGCATTGGCCTTGATTCTTCACGGGAGTGACAAAACCTCGCTGTCGCCAGTCGATCGTCTCCGGAAGTTGGACATTTGACGGGGCGAGGAACACGGGATTTTTGGCAAAACTGGTATCGTTGTTCCGGAATTTTATTCCGTGCATCATCGTTCGAAATACTTCGGGTGCCATGTCAGCAAAATGGTTGATTTTCAGTTTATAGGAATGGAGACCTTGTAAATATTCCTTATTGTGCCGGTCGACTCGTTGGCTGTTCTTTATATATGCTTTGCGTCGCATGGCATCCTCGGCTCCATCGTATTCTTTCCCTACAAAAAGGCGGTGACGAGTAAATTAAAATTAAAGAAATTCTGCCGTTATTACCGTGAAAGTTTTTGAATTTTCTCCAATCAAAAAGAATGCCGTCTTCTGCGGTTGGATTGACTGGTTGGTCTCCAGTGAATGCTGAGAAGCAAAAGGCATACAAGCCGGCAAACAGGAAAAAGAGCAGTAAATGCATTTTACTGCTTCTGTCCGGGGTGATTTTCAAGTCACTAAAATAGACAAGCAACATACGCGTTAACACTTTTATTAGCTTTTATACCGACTTTGATATCTTTGCAGGAAGCCCAAATGAGTCAGCCTGCTTCCTGTATAACGGTGACAAATCGTTTAACAATTTTGCAGATATCCGACCTTAGGTTACATTCAGCCGATTTTTGATTTGATTTGACTGGTTTCCGCTCCCAAGATGAAATTAGTCTTTACGAAATTTCTGCTTCAACATTAGCGAGACCAGTAAATATCTATGGATGTGTCAATGGCCCTGACTTCCTGCGGACGTCTTAGTCGCCCGGATGGACGTCTCATTAAGTTGGGATCGGCCACTCGTAGACGCTGAGAAACAATACATTACGTTTGAACGGCACCTGGTCAACGACTGGCCCAATCCTACCGATTGGGGCTTCCTAGTACTCGCGAACATTGATGCAAAAAGCAGAAAATGTCTCCCCTTTCCGGGATGGAGCACGTAGGAATAAATTATAGTGGCTACTTGAACTTCAGTGAACAATTTTTTGAAAATTCTACAAAGCAGCCAGCTAAGTTTTTTTGTTTCCCACGAGAATAGTCTGAAGCTGCTGGGAAACAGAAAACCTGCACAAGTAAAGAAACTTACTATTATCATTCGTTCATCCGATATTGGCAAATCATTACTTGATTTTGGAAATACAAATGTCAGTAGATATGAAGGGCGCATGAAATATTTATCGGAAGCTTACCGGCAGTTCCCCATTTCCCGCTTTTATAATACGATTAGCAAACTATCCTCGTTGTGCATCAAGAAAATTATCGCTTCCGGTATGAGGTGTTAAAGCGCGAAATTCTACAAAACTGTGGAGCATGGAAAGTAAAAACCAATAATTATTTTCGTTTTGTTGGTTCTGTAGACGTACGCAAGATTAATATCCGATGTGCTCGTTGCAGTAGCAATACTGCAGTCTTGATTTTTTTAAAAATTTGAATCGAAAATGCTTTTCTGATGACGGATAGTGGATTTGCATACACTGATACAGACTATTACAATGATAAAGCACGTACGCATATGCCGGCACAACGCTAAAGTTTTAATCGTCTATTTACTACTGGGCACGCATTTTGTTCTGCATTTCCTCACTTTTTTGTTGGTCAGTTGATCATCAGTCATCACTACAACAAATGCTTTGTTTTTACGATTGAGTAGTCACGTTATCAGTACTGTACAGTCTGTATTGGATGTTTACTTTAGGCGTTTACCAGCCGCGAGCACGAGGTTGATATTCAGCCCGCATAATTAATCTTGGCCATAGAACAATTGTGTATTACAATGTAAATACAGATATTTTATTGTGTAGTCGCTAAACAAACACCAAACCTATTGTGCATTAGAAAAGATGCAACCCAATTCAAATTTCAAATGACAAATTTATTCGCTTAATTTTCATTTGTCTTCATCTCCAACACACATTCTGCAATGAAATATGCCCCTTGGATCAACAGAATTTTTGATATTCAATAGCCGGTCATAGTTGTGTCCCCACGCTGCCGTCTGCCAGTTCGGCTCCTCCGGAAAGATTTCATTGTGATACGCTCCCGTGTCCGGATACGCATTCCGCCAAACTTGCAAGCCGCTGTTCAGTGCCGCCTTTTTCATGTTGACATCCTCTTGGGATGTGGTCCCGTCCCAGCCGGTAAACAGGAAGGCTAACCATGCCGCAGAACGCCAAGCCGGTGTGACCGAGGTCTCCTGTGACGTTGCATCGCGATTGCGCATTCCCGGTCCGGTAATGAGGATGATGGTGAAACCGTTGGCCAGATTGTTCTGTGCCGCGCCGGCAACAATAATACGCGCGGTGTTTTGGGGATCCAATAAAGAATACATGGGAATAAAGCGCGTGCCTAATGCCGTCCTGTATCCGGATTGAAAAGCACCGAATGCTGGGATCGTAGTCGTCCACATGCGCCAATCCTGTCAAAAAATCAATTAAATAAATAAACAATAACTTCAAATTATATACCATATTAATTCTTCCAATATCATATAAAAATTGTATATACGTACGGTGCAACAGATACATCTACATATGTAGTACTATTAAGGATTTGCGCATATCTTTAAACACTTTATAAATAAAATTAATATTTAACTGAAGACACAGCGTATAATAGTGAGTCACATTTTTTTACAAATACAGAATTTATCATACCTCGAAATTCTCAAAACGTAGCAGATGTCTGCCTCCCGCTTCGGTGATCGGCTTAACAAGAAATTCGAATTGCTCTTGCATTTCGACATAATCCTGCTTTAGCACTTCCATCAGTGCAGCTGAATTAGCGCGATCAGCCGGCACCAAGAACATCAGCGTTACTCCTGCGTTAGGGCTGAAAATGAGGTATCCACCCCAGCCAACCTCCCCAAGGCGTTCGGTGTGTCGTGCCAATACCTCCACAATATCCTTCAGCTGAGTGGCGCTGAAATTCCCCGTGCCGGTTTTGTTCGTAATCATCAGCGAATATGATAAAAATCCTTTCGAAACTGGATGCAGTCTATATGTGACGGAAGTGATAATGCCGAACGTTCCACCGCCACCGCCACGCAGTGCCCAGAAGAGCTCTTTATTGCAACAAGCGCTGACGGTCAGTAGCGTGCCGTTAGCTGTCACTAGCGTGAATTCTAATACGTTGTCGACAGCCAAGCCAAAGGACGTGGAAAGGACACTCTGACCGCCTCCCAAGGTGAACCCGCCAGCCGCACTGACGTCCGGACAATATCCACCGACGATCCAATATGTTCCGTTGAAACACTGGGTGATCTGCCAAAAATATACAACAAATTTTATTTTTAATTATGACGCCTTTTTTTCACCCAGCAATCTTTGCTTCCAACTCTTTTACCAAAATTTACAAGGTTATAACTAGCGAATCAAATCTCTTCCTACTCGCAGTAACTATTTATTGAGCGTTAGTGAGAAATTAGACTACTCGAGTACGGCCAAAAAATTCTGAAACAAAAAATTATTATTTATTTAGTGAAAAATGTTGAAACTGACTCCATAAATTCGAAGCCAAATTTTATTGTACTTCATAGCTAAAAATTCAAATAATATCATTCAAAGTTAGCACTACAGTTGAATTAGTCGGCTTATTAGCAAGTGCGAACGTTATAAAATTTAATTATTTGCAGGTGTGAAGCGCTCACAGAGCCTCAACAACACAAATTGCCTTAATTTTATTTGAAAAGTGGAATTCAACATTGCTCCCTTCCATCTAAAATAATTGCAACATAGCACTACATTTTTTCTCGAATAAGCGAGCGCAGCACACGTGACCTTACTTTGGCGTATACGTCATTCCACACTTTTCCAGCCGGTACCGTAATCACAGGATCTGGATATCCGTGACCAGCGCCGCAGCCGGTTGGAGTGAGCGATGACTTCGTCTGTATTTCTCCGCGAAAGTTACGCATCCAAATCAGCAACGCGTCAGGCGCGGTACTACGTCCGACATAATCATGCCCGGTGCTCTTCACCACGACGCGCAGATTGTGGTTGGTGGCAAACTGCAAAGCCTTTTGGATATCACCGACATCATGCGCTTCCACAGCATACTGTGGAACACGCCCAGTATGGCAAACAGCGTTACGGCGCAAAGCTCCTTCAAACGTGCAGCGATCTTCGTTCATATCCTCCCAGTTGGCCATGTACATGCTTCCGGGTTTGTTGATCAGAAACTTCGACTCGTGGTAATTCGCCTGGACATTCTCACATTCGCTGGTCTTTGTAGATTGTGGACCATAACACGGAAACGCTGTTCCGTACAACTTCATTTAAGGCGCGATTCAAGTATTACGTAACGGAATTTTAGACCCTTTTCTACCACCCAACCGTTCGAGATAACGCTGGCATAACGAATTTTTTCACCACTCTACCGCTTACGTAATGGCCGGTCTGACCCCCCCCCCCGTACCAATAAAAAAATTTATTTTTCAAGTTTCCATTTATATAGCGTACACGGTGGTTAACGATGGTTAAAGTCGACCGTGCGACAGGTCCACAGATAGCATAGCAGCACAATCATACTTTCTGCAGAAAACACGCTGATACTCACAGAACGCTGAAAAACTGAACACAATCTAGAATAAGAGAGTAAAAACTACAGAGTGTACTAGATATCTGTATGTTCTTCGAATATGTTACCTAACATACATAAACTCTGGACTTTTTTCTAGAGGCAAGTTCGTGCTAAAGCAGCTTTTGCACAGCGAGAAACAACGGACGGTACCTGTTGGTACCGGAACGATAAGACGGCCGGATAGTGCGTCATTAAATGTCTGCCACTGGTTTTCAGTTGGCCAACACGCGTCTTTTGGTGAGCAGTAGCAGGGCTTCGTTTGGCCAGTGGTTCTAGGAAAATCCTCACAATTCTGCTTTTATCCTCATTCCGGTACTGCATTAAAATTTCAAAAAGGCGGGTTGACAACGTACCTTTGACATATTTCGGGCGCTTTGGTTTCGGTACTTCCTTGCGCCTCAACTATTAAACGCATTGCAACCTGTACAAACCCGAAGAATATATTTGAAGATGTGTTACCGACGTGACATCAAAATAGCCAATCAAATGAAATTATATTTTCGGAACAAGAGCATGCAGTAATTTTTAATGAAATATAAATAATTAAGAAATGGCAGTTGCAGCACGTTCGCATTTACTGCAAATTGCAGTTCGTAATAAAAATAGCTTGTCAATTGCAGTCTGCAATTGACAAGCTATTTTTATTACGAACTGTACCTTAGAGTGCATTTGAACGGTGCTATCAAATAAAACAATTATGTACATTCCTCACCAGAATCACCAGCGTCAGCAGGATATCCATGATAAAAAAATTCATTGCCGCACGAAACTGACCTACTACCACGAAATTTATGAAATTAAATCATAAATATGGTCATAATCTTAAATATCATTTAACATATGTCGAAATGTTTCAAAACGTAGAATGGTTTCCAATATATACTTGGAAGTAAATAGTTCTAAGAAATACTTGGACGTGCATGTCTCGCATACAAGAGAATCCATTGCAGCAGTGGAGCAGAGCGATGTAATCTTCAGCGCAAGCCGATACCACAGAAGCCGGGACTAACTAATAAATGCAACCCGCTGCCCAGCCGGAACCCAGATTGGGTCACGCAACTGACAACTAAGCGATAATCAGCCTGGGCGGCTTACTCGTATTATGCTGTCCCTCTACAGATCATGCTAACCCCAATCGCCTTAGCATTTCTATATTGCACTGATATTTGCATGATTTCGCTCGAAATTCACCGCATACGTTCTGGAAACTACTTGCTAGCTGCTTTGAAACTTTCCGAATACAATAAGATATACTTCTTGATCAGGAGGCGTTATTTGCATTATCAATAACCGTGTACATAACCCTGCTTTCCGGATTTCAGACAGCAGTTTGCGCAATAATAAATTGACACTTTGATATATTTTCGTTTCCGTAAAGATCTGTTCCGGTTTCGTGCTGCGGCCAAACGGCTTACGGCTCTAATGCTGGATCCGACTGTGATCCAGATACGGAGACCTAAACGGAATAGATCCCGTGGAGTGAGCTATGCGATCAGTATAGCGAACTACGCGGAATCGCGAAACGTCGCACCGCTAATAGCTGACTTTTAATAATATTGAAAGTCTGGAGACCAGAAATCAACAAGTGATCGGCGCAGCTCGATCACAAATCGTAGAGCCAATTCAACAGTGTGTAACACTGTGCAGCACGTGCTAAGCCGCGCCCACTAATAAAGCGCAAGCCAATCAGAAGCGAGACACAACACAGACCGTAATCCAAAGGCGTAGCGCCTAGCGCCACGGACGTGAACGCTAGTGAGCCTCGTCTCACATGCCTCTGGGGGGATGCCGAGCTCCGTTGAGGCTGGACACACTCCCGAATCCACGAAAAGACGGTCGCCGGTGTCTGTGCGTGCTCAAAAACATCAAATTCTCTTATTCCATTTATCACATCAATTCCATAAGGCACAATTCCATTTAATACGATGTGAATAAAGAGATCCATTTATAAAAATACTATTCCATATCAATTTTAATACAAAACAGATCAACAGTTAAAAGATCAACAAAAGTATTAATCAAATGTAGACTAGGATCCTCCACTTCTGACTCGTAAAGGTCACAGGTCCTGTCCACCGTTTTCCGCACTTTTTGGCCTATTCCGCTCTGTTGAGCGATCCCGCGCATCCGTAGTGCGACTTTTCATCACAATCCGCTTGAGAATCAGGTGCGTATCCAGTACGACTTAGGAATACTGCTTCAATCTTTGGAATACGGTGCGTATCAATTGTACGACTTTCAAATGAGATCCGTTAAAAGTCACGGAGGGACGTCGTATAGACAAGCGTAGTTCGTTTCCTCCCTGGTAAAGGTCATCCTTTGTTGAGATGATCCGTTGTGATGTGCGACTCGGTTTGGGTTAATGGTCCCAAAAGGTCATGCGACTTAAATTCTGCTACGGTGACTCTCTTGGGCGGTAATGATCCCAAAGGTCATCCAACTTCTCTTCAAACTTCCATCAAAGGTCATGGAGGAACTTAGCCAATTTTCTGCGGCCGTCAAGCATTTCTTCGCTTGCCTCCCTGGTAGAACTTGCCGGTTGACCTTTCCGTCGCACATCCCACTTCAATATGCCTCGAGCGGCCAGAGTGCCGGCAGAGTTTACCGTAACATCTCTGATGGGGCCGGCTAACTACCGCATTAAATTTACCCCATGACGCTTCCACATCCGATCTTGGACTCTTGTTCGCCGCCTGTGGCCCAACTTCGGTACGAGAGATCCGGCTTGGTTACCGCTATTTCTCTCGTTAATTTTCAACACTGAATCGCTCGGAGAGATTGCCGGCATAGTTTGCCGTAGCAACTCTAATGAGGCCGGCTGACTGCCGCATCAAGTTTACCCCATCAAAATTTCCACCTGCTGTCTTTCTCTTTTTCGCCGCTTGTGGCCCACTTTCGTATGCAAGAGATCCGGCTTGATTACCGTAGTTTCTCTTGCCAATTTATGACACTGAATCGCGTAAGGAGGAGAGCCGGCTAACTGCCGTAGCAACTCCTTTGGGGCCGGCTTTATAGACCGAATCAATTTCAACCCCAATCGATGCTCCACATGATTTCTTTACCCTTTCTGATTCTGTGCTATAAATGCTGAAAACAACAAATACACGAATACGGTTTATGTGAACAAGTCATAACGCCCTCATATACAACACCATTTTTCATTTGTGTGACGTGCCGACAAAATGCCGTAGACGTCCTTTTTAATAGTGTGATCCTAACGATCAACATTATTCCATTTCATTTGAGTCGCCTTCGCCATCTCTTGGCGGGCGCCTCTTAGCGTTTTCCGGTTGATTACGGTCAGACGTCCGGTCAATTGGTTCCATGGAATCAACTGCCATGACCTTTTCGGGGTCAACTTCTCGCTGACCACGGCCTTTACCTTGGCGACTTCTTTTAACCGCCTCGACTCGATAGCGTGCGTCATTTTCCTCCAACCGGAGTCTCCGGTTGTTAGGGTCATCCGCCAATCTCCGTTGCACGTCGGCGAGGTTATCGCGGAGTTGCTGGTTCCGTAGGCCACGTCGTCCAATCTGGTTAGGAGCGCGTTCTGGGCGCCGATCGCTTTTCTTTACAAGGAACTCGTCGATGTACATTTCAACTCCGTCAAAAGGTTCGACGTAGTCACTTCCCATGGTGTCTTTAATCTTATTAATCCTCTCTTCCACTTGGGAGGCATGGCGTTGTGTAAGATTGCCCTTTTCCATTCGTATCTTGCACTTTTTCAACGCCTTTCTTGCCGTATGGGCTATCCCGACATGTTCCATCGGTTCTCCCAATTTCGCCACGTGAGGTCGGAAGAGCGGTGGGATATCGTCCTTCATAGTATTTGACACCAACTGGTTCTGTGTCTTATAGTGTGCCAATCTCGCAGCGAAGACCTTCTGCCCCATCCTTCTTGCGGCATGGTCTTTAGGATCCAAGTGTAATCCGATCGATGCTCTTGCTGCAAGCAACTTGAAGGCTGGATTCACGTGTCGTAAGACAAACTGAGCCACATATTCTTGTCGTTCGGGATAATCTCTATAATAGAATTGTGTCATCCCGATTGGGTCAGTCGTATCCAGTGGCACGTCCAACAAATTCAAATCCAATAGGCTATGTAATCCGTTTCGTCGGATAGGGAGGTAACAATCCCTTGCTGAGTCGCGGGGAATGTATAATTGACGGAAAATTCCTTGTTCCACTCCCTCTTTAATTTCTTTCGCATAGCCCGAATCGAATAAAAATTGACGCAGCTGATTCAAAATTGTGTGGATCTTATTCGCATCCGCCGAATCGTCTTCAATCCCCATATATCGGCAGATTTCCGTCTTTTGTTCATCGGTGTCGCGCATATCGTATACCATGTCGATTGTGTCGGGGTGTCGGTTATTGAATCGGGAAGTCGTTCGCCGACCGACTTCGCGACGTTCATCCGGTTCGCGCCGACTTTCTTGTTCGCGTCGTCTGCTCTGCGGCGGTTCAATACCCGTCGATGTGGATGGTTGGGGGTCACTGTCAAGGACCACATTTCTTCGGTGTATCACGTTATCTTGGGACGCTTCTGCGGCTGAACCGAGCCCTTCCATCATATCATCTTCTTGCGCCGCAGGCGCTTCTGCGACTGAGCCGGGCCCTTCCATCGTGTCATCTTCCTGTACCGCACTCACGATGGGATTCACTACATGGACTGTCGATTCCATCCGCTGATACTTCGGGGGTGAATCTTCCCGTTCTGCGCTCGATGACCTTTTGCTTGCGCCAGATTCAAAACCCGCATAATACCTGGCTCTTTCCTGCCATCGTTTATCCTGTGGGTCTGGCGTTCGATTTCGCGTGTGTTCGCGCCTTTTATCCCATGACCTTTCGGGTGTTGACATTCTAACATTGCGGTTACGGAATCCAACTTCCAACGGCACCTGATGACCTTTCTTTTCAGGCTCTGTACGGTAAGTCTCCGCACGCCGTTGTTCTTCACGTCCTCTTGTCGCGGCCAAGATCTTTGCCGTATCGATTTTCCGCTGAATACTTGTCTCGGTTATCTCATTTCCATGGCGCACCCATCCTCTTCCGCCACGGTAATCGCGATCACGGGAACGTTCGCGTGACCTTTCGCTGCGGTAATCCCGTGTCCTTTCACGAGAATGTTCACGTGACCTTTCGCTCCGTCTTTCAGAGATTCGCTCGTGTTCCCTTGAATGTCCGCGTGACCTTTCTCTATGCGGAGGGGAACGGGGCCGTGTGAACACGTCATCTCGTCTGAATCCTCTGAGCGCCTGTAGAACATTACTCTCGTTCTGACGGGATTTGCGCAGTCTTCCATACGTTCTTCAACTGCCTTCTTTATGTATGGTGCCGGAGCGAAACCCTTCTGCAGTCTCAACTTTTCTCCCGCAACAGCGCATCAAATAGTTCCTGTTGCATAGCGGCCGGATCACTCGTCAGCGTGTCAATCTGGATGATAAGAGACTGACGTGTAAGTTGCGCTTCTTCTTCGTTGAGGCTGGCTGTCGGTACAGTTGAACTCGAGGGTTTTGGCATCGCCTCTCTTGCGGCCTGTTCGCTCGCCTTTTGATTCGCCGCATTAATCTTTGCCCGGAGTTCGTCCTCCAGCTGTTGCCGCCGCATCTTTTCCTGATCCTCTTCAAATTTCTTCCGGTATGCGTCCGTTTGTGGGCATTTTAACGGCTCCAAGGTCTCGTCCCAGCCACTTTCGTTATTCCGGATCGCTTCCCGATAACGATCCTCGAGTAGCATTCGCTCTTCAACTGGGATACTGCCGTAATTCCTCGCACTAATGAGGTTTCGAAAGACATCCATGTTCCCGCGTTTAGCTTCCATAAGTCCCACGAGTGAGACGATGTGTGGGTCCCCCAACTTGTGAACACATGTGTAGCACGGGAACTTCTTATCAACTTTCCTGTTATTCCTTAAACAGTCCGGACACTTTGGGTTATAGCCCGTAGATCTGTTTATCTCCGATGCGGATCCTGAGCTTTTAGGAGTGGCTTGACCTTTCTGTGCCATTTTCTCCGTTTTGAATCTGCAATCAGAAAACAATCCATCATAGTAACTTTTCCACGTTAATCTTTCCATCTTATCCATTATCAAGGCTTCTCTATCATTTTTACGCCTATTCCGTTACTGAGCTGAGACTTTCCTAGCTCCTGCTGCCCTCTCTATCACTGTAACGTGGTGACCTTTCTCACGTTATCAGTACTTTCTGACTACTGTGACCTTTTCTATTAGTCTTATCAATCGAATTGACTTTTCACTTTCATTTTTCCGTAAAACTTTTCTCATTCGTTTTTAACTGTTTTATGCTTTTTATGTAATATGCAGGGTTCATTACTCGCTGCATATTACACTCGTCCCATTCACTCAGACTCTTTCGCCGGCGGGTTATACGGTTTGAAGTCCACTCGGCCGTCCTTATTAATATGCAGTGCATTCTCCGCGATCAGAGCTTCAACGGCGTTTTTGATCCACTCTTTATCGTTTTCAATGTTCAAATCTCCCAGTTCGTAATGGACGGCCATGAAGTTCGAAAGGTCATTCCAAGACGCTCCATTGGTACCGCCAATGGCGTCCAAAGCCACATCTGTGATGGCTATCTTCCAGGCCTCCAGCTCCATTTTAAGTCTCGGTGTACGATCCGTGCCCTGTTTCGGAAGGTAGTAAATAACTTTGTTGTCCTTGCTATATTTGCATCCCAACTTTCCTTCCTTATACGCCCGTTTAAGGACTCGCTCGCTCATGCTGAGTGACGATCTTCCTTTAGAATTTTCGGCGACTTGTCTTTTCAGTTCCGTCCCAAGCATCTCGTGTTCTCTGGTAATCTGAATCGCCGCCTGGACTTCGTTCCATGTCCGGTTATTAACATCCAACGGTGCTCCTAACGTGTAATCTGTCGGCTCTTTCGTTTTTGTACCGCTATTCTCCGTTTTCTGGGGGGATATTGCCGAGTCCGTTGCTTCTGTTCTCTCCATTTCGTCAATCCTCAATTTCGCCATTGAACCAGATGATGACTGTGCCGATTTCGGTTCATCAGCTTTCTCCTTCTGTGGTAAAGTCTCGTGACCTCCCACTTCATCTGCTGACTTCGGCCGCTCTTTCTCAAAAGCCTCCTTCAATGGTGTGAACAATGATTTCTGGTACACCTGTCGCGCAGATGCAGCTTCTGCTTCTGCCGCTGCCTTGTCCATTGGGAGCATGACCTTTTCTTTCTCCCGTTTTTCTGAAGTCCCATGACCTTTCGGTTGAGTTTCTTCCGTCACAGTTCCAGATGTCTCTTGACCTTTAGGCTTTTCTGTCGCCGGTTCCAAAGGCGTTGGGGCTGATTTGTCATCGTCACTTTCTTCCGATTCAGTATCCATGGGTCCCTTCTTTTCGACACTTTCGGTGCTTGTGCTTTAACCCGAACTGTTTCTTCCTCCGCTGTTAACTGCGCGATCCGATTCAGTATGGGAGTTGTTGGATCTCCACTCGATGGCACCTTATCCATCTCCTGACTCTCGGACATATGACAGTGGACTTGTTTTTCCGGCGGTATCAGGCCTACTCTCGTATATCGAATCGGGTAACCTTTATGTGCGTTTGTTGTAGAGAGGATGTTCTGTTTTATCATCCTGGGCAACACGCGTTCAGTGGCCGTGTCGATTTCCTTTATCAGTCCCTTTCCGTCATTCCACACGGCGTTAATGTATTGGCTGATCCGGTGACTCGTTGACCCCAACGGGCTTGTCATTCCGCGACTGCCCTTTCTACTCGCATTGAGGTGTCTTCATTTGGAGTCGTCAGCGACTTGTCCGAGCTTGACGGTCTGAATAGTTTAGCCTTATACGCGAAATTCGGATGTTTCTGGAGAAGTTTTCCCGCATTCCGAGCGTATTCCAATACCACATCGAATTTCTGTTTGGTAAAACTACGGTGTTTATCCTTCCTCAGGTATTTCTTTAAACCCGTTCTGAATTTGGACGTTACTGATGTGGTTCTTACTCGTGTAAAGTGCTTCTCCGCTCCATTGAACGCATCAATAATTTCGTCAATCGTGGTCATATTATCACTGTCTGGATCTTCGAATTCTGCTTCATCTCCCGAGTAATCGAGTTCACTTTCTCCATCCGGTTCGATGTAATTGGCCATCGCCAATGCATCAATTTTCCTGGCCTCCTTTCCTTTCTTTTTCGGCTTTGTGGGTTCGCTCTTTGCCTTTTTCCCTTTTTCAAGAGCCTCCGCTAGGCTTCCTGGCTCCACGGTTCTTGATCTTGTCGTTTTCGGGTCCGTGTGTGACCTCGTACTAACCGTCGAAGTACTTGGAAGGCTCACTTCCGATGCTTCCGATTCACGAGACGTCTCTCGTTTTGCTTTTTCTCGCGCTCCTTTTTCCCTACGCTCTTTCGGAGTAGATGCCGAGATGACAACTGGAACAATCTGTTTCACAGCTATGACCTTTCCTTTGGATGTTGACGGCTCAGGCTCGGTGACCTTTGACTTTGATGCGCCGATTCGATAACGAATTTCTTTGGGATAATAGGTACGGATGACCTTTCTTCCGCTTCACCGACTGATTCATCCAATATCTCGACATCATGGGACGACGGTTCGTCTTTCTTCTTTCTTTCTCCCTTTTTCTTCCGGGCGCTCGTACTCTCGCTTTCATCACCACTCTTTTTCTTCTTATCTTCTTCTTCCTTCCGTTTCTTTAGGAATTCACCTTTCTTGACCTTCTCACGGTTCATGGCCTCTTCTAGTTTAGCCGCTTTCCTCGGTTTGACGACCACTTTTGGGGGCTGTTTATCTTCCTCGTGCTCCTCGCCCCTGTCGTCGTCTTCGTCGGCCTGTTCCTCTGCCGAATCATCGTTAGCTTCCTCCTCTTCTGATTCTTCCAGTTCCGATGGTCTCCGGGTACTCTCCGTTCCTGCCTTTTCGGCTACAGAGGCCTC
Source organism: Paramacrobiotus metropolitanus (assembly GCF_019649055.1). Classification (NCBI taxonomy): domain Eukaryota; kingdom Metazoa; phylum Tardigrada; class Eutardigrada; order Parachela; family Macrobiotidae; genus Paramacrobiotus; species Paramacrobiotus metropolitanus. The sequence goes on along the minus strand of NW_026570256.1, from coordinate 1,047,604 downwards.
TGCCATCTCTCCGGCTCCACCTTCTTGTGCCGGGTCTAGGGCCTGACCTTCCAAGTGCGGTGTTTCTTTCGTTTGTCCCTGTGTGACGATCTCCCATAAGGGGTTTTTCTTTGCGTCATAAAACACCGTCTTGTACGCTCCGTTTTCCATTTTTCTTGTGAGTCGGAAATGAGCTTCGTCTATCTCCGCTCGATGTCGCATCATGCTGATCAGCGTATTCGCTTGAACTAGAGGATCCTGACGTTGGCTTACTGGTATTAAGTTCCACAACTGTTCAAGTGCTTCCCGATTGGCGTGCTCGGCGCTTTCTTCTGACACGTCCCATGGAGCGTATGGAATCGGATCTCCTGTGATCGGATCAACAATTACCGCGGTTATACACTCCGTTGTCCCATCGCCGTAGTGGATTGTCAGCGTCACTTTTCTGCACGTTCCATCGGTATATTTCAGGATCGGCTCGTAATCGTCTAATGTTCGCTTGCTCGGGTCTGGGTCTGCTGTCGGTTTCGGCCGAATTCTCTCTTTCGTCAGCAGTTTCCCGTCCACTGTGTATGTATATGCTAAGTGGTCGTCATTTGTGCCCACCTTAATACGGATCCATGCGTTTTCTTCGACCGCAACTTTGGACACCACGTGCTTCATCATCTGAATGAGGACTCTCGGGTTATGACGTTCCTCCGGGGGAATGAACTGTAATGCCTCATTAACTTCTGTCTTCGCTCTTTCTCCAATTTCAGTTTTGACTGACTTGTCCGCGAGGGGATTGTATGACTCGATCTCCTTATTCGTTCTTTTATCAACGATCCGAGCGGTGACCTTTCGTTCGTTATGGTCAGTTCCAGTGTATTTAACTGTAAAAGTCCGGCACTTTGGAAGTCGAACTGAAGCAGCTTCAGGGTCCGGCGGCGTGGGTGGTGCACTCTTTCTACCCACTGGGATCGGTGGTTTACTCGTCGTGACCTTTTTCGTTCGCCGCTCCTTCTTGTCACTTTCCTTTGGACTTGTCGTCGGTGACCTTACTCTTTTTCCGCTTTTCACGGTCCCGCTAGATGGCTCCGTGACCGAACTAGTACGTCCGCGTATCGACCCTGCAGTAGAGCTGGCTCGTGACCTTTCTGCTCGTTCGGTTAATTCTGTCTCAATTTTTCTCTTTGTTTCAGGAGGACGCTATCCGACATCTCCTCTACGGGTGCTTCGAACTAATGCCTGTGATGGGCCCCGCCACGCTGCTTGTCAGGTGTCCCCTTTCTTTAGGAATCGTCTTAAGGAATATCTGTATCTTCTCGATCATCGGCGGCCATTTCTGTTGGTTAAGGCCGGATGGTACTGTTTCATCGAGGCGATTCTGATCGCCAACTCTTTACGTTTGACTTCGATGACTTTAGTTTTTTCCTTCATCGCGATATGGACTGCTTCAATGATCGCATCCAGGCTCATTAATCTTCCATAGAATGCATGTTCGTCCTCGACTCGCATATGGATTCTATAAAGATCCCGGCACATACGGTTGAAATCCTGGATGGCCGCTGTATCAGCCGCTGTCAATCCTTCTTCGGTGCTCACTATCACGTTTAATCGCGCATCATCGTCTTTCATATCTAGCGGAAGGTGCGGTGAATTATCATGCACCGTTGGTTCACCCGGGGGCGTTGCCCGTAGACCATCTGGTCCGACCTGCTCCAAATTTGGGCCCAGCGACGGCAGTACGCCTCGCAGTCGTGGTGAATCGAACCGGTTTCCTCCTCGCCTCCCTCCTTTTTGTGGCGAGTTCCGATGAGGTCTTTGCGCTCCCAATTGCTGTGGCGTCCTCAAACGCGGTGCTCCAATGTCCGATAGTGACAAACCTCCTGTTTCCGGGAAGGGTGGCAAGATCGGCGACGCCCTTTGTGACTGCACTGGAGTCGCTAACATTCCGCCAAATCCTCCGTGTCCCATAAATCGGCTCGGTGTAGTCTGTTGCGGTGGCGGCATCAACATTCTTGCCGATCCCATCACTTGCGGTGGTCCCATCAGTGGGGTATACGATCCCGGATGCGATTGATAAGGGGCGCTCGTTATTTGTCCCGAATACTGGGTTCCGGCAGATAAGCCGTGGTGCACCCAGTTAACCGTGTCTTGATAATTCGTTGGCTGTCCTGGATCGTTATACACATAATACCCCGGGCCGCCGTAATAACCTCCTATGCCTGGTTCGTTCTGTGCCGTTCCAACTGACGACGTCGACCCTTCACCATATGAGGTGTCATACTCATATTCGCCTTCCATTCTCTTTGGAGTCGATGTCTTTAATGGGTTTCCGATACTTTCCGAATCCGAAATCTCTGAATTCTGTCGTTCCAATCTGTCCATTAACTGAGCTTACCTTCTGTAACAATGAAACAACACTGGTTAGCTTTTTAACGGTGGTGACCTTTTTACACCTTCCCAACTCCTATTTTAAGTGAGGTAAACCCCTTATTCGTATTTATGTGGGTTAATTTTCTCTGCGTCCTTTAGTTATCCGATCAAGGAGTTCTTTGTCGGCCGCATCTTCCACTTCACCTTTCTGGGTCAGCAATTCTGTAGGAGTTAATTTCTTTTCTTCTGTTTAACCTTTCTCTCCTCAATGACTTTCGCTATATCGCGGCCCAATTGTTCAGCTTTTGATTTGACCGCTTCTATCTCCTCCTTTATCTTTTTTATGAGGTCATTCTCATTGCCGGTAGCAGTGCGTGGTTCGAAAAAATTCGAATCGCGCTCTGATATCTCGGCGCCAGTTCGCTGTTTCGAAAGGTCATCTTTGTCTCCGGTAGCGGTGCGTGGTTCGAAAAAAGGATCTTGGTTCGGTTCGAGTTCTTTTTGCGAAGCGCGTTTGGCTACTTCATCTTCAGTTCCTGGTGACCTTTCTGCCAAATTCCCAGCTTCTGCGTTCAACTTGATTGTAACTGCTGTTTCAAAATCCTTATCTTCTTTCCTTTTTCTTCCTCTTTTCTTTATTGGTTTATCTTCGCTTTCACTCTTGTTCATCCGAGCTTCATCCGTTTCGGGTAGGGGAGGTGGTTCGAAAGGAGTCTCTTTTTGGGGCTTAAGCTCTGCGTCTTCATCCGGCAATGGCGGGTGCCATAACTTCAAGCGATCGATCGAGACCACCTTCAAGTCCGCTCCTTTCTTTGGGTTTTGTTCAATAACCTCCGCTTCGTTTGCTCGCGGGAAGCTAATGATCTTCCATACCTTGTCATATTTCGATTTGAAGTCCGATTGGTTCTCTTTCTTTCCTTGTTTCGTATCCTTTGGAAGTCGTATCAACACAAGGTCGCCGACTTTGAAGTTCGGTTCCGATTTCTTCTTGTTATAGATTTCCGCGTTCTTTTCGTACGCATCTTTGATGTTACATCTCGCCACTTCTTCGGCAAAGGTCAAATTCTTCTTCATGGTCTCTACCCATTCGTCTGGAGTTCCATAATCATCGGGTATATTCGTTTTTGTGACCACGTCTTCCGGCATTGTCATTTCTCTGCCGTGCAGCATATAATATGCTGAATATCCGGTCGTGGCGTGTACGACTCTGTTCATCGCCGAAATGACATATGGGAGGTACTTATTGAACTTTCTTTCATTCCCCGCTTTCAAGTATTGCGCCAAGCCATCCGCAATAGTTTGCATCTGTCTTTCAACTTGGCCTTGACCTTCTGGATGATATGCTGTTCCGAATGTGTGTTTGATCTTAAACACATTGGTGACCTTTGCCAATACTTCAGCTGTAAAGTGTCGTCCACGATCCGTATGTAGGATGTGCGGTGCTCCGTGCACCAGTATCACGTGCTTGACAAACACTTTTGCAAACTCTTTCGCCGTTGCTGTCTTCATTGGTACTGCTATCACGTATTTCGTCAGCTGGTCGATGAATACTGCTATATACTTATATCCGCGTTTCTTCGTTGGTAACAACGGTCCTTTCAGATCCGCGTAAACTCGGAAGAACGGATGTCCCACTTTAATCTCTTGCAATTTCCCGGGTGGGCATTTCCTCGGTGTCTTACGAAACTGACATCCTTGACAGGCAGTTATATAATTCTTTACATCGGTACTCATTCGATCCCAATAATATCTCAATCGGATTGCTGTCAATGTCTTCTCGAATCCCAAATGTCCCGCTGCTCTCTCATCGTGCAATGCGTGGATTATCGCTCTTCGCATTGACAACGGTACCACATATGTCCTTTCAAGTTTTCCATTTTTATCCTTTACTCGGTACAGTATGCCATTCCATAACTGGTAATGAACTTCAAATTTCGATCGCGTTTCGGCATCTGGTAGATGTTCCAATTCATCTATTATCATCGCCAGATGGGGATCCTTCAGCTGTTTATTCCGCAACTGCAAGTTCGAGTCATCTTCTTCCTCCTCGTCACCTTGAATGTTAACAATGCGGACTGTTGCCGTACTGAGTTCGTTCCAATCCTTGATGACCTTGCACCGCGGTAACGGTTTGTACCTCTTTTTGTCTGTTTTGGGAATCTCAACAACTTGATCGGACACTCATTCAGCGCTTGTGTCACTTTGTCCTTTTCCCAAAGGTCATTCCGACTTTCCACCGTTTCGTCAAGTCCGGTGACCTTTCCATTTTGATCTCCGAATTCCGCGTTAAGTCCGGTGACCTTTCCATTTTGAGGTTCTGGTTCCACTTCAAGTCAGGTGACCTTTAGGTCACTCACGGTGGGCAACCAACTTTTTACCCGGTTCACTTTTGCTTCCGTTTCAGCCGACTCGTTTGCCGTAGCTGAGGTGACCTTTAATCGTTTTTCTCGTTGTTCCGCCATCTGTAAGAACAACTGACCAATTTCAATTGCTGGTTCTTTTGTGTCAAATTCCTTCTTATAATCCTCGAAGTTCGGGATCTCATCAAATTCCTCTTCCTGACACGTCGGACCTTCGATTGGTGCTCTCGATAACGCATCCGCATTGTCGCAGTATTTTCCCGGTTTATATTCAATTTTGAACTGATGACCTTGTAATGCCATCGCCCATCTCGTCAGGCGCGGGTTCATTCCAACTTTATTCGTTTCCGACCTCAATAGGTTGGTCAGCGCCTGGTGATCCGTTCTTACGGTGAATTCCGCATAATCAATAAACGGCTTGAATTTTCTGACAGCAAACACTACCGCCAGACATTCCCATTCCGTTACGCCGTAATTTCTTTCAGCTCCATGTAACACGCGACTCGCATATGCGATCGGGTGGCCATCTTGAGATAATACCGCTCCGATTACCTCTTTACTCGCGTCACATTCAATAACGGTCGGCTTTGCCGGGTCAAATTTCGCCAATACTGGACCTTCGCATAACAGTTGTTTCAGACTGTTGAATTCCTCTTCGTGCACCTTTGTCCAGTCCTTCTTCACTTGTTTATCTTGTCTCAACAGTTCGTACAAATGGCAAGTCTTTTGTGCATATCCCATTATGAACTTGCGGTAATAGTTCGCCAGTCCCAGGAATGACCTTAATTGTCGTTCAGTTTGAGGTCGTTTGAATTCGGATACTGCGGTGACCTTTTCAGGATCCATTCGAATTCCATCTTCACTAAGGATATGTCCCAGGAATCCCATTTGTCTCATTCCGAATTCGCATTTGGTCGGTTTGATCGTGAATCCCGCTTCGACTAAACTCATTAAGACGTTTCTCAAATTCTGCATGAAGATCGCCCAAGTTTTTCCGGCGAAAATCACGTCGTCAATGTACCCGAAAACGCAACCCTTTCTTTTCGCTTTCGACAGTACTTTATCCATACACAATTGGAATGTTGCTGGTCCATTACAAACTCCAAATGGCATTCTTTTAAATCGATACATTCCGTCTTGCGTTACAAAGGTCGTCTTGTTGATTGACGCTGGATCCATTGGGATCTGCCAGAATCCACTTTGTAAGTCCATTTTTCCATAGTATTTGTTGCCTGCACACGCATCAAGCAACTCGTCCGGATTCGGTAACGGGTAGTTATTCTTCCTCGTCAACTTATTCAGCATAATGTAGTTGACGCAAAATCTTGTTCCCATCGTTCCGTCGCCGTTCTTTTTCACAGCCAGCACGACTGGAAAGCTCCACTCGGCGTCTGACGGTTCGATCACATCTTGTGCCAACATCTCTTCTATATGCTTTGTTAATGAATTCACGGCCTGTCCAACTCGTTCTGGCCGGGTTACATTTGACTGGTTTCGCGTCTCCCGTATCGATAACGTGAGTGACCCTTTCACATCTCCGTACGGTTTCTTTGACGTCGGTAAGACTTTCCAGAATTCCCAGAACGCGTTGTACACGTCGTTCTTTTGTTCCTCAGTTAGGTCAGGTCCTAATTTCAGATTTCCAATTATTTTTGTCAGTTCCGCTTTCGTCGTGTCATCCACCTCTGGGTCTTCGAGCACGTTCTTTACTGTCCCAGCGTTGACCTTTACATTTTCCATATGTTCGTACGGTTCAACGTATCCGAGAAGCTGATTTTTCTTCACGACTCGGTATTTGCTACTGTGATTCGCAATGACGATTTCAAAGTATTTTCCCCTGTGATCCGTCACTCCTGCCAACGGTTGCACTTCAGTTTCCACTTGTGGGACCGGTGTAAACATCAACTTGCTCTGAGCCGGTGCATATTTTCCCATCTTGACCTTTACCCGTGTGCAGTTTGACGGTTTCAATTTGATTCTTTGATCACTGTAGACTTTGATCACATCCTTCGACATTCTAGCCTTTTCCACTTTCAATCTTCTGACTTTAATATCCTTTTCTTTTTCTTCATCCACCTCGTCGTCTTCATCCAAATCTAGTAAGTCCTCTTGTTCTGAAAGGTCACTTACACCCGAATCTTCTGAAGTCGTTGAGTTATCGCTTGAACTCGTCCATTCCGAGTCAGAATCGCTGCTCTCATATTCTTGTGCAGCGGCTTGACCTTTGTCAGCCTTTTCAAGTGGACGCTCATCAACTCCTTCATCGTCTGATGAAAGGTCACTTTCATTTTCTCGTGAATCACTAAGTTTTTTCGTTTTTAAATTTTTGAGCAGAGGTTTGTCCGTTTCCTTTGCTTTTCTTCCATTTCGTGCAGCGACTCTTGGGTGACTCCTTGCTACCCGGATTCTCGTTGATGACCTTTCCGACTGATCAGAGTTTGACCTTTCTTCTGCCTGCTTTGACCTTTCCAAATCGTCAATCTTTTTAAGGCTCATTAATGGCTTTTCGGTCGACTCGACCGGCGGGCATTCCTCACCGTTATCGAGTGACCTTTCCCCGTTTTTTGCTTCTGTTACTGGGTTTTGCTGTTCATTCGATATCCTTTCAACTTCCTCTTTGAACTTCTTCCACATTTCTCCTCTGTCCGTTAACATCTGTGCAATGTCGAAGGCTGATTTTGGACTTTCTTCCGTCTCTTTCGATCCTCCTTCAGCTGTCTCTTTAGCTGTTTCTTCCTTCTCCGCTTCTTTCATAGTCTCTTTATCAACTTCATCCTGTCGGACCGTCTCGTAACCTTTAGGCCGTTTGGGACCGACAAAGACACAATTTGCCATCAGCTCTTCAGTGACCCAGTCATCACTCGGAATCGTTTCGTACATGTACCAAGTATCACCACCTCGTTCTGGGTAGTCGACTCCATCTGGATCTGGTGCAAAGGTCACCTTTTTCTTCTCCATTAATCCCGGTAACCTTCTTTTCCGGGTTACTTGCAATTCGCGCATCTCCTTTGCGTCGAATATTGGGATCTCCGTTTCGAATTTCCTCCAGTATTTGTCGAATATCTGCCAGTTATCATCTTTGAGTGCTTTACAGAATACCACCACCGATTCATAAACCGGTGTACCGAGTCCTGTTGGGAATATGACTGTTCTCCCTTGACCTTTGTACATATGATTTATGCGAAAGTCCCAGAACAGTTCTATTCTCGCTTCTTCCCATAGCTGTACTTCTTCGTTCATTACGTCAATCTCTCTTTCGAGTTTCCGTTCCGTTTTTACCGGGTCAAAGGGATCTTGGATTCCGTTATCCGCACGTTGCTGCCAATGGTTTAGCCATTTTCCTCTCCCCGTAATGAAATTTTTCACACATGACAACCAAGTCCGGTATCTGTTCCAATGGTACCGTTCAATGTGTGGTTTCCACATTTCATTTGTCCGCATGATGCTTTTCACTTCTTTTTGGACTTGACCTTTAAGATCTGCTATTGCAGCGTTACATCTCGGCCATTCTGAAAGGTCATCTTGGGAGGCATCTTGGCAACATTCAGTGCATTCCCATTGTGGTTGCACTCTACACGGGTCCTCGTAGTAACCGTGTCCGCAGCTCCCCCTTCGTTCTTCTGGAGTTAATATCCTCCGATTCGTTTGCGGTTTGATGATCTCCTTCTCCTGTGTTGTGGCTTTCTGCTCACATTCGATTTCTGTTATACTCGCTTCGTCGGAGGATATTTCAATAATCTCTGTTTCATTGTTCAGTTGGTGACCTTTCAACTGTTCAAGCGCTTTGTTGCGGATTTCGCTCGCGAACATCTGTTCTTCTTCGGCTATTCGTTTCAATATCCGCAACCTTTCACTCTTTTTATCCTTCCCGACTTTGGCCGTCTTTATTCCCAGTGCCTCTGGTACTGGGATAGGCTTTGCCCACTCCATGCCAGGCACAAGCGATTGTTTCGCTGCAGCTGTCGCTTCTTTCTGTGTGGCAGCTATCTCTTCAAGTGTTGGTGACCTTTCGTCATTTCCGGTAGCAGATCGAGGTTCGAAAAGATTCGGGGTACGCTCTGGTACTCTCTGCAAACCTTTTACTTCGGTTTCATTTTCGGTAGCAGGTCGTGGTTCGAAAAAGGTCTTGCTGACGTTTTCGGATCCAGCTCTGGCACAAGTTCAACTGGTGACCTTTCATCTTTCGTTCCCAGTGCCTCTGGTACTGGGATAACTTTGTCAACACATTCTTTTTCTGTGGCTCCTTGCTTGCAGTTGTCTGCGATCATACTTCTCCCGTCCGGGAGAAATATGATCGCCTCATCCGTGTCTGGCGCAAGCGGTTCCTTTTTCCTCTCGTTCGCTTTTTTAACATTTCCACTTTCACTTTTCTTCTCCGGTGCCTCTGGTACCGGGATTATTCGTTGGGTAATTTCGTTCTGCTGCATTCTCGTCATTCCCGGTGCCTCTGGTACTGGGATGACCTTTTCTCTTCCCTTTTGTGTCAGTATTGTCCGGTTTAATGTATTTTCAATTTCCTGCTGGATCACTTTCAGCTGTTCAAATGTTGACAATTCTTTTTGCACCGTCTTTTTCTGCTCGATTCCCGGTGCCTCTGGTACTGGGATTAGCGTTTTATTAGCCGTTTGAGCATTTCCCGTCTGTTTTACAAGTTCGGTGACCTTTCCGACTTGAACTTTGGCGACTGGTTTCGGGTCATCTTCTTTCTCTTCTTCACCTTCGTTATCCATCAGTACAAACTTCTTCTCCAAGAAGTCAAATCCCAATAACACCTGGACGTCATCACATTTCGGTCGGACGTAGAATGAATGTTCGCTAGTCTTTTTCCTTAAGGTCACTGGTGCTACGCAGTAGTGCGTCACCAGGAATCCTGACGTTCCGCTAATTCCGTTTATCTTCACCAGTCTGTCTGGTGGCAATGGGAGCATATGAAGTCCATTCTTTTCGCAAAACGGTTTGCTGATCAGCGACGTCTCAGCGCCGGTGTCCAACATTGCGTTGACCTTTATGTCTCCCACTTTCACTTCATGAGTGTACGCTTCAATTCTTTTGGGTAATTTTCCGTTTTGAATCTTCAATGTGTGTATCTTGCATTTCACAGGGATTAGAGATACCGGTCCCGGATCCATGTCGGGAAGCACTTGTCCTTTCGCTGGAGTACTATGACCTTTCAGTATCTCCCTCAACTTGTCAATCCTGTGTGGCACGTCAGTTCGAACATCGTAGAATTTCTGCGGTTTTTTCTTGTCTGCTTGCTTCTCTGCAGCCATTTTACCGCTGGTGACCTTTTCAACATTCTGCACTTGCGGATTTGCTTTTGTGCTATCCCCGTGACCTTTAGTCACTTCATTTATCGTCTCGTGGATCAGTTCCTCTTTGCGGTTTTCATTTCGTTTATCCCGCAGCTTCTCAATGACTTCACTTGTTATTTGGTCAGCTTGCTTCAATTCGTCTGCTTCGCTGTCTTTCATCTCATTTGGTGACCTTTCATATGTTACCATATCATATCCCTTTTCGGTCATCCATTCAATCACCTTTGCAGACACTTCATTGTTCGTTTTCGTCGGGTCGATTTGCGAAGACATCCCGTCTGTTCGGGCTGGTGACTTGTCATTGGCATCCTTTTGTAGTGCTTGTGAGAAGTCCCGTGACCTTTCGACAGCGCTAGTCTGTTGCATTTGCGCCATCTCATTTGACCCTCCTTCCTGTTCATTTTGCGCTAAGTCCTGTGACCTTTCATTGCGCTTTATGACAAATCCGCCGTTTGACAGCTTTTGTATGGGAACTTTTTCTCCATAATTCGACGGTTTATCTTTCGGTGGTGCGTTTCGCGGGTTATTCAGGTCAGCTTGTGCATTCTTGTATTCAGTTGCGTTGAATACTGGAGCAAGGTTCGGTGACCTTTTAACTTCTTTCCCGGTAACCAATTCTTCCAGTCGTTTTCTCTCATGTTGCGTTCGCAGTTCTCGCATGTCCCAGTAATCTTCTTGTGACATTCCACTTTTGTTTCGCTTTCGGTGTCACGGGTATCCACATCCCGTGATTCCCATTCGGTCTGTAGGCCACTTTTGCCATATTTCCTTCCGTTGCAGCGTTACTGCATCCACAAGTGAGTCATCGGAGTTCTGCTGTGCCTGTTCGCTATTCTTTGCTGCGCTGTTCGCAGTGTCAAGTCTGTTTCTTGACCTTTTAACACGACGCTGTCGCCGTGACCTTTAGCGTTCGCACTTGCTCCTTTACTTTTCACTTGGACTTTTCCTACGGAAGGTGACCTTTCATCTCTTCTGTTAGCAGTGACATTCTGCTCCATCCATTTTTGCCTCATCAACTTCTCATCTTCGTCCTCCGAGCAATTCCAGAACTTTGGCTTTGCATCTCCGTAACAGTCACAACATGACTCATTCGCTTTGTCGTTTTCTGCCAAGTATTTCCGGAATTTCGCATGTTGCTCATTTTCCTCTTGTGTCGTGCCATTCTGTGGTTTCTTCTGGTTCAACAACGCCTGTTGAATCTTCGCATTGCGTAATGCACGGCGTTCAGCTAACACCTTTTCGCTGCAATACGGTGACCTTTCATTTTGCTGCGCTGTTCGCAGTGTCGCGCTACCGTCACGACAATTTCCACTCGCAGTACCATTCTGCGGTGACCTTTGGTCTCGTTGCACATATCCACTCGCAGTACCGTTCTGCGGTGACCTTTTATCCGCTTGTACTGGTTTCCCGATAACCAGTTCTTTTTGCTGCTGTGACGGCATCCTTATAGCCGTTTCCTGTGGTTGCGGCATCCATATAGCCGGTCCATTTTCTTTTCGCGCTGACGGCATCCTTATAGCCGTTGCAGTGGTCACATTCACTGCAGTACCATTCTGCAGTGGTGACCTTTCCATTCCCTTTTTATCCGGTGGTTTAGGGTCGGGGCGATCAGTAGGCTCACCGGTGCCTACTGATCTTGCCCGTTTCCCTGAACCGGCGCACCACTTTGTTGCGCGCCCTGCACGTTTCCTTGCACGTTTCCTTGTCCGCCGTTATTTACCGGGACATAATTTTGTCCGCCTCCGTTATTCTGGCCACCACCATTATTTTGGCCACCACCCTGTTGGTAGTTTCCTTGGCCACCTCCGTTTCCGCCGTTTCGGTTGCCGCCATTCCAATTGCCGCGGCCGAAGCCCCTATTCTTTCCTTTGAAGCCGCCTCGGAAGCCGCCACGGTTGCCGCCGCCTTGGCCACCATTTCCGTTTCCATAATTTCCGTTTCCTTGCTGAAAGTTCGCTTTCGCCTGATACCATTGAGCTATCAGGTCATATCCGTTTGCTACCGCCTGGCGCCAGCCGCCCGAATTGCGCAGCCGTTGCCATTCTCTAAAGGCGAACAAGTTCGGGTTCTGATCCGGTGGCGTATTCGCGAACTTGCATCCCTGGGTCTGGTGGTTGCCATACATGCAGTATTGGCACATCTGCACACCATTTGCAACCCATCCGTCAATCATTTGAAACTTGAATTCCGTTCGTGACCCCTGATTCTGCTGGAAGTTATTCTGATTTCCTCTATTTGGCTGGAAGTTGCCTTGACCTTGACCTTGATTCTGGAAGTTCCCTTGACCTCCATTCCAATTTCCATTACCATATCCGTTTCCACCGAAATTTCCATTGCCCACTCCTTGTTGTGGTAATCCTGCATTCATAAGGGCCACATTCTGTGGTGCCGGTGGAGCCACATTCTGAGGTACCGGTCTCACTTGAGCCGCCGCCTGTATCGCAGCTACCATTGCGTATGTAAGTGGCTGTCCCGTCTGGCTATCGATAAAGGTCACCTCCTTTGTGACCTCTTGCACCGGGGCTTCTCTGCGGTATTCAACCGCCTGTTGAACCGGTGCTGCCGCAATCCTTTGTTGTGGCACATTCTCAACTTGTCCTGTGCGAATTGTGACATAGTCCTGGTTGCGTTGACCTTTCGGTGCTTTGTACTTTTCTTCTCCAGCTGACCAATGTCGGAAGAAATCTTTGATTTCGGTTGGCGTTCTACACTGCTGTGTGCGCAGTGCCTTATAAAGGTCACTGTCCGCTCTGCATCCTTCGATAAGGAAGCCGACTGCTTGCTTCTCAGTAATGATCCTTTTCGCCTTGTATTTCATGATCGCTTGATAAAACTGGTCAAGCGATTCTTTTCCAAGGTCGAATTTCCTTGCCATGGCTTCTCGTAAGCCGAGGACTTCTTCATCACGGTCACCATATTCGTCTTTAAATTTAGTCATCCATTCTGTCACCGTATATTCGGTCTCTTCCTGGAGTGCGATTTCTCTCTCTCCTTCGAACCAGGTTTTTGCCGGTCCCTTCACCGCGCTAGCTATTTCGATTAAAATTTGATCATCCGTAAGTCGGTAGGTTCGCTGTGTATCTCGGACCAATTGTGTCCAGCCATTTACCGCATCGCGACTTCCGTCAAAGGTCACTAATGTCGTTTTCCTAGCCATCGAATTTAGCGCCTTTGTCAATTGCGCCGCTGTCGATTCCGCTGTCGGGTCATCCTCCTCTTCGCTATTTTCATCGTCATTTTGTTTTGGTTTCGCCTTTCCGTAACGGGACTTCCGAGAGCGTTCTTGTCGGCTGGAGGGTCTGTCCTTGAGCCTTTCGTCATTATACACATTCGTTTCAATATGCGGGGGAAATTGGGAGGGATCGCCATGACTCGTGTGCGGATAGCCTCCTGATGGTGGCTCTTTGTCATCTTTGACCTTTTCACCATCCTTTTCGTCTTTGACGTTTCCTCTGCCGGTACCAGTTCGCAGCGGCATCTCAAAGTGGAAGCTTTTGCCCGTGCCCGTTTCATGTGCTTTACTGTAACTGGGCGGGGGTGATTCCACTATTGCGGTTCGAACTCCATATTGCAGGAGCTGTTCGTCTTTATGTTTGTTGGACATATTAAGCGTCTTATTTTCGTCTTCGAGGCGTCTGATTTTTAACTGAGATTCCTCCTTCTCGGTCTTCAAGTTCTGATTCTCCTCCTTGACCTTCAACATATGCTGGTGGAGTTGGAACGTTTTCTCCTGGATGACCTTTTCAGTGTCATTCTCCACCTTTTTTATGTGTTCCACCAACTGGGTCACATCTCTTTCCAGTTTCGTATATTCCTCGGCTGCTGCCTTCAGCTGATTCTTCGTTTGGGTGAGCTCATCCTCCCCTGTCATTACCGTTTGGGTCATATCTATCAACTCCGTGTTGAGTTTGATGATTTCCTGTGTCTTCTGGTGAGCCGCTTGTTGCCACTCTTTGTCTTTCAATTCGAGCGCGGTGACCTTTACATCTAGGAGGTGTGCCTCGTGCTCCCATCTCAGACCTTTTTCGGCGATTGTCTTAGCGACTTCTTTCAATTCAATGTTCTCTGCGGTGACCTTTTTGTTATCTTCCTTCAACATCTGGTTCTCGTCCATCACCTGTTTAATTTCGTTGCTCAACCGTGCGCCTTCGGTAGCTGTGAGGTCTCTCAGATCTTTAGCCGCTTGGACGGCTTCATCAGCTCTTCTCTGATGACCTTTCGATTCTCGTTGGAGTATTCCGATATTCTCGTCCCGTTGCTTCAGATCGTTTCTGAGCTTGAACACTTCAGTAGTGTTTGTTAACAGTCGCTGGGTAGCTTCGGCGAGTTTGGTCGCATAGTCGTCCCTCTTTGCTTCAGCTTCGGTAACCTTTTGTTTCAATGCGTCGCATTCGTCCTTCAGTTCGGCTAAGTGTTGTGACCTTTCCGCTGATTCTTCTGACATACTTTCGTTAAGGTCACTGACTGCAAGATGACCTTCCATTTCTCTGTCATCGACCATTTTCAAGTATTCTTCCGCGAGTTCTCTTTGGCGTTCATACTTAATCTTCCATTCGTCCGCCGTGCTCTCCAGGTCAACCTGTTGTTGTTCCAATACGTATATTCGGGCTTCCAGCGACGACAGTTTTTCCCGATTTTCTTTTGTTCGTTTCGTTGCCTGACTTTCCTTGGCTTCGAGTTCGCTTTCCAACTCCCTCACACGAGTCCTCAAAGTCGTTGTGGGACTATTCGGTGATGGTGGTCGTACATTAATGACCTTTCCTGTTTTTGTCCGTTCAATGAGGTGCTCGGGTATTTCCTTGAAGGGTGTCATCCCTTCAGCACGGTCGGCTTCTCTTATCGCGGTTTGGAAGGACATATTCATCGTCGTTTCATCATCCGTGAAATACGATTCATTTGACTCGTCTGAGACCATTGGAGTTGCCCAAAGGTCATCGGCTGAAGTCCTGTCGTTCAGTGAAAGGTCATCCAGTCCCAGTTCGGCAAGTTCCTCTTCGGTGACCTTTGTCTTTTCCGTTTCCGATCGAGTCAGGTTCACATTTTTATCCTGCTCGTCAGTTCCGACAGTGGTAGCATCCAGTTGTGATGCCCCGACTGCTTCCTCTTCCTTCTCTGTGGTTCTGTCCTCCCCAGTGACCTTTTTCTGGTTCATCGGTTTTCCTCCCGCCACAGACGCGGGGGTTTGCTTTCCGTCTCCGCTGGAGCTCTCTTCGTTCTGTGTAGCTCCCAGCGCCACTTGGTATGTGCTATCGCTGCCTTTGCTGTCCTTTCTTGCAAAGGTCACAGCCGCTCGGGTCTGTCTGTCGTGGCCGACTGGACGTGCGAGCGACTTGTATTCCTTTTTATAAGGATCAGCTGCACCTTGCTGTGATCCTCGGGAGCTCCTGCTTCCCTGGCTGTTATTTGATGTCGGTTCGTCGTTGTCTTTGTCCATGTTGATCGGATAACTTGGACGCTCCTGCCAATTGTTCTCACACACGCGTTATTGTATGGTTTATTCAGTTGTCCTAAAGGTCACTTTGTACTTTCGAAATTTTTCTAAGTCCTTGCTAAAGGTCACTTTTCGATTGAAAAATTTCGGTTAAGTTCCGTTTAAAGGTCACTTTTTCAATAAAAAGTTCGAGAGATTTGCCCTAAAGGTCACTTTTCAGACAAAACTTCGAGAGCCTTTTTACAGTTCAGAACACTTTTACGAATAAAATTCTACAGCTGCTGATATCGCTGTACTACTAACTGACTCAATTTCAACTTCGTTAAAAGGTCACTTTTTGGTTCAACTTAATCAGTTCCAACTTTTTGGTAAAGGTCACTTCCAAACTCAACTCAGCTCAAAGGTCACTTCCCAGCTCGATTTTAGTTAAAGGTCACTTTCCAGCTCAATTTAAGTCAAAGGTCACTTTCCAGCTCAATTTTGGTTAAAGGTCACTTTCCAGCTCAATTCAGGTTAAAGTTCACTTTCCAACTCAATTTTAGTTAAAGGTCACTTTCCAGCTCAATTTTGGTTAAAGGTCACTTTCCAGCTCAATTCAGGTTAAAGGTCACTCTCCCTTTCAAATATCTCGTCTCAATTCAAATTTCCCTTTTACAGTTCGAGTTCAACGGAAAATCCCCATTCGGGTTGTTTACTTCGTTCTGATTGGTCCGCTAGCTCGATTTACTCAGTTCAAATTTCAACCAATCACAGCTCAGATAACTGACCAATCACGTTAGTCCGCTTAAATTTTATATCAGCCTGACGTCACGGTCAACGGCCAGACTTGCGCACCGTGTGCAAAATCCCGCCTACGTCTACGCTCAGCTCAGTATCGGCCAATAGAAATTGCAACTTTTACCGTCTAACCAATGCCGTAATTAATAACGGTTTTCTACCTGTTGACCGTCCGTTCCACGGGGGAAGTGATCCAGATGATCCGATTTCTTCTCCAAAATCCGCTCCCGCGTTGCCGCTTTTCCGTAGCGGTTGTGCCGCACGCTTTTAATCTGCTACTGTGCCGGCTGACTGCCGTAGCAACAGTAGTAGTGCTCTACTCCAGTTTGGAGGAGTCTGATCTGGTCTTTTCCGTGCGCCCCTTTTGGCGCTTCGCCGCTTGTGGCCCACGGCTTAGGATTCGCTGAATCCTTGCCGAGTATCAGTGACACCAGTGTAGGTCTTCGCTGAAGACTCTACACCGAGGAACACTGACGACTGAAACTCTTGCACTCTTGCACAGCTAAGGAAACAGCACGGTTCTTCGCTGAAGATACCGTACCGAAAACCGAAGCTGGAAATCCGCGTCCGATGGGGGAAATTGCACCGCTTGTGGTGTGCGCTTTGCTGTCACACAGACCTGCGCCTTGCTGGTCGCGGGTAACACGTCAAATAACAGGCCAACTTTGCCTGACACCAGTCAAATCAGATCAGATCAATTCAAATCAGAGAACCGCTGTCGGCTCTGCTACCATCTAATGCTGGATCCGACTGTGATCCAGATACGGAGACCTAAACGGAATAGATCCCGTGGAGTGAGCTATGCGATCAGTATAGCGAACTACGCGGAATCGCGAAACGTCGCACCGCTAATAGCTGACTTTTAATAATATTGAAAGTCTGGAGACCAGAAATCAACAAGTGATCGGCGCAGCTCGATCACAAATCGTAGAGCCAATTCAACAGTGTGTAACACTGTGCAGCACGTGCTAAGCCGCGCCCACTAATAAAGCGCAAGCCAATCAGAAGCGAGACACAACACAGACCGTAATCCAAAGGCGTAGCGCCTAGCGCCACGGACGTGAACGCTAGTGAGCCTCGTCTCACACGGCCTTAAAGACCGGCAGCCGCTTTTCGAGCTACGCGTATAGTACAGGTGCTCAAAACATGTTATTACAGTATTATTGGATGCCTAAAAACTACAAAATCGTTATGCAACTATTGTTCGATGTTTGACTGATTAAAGGTTTACAGGTCAAGTGGTTTCTCGTTTTTATGATATGCGTTGCATAAGAAAGACAGGAATCACTGCAATTAAGAAACTTTCCGATGTCGTGTTACAGTTTACAGTGGTATCGGCTGATCTGAGAAACTCTATTTTCGATAAACTCGATCGCGTTCAACTGAAAATACGTTAACCTGAATACAACTATGCGATATTGTGCATACATACATGTCATGTACGCGTATAATGCATACATGTCAGCCGAAAATGCCAAAAAAGGCGGCGTCTTGAAGCCTATGACTCTTTAAATTCTGACATGAAGGAACTAACTTTATTGCAAAATTATGACGAATTACTAGCCGATTCAGTCTATAAAAAGCGACAAGGCCATAATTTTTCTAATGGACACGACACATTCGATTCTGAACATCCTCCTCCCACTCTTCACTGCCCACACACATTCTGCACACAAAAATTCCATTAGGATCGACCGCCTTTTTAATCCTACGCAGTCTGTCATAGTTAACTCCCCATGACGCATTCTGCCAATTAGGCTCCTCCAATGCTATTTCGTTAGAATACACTCCCGTATCCGGGTAGGCATCGCGCCACACCTGGAATCCCCGATTCAGCGCCGCCATCTTATCTGTGATAACTGCTTGCGGTGTCCTCCCATCCCAGCCGGTAAACATCAGCGTGATCCACGTTGCCCGTCGCCAGGCTGGGGTAAGGGAGGTCTCCAAAGAGTCTGGATCGAAAGTACGCACGACGTTACTGGTCACCACCATGATCGCCAGTCCGTTGGCGACACCATTCTGTTTGACACCCGCCATGATGGCGGCTGTTAACTTTTGGGGATCCGCCAAAGCTGATCGTGGGACGAAGCGAGATCCCAATGTCACACGGAATCCAGAGTAAAACATGTCGAAGACGCCGATCGTATCTGTCCAAATCCGCCATTCCTTAAAAAAAGAGTAAAAAATAAATACGATGAATATACTCAACCATATATGGAATATACTACGTATACTTCGTATTCCATATGCTCAACCATATACTCAACGCTTTGCAACCAGAAATTGCTAACGTTTTGATTTGCGTCATAGACTCATAGCGTAAAAAATATACATTCGGAAACCTACTTCGAAGGAATTAAAATGTTGTAAATAATTCTCGCCAGCTGTCGGACTTGGTCCCACGGCAATCCCCACTCTGGACTGCACCGCAACCAATCCCTCCTTGAAATCTATCATAGCGTCCAACGCATCCAGACGATCCGCCGGTCTCAAGAACATGAGACTAATTCCAAACTGTGGTAGGTAATTTAAATACCCGCCCCACCCAGCCGCTTCCAGTGCTGTAGTATATTCCGCGAGGACTCCCACAACCTGTCCTACTTGCTCCGTTTCCAGCTTACCGGTTAGGTTTGCGTGGAGCACCAGCATCGTGTACGCAAAGAGTCCCTTAGGAATGTAGTGCAGTTTGTAGGTGATGGAGGTGACAATTCCGAAAGTCCCGCCCCCACCGCCGCGCATCGCCCAGAGGAGGTCTTTATTCTGGCAAGCGTTGGCGGTCAGAAGTTCGCCGTTTGCCGTTAGCATTGTCACTTGTAGGACGTTGTCCGCTGCTAAGCCGAATGCCGGGGAAAGTGGACTGTGCCCGCCGCCAAAAGTGAAACCACCCGCTGCGCTAATGTCGTAGCAGTACCCACCAATCATTGCGTAGGCTCCGTTAAAGTCCTCCTCTAGCTGTACGTACATGAAATCTTTAAATACTCATACGACTACGAGTGTTAAGTAACTTAATATGAATAAGACTATTTAATTTGCTGAGGGGTTTATGTAATTCAGCTTGACTTTAAAAGAAGGATTACTGTACTTTTGGGTAGACATCGTTCCATGTTTTTCCAGCCGGCACCGTAATAACTGGACTATTAAACCGATGGCTGCTATCACAGCAGGTTGGCATAAAGGTTAAATTCGTTTGTACGTTTCCTTGAAAATTCCGCATCCAAATCATTAATGTTCCGTATCCGGTGCTCCGTCCCAGGTAATCATGACCCGTACTCTTCACTACAACGCGAATATTGTGCTGTTCCGCAAAGACCAGCGCTTTCTGGATATCGGCAACCGTGTGGACATCCACAGCGTAATACGGTGTACGACCCATCGAACACGTTGTATTCCATACACTGACGCCTTCCAGTGAACACCGCATCCCTCCCATGTCTTCCCAGTTGAACAACTGCATACTACCCGGTCTGTTGACCAAATAGCCTGGTTTGTTATAGTTCTTCTGTATTTCCGCACATTCACGTGGATTTCTGGTTTTACCCGCATAACATGGAAAGGCTAAATTCATAATAACATTAAATTTCAAACAAATACTGTAATAAAGCTGTGTTTGTAAGCAACGTATTTCAACAATACCAGTGGGCTTTGGGAAGATAAGCCGGCCGCCGATGGTTTCATTGAATGCTGCCTCTTGCTCTTTGGTGGGCCAGCATGGTTCACCCGGGAGACAACGACATCTGGCTGTGTCCGCTACTACAGTGATGGATAATGAAATCTACAAAAATTAGGAAGGATGGTGATCTAAGATTTTTACTGCGAGGTAAAATAATTTTACCAATAGAGCCAAGGCGCTGTGTGTAAATTTATTGTAATCCATGTATTGTAAGTTTTAATGTATTTCTATTGAAAAGGGTAAATTGCATTAACAATTGTTCCTATTTTAAAAATGCCGAAATCGCAAATGGTTTTCACAATGTTTATTCGAAAGTTTAAAAGCGGGACTTTGGTAACATCAGCTGAATTTTATCAGACAGCTTTGATCTCACAGTTGGTCGTTTTGGTTTGAAATGGCTCAAGATCAAAATATTATGATTAAGGAAAGAGATTTCTAAAGAGATATTGCCCCTAGCTCAATGGTGATATACGCTCAAGCTTGAACCAGACGTATTAGTTTATAACGATAACGCAGGGTTTCGTTTAGAGAAAACAACAACAATTAAGTAGAGTATTGTTTACAATAAAACAATTCCTTCGGTCTGCAGGGCCTTAGTTAACTCCCACTTTGGAGGTGCTTTTCGCTTTCTTTTTTGGTGCATGCGCAACAAGAGTTTACCGGCTTTCTTGTCTAAATATCGGTAATCTAATATTTATCTTTATGAAAGTCACCGATGATCTACGTATGTAGATATCGTAATAACAAGTCATGTATATGCAGCACTGTGGTATACCACACTGATGCATAAATATGACTTGCCATTAAAATTTACGTGTAATGTAACCAGTAAAGGATTATTTATTATGTTCGGTAAATTTCGCCGCTGCCCTATACAATGACGATATAATTCAGCAACGAAAACGAAAGCCGCGATACCGCTGTAACAAGGGCGCAGAACAGCGCAACAATTTTTACGTTAAAGGCCATAATTTCCGGTCGTTGTGCGCATTAAATGCGTACAGCATTGTGTCTAGACGCGTGATTCACGCATCAAATACGCACATTCTAATGCAAGATAAATGGTGGCTTGCTGCAGGGCACGAAAATGCAGACAAGCAGGCAATTTACCGAAACAGGCAGAATGTGACAACGGAGAAGTAAATCAGTTATCTTCGCAACTGGAAATTGTGTGCGCAACACACTGCTATCTATTGCATATGCACTCCGTCATTTGAATATCGTTTTAGCTACACTGATACAATTTTTTTCTAAATATACAAATTGAAATGGCCTCTTTTCCCCTGTGGATGATAACGAAAATCGGCGGAGCGGTTAAAGACAAAGTTATCAAAGCAGCTGTAGACAGCCTAAACGAAACTCTGGAGAAGCACGATCCTGATTCCACGGCGGCTCGACAGGTAGCCATATGGTATCTCTTGACATATGACGAAAAAGAGGAATTACGGAGAATCGAGCAACGGCTGGAAGAAGCCATTCAGGCAGCAGAAAACTCCATCAACAGTGAGAATGCCAAGTACCATGCACGTTGTGCGTACCAGTCCGTTGATCATCGTTTGCATCTATTGTGGGAGGCATTACGGAAATTCAATACAGCCGACAAAGTTACTCGGCCAGGAAGACAAGAGAAATTCCTTCAACTGTATAAAGAAAACGATCCCGAGCAGCTGCTCAGCATCCTGTGCCGGGACCTCACGGAAACCGGGGTCAATCAACCGCTGCTAACTACGGTCTTAAAAGTTTATGCTTTTTCCAGTTTTGAGAAATGGTGCGAAATCGTACGGTTTGATGTGATGAAGATGTGCATTTGTATGAGCACCTACCTGACGATTATGACTGCAGCTGCCGACGAAGATCCTGGAATCATTCGGATTATTAAAAAGACATGGAGGATGCGGCACGGAAAGTGGAACAGATTTCCGTGTCACTGGAAGAAGCCAAATTCACGGCTAGTTGCAAATTCTTTCAGGGCGATAACTCAGAGTTGATGAGAGCCATCGACGCGCATTTCGTCAATGTCTGCGAAAATGAAACGAACAGTCAAAGATGCGCTGACCAGTTGGGCGAACCGCTGAGCGAGAAGTATCCATGCAGGATGGAGTGGGCTGTGATTGTATATACCAATCGTCCCGGAAGAATGAGCAACATTTCCATACAGTGCTCTGGTTTAGCGGAGCATATATTCCTGGCGGAATCCGCGCACTTCAAGATCTTTTCCACGCCCGACGCGATGCATGCACCGCAACACCGGGTGGTCTCAGCGGGAAACTACTGCGGATTAATCATCTGCCGACGTCAATATCGGTATTCCGTGTCATTTCGCCGACAGCATCTCTTGGCCGTCTTTTGGAGAAGGCGGCACTATAACCGCTTTCCATTTCATCCAGGACTTGACCAGAAGTGGATACGTCTGGTAGTGGAAAACAAGTTCCCACCCATCGAGGGACTGCGGATTACCGGTGAACTGCTGCGAAATGTCCGCCCGGGAGTGCAGCTATGCAGTGATGGCCATTACCAGACTGTGGAATACCCGGCGGCGTACACGCAGCACCATCCCACGTTGAAACTGCAGATTGATGGGGAACCGTGGTGGGAGCAGCTGGGAATCTACCCCCTGTATTCGTGGTCCGCTCCCGGCTCGCTTGTGCTACACCACCACACCCATACTTTAACGCTTAGTGCTAGCGGTGGAACTGGGCGCACTGTGTAGCTGGGATTAACGATGCCCGGCGACAATTTACGTAAGTTACCTATCTGTACAGGATAATAAACTGTTAGTTCCGGCACTATTTATTTTCTTGTGAACACTATCTGCGGTACAGTTTGTGCGGACAGTAAAAATTACACATTGAATGGATTCGCTATGTTCAGTCATATGACATGATTGTATAGAGAACACTCGAAATGCTTAGCTCTTCGAGAGATTTTCTAGCTGTTTAAGGTAGAAAATGATGTGCATACTCATAAAATTACTGAACTGACAGGTATCCAATCGAGCTTGCACCTTGTACGATGACGTCACGGTAGATAACCTGCACCATGCGTCGGAGTAAGCAACCCCTGCGGGTTTGGTACTTTTCGAAACTCTCAAATTCCTACAACTTGTTCGTACTATGGCTAAAAAAATGGAGGAAACAATTTTAAGTTGTCAATGCGAAAGCTGGCGAGTAGAAAGTTATCAAGAAAGCGAAAACTTCACGATTATGTAATTCTCGTTTAGCATTGAGGTCTAGTCTACGAGGCAGCTTGCCATAGACATTAATGCTAAACAAAATCACTTCAGTTGATCAAAAATCTAACTGTTTGGTTGTTTTAATTGGCTGATTAGAGTTCTGGATGTTTTGTTTTGATTAAGTTATTACAATTTAATTGTTTTGATTTGATCACAATGACAAAAATCAATATTTTTGTTTACCGTAGAGGTCTATGGCAAACAGCCTCATAGACCGCAGTGCTAAACCTGAATACATAAATCGCAAACTTTTCGTTTCCCTGATAACTTTTTACTAGCCAACTTTCGCTTCACAAACTTGAAATTTTTTCCTCCATTTTTTGAGCCATAGTACGAACAAGTTGTATGAATTTGGGAGTTTCGAAAAGTACCAAACCCGCAGGGGTTGCCCACTCCGACGCACAGTGCAGGTGCGCTGCCGTGACGTCATGTTAGTCGATTGGATACCTGTGTGTTTAGTAATATTATGGTATACTGTATACCATCAAAGCAGCTACAATGGCGTTTCCCAGAACCAGGAAGACATGAAATACCAGGCTCGGTTTAAGTACGTTAATATTGTCTCATACATAAGCAAACAAATACTGCTATTACAGCAGGATTAAAACCTGCTTCTGATAATGTGTAGTCATGCTGTGCCCATCGAAAGCCGGTTAAAATAAGCAGGACAGTGGACACGCAAGTAAACCGATGAGTCAACACTACTTATTTTTTTATTATTAAATATTTTATAAACTTGCGTGTTAGATCTGGATCCGACGTCAGATGACTACCAAGTGCTGCTAAGGACAATCTACGGGCAGTGTGACGGTAAAACCCAGGCTCTTCAAATGGCCTTAGCCTGGCTGATCAAGAACCGGGCGGACAGACGGGGCACCAGTGTGTTTGAAGTGTGCCGTGAGTTTCCGTGCTGGACTGGAACAGATGATAACCAAATAGACGAGTCCCGGCGTCGGTCCATCGAGAACTGGCTTTACTGGGTGTACGAAAATCCCGATCCGACGGAAGGAGCGCTATATTTGTACGACAACACCGAGAACAGGTGCAGCTGGCCAGCAGTCTGCATAGGCGGGCAACTTTTCCGAAAGGAACCATGACCGATAAAATCTAGGCACGTCGTGCACTGTAACCTGTGAAATTATTCCTTTATTGTAGTGTCAACTCTTTAAAAATTTTATTTTCACATTTTATATGGCTGACATTTTGGCAATATTTTGCAAGAGGCTACTATGGTTCGGCGATCACGCTGAATTTTATTCTTTTTACGCCGACTTGTCGGCGGTTCTACAAACTCTTCTATAAGAAAACGCACTTCAGGAATAAACATGTTTCAGTACTTGAGGTGACGTGGAATAAGCAAGCGTCTTTCTTTTCAACTTTTTCTTCGTAGGCCCAACATTACTTGTTTACCAAGAAACTTTTCTTTTACTACGAGTGCACGTCTCCATTACCCAACGCCACCACTGTTATTTAAAGATATAGTTTGCATCATATATGTTAAAAAAACAGATATGTGAAAAAGTAAAATAGGTGACAGAATTGTCGTTGCATCCAGCATTCACAACAAATGATCCTCTACCAATGAATGGCGGTTTATGAGTGCAAAGTCTTTCCTGTGTACTTTTTAATCAATTGCGACGTATACTGGGCTGTTAAGAAATTTCAAACATATTTATGACTCATGTACAAATGGCTTTTTAAAAGCTATTTTTAAAAAATAGAATAATAACAATACTAATACTGTAACTTTTGGGTGGGAACGTTCAGCTGTACTTCCCGAAAAAGGAAGAGGCCGCGCAACATCGGCATACTGATATACAACACTTCTACTGGTACACAATTTTGAGTAATATAGTATTATTATTTTACCGAGGTCCGAAGTATGTGCCGGACGTATGTTTTTCGTGGGCGTACAATACGTACAGGAACAATCGGGATACCGGTACCCACAAGTTAGGTGATACCACTTGTTCGGTAATTAATTATACCAGTTATTATTTTGGAGGTGTACAAAGTAACTGGATGGGAATATAATGGAAATATTTTAGGGCAGGATAAAATTCAGGCATTATGATAATGTCATAAAAATTCAGAAGAGAACTTCATTTTCTTCCCCGAGTTTGCGCCAGTGCTTCGATTCGATCCAGAAGGTGTTCCTTGTCAAGCTCCGGGTAAAGCTCGGAGTCGTATTCATCGTAAAAGGCGAAGGCGGAAACGATGAAAAGTGCAACATTAGCCATTCCAATGCTGTTCAGCTCTTTCACCATGGCCATGTACAGCTCCTTTCGCACTTCTTTTGCCATGGTCTTTTTTATGACAGCGTTCTGAGTTTGCGCCGATCTCATAGCTCGTTCATAAGCATTGTTAATGGTAACATCCGCTTGAGTCCGAATAAAAATTACAGGAACGCCCTGTTGTTGGGCGCGAAGAGCCAGTTTTGCATCGACTTCCGTAAAACGCACGGTGTTACTGACGATAAACAGCAAATCGAAGGCAGACAATTTTTGATCGGAGAAGTACGTGTTCATGGGATTGTCGACATGGTTTGTGCCAGGCATGTCCCAAATGGCAACATGTGGATACTTAGCTGGTTTATATGCACGGGCATGCCTTGTTCCGACTCCGTAATGTCCGATCGCAGCTGCAGGCGCTTCACCCTCTTGGTAGCCACAGACAGCGTTAACGAGAGTCGACTTCCCGGTGCCCGTTTCGCCGCATACCCCGAAGTTGTAAAAATTAACGCAGTCCATGCCTAGGCTTTCCTGTAGCTCCCTGCGCTCGGCGGCAGAAAGTCGAGGTGGTGCAAATGCAGGGCCGAGAAGGTTACCCATAGTGGTGCAGATCAAAACAGAAAAACGTTCAAGTAGTGTGGGTGGTAATACCGTGGTACAAAAGCTGCTTAAAGGATGAGACCGGCTAACCGCAAAAGCTACTATGAGTAGAAAGAAAATGAAGTGGTGTCTTGCTTTTATTTACTGTTTAATTCTACTTGTTTCGAAAATTGTGTAAGTAATGCAGAGCCAAAAATAGAAATAGACATGCCCGGTTTGCTGACTTCGATAGCCGAAAGTCAATGCGTCAGAAAGCCCATCCTGTATTGCAAAAACCGTCCCACATATTTAGGATATTATTCATTCAGACTAACTTGACGAACACCTTAGATTGTTGATCAATATGACTGACTAACGTAACGTCTTCAGCTGCCGTTTCATAATACGTAGTTAGGCATTACCTCATTTGCCGCACCTTGCCTAGCCCTAGCGTTTCATTTGGACCAATAACAACAGTCCGCATTTCCGGCCAATGTTAGGGAAAAGTAACATTTAGTATTTAACAGACTCACGCTGTCATATCTGTACACATAATTATTGATTTTCGATGCACTTGAAAACGTTTTATTAAAAAATTTGTGGCCCAGGCTTTTGCACAACATGAATTTTGCAGCAGGATTGCCAACAACTACCGGTAGCGAAAGCGTAAACCCGGCTGGTTTGAATGTGCGGCTTAGAGAGCATATAACACGACTATTCCGTGGCGTCAATCAAAACACCGCTATTGCACTTTACGGTTTTCTTGACAACTGGACCGCCATTAGCGAGCAAAGAAACCTATTGATCAGCTTGATGGAATCTGGAAAAGATCAGGAATTTATAAGCTATGCTGCTGTATTAATTTCTGGCGAAATGGCATCGAAAAGTCTTACAAGGTACGGACGTTTACTACGAGTATTCTTATTGTTACCTGCAATAAGACTGCAGAGGAAAATAATGTGCACTCAGTTTACAGCTTAGGACAAAATGGTCGCATACCCAACATCTCCACATTCAGTACGTATGCAGCGCAGTGCACTGTACGACTGTGTTCAAAATATCCGTTTCGTACAAGTGCACTGCACCGCTTGCGTACAGAATGCTGGGTATGGGGCTATGCGACCATTTCGTCCTACATTGTATATTAACAATTCATATTAGAAAATGTATTACAAGAATATCAGTTAACAAAGAAAACACCATTCATCCTTTCCGTTAGTGCATGTGTGCATGCAATAGCTAGTAAATCCAAAATGCTATCTGTACTTGGTGGTAGCAAGCAGTACGTGTAGAGACAATGCAGTCATTATTTTCTGTCACACCATCATCGCTTTCGAATACAGAATACACAAGCAGATAAATCAATCACAAAGGAATTATTAAGATCATTAATGGGAAAGTTGCAAAACCGAGTTCGTGATCAGTTAGGTATGATCATAATTTTTTTTAAAAAATGATTGTACAGACTTTGCTAATGAACCAATCTCGCAAAATAAGCTTAACTGTATTTATTTTAGTGACGCTCTACTTCGAGTCCCGTTCAAGCGGAGCCACCAAGTGAGTAGTGTAAAAGACAAAAAAGGCTAGTTCAGTGTATTACCGCAGACGTAGCGCAAATGATGCCGCTATTTAAACATTACCGTAGTTGTGCAGTGGATTACACATTGAAATGTAGCAAGAGAAGCAGATTACTATTTACTGGGACGCATCAAGCGAACCAAACTCATAAGTTACTCGTGTCGCTCTAGGATGCAGTATTACTAAAAAGGAGCGAGCTCTCTTCCGCCAGCCCTAACATGTCTCAATCGATCCGCAAACATGACCTGCAACTCACCATGGCCAAAACCAAGTCAAAAACCACGTTCACTATCGCCGTCGTTGGCCGAGAAGGCGTTGGAAAGTCCCTTCTGATCGACAATCTGCTTATACTCCACGGACGAACGCATCCTGGAAACGTGCAACAAGCGTCCGGTGATGTGTTACAGTATCAACTGGCTGAAGACTTGTTTGTGACAAAACTTCCATCGATTGGACAAGCCAGTTGTCCCATCAAGGAGTTTTGCGATGCTTATCAGATAGGTGGGTATGACCTGGTCATACTGATTGTCGGCAACCGCTTTCGAGAACATGATCAGGAAATAATCCACATGGTCAGTAAGCCACCGCATCCACTGCCATTGATTGTCCTTAGCCACGCTGCACCTGCCACTAAGTCCATACTGACCAGTAGGAAGCCGAGCACCGGTGTGGATGGAGAAATTAATGCGTACTTAAACAGAAACTTGTATAGCAACGTCAACGCTTTCTTGCTCACGGCCGGCACAGAGCTGGCTAATCGCAGCAGTTGGGAACACGATGAGCAACTGTTTCTGGACAGGATGAATATGTATTATGAGCGCTTTCGTACAAACCAGGCTTGGTGAACTGAAAAAGCTGACCCAGCTTAAAAAAAGGTTTTGCCATTTAAAATAATACGCACCTGCGAACTTTCGATAACGTTTGAGAGTTCAGCGAATAGTGCACTTTGGTCATCTGTGCGGTAATGAATAGCTGGTGTTTATTCCTGTTCCAGTTTTGATAACGGTAGTTTGAAATTCGAAATTAGTAGTTAAGTATCTGAAGGACAAAGGGTCAAATGCAATCGTGTTTAACGTTAATATCACGGTGAGAGTCTGCTTGTTAGGTGTACAACTAGCGATTTGTTTTGTGCAGATATTGTACATGACAGTTTATTAGACAAATTACATCACAGTATTAGTATGAGTTCGCAAACGCTGCTCCGTCTCCTTGCAGCCTTGCTTAAACGAGTAAGTACTAATGTTTGTATTAACTTCGTTCATACAGCTTTGTTTTCCTCTTACAGAAGAATAAGACTGCATGTCAGATTTTTCGCGTACGAGACAGAATCAAATACTTGTGCTGAGACACAATCAAATACTTGTTTAATTTTTTTAACTGCAACTTAAATTCTTGTGGAAATTCCGTACGAAACACATCGGAAGTAACTGGGCGTTTTCGGGTAGGCGGCGCGGCGGCATATGCGAAATCGAAGGTGCAGGTGATGACCTCACCAGTTCGAGCTTCCGATATCCCCACTTCCACCCGACTGCCCCCATTTATTGCATTGAGTAACAGAACAGTTGCGAAAGCAATAACATCAAAGGCCACCATGTAGGGTGGGCGGGTGGTAAAAGAACCCACAAAGAAAGCTAAATCAGGGGACTGATAAAATAACAGCTAGTCAGCACGCGCGACTGATCAGAACAGAATGCACAAGGTAATCGGGCCGTGTGCACGGCCGGCGGCAAGTCACACGCGGTCCCAAGGCATGACAAAGGAAGTAGGCTGAACCAACGCGAAACAAATCAATACAGGGAATTTGCCACGAATTTAGCTTCACTTAGCTAGCTAACTGTCCTATAAACGAAAACATTTTTTGGGACTATCTAGTTCTAGATCTTTATTACCACGAACAAAACAAATTGCGTACACCAGTGGCGGTATCCCAGACAGAATCAACAAAAATCATTGCTATCATCGGAAAGCCCACGTTCTAAAACCCGGCCAGACAGTGTTCGTTTTTTAAAAAAATGCATTGGAGCGACCAAACAAATCACCTCAACAAGCCGGGTCTGCCATATAAACCTAGTTAAAGTACTTACATCCATACTTAAGAATAGTACGTCTGTACATAAGAAATTACGTTTAGAAACGCTGTTGCTACGTTTAGAAATATTAAGTATGAAAATAAACGACCTTAAAGAAGCCAGATATAAGGTCTTAGCCGGCAAATTGCACCTCCAGTTTTCGAACATAAGAAAATGCGCAAACGTAAAAGAACATAGAACATAGAACATTTCATTTAGAACATTTCGAGGAAACGTCGAAAATATTACGCTAATCAGAAAGTTTCGATAACAAATCGGTAAATCGATGACAAAAGTCATGAAAATGGATGACAAAAGTTCTGTTTTGAATGTTCCGTTCTTAGTAGAATGCAGCAGTACAAAATTAGTAATCACACTTTACAAATAATTACTGTACAGTACTCTAACCCGCTACGTTGTACGCGATGGGCGACGTTTGACGCTTTTCAGTCGCACAACTCAATACCTTTCATTACCCGGACTTTCGCTCCTGACCATTCGTCTGACGTTTTTTGGCAAGAAGTTTGGTCAAGCGGCGCCTCTTTTTTAAAACTCGTCAAAAAGCCCATAAAATAACTTTTTAGGGGTTTGTTTACACGTCACAGTTGTGTTGTAAGAATTGTTATAAGCAACTGGTGCTTGCCATTACTCCCCATTACACAGAAACGATGGCAGGAAGCGACCGTGCTAACAGCCTAACACTACTACCATTAATGCTACTTAGTGCACATTGCGCACGTCCCGTTAGGTGAATGAGTGACCAAACTACCACTGCTATTTGGTGCACACTGTCCGTTTGGTGAACGAGTGGCCAAACTACAACGGCTATCCTATGTACACTGCCCGTTATATAGACGAATGAGTTACTGGGACCTAGACAGTAACTGTTGCTTACATTTGGGAACGTAAGTTTTAGCTTCGGAAAATTTAGCAGTTTATCAATATACTAATCTAGACCGGCTGAGGACCACAAGAAATGCGGAGGCGCAGCCGACGTCATTTCTTGTACGCTTTATTTTGTTGTTATTTTTCTGCTGCATTCTAGTCTTGCAATTGGTCAACCACCTTTAAGAAAGTCGATAATACAAAAGGAGCTTCACAACTTTTAAGCACTCCGCCAAAACGGTTTCAAAAGCGTCAACCTTTTGTGAGCAGAGTTTACGTTACGAAGCTGGTTAACACGTCAGTGAAATTTTAAATGCTTAATGCTTTTTAAAGTGTTAGTGAAGGTTATTTGCCATTGATTTTGCGCCGCGCCGCGTCTCTTCGAGTAGCGCGGGGAAGCGGTACTGGATTTTGTGGCATTTGAAAACAGTTTGCATCCAGCAGAATAAATTTACTCATTGACATTACCTTATTGTAGAACCTCGCTACGCTCTCTGCCAGCAAATCCCGATATTACGAACGGTATTTAGAGCCAGCACGCTAAAAAAAAGTTGTGTCGCTCGGTCACTTCTGCAGTGTGTGTGTTGCATTTGCTGCGTTTTACGGACTTCGTATAATGTATAATTTTGAAAGCTCAAAACTTGTTCTGGAAAAGTCTAGTATTAATTGTTATAGCGGTAAACAGCTTGAAGAAATCAGTAGCATGTGGAAGCTGTGCATGCTGATTGTGGTAGTCTCGTGTGGTTAGACGGATGCTATCGGACGGCCAACGGCACCGCCAGTGCTGGTAACGCCGCCACCCACGCCGGGTCCAGGTAATTTGCTAAACACAACTGTGCCGAATAGCTTGTTGGCTGTGTACTGACTGCAATATTGTAATCAGACTTGATGTGCACCATCAACTGCGCCGCGTGATGGTTATGCTTGGCGAAGAATGGAGGAGCCAACTGTGGTCCCCAACCGCGAGGCTGCCAGTGCATTGGGTTTGGGTGAAGCAAGTGAGCTGCCCTTCTTCATCGCAGACACCTGGGCACCAAATTGGGCAAAAAACGTCACATTTTGAGCTACGGACACAGAAACTCTAAGATTATCAGTAGTACCGGTAACTGTTGGTGCGGAAGTTGTTGGGCAAACATTTTATAAGGAAATCATAACAGCTGCTTGTATTCCTCGGTATTCCTCGGCTGACGATAGAACGAAACCCTTTGTAAATAAATGACGGAAGCTTAAACTTGTTTCTCTGAACCTTTCTCGACACATCTTTCGGGAATAAATGTTCGGCTTTGGCCGTTAGCACAAGAAATAAAATTTAATACTGCACTTAATTAAGACCAGTACAGATAGAAACATCTTCGTACATAGTTTTACTGTAATCCACTCTAACTTTTTCAACAATGTATTATCATCCTTCGTCTGTGGATTTTCTTCGTTCACCTCGTTCTATGATTAAGTATAACGTTATTATATGTTATAATTAAGTATAATGTTAAGTACAGAATAATCTACGGGCTTGTTAAGTATAATGTGGTGCCACTACAAAGCTCTACTCGGTCGCCGTTTTGCCGTTTCTATGCTCTTTTCTATCGTCTATACAAATATGTGTCTTTTGTTCACGAACTGTTATTTCCGGTTGGAAAGTATGATTAATCTCGCCAAAGTTGCAGTGAGAAGCAGGTGGATGTATTTATTCACTCATTTACCGGAACCCAAGTCCCGCAACTGCATCGACTGCAACACACAGTCCAGTCCGTACGTAATATTCGGTAATAAGGAAGACCTTGTTGTTTGTCTTGAGAAAATGGCCGTAATTATTGGATGTATAACCACTCAGTTGAAATCGCCTCACAATTTGTTGCACAAACTAAAAAGAATAGTGCATGCCATTGCATACGATATCCGGCGTTCCTGCCATGACCTCTGGGAATACGAAGGTCATAATCTACCAAACAATCGCGTTCGGAAAAGCTGACGTCATAGATTCATTGAAATTCAATCGCAAACTGCAAAATAATCCAATTTTCGAACATTTGTTTACAGAATATAAAATCGTTGCTTTTACAATTATCTAATTAAAGGCATAATTATATGCGGAAAAAAACCGTAATAGCTCGCATTTCCTTCCCTTTTTTTATGTGGAAATATCAGTTAATTGAGCAAGTGATCAAAATATCATAATTTTCTTGCAAAATGTCATCGAACTAGGAAGTACACAGTAACATGTTTTGCTTATGGCGTCAGCGCCTGGAAAACAATGATGAACCAGCCATGCTTACAACGTTTTCAGTAGTGTGCATATCGCAGCATGATGTTAACAAACATCCAGCGAAATAACGTCACAGTATTATTTTTCTCGGCTTGTTAACCTTTTGCGCTGACCAAATGTCGGCTGTAATGACGACCATTTGATCCTACCAAACAGCGCGTCAACGCACACGGAGCAACAAAAACACAGTGGTCAGTTTTGGTAAAAAGGGTTTGACCTTAATTGTGCAACACTTCTTAACGACGTCGGCTGTGGCGCGAGAAAGCCGGCGTCACACTGTGACAGGTCATATCACGCTGCCGCCGGCAGCGGAATCCGGATGACAGCACTGCCAAACAATTATCCGGATGATTGGGGTGTGTGTCTTCCATGCAAAAACACCCGCTACAGATTCCGCACAATAACATTCATATACACACAAATTCCTGTAATCGGATACGCCGTGTCATTCTCAAGACACAGCTGTCAGTATCGGCATTTTTATAATTATAAATCAATTACGGAGAAGGAAAGAAAACCTTTCTGTTGGACGGCTGCATTGGTACTTAATAATTCACAGCTGACTGAAGAATAACATCATTCTATACTTTTTCCTTAACGTCAATTGAGACAGAATGTTACGCATAACGTGTGCTTCGATTCTATTGATTTTGCTGAACGGGTGTGCAAGTGCGGCGACGCTGCAGCGTCGGTTGCGCGTCAACATTGGCAGCGTGGGATTCTATAAGAATATCATTCCGGGATCTTTTCCCAACACCGGACCACCGATTGATATGGCGCTGGACGAAGTGAGGACGTTGTATGCGGATACGCTGCAGATCAATCATACGTTCATCTCCAACTGGTCACTGCTCAGCTGTGATCCGGAGCTGGTGGATACCGCTGACGATCTGATGGCGAATTTTTATTACCGAACCCGAGAGCAGGCGGATTTGACTGTCTTCATCAATCCCGGTAAGCCTGGGGTAACCTTTTAGAGAACGTGCTTTATTTACTTTTCTTTTACGTTTTTTCCACGCATACTTCAGTAAATATACGCGCAAATATTGCGATCATTACATAAATCAGTTTTTAAACCGGCACAGAAGTGTGTCTTAAGGATTTCTGGCTACAGTGCAGATAAAGTATATAAACTTTTTCTGAAAAACCGGTTTTTCTGTGACCAAAGTTTAAGTCGGTTTTACCTTTGAATTATTAGTCATTACCCACAAAATCATTTCCTGGCTTGGCGAAAACGCTCTATTTTCCATTGTACACTAATTCTGTTACTATACCAGAACATCAGGTGTAAATTTTTGATTATTTAACCACTACAATTAACGCACATTTGTTACCGTAAATTAACTCGCAGGAAAAAGTTCAGACACAGGCAGTCGTAAGAAAGCCAGATGCGATTTTTCGATGCAGATTAAATCTACGTGCGAGCCAACGCATTCCTGAGATTTGCTTTTTGATTTCCTGTTATTTCATTCTGTTTCTGTGGTAATTCGATTAAAAAAGGCTCATATTGCACGTTATAACCTGTGTGTAATTGATCGCAGCAAGAAAAACCCTAATCGCTCATCACACACGAAAAGATGACACGACTAATTCAACCTCTTCGTCTCGTTTCAGGATGTAATGAAATTGGTGCAAGCAGTAAACTGGCCGCGCAATGGAACGTCCTCCAAATGTCCACGTACGCATACCATAATTTGGAAAATGGAATATATACTACTAAAAACTGAAATATATAACGTTAAATATAAATACGCTGAATTACTGAGCACGTTATGGAAATGTTTGAACAAATAATTATTATAGTTATGACGACAATTTAATTGTAGAGCTTCTGATAACGGCTTTATAGCGGACCGGAAATTAAATCCTGTATGGATATCCTTGGCTACCGGCAGCTTCACTAATATTATCAGCGCTTACAAACAGCTGCTGCAGGACTATAAGTGGACCAATGTGTTTATGGTGTGGGAGAACACTTCAAACCCGATATTTCGCGGCCTCTCGGACGTCATGTCGAAAGCGCTGCGCGCCCAGCCGAAGATGCAGCCGGTCTACCGTTCCATGGCCATGAACGGCCAGAACGACACAAATCAACAACTACGGTCCTTGTTGGAAGAATTCAGGCAGACGAGTCGCGGTACGCACGGAACGGTTTTAGTCCAATTTTATTAACTATTACGCATAATAAATATATAATGGCGTTTGTTTGCTGTAGTCATGCTGTTTTTCGGGCATTCCGACTATCTTCGAAAAACACTGGTACGCCCCGCAACTTAATAGACTAATTGCGTTTTTCATAACAAATGCAATTAACTATCTGAATTATTTTCAGTTGTCTGCTTACTCAATGAACATGACAAGTGACGAATATGTAAGAAGCGCAATCGATTTTCAGTTACGCATTTTATAAGAATTAGTTATTCCGGCTCTTTCATATGTAATTTTTTCCAGGTCTATATTGGAGTACAACCTTTGTATCACTTTGGCTCTATTGGCAATTTTTCGTGGAGATTTAACGATGCAAATGATGCGGTACGTGATATCCCACAACAAAGCGTAATCCTGTAACAAAAACGTTTTGGTACTTTAGATTGCAAAGGAAGCTTACAGAAACGTGCTTCTACTCGGTGCCGAACACTTAGACAATCAGACCGAGGTCGATCTTGTCGATCCGGTAATGCGGGAATGGAGACGACAGTCATTATTAAAATGGAATTTCACATATAACGAACCGGTATGTTTTCTTGCTAAAATAATTTCTGTGTATATTTCTTCTTCACGTGTTTCCTTTTTGCAGTCACCATATTTACGCACCGGCTATGCCGCCATAACGATGTTAGCACAGGTTTGTGAACCTATGTTAATTCTAAGTTTCTGCCACCATCATCTTTGAATATTGTTCGGTGTTCCAAGAAAGAAACGTGACATCAGTCAAAATTCTATAAAGCAGACGAATTATTCAATTAATGCACAAAACACAACAATAAACGCGACATTTCAAGCGAGCGATTATCCGCTACATGACACCACCATACTTTTTCAGCAGCATGCGAGAAATGAGTGTAATTGTTGCAGGTGTTAAATAACACCTATACCACCAACCCGGACTTCGATTACCGCAACGGAACCGCTTTGGCCAATTTTTTCCTGGGGAAAGGCTTCGAAACAAAGGTCATGCGGGTGGCAATCGGAGAGCAGGGGAATATTCTGGTCAATCTTAGTCTCCGTTATCCTGACGCCGCAACCCACGAATTACGGGTATAATACTATAATGGACTGTGGCTGTTGAATGGATAATTTCCCATCGTTAGTATTCCGGAAGAAACGAGTTTTGAAGAATTTCCCGTGATTATAGGTGGTAAAGCAGTGGGATGGAGTGAGACAGCAGTATGTGCATGTGGCCAACATAACCTGGGGCAATGGACCGCCGTCGAACCGGCCGGTGTGTGGTTATATGGGTGACGATCCGGCTTGCTCTAATGCCGGTAAGGGCTTACAATGGACACCAGATCCCGCCTTTTTCCTTAATAAAAAAGAACATTATTAAAAGAAATAAGTCTCACATAATACAAAGCATCCAAATGGTTCATTTACGTTTACGGCATCCGAATGGTTCATTTACGTCATTCTGTTATCCAAGTGACAATCATGTGCGCGTACGTATGTGTAACAAGACACTGCATGACACGCGAAGCTTTCGTTTTAAAAACCGTACGGAGCTTTTAGATTGTTTATGTTCTTTGTTAGAAAATAAAACGGAGGATAGCAGTAGTTCACCATATTGTCATGAATCGTGTGCGACACTATGGCATTTTGCAGTTGATTTCGTGTGTTCTAATCCGATAAATATTGTTCCGTCGTTAAAGTATGCGAATATTGTAAATAGTGCCCATCTGGCTGCCTAAATCTGTTTTCACGAAAAAAAATTTGCAGAACGTTTTGGTATGTAGTATGTACGAGTATTTTCTGCAGGCGCCCAGAATGCGATAATTGGTGGCACAATCGGAGCGCTCGTGATCGTTTCCGCTGTGGCCGTAATTTTAACGATCTATATCATCAAGTGAGAATCCTGGCCTATTTCGTAGTAACAAATGCGTCCACGAACTGATTAAATAGGTCAAAGGAAACAAAGATGGCTTTGAATGATCGCGCTTGGGTCTTGGAAGAAAATGACTTGTTCATGACCGATTCAACAGCTACCTTCATGTCGCTACCGCACGGGGTCAGCGCCTACTACAGCATGGTTAGTCCCAAAGCGAATTCCTGAGAATGTAATATCTCTACAGTTTTCCTCTAACCGCCGATTTAATAATTTTAGATGGTTTCCCTGAAAAACAAATATAAGCGAAGGTGGAACGGACTGGAAGTGTGGATACAGGTTCTGCATGGTACCGCACTGGAACGCGGTGCTGCATACAAAGTCCTGTACGAATTCAATCTGCCCTTCCAAATGCTCATACGCGAGGTAAAATGCTGTAAATAATTAACGGTGTGCTCTGCACTTAAAGAACTAGCAGCAAACAAGTCAGCATTTTTATTTATGCTGTAAATTTGTTCAGATAAAAGAATGCTCACATCCCAACATGAACCGTTTCCTGGGACTGTACCAGAGCAACACCATGAAAGAGCTATTCTTTATTTACACCGTAACCGCATGGTCAGCGCGCGGCTCCATTGCAGACTTGATTGAATCACAGCAAGAGCTGGATTGGCTGTTTCGAGCGTCCTTTATCCAAAATCTGCTCAGTGTATGCAAATATTCGTAGTCTGATTTGGGCATACCTACATGACATAACCAAAACTGTAAATTTCTAGGCAATCAATTTTGTGCATTCAAGCGGAATTAAATCCCATGGTTCGCTGTCGGCCCATAAATGTCTTCTGGACCAGCACTTTACGCTGAAGTTATCTGGCTTCGGTTGTGATGCGATCCGCAAGCAAATCGAACAGATCACGAAAACGACTATTAACGAACACACTCCGAAACCACAAGTTACTGCATTAGATGCAAGCATGCCAGAACACGCACAAGTCGAGGATATGCTGCGAGTTGGAAAGGTCATCATGGAAATTCTGCACTGGCAGCACGCAGAAGACCACTTAGAAAAAATTGGTATGTAAACTATTAATATTAATAATTTTGCAGTGGATTGTATTGTGGGTTGATTTTTGGTCAGTTTTTTTTGGTTACTTGAACAAATCTCATGTTTTGATTGCAGATCCAATGGGAAGCCTTTCGAAGCATATATCTGGATTTCCACCGCCTATCAGCGGAATAGAAAATTTCCCAATGGGCGCTGCTGTTCGAGCTTTAGCACAATCCTGTCAGGACAACGACGTTTCCCGGCGACCAACCGCCAAGGCAGCTACACGAAAGCTGGATGATATTCTCTCCCGCACTGCCGATTTTTCCGGTGCGGTAGTCGACCGGATTCTGCGGCGATTAGAAGCGTATTCGGTGCGCCTGGAGAACGAAGTGCTGATCAAGACCAACCAATTGATTCACGAACGCGAACGCAGCGAACGCCTGTTGCACGAACTCTTACCTGGGTATGCAGAATAATGCAGTGACATGGTAACACCCATCGTTACTATTGCTGCATATAAAAAACAAGATATTTTTACAGTCCCATTGTGGATAAACTGCGCAGAGGCGAGCATGTTATGGCGGAAGAGTACGAGAGCATCAGTGTCTTCTTCAGCGATGTTGTCGGTTTTGCTGAAGTATTGGTCAAATCCACACCAATGGACACGCTGCAGATTCTGTCGCATATTTTCCGAGCACTGGACACGGCTGTGGCGGGTTACGATGTGTATAAAGTGGAGACCATCGGCGATGTATACATGGTACGCTTATTTCAAGTGCACACTTCGACTTCAAACTTTAAGAAAAGAATATTCTGCCCTAAATTATGCCAGCAACCAATTAAGAATTCCTCAGGTTGCTAGTGGTGTACCAGTTCATAACGGACATCGACATGCCAACGAGATTTGTCTGATGGCGTCCAAAATGCTGAAACAGTTCCGACGGTCAACAGTTCTTGGGAGGTTGTCGTTATATTTACGCGGCGGTGTTCACTCCGGTGAGTTGCATAATGTTTCAAGCTATAACTTGTTTTCTGATCTTGACAAAGCGCAGTACATAATTTTTTTTTTAGGGTCGTGTGCAGCTGGCGTCGTCGGACTCAATAGGCCGCGATACTGCCTGTATGTAGCACGATTATCGTGGCAATGTTAAATAAATGTTTAAGCGTATTTCCTTGTTTGATAGGTTCGGAGATACCGTTAACGTTGCCTCGCGTGTATGCGCCAATAGTGAAGCGGACAAGATCCAGCTGAGCCTGCCTACTGCGGAAATCCTGCGGGAGCACTTTCCCGAGATTCAGTTGGAGCCTCGCGGAGTGATACACCTGAAAGGTCGTGGCGAGATGCAAACGTTCTGGCTCCAGCAGAAAGCGGTGGAAATATAGTGCGCACTTCGTTATGGAAGTGTGCGGTGCAGATGATCGGTTGCAACGGTCGCGCCTAGGATGACAAATGCTACTCCGCAACGTATACTTATTGAAATCTGGCAAATGTTTTGCTGTAACAAGCGTGACTGAAAGAACTATTATTTCATTTGACCCTTTTCTGTATTTTGATCTACAAAGCACATAAATCAGGCAAACACCAAGAATAGCGCACACATTAACGATTTTTTTATTTCCTTTGCTGTAACCTAACGACGTAGGTTTAATTTGCTTATCAAGATGTTTAAAATATGTGTCGTCATTTGTTACTAGCCAGTCATCGAGAAATCCGTACATTCGAATAACCAAAACCGACAGATAAAGTAGTCAAAATTTGCAAATGCAAAGGTTTTTGCTCAAATGCAAAGGATTAGTCTTTTTTGTTTTTATCCTCGTCGTCGTCATCTTTACCCGATTTGATTCCCATGGTGGCAATATTATTTGATGCCGGAACTTTGGGATTTGTGTATTGTCGCTGGCCAGCTGAACGAGCACCTCTATAATTATGCTCCTTGGTAACATCCGAAACCACATATCTGCCCTCCTTAACGTCACAGATAACCCGCGTTTTGGCGTCCACTTCCAGGGCTATCTGCCCGGTATGCTGGCGATCCAGCGCGTGAGCATTGGTGCTTCCATACTTATGTTCTTTAGAATAACGTATGGCACTTCGATCGTCCTGCAGACGCGCCTGCTCTTTTGCTAAGATGTCCGGTGGTAAATCATTCTGGGCGGTTTTTATCATCTGCCCGATTTTCTTTTTTTCATCCGGTGTTAACTGTTCTCCCTCCACAGTCTTCCCGCTTAAAAGGTCGTCGTTTCGCCGCGTAGCAAATGCGTCGGTTTTCATAGAGACACTTTTCGCAGTCTCTGCCGTAACCGAAATTGTGGCCGCTGTGGCCGCCGTTGTCAGCAGTCTTTTGCGATCAATTTCTCCTGTTTCCGCCATCTGCAGACCGGCATCAGCCATGGTGGCTGTGGCAGTTTGTGCCCCGATTTTCACAGCTGTCTTGGCAACTCCGTTGGAAATGTTCTGCGCTGCGACACCGGCTAACTGTGCGCCGGCTCCTCCCACCATGCCCAATGAGGTGCCAATAAGCACAGATTTACCGACGGACTTTGCAGTCACTTCTTCGCCATCAATGGCGCGAGCCACCTCCCCGACCGCTCCGCCCACGGCACCTGATGTTGTCGCAGCGCCAATCTGCAATGCGCACGTTAATTATAAACTTAATGATTACAGTGAAGTTGTTCGAACTTTAATGAATGGTAGGATCGGAAGTAACGCCTGGAAAAATGAGCAGCTTTAGACAAACTGATCGGCAATATAATCAGTATGCAATAAATAGCGATTTTTGCTACGGTTGTTTACAATTTCAATTACACATGTAAAATGTGGAAAAGGTTAGCACATCACTCAAGTTAAGGTCAGGATAATCGTTATAAAGCAGACGCCAGACAAAAAACCGGTTGAACGGCGTTCAAAATTCACCTGAGCCACGGCTTTCACAGCCGTACTTGCTCCCTTGGCAGCAAGTGAGGCACCCGTGCTAAGACCACCTGACACAACACCGATGGTTGCTCCAACGGCTACCTCCTTTAACAGGTCGTCACCGCGCATCCTTTCGCCGGACATGGCCTTGGCAATCGGATTAGTTATGCACGATGCTCCGCCCCCTACCAGGGCGCCACCAATTAGGACCGCCGCCACTCCACCGGTTACTAC
This sequence comes from Paramacrobiotus metropolitanus, assembly GCF_019649055.1. Classification (NCBI taxonomy): domain Eukaryota; kingdom Metazoa; phylum Tardigrada; class Eutardigrada; order Parachela; family Macrobiotidae; genus Paramacrobiotus; species Paramacrobiotus metropolitanus. The sequence continues at coordinate 1,006,645 of NW_026570256.1, read as the reverse complement.
GGTTAATCCGACTCCAGCTGCAGCAAAAAATGCAGCTACAGTAACTAGTAGCTGTGATTATGTCCTGTTGTTATTGCGCATTGCAGTCAGCGAGTGCTTAACTTATGAGTATATAAATGAGCTAGCTAGCTATTTTTTAGTTGCTTAAGCCAAACAATTTATCATTTCGTTAAATTTTACAATTTCATTTCATCATTTTACCATTAAAGTAGAAAAGTTCAAGAAATCTTCACTTGTAATCTTGAAATACACTGCTCACCTGCAACTGCACCTATGCCCAAGGCAGCGGATATGCAGGAAGCTGCGACGGTTTCGCCGGTATCCTGGCAGACGCACGAGCATTTTCCTGGATTGTCGCACAGTTTTCGATTTGCTCGTTTCCTCTGACATTTTTTAGCAGTGCAAGCAGCACATTTTGTCGGCTTATTCTTGTCGGTGAAGAAAGACCCAGGCATATTGGAAGTGTAACTGAAAAATTACAGATAGTTGGAAGTACGACCCCTTCAGCGTAATAAATTAATGGTCCACGAACACCGGTACAGGCGAACTCTGTATGTATCTAATTTCTCTTTTGTGGCTGATTGCCGGCGTCACGATACGTATGACAGCTTGATTATACCACAGCAATGAATCTATCACGCGACTTATGATAAATACACCGATACACACTGATCACAACCTTATCTGGTTTGCAAACAATGGTAAGTATCACATTGCGCCAGTGAACTTTGTTTCTATGGTTATAAATTCCGAAAAGAGAAACCCCAAACATGGCGTATATTTATGCAGGTACCCATTTCATTAGCGCCTAAACTTAGGGTGTTCAGTGTCATTTAAGTCATTTTTTATTTAATTCCCGTTGTCGCTGTTAGATACCGTAGTTATTGTAAAGTGACCACTCCGTACACACCCTTTCGTTACCTTTTACTCCGTACACAACCTTGTGCACTACCTTTCATTCCGTGCACAACCCTTTTCGGGCACCACCTTTCTCTCGGTAGACTACCTTTGACACTACCATTCACTCAATACACTACCGGGTACCAATCCACGGTACTTTCACTCGTTGCACTACCATACTTTTATATTTACTTAAAATACTTATACAAGGAGAGACCTACAAATTTGGGTCGAAAATTCGTTCAAAAACGGCACTGTCCAAACCCAGCAAAGGAAAACCGGCACATGGGCGCCTAGAATTATCTTCTCACGGAATTCGATTTTATAACTGCCGATGATGATGCAGCAATAACAGCTGTTGACGAAAAACGGCAGTTCCAGAAGTAACTTCGCTGTGAAAAAATTTAAAAAATAAATGGTAGTGCACAATGGTTGTGTACGGAGCCAAAGGTACATACCTAGTACTCAAAAAGACATTGTGCCGAATGAAAGGTTGCGCAAAAAGGTTGTGCACGTAATGAAAGGTAGTGCAAAAGGTTATGCACGGAGTAAAAGGTAGTGAAAGGGTGTGTACGGAGTTCTCACCTTAATGTAATGCTAAACAAGTGCAAATGCTAATCAAGTTAAAATACAAATGCCAATAAAGTTAAACGAAGAACAAACTGCAGTACTATCTTTATTTCAACAAAGAATACAGACATACAGACAGCCCCAATCGTTATGGTAAAAAAGATGTTGACAGTTTTTTTTAATTCTTTTAACCCCGGAAAACCGGGTGGATACACTGTTAGAGCAAACAAGCAGATCGTTTGTAGATAAGTGCACCAATCCAGTGCAAAAAATAATATTAGATTCAATTATGAGATCCATATAGTCTGTTCTCTAAGATGTTCATATTAGATTCAAATGTTTTCTGTGATTCAACCGCCTGTTTCGGCTGTCTATTGATGTTGTGCGATGTTTAATTTTTGAAATGTTGGTTTGATAAACCTTGTACTTTTTCTTATTATCAAATATCAGATATCTTGGTAAAGTAGTACAGCATGAGAGGCGCATATATAGATACTTTACGACACAAACAGGTGGATACTGGTAAACATACTCACTGAATTAACACGCTTCTGACTATAGCTGAAATTTCTGCAAGATTTCGCCGAATATGTATCGTGATGCCGGTATCTTGCAGCCGGCGAATGCGGTAAAGCTTTTCTTGCAGGAAATAAAATCAGATAAAGATGTCTGCCACTTAAGGAGGTATTAAAGGGCAATGCCAGCATGTGTCAGTACACTGAATACAGTAACTCAAAACATACGTACTAGGTTCATCTTCAGTAACTACCACAATGCTAGCCTCAGGCAATGCCGGCGACAGGTAGAAAATTCTTCGACTGCCTACAGAATGATCAGTTAGGGTTACAGAACTGCAACAGCTACCATGCTAGTCCGATAGTTACCGGGCATACGAATAACGAGTGTGAAGAAAATAAATGAATTCAGATTTTACTGGTTGTTGATTGGCACGGTTTTTACTATAGACCGCACGCACACTTTGCTTATAAACAACATCAAAAATGGCTCGTGTGGTGCAACGATCACTTGCTGCTTTACTCGTAAGTACCGAAGCATGCTTCGAAGAAAATCCATGCCGAACCGTAATCCTTTGACAATGAACAAACTGCAGATTATTTATTCCCAAAGGTGGGTGATATCGGCTATTTTTCTTTAGTTTCTGCCACTTTGGATTTCAGCACAGGCATCGACTCAGTGCCGGTGCTATCCCGGTGATTCATGTTGGCCTACCGATAACGAATGGACTGCTTTTAACTCTACTTTGGGAGGGAACCTCATTAAAACAGTACCAACAGGTAGGAAAAGGTATCAAATTGCGCGAACATTCTGTATCCGTTCTGCCCGATAGATTTTCCGACCCGGGCGCAGCTTTCCCATTGCGGGTCACTGAACACGGGACTTTCTCCTACCGGACGGCGCACACGTTGCTTTAAAGTGTGCACACTGAGCTTGAATTTTTCTGTATACCAGACTCTGTGTGCACACTGAGCTTGAATTTTTCTGTATACCAGACTCTGTGGTGCAAATCTATGGGCGGATATAATATTTTAACTAGATTTACGGATGTTTTTTATAGCGTATCCATGTTATGGCGACCGCTCTAGCAATGCCGAATGCCTCAACGTAAAGGCAAACTACAACAAAGAAGGATACCTGCGCAGTATTCCCGGCAGTATGCAGTACTTCAACTGGGAAGAATTTGACGACCTGCGTTGTTCACTGGAAGGCGCCCAGTCAGCCAATGCCAAGTGTTCCCAGGGACGAGTCCCGGCTTACGCCGTCGATGTACATACCGTCGACGATATCCGAAAGGCGCTACAGTTTGCCACTTCCCACAATATTCGTCTGGTCGTCAAGAGTACCGGACATGATTATTTAGGACGGAGTACTGCAGCCGGGGCGCTGATGGTCTGGATGAATAACTTTCAAGGAGAAGTCCAGACGAAAGAGCCTTACACACCAAACGGTTGTTATGCCAGCGGTCAGTCGGGTAATCCGGTTGTAATCGTTCCTGCCGGCAAAGTGTGGAAAGACGTTTATGACAAGGTTTGTAGCTCGAGAAAATTAAATTTGTTTGCGAAGTTCGCAGCTGTTCAACCGCAAGTTTAGGTCGGGTAGCCTGAACCGCGAAAGCGACAAAATATGTAATTAGGCAGTGTAGAGTAATTCCGAGGAATTACTAGGATTACGCATGGTGTGAACTGGTCAGTTTGTATTTGCTTAAGTTTGTAACTATGTACGGTATTAATAAAACTATGCTCTGTATGTCAGCAGAACAAGACTTTCGTAAATTCGATTTCTGCCAAATCCACCAGAACGGCAACTTCAACCAATCCATAACGTGTGCCGTAAATTTAATTTATAAACGATTAATCGGTAGATTGATGATCTTATGTACCGTAAAATGGCCATTTGTATATAATAAGCCTCGCTTGCAATTTATTTGCAAAGTAGCTGGGTATCCCGGTATAACCTGCGCATCCTCGAAACAATTGAGCGTTCTGTTAAGTTATTAATGGTTCTTCCAGATTGAAGAGGTTTACAACCAAACGCATTGGATTATCGGCGGAATGTGCCCGTATATCAGTGCCGCTGGCGGGTTCACCCTCGGCGGCGGGCACAGCATTCTGTCCCCAGTATTTGGACTGGCCGTAGACAACGTGCTGGAGTTAACAGTAGCAACCGCGGAAGGCCAACATTTAACCGCCAACGACTGCCAGAACAAAGACCTCTTCTGGGCAATGCGTGGTGGTGGTGGTGGTACATTTGGGGTCGTTACATCAATCACCTACAAGCTCTTTGCCGTGCCGTACGGATTTTGGGCGCACTCATTCGTGATCGTGAATGAAAACAGAACGGGAGAATTAACCGCCGCTCAATTGGAAATGGCTGTGTATAATTTCGGAAGTATTGCCCGGTCACTGGATTCGCTGGACTGGGGTGGCTATTTGATTTATAATCCAAAATTTGGAGCCAGCTTTTTGCTGCTGGAACCGGCGTCATCGGCTGCCCACACACCTACTAGTCTCGGAGAGTGGTTGCGAATTAATGTATTGGTTGACGAGCAGGCGAAGTCGGGATTTTATGTGCAGCCAATCGGCAACGCTTCATTCTCCCAACATTTTCCTAGTTTCAAAGTAAGGGAATTCACCGGTTAAATTGCCCCGCAAAAATCGTGTATTTGCAGTTGCAAAAGAATCTTCGCTTCGCGCACTCCCACTCACATTTTTGCATTATTTATTTTATGGCGCTCTGTTGCTGATCGTAAATAGCTTATACTAAATAGCATGAAAACCTTAGCCATTTGTGAGCGCAACAGCCGTTAAGACAGTTATCAGTGAAAATATTCCAGAAAGTTGAAACGCAATACGTACACCCAAAGGTTTATAATGGATCGAGCTCCTTCAAATTTTGTATAAACCGCACATAAGACTGTTCTGACGCCCGACCGCAAGTTCATATGCTCCTAAAATTTAGAATGGATTTTAAAAGACTCCAAAAAATATTTTAATTGTAAATCTTGTAACTGTAGTTTGCTCTACGGTAGAAACAATGCTGAAATTATATGCGTTTTCAGGAAAACGTGACCCACTTCGAGACTTCTACCCTAGTACCCCTAGCGCATTTTTTTTTCGTTTTGAAACTCTTTTCTTCCATAATTTGCCACCCTGATGCTGCGTATAAAACCGGTTTTCACGCTAATGCATGAAAATCATGCGTTTATACTAAATTAAATGTCATAAAGCAATATGTCATATTATTAAATGTCATATTATATTCATAAAGTAGAAAAGGGGTTCGAGAGTGCGCTAAAGCAACAATTTCCGTTCTATCAACATTCGACAATGCTGGTGCTAGCTTGCTAATTACTGCCACATTTCCCGTAAGTTATTGTGCAAAACATCTGTAGCTGACTTCGTTACAAATTTGTGTGTGCACAGGCCTGGAATGCATGGTCGCGCACAATTGGGATCTTGGAAGATTTCGACTCATCTGGATACCGCATGACGCTGGGCACACGCCTCATTCCCGTGTCCACCCTCAGTCAACCATGGCCGTTCGCCCAGTCCATGGTCGCCGGTATTTCCAAGAACACCTTAGACGCCGGCTTCACGCTTATTCGAGCGGCAGGTTCGGGATTGCGAGACTACGACCGGCAATCGTTGGAAACCTCAGTGAGTCCAGCGTGGCGCCAGGCCGCATGGCTGTCCATCTTATTCGCCACATGGAACGCGACAACTTCAACAACAGAGATCGCAGAAAAAGAAGCGGCACTCAACAGTGGACTGCAAGTGTGGCGCAACGCCTATCCCGATTCAGGCGTGTACCATAATGAAATTGGGCTGGGTGAGCCGTACTGGCAGAAAGCCTCGTGGGGTACGAATTACGAGAGACTGCTCTCAGTCAAACGGCAAATGGATCCAAATGAAGTGTTCCTCTGTGAAAAGTGCGTCGGTAGCGAAGGATGGGATTTATCGGGATTGCGCACCTGCCGGGTACGCTAATATCTCCAATCACAATTTTTTGTCATTAATTCATTGCATTTACCGATACATCTAAGGTCAAGATCGGTTGACTCTGAAGTTTTTTGTTATGCAAAACAATTGTTCAACCGACTAATCAAAGCTGTATTATGTGAACGCCTTGCCTTGTTCTTGATCGAAAACCCACAATCATTGTGGCAAAATATCGTGACTAATACCTTCATTACTGTCCGCCAAATTTATGAGGGCATACTAGCAAAACTTTAACATGAGCTGGACAAAAAACAATTACAGTATGTATTGCGGTATGTATTAGATTTAAATACGTTAATAATTAATGAGTATACCATTAATTAATTACTGTATTTATCCAAGTTACCGTATCCCTGCTTCAACGGCAGATTTTGAACGAAATACAATACATGTATCACTGATTAGGTCAAATTTGTATTTACGTTCCAAGGCCATTTCCCGACCGTTTGACACTCTGATCAGTTCGGGTTTAGCGTCATTAGAATCTTAAGTCAATCTGTAATTTTCTTTAAAAATGAAATCATCCCTAACGTAGTACAAAAGGTGAACTTTAAAAGTGACAATTTTTTTTTCGGGTTCGCGCAGCCGGCAACTGGGTAAAGTCTTAAGTGCACACAATCGGAACCGATGTAGGTGCTTATTGCTTACTAGGAAATGATTTACGGCCAACGGTATGTGCCATTAGAATGAGAATAAATTAATTACTGTAATATATTACTCATTCTTACACTAATACACACAAAAAGTATTCTGTAGCCATAACAATCACTTCCGGTAACAAGAAGGCAAGAGCTACTAGTAGAGTTTCATTCCTACAACAGACTGAACAGCCTCGTAACGGGGAATTAGTCGCAAAGGTCATCACCGATGAATCTTATTTTAAGTATGATCTGTATTTGTAGCATAGACGTAGAATGTTGTGTAAGTTTATCGTCGGTTTCCAGAAACAAAAAAAAAAACAAAATACGCTGTGGAAAGAGCTTTTGTGAAGACTGCAAAGGCCATTAAGCTACCTCTGCAGTGTACCTCTGTAGTTACTACAGGGTCTCTGTCGACTGGCAGAACCCCTAGCCAACAGCTGGGTGCATGTTCATCAACAGTACGGCGCTGTTATGTGAACGCGTTTCTGTTTCTTTTTAAATAAAATGGTTGAACAATCTTAAAAAGTTTGTTGCAGAGCCGTACAAAACAATGCTCCAGTTCTTGTTAAAATTGGTTTGAAAGGGGGATGCTGAAAACACATAGTGGAAATAATTATACAGCCCGGATGCTAATTAAACGAGCAGAATTCTAACTCGAATTAGAAAAATGCGATGTTAATAAAAGCAACAAATTCGTTAATTACATCCAGCATTGTCGGGAACCTCGTTAGGTTCAAACACCGCCAAAATTTTCTTATATACTTCGTATCGCTCGTACTGTCTCAAGGAAGTCCCACATCCGTCCCCGCCATGCACAATCTTATGAGACGCCCCAAACTGTCCTTGCTGCACCGCATCTTGTCCATGGACCTTATTCCCCCAAAACCATCCCGCGGTATCCCAGGCGGCCGCCTCCTCACTGACTAAATCGGGGTTCTTCACCAACCGATCATCCCCATACAGTCCCGTGGAAACGGTCTTGTAATTCGGGAATCCCCGCAACATTAGGTATCCGCGGCCATGGTAGCTCCGTTCTGGATGCTCAGGATCCTGCTCCGCCGGGGTGTAGGGCGGACCGTACTCTTCGGTGGTGGCTAAACCGTTGCTGCCGTGGAGGATGTTCGCCAGGAACATAGCCAGTTCCCGTTTGGATGCAATTTTGGCTTTCTGGGCCGCGCTGATAAAACTTTCGTAAAGGGCGTCCGACGGAGCGGCGTAACCGTAGGCATGGCTCAGCTGGCTCACCGCTTCCTGGAACTGGGCTTTGGTGATTAAGGCTCCGACTGCGGCCTGCATACTAACAGTGCACACCTGATTTCAAAGAACAATTTTCTTAGAAATGACTGATAAATGAAAGCGATTTTAAATGTGCGTGTGAGAAATTGTGTCCTAGACAGCAAGCTGCAGCCTAGCAGGACAATCAATGCAGGCAGTTGCAAGCCTTGGAGCGAAACGTAATAGTTGGCTTTGTACTCGTGTATGATTATGATTAACCGGTTTCATCATACGCTGTTGCCTACTGTCCCTTTATCAAAGCGCCGGTGTCGTCTTGTACCATACAATATAATGAATTCATAAAATAATACTTATTACTCGTACTTGCCATAACGAGAGCGCGACCGATAGCCTATTCTCACATCGCTTTTACGAGCGTCGCTCCATCCATTCGGTGCTCAGTGTACAATTGCACATTGTGTTATTATTATTACTTTTGTCAGCCAGCATTATAAAACTAAAATTTTGCAGGTTATTTAATTTCCCAAAATTAATTCCCATGTATAATCAATTATGATCCATTTCAATAGTTTCAAGAAAATGTACGCAGATCAGATACTACGATTTCGTTATTAATTTCGCTGTTAAAAAAACTAACTGTTTAGAGACGTACCGTTAGTAATGTCAACAATAACGCAGGCCTCAACATTCTACTCTGTACAATGCAGCACTCGCACACTGAAGATCTTTTAACAGCATGTATTGAGAACATACTAGTTCATCAAAACTGCAAGAAATTCTGCTGATAACCTTCTATAATTCAGCACTGTTGTATATCCTTCCCCACGTTTTATCACACCAGGGCGCTACTTAAAAGCACTATCTTTTTGAAGAATCGAACTCAGTAATCAGCCCAAACAATCAAAATGCGGCTTTATTACAAAGGTCAAGCTAATACACTTGCCATTCATCATCCACTCTGTACTGTAACAGTACGAGGAAATTTTTATATATGTATATACGTGTATTATGAGTATTATGAGTACCATGAGTTCATGAGTATTTTGCTGTGAAACTGTAAGACTGGAGCACTGCAGCAGTAAGTAAGGCGGCAAAAACATAACAACGAAATTTTAATTACAAACTATTTCGGAGTTGTAATGCAATATTCATCTACTTTTCTGGGTATTTGCCACATGCAGTGTACACACATACGATATACTTTATACAACAACGGCCACCTTGACTGTGCACTGTTGCTGTAGCCATATCTTAATAGATATAGGGGGAAATCAGTTGCATACGATACACTTCCTCTGTACTGCTCCAGTCATCCGTATGGGTTTCTACGTCATATGGCTGAACAGGGGTTTTAAACGCCACATTTATACCTGCGCCTTGATGCAGGTACATGTGCCGTGCAAATCTTCTCAATTTAATAATTTTAATAATGCAGACTGTAAATCTATCAAAATGTTAATATTGAACGAAACTTTTGCGATCAGGTATCAATCAAAATCCAAATTGTACTTAGTTGGTAACAAGTAGTAACATTATTTTGCACAATTATTGCAATTTCCACGGCAAGCGTATCTCGAAATGCGTATGAGTGATTACCTTCAGGCTGCCCAGTATTCCTGGAAAAATCTCTTTTCCGTTTAGGTTACATTAACATTTTCACGAAGACCTGATAGCTGAACGTTAAAGAAAAACGAATGCAAGCGACTGCCAGTGCGTACGTAGGCGTGACGCAGGTAGCACCGCCCAGTGTGGTACCGTGATTTTGCTCACTTTTTTGACAGTTTTCGAAGCTTCCACTCTTTCGATTTTCCTGCGAAAAATTGGCTTCCTCTGCGGAACTTCGGTTGCAAAATAAAGAATAAGTTACCTGAATCATTTTTATCGGTAAATGTGCCGTTTTGAAGGATTCTGCCTGCGCGATGCACAACAAAATGCAAATTCTGTTGTCATTGCAGTGACTGCAGCACTGTTGATTATCACTAGAGTACGCTTTGCACGGTATGTACCTGCATCAATGTGCAGGTATAAATGCAGTGCTTTAAAAACCCTGTTTAGCCATAACGTGGCAGTCCATACGGATGACTGGAGCAGTATCACTGTATCTTATGCAACTGATTTCCCCCTATATTAAGGTAGTCATGATTCGAGAAGGGTTCAATAACATTTCAGCGCCTCAACAGAATCAGACGGTTCAGGGACCAAAAAGTAGACGTTAGAAAAACGAACATCTGGAACAGTTTCTTCGGACGATCGTCACAGATGTTACCTACTGTAATTGTTATCTATCCTCTAATATTTTGATGCTAGGCTAACAACTCCCTAACTCTTCTTTGTCAATTATGTTTGCGCCATCGGAAGTAGCGACAGATTATCTTTTCCGGTCATTTCTGGCATATGATTTCAATACGATTCGTTACCGTTCAAGTTTTTCCGAACAAAAGCTTGGAATTAACAACAACGGCAGTCCAAATAACTTTACTTACCGTTACTGCTTGTTCGCATGCAGTTGTGAACAAGACAATGATTTCAGATACAATGCATTGTTTCGCTGTTTATCGGCGATTACTACATACAGCTTGACATCAGCAACCTCTACACATCAGCAACCTGTTCCTACAAAGTGCAATGCAATCCGCAACCAAAGGATGATTCAACATCCAAACGATAACGCAGGACATGATTGTAGCAGCAACGTTATTATGTTGTTCCATAATGATTATCTTGATTATTGACATTGACTGCTCACTGAAAATGGCCGCTGATAAGATCTTATCGGCATTTAGTTAAATGAACAACCAGTCGGATGATCAACTGAAATAATTGGTGCACGGAAATACAACTGCGGTAAAATTACTAAGTAATAACGCACATGATAATTGTCGGCACTTCCGTAATATTTCTTTACGTACGAACTACTACAGCCATCCTCGTGAAACGGAGAATGACTGCATTCTACCTACGACTTCTGATGGTGGTAGCGGCATTGTTTTTGATTGATTGCGGTATGTGGTGTCGAATAATAATTCTTTAACGTTAACGGCGAATTCCAAGATTTTCACTCTAACCGTGGTAAGGGGACTCATAAGAAAATAAGTACTTAATATTGTCGTATTGGAATGGCAATTTTGATGTCTGTTTGCACGCAAACCGTGGTTTTACCTGACGATATTTGTTAAGTTAATTATGGACAACAGGTGGCGTATTCTCCCTGAAATGTTACAAGAAAACGTTGTCTGCCAACGAAATGGTCGAAGAGATCTGCCCATCACTCAACGACACAAACTCTTGGAACAGCACTTTGAATGGAGGTCGTCCAGTGTGTTGGAAGACCACACCACCCAATCCGGATATCGAATGTACAGGTTTTCAGTTCTGCTTCTACATAGTTTTAACCGCGTATAACAACGTTGGAGCGGAAAAATAGTCACACCTTGTTTTCCCATTCATTGATTTTAGTCGTCGACTGAAATTAATGAATTTACAGTTGTATTCATGCAGTAGTTTGAAGTACCCTGTTGAATGTAAATGCTGTATTTAAATCTGAATAACTATTATGCGCTTCTCTTTTTCACAGCAATTACGAGGGGCTGCGGTGTTCGGGAAGGAAATATGGAGTGCGTGAAAAGTCTTTCTAATTATTCTTCGTTGTCTTTCGAGGAAATCTGCTACTGTGATGTTGATCTGTGCAATACGGCGTCCCCAATGTTCAGTGTCGGCGCTTCAGTGGGACCGGGAATTCTAGCGTTCATCATTAGCTACATTCTCTAGCTTTTCGTTGGACTACCGAACCCCAAAGAGTGATACGCATCACGGGGATCGATTTACGCTGGAGTCCAGTGACAATGGCTTACCTTTTTTCGATGTGATATTGTGCATAGCCGTATAATGTCGTACTGCTCAATTTGATGTGATTTATTTTCGAGTAGCCCGTTGTTATTTTCGACTGGGTAATTACCCAGTCGAAAAATAATAATAAGCATGCTCAGGAAATACGAATGGTATTATCATTTAAGTGAGTGGTAAGTACTTGTTCAACTTCTCATGGGCGTCATTTTCCGGATACCAGATCCAGGCCGCGTCGGGATGAGTTCGTAGCAGAACCGGCGCGTCAGCACGTATGTGTAAGAAAATATCTCCCGAATAAGCAAAATTTGCTTGGACCGGCTGGACGACCAACTATTGTGCTTCGACGAACTGATACTGCGTACAAACAAGGCAACCGTTTGAATAATGCAGCAAAACGCAAAAGCGAGTCCGCCGAGTCGGCATGCCGCAAGGGTGCATTCCCATTCCGCCGGCAACATTTTGAGAATCAGATCTATCTTTGCAAAACCTTACGATTGTGGCTATCGTAAAGCTTTCACAATTTACTGAGCAGCTTTTTCACCTTTATCTGGATACGATATTCAAAAGACTTTGTTTCAAGACAACTCTGTCGATAGCAAAGTTGGTAAATATGAAAGTTTTTGTTTTTTTGCGGATATCACGAAGTAATAAATAACCCAATACTTTGCTGAATTATCAAAACCGTTATGTATAGCCATTATGGGAAACAGTCTTATCGAGAGAGTGCCATTCGCAAATACGATAGTAAACATCGAAAAGTGATTAAAAAAGCATTAAAATCGTATCAAATTCTAGGTGTTTACCGATAAAAGTCAGCGTTTGTACAACAAAATAAGTTTATTCAGATAGCCCACCGAACCGGACGTAGCATCTTTTATCAACCTCCGCTTGTTTGACATGTCAACATTCTGCGGATCGGGCGCGTATGTGTATACAGTATTGTTGTATACAGTATTGTACCATACAATGACATTTTTGGAGCACACTTTATCTGAGCAAATTTTAACAACTTTGGCAGTTTTCTCGACCCAACTGGAACGATAACGAGTCACGGTGGTTTACCCAGATCCACCAGAATCCAAGTGTACAGTGGCCGCAGCTCGGAATGCAACACCGTATAATTGACATTCGACAAGCCATCGATCTCCATTCTCTGTGCGGCGTTTTTGGCTAGTTCATGACGTTTGGGATTGGTTGGATTGCTAGGATCTCTGTTGTGCTTAACCATGGTGTACCGGCCAATGTCGAAGGGCATTCTTCCGGGCTTCCCCAGCTTCGTCCGGACCCGCGCGCCCAAGTCATCGTCTTCAGAACCATAAAAAATTAAACGTTGTTTTACTTTTGATGGGGTCAATACCTATTAATTTTATAACATAGCATAATACTACTTTCGCCGACCCCTGTGTAATTCTACTCGTACATTGTGAACAATCTTACTAAAAGCGCTTTATTGAAAAGCGGATTTATTAGTTCTGTTGCACACAGCGCACTGGTTGAAATCTCAAGCGTACAATGCATGTTAGTGTTCCGATTTATTTTTCTTTCCGTTTTACTATCAACAAAAACGCTGTACACAATTTTCTAGTATAATGGCTTACCCCAGCCCCAGTAAACATTGGAGAAACCGTTGATTTGCTGGAAATGACGGCGAGCAAATGATACAACTCCACCAAAATAATTGCCGTAATACGGCTTGTACTGATTTTTATCCATCACACTGGCTAAAAGAGTCGGTATCGTGGGACAAAAGTATGAATTATGGTCGTTTTCCGGTAAGAGGTCTACGTCATGGAACACAAAACAACTGTAACCGGGAAATTTGTTGACCTCTAGGAACCCCGCGTTGAAAAGTTTGCCTAACAATTAAGAGCACAGAATCAAACCTTAACGTTAATAAAAGCCCAAAAGCTACTGGAACGGCCAACGGACATTAACGGGACTGTAGGGACACCTAAATGGGCCACTATGATTAAGTCTCATTGCCGATTACGGCATTTTGTTCAGCAAAGTTACACTCACATTGGATTTACTTCACACTGTTTTGACCCATACCATAAACGTTTTCCAACAATAAAAGTCATGGCATTATTGTTTCCTTTACCTCGGTTGAATGTTGTGTTCCCGGCTTGTTCCGCAACAAAAATGATGTAGTCTAGCTGCTGTCGTTGAAGAAACGGATGTAGATTGTTCAGCAAAATTTCTACAAATCGTAAATTATAAAATACCTGCAACTATCAAAGCGTTACTTCGATTATTGCAGTCAGTGCTCCGCTGAAAACAACCAATAACCTACGCAGATGTTCCGTGCGGTTCCGGTAGGCCACCACCACCGCCACTTTTATTCGACCTCGCTGGACACAGTGCTTCGGGCGATAGCTGCCGCCCTGTTTCACATGCGGATTCTCAGCCTCAATTTCCTCGTCGGATTTTATTTACTTCGAAATATTTCGTCGGCCCATCAATGTACTGGGTTTCGCCTCGCACACTGGTACGCTGCCGGTGGCGGTTATCATATCGCTGCCACCGTAGAACGCAATCAGTTTAACTGAGCGTTGGGTCAGTGAGTCAAAGAAACCACTTTCGTTGCAAAAAACGTCTTTCCTTATAATAATCACGGGAGCGGCGAAATTCGGACACTTTTGACGAGGTCCGTTTATGTACCACAAGTAGAAGACTGCCAGAAATAATGCGCAACACAACAGGAGCAAGGGGAGATTCTTACCAAAACCGGTGCGAAGAAGACAGGAAGAATTCCCATTAGACATAGTTCGCTGTATCGGTGTATCGTCAGTGACGCTTAGTTAACACATCACACAAAATGATCAGACCAGTGTTTTGTGCAAAAGTGACACACCCGTATACGTGGTGATAATTATTTGCTTTGAGAGCTTGAGCGACAGTCCCTAATGAAATAAACCGCAATGGTCTGAATTTCACACAAAAATACATTCATTTAAAACCTTGTTTCAAGGTGGTCCAGGAAAAATGTGATCATAATTTCGTAGTTTTAAAACCCAGTAGAAAAGTAGAAACGATCGATCAAAAAGTAATCGCTGTCACGCAGTCGTTCTATCAGATCCAATACACTTCTGTTGCTTGATGATGAGCAATCGAATTATCAGGCGCTTTCCTTGCGTGATTGCCGAAGACCGGGGTGCGAATGAAGATATTGTTACCAGGGCTGATTAGGTATGTGACCTAATACTAGTGTGATCAACCGGTAGTTCATCGATATTTGTAAAGCAGCAATCGGGTCAAAGGCAAGCTCGGTGTGAAGGCGAACAGATCGCATTAAGGAGCAGTGCTTGATAACAAAGTCACAAACATAATCTTTCTTTGAAAATTAATCTCGGTAACATTTTCATTGAGCACTCTCTTTGTCTCTGCAAAGATAACTGGCATGAATTAGGTTGCGTTTAGCACGAAATATGTACTCGTACACCGCGGCGGCGTAGTTTTCGCGTCTAAACAGACTATCTGAAGTCCGCTGCTGATAATATTCTCAGTCAAAGCATCAGCCGACTGAATAGTGAACAGAAATGTAAACATTTCCATAATATTTAAACCAAGAATGGTGTTGACATTTCCAAGCCACGTTAAATAGCGGCTCATTCATACAAGTGCGACGTTTGTGACATTTTTGAATGCGATTCGGGAAAATAGTTAGTTTTATCGCAAACTTGATAAGGTTGGAAACAGGACTTAACTTCCCTCCAGTGGATTTTGATCACGGTGAAACATTAAACAACATTCTGATCGCCATTTCTCTCCATACGGTGCATTACATAGATAACCGGGTACCTATACGCACGTAACATGGTAGTAATCAACGAGATTTGTAGTTTATCATAGACAAATAAAGTTTTGTCGTCCGTGAGAACGTAGGGATTGTCCGGTAATAAGTCTTATCTTTCTTGCGACAAACACAAATTTGTCCTACAACTTATGATTACTTATCGCTTTCTGTTTGTCTCAGTTTTGACTGTTCCATTGTTTTCAACGCATCTTAGGTTTCTTAGTTCCTTGATAAGAGACTTATAAGCATTGTGAGTGCAGGCTTATAATGCTGTCAAATTCTCTACGACGGCACTGCCGATCATCCATTTGTCGTACTTTGTCTCGCTCTTTAAATTTTATGTAACACAATTCTTGCTTTGGGCAAGCGATATAAATAACAATGGCTTCGATTATTTATAAATTCTGTATGCTTGCTGTAGTTGTACTCGGACTAAGTCTCAGTAAGTGCTGTCATTTGCTTTGCTTGTCAACATGCCGCCTTACCTTTCGCATTATGTATTGTATTGCTATCGTTTATGTATTGCTAAAACACAGAAAGAGGTGTCTTAAAGTGCTGCAAACTATGCGATCAGTTGCTGTAGTTCTGTTTGCCATACAATTAACCGTAGCACTTGCACCAGCCTAACCTTTAAAGCTGGAATAGGTCAAACTTTCTCGTTGACCTGCTACCACAAGCTGCAATACACCGATGAAGTCCAAGAGGCATGCGCCAATAACGAAACAATAATCGGTCCTCCAGATCAGTTCAATCTCAGTGTAGCGTACCGTCCAGCTTGCTACAAGGAAACAATCACCGGAAATGGCACAAGTACGTACAAGATTTAGAATTGTGCCGCCAGTGCACATTGCTGAGAGTGATATTTACGGCGCCCCTTTCAATTTGCAGCAATAATTCTGAAGGGCTGCGTAAACTGGGGCGCCGCAATGACATGCGGGCCTACTATAACAACCGATAGCGGCACAACCGGACAAGCCTGCTACTGCGATACGGATTACTGCAACGCGGCATCCAAGACACGCGGTGGTGGTACAGCGCTGGTGATGGGACTCGCTGCTTTTGGATTATACCAAGCTTTGTAATGGGTTCAGTGCGCACGGAAACTTATTAAGCAGGTTGCGGTATCAACGAAGGGGTACGATTGACGATAGAATTAACGACGGAGTACAATTAACGAACGTTTAAACGGCAGTACCCGTCGTTATTAACGAAACGAAGGGGGTATCGTTTCGTTAATAACGACGTTGAAATTTAGTAATGAACGACTGGGCCCATATAGACCATTGAGCACGAAGAGTGCGCAGGCGAGACAGTGTACCCAGTGAATTTCTGCCTGGGCATTCAGTCCTGAGTTGCCCACTCGACTCGAATTTTTCGAAAATCACAACAGTACTGCTCGAATGTTAGTGCTGCCAATGGTCTCTTTAAACTTTTCACTTATATGGCTTACTTTTTACTTTAACTTTCACAATTGTAAAAATTATTCCATATAATAAAATACAGTAATTCGAGTAGTTTACTATTGGAGTAGCAGTATACGGAGACTGTACTGAGGCCTCTGAGAAACGAAGTCCTGTATTCAAGAATGGAATAAGTGGATAACACTGCTTTAGAATAGTGTTTGCGTGAAAACGTTCATACACGTGTTAACGCCACTGTTAACCTTATGTTTTTCTACCACAAAAAATCTTTATTCTGTTACTTTCACGGTGCAACATGAAATCGTTTCGGTATCGATACAAAAAATTGAAAAATGACTGTCAAAACACAACAGTTCGCCACGCTAATATCTATCGCTGTTAATTGTTTAGTGCATAACGCAATCTCTTATGCGAATCACCGGAGCCTTAAATTAACAACGCCAAAACTGTCGTTAATTTTGCCGTTAATCGTCCGGCCGTGCAAAACGCAACCTACTTATTGTCGAAGTCTTTACTTTGTGATTTACAGTAATTGTAGGTCTGTAGCAAAAGTCAGTAGAAATGCGATAATTTATATTCATTGTATGAACAAGCCAGAGCAGAGACACATGAACTGTATTTGAAGATTCTGCTCCTTTGGCTTAACGCAATATTGTCACGGTTCATGGATGAAGTTTACGAAATTATTAAGACCGTATGCCGCGAACAGCTGCGTTAGCCTGCGTGCAGTACATACAGTACATGGATTTACACTACATGCATGCCGCTGCCTCGAAGCTACTCCATACGAATTTTCCTTCGTAACTTTTATCAGACTTGAACCTCGACAAAGCTAACAGTAAAAGACAATCGCTGCTTTCACTACAACATAAGAACAATTCTCACACCAGGTTACAAAACTACTGTTCCCAGTCTGTATCGATAAGATTGGGAATTTCCCACAGATAAATAATCAGAATGGCCTAGATGGACTACATTGACTGTAAATGAAAACAAAGCCGGTGAGTCGCGATGATTGCAGACGTTACAATCACTTAAATTGTACCGGCTCGCTTGCAATGCATGTACTAAAAATGGCGTTGGTTATATGGATACCGATACGGTTATATTATATGGATACCGGATCATATGCCTGGTTCAATTTGTTTTATACAGAGGGAGTGGGGAGGGAGTCGACATTGAGGACGTCGACATGGTGTCTCGAATTCACCTTCGGCGAATACGAATGTCTGTAACAGGTAATTAATGACCGTTCGCATTGATCTCCAAAAGAGCCTTTCTCCCTAAAGAATGAATAATGCTTGTTTTTTACGAAACTATCACTTTTTAATTCTTCCATCCTGGTTTTAGTAAACACTTAGTTTTAGTAAATATTGTGACGGTAATATAAAGATAAAAAAAGCGAAAGACTGTATGTGCTAACAAAATGGCATTAGTCTTTTCGTGAAACTTGCTGCTCCGCTCGCTTCGCTTTGCTCGCGCCATAGCTCCTCCGCCTTCGGTTTCAGTGGTTTCCTAATTTATATTACCATCAAACACCTAATTCGGGAACCTTATGATTTCCAGGAAAGATTTCAAGCACAGCCGTGGAATTAGCGGCATGACAGCTACAATTGGTCGTTAAAGAACCAGAGCTGGCTGTGCGGTCTATAATCTCGTTTAGAACAATTGTCGACGAGACGATAAAGGTCACAGTCTGTAACAGAACGACTGCTGTATGGATGTCATCAACCAAGTTTGGATACATCGACAAATAAAAAAGATGAATTATCACGCACCCCAGCGAGGAAACTGCGGGTAACATGGAATATATCCGCGCCGGAGAGCACTACTGGACGATCGCGAACCAGCGTTATAAAGTCGCCCATGAACGATTCCACCTAACCGCAATAAGCCAAGAAGTAGTATAACTGTGGTACAACAGTTTGTAATACTGTTCTTGCCAGATACTTCGGACTCTCATAAAATCTACTCCTAGGTGCGAAGGGCTCATAAAATCTGTTCCTGTGTACCTGAAGGGCAAATGCCTCGGAAGTGGGGTCCATCTGCTCCATTGCACTGTGCAACGCTGAACCAATAGCTTCACACTGAAACGAAAACCTTTTAAAGAAAATATTGGCTTGGCATATGGTATCATCCTCGTATTACGTACATTCCACAGAATTATATTCATAACATTGCTTCTATAATCATACATGGTAATTTTAAACGGGTTAAATAGCAGTTTGGGCTTTGGGCTGTCCCAGCACACGTTGGAACTTTTTGTCATTTTTGATTTGCCATAGCACAAGCAGTCAGCTGATGCGCGCATAAAGGCGGCCTTTTTGGCATGGCAGTGCATACAATATTGGTTGCATAAGGCACAAAATTGCAAAATTTTTTTAGAATGCACAGATTTTTTTGAATGCACAAAAATAAACATGCCTACAACAACGCCCAAATTACGGTGCCATTCCGGAGCCCTATTTCGGTACCTGGCACTGCACAGATACCGGTATTTCCATTAATCATTATCGCGTGACGTTTTAATTGATTTTTTTTGTATTAATATTGGCTTATTCAGTTAAGAAGCTTTTGAAGAATACATAAAATACAGTACTCTGTATGTACAGAAGTATGGTTTACTTTGGTACGAATAAATACTTTTGTACTCGATGGATGACTGCCAGATCAGCTGTTTGGGCACCCCAGGCATTACTGTCATGCAGCCGATGTATCCAGCCATCACAGCGATACTAATATAATTAACCAATACATCAAAGAGAAATGGCTCCACGTTGGCGGAAATGGCGGCAGCGAATCCACAGACTGCTAGCAAATCCAATCCGTAAATGAAAAACAGAACACGTCCGTATGCATTATTCAGACTCGAAGAACAATCCAGAACATCCAAATAACGTCGCTTCAACATTTTCAGCTCCGGGTAAGAAATTATTGTTATCGCCATGGTAATATTTTTGGGACGCTTTCCCTGTGCCTATTTCAGTAGTTTTTCCCGGACGGGTAAACAGCAGTGAATATCTTTTAACACTTCCTTAAAAATGCTTGCATACAGTAGTAACCTAATGTAGACCTGTTGTGACAAAAAATACGGAAAAGCGCTAAATAGCGCCCAAATGGTAATGTACAACCCCGCCGGAATACGTAAGGGCATAAACGCTTCATCAAACGCCATATTCCAACGTCGTTGATCGCGCTCGAGCCAGCTTAACCAGTCCACTACCTCAAAAGTCAGCACAGCGGCAAACGAAACAATCGCGAGCACCATAGACGACAATCTCCACCGGCGCATTTTACCCATTAAAACGTCATGTCTTGAATGGTGCTGCAGAAAATCCGCAGCGTGCCGTTGCAGGGCAATGTGATAGTGGTACTTATGCCAACAATCCAGCAGCACAACGAGCGCACGGATGCTTGTGCAAAAATTCGGCAGGTAGGCGAGAATGGTAAAAAACGGAGTGCTGTCTCTAGAAGTCCTATTCAGAATCATCCAAGCAATGCAAAAAACGTAGGTAGTAGCGCACAATGTACCACCTATTAAGAAAATGCTGACCATAGTCAAACTGTATAATTTCTTATACTGCTTTGATGGTCCCTTGTCATCCCATAAGAAGCCGAATAGCTTGAGACATCGATCTTGCTAAGCAAAAACTGTCGCAATTTCAGCCATAAAATCGCCTGATTTTTCCATGGCTATTAGCGCCAAAACCCGTTTCGCTGACCGCAAGCTTTTGTGTAATGGAATAATTAACGCAAAAGCATCTTCTCCAAAGTTCGGGTGTAGTGTTTACACAAAGCGGTATGGATGCCAAGTTGAAAATATGGAGTACGTACCCAAATAGAATGATATGCGCTCAGCCCATTTGCAGAAATCGTCAATAATCAGTACAAGTGTACAAACATTCTCGAACTTTTACGGAGAAAATGTCTCAATCGACCTTTTCAAAAATTACAAAGCTTAACAGTTTTTCTTCAGATCGTGGGAGCTCAATTAACCGTAGGTATATTGCGAGTAGGGCATGCGAATGATTTTTCGTAACTGTAAACCGTGTGGCATGTGGAGCGGGTAGGGAAACTTGGCTTTTAGTAATCTAAATTCATTAATCTCTTAACACATCAAGGAAAGAGATCGATGCTCCAAGTTCCAACTACGAAACCCGTAACGGCGCAACCTCTGAACAGATGAAACAAAAACTTAATAAAATAAACCCAGGCGGTCAGAATCAGCATCTTTAAAAATTCTGTCACATGGTTTTTGTGGTTAGTGATCATAAATCTACTGTAATTATTGAATAATTCGAGGGAGAAAAATACAATGAACGGCTTCGAAAGGTCCAGCACTTGTAAAAGCGCTCATACAATGCTCTGCCCTTAGTACTGACCATAGCCACTGACATCAGAACTATCGCGGTGAGTACAGCTACAGATACTGATGTTGTCCAAACTGTCAGTTAAAAACCGGATGAATTTCCCGTGAAAATTTGAGGAGCAGGTGTTGCACTGGCAAAGCGGCTGTCACAACTACAGTTCCAAATTGATAAATTAGTGTTGGTTTCTGTCCGATCTAAAATTTCGCTAAGCACAATTGTGGTTGAGATGATAAAGGTCACGGTCTGTAACATAACACATCATTTTGCCAGAGTTAGTTCAGGCACCAGTAATAACTAGTTTCACTACTTGCACTTTTATTCGATTTCTTATGTGGTAAATACGGTACTCTCAGTACCTACCCCTGCAAGAAAATTGCGGCAAACATGAAAAAGGTCTGCACCCTTAAATACTACAGGATGATCCCGAACCAGTGCTGCAAAGTTGCCCACATACGATTCCACCTATCGAAAACCGAGAAATGGAGCAAGTACATGTTTTCAGGTTCTCTATACGTTATTCTAATTTCAGTCCCCATATAATTCTAAATTCAAGCAGCCAGAAAGAACATTGTGTCTTACCTGAAAGACAGCCTTCTCAGAGCCGGTTTCCGTCTGGTCCAAAGCTTCATGTAACGCCAAACCGATCGCTTCGGACTACAACCATATAAAGCGGTTTTCGCTAATGCTCTACTACAGCTTTCTTTTTAACTCAACAGCTTTAGCCTTTAAGTTATATGTGATTTGTACGCATATATAGATATACTTTTACAGAAGGTTTCGTAACCCTGTATGGTGACCTCTTTGTGCACTCCAGCCATCAGTCCTAGGCAACCGATGTACCCAGCCATCACCATCACGTTAAAATAATTCACCAAGTACGCAAAAAGAAATGTTTCTCCATTGCCCACAATCGCAGCAATAAATCCACAAACTGCAAGCAAGTCCAGTCCGTAAATAGCAAACAGCGAATTGCCATATGCTGCATTCAGGTTTGCAGAACAGCGTAGAACATCCAGATAACGCTGCCTCAATACTTTCAGTTC
The DNA here is from genome assembly GCF_019649055.1 of Paramacrobiotus metropolitanus. Taxonomy (NCBI): domain Eukaryota; kingdom Metazoa; phylum Tardigrada; class Eutardigrada; order Parachela; family Macrobiotidae; genus Paramacrobiotus; species Paramacrobiotus metropolitanus. The sequence continues at coordinate 984,305 of NW_026570256.1, read as the reverse complement.
CATGTAAGAAATTGTTGTTTTTGACTTGGCCACTTCCTTGCAGCGCTTTCCAAATGCTTGTTCGAACGATACTGTCTTGCTCCAACACGGTAAGCAGCACTGAATATCTTTTAAAATTTCTTTTAGTATCCGGGTATATAAAAGCAAACTGATATACACCTGCTGTGAGAGAAAATACGGAAAGGCGCTGAAAAGTGACCAGATAGTGATAAACAACCATGTCGGAATGCGTAAAGGCGGGAACGCTTGATCGAAGGTCATATCCCAGTGTCGCGGGTTACGATTCAACCAGCGCAGCCAGTCCACAATAACATAGGCCACCACAACGAAAAACGCTCCAACCCCGAGTACCACAGACATCTGCCTCCATCGGCGCATTTTGGTCACCAAAACATCTTGTCTTGAATGATGTCGAAGAAGATCCGCGGCCTGCAGCTGTAATTCGGCGTATCGGTTGCGTTGGCGCCAGCATTCCAATAGAACAAAGAGAGCCCTGATATTATTGAAGAAATATGGTAAAAACGAGAGCAAGATGAAAAATGGAGTATCAGCAATACTAGTGAATTTAACCTTGATGATCCAAATAAGATAAACTGCGTAGTTTGTCGCGCAAAACCAACCACCTATTAAGAAAAAGCTGACAACGCTAACACTGTATAGCTTTTTCCATGGATTTACAGATAATTGTTCACTTGTGCCGGATAAGAAGCCGAACAATCGTAGACAGCGTTCTTGAAAAGCAAAAATGGCAGCAACTTCCTTCTTATAATCGTGTAGTTTCTCCATGTCTTTGTGTTGTTAAAACTCTCTAACTGAATTTAGCGTCGAATACTTCATTTGAAGTACAAGTATGTTTAGTTGTGGCATGAAGCTACCTATGGACATTTCACCGTCACGTCCCACTGTTAGACCCAGCGAAAATAGCAACGATTGTTCAAACAAGTTTGCCGCGTGTTTGGAAAAATGACCAGAATAAACGATGTCAAACCATCGGGTATAGTGTTGTTATGTCAGCCGACGCGGCATTTCCGCGCTGAATTTCAACACCCATACGCTGCCACAAAAATTCTATTTACAAGCCAGAACAAATGCCTCATGCATACTTCATGGAGATTCTGCTTTCTAGATCTTTTTTAAACGTCAGAATATCACGCTGCGTAATAATGACTTTTTGATGATTACGTCCTTACGTCAAGGAAAATAGTCGTCTCAAGGCGGGCGACTTGTAATAACAAAACTGCAACATCGTAAAAAGCTACTTTAAAGGTGAATCCTACTACGAAAGAAATTTATTAGAGTTAAACCTTAGCAGTTGTTTGGAAAAGACATCATTTTGTTTGTTACAATAACAAAACTGTAAGTAGTTATATTCCAACCCCTGCCGATCACAGTAAACCGGGAATTTTTAGCAGCTGGAAAAGGAAAAACGACCTCTGTTATTGCTGGTTACAACTGAACCTGAACTCAAAACCGATGAAGCCGATGCCTGCAAACAGCATCAGCTCATCCTCTGCATGTACAGTACTAAATAGTGTTTGGTATACCACGCCGTCAGATGCGTCGAACTGGTTACATCGATGATGCAAGTAGTCGATCCTGTTTTATCATAAATCAGACTGACTAGAAAACTTGTGACTTTTGTGCGAAAGTTTCAGGGACTGCCGTGACATTAGCGCCCGGACAGCAACAGTTGATCATTAACGGACACATGGTGGTGGCTGTGCGGCCCATAATCTCGTTAAGAACAATTGTCGAGGAGACGATAAAGGTCACAGTCTGCAATACAACGGGTGGTTTGGCAGCGTCAGTAGCAAGAGTTAGGTTCAAATGTAGAAATACCAGATACATAAACACGCACCCCAGCTAAGAAATTACGGGTGACATGGAAGACATTTGCGCCGGTGAAGATGATAGGATGATCACGAATCAGCGTTATAAAGTTGCTCACATATGTTTCCACCTAACCACAGTAAGTCTAGAGTAGATGTTTATGACACTCGTTTTAATAATACATCTATTTCCTAATTTTCCTGTTACTTAAAGATCCAAATGTGTGTCATACCTGAAGGGTGGTTGTCTCTGAGCCGGTTTTCGCCTGGTCCATTGCATTGTGCAACGCTAAACCAAGATCTCCACACTACAATGGAGTCCTTCTGGAGACAATTTATGATAATTACATGATATCAACCCAGCAAGTTCCCCGATTTTTATTTGTAAACTGTAATCACCACTTCTATTATTAAAATTTTAAGCGGAGTAAATAATAATAATTGCGTTAGCTGTATCAAACTTTTTGGTGATTTTACATAGTTTACCGTAATGCAGCAATCGTTTGCTATCGCGCAGAAAGCCCTTTCTATTATTAACAGATGATACACTGACGAGGAAAAGCTCACGGATTGTGGTTTACTATGAGAAGAATATGAAGGATATTCAAAACGACAATTACATGCAAGATACCTCTTCGTGCATTCCAGCCATCAGTGCCATGCAGCCGATGTATCCGGCCATCACAATTATGCTTAAATAATTCACCATCATAGACAGGAAAAACGGTTCCTCGTTGGCGGCAATCGCGGCAGCAAATCCACAGACGGATAACAAATCCAATCCATAAATGACAAATAATGCCCCTCCGTATGCCGCATTCAGGCCTGAGGAACAATCCAGAACATCCAAATAACGCTGCTTCAGCACTTTAAGTTCTTCGTAAGTAATTGTTGTTTTCGCCTTAGCGACCGTTTCACCATGTTTTCCTTGGCCGAGCTTCGGCAACATTTTGTTGCGGAAGGGCAAACAGCAACGGATGTCCTTTAGCACCTCATTAAAAATACGAGAATACAACAGTAAACTAATGTAAAGCTGTTGGGATAAGAAATAGGGAAATGCGCTGAACAATGCCCAGATTGTGATGTATGACCATGCCGGGATGCGTAAGGGCAGAAACGCTTGATCGTACGCCATATTCCACCGGCGCGGGTCTCTCTCCAACCAATTCCACCAGTCCACAATTTCAAAGGCCAACACGGCCACAAATGAAGCAATCGCGAGCGACGCCGACAAAAGTCTCCACTGGCGTATTCTTACCAATAAAAGGTCGTGACGAGAATGCTGTTGAAGAAGTGCAGCTGCGTGTTTTTGCAAGGCAGCAAAATAGTGGCGCTTCCGCCAGCATTCCACCAATACAACGAACGCACGGATGCTGGTGCAAAAATACGGAAGATACGAGAGCATCGTAAAAAATGGAGTGGTGGCCATCGTGGTCTTAGTGAGAATCATCCAAGCAAGACAAATAACGTAGCTGGCAGCGCAGAATATACCGCCGATTAAGAAAAAGCTGACCATAGTCAGACTGTATAATTTCGTGATTTGCTTCGATGTCTCCTTCTCATCCCATAAGAAGCCGAATAGTCTTAGACAACGGTCTTGCCAAGCAAAAACTGCCGCAATTTCAGCCATAAAATCGTCTGGTTTATTCATGGCTAACAGTGCAGAAAAGCTGCCATACCGATTAATTCAAGCTTTTGTAAAATGGACTGCGTCGCTGAAAAGCAGCTATTTTATTTTATCTTCTGAAAATCAAATATTTTTTGTTTTGGGCGCTGTGCTCAAACCAAGCTGTACTGATGCCGGCTAGTGAATAATACATTAGTGCATACACTATCCGGATAGATATTGGAGCTGCACATTTGCGCAGATAGTCAATATTCAGTACAAACTTGGAGCATTCACGCAAAATAATATTTGTCTCAACGGATGCTTTCAGAAATTAAAAAGCGTGAAAGTTTTCCCTGAAGGCTTAAGCTAAAGTGCAAAACCATTTACACCTTGCAAACAGAAGCGTCATGCAAGTAGACATGTACAAAGTTGTAGAGTACAAACCGTTTAGTACAGAAGCGTAATTGTTCGCTACTTTGAAAGACACAGCAAGTCGATCTTTTAATCCTGGCTGCATTTTCTGACTTCCTTAACTCATGATTCTGGTAGTAAAAGTGGAAGGAATTAAAGCTTTAAAGCAATAGCGAAAAAATGCAGCGGAAAAAAGAAATTTGTATTTTGGTAAGCATGATATCTGTACGCCTTCTTTTATAGTGAAGTTTTGCTAAGCCATGAGGGTTTAAAAGTTACGTTTGGTTTCGTAAATTGGAGAATATGGAGACAGGAAAAGGAAAAATCCGAAAGTCGAAACGCTTTCTTGTCCTCGTACTGGCCTGATTATCTGCCGGTTTTCTCGTCCGTATATTCACTGGCGCCGCACCTACAGTATTTCAATGGACACAAGACTTTCTAACTACGAGTAACACTTTCAGACTCTTCCGATAGTCAATTAAAACGCAGGTGAATTCATTGTGAGTATTTGAAGACCAGCAGTGGAACTGACGACGTGACAGCTGAAATTACGGTTGCTTGCTGGCGGTGCTGCCGCATCAGTGCTTGTTGTCCGTTCCAAAATCTCGCTTATCACAATAGTTGATGATATAATAAAAGTCACAGTCTGCAAAAATGAACTATTTGTTTACTTGTACCAGTTCTACCAGTAAAAGTTACTTAAACACGGTACTTACGCCGACAAGAAAACTGCGGGTAACAAAGAAAATATTTGCGCCCGCGAATACAACAGGATGATCACGAATTAGCATAATAAAGTTGCCCACGTACGACTCCACCTAAACCGCAAAGAACACAAAAATACAAATGTTTACCTGATCCAGTTCTTTTATTCGCTTTTAATGGCCGCAGTTTCTCGTTATTCCGAAAAGTAAAGAAATCCAAAATTTTGTTATACCTGAAATACTGCCGTTTCTAAACCAGTTTCGGTCTGTTCCATTGCTTCATGTAAGTCAAGACGGAGCGCTTCGCACTACAATCACGACACTGTAAAGCGTCCAGTAAAATAATGCCCTGGCTTCACTTTTACGACATGCACCAGTATTAGTGCCATCATTAATGTGGACACAAATAAACAGAGACGCGGTATTTGTAGGCGCCATTAGTGGCCGAGTACGGTCACCTCTTCGTGCATTCCAGCCATCAGTCCCATGCAGCTGATGCACCCAGCCATCACGACCACACTGACGTAATTCACTAAGTACGTCGAAAGAAGTGAGTCCCTATTGCCTGCAATAGCGGCGACAAAGCCGCACATGGATAGCAAGTCCAATCCGTAAATAACGAAAAGTGAATTTCCAAATGCACCATTCAGGTCCGAGGAACAGCGTAAAACATTCAAATAGCGCAGCTTCAACATTTTCAGTTCCCGGTAAGAAATTTTTGTTTTCATCCCAGCCCGTTCGCCTAATTTCTTGTTCCGCACCGATAAAGAGCAACGAATATCAGTCAAAAACCTCTTTGAAGATCCGGCTATACAGCAATAAACTGATGTACAGCTGCTGTGAGAGGAAATACGGAAAAGTGTTGAAAAGTACCCAAACAGCGATAAACAACCCCACCGGAATGCGTAAAGGGATAATTGACTGATCATACGCCATATTCCAGCGCCGCGGATCCCGATCCAGCCAGCTCAGCCAGTCCGCAATCTCAAACGCCAACACGGCTAAAAATGAACCAACTCCAAACACCACAGACAGCTGCTTCCATCGGTGCATTCTGCTCCGTAACAGGTCATGTTTTGAATAGTGTCGAAGAAGGTTGGCGGCCTGTTGTTGTAACGCAATGTAGCGGGTGCGTTTACACCAGCATTCCAGCAGAACAAAGAGAGAACGGATGTTACCGAAGAAGTATAGTAAATACGAGAGCATGAGGAAAAAGGGAGTACCAACAGTCACAATTTTATCCAAACGACCCAAACGAGGACCCAAACCTTGATGACCCAAACAAGGACAAGCGCGTAGTTTGTAGCGCAAAACACCATACCGATTACAAAAAAGCTGACCACGGTGACACCGTACACCTTGTTAAAGAGCTTTAATTGTTCACCGGCGCCGGATAAGAAGCCAAACAATCGAAGACAGCGTTCTTGACAAGCAAAAAAGGCAGCAACCTCTTTCTTATAATCGTAGGGTTTCTCCATGACTCAGAGAATGGGAAGCTATCACTGCATTCATCTACGGAGTATGTCGTAGTATTTTTAGTTGTCGTGACGGACACTGCACCGTCGCGTTGCAGTGTTCAAGCCAGCGGAAACTCTACAACAAGTTTGCCGCATATTTGGTCAGACGACCAGAATAAACGCTGTCAAACCATATATATTTTATTTTTTTTTTGTTGCTGCTTTTTGCCAACGCTTTCGATTGCACAGCTTGCAGTGAAATCACTAGGCGGTTCGTAATTCATTTAATGTAACGCTGGAGTGTCAACGAGGCTTCCTCTCTTCAACACTCACATTGCGCTCATATTGCTTCCTTTTGCCAAAAGGGTTTGAAACAGAATGGCTGGCAATTATTCTATGTACATGTCAGAGCAATGACACATGCAGTTGTATATATAGAGATTCTGCTTCTTTCGTTAAACTTCATATTATTACGTTGCATACAGTAGAAGTCAGAACTAATACATTGATGATTTAACAACCTCTCGTCATGGAAAGTGGTCACATCAAGTGTCCTCAAGACATAAGGCAAATATTAAAAGCGTCGCACTAAGCTGCTATCAAGTTCAGTGCTGCTACAAACGAAAATGTGCTTGTAAATTACGTCACAGTTGAACACTGGCTGCTATCACGAAAAGCCGTTTGTTTGCGACAATAACAATCAGTGCATTCGGCTTGAAATATTACTGGTTACAGCTTACAACCGAAAATAAATCCGGTGAATTCCGATGCTTGCAGACAATATGAGATTCAGCATCTCGGGGTTTGTCAGTGAATTCTTTGCATGTCCTACACAGTGTTGAGTATACCACACCATCAGATTCGTCGAACTCTTTATGTCGGTGATGCAAGGAGAGGGTCATGCTTATCTTAATATGTTCGATCACCACTTACACATATTCCGAAAACTTGTGATATATCTGCGAAGGTTTAAAGGATTGCCGTGGCATTGGCGACACGAGTGCTACAGTTGGGCATATCTGTATCATGTATGATATTGCGGGGTAGCGCTAAAATTCTGCCACTTCACTTCGAGTGATGCAAGCTTCTGTAAAATGGATCGCATCACGAAAAATAACTACTCCAACTTTTGGGGTGCAGTGCTAAACCCAGGCGGCGTAACTGCCTAGAGGCGAGTACAGGGTAATATACTGGAGCTGTAATACTATTAACCAAGCCCACTTAATCTAAGCGGCCCGTTTACGAATATACGGATAGTCTGAAGTTAATGAAAATTTCGAGCATTCACTCAAACAATGTTTGTCTCCACGGATGTTTTCAAAACTAAGATAGTGTGACAGTTTTCCCTTTAGGCTCAAGTTACACCACTTACACCTTTCAGATAGGAGAGTCGTGGGAGTAAGCGTATACAGACTGCTTAATTCGGTAGTGCAGAGCGGCAGTTGTCCATTTCCCCAACCGACACCGCAACTTGAGATCTTTTAATCCTGGCTGAATTGTTTGACTTGTATCAGTCACGATTCTGGTAGCAGCATAGGAATCCACAATACAATGTTAAAGGAATGGCGAGCCGCGAAATCAAGCAGCGCGACAGAGAAATCCGCGTTTTAGGAAGCATAATACACCTAATTTTATAGAGTAGTTTTACTAAGCTCATGAGATTTAACAGATTGTTGTGGTTGTATAAATTCGAGAGTATGAAGACAGAGCCAGGAAAAGTAGGAAAGTTGAAGCGCTCTGGTTGGCCTGAGTTTTTGCCGTATTTACGGACATCAGCGGCTACAACAGCATTAAAAAATGACACACCGCTTTCGGATAAAACTTTCAAAACTGCTACAATCGTGAATTACAATGCAGATGAATTCCTTGTGAATACATGAGAGCAGCCGTGGCATTGTCGGCATGACAGCTGAAATTACGGTTGCCTGCCGTCTCCTCGGTGCTCTTTGTCCGTTCCAGAACCTCGCTAAGCACAATTGTAGATGATATGATAAAGGTCACGGTCTGCAAAGCAACTACTTGTTTGCACGTGCCAGTTCTATAAGTTTAACGTGGTACTTACGCCGACAAGAAAACTGCGCGTAACACGGAAAATATCGGCACCCCTGAATACTACAGGATGATCACGAACCAGCGTAATGAAGCTGCCCATATATGATTCCAGCTAAGCCGTACGAAACGAGGATTTAATTAGGGTAAGTTTTCTGTTAACTTTAAGCAGCCGCATTCGGAAAAATAAGATCTACCTGACAGTGTAATAGCCTTTAGTAAGTATCGTCATGTAAGTACAACTTGACAGTATGTCATACCTGAAAGACTGCCGTTTGTGAACCAGTTTCTGCCTGCTCCATTGCTTCATATAACGCCAGACCAAGTGCTTCGCACTACAACCATGAAACCTTAAAGCGTTTTACGGTTAGGTAATAATGTCCGCATTACACTTACGGGTTTACGATATGCACGAATATTTGTCGTATCGTTTACTCGTATGAATTAACAGATGTATTTAGCGGCGTTTGTTAGCTGTGCAAAGTCACCTCTTCGTGCATTCCAGCCATCAGCCCCATGCAGCTGATATACGCACAAAACACGACCACACTGACGTAATTCACCAAGTACGCCGAAAACTGCGTTTCCCCATTGGCTGCTATCGCTGCGACGAACCCGCACATGCCCAGCAAGTCCAATCCGTAAATAACGAACAGCGAATTTCCAAATGCATCATTCAAATCCGAAGAACAGCGTAAAACATCCAAATATCGATGCTTTAGCATTTTTACTACCGAGTAAGAAATTGTGGTTTTCCCCTCAACACGATGTCCAGTGACCTCTTCAAATGACTTCTTATTTCGTACCGGTAAACAGCTGTGAATATCAGTTAGAGCTTCTTTCATTATCCGCGAATACAACAGTAAACTGATGTACAGCTGCTGTGAGAGAATGTACGGAAAGTCATTGAAAAGTGCCCAGATAGTGATAAACAACCATGCTGGAATGCGTAAGGGCATATATGACTGATCATACGCCATATTCCAGCGTCGCGGATCGCGATCCAACCAGCTCAGCCAGTCCACAACCTCAAAGGTCAACACGGCTAGAAACGAAGCAATCCCGAGCACCACAGACAGATGCTTCCATCGGCGCATTTTGGCCAATAAAAGGTCTTGTCTTGAGTGATGACCAAGAAGAACAGCGGCCTGCTGCTGTAATTTGATATAGCGGGCGCGTTTACACCAGCACTCCAGCAGAACAAACAGAGCACGGATGTTCGTGAAGAAGTATGGTAAATACGAGAGCATGAGGAAAAAGGGAGTGCCAAACATCGTTATTTTATCCTTGATGAGCCAGATAAGAGAAAGCGCGTAGGTGATTGCGCAAAAGATCCCGCCGATTAAAAAAATGCTGGCCGCACTCACATTGTACAGCTTTTTGAAGAGGCTCGCTTCATTGCGAACGTATAAGAAGCCGAACAACCTCAGACAGCTTTCTTGCCAAGCAAACACGGCAGCAATTTCTTCCCTGTAATCGCCTACCTTCTCCATGCTTGTGCTGACAGTAAGTTGTGTGAGAACTCTCACTGCATCAATTCAAGCATATTACTGTATGTTGAATCATGGCATGAACTTGATGGAAGCATGGATAGTTAACGCGCTGTCTCGACAGATCGTACTGGGAGAAAATTTTCTCAGTTGTCTGTGCCATATTTGAGTACATCGTCAATACGAACAGTATCAAACCAACAGGGGAATCATCTCGGTCTCAGGTGGCGCTTTCGAAATTAAAACGAAGACAAGGGAATAATGGGATTACCCAGCGTTGTCTCACAAATTCTCCAGGAATAGCCCCAGAATTGTTCGCCGTAGAGTTGTATTGTTACTCGTAACTGTTACTCGTAATAACTGCCTTATGTTACTTAAGTAAGTAGGTAACAAAACTTCATTTTTATTTCCAATTAAGCAGGTAAAACTGGTGTCTATGAACCCATAATTTTGGTAAGTGATAAAGGTGGATCTAGATAAACACCAAGCGGCATTCTAAACTAGACGCCTTTCTAATGTTGATTCAAGCAAACAACATGAGTCTAGCCCCAGTTATTCGCTAAAACATCCAGCATAATTGGCGGTCTCTTCCACACCGAAGATTCTCAACAATTTCGTGTAGATGTCCAATCTCTCTGGCATTTCTTCGTACTCCTGACATTCCCGGCCACCGGTAATCGCCTTGGTTGAGACACCGAATTTTCCATCAGCAATACCGGGCTGGTTGTGCACTTTGTTGGCCCAGAACCAGAACGCGGTGTCCCACGCAGCCGGCGCATCCTTTACCAGCTCCGGGTTCTCCACCAGTCGATTGTCCTCGTACAGTCCTTGTGAGGCTTCCTTATACGCCCAGTAGCCGCGCAGCATTAGGTAACCGCGCCCGTGATACTTTAGCTCCGGGTTGTTGGGGTTCTTCTCATACGGTACGTAGTTCCCATACGGTCCACTGGGTCCTCGCTCTTCCGTGGCCCCCATGCCTTCGCTTTCGTGGAATACATTGGCAAGGAACATGGCCAGTTCCCGTTTGGTGGTGATCTTGCCTTTGGGTCCGGCATCGCGCATAATTAGCTCATACTGTTCATCCGTGGGCGGTTTGTAGCGCCAGTAACCGATGGTTGTCACTGCCCTTTGGAACTCATCGCGTGTAATCAGATTCCCCGCTTGAACGCTGTAAACCTGCAGGAAATGTAAGAGCATACGAAAACCATGATAACAGATGTAGTCGTTAATTAAATTCCACTTGAAAACCTATATACCTCATCAGCAACTAGATTAAATTTTTTTTAAATTTACAAACAAACAGTTTAGTGATTATCTGTAGAGTGTTTCTTTTGTACAAGTATGTACGTTTTTACAGAAATACACTTATAATAGCTTAAGTACTGCCCGACAGGCACTCTTCTTTCGTTACGATCGGCATAATTACATGGTTTTTTCACAGACACCCGGAAAAAATTAGCAAGTTTTTATTGAATCACGTACCGCACTCAGCAGGAGGATGCCCACCACGAAATCCATTTTCCGTTACGTCGTTGCGATTCCCACAATGGCGACCAGAATAAAATGTAGTAGGAGCTACTAACCGCACACAGCAAATGAGCGCCATTTATACGGTTTCCGCTTTCCGGTGCAGGATATCAGCGACCTTGATCTTTTTTCAAAAGATTGTGGTGAGTGATACAGCAAGTGCACGCTACAATAATAATAATTATGTGTATACTGCAGTGGAAACGCTCGTCCAGGTATCACATGTTGAACAGCCAGTAAACAAAAATGTCCCGTTTTCCACCTATGGTTTGCCTTTGCGTTCAAGACGATGATACTCGTAACTGATACAGTAGCGGTTCGCAATCGAAGATAGAAAGGCAAAGTAGCGGTAGCGCTGCGTACAGCGGTGAAAGTGGTGAGCTGATACAGATTGCAGATAAACCGGTTCCATTTCACGAGGTATGTACGTAGCACAGACGTTTGTACCGTGTCCTCTTTTCTACAGACTGTAAGTCCAGTCTGTCAGATCTCACGATAGGAGTAAGAATTCTCACGCTCAGCATACAAGAGTACAAGACCACCTGATGAAAATGCAGCCTTATACCACTTCCGTATACTGTTTAATGCTTTATACAGGCACATTAATGTTGGGCTCTATCGTGTTGGCATTATGATAACCAACACGATAGAGCCACTCATCAGCACATGCATGGGCATCACAGGACATGTAACCGGACATGAACATCCGCAAAGAACCGTAAAACCACTGTCCGCCGTTGACTCACGTCTGTTGCAAACCATACCTGAGTGCATGCAGCAAAGTTCAATAAAACTAGTGGGTCAACAGCGCAAGTTAAATTGTAAAGCTGGTACACGTTTTTATCCCTTCTTTGTTTGAGTGAAATATGTGAAACCGGGTTCTTCTGTGTCAGTAACTTCCATCTTGCCACAATGGTCTGGTTGCTGGTAAGTCGTAAACGCACACTGTTGAATCGGTAACTGGTAGGAATAGTTTACTTTTAACGTTGCTCGTTAACATTGAATCTGATTTTTTGCTGCAGACGTTTTGTTTATGGCTGTTAGCAGCGGTTGGCAGTGAATCACTGTAAGTGCTGACTAATACTTCGTGTCTTGCGTACCAAGAACTGAGCGAGGGTTGATACAACCACAGAATATTCTACTCTGTAGGATCCCCTCTGCCGAACAACATGAAAACAGAACTGTTGGGTCTCGGTGTCGATGCATCCCAGGAAATTCCTGTTGGCCAACAGCGGAACAGTGGCACGCGCTTAACACCAGCATTAACGGGCGCATGCTTATTCCGACACCAACAGGTATATAAAGCGCGTAATGTAGTGCTGAATTGAAACCTTTCGTGAAAAATTTATAAAAATCTTTTTATCGAGAAAACAGCCAAGCGCTGCTATTTGTTGACACGGTGGCTCTGATCAGTTTGAAACAGTGATGCGTTTTTGTAATCCAGCGGTTCCGTGCTATGATGGCCCGCTGTTTGACTCAAACCAGTGCGAGGATATCCGGAGAAACTATAACAAACAAGGCTACTTAATTAACAAACCCGGTAGCATGCACCTCTTTAACTGGGAGGATGCGGGAGAGCAGCGGTGCCCGTTGAAAAACGATCTGACCCCCGCTGATCGCTGTCAAACCGGCAGCGTTCCGGCCTACGGCGTGGATGCGCACAGCGTGGAAGATATCCAAAAAGCGGTGGCTTTCGCGCATGAACATCGCGTACGAATTGTGGTGAAGAGCACCGGGCACAATTATCTCGGGCGCAGCACGGCACCGGGAGCGTTGATGATTTGGATGCGGAATTTTGAGGGAGAGATACAGACTAACATGACCTTTACAGCCAGTGGTTGTGATGAGAGCGCTCGGCACAGCGGCCCTGTTGTCACAGTGCGAGGCGGAAAAACCTGGGGAGAAGTCTATACAGTGGTAAGGGTATGGTAACGAAACTTATTATTTGTTGCCCGCATTTGATCTGGATTTTCTATTGATAGAATTGTTTTATTGCAAAAACCATTTGCACAGCATTAGCAAAACTATTTATATTTGTTGTAAAATAGTCACTTGTTTTTTGTTGAAATACCTATTTTTGTAAAAACATTTTTGCAATTACGTTTTTATAGGGAGAAAGTAATTTGTTGTTGCAGATTGAGAACAGCCTTAATCGGACATACGGTATTGTCGGCGGATTCTGCAAGGATGTTGGTGCGACCGGTGGGTACGTTCTGGGCGGCGGCCACAGTCTTTTATCACCCGCCTTTGGTCTCGCTTCGGACAATGTCCTGGAGATGACAGTTGTCACCGCAGACGGTCAGTTACTGACGGCCAACGCTTGCCAAAACAAAGACCTATTCTGGGCATTACGCGGCGGCGGCGGTGGCACCTTTGGCATCGTCACGTCCGTCACCTACAAACTGCACCCACTCCCCAACGGGCTTATTGCCTATTCCATAGAAATCCTGAATGCAAACAGAACGGGACAGTTGTTACCGCAGCACGTGGAGGATATTTTCGAAATTTTGGCACGCCATTCGTCGTCATTGGATACGGTTGGTTGGGGTGGCTTCTTGGCTTTTGATCCGCGCTTCGGTTTCACACTGGTGTTCTTAAGTCCGGCTGATCTACTGAATGCCGCAGCACCCATGGAAGCTCTAAGAGAAGAGTTGGTTGGTTTCGTAGCATCTAAGGAAGACCTTTATATCGGACCATTCGCTACTGCCGGAACATATTCTCAACATTTCGGCGGTTTTCAGGTACTGTAGTGGCTCGCACATCTTGAACCACAGAGTTCGTGTACGGGAAAAAAGTGCATCCAATATACACACTCTAACCGGGCAAAATGCACGGCGGCGAAATGATGCTTGATTTTGACTTCAACATGAACACTCCTTCTGAATCTGTCCAATTAATTAAGCATTTTCATTAAAATTGTAATTCACCTTAGAAAGAAAAGATCTGTATTTGAGAGCTCGAATTGTTCTATAGCTGCAGCATGTGGACGCTGAACGTACCCCTCACACTGCAGGAGCACCCCAAAAACCACAACAAATCAGCGCTAGAATTCGAGCTGACGGCAAAGACTTAAGTTAATGGCTGCTTTTGAGCATAAACATAGTTATTAATTGTTAGAGCTCTAATTTTTTTAAAATTCAAGAAGGTTCTCCAGACCAGATGTTGTGAAACATCAGAAATTTATCAATGCACACCAACTGCGAATCGTGCGTTTGGCCCTGTTAGAGTGTGTACACTGGATGCACGTTTTTCCCGTACACCAACTCTGTGGTTCAAGATGTGCGAGCCACTACAGTACGTCATACGTGCACTGTGCAGTGTGCACCATGTAAAGGTTACGTTCAAATTAACGAACATGTGTGCGTAAAGTGCAATAATTTAGGATAGGTACTGTAATCTTTTTCACAGCTAGGTAATTCCGCTTTCATACGTGATTACGAGTCCGTGTATAAAAGTACGTATAAGAATCACTCGACACATCGGGCAGAAAAACCGGTTTTTGAGCGAAGACAGATAATCGTAATCGGCTGTATGCATGGCCAGAGTGGGCGTCGACTTTCCTTAAAATTTTATTGGCTGATCTGTTGGTCTGAATGTGTCCTAATGTGTACAATAATGACTGGAATTTGTCATTAAATTGGTGTAATTTTTGCAGGATTGGCTAGCGTGGATTGCCACCATTCCGCAGTTTAAAGGCTACAGTGCCGGTGCGCGTCTGCTGTTAGGTACACGTTTAATCCCGGAATCCGCCCTGACTGAGCCACGCACTCTCGCCCGGACCCTTGTAGCCGGAGCGATAAAGAACGGTTTTTCCGCGGGCGTGGATGCTTTGATGGTGGCTGGCAGCGCTGTGCGCAATCAGCATCGCTCCACTCAAGAGTCGTCGGTGTCGCCAGCATGGCGTAGCACGGCTTGGGTGGCATTTCTAGTCACCAGCTGGGATGCTGCAACATCCGAGGCGGCGATCACCGCGAAGAAAACGGCACTGAATGATGGGTTGCAAGTGTGGAGGGATATTTACCCCGATTCCGGTGTGTATTCCAATGAAGTGTGGATAGATGAGCCGAACTGGCAGCGCGCTTCCTTTGGCAGCAATTACGATCGGTTGCTGAGTATTAAACGACATGTCGATCCACGCGGAATGTTTACCTGTACAATGTGTGTCGGCAGTGAAGATGTGGAACTGTCTGAAAATTGCGCATGATACGTACACTTTATAGATCCTTAAGCGTCTTTCTGGTGCTATTAATTCAGATTATGCAAGCTCGATGCACATAGCACATGCCAGCCTAATACAATGAAAACGAAACGAAGGAAAATTAATATGAAGTTTATTATGTACCGGAAATACCTTTACCATACGTTACCGTTAAGTAACTTAAGTACTTATACGAGTATTACCTGGGTACTACACTGCAAAAGTTACTACAGCGAAAAAGGACCATTATACAATACGTAAATTACACAAACCATTATTTTTCACTCCCTCTAAAGCTTAATCCTTCCACTGTTCCCCATAATTGAAGTAAAAGTGGGAGGTTACGAAATTGAGCAAGAATAGGTTAAAATTAGAGTTATGATGCTGCTCCCCGAATTCGTTATGTTTGTCGCAAGACGGTTTGTCACAAAACGGTTTCAGACAAGGCCTTGGCCCATGACGATACGTACCAAAAAAGTTGGTATTTAACTTGCGAAGCTACCGTATTAAAGTAAAAATAATAATGTATTAGTAGTCGTGCGATCGTACAGTACGATACTAGTACTGCTCTCTTGGCTGGCGCGCTTTTTAAACCGGTTAGTACTAGTAGTACAATACCGTAGTTATATGAATACTAAACATCTCTTGCAGGTGTTTGGCCTCTGCTGTTAGACCGCGGTAATCTCAGCTTCTATTCATCCGATTTTCCTGCTTTAAAATGTTCTAAAAACCTCTAGGTCTAGCGGGTGATCTAAGACCAATCGCTGTTGCCAATAATCAGAACCTCAAGCCCAATGGTCACTCAAAAGCTTGTTACCATGGATGCCATAGAGCTAACATGGGCTATTCTGTTACCACGGTCACATTACAGTGTACTTACGATTAGTTAACTTAAACAGGAAACAGCTTCGGCTTCGCCTCTGCGTTTCCTGCAGTCCACGTTCAGATTAAAAAATGATCAAACGAATGCACGGTTAGATTACTAGCGTCTAATCTTTCAGCCTTTGTGTTTCTCATTTTGCTAGCCTCCAATAAACGGGTTGACATTCTAATGTTATGACACAGAATTTTCTGAATAGTCGTAAGCCAATATTCATCCGTGCTCAGCTTGTTATTAATATTAACTACATCCGTAACAGCCGTGACGGCCTTTGCTAAGAAAATTATGTTTGGACGAACGGGTAGGCCGATTTTGACGCGGTAAAGTGCGCCAGAATCGTCGCAACGAAGCGGGTGATGTTGCGCTATTGCCGACCCGATGCGCCTCAAGGGAGAAGCAGGTGCCTCAAAAAACAAATTGTTGCCATGGGCCTGACAGCCTCGGCTTCAGATATCGCTTCCATTTCGGTAAAGCAAAGTATTGTTAACAATATTAACTGCTTATTATTTCCGGTGTGAGGACTATAAAAAGACGCATAACTCCACACCCAGATATCCGTACGCATGTGGCAAGTGCACTTATACGACAACCGGATATTTTAGCTGCGTCGTACAGCGCAACTGCGCCGCATGCGTTCGGAATGCTGTGGGTGGGATTATGCGTTTTTTTGTCCATGCTGTACAGGGCGCACCTCGCTCACCGACCTCGATGCGTAAAAAAAGCAAATGTTTTCCACAAACCTCATAAAATTATGCGCCGTAACGCCACGAAGCTGGTTGCGGATTTAAGACATAAAATGACCCCTTATTTGTCACTACCGTTATTGTCCCTTTATTATCGAACTTTTTAACGATTGTATAATTTAGGACATAAAATGACCCCCTATTTGTCCACTACCGTTAAATTCAGCATTCGTCTGTTTTCCAATACAGTACTTCAAAATTACAGAAATAAAAATATGGTGGTGGGCCTGCAGTGGTGTATGTGGGCCTACACGCCTCGACTTCGGACCTCGCTTCAAACTAAGTATTTGTAGTAGTTCATGCAAAATATTAAGATTTAAACAACGCAACGCGCTTCGACCACCGAATCGAAGCGCTAAATATACGAAAAAAGCCAAAACCAGGCGCCACCCAAGTAGTTACTAGATTATTATTACGGATGTAGTCCTCCGTAGACTGGTTATATGAATACTAAACATCTCTTGCAGGTGTTTGGCCTCTGCTGTTAGACCGCGGTAATCTCAGCTTCTATTCATCCGATTTTCCTGCTTTAAAATGTTCTAAAAACCTCTAGGTCTAGGGGTTGATCTAAGACCAATTGTTGTTGGCAATATTCAGAACCTCAAGCCCAGTGGTCACTCAAAAGCTTGTTACCATGGATGCCACAGGGCTAACATGGGCTAGTCTGTTACCACGGTCACATTATAGTGGTCTTACATAGTTAACTCAAACAGTAAACAGCTTCGGCTTTGCCTCTGCGTTTCTTGCAGTATTTCACTTGATCACTGTCGCACCTTGCGGGCCAATGCACTGAGCTGTATCAATAGTTCGGTCAATCTCGCAGCCCAGTTCACTAAACAGTAATACTGCGACGTAATTCTGCGACTACTAGTAACAACAGATCCTAACTCACTTATTTACAGTACCTAGTCGTAAGCCAAATATTCATCCGTGCTCAGCTTGTTAACTACATCCGTAACAGCCGTGACGGCCTTTGCTAAGAAAATTATGTTTGGACGAACGGGTAGGCCGATTTTGACGCGGTAAAGAGCGCCAGAATCGTCGCAACGAAGCGGGTGATGTTGCGCTATTGCCGATCTGATGCGCCTCAAAGGGGGAGCACGACCCTCAAAAAACAAATTGTTGCCATGGGCCTGCATGTCGCGGCTTCGGACCTCGCTCCAAACTAAGTACGGTACTAGTTAAGCACAGTGTTGTGACTTAAGTATCTTCTCCGTTGCGTAAAGGACACAACACTCCTCGGCCACCGGCCTCGATGCGCAAAAAAAAACGAAATTGAATCGCTAAAACTAACGCCGATCGCCAAACCGACGCCGACGAATTAGATACGGATGTAGTGCTCCGTAAACTGGTTATCTACATCCGTAACATCTTAATCACGAGTATGCTTTGTTCCGAATGATTGGCCGAACGGCTGGGCCGATTTTCACGCAGAAAAGTGCGTTAGAATCGTCGCAACGACGCCGGTAATGTTACGCAAATGCAAAACCGATGCGCCCCAACGGGGAAACAGAGGCCCCAAAAAACAAATTGTTGCCATGGGCCCCCATAGACGGACGTGGGCTAATCTGCACAGTCGCAGCGACAGAGGCGGCCCGCGGCCTTCGGCATCGCTTCGGCGAAAAAAATTAAAAAATCGTAAAAGTACGACAAAATAATAATGGTGATCAAACTGGCGATTAGCGTAATCTGTATTCTTTGCCTTTCTTAACTTTCTTGCTTTCGTAGATTTTTTAGGTTTCTTAGGTTTCTTATTTTTCTTAGGTTTCTTAGGTTTCTTAGGTTTTATTCGATTTTCTGAGGTTTCTTAGGCGTCTTACAATTCTTACGCTCATGAAACTTTTTGAATGCAGAAGATTCGTATACTTCATTAGCTAAAAAATTGCGAAACCTTCGAAACTAAAGTACGCTGCGACAATACGTACGGATGTAGATCCCGTAAACTGGTTATATGAATACTGTACATCTCTTGCAGGTTTTCGGCCTCTCCTGTTTGTTACCTATGTTCTCAGCTTCCACTGAGCCGATTTTGCAGCTATAAATTTTCACAGAATCCTTTCAAAACGTAGAGTAAAACAAAGCTAGTAGTTTTTTCACTCTCACAAGCAGGATAAGCCCAGTGGTCACTCAAAGGCTTGTTGCCATGGATGCCATAGGGCTAACATACGCTTGTCCGTCACCACGGCCAATTTAGGGTTTAACAAGAAACAGCTTTGGCTTCGCCTCTGCGTTTCTTGTGGACCACGTACCGAGTGAACGAATGATTCGGTTAGTTTTAGAATAAAATGAAAACTAGCAGCCAAGGCACAAGCGAAACAAACTTTAATGGCGAAAGGTCAACATTTGTAGAACCGGGCATCAGATCTAGATACTGGCCTGATCGACCTCACCTCATAAGAAAAAGTGCCAACTGCTAACGTAATAGATAATGCCAGTAAACGTCCGCTTGTTGAATAGTCACCAAACTAAATGCAGAAACAGGAAAAATTTCAGCTGATTCAAACGCAAGTTGACCGCAGAGCATTCTCGATGTCACCAGTTAAATCTAATAAACTGAAGGCGACCTGTTGTCTTATACTCGTATTAAAATTAACTGGTTTCAAACAAATTCATAACTGCTATTAAATAACTACTGCTTTTTCGAATACAGTCATAACTGCTAAACTATGAAATCGTAACTACTGTCTCCTCGAACACACTGCAACTTTTGAATTTAGTCTATTTACCCAGTCGTAAGCCAATATTCATCCGTGCTCAGCTTGTTATCTACATTCGAAACAGTTATGACAGGAACTACTGACCAACGCGATGTTTGGGCGAACGGGTGGGCCGATTTTGACGCGGTAAAGTGCGTTAGAATTGTCGGAACGGCGCGAAGGTTCATACGCTATTCCGAAATCGATACGCCCCAACGGGGAAACAGGAACTTCGATAAACAAATTGTTGCCATGGGCCTCCATAGACGGATATGGGCTAAGGCTTTGCACAGTCTCATTGACAGAGATACACCGCGCACATCGGTTCGTTAAAAAATCACGAAAAAAATTGGAAAAAATCTTTAAGAAAACGGAAGACACGACCACAGTTCTTCGAAAACATTCGCTAAAAACAATATTCAGGGAAAAATCGCGGCGTAATACGTAGATTTGCGAGTTTTCTTAGGTATTCTTACGTATTCTCCTATAATTAAATTATGCTGTAATTAAATACGAACGACCTTTATTCATTACAATTTACCTAATTCTTAGGTTTCTTGGGTTTCCAAGGTTTTCTTAGGTTTCTTAGGTTTCTGAGGTTTCTGAGGCTTCTGAGGTTTCTGAGGTTTCTGAGGTTTCTGAGGTTTCTGAGGTTTCTTAGGTTTCTTAGGTTTCTTAGGTTTATGAGATTTCTTAGGTTTCTTAGGCTTTCACGCATTTATTATATTTTCACACTTTCTTGGCGGAATTAACCGGTGCGGTGTCGATTGCGACGATGCAAACTTTCGCCGCAAAAGTTGGGTACGGATATGAAACCCGTTAGTTATTTGCCAAAAATAGAATTCGGTAAAGAGTTGTGCGCGAATGTAGATTTCCGTATACTGGTTATATGAATACTGTACATCTCTTGCAGGTTTTCGGCCTCTCCTGTTTGTTACCTATGTTCTCAGCTTCCACTGAGCCGATTTTGCAGCTTTAAATTTTCACAGAATCCTTTCAAAACGTAGAGTAACACAAAGCTAGTGGTTTTTTTACTCACACAAGTAGGATAAGCCCAGTGGTCACTCAATGGCTTGTTGCCATGGATGCCATAGGGCTAACATGCGCTTGTCTGTCACCACGGGCAAATTAAGGTTTCACAAGAAACAGCTTTGGCTTCGCCTCTGCGTTTCTTGTGGGCCACATACCGAGTGAACGAATGATTCGGTTAGTTTTAGAATAAAATGAAAACTAGCAGCCGAGGCACAAATGAAACAAACTTTAATGGCGAAAGGTCAACATTTGAAAAACCGGGCACCAGATATTGGCCTGATCGACCTCAACTCATAAAAAAAGTGCAAACTGCTAACGTAATAATATATAATGTTGGCTTGATGCCCGCTTGATGACTAGTCACCAATTTGAATACAGAAACAGGTAATTTCAGCAGATACAAACGCAAGTTGACCGCAGAGCAATCGCTGTGACCAGTTTAATCAAATAAACTGAAGGCGATCTATTGTCTCATATTCCAAAACTATCTCTTTTCAAACAAATTCCTAACTGCTAGTGAATTACTACTGCTACCAGTGCCAGAGCTGGTCCGATAAGTCATCGGAGACCGCCGCTGTGTCCGATAACTCCGATAATTCCGATGTTTTCATCGGAAAAAGCGGTATCGGAAAAGTTCTGTAGCGCATCGTAGCGGATCGGAAAAATTGTTTATCGGGCGGAGCTGCAAAATCTTTAGCGTAGCGGAAATTTCACCCGATAGAAGCAAAAAAACGTAGTTCTAAAGGTTTTCGACGAACTTTTTCAGAAAAAAATGAGTCAGAAGGTGACTTTCTAAGTTGGTGCCTCACTAAAAGACGTCACGAAACTAATGAAGCGCACTTTCCGCCAAAATATAGCAGCTTATTTTTTAAAATCGTAAACTGAATTTTGTGAAATGCACTGGTGAATGCCGGCCTGCGCGAATTTTCACTTGAAAGTTTTGGTTTTTTTTATCGGATCATCGGATTTATCGTATCGGAAAATTTGAGCAAAATCGTAGCGGTATCGGAATCGTATCGGACATTTTAATTATCGGAGCGGTATCGTAGCGGAGGCGAAAAATTCATATCGGACCAGCTCTGGCTACCACAAAATATACAGTCATAACTGCTAACTATGAAATCATAACTACTTCCTCCTCGAATACACTGCAACATTTGAATTTTAAACTAGTCTATTTGCCCAGTCGTAATCCAATATTCATCCGTGCTCAGCTTGTTAACTACATCCGTAACAACCGTGACGGCGTAAGGTTAAAAAACCTATGTTTGGGAGAACGGGTAGGCCGATTTTGACACGGTCAAGTGCGTTAGAACCGTTGCAACGGTGCAAAGGTTCATACGCTAATGCGGAACTGATACGCCCCAAGGGGGAAGCAGGAACCCCAAAAAACGAATTGTTGCCATGGGCCTCCATAGAGGAACGTGTGGTGATGCGGAATAACAAAGGCAGCCCGCGGCCTTCGTCATCGCTTCGTTAACAATTACAAAAAAGCCCGACAAATATGGTAATTAGGCTGCCGATTAGCGTAATCGCTTTGTTTCTCACGATTCTTACGTGCCATAGGGTTCTTAGGTTTATTTGGAGTTTCGGGTTTATTAAGTTTTGTAGACTACTTATGTTCTTAGGCATTCTTAGCGTTTTCTTAGATCTCTTAGGTTTCTTAGGTTGCACAGTGGGCGGAATTAACTAATGCGAAGTGTGCACTGCATAGCTGTTGGCCGTCGCAAAAATTGTGTACGGATGTAGTCCTCCGTAAACTGGTTATATGAATACTAACTAAGTAACAAGGGTCCTCGACACTTTGCCGTTGTACTCAATGTTCTCCCGTTCTACGCATCCAATCTGCACGCTCTAAAGTTCTACAGAATCCTCTCAGTGTCGAAAGTAATCCTGCATCTTCAAATTTCTGGAAAGCCCAATCCCTACAGTCCAGTGGTCACTCAAAAGCTTGTTACCATGGTGGCCATTATCTTAACATGGGCTGTTTGTAAATTCCCAGATTGTTACTATGTGTTATTATATCGAATTGTCATTGGAAATTAGCGAACTGCGAATTAGAAAAATAACAGGTTCTGCTCACGCCTGTTTATTTTGTTCGTGCCTCCTCATTGTAATAAACATCGTGCCATTATTTAATACATATGCAGTTAACCTTTTTACATGCTCGAAATCCTAAGACAGTATTCATCCGTGCTGGGCTTGTACTTAATACTTATACTCGGTATTCGTATAGAATATCTATAGATATACAGATATAGCGTACTGCCCACCATTAATTTTTGGAGTTATTATAGTAAAATCATTTTCCTGATATTATATCGTCAAGTGCGTTTGATGTAAAGTCGTGCGGCCAAGGTTAAAAAGAGGAAGGAATAATTAAATGAAGGAATGTTTTTTTTTGTTGAGAAAGTGAAAAAAGTGTCGATGGTCAAAAAAGGAAAGAATTTTCTGTGTGACGAAAAACTTAAACGTGGGCGTTATAATATTATATCCAGGCTCCGTACATTACGAGTACAATAGTAATTATCAATAATGTTAACAATGTCACTAATTAGTAAAGTAATGATTACAGTATTGCAGTCCTATATCAATGAGTAATTATAGCATCTTACATATACTGAGTATAATCAGTATTATTCAAGTATTATTCGTTCTGTAGTACTGGCTAATAGCTAACTATCATAATTTGTTGTTGATGAAATGTTCATCATGCGTACTGGGTAAGATTATCGCTATAATTATAATTGCTCATTAAAAAAGTGGTCGCAGCGTTTTGTAGCAGTTGCACATGCATAAGTTTCTGACCAAGTGAACTTTCAGTTTCTACAAAGTACTATCATGCGTCTAATGAATTAAAATAATCTGTGAGCTTAATAATTACTCGTATGATGGCTTGAACTGGGACCGGTAACCTTTCAGGCTTTCACGTTAATAACTCGCAGTACAATAATTTGAAGATGTACCGATTGCACTTTAAAGCACTTTAAAGCGGTAAATCGCAGCAATGTTTGGCGCTTTCCAAATAGCCCGCTTGATGCAAATATGTGATGCGTCAATGGCGTGCAACTACAATATTTGGTATTTCACGACGTTCAAAGTTCAGTTTTTTTCTGCATACTGTACTTCACAGATACAGTCGGTACAGGCGCCACATCTTTACGTCATGTTTCAACAAAGAACCGAGCTATTCAGACATTCGGGTATCTTCCAACGCCCGTACAGGTTTTTTGTGCATAACGCGCAGCCGATAAGGGCCGGTAACGTGTGTCATCACGATCCGGAGCTTGTCTACGCTCCGAATGGTCAAAACAACCATACCGCACGTATTCGAGATACCGCGCTGCACAGCTCCGTTTTTCAACATACCCGTTCTTATCTCTATGAATCATAACTTATGCACCATAATGCGCTGCACTGGCCGTAAACCAGCCAACAGAGAAAGATGTCTGATTTTCATTTTCGTATGGAATGGCAGTATCAGCTGCAAGGAGGATATCATTTTTTGAATGTGGGGCTGCCCGGTAAGACATCAAAGGCAACCGCCGTTGATGCTTATTCTTTGACCCAAAGGCTGACTCAGGCTCTGCATGATCCAACACATCAAAGCGCATTACATTACCTAGATCGCACTGTACTCCGTACTTATTTTGATTAAATAGTACTACTTTTTTCGTATCATTTTTCCTGGTACTTTTTCACACGATATTCATAGCACATTTAAGTGCACGGGTAATTACTTGTTCTCGAAAAATATGTTTAGCTGTAACGCTTGCTGCATTACCTACTTTATGTATTTGTGTTTTCAACCGTACAGACCATCAAGTCTAATTTCAAAACTTCGAAACATTTTCTTAGCGCATTTTCCTCTTGTTTTGGACCATCGGAATCTCCTGCCTCTTTGACCGCAAAAATATCCTTCGTTTTTTTACCATCGAAATTTCCTTCCTCTTTTGACCAAAAAACATTCCTTCCTTTAATTATTCCTTCCTCTTTTTGACCTTGGCCAAGTCGTGCTATGATCGTGTTATATAATATGAGTTACCGCAAAAAGACCGAACCACTGGAAACTTCGCGTTAAAGTTAAAGTTTAAACAACATCCACATTCCACAGCCGACATTAACATCATACCGTACAAACGTGTGGGTATGTACATACTTACTTATTGTTATTAAACTCTACGGGTAAAATTAATGGATGTCCACTCCAGAATACCTACCATTAATCGTAAAAAAATTAGCTGTTTGACAAAACAAATTGACAATGTACAACTGCAGTACATGCGCAATAAAATTAACAATCGATTGTTTATACTTGCACCGGCATATCCGGGTTGGGTTGAGTTATGCGTACGTACGTCGTACATGGTCTGCTCATTCTGCTGTATATCCGCTAGGCGCGACGGCGAGGACGCAAAGCAGAAGCGTTCAACGACCTGCCGAAGGCTTGAAGGAAATTCCTGTCTGATTCTGACCAGTCGTCAAGTACAACCGGATCGAATAATACAACCGGATCGAATCTCTCAGGTTTCTCTAGGATTTGCTTGTTGTTTCCTTCTCATGTAGAACTAATTCTTCCTTTCCTTTGAAGAATGTCGGTTCGTGAAATACTGTTGACGGTATTTGGTTTGCTTATGAGTGAAATCATAATCAAATTGTTAGTGAGATTGTACAAGGCAGCTATTTACAGCAACAATGTTTGGTTGTCGACTTCTGTGAGAATATTCGCTCTGGGTACTTTTATCCTCTGTGTTATCTGGCTGCGTCGACATTTTGATGTGGTGATTTAAATGTTTCCTCGCTGAACCGCACAGATTCCCTTTTTATGATACCAGTCATTACCTACAAATTTTCCGGCTTTCTTCATAGAGTCATAGACAACACGACGCAAAATCTAGCCATCTTTTTGACGTAACATTTGTCAGTCAAATTCAGCGTCCATGTTTGTCGTAACTCGTAAGCAGCAACCGCCCGGGCGGTATGTTTCCTATCCCTCCGCTGATTTAGCAGTGTGAGCACTGAGCAGCGACGACTGACGAGCACTTGAGCAGTGTACTTTGTAATAATCAAATAATGAATAATCTGTTATCTCTTTAGTCACTTTAGTGTTTCTAACTTTTTCTTGAAAGCCTGCAGTCTGCCTGCCATTGAGAAAAAAAGAAATCCCAACTGAGCTAGAATGTTTGCACTTTCATAATTATTCTTCGGGCTGATTCATTAATAGTTTGGCAGTCTCGATTATTGGTTTGCTCATTTTGGTTGATCCAGTATCCCACTGTTGCCTGGCCATGGATGCGCTGGAATCCCTCTGGAAGCTCATCACCAACCCCTCCCTTCCCGAATCCCCCACCACTGTGGCCGAGGCCCTGGAGAAATGTCACCCCCTCCTGTTTTCCAGTTTCTCCTCGCAGCCCTACCTGCCGAAACGCGAAGCGGTCGCCGTGACGGCCGACAGCGTCCAGAAAGCCGTCAAGACCCCCGCCGAGGTCCCCGCGGATCTCCGCGACAATTACGCCCGCCAGCTGGCCTCTGTCGCCCGCATTCTGTACCGCACTCCTTCATCTGTTGTCTCCCTATTCGATAATTGCGCTGCGGATGCCAAAGAGTCCGTGGTGACGTTGGCCGCGGAGCGGAGCGTGGCGAGGGTTCTTCGACATTATTTCCAGAAACGACGGCTGCTTCTGAATATTCATCGGTATATTTACGAGTGCTATGAAAATTCCAAAATCTCCAGCAGTCATCCGTTGGCTAATTTATTCGAGAAGTTTGTGGATGATGTGAAGGATGCCAGTGGATTGATCAATGATCTCATCGAGCAGTGTGGACTGATTTTGACGCGCTTGAATGATCACGCGGAGAAACCCGTGTTTGGACGTGATGAGACGGAGTGGTTAACGCTACAACTGGGAGAAATGAGGTACATAATATTTTATTTATTTTCCATTTTCCTTGGCAGTTGTGCTAACTGTGCCAGTGTGCCCTAACCCATTTTTTTGGATTTTGCGTAATTTTTGCCAGACGTTTGTTAGTAAATTTTGAAATTTATTGTCCTCCCAGCCATTTTCTTAAACAGGGTTTGTCACTGACTTTGTTCTTCTGGCTTTCTGAATTATAGAATAATAATTTACAATAAAACAGAAATTTTTTCTTAAAATTTTAACGTCGTTCTTTTCGCATATTTGAATTTTCCAAAGTCCTTAATATTAATCACTTTGAATTTTCATTTAGAAACTAGCTTATTCTCCAATTTTGCGATTACAATTTTATATTTGTGGATATGTGTACGCTTTCTTTGGAATTTTTGTTAATGTTGATTTTGTTCAATAGTTTAACTTTTTCATTATGTGACAGTCTGTTTTTTAGTAATTATTATACGTCAGTTATTATTTAATAAATAACAGCAATTTTTACCATTTTTACATTTTGCGTAACCTGAAATTACTTTTTTTACCTAACGATTTTTTCGGGGGAATTTTAGTTAAACAAAACTTTTTTGCAGAGATTTATCACTGTTGCTGTTTAATCTGGCGCCAATCCTCCCGAAAACCATGGTCTCTCTGGAGAAACTAACCAAACCCCTCCAGCTGGCCGGAGCCGCGCTGCAGCGCTTCCCCGTCTCCCCCGACCGCAGAACCGGGCTCCTGCAGATGGAACTGTCCCAGCAGGTGCTCCTCACCCTCACCGCCTTCACCCTGCACTACTTCAGCATCGCCACCCCGCTCTTCCTCCTAGATCCGCAGGCGCGCCACTACCTGGACCGCTTCTTCCCGCAGAACGCTCCCGTGTTCATCCTGGGCCCGGCAGCGGTGCTGTACCTGACCACCCGCGTCCAGGACGATCCCGCGCAGCAGGACGCCGTGGAGGGTCTGAGCAAGTTGTTCGCCGAGGCCAAACCGTTCGCCGCCCTGTGCTCCCTGATGCGGGCGGAAGTGATGCAGTTGGAGTTGAAGGAGCGCCTGGCGGGACTGGTGCACGATGTGGGAGAGCAGTTTATTCGCGTGTTCGGACTGAAGGTAACTTGTAATGGAATGTTCTGTGATAATTGTATGAATAGGATATTACCTAATACGTAAATAAATATGCAACGCATATTTAATACGAAAATGAATGTGTGGTACAGATCGCATATACCAGTCTGTAAGTAATGCGTATTTACGCATGCGTTTCGTAAAATAAAAATCTGCTGTCGTTTTATGTTTCTTTCTGTTGTTTGGCATTAGTTTACTGGTATTTTTTGTTGTACGTTATAAAATATGAATATAAAAAAATCGTAACTGTTGTCTTAATAATGGTGGCTATAATATATTAATAATGAATTTTATTAGAGGATTTTTTTATCTCCCGAAATTGCATTCCCTCGCTGCATGTGTTAACTTAACCGATTCCCTTTTTACTTTCAAGGAACAAAGTTTGCCATTAAAATTACGTTATTTGTAGTTGTGCAGATTATTTTCAGCAAGTTTTCATAAGTTTGGTAGCGTTGATATTTGACTTGCTCCGACAAATTGTTGTTTTTGTTGTTGATGACGCTCAGTGATATTGTAAATGGAAGTTTGATTTGGGCTGACATTTCTTAATGCGGTTGTACATACGGAATGATATTTTGATTTTTTTATTTGAATAATATGAACAATATTTTAGGAATCCTATTATGGTTTCTCTTCTTAAATAACATATTATTATTATTTTAATATTATTTTATTTAATAATTTATGACATTATTATGATACGATATTATTTTAGTCTGGTTCCCATAGGGCATTCAGCAGTTTGCCGGGGATTTCGCCAGTCTGGCCGCGGGAATCTTGCACCACCCGAAGGAGACGAACCGTTTCTGGCAGCGCTGGGTGGAGGGCAACGGCGCGGATGTGCACTACGCTTGGGGCCTGCTGGTCTCCGACCTGCGCGACCGCCTGCCCGGCAGTCTGCTGGAATTCATCACGGTGATGGGCAGCGTGTTCAAGGGCTTCAAAGAGAGCGGTGCGGATGTCGCGGAACGCGCCGGGAAATTGAACCACTTATTATGGAATCTGGATGGCTTTGTGGAGCAGCTGGGCGACCGCGAGGTGAAGGGGCTCACCCTCGTCAAAACGGAGGCGGAGGGCGTGGCGGTGGTGCGGTGTGATACCGATCGGTTCCCCCTTGGACCAGGTTGGTATTTTTCTGTAGTACGCTTTCTTTTTTTATTTCTGAAAATTATTTGCATCCGTGTTGCGTGTGTGATTTAAAATTGAATATATCAAGTTACACCTTTTATGGAATGTTCGTCTCATTTGTGTGTCGAATATTGTAGAAGAGTGGCGCCGAATTGTAGAAGTTGCTCACATTTTTAAAACAAAGTACAAATTGCGAATTTACTATTTTTTTATGTACGTTAATTAATAACCGGTCTACTTTTTATTTCTGTAATTATGTCTGAAAACTGTATGTTTTGTTTGTTCGTTTATGACATAAAATTTTACTATACCTTTATTTTTATTCAGTTACTACTTAGGCTGGCTGTCTTTTTTAAACACGAAATCTTTTTGTAACTGTCTTAAAGTATTTGAAATTTTATTTCCTTTTTGAACCGTATTATTACTTCATTATTAGGCGTACTGGTGATCCCCGCGAACAGCATGGGCTGGATGCTGACCACCGATCACCTGGTTGATCTGAAATGGGTGCTGCACAACAAAGGGAAATACAGTGTCTGGGCGCTCATTGCCGGTCATATACTCCGCATGTCCCAGTCCACAAAAATTGCTGGTAAGAAGTTTTGTTGCCCCGTGTTTTTTTATGACGGAGAATTTAATTAAAATGCTGTTGTCGCAATAGAAAAATACGCTGAGATGGTGGATGACCTGGGGAAAATCGTTAAATTCTACGTGTCCAGCTTGAAAGCGGACGGGAAGACGCACGACGATCTGGAGCAGGTGCTGGTGATGATGTGCCGCGTCATTGGCCAGCTGATGCTGGTCGGGGAGGATGTGGCCGATGAAAAGTCCAAGCACGCGCTGGTGAAGACTGCGTTTGATCTCTGCGCCGTGGAAGCCAAGTTCCGTGATTTGGTGGTATGTACTATGTTCTGTTACAGTTTGGGCTTATTTTCTCGATGTCTGCTCTTGCTGTTTGTACTATCCGTTTTTATAACAATAAAATCATAAGCCTTCTAAAACATTTGTTGGTAAATGACAGCCAGAAATTTGTGGATTATAATTTGTGCGAAATTGATCTTACTAATGAATAGTATCAACCAAGACAAAATCGTAGTGAAGTGGATTCTGTACAATTACGTTGTGGTAAATATCATGGATGTATACTACTTCTTAAGTACTAACTTTCGTTAGTAGGAAGTTATTTTGGGTGAGGTGATTCCTTTTTTCGAAACATCTTTCATAATAATTGTTATTTGTCAGTGTATCGATTTTTTATGTCAAGTATTTTGCAACATTTTTTTTCTAGAAGCTGAGCATGCTCGTTTCATCTAACGTTCGGACGATAATCCCTTTAAGAACCGTTATGTGCCTTCCTTATTCACCTACAGTATTTGGAAATTATTCTTTTAGTTTGTCAATGATTTGGACTTCATCGCACGGAACCTCTTCCCGAAGGCGGTGCGGCAGGGCGCGTCCGAAGCTGACTGGATTCGTAATGGAAATTTCACGTGGTTTTCCCCGTTCTGGCAGGAATTAGCCAGGCATTCCAGTTCCAAAGATTTTATGCGGACGTTGGGAAAATTAGCATCGGCCATGGAAAGCATTGTTCGGGTAATAAATTTCATGTTGTCACTTCTAACGCTTCAGTAAGCGTTGCTGAATTTACGGCTCAATCAACGGTGCAGTCTAGGACGCGGCACTTTTCTGATTTTACGTACTGTACTTTATCATTTTTTTTTATTACCAAGATATGTATCGTCTTTCAATTTAAGTTATTATTTGATTGTTTTCTTTACCGGCTATTTTATTACTTTCTTCTTTAGTTGTGGCTTCCTTTTTAATGTGTTGTATTTTTGCAGAACGTAAATGGTGGCAGTAGCTCGAATGCGACGACACAACAAGCCAACCTCTTCCTCTTGAACATTGGAATTCCGTTGGTGGTCCAGTTGGAGGAACTCTCCGAAGGTAAACGACCACGAATGTAGTAAAACATCAAAACAATAAAGCAGAATTGAAAAATAAATGTGCGTGCAGGTAGATTAATCAAATAAATGTTTTAAAAACACCTAGGTCTGTCTGTTTTAAATGTTCAACAATGTTCAACAATTAAATATTCAACAACAACAATTTTTTAAATATTTAGCAACAATTATATTCAACAACAACAACAACAAATTTAAATATTCAATATACAACAACAAAATATTCAACAATATACAACAATGTTGTCGTCGTAGGCATCCCCATTCTGCAGTACGCACTGAGTATCGTGGAATCCCTGGGCGCTGTGGCGGATACGGAGGCCACTATCCGCAACGTGGCCGCGGATTGTTTGTACGAAGGCCCGGCTGGCCAAGCGCTGGTGGAGCTGTTGAACCGCGGTGGCCGCCTGCTGAATCTCTTCCTCCACAACGACGCTCCCTCGCGGTACGTAACGCGCATGCCGTTGTGTCAGAAATCTGATATTACTTTTATTATATTTAACATTAATTTTTTTCAGATTCAGTACGATTTTGTTCTGTAAATTTTTAGAATTGTGATTTTTTTAAAGTTAATAACTCGTGTGATGTTGTATTACGGTTATTTGTGCGTGCGGCTTGGATTTGCTGTTACCGTTTTTCAGAAAAAATATTTTCAACGCTCTTGTATTGACACTTATTCATTAAAAATATTTAGAATACTTTTATGTTAAAAATAAATTCAAAACATTTTTATCGCTTTTTTAGAAACAGTAAAGTGTAAGGGTGATAACTGAACGAAGACTAAAACACTCACTGTAACCTTCGCACTACGATATTCCTATAAGTTGCCCACGAAATACTTGGTAGACCGGAGCGTGGCTTAGGCCTGATCTGCGTTTTAACTAAATACGACTTTAATTATAAACTGATGAGATATTTAGTTATATTAAATAATGATAATTTAAACAGGGTGTTTCTGTCTGAACGTTCCGATGAAGTCCACTTTGTCCATCTGGTCCTCGGCATCTTCCGACACCTTCTCCGGCGCCTCCCCGAACGCGTCGACACCCTGACCGCCCTGGAGCGGTCCCTGTGCAGCCTGGAGAAGCACAGGCAGGTCCTCAGCGTGGGCGTGCCCAACGCCTACGCCGAACTGTACCGCCACCCCAAACACGGCCTGCTGCAGCTGTGCCGCTACGTCTACAACGCCAGCGATGCCGGGATTGTCCAGTTGGCCGCGGCCGTCCTCACCCGGCTGCTGGTGCTGCAGCGGATTTCCCTGGTGTCCGTCGTCAAGCAGGACGCCGATGATTTCGTCCAGGGCGTGTTCCGGCTGTTGCAGTGTCCGCGACCGGAAGTGGTGCGGCAGATGTGGACGTTCGTGGCGGTGTGCGAGGCGCGGCAGCCGCGGATGCTGGATGTGTTGGTCAATCTGCAGTATGACGCCGGCAGCAAGAAGGTACTGTTAATATGTACAACTGCAGTTAGTGTTGACGAAGTTCGTAGAACAATGGCATTGGGTGCTTCATAAAGGTTGCTGTCTCTGTTTGCAGTTTGCACTTTGCGTTGTATTTACATTGTATCAGCGAGATCGTGCACGGATAGCTTTTTTACTTTATTGATTTGATATAAAAATACACGTATAATAAAATTTCAAATTTGAAATTTTCTCATGAAAATAACAGTGTATTTGTACAGGCGTTGTTTTATTACCTAGACTCCAGATATGTTCTTGTGAATTTTGTCAATCCAGTGCATGAATGAATAATTATTATTGGGTCACTAACTTCATTTTTTGTAATTTGCTCATTTTGTTATTTCACTGGAAGTGGCCAGTGGAATGAAAAAAGGTTTTCTATTCTTTCAAGGTTTTCGAATTGGTTTTCGAATTTCAAATTTGAAATTTTCCCATGAAAATAACAGTGTATTTGTACAGGCGTTGTTTTATTACCTAGACTTCAGATATGTTCTTGTGAATTTTGTCAATCCAGTGCATGAATGAATAATTATTAATATGAAATATTATTAATTATGAATAATTTTCTTTTTTTAGTTATTAATTATGAATAAATATTATTAATTATGAATATTTTTTTTTTTCATTTTCATTTTTTTAGTTATTAATTATGAATGAATATTATTAATTATGAATAATTTTCATTTTTTTTCTGATAAGCCGCGACGGAACGCAGTTTCGCAATTCTAATATGAAAAAGCGTTCCTGTTGTTTTTTTCAGTATGAATTGGATATTCCGCATTTGGGCAGTCTGCTGGACATTGTCATCAGCGTCCTGAAACACCCCGCCTGCGACGAATCCCAGCAGGGCGCACTGGATTTCTGTCTGCAGTTGTTCAGCTCGAAAACGGATCTCGCGGAATATCTGTACAAAAAGTATGGGAATTTTAAAGGTTTTCAAAATGTTTTGAAGTCAGCAGCAATACGTACTGCACGCTGAAAGCTGCAGTATGCCACTGCACTACGATAATGATGTAGTTACTTAGTGTATAATGATGGCGAGATAGGTAAGCTGAGATGGAGCTGTGTTTTCTCGTTGTAGGAGAGAATTTTGGGGATTGGTGATGGATGTGCTGATCAGCGCCAGTAGCCCATCGTTGCCGTGGGAGAAGAAATTATGCTGCGTGTACGCCTGTGATCTCGTTGCCGGTGAATGTCTGCGCAGTCAGCTGAATTCGCCGCTGTTTGACAAGCAGTTTATAGAGGAAAATTGGACGAGTTACATCAACGACGAAATACCAAAGATTCTTTCGGTAAAAATATTGCATTAATTTTTCGAAAAGTGTTGTATATAATAAGAATTTGTTTTTGTATTTCTGCAGCATTTAAACCGGGATGTGGCGCAAGCCGCTGCCGCATGGCCGTTTGACAGTATTGCGATGAAGATCGTGGCGCGTTTCTTCGAGTCATGGTGCGCCGTGAATCTGCTGTGCTTAACTCAGGTACTGCATGTATTTTGTTTTTATTCACTGGTTTTTTTATTGAAGTTAAATAAATAAAAACATTTGAGCATTTTTTGTATCCGATCGAAAGAACTTTCAGTTACAAATGCAGACAGTGGTTGTGGTTAATACGGAAACATCCCATGTTCTACGATTGCGCTGTGAACTGGATTATCCGGACTAGATGTAATAATAATAATTATGTGATTTCCTCATCCTCGTACTTAAAATATTTTCGAAAATATTAATACAGTAGTTTAAGTAAGAAGTAATTATAATAAAGTATTAATAATTAAAGTAATAACAGTAATCAAATTTTCTAGTGTTTTTGTGTCCTTTGCTTCCTTCTTGATCATTTATTGCTGTTTCTTTAGTAACATTACATTTTTTGCGATAACTTTTATTTATTAAAATTTTGATTTGTTAATTCATGTTTTTAGGAGTCGTTGCGAGGCATCGTCAGCGCCGACACCTTGCAGAACATCATCCGTCCGACGTTTATTTTGTTAAACCGCAGTCTGGCCAGTCCCGCCGCCGGCCTCTTCAGCGCGGCCATCGTGCGCGGTCTGCTGCGCATGCTGACACAGTGGCGCCGCCACCTGACCACGGATCTTTTTCTCTCGGTCTTGCACATCGCCGACGACCTGACGCAGTTCATCTGCTCGGCCGCCGACGGGGCGCAGTGGAGTCACGCGGCGCGCAGTAGTGTCCTGCATCTGGACAGCGTCATGCTGGGGATCATTGGCGGATTGGATGCGGAGGAGGAGCTGGACGTGGCGCTGAAGCGACCCCTGCGCGGGTTGTTCGAGACGGCGCTGGGCGTCGTCGGGCATTGGACGCTGCGATGGAGTGTGGAGAAGGACGAGGAGGAGGAGATGGGCAACATGCTGGGAAATGCTGTAAGAAATAGTATTTAAAAGTTTTTAATATGATTTACTTACTCATATATCATTTTTTGGTTGCTCTTTTTTTCCTTAATTCCGGAAGTACTTTTTGTCGTAAATTCTTTGTTCTTATTTTAATCTGTTTTTTTCTTATTTAATTTTTACGTTCAGTGTGGTGTTTTTGCTCAGTTTAATATAATTTATATTGTTATTTTGCATTTCTTCTTTTTTATCATTTAAAATTCGGCGATATGGCTGATTTTTCGGATTTTTCTTTCGCTGATACGCTGATCCGTACATCGCAGTTCTGTCTTGGCTTCACATTATGTGTGGGAATATTAAGTTAAAGTATTATTAATTTGTTCGTTGCGGATAAAGTGGTGTAGACGATTCTTAACGATAAATCTCAGTGTAGACGATTCGGTGACTAAATTTTTCGCAGTCCTCTGAGCTCTCGCCGGTTTCTTTTTAGGTGAATTTGCTTGTTGCCGTCGTGAAGTTGGTGGGGAATAACAGTCTGAACGGGTTGGACGAAGGGGTGCAGATCTTCCAGTCGGAGTGTCTGTGCGAGAAGATTCTGATGAAAACCGTGGAAATGCTCAAGGTTTGTACGGCATACAAATGTCCTTACATTAAAATATGTGCAGTATAAAAGGGGCTGCTACAGATTGAACTACAATAAAATCCTACGCTGATTTCTCATACCGGTAAAAGCTTGAGTTTTAGAAAAAAAACATTTCCTTGATTCTAAAACTTAATGTCGTAAAGTGTTTCCATTTTAAGCAAGGATTGCGAAGGAACGCAAAAGCTCCGTTAAATTCCTTTTTTATGTGATCATTTCCACTGTACTACGTTACTCTGTAGTCTGCACTGTTGGCCAAATTCAGTTGTGTTAGTCGCACGATTAATGAATCTTTCAGTATTAATGAATACTGGCTGACGTCCAGTCGTCCAACGGGTGATTGCTGGTCACTATACTGATTACTGACGGGTTTCAGAGAGTGTTCAGTGAATTAGTTTTTTTAAAATATACAATTCATATTTCAATAATCCAGCGAAGGTTTCGCAATGCAGTACTTGTTAGTTGTTACCTTTATTTCGTTGCGTTTTTCTCGGTGCTTAGCGCGAGCGTGTCATTGGCAATTTGATAGATTTCCTGGGGAATGTATCAAAATCAGCCTGATTCTCTCTTTGTCGTTTCATACAGTTGCTCAAGTATCCGCTCATCGCGCAAAAATTCCTGGATTTCTTTTTGCACTTGTCGCTGCACGACAGCGGGGCGGCGTTGCTGCGCGATATCGGTTATTTAACCTGCATTGCCGGACCGTTGTCCAGCGTGTTTGCGCCGGTGAGGGAGCTGTTCGTGGAGCGCAACACGGCGGAGATGAACGTGGAGGACACGGTGCTGGTCAGGGAACAGCGACAGCGGCTGCCGGTGTGGCTGGACGTGTACCTCACCGGGTTGACTGTTAGCTACAATGTCATTCACAGCGGACGTCAGCGCCACACGCAGACCGATGCGTTTATCGTGCCGCAGCTGGGATGTATGCCCCATGTAAGTCAACCTGGTGATATCTTGCCATTTGTTTGCGATATTTCAACAGCGATATAAAAAATTGTGTTGCACACCATTTGCTCTGTTTTGGTGAATTTTTCATATCTGGCAAATAATGTTCGGGTGTCATCGGAAAAGTTTTTAAGCGTTAGTTTTTCTTCGCGTCCGTTCATTGCGGCCACATACGATCGCTACGGTCAACGCTTAATTGCGAAGGATTTGGTAGTGCAGCGGTTAAACTTAAAATCTTCCTCTGCATAATATGAAAGCGCGATGGTGCTGTGGTTAGCGAGAACATCGAATACCCGAGAAATAAAACTAAGTTATGAAAAATTATTTTAAACTTTTTTGTTAAGATTCTTTTACGTTACGTGTATCTTTTTTTTGAATTGCGTAGAATTGAACCATTTTCGACGCAAGTTGTGAACAACATATTTTTAGCGCATCCATACAGCGAACACCGTGAGTAAAACTGACTGTTGCCCTGCCAAATGTCCATTAATATTTTCAGAGTGCCGTTTAACAATTTTTGATGGCTTAATTTTTTCGTTTATAAACACATGCAGTGTGAAAAGTGTTTTTAATTTGTTTATTACCGAACAGAATTTTGCAAATTATTTGATGAGCAGGAACTTTCCCAGCTGAATTCAACAGGAGTGTGTCGTTTGTGCAGGTGATCAATGTCTTTCGCGGTGAGCCGACGCTGGCTGCCTGGCGTTTCCTGGAATTATTCACCCGTCTGCTGGGCGCGGTGGTGGTCCCGGGGAAGAACAGCAGCGCCAAAGATGTGTGTCAGACGCACATTCCCAGTCTGTACCACCTCGTCTGCCATCAGCTGATGAAGTTCGCCGACGTGTTGACCGCCGATGCGACGCTGCTCTCCGGCCGTCTGATCCAGCTGATGCTCAACTGTGGATTGTCCTGTTTGAAGATTATGGGCGTGGATCAGCCTGGACTGTATGAAATGCTCACTGATCAGGTGGATTTCGACTATTTTCTGTTATAATTTCTATTTTCTATCTACTTCTGTTTTCTGCTTCCCTTTTTATTTTCTTTTTATTCGACTGTTTTCTGTTTGAATCATGTTATTCATGCCCACAAGAAAATTTTTACTTAATTTTTACTTTTATTTTCCTTATTTTTTAATTTTCTTTTATTTTAATCAAATGGAAGACTAAAATTTCGATCGATAGAGAAGAATATTTGAGTGTTGTGTTGATTCTCCGCGCAAGAAGAGATGGCGAATTTTTTATCTATTTTTCGCCATCTTCCGGCTGATTATTTTTATTCTGATAACATGGTGTATTTTTCAGAAATTCCTTCTGCCGTCCAGTTCGGTGCGCAGCATCGTCGATTACAGTTTCGGCAGTCCGATCTCCTTGGAATTGGCGCCGACATTGTCTTTCGGCACGCTGGTCCATATCATCCGCACGGGTGTGGAAATCCTCCAAAAGGTCAGACAGTATTTCCCAATTTTTATCTGGAGGACGAGAAATTAATTTGCACTTTTTTTCTTGCGGTTATTCGCATTTGCTTATTTAGGAAATGAAAAAACTATGAATTTGCTTGCATGTTTTCCCCAAATATTAACGCTGCGTAGTCTTCGTTTGGCGATTTCCAGATGATTCTGCTGCCGAAAGTAATTATTATTTAAATCTGATGATATTTTTTTATGATGTTAGCTTTACTTTTCGGCTGGAAAGGTTTGAGATTAATTTCTTACTGTTTATTATGTGCTGTAGGAGCAGCATTTTTTTGTATACTCGTATAAATCGTTACGCGGTTACAGGTCGATCCGGCTCCGCTGGCCAGCGTGGTGTTCGCCCGGGAATCCGCGTCCACCAGCGCCGATTTTCTGCCGTTGCTGCATTTCGTGCAGCGCACCGCAGTGTTGTTGCTGCAACAG
Organism: Paramacrobiotus metropolitanus; assembly: GCF_019649055.1. NCBI lineage: Eukaryota > Metazoa > Tardigrada > Eutardigrada > Parachela > Macrobiotidae > Paramacrobiotus > Paramacrobiotus metropolitanus. Next base: position 946,278 of record NW_026570256.1, on the reverse strand, counting down.
GCCAGTGTCTTTGTCGTGGGATTCGGCCAGCTGTCCGACGAGTCCTGGCAGGAAACGCTGCGGGAACTCAACAACGAAATCGTAAGCAAATGATTCTAAATCGAGCGTATCACTGTAGTCAGAATTGTCCGTGCATAACTAAAATCGAATAATAAATTAAATTAAAATGGATTTGTACTGCGACATTGTAGCTGATGGCTGTGTAGCGTCGTAGTGTACGGGTCCATTTTAGAGGTTTCCCGCGGAGTTCATGCGAAGCAGTTGTGCGTCGTTCAGGCATTCGAATTGTAGCTGATTTATCGTTTCTGATTTTGTTTACAACAAAATCTGTTTTTTTCCCTCCAGATGGATCTGCAGCAGTCGCTGCACGCTTTCCTGAACAAACTGGAAGACAATTTAGAGACGTCGTCGCTGCGTGAACCGAGCGGACCGACGACGCTGCTGCCGCTGATCAGCCAGCTGTTTCTCAATTTCCGTTTATATTACGATGAGACGCGCGACAGCTACGGCGAGCCATCCTCCCTCGCATCTCTGCCCCGGGGCGGCGACCGCAAAAAGTCACCTTTCACTTGGCGTAAATGTTTTTTAATTGGCTGCGATTGTGTTTTCTGTTTTGGGACGTTTTTTTAATGTTTCGGAGTTTTACTTGTCAGTTGTGTTAAGTTAACCAGTTTTGTATGTAGATGAGAGCTAATATTAAAGTGATGGAGAGAAATGATTACAGCTGCAGACGCTGGTAATTTTATAATACTGTACACTGGCTTTTTTCGCATTCCGACCGGTGTCAGAATACTTTCAATTTCAAAATTCACACGGTCACCGAAACAAATTCCTGATTATTCCCGACTCGGGAATCCAGAGTAATGAAAAATGCACAGTTCAAATAAAAATTTAAGTGCCTACAGTCTGTATAATCACAGTAAACACTCCAACAGAAATTTCCAATTATTCCACAGGGAAAAGAAAGCACATCTCAGATAAACATTCCAGCCTATTCCATAATGTTAAACGAAGTATAATCCCAACAGAGAGAAAATTCAATTTCAACAATGGAGCAATCAAAACTGAGACAAACAGAAAGTGAGACGGTTTGGGACGAAATTGTGTTTGTCACAAGGAAGATAAGATTGATTACAAGGCAATTCCTATGTTCTCACAGCGCGAAACAACTTTGTTTGTCTAAGATATGTAAACTGCAAGTGCAAATCTCGTTGATTACTGCCGTGTTACGTGCGCATAGTTGCGTGGTCATCTATGTAACGCATTGCATGGAGGGAAATGGCGATCAGAATGTTGCTTAATCCTGCACCGTGGTCCGTGATCAAAAACCCAATGGAGAGAAGTTAAATCCTGTTTCTAACCGTATCAAGTTCGCGATAAAACTAACGATTTTCCCCCATCGCATTCAAAAATGTCGCAAACGTCGCACTTGTGTGAAGGAGGCACTATTTAACGTGGCTTGAAAATATCAACACCATCCTTGGTTTAAATATGGAAATGTTTACATTTCTATTCACTATGCAGTCGGTTAATGCTTTGACTGACCAGGTGAGAGTGTTATCAACAGGCTGGCAGCGGACTTCAGATTATCTGTTCAGCCGCTGAAACTGTGCCCCCGCGGTGTACATACTGTATTTCGCACTAAGCGCAACCGTTATTCATGCCAGGTTGTCTTTGCGAGAGACAGGGAGAGTGTTCAAGGAAAATGGTACCGAGATTAATTTTCAAAGCAAGATGGTGTTTGTACAAATGTAACTATGTTATCAAGCACTGCTCCCTAATGCGATCTGTTCGCCTTCACACCGAGCTTGAGTCTGACCCGATCTCTGCTTTGCAAAACATATCGACGAACTACCGGTCACTGATCGGTATTTTTTCCAACCAGTGGCCCTCGAAACTATGGGAAGCTGGGGCGAAAGTACACGTCAGTTCATCAGTGAAGTCGGCCGGCGTATCAAAGAGCAAACAGGAGAAGCGCGCGCTACTCAGTATTTGTGGCAACGTATAAGCGTAGAAATTCAGCGCGGAAATGCGGCTTCTTTCCTGGGGACGGTCGGATGTTCTCGAGAGTTTACTTGTTCTAATTATTGGGTTGTAAAGTTAAATTTAAATGGCATTGGCTTGTACAAGTTGAAATAAAGATTATACGTCGTACTACCGGTTGATTACATTAGCATTAGGTCATTTTATCCGCAGTGATTCAGCACTGATAGCAGTTTATTCATTTTCTTCCGGGCCTTGGACAATCACGCAAGGAAGCCGCCTGACAAAATTTTGATTTCTCATCATCAAGCAACGGAAGTGTATTATATCTGATAGAATAACTGCGTGATAGCGATTACCTTTTGATCGACCGTTTTTAAGGGGGTTTAGAACCAAGAAATTAGCATCACAGGTTTTTCCTGGACCCGTTTAAAAAAAGGCTTTTAAATGAATAACAAGGCTTTTAAATGAATATATTTCTGTGAATTTCAGTCCAGATTGCGGTTTATATCACTTGGGGCTGTCGCTCAAGTTCTCAAAACAAGTAATTATCCTCCCGTATATGGGCGTGTAACTTCTGCGCAGAACACTGTTCTGAGTGTGATGTGTTAACTAAAATTTAATGTCAGCGCAGCCTTCAAAAAGGTCATCAACGACACACCGATACACCATGTCTAATGGCATTTCCTTCTGTCCTATTCGCACCGGTTTTGGTAAGAATCTCCCCGTGCTCCTGTTGTGTTGCGCATTATTTCTGGCAATCTTCTGCTTGTGGCACATAAACGGATCTCGTCAAAAGTGTCCGAATTTCGCCGTTCCCGTGATTATTTCAAGGAAAAATTTTTTCTGCAACGGAACCGGGTACTTTGATGCATGGACCGAACGCCCAGTCAAACTGATTGCGTTCTATGGAGACAGCGATATGATAAGCGCCACCGGCAGCGTACCGGTGTGCGAGGCGAAACCCAGTACGTTGATGGGTCGACGAAATATTTCTCAGGAAATAAAATCTGACAAGGAAATTGTGGCTGAGAATCCGCATGTGGAACATGGCGGCAGCTATCGCCCGAAGCATTGTGTCCAGCGTGGTCGAATGAAAGTGGCGGTATTGGTGGCATACCGGAGCCGTACGGAACATCTGCGTAGGTTGGTTTTTGTCTTCGGTAGAGCACTCACTGAAATCGTCGTAACTCGTAAGTAACGCCTTGGTAGTTATAATTATTTTATTGTGATCTGTAGAAATCTTGCTGAACAATCTCCACCCGTTTCTTCAACGACAGCAGCTGGACTATACCATTTTTGTCGCGGAACAAAGTGGAAATGCAACATTCAACCGAGGTAAAGGAAACAATAACGCCATGACTTTATTATCGGAAAACGTTTGTAGGATGGGTCAAAACAGTGGGAAGTATTAGTAAATTAATGTGAGTGAGACTTTGATGATAAGGTTGCATTTTTGCTAGCGATAAGGTTTCATTTTGTGCTCTTAATTCCTAGGCAAGCTCTTCAACACGGGATTCCAAGAGGTCAACAAATTGTCCGGTTACAGTTGTTTTGTCTTCCACGACGTAGATCTTTTACCGGAAAACGACCATAATTCATACTTTTGTCCCACGATACCGACTCTTTTAGCCAGTGTGATGGATAAGAATCAGTACAAGCCGTTTTACGACACTTATTTTGGTGGAGCTGTCTCGTTTCTCGTCGACATTTTCAGCAAATAAATGGGTTTTCCAATGTCTACTGGGGCTGGGGTAAGTAGTTATTCTAAATAATGCTGCACAACAGCACTTTGGTTGATGGTAGAACTGAAAGGAACATGAATCCGATCACGTATTGTAAGCATGAGATACCAACCACTGTGTGCAACTGAATGAAGGTATGAGGATGCGCTTCGACTTCGTGATCGCCTAAAAACTGGCGAGAATAAGGGATCACCTTGCCCGGCTTGTGCGGCACAGCCAGCCACCGAGGGAAGGCAGTCCAGTGACACGACGCGTAGACTTCTGTGTTAAACTCAAACCCTTGCATCTTGCACATTTCAGAATTTAATCGTACAATCTATCTCTCAAAAGAGCAAGAACAAAATAAAGATTTTCGATAAAAATTAAATAGGAAAAAATTAAGATTAGAAAAAAATTAGGATTTTCGATACCAAGCAAGCCATTATCTATGGGAACAGCGCAATTTAAAGCCAAGAAACACAGTTATTCTCGCCAGTTCTTTTTTAGGTTATCATGAACACGAAGCGCATCCTCGTATTCGTAAACGACTTTTTGAAAAAAGCTCATTTAGTACCGTTGTTCACAACACAGAAATACATAGCGGGTCGATGAAGGTGATCTTATACTGTTATCTTTCAAAATACAAAATCAGTGTTTCAAACGATCAGAAAGCGAAACCGTCGTTTTGTTTAAAGGTTCCGAAGACGATGACTTGGGCGAGCGGGTCCGAACGAAGCTGGGTAAGCCGGGAAGAGTGCCCTTCGATATAGGCCAGTACACCATGATTAAGCACGGCAGAGATTCTGGCAATCCATTCAATCCCAAAGGTCAGGAACTAGCCAAAAACGCCACACAGAGAATGGAGACAGATGGTTTATCGAATGTCCATTATACGATACTGCAATCTGAGCTGCGACCACTATACACTTGGATGCTGGTGGATCTGGGTGCACCACCGTAACTCGTTTATCGCTGTACTTGGACCAGGAAAAACCAAAGGTGTTAAAATTTGTTTCAGATTAATCACTTTTCAGTGTTTATTCACCGTATTTGCGAATGGCACTCCCGCAATAACACTGTCTCATTCGCATTATTTTGTATTGGTTTTCGACAATTGACAAAGTAGTCGGTACTTTGTTACTGCGTGATATCATAGCAAAGACTCATAAAACCTTCATATTTATCAACAAACGGCTTTGCTCTCGATAGAGTTACCTTTGAAAAAAGTCTTTTAATTAGCTGGAATATCCAGATAAAGGTCAAAAAGCAAATGCAAGCTGCTCAGTTCGTTGTGAAAACTTTACGATAGTGCTACTGCTCGTAACAACTTGCTCACAACTGCACACGAACAGGTAGTAAATGTAACTAAAGTTTTTTCGGCTGCATTTGAATGTTAAGTTCAAGCTCTATTCGGAAAAATTTAAAAGATAACGAATTGTATTGAGATCATACGCCGGAAATGGCCGGAAAAGATGGGGCCTATATTTGCGATGGTGCAAACATGATCGACAAAGAAGAGTATTATGCTGCAGCTGTTAGCTTAATAACATAGAGGATGTGTAACGATCTGATAATATTCGTCACTGTCGTCCGAAGAAGATTCTTACAATGAAGATTCACTCTCTATTGTGCACTGCTTAATATGGGATGAATCATACTGAAGACGGGGATCATCGATTGACTTTCTTGACTTCCCGGCGCACTTTGGTGCTGTGCAGCCTCTGTACTGGTACAATACATTGTGCATGGCAGTATAGATAGATATAAGACGTATGGGCTGCTGATCGGATTGTACAGACATATTATTTGTGTTGCTTGCTGTATCTGTACTGCACTTCACCATAAATTTATACACTTCACTTCAACGTACCAGTAATACTCGTTCGCATAACAAGATTGCAATTGCAAAGACCATCATGGTTCAAGTTAATAAGTCTAATGCTTTTTAACAAGTAACGAACGGAATATTAATGGCGCTCCATGAATGTACTCGTCCGTACGACAGCCGACGTCAGCACTATGTTCTTCCAACCGAGAGCATTCACTTATGGGAGCGTGTTGTCGTCGCGAACTATGCCACAGCAATAAACACGGCATTGTTCTTCCTTAAGATTACCGCAATGGCACTCACGGCAAGTTTCTGCAAGGCCCCGGGTTTTTCCACCAAAACGGTGAGCGACTTCTTACTTACAGTATTTTAGAGCTGCTTTTGCGAAATGGATTATGACATATTAACGATTACCACGCCTGCCAATAAATTTAATGGTAATTGGTTTGTAAAGTTACGTAGCATCCTTATTACTGTGTTAGCTAGCGTAAGTCAAATTTACACTTGCCGTACTTGAAATGCCTGCATGCTTTTCAAATTTTTATACAGTACTTAAGTTGATAATAATAATACTGCAATATTTTGTAAATTTGTGGTAACTTGTATTTGTGTAGTCTAACCATAAGTGCATAGTCAATACTGTAGTGTCGAACTGATCACAGTTCGTGCAAGATCAAGCCAATTATGATTGTTAGAATGGGCTTTTCGATGCGGTTAATGACTGTGACACAAATAGATAAGTAAAAATAACACAGAACATACCAAACCTCATAAAACATAGGATCTAGCTAATAAGCGGTGCTTAACGGCAACAGCCATCCAAGAAAGAATAGTTGCAGTAATTAATAGTGATCTCTATCTGTAATTAGACTAGTAATAACTGAAACAGTACCAGTCAGACAGTAGTCAGGAAATGGAAACAAGTCAACGCATAAAATTATCAAGACGTTAATTGCAGACGCTGAGCGAAGAGCACCGCATCCTTGAACAAGCCGTGAAGCAGTTTGCTATGATTGGACCGTCCCTGTTGTTCTGTTTTGCTCCCCTCGGCGCCCAGGCCAGAACTCTCGCTCTCTTGGTGTCCCTGCGAAAACTCCGCCCATCGGCACCGGAATCCTCGATATTTCCGCTAACTGCGGCATCCACGCTATCGTGCATTAACGCGTGCCAACAAGCGCGTAGTGCCATGACTACCGGCTCCTTTGTACCGCCACTGTACAAGCCGTCTGCACCGTGTACTTTGCTATATTCTATTACGTTTTAGAGAGTGCCGATCCGAGGTCAGGCGATATTTTTTATGGTCAGACGCGAATTGTCGGGTTTGTCCTCATATTGGAGACCATCGGCTATGTTGTATGTCGGCACTGCATTGGTCCAATCGATGACCTTCGGAGAAGCATAATGTCGGCGTGGTATATTGATAACCGCTGGACCATCGCGCTACTTTCCTGTCGCCTGGACCGTATACCATCCGAGGCGGCTGTTATCTTTGCCCTGAAAAACTATTCCTCAGTCGGCGCGATGCATTTATAAGTCTACACTGCAGCAGTACAAACATCGCACTTCACGTGTCAAATTTCACGATGATCTAGTACGGTTGTTTCTTCCTTTGGCGATCGCCACCGGTCTGTGCGAACAAAAGAGAACGAAGTTGCTTCGACGTTTATCTATTTTGATAATTGGTAAAACATCCTGAATCGGGCATGAAACTTCTGAAAACACGCTATAAATTATATTCTACAGTAAACCAAACCACAGTTCTAGGATTTTTTTTTAAACCGGTAGGATTTTTTTCCGTAGCTGCTAAGTCGTGCCCGAAACCTAGTGGAACTTTTCCCACAACTAAGGTTGCTTAATTGAGCTAGGTATCATGGGGAATTGTGTTATATGACTTACCTGGTTAGAATATTTTATCGTAACTGGTTTCATAATGCACCCTATGTGTACAGTTTTTAATGAGTTTATTACAACTATATCAACACTTTCTTCTGAGTGAGTGAGTTCCGCTGTTCCCTGTGTAGGATGACAATGTCACAATACTAAGCAAAGTTATATCAAGGAACAATCAAGGAACAAGATCTATGTTACAACAACCCCGTAACATGTGGATCAGAAAGACTAGAGAGAAACAGAAAAAAACTGAAAGCGCCATTCGATTCAGCATGGTTGGAAACCGTGTCACATGAATTCTGATTTAAAAAAGAAGTAAGAGCAGCTCCTAACCCCTGTCACAGATGCCGGTGCCCGTGCCGGTGGAGCGATAAATGTTAAGGTTACCTGAAAAATGTGGTTGCATAGAGCAGAAAATCAATAACTTAATACGTTCTAACTGTAAACTCTTAACTTGGATAAAAAAATTAAGGTCTTAGTTCACCATAATCATCGTCCAAACGGCTGACCTTTCATTACAATCCTTTTAAAGTCGTTAGCGGGTGTAAAGTTTACACATGAACTGTCATGTAAAATACTTAAAAGGGAACCCGTTTTATGTAAATCGCCGCAGCTTACCCAGGGCGAGTGACATCTACATCCGGACGTATACATACTATGAACTCCTATTTCTTAGATCAGGTAAAACTTTGACATGATGGATCAGAATGAACTACGTATAGAAAAGACTGCGTGCACGTTTAAAAAACCATTCGCAATAAAAACACTCATAAAGATGCATTTGTGCCGCGATCATTGAGTGGGTGCCATTACTGTCCTGGGCACAGAGCTCGCTAAGTGAATGTGTGACCGAGCTACCACTACTGTCCAGTGCACAGAGCCCGTTAGGAGAACTGGCGACCGAGCTACGACTGTCCTGTGCACGGAGCCCGTTAGGTAACAGTTCTGTGACCGTCCAGTGCGCAGAGCCCGCTAGGTGAGCAAGTAACTGATCTACCACTACTGACCGGATATAGACCACCGGACACACACCGTTTTCCATTGAAGAGAGCCTGTGAAGTGATCGAGTCACCGAACTAGTAATAGTGCCCAGTGCACTCGCACTGTGAGTTTAAAATTTAATGCGATATTTACAATCTGACTTCGAGTTTATTTTCAGATAGGGAGATAGAATAAAAATTATCTGTGCAGTCTAAGGGAATTCTTTCGAGGTTAAGAAGAGAGTCAGGAATTGATTGTTATATAAAATTAATCTGTGTTATTGCGCTGTTGCGAAGTACTTATCATGTTTCGATGAAATATAGATGTTATACTAATAAATATTCATCGAAATCAAATAAAATGGTCGTGGAGCACAAGAAACACGGCGGCAAAGCCGAGTCTGTTTCTTGTATTATTTAACTTTACTTACGGTTAGTGACGAATTTATGGACTGTCGACTGTCTTAAATGAGAGAAGTTTCAGTAATCCCTAAAATCTAAATTGAAAGAATTCTGAATGCTGTTAATTAATGTGAACGAGGTAAAACGCGATGAACCACGATGCTGGGAGAATAAAAACAGACAGCAAGCTGTGTAGCAAGACTTGTCTGGTTTACAGAAGCGGAGCCCATTACTAAATAATTAACATTTCACGGAAGACGAACCAGCACCTGTTCTATTCGTCTTTATTGTATTCGTCTGACAGTTGTAAGAGTAATATGACAGACAACTTCCGCAAAACAGCAGTAAGTTAGTTATTCAGTTAGAAGCAAGTTAGTTAGTTAGAATTCCGTAAAACAATAAACCAGAGTCGTGAAACGTGTTTGGCAGCAACGTGCCTGAAAAGCTTTGCGGCGATTCCGGAATGCCACAAAGCGTTTCTCACAACAGTGGATGACTTTCTTTGCCAGCACTCAAAATAATGCGGAGGAAAATCAAAGTGAACGTAGATCGTGCCGCCACCAGATGTGAATCCTTTACCGTGTACAACCGGGATATCCGGCCAAATCGATTACGTTGAATGGATGCATATATTAAGACAAAACCGTCTCGCACAGCCGTTATTATGTCGTTAGTATGTTCAAAACTTAGTTTGATTTCACCGGCATGGAGAACATATTATTAGAATGCTTGCTCCGATTTCGTGGCGTACCAAGGTCCATAACATTGTTTCTTTTTTCTCTTCTGCTAACCTTGCCGCTCATATCATCGAACAACATCCAAACTGTCAACGAGATTCCACGCTCACGCCTTAATAATACAAGGATCTATTCCCAAATCACCGAATTAGGTATGTACAAATGCTTCGTGCTTAGAAGAAACCACAGAACCATTCATGTTACACACTACCGCATCCGCCAAAGGTTATTACCGTATGCCGTGAAGGTTTCGGTAGTTAATTTTCCATAATAAACTGGCTCACAAAGTGTTTTCTAGGAGAGAACGAAACCTTTCCAGGAACATTCAGCCTGTGTCCCAATGTTTCGGACACAAAGCTAGTCAACAGAATCCCACTACCCGAACGTTACGATTACCTACAGGTTTTACGTGGAATGAACAGTGTAAGCTTCGATGTACAGCCCGACTTCTTCATGCGGCAGTTCCAAACGTTCCTCGAACTGAAAGAATTTGTGAGCCACCACAAGCTGGCAATAAAGATCAGTAACCAATCGGTAGCTGAGCTGCAGGATGCCCTTACTTATGCTTGGTTACCTCGTCTTGGTAAGATGGCCACACCTCAACAGACTCGGAAATCAAGCAGAGAAGACGCTTTTAACTGAGTGTGCGTATATTTCAGCAAAAAGCAACTGGACAGCGACACGTGCAGAAATCCTGCGCATTGAAAACGGGACCAGGTTCTCAACAGACGGGTAATCGCGTGTCATGGCTTGGTCTGTAATTTGTGCTATTGTAGATTGGATAATTTGCACGTTTGCAGGTCGGCATTGATGCTAATTCGCTATATGCTACCGGTCTCGGATGCCTTTTCACCGGCAAATTTCTCGCGCAATCAGCCGCAGTATCCTTGGTTGTACGCTCGCAACTCCACGTACCACGAATTAACACAAATAGTTACGCCACCTCTGGATGAGTTCATTCAGCGATTGCAGGACAAGGGTGTGACAGCATACAACGGTCCGCTCTTTTTTGAAACCACTGGCATACTGGACGATGTTTACTTGCGGGCAAATTCTACATACGGCTTCTTTGATACCGACCAGATGAAGACGGATGTGATGGAGATGGTTCAACAAACGCGTGCTAGAAAAAACTGTAGCGACGGGGGCATGAGCGACGTGGAAATTCATTTTGGTGGACTCGAGCCGCAAATCGTGACATCAAGGACAAACGGCACCTTTTCTGAGTAAGGGTATTTTGAGAAATTTTTCAGGCGACGATATCCATTATGATGCATCCTGCGGCATTCCTTACCATTACTCATTAATTTGTAGTTTACATTTTGCACAACTGCTCAGCACGCTTGTAACAGATTTAATGATGTATTTTGTATGTCGACACGGTCATTACAATTCTATTTGATATGAGCGCAGGAACTGCTGCCCGCAGCAGGTCGCGTTTTTGTGGGTGCGATGTTGTTCTGCAAGTAAGGACTGTTGATATAAACTGTCATGGTACTCGTATTACGTTTATGTACGTACTACTCTTTGTCTCGTTTATGAGATGTTTGATATAGCACCAGTTACTGTTTTGCACAGTGTGACAGTGATGCCCATTCAGCTTGCCATCCACGTCCAGCAGAGGACCCTAGTCTCCGATCGTTTCGACGGGTTCCCGTTACCCATCCATACCGATCGCTACTATTTTGACTCAGAATCGGTCCGTCGCCGAGTTAATATAAACACCACGGGTCTTCATCTGCTGGACCAACTGCCGCTGAACCCGGCACACTCGTTTCGGATGCATCTGGGTCGACCATTAAATGTGCAGTGGTTGCCGCTGCTGGAGACTCTGATGACATCGCAGCTGAACACCAGCATCGGTGACCTTTTCTATAACGTTCTAGCAGCGTAAGAGAAAAATATAGAGTAACGTTTACTCCTGCAGGTCCACATCACCGAGCGGAAGTGCGAGTATGGAACTTCGATCCAGATGGTTGGGTTGTCAACTTCTTCGTGATTCTGCGTTCTGAACCCATGCTATGGCTGGGATACGTTCTGGATGCCAGACTACCGTACGCTGCCAGCATCTACCGTAAACTCGAAGGTCTTCAGCTTCGTCTGCCATCGGCTAGTGCAGTGTATATGCTGATGACGTATGTTGTTGATGACATTTCGAAGCGCGTGGTTAGAGAACGGGCCTTTCGAGATTGCGAAGGCGAGGATAAGTGGCTTTCCTTTCCGGTAGAGGAGCAGGAGTGTCCTCTGCAGAAGAACTTCACATTGTACGTCGAGTGGCTATCCGAGTATCCACATAGACGTTATCTTCAGAACGGATTTGTGAAAGTGCAACCGGTAAGATGCAACATTTTGGACGCCAGGTGATTATTACTGGCCTGGTCAAATGCAGTACAGTACGCACATGTGTCAGACATCATTCTGTAATCTGTGGACTGCGCGATCCCAGAACAAAAAGTTTGCGTAGGAAACTTTCCTGCTGGGATAACGTTGGACATAAATGCAGTATACTGAAATAATGAAGCGAACGGTGCCCTTATAATTTTTGCTGTTTCTTCGCAGAATGCCGATAAAATCTTGGATGCCGTACAGCAAGCTTTTGCCATTGCAAACCCCGTGACAATGGATAATATCGTTCTTACCATTTCTTTAACGGATCGCGATGACAGTTTACGAACGACCATAGGGTAAGTTTATTCAATGACATTTCCACAGGAAAAGCATAAAATTACCAAAGCGGTGCTCAGTGGTGCTATTCCAAAGCGCATTTTTCCGTGGTTACCAGTTAGTCTCACATACTTCACTCATGTTTGCTCCACTTATAGGCGCGACGCTTTCAAGTTAAGTTTCGCTCTGTCGTACCCGAAAATGAAGAGCGGATTGTATTGGAAATTGTGGCGCTATCCATCCTACGATGAACTAAACGGCTTGTTGCAGAGTGTTGCAGAAGTTAAACTTGTCCGCACTTGGACAGTTGCGATCCCAGTTTCCAATTAACATAGTTCAGTGTCCCATTTATCGTTTCTGTTTGCAAAGAAACGACGACATTTCACCGTTTGAATTTGTTCTTATGTTAAGTTGCAGTACTTACTAAAAGTTGTGCAAGTCTTCGTAGCGTATTAACATTTATTATGTTATTTATTTGATAACGGCAAAAGTAAAGTCAAATAAACCTTTTGCTGAGCAAGTTTTGTACTGATTTTGCATTAAAACTTGATAAAGCTGGTATTTAAGACTTATCCTGGAAACCGTCATTAAGAATGCAATAACATCGCTGCCGTGAAGAGATGACCTTGATCGAAAGTTTGTTAGAGCAGTGATCACTCAGTGACTACGCTGTAAAACCACCAACATTTATTAGCTATTGTGCTGTTGGTTGAATCAGTTGCGCTATGATGTTGCCTCCGGTTGTCTCTTGTTGTTCTGCTTTTCTCTCTACGCGTTTTTTGCTCTTTCTCTCTACGCATATGAGTTTGGTGTAACTGAGTAAACTCAGAGATTGCATATGAGTTATGGCATTTAAAAAACGCGGTTTAAACGCAAACAATCCTTTAACCTTTATCAAAACGAATTTAAGCTTTACATCTGACCGCTTAAAATGCTACACAATTGTTTATCCTAGTGCAAACAGTACGAATACCGACATACAGATACTCTATACGTGACTTTTTCATAGTGTGCAAAGCTTGTTAAAACTGCGCAGTCCAACGTTTTACTTTTAGGCTCTGATGATCGAGCGGAAGGGCATGTACAGTACTTTGATCCGATGCTTGAGTTGTCAACTTCCTGTGAGGCCTTCTTTGTGGTTTATTTCGGTAATTTTAAAAATTTTAAAATGGCAGGCTAGCAAAATGCGCACCATGACTGCATGAGTGTTTTGAATTGAACCATGCTGTAGATTACGCCAGGCTACTTTTGGCAAGATTTTTATAGGAACTTTAGGAACTGAAAAATTATAGGAACTGAAAATTATAGGCTAGATTCTAGAATAAAAGGAATTTCATGATTTTACTATTAGTTTTATATTACCCGTAAACAGGCTGCCTGAAAGCAGCCAGTTCAGTACAGTACCGGACCACTGTCTTGAATTCTTCCTCTGCTGGACACCATCGATCTGTATTATTTACTATATTTACTATAAATAGTCAATACTAATATTTATGTACATGGAAGTACTTCAGTGCGGTTGCAGTGTCTGGCGTTTGGCAAAATTGCGAATAATGCTTGTGTAATTGCTGTGGCGCACCTGGAAATGTGTATACGTTCACTGCATTGTGCGTACCTTGATAAGAAGCGGTGCATTTCTATGGTTGATTTGATAGCGGGCTGTCGTGTTGCCAGTTGTCATCGCAAACAGCAGCCGAGTTGTTAAATAAGAGGTTCGGTTCGTTATCGGTGCTTTATCGGTGTCCATTGTCAGAACCATCGCGTAACCGCTTTCCATCATTCACGACTGTTCCCAGGCTGCTAACTGGCCTAACCTTGATGCCCTACAAAAATTACGATTCTAACTATATATAACAATAACGCGAAGCACAGCTACGCACTTGTAAAATTCATAGTTTTAATTTTTTCGATTGCGAATTTTCTTTGCTCGGCTTTCCACGATGATGGGCATAACGGCAGTAATAGTTCTGACCTTGAGCGGTTTCTCAGGTATGTCGCCCCGTTTATGCGTTCTAGCACTACATATTGGCATTGCGTACAACAACCTTGTGAAGCTCGCACAGCGACAACGACAATTTTTGAAGAGAATCTGCGTTTGTATTCTTCTTGGCATATGCAGAGCGTTGTGTTGATTTATTTAAGTGTTGCATTTGTTGCATGCCACTGCAACCTGCTGTTTTTCAGTTCTTCACGCCTCCGCACAAGTGAACACAGCGACGCCCGCTGTACAGAAAGACATTGTCGACGGCATAATGCCTACCGCTCCTCGGTTTCACCGTCGGCAGCCAATATGCGCAAACTGGAGTGGAGCGCCGCTGTGGCCCAGATGGCGCAGACCTGGGCCAAGGGCTGCAACTACGAGCATAGTCCCAGTTCTCATCGACCGGTCAGTTAAGAAACCACTTGAGCGCATCGGTAATAATAGTGTTAATTATTTTTCTTAAATGCCTATCTGTATGCACCATGGCCAGCCACTAGACTCACTACTGAAACCTTGCGGCATAATGCCGCATTTTCATAATGGAGGTTTTAAGAAATCCGTCTAAGAATGCCTGATAACAGCAATCGTAGTGCATGACTGAATTGTTAGACGGACATCCTCACAGTGGCATATTATATTTATTTAAGAAATGGCACAGTTTTTAAATACTGGAAACTTTTAGGATGGTGCATGTCACCGCTTCCTCATTCTTGTTACGTTGTCACTGTAGGGCTGTGGCGAGAATCTGGCTGCCAGCGCAGGTACCGCGGCGTCCTGGGCCAACGACGCTATTGATCCGTGGGCGGATGAGCGACATGATTATACGTTTGGCCAGACAATTATACGTCTGGCCAGGCCAGACAAGTATGGCCACCGGTTGGTGGGATCCGAAACCGGTTGGTCACTGGACAGCGGTAAGAACAACAGTACACTGCAGACTCAAAGGGTCTGCTTATAATTTCGATACGAGTACTGTAGAAATTTTACACATTGTTGACAGATGATCTGGGGCGAAACGTATCAAGTGGGTTGCGGCTATAAATTGTGCCCGGAAATACCAGTCCACTGTGAGTTTAAAATTTAATGCGATATTTACAATCTGACTTCGAGTTTATTTTCAGATAGGAGATAGAATAAAAATTATCTGTGCAGTCTAAGGAATTCTTTCGAGGTTAAGAAGAGAGTCAGGAATTGATTGTTATATAAAATTAATCTGTGTTATTGCGCTGTTGCGAAGTATTTATCATGTTTCGATGAAATATAGATGTTATACTAATAAATATTCATCGAAATCAAATAAAATGGTCGTGAGCACAAGAAACACGGGCAAAGCCGAGTCTGTTTCTTGTATTATTTAACTTTACTTACGGTTAGTGACGAATTTATGGACTGTCGACTGTCTTAAATGAGAGAAGTTTCAGTAATCCTAAAATCTAAATTGAAAGAATTCTGAATGCTGTTAATTAATGTGAACGAGGTAAAACGCGATGAACCACGATGCTGGGAGAATAAAACAGACAGCAAGCTGTGTAGCAAGACTTGTCTGGTTTACAGAAGCGGAGCCCATTACTAAATAATTAACATTTCACGGAAGACGAACCAGCACCTGTTCTATTCGTCTTTATTGTATTCGTCTGACAGTTGTAAGAGTAATATGACAGACAACTTCCGCAAAACAGCAGTAAGTTAGTTATTCAGTTAGAAGCAAGTTAGTTAGTTAGAATTCCGTAAAACAATAAACCAGAGTCGTGAAACGTGTTTGGCAGCAACGTGCCTGAAAAGCTTTGCGGCGATTCCGGAATGCCACAAAGCGTTTCTCACAACAGTGGATGACTTTCTTTGCCAGCACTCAAAATAATGCGGAGGAAAATCAAAGTGAACGTAGATCGTGCCGCCACCAGATGTGAATCCTTTACCGTGTACAACCGGGATATCCGGCCAAATCGATTACGTTGAATGGATGCATATATTAAGACAAAACCGTCTCGCACAGCCGTTATTATGTCGTTAGTATGTTCAAAACTTAGTTTGATTTCACCGGCATGGAGAACATATTATTAGAATGCTTGCTCCGATTTCGTGGCGTACCAAGGTCCATAACATTGTTTTTTCTCTTCGCTACCTTGCCGCTCATATCATCGAACAACATCCAAACTGTCAACGAGATTCCACGCTCACGCCTTAATAATACAAGGATCTATTCCCAAATCACCGAATTAGGTATGTACAAATGCTTCGTGCTTAGAAGAAACCACAGAACCATTCATGTTACACACTACCGCATCCGCCAAAGGTTATTACCGTATGCCGTGAAGGTTTCGGTAGTTAATTTTCCATAATAAACTGGCTCACAAAGTGTTTTCTAGGAGAGAACGAAACCTTTCCAGGAACATTCAGCCTGTGTCCCAATGTTTCGGACACAAAGCTAGTCAACAGAATCCCACTACCCGAACGTTACGATTACCTACAGGTTTTACGTGGAATGAACAGTGTAAGCTTCGATGTACAGCCCGACTTCTTCATGCGGCAGTTCCAAACGTTCCTCGAACTGAAAGAATTTGTGAGCCACCACAAGCTGGCAATAAAGATCAGTAACCAATCGGTAGCTGAGCTGCAGGATGCCCTTACTTATGCTTGGTTACCTCGTCTTGGTAAGATGGCCACACCTCAACAGACTCGGAAATCAAGCAGAGAAGACGCTTTTAACTGAGTGTGCGTATATTTCAGCAAAAGCAACTGGACAGCGACACGTGCAGAAATCCTGCGCATTGAAAAGGGACCAGGTTCTCAACAGACGGGTAATCGCGTGTCATGGCTTGTCTGTAATTTGTGCTATTGTAGATTGGATAATGTACGTTTGCAGGTCGGCATTGATGCTAATTCGCTATATGCTACCGGTCTCGGATGCCTTTTCACCGGCAAATTTCTCGCGCAATCAGCCGCAGTATCCTTGGTTGTACGCTCGCAACTCCACGTACCACGAATTAACACAAATAGTTACGCCACCTCTGGATGAGTTCATTCAGCGATTGCAGGACAAGGGTGTGACAGCATACAACGGTCCGCTCTTTTTTGAAACCACTGGCATACTGGACGATGTTTACTTGCGGGCAAATTCTACATACGGCTTCTTTGATACCGACCAGATGAAGACGGATGTGATGGAGATGGTTCAACAAACGCGTGCTAGAAAAAACTGTAGCGACGGGGGCATGAGCGACGTGGAAATTCATTTTGGTGGACTCGAGCCGCAAATCGTGACATCAAGGACAAACGGCACCTTTTCTGAGTAAGGTATTTGAGAAATTTTTCAGCGACGATATCCATTATGATGCATCCTGCGGCATTCCTTACCATTACTCATTAATTTGTAGTTTACATTTTGCACAACTGCTCAGCACGCTTGTAACAGATTTAATGATGTATATGTCGACACGGTCATTACAATTCTATTTGATATGAGCGCAGGAACTGCTGCCCGCAGCAGGTCGCGTTTTGTGGGTGCGATGTTGTTCTGCAAGTAAGGACTGTTGATATAAACTGTCATGGTACTCGTATTACGTTTATGTACGTACTACTCTTTGTCTCGTTTATGAGATGTTTGATATAGCACCAGTTACTGTTTTGCACAGTGTGACAGTGATGCCCATTCAGCTTGCCATCCACGTCCAGCAGAGGACCCTAGTCTCCGATCGTTTCGACGGGTTCCGTTACCCATCCATACCGATCGCTACTATTTTGACTCAGAATCGGTCCGTCGCCGAGTTAATATAAACACCACGGGTCTTCATCTGCTGGACCAACTGCCGCTGAACCCGGCACACTCGTTTCGGATGCATCTGGGTCGACCATTAAATGTGCAGTGGTTGCCGCTGCTGGAGACTCTGATGACATCGCAGCTGAACACCAGCATCGGTGACCTTTTCTATAACGTTCTAGCAGCGTAAGAGAAAAAATAGAGTAACGTTTACTCCTGCAGGTCCACATCACCGAGCGGAAGTGCGAGTATGGAACTTCGATCCAGATGGTTGGGTTGTCAACTTCTTCGTGATTCTGCGTTCTGAACCCATGCTATGGCTGGGATACGTTCTGGATGCCAGACTACCGTACGCTGCCAGCATCTACCGTAAACTCGAAGGTCTTCAGCTTCGTCTGCCATCGGCTAGTGCAGTGTATATGCTGATGACGTATGTTGTTGATGACATTTCGAAGCGCGTGGTTAGAGAACGGGCCTTTCGAGATTGCGAAGGCGAGGATAAGTGGCTTTCCTTTCCGGTAGAGGAGCAGGAGTGTCCTCTGCAGAAGAACTTCACATTGTACGTCGAGTGGCTATCCGAGTATCCACATAGACGTTATCTTCAGAACGGATTTGTGAAAGTGCAACCGGTAAGATGCAACATTTTGGACGCCAGGTGATTATTACTGGCCTGGTCAAATGCAGTACAGTACGCACATGTGTCAGACATCATTCTGTAATCTGTGGACTGCGATCCCAGAACAAAAGTTTGCGGAAACTTTCCTGCTGGGATAACGTTGGACATAAATGCAGTATACTGAAATAATGAAGCGAACGGTGCCCTTATAATTTTTGCTGTTTCTTCGCAGAATGCCGATAAAATCTTGGATGCCGTACAGCAAGCTTTTGCCATTGCAAACCCCGTGACAATGGATAATATCGTTCTTACCATTTCTTTAACGGATCGCGATGACAGTTTACGAACGACCATAGGGTAAGTTTATTCAATGACATTTCCACAGGAAAAGCATAAAATTACCAAAGCGGTGCTCAGTGGTGCTATTCCAAAGCGCATTTTTCCGTGGTTACCAGTTAGTCTCACATACTTCACTCATGTTTGCTCCACTTATAGGCGCGACGCTTTCAAGTTAAGTTTCGCTCTGTCGTACCCGAAAATGAAGAGCGGATTGTATTGGAAATTGTGGCGCTATCCATCCTACGATGAACTAAACGGCTTGTTGCAGAGTGTTGCAGAAGTTAAACTTGTCCGCACTTGGACAGTTGCGATCCCAGTTTCCAATTAACATAGTTCAGTGTCCCATTTATCGTTTCTGTTTGCAAAGAAACGACGACATTTCACCGTTTGAATTTGTTCTTATGTTAAGTTGCAGTACTTACTAAAAGTTGTGCAAGTCTTCGTAGCGTATTAACATTTATTATGTTATTTATTTGATAACGGCAAAAGTAAAGTCAAATAAACCTTTTGCTGAGCAAGTTTTGTACTGATTTTGCATTAAAACTTGATAAAGCTGGTATTTAAGACTTATCCTGGAAACCGTCATTAAGAATGCAATAACATCGCTGCCGTGAAGAGATGACCTTGATCGAAAGTTTGTTAGAGCAGTGATCACTCAGTGACTACGCTGTAAAACCACCAACATTTATTAGCTATTGTGCTGTTGGTTGAATCAGTTGCGCTATGATGTTGCCTCCGGTTGTCTCTTGTTGTTCTATGTTGCTCTTTCTCTACGCGTTTTTTGAAAATGTCCATGCACGAATCAGAGATTGCATATGAGTTATGGCATTAACTGAGTAAACTCGGTAAACGTCATATGCAATCCCTAATTCGTGACACATTTAAAAAAAACGCGTTTTAGCAAACATTAATTTAACAAACCTTTAAGTCGAAAATTTATCTGCAAGACGGAATTTAAGCTTTACATCTGACCGCTTAAAATGCTACACAATTGTTTATCCTAGTGCAAACAGTACGAATACCGACATACAGATACTCTATACGTGACTTTTTCATAGTGTGCAAAGCTTGTTAAAACTGCGCAGTCCAACGTTTTACTTTTAGGCTCTGATGATCGAGCGGAAGGGCATGTACAGTACTTTGATCCGATGCTTGAGTTGTCAACTTCCTGTGAGGCCTTCTTTGTGGTTTATTTCGGTAATTTTAAAAATTTTAAAAATGGCAGGCTAGCAAAATGCGCACCATGACTGCATGAGTGTTTTGAATTGAACCATGCTGTAGATTACGCCAGGCTACTTTTGGCAAGATTTTTATAGGAACTTTAGGAACTGAAAAATTATAGGAACTGAAAATTATAGGCTAGATTCTAGAATAAAAGGGAATTTCATGATTTTACTATTAGTTTTATATTACTCGTAAACAGGCTGCCTGAAAGCAGCCAGTTCAGTACAGTACCGGACCACTGTCTTGAATTTTCCCTGCTGACACCACGATCTGTATTATTTACTATATTTACTATAAATAGTCAATACTAATATTTATGTACATGGAAGTACTTCAGTGCGGTTGCAGTGTCTGGCGTTTGCAGCAAAATTGCGAATAATGCTTGTGTAATTGCTGTGGCGCACCTGGAAATGTGTATACGTTCACTGCATTGTGCGTACCTTGATAAGAAGCGGTGCATTTCTATGGTTGATTTGATAGCAAAGCGGGCTGTCGTGTTGCCAGTTGTCATCGCAAACAGCAGCCGAGTTGTTAAATAAGAGGTTCGGTTCGTTATCGGTGCTTTATCGGTGTCCATTGTCAGAACCATCGCGTAACCGCTTTCCATCATTCACGACTGTTCCCAGGCTGCTAACTGGCCTAACCTTGATGCCCTACAAAAATTATGCGATTCTAACTATATATAACAATAACGCGAAGCACAGCTACGCACTTGTAAAATTCATAGTTTTAATTTTTTCGATTGCGAATTTTCTTTTGCTCGGCTTTCCACGATGATGGGCATAACGGCAGTAATAGTTCTGACCTTGAGCGGTTTCTCAGGTATGTCGCCCCGTTTATGCGTTCTAGCACTACATATTGGCATTGCGTACAACAACCTTGTGAATCGCACAGCGACAACATTAATTTTGAAGAGAATCTGCGTTTGTATTCTTCTTGGCATATGCAGAGCGTTGTGTTGATTTATTTAAGTGTTGCATTTGTTACTGCATGCCACTATGCTTGGTTACCCACGCTCGGTGAGATTGCCACGAAGCCAGTGACTCTTCTGTTCACGCTTTTAAATGTGTGAGCATGTTGCAGAAAGGAGTAACTGGGAGGCGACGCATGCCGAAATCGTGCAGATTGAAAACGGAACTTGGTATTTTTCTACCACCGGGTAATTAACGCTAATGCTTCCATTAACAAACAATTACCAGGTAGGATACGTACATTATGGCTTATTCGAATTTTTAGGACGCCGCTAATGATGATTCGTTACATGTTGCCTGTATCGGATGCTTTCTCACCCGCGAATTTCTCCCGTAATATACCGCGGTATCCCTGGTTGTACGCTCGCAACTCATCCTATCACGAACTGCCCAATTTAGTTCCACCATCCGTTGATGAGTTGATTCAGCGACTGCGGGAGAAGGGCTTAACAGTATACAACGGTACGGCCTTCTACAACACCGTGGGTATACTGGATGATGTCTATCTTCTGGCAAATTCTACTTACGGCTTCTTCGATGCGAATCAGTGGAAGGCGGATGTAATGGCAAATGTTCAACGAAGACGTGTTATACAGAACTGTAGCGACGCGGGTTTGAATGGGGTGGAAATTCATCTAGGCCAACTCGAACCGGGAATTGTGACATCAAGGTTGAATGGCACCTTTTCGGAGTAAGGGCAGTTTTTCAATGCAAAAGTATCCATTGTGGTGCATACCGATTCTGTCTACAATTTTGGAGCAGAATTTCATTTCCGCCACATATTATCGGTTTATGGATACATACACCGTTATAGATACATACATTATAGATACATACTTGTACAGTACCTTATAGATACATACCGTTATAGATACATACATATTACATTATAGATACATTAGTGTGGTACATAATTTAATTATATGTACATACATATGTTGTGTATATCATAGCATTTTCGCTAGATGTATTGCTGAAACACCGGTTCTTGGTTTTAACAGGACGGTGGCACTGTCCGCTCCTTTTATGATCAACGTGCAGCAGAAGACGCTTGTTTTTGATCGGAGCTACATATTTAGTCCCTTTTGTCAACAAAACCGATGGTTACTATCTTAACGTAAGAACAACACTTCTGAAGAACACAACTGGTTTCCATCTGGTGGACCAACCGCCGCGGAACCCGGCTTACTCGTTTCGGATGCATTTGAATCGACCGTTGAGTGTTCAGCGGCTGCCGCTACTGCCGTACAGCAAGCTTTTGCCATTGCAAACCCCGTGACAATGGATAATATCGTTCTTACCATTTCTTTAACGGATCGCGATGACAGTTTACGAACGACCATAGGGTAAGTTTATTCAATGACATTTCCACAGGAAAAGCATAAAATTACCAAAGCGGTGCTCAGTGGTGCTATTCCAAAGCGCATTTTTCCGTGGTTACCAGTTAGTCTCACATACTTCACTCATGTTTGCTCCACTTATAGGCGCGACGCTTTCAAGTTAAGTTTCGCTCTGTCGTACCCGAAAATGAAGAGCGGATTGTATTGGAAATTGTGGCGCTATCCATCCTACGATGAACTAAACGGCTTGTTGCAGAGTGTTGCAGAAGTTAAACTTGTCCGCACTTGGACAGTTGCGATCCCAGTTTCCAATTAACATAGTTCAGTGTCCCATTTATCGTTTCTGTTTGCAAAGAAACGACGACATTTCACCGTTTGAATTTGTTCTTATGTTAAGTTGCAGTACTTACTAAAAGTTGTGCAAGTCTTCGTAGCGTATTAACATTTATTATGTTATTTATTTGATAACGGCAAAAGTAAAGTCAAATAAACCTTTTGCTGAGCAAGTTTTGTACTGATTTTGCATTAAAACTTGATAAAGCTGGTATTTAAGACTTATCCTGGAAACCGTCATTAAGAATGCAATAACATCGCTGCCGTGAAGAGATGACCTTGATCGAAAGTTTGTTAGAGCAGTGATCACTCAGTGACTACGCTGTAAAAACCACCAACATTTATTAGCTATTGTGCTGTTGGTTGAATCAGTTGCGCTATGATGTTGCCTCCGGTTGTCTCTTGTTGTTCTATGTTGCTCTTTCTCTCTACGCGTTTTTTGAAAATGTGTCCATGCACGAATCAGAGATTGCATATGAGTTATGGCATTAACTGAGTAAACTCGGTAAACGTCATATGCAATCCCTAATTCGTGACACATTTTTAAAAAAACGCGTTTTAGCAAACATTAATTTAACAAACCTTTAAGTCGAAAATTTATCTGCAAGACGGAATTTAAGCTTTACATCTGACCGCTTAAAAATGCTACACAATTGTTTATCCTAGTGCAAACAGTACGAATACCGACATACAGATACTCTATACGTGACTTTTTCATAGTGTGCAAAGCTTGTTAAAACTGCGCAGTCCAACGTTTTACTTTTAGGCTCTGATGATCGAGCGGAAGGGCATGTACAGTACTTTGATCCGATGCTTGAGTTGTCAACTTCCTGTGAGGCCTTCTTTGTGGTTTATTTCGGTAATTTTAAAAATTTTAAAAATGGCAGGCTAGCAAAATGCGCACCATGACTGCATGAGTGTTTTGAATTGAACCATGCTGTAGATTACGCCAGGCTACTTTTGGCAAGATTTTTATAGGAACTTTAGGAACTGAAAAATTATAGGAACTGAAAATTATAGGCTAGATTCTAGAATAAAAGGGAATTTCATGATTTTACTATTAGTTTTATATTACCCGTAAACAGGCTGCCTGAAAGCAGCCAGTTCAGTACAGTACCGGACCACTGTCTTGAATTCTTCCTCTGCTGGACACCATCGATCTGTATTATTTACTATATTTACTATAAATAGTCAATACTAATATTTATGTACATGGAAGTACTTCAGTGCGGTTGCAGTGTCTGGCGTTTGCAGCAAAATTGCGAATAATGCTTGTGTAATTGCTGTGGCGCACCTGGAAATGTGTATACGTTCACTGCATTGTGCGTACCTTGATAAGAAGCGGTGCATTTCTATGGTTGATTTGATAGCAAAGCGGGCTGTCGTGTTGCCAGTTGTCATCGCAAACAGCAGCCGAGTTGTTAAATAAGAGGTTCGGTTCGTTATCGGTGCTTTATCGGTGTCCATTGTCAGAACCATCGCGTAACCGCTTTCCATCATTCACGACTGTTCCCAGGCTGCTAACTGGCCTAACCTTGATGCCCTACAAAAATTATGCGATTCTAACTATATATAACAATAACGCGAAGCACAGCTACGCACTTGTAAAATTCATAGTTTTAATTTTTTTCGATTGCGAATTTTCTTTTGCTCGGCTTTCCACGATGATGGGCATAACGGCAGTAATAGTTCTGACCTTGAGCGGTTTCTCAGGTATGTCGCCCCCGTTTATGCGTTCTAGCACTACATATTGGCATTGCGTACAACAACCTTGTGAAGCTCGCACAGCGACAACATTAATTTTTGAAGAGAATCTGCGTTTGTATTCTTCTTGGCATATGCAGAGCGTTGTGTTGATTTATTTAAGTGTTGCATTTGTTACTGCATGCCACTGCAACCTGCTGTTTTTTCAGTTCTTCACGCCTCCGCACAAGTGAACACAGCGACGCCCGCTGTACAGAAAGACATTGTCGACCGGCATAATGCCTACCGCTCCTCGGTTTCACCGTCGGCAGCCAATATGCGCAAACTGGAGTGGAGCGCCGCTGTGGCCCAGATGGCGCAGACCTGGGCCAAGGGCTGCAACTACGAGCATAGTCCCAGTTCTCATCGACCGGTCAGTTAAGAAACCACTTGAGCGCATCGGTAATAATAGTGTTAATTATTTTTCTTAAATGCCTATCTGTATGCACCATGGCCAGCCACTAGACTCACTACTGAAACCTTGCGGCATAATGCCGCATTTTCATAATGGAGGTTTTAAGAAATCCGTCTAAGAATGCCTGATAACAGCAATCGTAGTGCATGACTGAATTGTTAGACGGACATCCTCACAGTGGCATATTATATTTATTTAAGAAATGGCACAGTTTTTAAATACTGGAAACTTTTAGGATGGTGCATGTCACCGCTTCCTCATTCTTGTTACGTTGTCACTGTAGGGCTGTGGCGAGAATCTGGCTGCCAGCGCAGGTACCGCGGCGTCCTGGGCCAACGACGCTATTGATCCGTGGGCGGATGAGCGACATGATTATACGTTTGGCCAGACAATTATACGTCTGGCCAGGCCAGACAAGTATGGCCACCGGTTGGTGGGATCCGAAACCGGTTGGTCACTGGACAGCGGTAAGAACAACAGTACACTGCAGACTCAAAAGGGTCTGCTTATAATTTCGATACGAGTACTGTAGAAATTTTACACACATTATTGACAGATGATCTGGGGCGAAACGTATCAAGTGGGTTGCGGCTATAAATTGTGCCCGGGAAATACCAGTCCCTTCGGAAGCAGCTCGTGGCATTACTACGTCTGCAATTACTGTCCTCCGTGAGTGCAATAACAAAACTGCGCTAAAAACCAATTTTCCGTTAAGGGTATTCATGAGCTTTGACAGGGGCAATATGCAAGACGGTAACGGACTACAGAAGCCGTACCGCAGTGGAGCACCGTGTAGCGCCTGTCCTGCCGGTTGGAATACCTGCGACAACAATTTATGCAGTAAGGGCACATGCATTATCTGTACAGTGTTCATTCGCCGACTAACCTTAGCTTTCATGCTAAGGTAAATCAGCCTCGGCGACTACGGCACGCCCTCCGCCCACCACCGCATCAGTCGGTCAGGTGCAGTGCCCCGCGGAATGCCAGTGTCCGCCTTCACCGGTATCGGATTGTGATACGGCGCGACCAGGTAGGTTTTTTATCGACCACTAACTGATCCGGATGTACAACATTCGGAGTAACGATGACACGCTTTATAGACCAATGGTCCAACTGCTACGAATTGGAAGTGGAATACGGGATTTGCAATGTGGAAGTGGAGGGTCTGGAAGGGACCGGCGCCGAGTGCGAGACCACGTGTTTTTGTTATGCCCGCAAGCGTAACACCATAACGGATCTGTCACGCAGTTTGAAGATACCACAGCGTTTCTTATAAAAACAGCGCGTATCTGCGCTAAGATGAAAGTGTATTTGAATAAAAATTCTGTAATGCGAATCAATAGTATTTAACTTGGTTAACCAGTTTGGAAACTGGAACCACAATAATAGTTTTTTAAGGCTCTTTTCAGCCATGTAGTTCTGCGAATTCTGTTAATGGGCTTCTCTGCACTTTATTACGCCCGTCCGTTGCACGGGCGTATACCATTTACTGGAGATAAATAAATAGTTATCTTAATCTCAGATTTTTTAATGGTGATCCTCGTCGTCCCGCAAAAAAATTAGAATTCTCTTCAAGGCAGTTCAGTTTCCGCCGCATCCCATTAACCAATAAAATGCGAGATAATATTGAAATTTATAACACACAGGAAACCGTAACAAAACTTTTAAATTGCTCACTTTAGCTCACTCACTCACTTTTGCTCCCTGTAAATTAGCTTCGTCGTTTACGTACTTATTTTAAAGTTTCTTCCACAACGGCAGAACCGAAGGATACTTTTGGTTATTTACAATATAAACATGAATCGTAATCGACGACGAATCGAAGTTCAAACTAGAATTGCGAGGTGCGCGATAACATGATGGATTAAAACCAGAAGGATAAAGCTCACGATGCTTCTCGTTTTCTTTTCCGCATTCTTTTCTTGCGATACGTCTACATAGATGTTGCTTGGTACAGATACTGAGAGCTGCGCAAAGTTGCGCGCCGCATACGGAAAATTGATTGACATGCTGTTGCTGTCAATAAGCTGCGGGCAGCTACGAGTAGAATCAAACCTGCCAAATGACAATAGTCATAATAGTGATTAGACTGTCATGTTAACCAAGTCTGATTGAAGATTTTCGCAGCGGTGCATGGTGTCTCATCTTATTTTCTATATACCGACGCACCGCAGAAGAAAAGCACGAACCATTCTTGAAATCTTTTCGCGCCGTGGGAGAGAATACAGCGCTTGAATAGGGCGCTCAGATGCTTAACAGCGTTTCTCGCAACTGTGGTTGAGTTGTTCCCCACTGATGCAACCGAATCCAATGAAACAGAGCAAGTCCCACCGTACAGGCACCAAAACCTGAATACTCTTACTGTATAGCACCGAGATAACCGGAACTCGATGTGAATAATTGTCATTTCTTTTAGAGTCTATGCCTCTATGGAATAAGCTGAATGAATACATATTTCCGTAATATACAAAAAATCATGGCTTGTTAATGTACCGGCTGATGTACTAGGTACTGGTTCTGACTTGCTGATGTATCGGTAACGCGATTATTACATTATTTCGATGTCTACAACATGGATAATATACTAGAACGATTGATCCTCGTGGCGGACCATGGCCCATAAGATATAGCCACCAAGGTGTAAATTTTTTGCGGGCTGTGATTCACTGATCCCGGCAAGTTTCTGGGTTACTGTATTTCGCAGACGCCCACTTCCAGTAAAGTCCTGGAGGCAATACAGCAGGCTTTCGCCTTCGTGAACTCCGTTGCAATGGATAATATCACGTTAACCATCACCTTGACGGATCGCGATGACAGTTTACGTACTACGGAAGGATGAGCATGCTTATCCGCACGACGAAAACATAAACGATCACCCCAGATAATCTGCCAATTTTTCTCCGCACGTTGTTTAAGTGCGTACACTGCATTATGCATTATTCAGCCATTTTTCATAATTAAATTTATCTGCTTTCTGTTCACAGACGCTATGCTACCAAGTTCAGTTTTGCCCTGTCATATCCGAAAATGAAGAACGGGCTGTATTGGAACCTGTGGCGTTATCCGTCATTTAGTGAATTAAACCGTTCCTTGCAAAATGTTGCAGAGCCTAAAATTGTCCAGACACCGACAGTTACGGCGCAAGCGTTCCGCTAAGCTTATTAAAAAGTTCAAAACCAATCAGCAAAAAATAAAAAGGAATGAAAAAGATCAAATTTGAAATCGAAATCATTCTCTCCTCGTTTTTTTCACAACCTGCCGTAATAAATTAATATTTTAGCGTTTTGCTGTTTTACTTGACTCCTGTTCTTTTGGCGATTGTGTCAAAAAGAATTTTCTAGGGTGAATACATGACTACACATTCGCTGAGCGAGTGCATGCACGCTGTTATCGATATAAAATTATGTCATGTAGCTAATTAATGCACAAATAACAAGAAGCATCGGGGTGTGAAAGGGAAATTAACGATATTATAATGAATTTTCTGCGCCTGAGAAGAGGTTGGGGCTAATACTCGTATCATGCATGCACCAGCAAAAGATCAGGATTCCGAAAACAGTATTAGCTGATAGCGATAGCAAAGCTCATGCTGAACAGGTATGAAGCGATTCGATTCCGGAAATGCCTCGAAGAGCTTCCTACCATAGTGACTAACAAACATTTGCCGGTGCTGCAAACGATTTGGTCTAAACAGAGTAAAGCGCATTACTCAGATATTAAGCACCGGGATAACCGGAATTCACACAACGTAACGGATATTCCTTCGGGCGGAACTGGCGCAAGCTGAAGGACATATATAAGAAAGCAAAATTAGTCATCTTTCGTAGTCTGCTAATCTACTATCCCGGCAACGTGAAAATTACATTGATCTGTTGAACATGGAAAACACATTAAAGCTGTTAATCCGTGTTCATGGTTTACCAAAGTCCACAACACTACTGTTTCTTCTTTACCTTTGGGCGGCTAAGCCGGCCGCCTCCTCGAACCACATCGAAATTGCCAACGAGATTGCACATCCACTCCTAACAGCACAATATTCGGCCGTGTCAGCGAACTGGGTGAGCATCTGTACCACGTACCAGTTACGGATTATAAATTTTTGTAGTTCCACATCCGGTAATAGTCGTCTGAATGCGGTGCTGTTGAACAAACGCAGCCAAACCGGGACGTAAATATTTTGGTCGTTTTGATTTTTGGTATTGTTAGATTTTGGTTCTTCCTTTGGTATGACGATGACTTCTGTGCACAAAACATTTTTTTAGGAGAAAACGAAACCCTTCCAGGAACATCTACCGTTTGTGCCAATAAGTCGGAGGTCAAACTGCTCAATATGGATGCAACTCACGCAAGACAACTGTACTACGAAGATCTTCTTTTATTACGTGGATTAAGCAGCGTAAGGTTCGATGCCCAGTTTGGCTCTATTATGAAACGTTTTCAAACGTTCCTCGAACTGAAGGAGTACGTAAGCCAGCACGTGGTTATGCTGCAAATCAATAATCGAACAATATCCGAACTGCACGATGCGCTCACCTATGCTTGGTTACCCACGCTCGGTAAAACTGCCAAGAAACCAGTGACTTTTCTGTTCACGCTTTTAAATGTGTGAGCATGTTGCAGAAAGGAGCAACTGGGAGGCGACGCATGCCGAAATCGTGCAGATTGAAAACGGAACTTCGTATTTTTCTACCACCGGGTAATTAACGCTAATGCTTCCATTAACAAACCATTACAGGGTGGGATACATTATGCGAAGTTTTAGGACGCCGCTAATGATGATTCGTTTCGTGCTGCCTGTATCGGATGCTTTCTCACCCGCGAATTTCTCCCGCAATATACCGCGGTATCCCTGGTTGTACGCTCGCAACTCAGCCTATCACGAAGTGCCCATATTAGTTCCACCATCCGTTGATGAGTTGATTCAGCGACTGCGGGAGAAGGGCTTAACAGTATACAACGGTACGGCCTTCTACAACACCGTGGGTAAATGTCTATCTTCTGGCAAATTCTACTTACGGCTTCTTCGATACGAATCAGTGGAAGGCGGATGTAATGGCAAATGTTCAACGAAGACGTGTTATACAGAACTGTAGCGACGCGGGTTTGAATGGGGTGGAAATTCATCTAGGCCAACTCGAACCGGGAATTGTGACATCAAGGTTGAATGGCACCTTTTCGGAGTAAGGGCAGTTTTTCAATGCAAAAGTATCCATTGTGGTGCATACCGATTCTGTCTACAATTTTGGAGCAGAATTTCATTTCCGCCACATATTATCGGTTTATGGATACATACACCGTTATAGATACATACATTATAGATACATACTTGTACAGTACCTTATAGATACATACCGTTATAGATACATACATATTACATTATAGATACATTAGTGTGGTACATAATTTAATTATATGTACATACATATGTTGTGTATATCATAGCATTTTCGCTAGATGTATTGCTGAAACACCGGTTCTTGGTTTTAACAGGACGGTGGCACTGTCCGCTCCTTTTATGATCAACGTGCAGCAGAAGACGCTTGTTTTTGATCGGAGCTACATATTTAGTCCCTTTTGTCAACAAAACCGATGGTTACTATCTTAACGTAAGAACAACACTTCTGAAGAACACAACTGGTTTCCATCTGGTGGACCAACCGCCGCGGAACCCGGCTTACTCGTTTCGGATGCATTTGAATCGACCGTTGAGTGTTCAGCGGCTGCCGCTACTGGAGTCTCTGATGACATCTCAGCTAAACATCGGCAATGGTGATCTTTCCTACATTATAAACTTGTAGTGTATAAGAAATGTGTGCCTCAAGGTGGTTCTTCCAGGTTCTGATCGAGTGGAGGTGCGTCTGTGGGGCTTTGATCCGAATGGTTGGACTGTTAACTTTTTTGTGATGCTGCCTCACGCCTGGCTCCCGAAGCAAGAGGTGCTGGATGCCAGATTGCCCTATGCCGCCAGCATCTATCGTAAACTCGATGGTCTTCAGCTTCGTTTACCATCGACTAATAGAACTTATACGCTGATGACGTATCCTCTACCCGATTCTTTGAAGGATGCGATTAAAGCATCGACTCTTGAGCAATGCGATGGAGAGGATAACTTGCTTTCCTTACCAGTGGAAGAACAAGCGTGCCCTCTGAAGAAAGCCTTCACCTTGTACGTTGAGTGGCCATCGGAACGGCATTCCCATAAGCATTATCTGGAGAACGGGTTAATAAAAGAGCTACCGGTAAGCTGTGAAATTAGTTGTGCTGGGTTAGTTGAATCCCGGTCTATGCCTATACGGCCAGGGCATGTGGAACAGTCATGCGTCTATTAATTGGAAACTGCTACACTGGAAAGAATACTGCAACCATTTTTTGGAATGTTTTTTGCAGAGTTCCGATAAAATCTTGGATGCAGTACATCAAGCTTTTGCCGTCGCGAACCCCGTGACATTGGATAACATTACGCTAACCATCACGTTAACGGAGCGCGATGACAGTTTACGGACAACCAACGGGTAAGTTTACTGTCTACCCATTTGCATAATAAAAACAGTGAATCTACCAAAGTGATCTTAGCGACTTTTCCCAGTGCTTTTAATTCCATGGATAAACATGTCGCTGGTTATTTCTTGCAAATAAGGATGTATATTGTCATTTCACAGGCAAGATGCTTCCAAACCGAATTTTGCCCTGTCGTATCCCAAAATGAAAAGCGGATTGTACTGGAAACTGTGGCGTTATCCATCGTTTGATGAACTGAATGGCTTCTTGCAGAGCGTTGCAGATGCCAAACTTGTTCGCACTTGGACAGTGGCATTGACACTGCCGGCTTCTAGTTAATGTTAGTTCGATTTCTAAATCCTGCTTCCAGATTCTCTTTGCAGTAAAAATGCGTCATTCATCGCTTAGTCTGTGTGCTTACGTGTAGTACCCATTTAGCGTTCTGCTGATTTTTGTAGCGTGCTTGATAATCTGATCAAAGCAAAAGAATGTCAAGTAAATTTTTAACAGTACATAACAAAGTTTTACCCTGACTTTTGAGGTCAATTTTAAGGTGTTGGAGGTATCTGTAGACTTTGACCGAAAACCACAGAAAATCATGTCGACTCTTGTTGACATTTAAACGAGTCATATTCAAGGATCGCGTTCCATGAAATTTTTTTGGTGGATGCTGCGCGTGCACGGAAAAACACGGGCGTCAACTGCATTCACCGCTGTTCATACTGTGGATGTACATATGTGGTCAGGGATTAAGGTGTCAAGCACAAAGGGGCGTTAAATACGGTGACTCTGTGCTATCGCAATGGCCATCGCATTTGTTTACGGGCTTGACCAGGGAACGGCAACATTCGAACCGGAAATTATGCAAGGTAGTCTGAAGGCCGCATTCAAGACCATCAACATCACTGTTAATACATTGTGAAAAGAAGGCTACGAGTACGCAATTAGAAATTAGAATGCAAAATTCAAAAATATTTAAGCATAAAATAATGTAAAAATTCGTGCACGCAGCGAAAGCCCGTGGCGTTCCCGTGCATGCAGCCAGAACGCGTGCGGATCCAAAAAGGTCACTCGTGCACGCAGCCAACGCCAGTGCTTACCCGTGCACGCAGACGTTAAGCCATAATGAATTTTTTTGAGTCAGGAATGAGGCTTCCTAATCTACCGGCGTACGGTATTGATGGTGCTAAAAAATTAATGTCTAAACACAAAAAAGCTTACAGGTTAGAAAAGACTGGAGAACTTGGAAATATCTTTCCTTTGCAGCCGTTGCCCAGTTACGCAATCGAGCTAGTACAGATCTGCATAGTAGTTCACGGAAAAGATTGTCAAGATGAAGCAAAAAGCGCAAGGGAAGGTGGATTAAGTGAACATTTTGACTTTACCGTATGCACCCGTGCACCGGAATGGAGACCGAGATTGCTAGCTACCCGTTCCCACCGATTTGACGGCTTCCAGCCACCAGAGGGTGCAGAATGATGAGAATGGAGAAAGTCTGCCGACACTGTGTTCAGCGTAGAGCGACGCTTGTAGCCGGCAGAAAGGTGGATGTGATATGGCAAAAAGGTGGACGGCTCATCCACCAATCTGCCGAAGGTCGGCAGATTGGTGGATGCGATTTTATTGAACTTCCACCATCCACCCGTCCACCTTTCCGCCGGCTACAGACGCTGAATGGACTAGCAGCCACTAGACGAACTAACCGGCTTCGATAAACAGTGGGTGTCAAATCCTTAAAGCTGGCCGGTTGAAACCGTGAAGCCCTAAATTAACATATGTAAAAAAACTATCCTTTATGAATAGAGCAATAAATGTCTGATAAGAAAATGGAACGCATTCTTACGCTGACAATAAACGGTGGTGATGTGGCCACCGGCCACGATGTTGCAGAACGCCTAACGTGGGCCAGTCTAACGCATTACGTAGCGTGCGCATGGATCCCTGTTGGCGCAAGGCTAAATTTCTGCAAGTTGGTGACGTACGAAGCAACGTATATGGCGGTTACCTGGATCACGAGTTGTGCTGATTTGCTAAACTGTCTCACCAGCCACCAAAGTCTCCACGTGCTGCTCCGTTTAATTCGAAATTTTTGTCCACCTACATCCGCACAGATTCTCTCACAATTACAGTACATTTTCATTTACGGCTCTTTGCTGACACAGTTGTGTTCTTTTACCGTCTGCTGCGACAGGTCCTCTTACCGGGAAAGGGTTGTGCACGGTTTCGATCGTTCCGACGGAGAAAAAAATGGCATCATGCGGTCGTTCCCGAGGCAGAAGTGTCAGGAGTCTGCGGCAAGAAGTCCACATCAACCTTACTGTTCTGCGCAACTGCAAAAGATCGGCTACTGGTACGTTGCATGAACAATTTCCAGCAGTGATAAATTCAGTTCCTCATTAGAGAGATTCATGGGCTGGTCTGCTCTTGACTCTCGAGAAACCCTTTTTGATTCTTGTAATATGATTGACTGTGCATAGCTTAGGTGTGGTTTTTATGGTACAGAATACATCGAAGACGCCATGGTTAAGAATACTGCAGCTCGATCCTCCTTGGCGCAGGCGAGAGCTGATGATGATGAGATCGAGAAGGCTCTCTTTGCTCGCACTACGAACACGCTGCGCTTTCGTCCGGAGATAGAGGAATTCGTCAAGCAGACCGCAGCCGTTCAAAAGGAACACTTTAATGAAATGCGCGTAAAAGCCAACAACGGTACGTACGCTCCCACAGTACTGTAAAATTGTCGGGATAATCTGAAATAGATAAATCGTAAGTAATAAGGAATCTCTTATTGCTGCAACGAATTTAGGGGACCTACCCTTCACAGCAGTGGACAATGAACGAATTACAGTTGCGGCACTCTTAAAAACATCTACCAAGCTGCTAACATTAATCTAGTGTGAAAGTTCTAAACCGGCAATCAAAGTAACACGGCCGAGCCGCCAAGGTCTAAACTGAAAGTTTATTGAAGGAGGCCGGGTTTGTTGCAAGGGCACCGCAGAAAAAATCTGTAGATAAAAAAACGAATTCCATTCTGGTCTTAGTACATATCGGTACATATGATTTAACCATATGTAACGACGAAATTTCTGAACAACAAAAGATCTCTTTTAAACCTTGGAAAAGTGTCTCCTTCAAAATATATCCCAATTTTTGGCATAAGAGGTTCTCTTCCATTTTATCTCATCCAGTATTTGCGGACATGTTCCCCCAAGGAAACTGACATTCCGGTGCTGGGGCACGTACTCTGTAAGTCAGTGCTAGCGATTAAAAATACTCTTTTGTCTGGACACTAGAAAAAATGAATGACTCACTATTTTTTTAGACACTCACTATGAAAATCACTATTTTTTCTGGGTGCTTTCATCGCTAGCTTAGCATGTACATGTTTGACAGCGATGAAAGTTATTTGACATCTAAATAATCCTTAACTTTGGAATCAAAAAATTTAGGAAAATTGAAAATGTGGGTGGCCGGTTCGCTGAACCGTAAAATTCAGTTCACTGGTTGGCGAACAGAAATAGAATCGAAGTACGTGTATGTACTGCTATTAAACGCAAGTTTCACCATACGGGCATAAGTCAGATTTCATCGTGGTGAAAAAAACAGGGTTCTGCGGCGGAAAAGCGGGATAGTCATTAGTCTGACCTACAGGTAGCCGCTACTGCAGGCGTATTAAGACCTACATTGCTCCCCTAATGTCGCAATTTTACTAAATTTCACCGATTCCGTTTGATTGCTCGCTTCCGCTTGCCTTATTACTTCTGGGGCTTACGACTGCAGATTTCATCGAGGCGAAAGCGGAGCTAACCATGTGGGTTACCACGGTGACGACAGCGTACCGCAATACGATGGGCGCGGCTGACTCTCTGCGCGCTCTGGATGTTCCGGCAGCCGAGGATCTGCGCATTCAGCTGCTGGCGATGTATCGCAGGTTCATGGCACTTGCAGGTAAACCAAGAAAACCGACACAATAAAATATTTTTTCCCTAGACAGCAACTTATGTACCGTAGCTCTGGTAACATCTTTTGACGGTGTTTGTGTGGAAATGCGTAGAGAAGGGCCGGATTCGCCTGGTGAAACAACTCGGGTACGATCTGCGGCACGTGCGTCTTGACGAGCTGTACATTGAGCTGGTAAGTCGTGGGAGACCAGGGCACATTTCCCCTCCAGATTCAAAAAATTCTCGTATTTTGTAAAATGATAGTGAACTATTCTAGTATGCTTAAAAAATATTTTTAGCCATCGTCAAGAGGGCCTGGCCAGACAACAATAGTTATTAAAAGTTTGCAATTTGCATACTATCACATCCTGCGTCATGGAGTGCAGTACAAGTTATTCGTAATTACTCGTAATATGTTAACTTTTACCTGCAGCACCGTGGACTTTTGCAGCTGTCCGCTGTGGTGAAACGATGTAAAAGAAGCCCACGTGCGCCAGGGCAGGGTGTAAAACCTGGCACTGGCAAGAGCCTGTGGCGTTGCCACTGGCATGGCAAGGTATAAAATCTGGTATGTTTCCCTCTGTCTCGCAATAACACATGGCATGTGCCGGAAAACACTTAATTGGATTCGTAAAACGCATAAAATTTAATATTATAAAAAAATTATATTTAGACACATACATGAATGATAGTTCTGAATAACAGGGTTCTTCGACTCGATCCATTAGGAAAACGTTGACGATATTACGACAACAAAAACGCGAGACTTTTATGTACAAATGGCGGAATGGGCAAGCTGCAGCACGTTGCAGTTGGCAGTACAAAAACACTTTATGCCACTTGCCTAAATTTTTGAAAACGCCACTTGTAACCCTATTTTAAGCCACTTTCCTGCAAAATTTCTTAGCCGTGCACTTTCTTGCAAAATTTCTCAACCGTACCCATAAAAAAATTTGCGTTATGCATAAATGCGTTATGCATGCAAGTTTTGCAAAATCGCTCAGTAGATTAGCAAGATGCAGAAAGTTCCTCCAATTAACTGCCAGTTTATCATTCGATAGGTCACTAAAGAGCTATTAAGTTAATTTCGTGAAATAAGTTTTATGAAGCAGACAAATTTATTAAGATTACATATACAGCCTTGCTACGCCAAGTTCGGGCATTTTTTTATTTTACATGTTTCGCACTTAATATATCCTTGCTGTACTGCAACTTTCGCACTTAATATATCCTTGCTGTACTGTACTGGCTTAGAAGTATGCCAAAAACTAGAATTATTAGACTCAAGATGGCAATTTTTTCACGTAATATGAAAATAAAAGAAAATGACAAGGCTGTACCCAGTGTAAATCAGATATCTTAATATCTTTTTACATCAGCCTGATTATTTACCACAATCGCTTTCTCTAATGAACAGGCTACGAGCTGGTGAGTGTAACCTGTTCAGTACTTCACGATCGTTTTTGCATCAATTATCAGGCCCGCTGTTGGGATCCTAGAACGAGATAAAAATAAAGCAGTAGTAACATTCGCCATTCATCTTATTCAGCATACGCAACATAATATAATTTTAACACTTCATCACATCGGTCCTTATCAATATTAATTTGTACTTATATTCGGTGTTGCACATCATATAGCTTCAAACGCTTACAGAGTGGTCATCTATAGTGTCCAGTATCGCCACGCTTCCAGTAGTTCTTCATGACAGATTAAAGCAAACACAATAATGTTCCGAACGTACAACTTGAACTAATAAAATTATGCGTAAGTAGTTTGCTGGCAATTGCCAGCAACACTGACGACACGCTGACACTTACACTTGCAAGTGTAAGTGTCAGCGTGTCGTCTAGATATAACAACGATGGTTGAACGCAGTAATTTTAAGTTACCTAAATGTGATTAGCGTTTGATGCCTGAATGGCCACTAGTGGCCAATGTCAAAAGTAAGAAAGAACTTTTGTAAGAAAGAACTTTTATGTGGTCAAAAGTAAGAAAGAAGTTTTAGAAGAAAGAAGTTTTCTTAGGTCAATAGTAAGAAAGAAATTTCCCCAGTCAAAAGTAAGAAAGAAATTTTTGTTGATGCCAATTTATTATGTACAACACAAATTAAATTTATTAACTCTGTTATGCAGATTACATGCGCAATACATTACGCGCTTTCCCTGAAACGTGTATTGCTGACCGGCTCACTAGAACGAGCGGAAAGCAAGGCGATATCAAAGCGGCAGATACCACGCTGAATAAAGTATTCTTGCGGTGACACTCAGGTGTGATCTGGTCTGATTCCTTATGATCATCCGCAAAACAACAAATTTTTCCAGTCTAGACCAGTATCTGTACAGCTGACGGGCACGCGGGCACAGGTCTGTTCTCTCCCGGCGTAGACAGCACAATCGTTACGCAAAGATGCGATGCACCTGTGCGTGTGTGTGCAATGCAATCCATAAAGTCTGCAGATGCAAAGCCGTTTCTTGTGCAGCGCATTGCCGCTGCTTCTTCAATATAAATATGGGTGATGTTTTCCTCAAAATATAAATTGCACTAATCAAGCCCAAAATTTGACAATGAAATTTGCTGAGATTCTTTGTTGCCTTTTTAAACCTATGTTTGGAAACATCCTGGAGATCACCAAGGGATAGTTTTACATTATGTAGCATTCGCTCCGCAATGGCTAACATGGAGCAAGGCTATGAAACTGAAGATGCAAGCAGCGACGAAGACGCATATCCGGCGTAAGAGATTTGTGCTAATATGCCACTTATTTTGTTTTTTATTTCTATTATTGCGCTTTTTGCAACCGCATCTTTGGTTCGATACATAACTTTTATTTTCTTGCAATATGTTTCATATGTGTTTCATATGTCAGCAATACATTGCAGCAGCTATAACAAAAATTTCTTTCTTACTTTTGACTGGGGAAATTTCTTTCTTACTATTGACCTAAGAAAACTTCTTTCTTCTAAAACTTCTTTCTTACTTTTGACCACATAAAAGTTCTTTCTTACAAAAGTTCTTTCTTACTTTTGACATTGGCCGTAACTAGTACTAACTACCATAATAAAGTTGTGTCTATGTGCACTGAACTTTGGTCCGGCTAAAAAGAAGGTCGGTGCCGATATGAAATTGTACCGTTGCACGAAAAACAGAGGCGCCATATACAAATTTCATAAACATAAACATACACACACAAGCGTAATACAAGTAGATCAGTACACATGCCAACTGCCTTTTTGCATGCAAGCTTATCATTGCATAATAAATCTGTTTTCCAGACTGATGAGCCTGTTTGTTTGTGAAAATTATCAGTCATGCCAATTTTAATTTAATTTAATTATCAGTCATGCCAATTTTTACACATGCTGTCAAAGGCAACAATGCACCAGCGTTGGGTTAAGTTGGTATTCTGTTTTCGATGAGTGCCGTTTCACTTTGTGCCGGTTGTAGAAAGCCTGCACATGTAAACATTACTCTAGTCTCTAAGTAGTACTCGTATTGAAATTTAAGTGCTCATTTGAACACGTACATTTTAAAAGCAATTCGAATATACTGGGATGCAAATGATGCTGCTGATTACAAATTTTG
Organism: Paramacrobiotus metropolitanus; assembly: GCF_019649055.1. NCBI lineage: Eukaryota > Metazoa > Tardigrada > Eutardigrada > Parachela > Macrobiotidae > Paramacrobiotus > Paramacrobiotus metropolitanus. Next base: position 907,327 of record NW_026570256.1, on the reverse strand, counting down.
AATGATGATGATAACAATTGAAAGTTGACCTTATTTTCACAGGTGCGTCTATTTAATGCAGAATAACGGGTATTTCTCGGCTTTTCAATGAACCACATTACAGTCTTGCGGTGTGCTTCTTTTACCACATCAAACAGTGAGCGCATAATGATTTTTGAGATATTTAACTGCATATGTTTTGTGTGGACTTAATTTTTTACAGTGACCTTTGTACCATCGTGTAAAAGCATCTGTACAGACGGCGCGGAATAACTACGCACCGTGTGTACCTTCTGTAAAAAACGATTGTAAAATAAAAATTTTTACTAATTATTGCAGCGACTTACACCAGCGAACTTTGTCTGGACACCAACCGGTGTCCATTAGGCGATAAGGATTTTGCATTACAGTATTAGGCGTACACGGCCCTTGCCAGAGGATTGCAAATCGAAACACGGAAATAGTGTTTCGTGGAGCGGCGTGGTTTGCAGCTTAGTGTGGTTCTCAAAATCATTCTTTTTGCAACACCGTTACGCAATTAATTGCTGATTGAGCCATAATTCGTTGAGAAAATTAATAAGGCGTTGTAACTCTTGTCATGTACGGGTTTAAGTATGAGCAGCTATTAATGTAACAGTTATTGTAACTGATACCATCGCAATTTTATTTGCAACTTGTACAAAGGAGACACCCGTCAACATTTTTCTACCTTATTTACGTACTCGTATTAAACTTGTACAAAGGAGACACCCGTCAACATTTTTCTACCTTATTTACGTACTCGTATTAAACGCTGTGGTACCTTTTTTCTGGCAAATGCCATATTTTATTGCGTGTCAAGAGGGGTAACATACCAGGTTTTATCCCTTGCCATGCCAGTGGCAACGCCATAGGCACTTGCCAGTGCCAGGTTTTACACCCTGCCCGTGCGCCAGTTCGCGCCATTGCTGCCTGAGTACACATTTTCGGAAATTTTTCATCGATTTGTGTTGTGAACAATAAGTTGTGCAAAAACTTTTTTCTGCTAATAAACAGATATGTCCTGTACTTCATAACATTGTGCACACAGGCAGCAATGGCACGAGCCGACGCACGTCGGCTTCTTTTAAGTATATCATTTCACGACAGCGGACAGCTGCAAAGTCCACGGTGCTGCAGGAAAAAGTAAACATATTACGAGCAATTACTAATACTTAACTTGTACTGCACTCCATCACACAGTATGTGATAGTATGCAAACTTTTAATTGTTGTCTGGCCACGCCCCCTTGACGATGTCAGCTAAAAATAAAATTTTTTAAGCATACTACAATAGCACACTACCATTTTACGAAATATGAGAATTTTTTGAATTGGGAGTGGGAAAATGTGCCCTGGTGAATGTTAATGATGAGATAATGAATCTACTCAGACCGTTTCCCTGTTCTGCTGCCGTCACTCGCCTGGAGTTTGCCGTTAAGGCATTACAAATGGTTAAATCCAGCAGGGCACAACAATACTTAAGCGCAGTGCTCAGCCACATGCCCACCCGACGGGTTTCGAAAATACAAGGAAACGGTTGGCGTAAAGTGGATTTCCCCTAATATAAAAATGAAAGTAAACCGGAAAAACGTATAAATTTACCCATTTCCCATACCTTTACTCTAGGTATTCCGTTTAAGACAGTTGAGCACTGCGGTTGAATTATGAGTAAACTGTAGTTTCTGAATTATGAGTTTGGATAAAGTGTAGTTTGCGCTCTGTGATAGGAAAATTACAGTTCTACAATCAGTACCACGATTTACGTACTGTATGCCAACTTTTAGCCGGTAGTACAGGTGTTAGCGTACTGCTCAAAGGATAACTGCGTGATTGCATTTCCAGGTGAAAGTTATCCAAGCTAAAAAGAGGGCAGACGCAGCAGCGAATTCCATCGAACACTGAAGAAAATGCGTTACTGGAATTATCTCTTACGTACAAGTTTACATTACCAGTTATTTTAACTATCAATATTAGCTGCCGGATTCTCTAACGCTCGTAGAGGGCAGTTGTTGCGATTATGTATTCTGTTCCCGCGATTTCCGATAGGTTTTCGCTGCAAATTGCAAAAGTAGTGCCATTTTGATGTGCATTTGATTTTCCGTTTCACATTTGGTTTTTTAAATAGGGCGGTATGAGTTCAGAGTTGCATTCTTCGATGATTGCACGATTCTGCTTTTTCTTCTAATGTGCTCGTCTTAGGTTTTTTACATGTGCAGAATTTTTTTGACCAATTTAGATCTTCTCATTTTACAAAATACGAAGGATTACTATTACTGTTTCTTTATAAATAAATATGACTGAATTGCACACCTTTGCAACAGCATTGTTCCTAGTCGTGCCGCACTCGTACTTTTTTACCGTATCGATGCCACTTTAAAAAAATGCTATTCAGCAATAGCGAGCCATTTTCTCCAATGAAGATACAAACATAGCCACAGAGAACCAGCGGAGATTTCGCTGACAGAACAGCGAGATCCGCGTACAGTATATCACACTGTAGGAATATTAAGCGTATCTGGTCGTCCTTCTGCAGAAGCGTATCCCATGAACCACAGGCGTGACATTTGACATAGTATATGAATAGCTACGCAGCACAAACAAACACTAGACGAAATCCCTTAAGTCACAATTATCTTGCCACTCCTTCTGCATTCAAGAACGACAGTTGTACCATCTTTGTGATCGACCGCCAAATGGCCGGGTATACCATAGCGATTGTAACTAACAATTTTTATACATTTCCTGTACTTCCCATGCTCCCACTGATGAAATGCGGATTAGCGCTAAACATTAGCAACAAAACCTTAAAATAATGCGTGTGCTTTTAGACTGACTGCGGTGTCCAGGGAAATGGTGCTTTTCTTCTTTTCCTTCCCGAAATGAAGAACATCTTCATCGGTTAAAAAGACCACCTAAAACAAGCCAGTCCGCAAGTTTCGCAAAATATTTTTTCTTTGACTTCCGGTACATGATTTCGAACACCAAGACGCTACTATTAGGAAACTCTGCTACGTTGTGTCTTATGGTGGCATTGCAACCCATACTCTATTTCTTAAGGCTATTTGAAGTTCTTTCTCTAGTTTTTAAAAGTTCGTAGAAGCGCTATAATATCATCCGTTATAATACAGTGAACCAAAATCGTGAGCATTTGATAAACACCTAGTTTTCAAGCAATGCTCTATTTTTGCGTACGTCCTTAACCACTCTTTAATAAATAATATTATGTGCAACATGGTAGCCAGAAATAGCCAATGCACACTTGGACAAGTAGGTGGACGAAATTCACCTACAACTGGACATTCCATAGAATTACAGCTCTTTCGACTTCTCTGGTCTTTTTCGAATTGAGAAGATCATCGCTTGTATGAACAACGGTTAAGCTGATAGATTGCGATTACCTGTATCATGTATGTTCCCGTATATCAGACTAGCATAATGGTTATGTAAGATCTTAAAAGTTGATTTAGTTAACTTGTTTCATCTGTTAGTCACAAGCGCTCGCGGGAAGAATGTTTAAGCTGTATTCAGGTCTTGTAAAAGCTTCTCCCTATTGCATTCCGAAATTTGTTTTGCCACTTGGTTTTGCTTTTTCTACCTCAATAACAGGTTTAACCGAGCGGCTAACTGAGTAACTTTTATTAGCAAAGTGCTTGCTGCGCTACACAATACACATGGCGCCTGTAACATTCTTCTTTTCAGCAGCCCTGGTTTACGCTGGCAGTAAGTACTACGAGAGTAGTACAGATACAGTTGTGCATAACATATATTCATTTCAGTTATTGCAATCCTGCGCAGCCTTTTTTATATAGTAAAACTTAAACAAAGTAATATATTTATAATCACTTATCGGTGCCTTACTTAGCGCTTGCGGTTTAAAGTATATTCTTGTTTCTTATTTCGTGCAACGTTTTGGCGCATTCTAATATGGTGGTGTTTGATGGTGTATCGGATGTGGTAGTGAGATTCGCACTCGTAAAATTTTGCACCTTATGTTATTTTACAAATTCTAGCCGTAGTACTGTAGTTCAAAACGGGATAAGGAGAAGTTAAGCAGTAAGAAGTATTTATAGCTTATACTGTATAATAAGCAGCAAAATTATCCAGATTCGGAAGCGATATAAATCAACTAGTTTTATAAAATTTTGCTAGTGTGCAGAACAGCATGAACCGGTTGTGCTTTTGCAGTTTTCTTGTTCGGGAACGTCGCAAGTATACCATTAAACTCTTGGGAGAGGTTTAACACGATTGGTAAGTTGGCTCTTGACATGGTTCGGTGAATCGTCAATTGTTTGTAATCGGCGTTGTGACGTCAGATGCCGACCGGAATGCACTGTTCCGCTTTAAAGAAGCGCAAATCCCAGTGAATCCCACTACACAGAAGCAATCCTCTAGTTTCGCTGCGGTGATGACTGTTCGCGGAGGTCTCAGTACTACATACACCGCTGCAGATGGCGCCATTTCACCCCAGGAATTCGACGAAATCGACCACTGATGCCGTTGGTGTGCAATTCAGCAACATTTGGGATTTTATAGCCGTTTCAATTTATTTGTGTATATAATATGTAAACAGCCTGCGCGCAGATGTTTTCCCTTACCAAAACCAAATATAAAGCAAAGTTTAACGGTGAACAGGAAGTTATGTAATCACGATACCGCGATAATGTACCCAACACCAACAGTGTGACTATCGCCGACTGTTAAGTGAACAGCATAATAAAACAGGTTGTGCACGAGCGGTATTTCTCTGTTTGTGCTATATCTTGGTATCGTAGACCAGTTGTTGCATTTATTGATAGAAATGCTAGTCGTAACCCGGAGATCAGCTGAGCATTCAGCAATTGTTGGTCGCGAAAGCGACTCTTTAGTTTAGTGCACACAACACGGCTCTGAATCGTCTGAAACAGAACCGATTCATTTACTTATGTAAAGTGTTCATTGATGTAAATACCTTTTAGCGCACCAGGCTGTGACTAGTCCCACGGTCTCGTTGACCAACACGTATAGCAGAATTACCTGCACGTGGAAAAACGCCGTTTAAATTGGCGTCGGAGCAACTACAGTTTGGTCTCTACTCGCTCCATCGCTGCAGTTATGAAGACAGTTGATGCTCAAAAGATTTTTCTGGTTCTGAATGACGTTTGCACTTGAACATGCAATAAATCCACCTTATGTACTGTAACTGCATAAAACATTTGCACTAAGAATTGCTGTCTATCATTGCTGTCTGTCACTCAGTCAATTAGTTCAGAAAGGATCCTTTATGAAAAGCCGAAAGAACGAGGCTCTACTCCCGTCGTTTCGCGAACCTTTTTGCTAACAAAAGAAAGAAAACAAAAATGTGCTCTGATGTACTGTTGTTTGTCAGCTGGAATGAAGACTAATAAAGGAATGAGGTTTTTTTTCTACGCGCCTGAGAATGATTTTCAACAGAACCGGTAAAACTAACAATAAGTATAGTCTTTTGTGACTCCGACAGGTTACCTTCCGGTAACGCAATAACCGGAATTCCAAAACCCTAATTGACACCCCTTTTGCAGCCGTTATATCTATAAATATTTAACGTCTCTACAAACAGGATGCCACATCACCCGCTGTGACCCGCATATCAAAGTAGTAAAGAAACTAACAGGGACAAACTCGGTCAGAATTTTATTTATAGAACATGGACGACGAAAGTGAGCCACTGGCGAAATTGCGCTACGTCTCTCTTATCACGGTATTTTGTTTGCATTCGGTCCTTTTGTTTATGCCCAGCCGATCAGAAAGCCACGTCAGTGCCATCAACGAGGTTCCAAAACCATGGGCGAATGACACGTTAATTTTCGGGAAAGAACTGCGTACGTGCTTGATTTAAATTGTATCTTTGAGTGTATGTACGCTTGTGTGCATTTTGCTCGCATTTGATTGCTGTTAAATAGCTAAATTTATCCCCATTCCCGGTACTACACTGGCCGCTGCATTTCTTAGAGCCGGGAGAATCATTAGCGGCAACGCTGAGTGTGTGCCCCAATGCGTCTACTGCACACTTGGTCAATGTTAGCCAATATGGTGGCGACGGATTACCTCGGAACATGTCCAATTCTTATCGGGACCAGTGGGAGCATTTTGACAAACTCCTTTTTCTACGCGGAACATCACCAATTACTTTTAACAGACGAGCGGACTTGGATTTGCAGGATTTCGCAAACTATCTGGCACTGGACCCTTTTGTCAGCTCGCATATGGTAACGCTGGAGTTAAGCAATGCCACGGTAACCGAAATACAAGACGCGCTGACGTTCGCCTGGTTACCCAGTTTCGGTGAGATTTTGAAAAGACGATAACAAAAAATAGTATTATGCATAAAAGCTAAAGCAGCAAACACCACATGTTTTTTGCCTAACAAACGGCATTTTCTCGTAATTATTCTGGTGCGATACCGCCACCGGTTATGAATTAAACGATCATAATAACATTTTAACAATACTCGTACATCTATTCAACACTAATCCATAGCATTCCTACAATCTTTTTATTTCTACCGCAAGTATAAATCATAGCCGGCGAAGTTAATCACTGATAGGGATTTGAAAAACGTAAATTTTTGTCAAAATGAAGAGGTATTAATATTTTAGCATAATTGAGTGAAACTGTTTTCATGACAGAAAAAGGCAACTGGACAGCAACCCACGCCGAAATCGTTCAGATTGACAACGCCACCGATCGCCCGCTGTTTTCGGCTAACGGGTAATTACCTCCGCATGGTTCACCGAAAATTATTTTAATCGCATAACGTTTGACAGGTCACCTGTTATGCGGATTGTATATATTTTACCCGTTTCCCCTGCTGCAATTCCGGCAAATTTCTCCAAAAATCTATCAGAATATCCATGGATATTTGCCCGCAATACGATCTACCATGAATTACCGAAAACCCCTTCACCTGATCGCGAAGATTTCTGTCAGCGTTTGAAGAGTAAAGGGCTGACCGTGTACTTGGGACGAGTGTTTTCGGGCACCTTCAATTCTGGAGGAGGACAGGTGTACCTTAGCATTAACTCCACTTCCGGCAAGTTTGACACTGACCTGCTAGAACAGGATCTACTGGAACGCGTACGACAGGCGCGAGTGGAAGAAGGCTGCGGCGACGCCGACATGAGTGATGTGCAGGTCCACTTCAGTCCGTTCGCAACTTGGATCGCGCCCATGCGGAAAAACGGCTCGTTTTTTGAGTAAGAAAATCAGGCAATTTATTTGGACAGCACCGATATATTTTGCGGCTTTAATTTCAGCATAAAGGTCATGCCACTTAACTTCAAACTGTTTGTTAAGCAGAAAGCTGTCGTGTTCAATGGCATTAACCTGACATCGCTGGCAAACAATACCGACCGCTACTATGCACGTTCAGAATTCTTGGGTGGCGATAAGTATTTTCCATCCAATGCGCGTTACATAGAAACGCCGCCAATGAATCCCCTGAATTCATTTCGCATGCATTTTGACCGCTCGATGAGTGTCCAGCTTTTGCCAGCGCTGGAAGCGGCAATGGCAGCACGCCTGAATACATGGACTTATGGCACAGGTATTCTTTTGTATAGCACAGAATTTTCAGTTTATGGTAATATGTAGGTGTTAGACGTTTACTTTTTTGTAGACGATGATCGCTGTGTGGTAACAGTGCATTTATGGAACTTCGATCCTGACGGTTGGGTGGTTGACTTTTTTGTTGTGCTCCACAAACACTCGTATCCTTATCATATCTACTTAGATGCCAGACTGCCGTACGCGAACAGCATTTATCGAAAATTAGAGGGCCTTCAGCTGACGTCACCGTCTATTAAAGCTGTTTACACCATGACAACTTCTCCTCTTCCTATTACTTTAAAAGAAAACAATAAGTCCTTAACCCTGCAAAACTGTGACACGGAAAAGGATTTGTACATTGAACAAGAAACGTTATGTCCCTTGAAAAATGTTTTCACTTTATATGTCGAGCCAGTTAAATCGCAACAATCGCGCCTCCACGCATTGGTCAACGGTTGGTCAGCCGAAACTTTGGTAAGAGTGTTGAAAATTCCTACAAAATTCTGAAAAAAAAATACTTTGGTATTTATGATCGTCACGCGAACAAGATGCGTTAGCTTAACCTCACATTGACGTGCGGCAGAGTTCCGATCAGATTTTGGAGGCTGTCCAGCAAGCCTTTGCCGCAGCCAATCCCGTGACAGTGGACAACATGACACTGACGATAACGCTCACTGAATGGAGCGACCGCTTGAAGACCCTTAATGGGTGAGCGCAGATCCAACAGTGACCTTTTAAGCAACGAAGGACTGGAACCATAGAATTCTTTTAAATAAAGTATACTATCATAAAAATAAAATCCACATTTGACGGTATGATTTTTTTTTGCAGAGGCGATGCTTCGAAATACTACTTTGCAATATCGACTCCCAAGATGAAAAGCGGATCCTATTGGCGACTGTGGCGCTATCCAACAGCGGATGGGCTCAACAAGTTTCTGAATATAACCGCAAAGGCTCGGATTGTGGATACATGGACAGTAGCTCACAAATAGATCAGTTTCCCCAACGTTCTTCGCATAGCGCAGTGATAAGCGCTTTGGCCACAATTCATCGGTGCTAACCACGCGATTTTATTTGCCAACTCTTCTAGTAACTATGTAATTCCCCTTATTGAATGAGCAGGATGAAGTTAACGATCAGTGCGCAGGCCTGAAAATCAATAACAAATTGCTTTCATAATTACAACAACCGTTTACGTCTAAATTTGCTATAAAAACAATTTTATGTTCTGAAATATGTTTGTAACAAAAGATTACATTTATTTATGCAGTAGCACCGAAGCTGTCGTGATGCTTTGGAGACAATTAATTCGAAAATTAGCTACTGGTATACGGAACAACGGTCAAAGCTATGCGCAGGAGTTTTTTAATTACTGTATAGAAGGCATTTGTACGTCAAAATTTTGTATCTAGAAAAGGTGTACCAACTCAGATTGCGCGTACGTATTTGGTGCTTGAATTACAGTACAGTGCTTGTATTAAGTAAGACATACAAAAATACAAGTATATAGCTTTACTGTAACGTCTCATGTTAAAGCCCTTCACACTATGCCTGGATTGTGTGAAGTACTGCAGATTGATGTATCTATCCACATATACCTAATTTTGTGAAAAAGTGAAAAGCCAGTACTGCACAATGTGTATTCATCCACATATACCTAATTCCGTGAAAAAGTGAAAAGTCAGCACTTTACTTAAAGTACTGCACAGTGTGTATTCATCCACATATACTTAATTCCGTGAGTTAGTGAAAATTAAAGTACTGCCAGGACTTTAAACTTCCCATATGGCGTGAATCCGTGAATCGGTGAAAAGTCAATACTTTATGTAAGGTATTAGTACTGCCTGTACTTAATTCTTCCTACACGCCGTGAATGCGTGAATCGGTGAAAGGTCAGCACTTTATGTAAGGTATTACCGTAGTACTGCCTGTACTTTATTCTTCCCACACGCCGTGAATCCGTGAATCGGTGAAAAGTCAGTACTTTATTAAAAGTACTGCCTGTACTTTATTCTTCCCACACGCCGTGAATCCGTGAATAAAGGTCAGTACTTTATTAAAAGTACTGCCTGTACTTTATTCTTCCCACACGCCGTGAATCCGTGAATCAGTAAAAAAATGTAATCAGTAATTTATGTAAAGTACAAAAACAGTCCACAAAAAAACAAAAAAGGAAAAAAAACAGTATTTTCCGTACCACTGCCTATTGGTATTACTTTTCTCACAAAAAATACTCTGTAATGTGAGAAAAGTCTGTTTTGCAACAAAAGATACTCTGTTTTGCAACAAAAGATTGCAAAATTATGTAATTAATATTTGTAATTAATTATGTAATTAATACTTATCGGATTACATACTATGCGATTTTATTAAATTCATACTAGTTTTGTCATAAAAAAATAGAAATACCGTACTTTTCGAATTGTATCGTAAACAAAGTGTACGGTGGACAAAATGAATGGTGGACAAAATTAGCGGTGGACAAAATGATAGGTGGACAAAATGAATAGACACGGTTCTTTTGCGGTGCTAGTTGCCTAGTACGTACTGTACATGTGGAATATTGTGGACCGGTTCTGCGTAGACTAGTGATCCAACTGATTCGATGGTATAGTACAGGGTGGTCGCGCCAAGTGTGGGAAGTAACAAAAATTCCTCAACCGCTACTAATGAAGTCTAAAATTTTTATTTTATTTTTGCATGATAGTTCTTGTTATATAGCAACTTTCTTAATAGAGTTTTACTGCAAAAAGCTGAGGAGCAGGCAACGGGAATCAAAGCTTTACTTTCGATTTTTCCGAAAAAAACGCGCTGCGTAACACGAAAAAATGGTGTTTAGTCTATAAAATTTAAAAAATTGCAATCGTCTAGCTGACAGCTGACAAGCGATAAGATAGTGTTTTGATATTGCCTTGAAAATGCCTTCCTAGCTTTCTTTCAAATATGAACATCTTGACCAAAGCGATCTTTCGCTTACCCACAGAAAACACCGTTCGGGCCAGTCAGTAATTTCCAAAAAAAGTCCATATAAAAATAACACTTCTTGAAGTTTTTAGAAGGGCAGTTATGAACCCCCGAAAATGTCCGCTGCCCTCTCTCCTTAAGCTTCACCCTGCCCCTTACTGACACGTTACTAAAAAAATAATAAAGCTATTAAAAAAATTATTAAAAAACCGTAATTTATTTTTCAATATGCACATCAATGAGCGCCACTCAGTATGTACAGATACAATCAAATCAAGAATTTGTCCCAGTTAACACGAGAAGGGACTGTGCACAATACACTCATAGCATTATCACGCATAATCTCCAAACTTAAACGCTGAAAGAGAAAAGGAGTGGAACGACTCTCGCCTGTTCTCATAAACAGTTTTTAAAACGTTATTAAAAAATGTTTTTAAAAAATTATTAAAAAATTCCGATTTCATTTTCGATGAATCTGAAATGAAAAGTTACACAAGAAAAGTGCAAAGTGAATACGAAAAAATTATTTACAGAAATAAATGTGAATTATTTTATGTAGCTGCCCCCGGTTCGACAGCACGCACTTTTTCAACGTGTGCCAATCGTTCTCGAAGCGTCGCCGAACGCCGTGTAAGACCTTTACAGCGCGCAAGGCTACCGTTCTGCATGTGTATAGTTTTAGTAGAGTTATCGTCGCTTTCCTGACGTTACTGACTACGTGTCGAAAGTGTGCTGCAGAATGTACTGCTGTGGTCACGACGTAGCCCAAAATGTGTCCGCTGCTCCATGGAAACGTTTCAGAAAACCGTAGTAAACGGGTTCAGGACACGTGCTAATTCTGTTGATTTTACCTATTATTTCCGACCATATACGTAATTTTCTACCGGGCCGCGACGTGCTCGCTTAGGTTCTTAATCTTTATTACTTTAATTGTATGTACCCTCAAACATTAAGATATTCACAACTGAAAATGAAATAAAAAATTTCGTATTACGCTGAATGCATCTAATTAAAAAAAACATTAAAATGAAAGGGAAAAAACACTTTGGGAAGGTTTTAGACAGGTGTGAAGCCTCGGGAAATTCAGACAATATTGTCAATAAATGCAATTCTCTGCCCAGACGATGTCGTCAGCACACCTTTCGCTCGACGAATTTTGGAACACTTATTCTGAAGTTTCAACTGGGGTTCTTTTTTGATGAATTCTCACGTAAGATCCAGCTAATTTCCGCTACTGATGTGGCAACCGGAACTGTGGAGTACACTACGAAAAACATTTCCATAGATAAACTGAGGAGCAGAATTACTCACTTTTGCTATACAGAAATTAGACAGGCTTACTGTAGAACTGGGTGGTCATGACATGGCGATATCGCCGATCTTTGAGGAAGCCGCAAAAAGCGAAGCCTTTGGTTGGCGTTTTCATCCAGTGAATGGTGCTACAACAACGACAAAATACTTAAAAATCTACTTTGTAATCTACGTACTCCTCTTGCAGAATCCATAAATCGTTAAATCAATTCAAATTTCTCACAGCATATAAAAGTTGGCCACAACATGTCCGTAACGACACGAAATTTATTTTTAATTTTTAAAATGACAAAATTGTCTTAGAACAGGTTTGGATATCTTGGTTTTCGCTAAAGTCATGGTGTAAAAGCGTCACGAAGAAAACTTACGACGATGAATCTGTTTTCCACGACGACGATTTCGTCATTGAGCAACTTTTTCTATAATTTCTCAAGAAGGCCCTGTGTGGCGTTGTAAAGCTACCGTCGTATGGTACTGCGGCCTAAAAATAAAGAAAATTTGCTTAATAAAGCCAAAATACCTACAAAACTAAAAATGAAGTAAATTAGTCGCATTGAAAATTACTGCATTAATGTTGGCAGTGTAATACAGACGGCGCTTTCGCTGAATGCTCAGTTTACGCTATCGTAAATGACTAGCACCTTACAGAACTTTTAGCGATATCGCCTAATTTATTCTTACTCTGTGAATGAAAATTTGGAACGCACGCAGCTCTTCTCCGTTTTCCTCTCCGCGCAGACGACGGGCTGGGTATGAACGATATCGTCACATTTGGCTGGGACTTCATTTTTAATAGGAACGGATGCTACAGGCAGAGTTTCCGGAATGCGATAAGCGCTGTCACAGAGCAGAAGTTCGCATAGGGTAAGCTATCAGTTAGCAGATTTCTCCAATGTCTCCTAGCAGAAGGACGAAGAACTCTGTTCGTAAGCATTTCACTGCGATATCGCAAAAACTACAAGAAAAGCAAAAGGTGCTCCTTCTGTTCTGTTAGAATTCGGATTCGTTGACGATGACGTCGAGAATGAGAGCCAAACAAAAAACTAAACGTCTTCCAGTTTGATCACCAGTTGAAATCGAAGACAAATTTCAAAGTTGAAATTTCGAGCGAGCGTATTTTTCTGGTAAAAGATAACGTGGGCGACAGACCGTAGGCACTATCGCCAGGATGGCGGTTATATGCTAAGGGTGCCTTTATCGGGCTCTATCGTAAACATACAGTGCCCCCGTCGTGTTCTCTACGAGCCGCGCACACCTGAAAACGTCTCGGGCACATATAGTTTTTTACTGAAACGAACCGGGGCCCACACCTGGCGCGAACACCCTGTGTGTATTATGGTAACAGATTGTATGAGCATCAACGCACTTTACTTCACTGACTGCAAGAATAAGCTACAAATGCCGTATACAAAGAGATGGTCCATGGCAACTGCAAGATAAAATTAAGAAGTTGAGGTTCTCTGCGCCTCCGTCTCCACCCATTGCAGCTCATGTTTTGCGCATGCTGATATCAATATAAAATTGCGGTGAGAGAACCCCCCGGCCCCCAGGGGCATAACAAATTTCAGGGAAGGTAAAAAAAAATATTACCTTAAAACATTGTACGTGCAAGCACGGTGCAGCGTCGTGCAAGTACGATCATACATTACTGTGGTTGCTATGTAACTTACGATGCTCTGTACAGCACCACAGTACGAAACTCCTGCGCATAGCCACTTCGACGGAACAACTGCACAAGCGTCGCGTGTCAGTTACCGGTTACTGCATTCACCCTATCGCGGATGTAAAACAAAACGATCTTGCTAACTTCTGCGCCTCAGGAGAAATTACCACAAAACACACTAACATCGACAGTAACTCAGGATTCCGACAACAGTGCTGTCTGATAGCAAAATGCTTGGTGAACCGGTTCGAAGCGATTCCGGAAATCTCGAAAAGCGTTTCTAGCAACAGTGATCGAGTTGTTTGTTAACAGTCTTAAAATGATTCCGAGGTGAACAGAGTAAGGCACACCGCACAAGCACGAAAAGTGAATACTTTAGACAGTTATCACAGCAAGAATAACCGGAACTGACAATACGTAACTTACATTTCTTCCGGCGCAAATAGCTGACTTTAAACGGGGGCATATATTGGAACAAAATCATGTCACGTCCAGCAGCTTGTTAAAATTCCGGTGACGCCTGGACTACTGAGTTCTAAAAAAATGGATAATTTGCTAGAACTCCTGATTCAATTTCGTGGCGTACCAAAGCTCACGGTAGTGCTTTTTTCTGTACTAGTTACTATTCCTGCCACATCATCGATCCTTATCCAAACTGTCAACGAGACTGGAAGCCCATTATTTAATAAGACAAAGAATCAGTCAACCACCGTGGCTCCATGGACTACGGTAGCCGGAGCGGAAAGTCATGGACCTGGACCGTCCAGTGGGCGAATTGTGCCTGGTGTCTCGGGCAGCATGAAAAATGCGGTGACACTGACGGGTCCGGCCAGTGTAGACCCCCTAAATAACGAGACGCGCGCACTCGGCCTAAGCGGCCAGGACCTCGGTGTAACGGCCCCGACGCAAAGGACACCGAAACAGTGTGTGGCACTCAGTGCGGTGAATTCGCTGGGCAGCCACCATGGTGTGTGCATGCAGGTCGGTGACGTTGCCCGCAAATGCACCAGCCAGATATCAGGAGATGGCAAGGACTGTGGACCGACGGAGACGTGCTGCGTCGACTATTCTCCGCGGATAGAGGTTATAGAATTTCTTAAGCGGCAAAAGGCAATTCAGAATTAGCTAATATTTAAAGAAGTCAATCCCACCTTAACGTAAGTTTGTTTGGACGAATGTACAACCCTTGTGCGTTGTATTTTATAGGATCCCGTTAGTTGAATACCATACGAAATGTCTATATTAAAGCGGATGAATGTTGTCTAAGCGGTTCACCATGTGTGACTACCTGTTCTGACCAGCTGGCTGTGAGAGTAGCATGACTAACATATTATAGGAAGCTGTCCATTCTATTTCTAAACCTGATTTTGTTTTCTTCTTCCGCTCTAATAAATTAGGCCTGCGATCTGGCCGCACAGTGAAGTGGTGTTTCTCTCGCTTCTGGTAATCGTAATCATAGCTCATTCGTGATCTTGCATCCTTTTCTATCCTGTACAGTTGTAAGCTCCCCCGAAGCGCGGATTACGCAATTCGAGTTCAGATGCTTTAAGAGCATAGTATTAATATTTTCGGTGAAATAAAATTCCCATTGCTCTGCAGAAATTATTTTGTTTTTTATTACGCTGACCCTAAAAGTAAATTGCAGACATACGCTGCTATAATTGCACAAGTAAGTAAACTAAGCAAACAGAAGCACTCACTTTTTGATACAAACGATGTCCTAAAGGCTAACAATACTGATGCTGCAGTTGACAACATCGGAAAAACAACAATCCCATTTAACAATAGACACCAAAGTACCTATAAACAGTACCGACTTTGGTTGAGGACATTCGTGTGCCGATTCTGCAGGCAACTTCTACGAACACGGTCACACAAGTGAAACGCTTCAACATTTTTCCTGCATGACTTACACTGTGATATGTAATTTTAGCCTGCGGCAGAAAATCTGATGTGCAAAGGGATCAACTTCCCCCTGTGACCGAAGCTGCCTAGTCTCACAGCTCCGCTCAAATCCATATGCCATAATAATTATAATGAAACTACACGTTCAACACCGCTTAAAACACTCGAAACAGCTTTATTCAGCCATTCCTAGCAGCGGAATTCAATGTGAGGCTGCGTTATGGGATTCTCACCGCAAATTTCACATGTCTAGATTAAAACTCGCTCAGGCACCGGATGTCAGTTAATGGTTACTGTACCCAACGTATCTCGAATATATAATATAACATAACGATTTTTGTTTACTTTCTCTATCTCAGGAAAAATTAACGCAATACTCACTAACACCGACAGTAATCAAGATTGCGGCAGTGGTGTTGTTTAATAGCAAAATGCTTGCATGCTGAACAGGTTCAAAGCAGTTCCGGAAACCGAAAAGTGTTCCAGCAATAGTGATTCAGTTGTCTGCTAGTAGTTTTCAAATGATTCGCAGAGCATAGTCACTAAATGTTAATACTCTATAAATGAGTTGCACTGCCAGGATAACCGGAACTGACAACGTGTAACAGACATTTCTTCCGGCGCAAATGGCGGACTCTGAACGGATGCATACACGAGTATTAATATAAAACCATGTTACGTCCTGCAATTTGTTAAAATACCGGTAACGCGAAGACTACTGAATTTCAAGGAAAAATGGGTAACTTGCTAGAATACTTGACCAAATTTTGTGGCTGGCCAAAGTGCGCGGCAGTGATTCTTCTTTCGGTACTAATTGTTATTCCAGCCACATTCTCGACTCCTATCCAAACTGTTGATGGGATTGCAAGCCCACTCCTTAATAAGACGAGGAGGCCAAGCTGGATCAGGGACTTAGGTAGGTGTTTCTAGCTCAATGCCCATTGCAAACGACGGAGACATTTATGTTGTAAGGTCAATACTGCTGGCGCATGGTTATTTACGTAGTCCAGTTTCTGAAGCAAGCCATTTTGAGTAACACTTGAGAATGGTGCAGGACCCGTGGAACGTGTTGTAGTAGATTTACTTTTGTTACGGGCAAACTTCGTGGCGACAGACAGACTATCACGTGCACGATCTATCATGATCAGACACACCTGCTATCACGATCTTCTTAACTGTGGAACCTTATTACGCTCCGTGCAAATAAAATTGATTATACGTCCAATAATGTTTATAGCGCTGTTGCGCAGCCACCCGGAGCATAAAAATTACCGGTGCTTCGACTGTTGTCGGTCTTGATACATTCCGGCCCAGCACTTATACTGTATATACGGAAATATGGCTTTGCTTATACAAACTATTTTTGTATTTTAGGAGAAAACGAAACCCTGCCAGGAACACTGAGTCTATGCCCCAATGTGTCGGACGCGAAAAGATTCAATGAAACGCAAGGCATACGACGTTACCTTGACCTTCGTGGCTTACGTGGGATGAACAGCACAAGCTTCAATGTACGGCCTGACTTTCTCATGCAGCTTTTTCGAACATTCCTGGAACTGAAGGAATCTATGAGTCAGCACCTGGTCACGCTGCTGATTAATAACCGAACAGTAACCGAGCTGCAAAATGCTCTTACCTACGCTTGGCTACCTAGTCTTGGTAAGATTGCCTCAATATTAGTGAATCCGGTAATATTTACAATGAACGTGTATGTTAGAAAACGCCAACTGGTCAGCGACGCGTGCTGAAATCCTGGAAATTGATAATGGAACCACATATTTTTCGTCAAACGGGTAACCATACGTTATGGCTTCATCTTTTTTCACATCAGAATAAATCGTTTGTTATTTCGTAGGTCTCCGTTGATGCAGATTCGCTATACGCTACCGGTGTCAACTATCTACTCGCCGGCGAATTTCTCCAAGGGTCTTCCGCGGTATCCCTGGTTATACGATCGCAACTCCACAAACCACGAGTTGACCCAAATTGTTCCACCATCTGTCAGCGATTTTATCCAGCGTTTGCAGAATAAGAGTTTGCCAGTATACGATGGTCCCGTTTTTTACACGACCTCCGTCCTGGAACATGTCTATCTAGCGAAAAACTCAACATACGGCTTTTTCGACACGGACCAGTTGAAGGCCGATATGATGGAGGTTGCCCAACAACGTGCGAAGGAGAGAATAAGTGGCTTTCCTTACCGGCAGAAGAACAGCCGTGTCCTCCAAAATGACATTCACTTTGTTCGTAGAACGGTCATCCAACTTCCGAAGGGAGGATACACTTATAAAATGGCGGCCGGTAAGCTGTAAATTTATTTGCCCGACTGAGGAAACCCAATAATACCAGCAATACGCGAGTGCAACCGGCAAAAACGCCCTCCCGGACATTTTAGTTGTGTCCCCGTAACTGCACAGAACTCTTTAATAGACAGAATTTGCCATATTGAAGTTGTGGTGCGGTAGTACTTGAAAACCTTAATAAAGCCGAACTTTGAGTTTCCGATACTTGTGCGCACAGTACCGTGGAAGTCTGGTGCTATGGGCACCGTCATCAGTTGCATCATTTAGTTTAAATAGCCACTACCTTATAACAAGAGCTACAATATAAGAAACCGTTTCTTCGTAGAAATCGGAAAAAATTTTGGATGCAGTGCAGCAAGCTTTTGCCATCGCAAATCCTGTAATAATGGATAATATCACGCTGACCATAACCCTGATTGAACGTGATGACAATTTCCAGACAACCACAGAGTAAGCTACACACACTCACACAGCAGACGTACCTACATATAGTATTTCCTAATTAATTTCGGTTTGCTGACGTTTCCCCGGCTATTTCAACAAGTACCACAAATCGTTGGTTATTAAATATAGTAATAATTGTGTCTGCTTTTCCTGCACAGGCGGGACGCTTCCAGGTTTAGTTTTGCCCTGTCGTATCCAGAGATGAAGAGCGGAGTGTACTGGAAACTGTGGCGCTATCCATCATATGATGAGCTAAACGCAGCTTTGCAAAGTGTTGCAGACTCTAAAGTTGCCCACACGTGGACAGTCGCGGTGCCTGCATCCGATGATCTGCTTTAGCCCGTCAATCCTAGCTACTTGTTCCGTGAGAATTTCGCCTTGGCGATAAAATATTATATCATCAATGAAAAAATACTTTTCTCAGAAGTCTGGTGACCTCTGGTTAGCCAGCATAGAATGCTTTGTTTAAGAGGGTCATAGAATGTTGTGGGCCTAGGTTATGTTATTAAAAATCTTTATACTTATGTAACTAACTCGGAAGTCTACTCGCATGCCACCTTAAAATCATTTTACAGGATTTTCAGTAAAACAGTTAACGTGGTCATCCAACAGACTAGTGAACTACTGTAAAATACACCGATCTGCCAAATTCTTGTGAAATATGTCAGTTCCCAGGGAATTTGCTCTGTGCACAGTAAAGGAACAACACGAAGTCCAGTCATTTCAATGTGTTGACGGTAATTTATAAAGGCTAATCAACGGCCAATACGTTCAAACCAGCGTTTGTCAATGGCCAGTAAGACAATTAAGCTTTTGACGACGATAAACACAAAGATAAAGTTAAAAAGCAAGAAAAATCAACCCGGGCAGCAAACGCTGTTGAGTTTCTGTTACGATCACCCGAAACACAATGCAGCCACTGGCTGTACGGTGATTTTCATCCGGTCATGCGGCGCGGGTGGTCTGAAAATAAAATAACCTGTTCTAGAATGAAGCTCAAGCTATACTGTCCATCCAGTCCAAAATACTTGCCGGAATGACTGATGCTAAGTTTATTTCGCTAGGATAGGGCAGGCATGAGCTGCATAATCACATGTTGTATATACATAACAGAATATTGCTCGTACAATGGTTATTAGCATTACACTTTTCAACGCTGATTAATGCACGGTAGACATTCTGGTTACCGCTCCTAGTTTTACGAAGGAGAATGAAATAAGAGAAACAATTTATTCGGGTATTTATGCAACTACTTAGTTACTCGCTCACTATGACGCTGCGGGTGGCAACTTCACGATAGAGCTTTGATTGTACTCTTAAATCTGATTAAATAATCCAACGGGTTGGGCCCAGTTTTGGCTGTTGTAGACTTGTTACACTTCTTGAGTTTGCAGTTGCAAACGCTGGCTATAAAACGCTGTAAATAAAAGGGAAGTTTATAACCACAGCGCAAGCACGATATCATACCTTCTCAATGTACAGAGTACAGTATATCTATCACACCGACCACGCGAAAACGGTTATTTCAACGTTAGCTTGCCGTATTTCCACTGGAATCCTTGCTAAGACAGTTAGACTTATACTGCCATGATTCACTTTCTGATTTTTTCGCTGTCCGTTATTCTTTGCCGATCAGAAAGCCATATCAAAGCTGTCAATCTCTTTGGAAATCCATATCCAAACGATACAAGATGGCACCCACTGACCCAACCATGTAAATGCGTATTATCTTTTCAGATTGGAAGGTGTTCTGGGTACCAATAATCATGATATGACTGCAACATATCCCACATTAATAAGACATATGTAACTGTTGCCACTGTTGGTTTTGTAAATACTCTCTTAAGGCCGCATTTTCCCTGCAGTAGCTGACCACGAGACGTTCACGGCGACGGTGAGTCTCTGCACAAACGGCTCGCAGTATGACGTCTTCGACTCCAACCGTACAAGCGATGACCGTGAAATAGGAAAGCACCGTGTTTACGCGTATTTCCTACGCGGCCATGAGCCCCTGGCATTCTATGCGCGACCCAAGCGGGACATCCCTGCAATCCAGTACAAAGAATTCCTAAACATTCCCCAGTTTGTCGGTTTCCATCGGGTTGCATTGGCACAAAATAACCTGAGCGTCCCGGAACTCGAAGAAGCTTTGGCATACGCCTGGTCGCCCAGCTTCGGTAATGTAGCCACATATTGCAACAGTTTAAAATACCTTCTCCTTCGGATGTTAGCAGGATGATAGATGGAAAGTAAAATTCACGGTAAATTTCTCAACGTTTGTCTTTTCCTCAGAAAATAGCAACTGGACCGCGAAGCGCGTCCAGATCGTGAAATTGGGCGACACATGGGATGATTTTACTATTGACGGGTAAACTGCCAATCGGCTGTCAAATTTTCTTGGTCAAGTTTACGATGCACGCAATGTTAGGGTGTAAATGTCATTATCATTTGAAGGTCACCTCTTATAACGGTCAACTACATTCTGCCGGTAAATAACCTTCCGTCTTCCGGAGATTACCCGGCTCAGAAGCAGTCGTATCTGGAGCTGCCGAAAATTGTACCTCCTTCTAACGAAATTTTCTGGCAACGGTTGAGAGAAAAGGGCTTAGCACCAATTAAGGGGAAAATTTTTATCAACAACGTCCCTTCTGATGCTTACCGGACATTTTTTTACCTCAGGGCGGGAAACACTTCGACGTCAGGCGTTTTTAATACTGACCAATTACAGGCTGATCTAAAGGCTATAGTTCTGCGAAACAGAATAGGGGCAGGGTGTGACGAGGATGGAACCAGCAATGTGCAACTGCATTTTGCCCCGTTTGAACCGGCCATAGCCATCAACAGATCTAATGGCGCATTTTCTGAGTAAGTTAACATTATTAGTAACTTATTAACGGATTGTTCGGAATTGCTTCGTGAATAAGAGTATTGTACTCGTATACGTTACTTACAGTGCTACTGGGTGTACATGATATACTTCGTACTGAATTTTTGCCTACTTAAATTATTTTGCTCTTGTAAAGCGGCAGCGGTCAGTAACAATAAATACCAATTTACGCGATTAGATGGTTCATTCCTTTGATTACTGTCATGCGTGTATTTTACCTTACCAGAATAAGCGTTCTGCCATTTTCCTTTGTGGCGACCGTGAAGCAAAAGATTTATCAAGAATTAAATATGGGTATAACCAACCTGGAAATCGATGGCCGGGACCGCTATTACATATACCACCCAGATCCACAAAGCCGACATTGGTACAACCTACCTTACCTGCCAAAATTTCCGCTGATGCGAATGTATTCCTTTCGAATGTACACGGATCGACCCATGAGCATCCAGCTGTTACCGGAACTGGAAGGACCAATGACAGCCTGCCTCAATGCCGACACGAATTTGAGAGGAAGAGGTAGCACAAATAATTATCTTTGCAACACAGATTAGGCAACTCAAATTAAAGCGTTGTCAGCTAACAGCGGTATTATTATCACAGGCTTCGTGCAGGTGCGTCTGTGGAATTTCGACCCGGAAGGGCTGACTATCAACTTTTTCGTCTACTTCAACACCGGCATATTTGAAGATAGGGCTATCCTGGATGGTCGACTGTCCTATGCGCAGACCATTTATTCTAAATTAGACGGGCTTATCCTAGATAAAAGGAGTTCCGATGGCGATTCTACCAGGAATGTCTACAGGCTGATGAGGGAGCCTCCGGCCGATCGGGCACTGCTTAGACATTCCGTTGTACGCCTTTGTCAACAAGAACTGGCGGTTATCCCACAATCATACTGTCCCGTGACGGAAGAGTTTATTCTGCCCATTGAGTCAGCGGAAGGGTCGGCTTCGCGCTTCGATGTAAAAGATAGGGATGGATATTATAGTTCGAAAGAAAAGATGCTGGTAAGTGGGTTACCGTCACAACCGCAGCTTATACATGTCGACGTGACGGAACAAAAAAGCAACGCCTATAGACTGGGTCCTTTCTACGGCGAAAAAGAATTTTCGTATTATATCTTAACACGATAGGTATCTAACCACCCTGAGCTTGTTTTATTTTGCACAGAATTCCGATCGCATTATGGCCGCAGTCCAACAAGCTTTTGCTGAAATGAATCCCTTAACGATGGACGACATCACACTGACCATCACTTTAAATGGACGTGACGACGACGTCCACACGGTTGACGGGTGAGTGCCCTATTACTACGGACGACTGAAATTCGCCATTGTTTTGCAACTGGCGATATTCGTAAGTTCGCCTATAGTCGTTACATTTCAAAATTTTCCGCTGTAGATTTGATAATTTGGTAGCAACGCACGATGTACCTACGAGCGCGCCACCTTGTATATCCTTGATCGTTTGCAGGAACGATGCATCGAGATTTAATTTCACCTTGTCGTATCCGAAAATGAACACCAGCGCTTACTGGAAGTTGTGGCGCTATCCAACACAACAGGTCTTCAACAAGTATCTCGACCGTGCAGGGGCCCGAATCGCCACCACATGGACATATTCGATGCCTTTGACCATGGACAATCAGCTTTAACTTCTGATGAACAGTTGTCATGGTGGATGAAATGTCTCGCCAGTACAGAGTACCATAGCAGTTCTGGTATTACTGTCGGCATAACTCTAAAATTAATGATGGATTTTATGTGCCCACTGTTACTTTCACTTTTGCTCACGTCGAGATCGATCAGTAAATTTAGCACTTTTACTCACGTACGTAAATCACGGAATCCGACCGGGCGATTGCTTTACTGCATGCGCACACTCACTGAACAGTTACACGATTACCGTATGCTACCGTGATCTATCTAATACTACAGCTTAAGTTTTACTTAAATCATGTTCGTCTATCACCACATTTCTTCCGAATTACTACTGGATTTTACCGATTATCACCAAAAACTCTAAATTGTGAGCTTATGATACTAACCGATCTGTGTGACTAAGTTGTCCCCTAGAGCTCAGTAAAGCTAAGGTAACAGTAAGCTCAGTAAAGATAAATCAGGACAGTTTGACCTGGGTTTTTTGAAGGCTGCGTTTTGTTTTGCTGTTTAACTAGCCATTTTAGCTTGTTTACTGCGCTCTCAGTCTAGACAGTCGTAGCTGTAATTAGAAGGATCATTATGGTTGTGCTGATTTATCTCTTTAACCTTGATTTAAAGCGGTTATATCCTGGTTGACGTTCCTTTCGTTATGAGGAAAAATTAAATAAGAGGAAATTTATTAAGCCTGTGGGTGATATATGCATTACTGAGACTTCCTTTATTGCACTGTTAAATCTGATAAGCAGTGCAAGCGTTGGGTCCAATTTGTGCTGGTAAACCTGTTTTTCCTCGTGCCTTAACACGGTGCAAAGTTGGCGACTCATTGTGTCGACAACAAAACGATTTTATACGGCAGATCACATCGACCAAGGGAAAACGACTTTGATCAAATTCTGCCTTCATTTTACACAGAGTAGCTGTTATAACGCGCTTTTACTGTAATCGAAGGCAGAAGCCTACAACACTACCACTGACGTCATGATTATCATTTTTCTAATTTTTATGTTATCTTCAACTTTCAGCCGATCGGAAAGCCATATCAGGGCTGTCAATACCATTGCAAATCCATATCCAGACGATACGAGATTGCACCGACTAACCGAACCATGTAAGTTCTTACTCCTCAAATTATTTTACGTAGGCGATGTATTGCAAGTCAATATACTGCCACGTCACTGACCGAAAACAGTTTCACATGCGTTAAATATTGTTTGCCATTAATTGGCTGAAAGCGATTTTTAATGGCGAAAATAGCGATTTTTAATGGCGAAAATAGCGATTTTAAATGGCTTTTTTTCTGCAGTAGGTGATCACGAAACCTACGCAGCGACAGTTAGTCTTTGCTCAAACGGTTCACGATATGACGTTTTCGACACCAACAACACAGGCGCTGACGACAGCGAAAATGTCCAAAAGCGGCGCGCTTATGCATTTTTTCTGCGCGGATATGAACCTCTGGCATTCTACTCACGACCCAAGCGGGACATCCCTGCAATGCAGTATAAAGAATTCCTTAACATTTCGAAGTTTATCGGTCTCCATCGGGTTGCCCTGCCACAAAATAACCTGAGCGTTCCGGAACTCGAAGAAGCACTAACATACGCCTGGTCACCCAGTTTCGGTAACTATAGCAATAAACCGTGATTTCGATGATTTTCGAAAGTCCAATGTTTTTGAATGGCATTAGATTTTTAACCTCAAAGTAGTATTCACCGCTTTGTGATTTTACCAGAAAAAAGCAATTTGACTGCGAAACGCGTTCAAATCGTAAAACTGGGGGATACGTGGGATGATTTTACTAGCACCGGGTAAAGCTCTCCAAGCCGCTCGTTTAAATTTGGGTTATGCGAGGGTATTGTGCAAATGTTGATGTTATTGAAGGTCACCTGTTGTGTCAGTCATCTATATTCTGCCGGCGAATAAGCTTCCTTCACCCGGTGATTACACGCCTAGATTCAAACCTACGCAGAAGCTATCGTTCCTGGAGCTGCCAAAAATTTCCCCTCCTTCCGCCGAAACTTTCTGGCAGCGGCTGGGGGAAAAAGGCTTAACACCCGCCACTGGGAAAGTCTTCACTAATGCCGCCCCTTATCATACCTCCGCGACAACATATTATCTTGCGGCGGGAAACAGTTCGACATCCGGGGATTTTGATACTGATCAGTTGCAATCTGATCAAAAGGCTATAATCCTGCGAAATAGAGTGGAGCAAAATTGTGGCGAGGACGGAACCAGCAATGCACAACTGCATTTTGCCCCATTTGAACCAGCGATAGCCATCAACAGATCAAATGGCGCATTTTCGGAGTACGTTCATAACTTCGTAGTATTACTAACGAAAGGGTCCTGAGATTTGCGCCTAGTGTAGATTAATTACTCGCCGGTTATTGTACACTTTGAAGCAAGCATTGCTCTGTAATCTCATTTATTGTATACCCTTTCGGGAAATGTAAAGGCTGACTTCATATAAACTACAGCAGTCTTTGACAACCGAGCGGTCTTTTTCTTGGATTATTGTTGTGCGTTATTTTTGCCAGAATAAGTGTTCTGCCGTTTTCTTTCGTGGCGACCGTCAAGCAAAGGATATATCAAGAAACAATGGGCGTATCCAACTTGGAAGCAGATGGCGCGGGCCGCTACTACAGATACGACCCAGATGCCCAAAGCCGAAAGGGGAATCGTATCCCCTACCTGCCAGAATTCCCCATCATGCGAGCCCATTCCTTCCGAATGTATACGAATCTGCCGATTAGCATCCAGTTGCTACCAGAACTGGAAACATTAATGACAGACCGTCTCAATGCCGACACTGATTTAAAAGGAAAAGGTAGAGCAAAAAAATATGAATCCAACGTCACTGATTTTCTGCTGCAAATTGAACATTTAGCTGCAATAGCTATGTAATGCCTACTGACTTACAGTATTTTAACAGGATCCGTGCAAGTGCGTCTCTGGAACTTCGACCCGGAAGGGCTAGCTGTCAACTTCTTCGTCTACTTCAACACCGGCATATTTGAGGAGAAAGCCGTTCTCGATGGTCGGCTTTCCTACGCACAGACCATATACTCTAAGCTAGAAGGGCTTACCTTAGACAAAAGGCAATCGGATGGCGATTTCGTCGGGAATGTTTTTAAGCTCATCCGGGAGGATCCGACAGATCGCGTACTGCTAAGAGATATGAAAAAATATCTTTGTCAAACTAGCGTTGCTGTTATTCCACAGCCGTACTGCCCGGTAAGAGCAGAGTTTATTTTGCCCGTTGAACTTATGGAACCGACGTCTTCCCGCTACGACGTAGTTGTAAAGGAAGGTTATTACACATCGAAAGAAAAAATGTTGGTGAGTGAAAAGACTTAACACAAATTTATACCTGCTAACATGAACCTGAACTTCAAGAGAGTAGCGTGTAGAAGCTTCATGTTTGTTAGCTGAAAAACATGACTGTTCTTCTATCGGCTATCCCATATCGTAATATCTTATTCCGCAACCCAAGATTTGTTCTCAAGTGTTTTAAGGGGATCTGTAACAACCATTTACGGATTAATCACTAAGACTGTCTTACCACACTCAGTTTGATTTACTGTACACAGAATACCGATCGCGTTATGGCCGCTGTCCAACAAGCTTTTGCCGAAGCCAACCCCATAACGATAGATGACATCACACTGACCATCACTTTAAATGGACGCGACGACGACGTCCACACGGTTGAGGGGTGAGTAAAAGACCGACTTTATTATTGTGCACTAAAGACGTGACCATTGTTTTGCGGCTGGCGATGATTTCACTTGTATTTATCATATTGCAAGAACTTTCCGCCATAGATTTGGTATTTTTTGTGACTATCTCGTATATCCTGGCTCTTCTACAGGGACGATGTATCGCGGTTCAATTTCACCTTATCGTATCCAAAAATGAACACCGGTGATTACTGGAAGCTGTTTCGCTATCCAGCACAAGAGGTCCTCAACAAGTATCTGGATCGTGTAGGAGCTCGAATCGCCACAACTTGGACATACTCGATGCCTTTGACCGTTGACTTTCAGCTGTAATTTTCATGAGAACGAAGAGCAGTCGTGGGAATGAAATGGCGCGCAATAACAAGTGTTATGATGCAGTAATAAGTGATAACTGATAGTGAATAAAGAAAACTGTGCACTGGTATTTTACTAAACTTTAAATAAAGCCTATGCCGACTGTTAACAATAACACGGATATAAAAGTGGGATAAATCTGAGATTGGGTGAACTCCTATCATAAAATTCAGTTGTGTTGTTTAAAAGCAAGGCACCTTATCGTTAGATAAACGTTATGAATATTGCATTTTATACTGTGTGTTTAATGTAGGTATCTGTCTTTAATGCTTTACAGGTCTGTACTGTATTTTGTATTTATACTTCCCACTCCCAGAAATAGTGAGTTGGGCGTAACAACAGTGACTGAAAGATTAATTTTAATTGTAGGTATATGATACTGTAGATCATTGAAGTATTTGTACTTATCACGCAAACTGACCTGACGCAGTAATTTTAGCATTTGATGCAAACTGGATCCGTGAAAGTTTCTGAGGGCACAGAAAAATGCAAAGAAAACGGTATTACCGTTTTCTTTGCATTTTTCTTTACCGTTCACTTTGTATCCATTAATGGATACAAAGTGAACTACCGGAACTTTAATAAGTATCATTATGCGAGTACAAACTATGTATCAAAGAAAACGGCATTTATAACAGAAAAACTAGTGTAATTAGTACTCTGTAAAGTGAACTAGTGTAACTATTGACATAACAAAAAATCGCCAATCGTGCGCTAACCAACAAAGCAATTAGGTAATAGGTAGACAATCATATTATTTCATAATTTTTATTAGGTGAAGGCTCCGCATACCACCTTTATACCACCGTTGGCTCCTAGTACCACCTTTCATACCACCTTTGGCTCCTAATACCACCTTTTGCACACCACTTTTGACTCCGCATACCACCATTTAATTTTTAAAATTTTTAGAAGTGAATTTTTTAACATCAAGAAACAAGATGATAATCTTTCCGTTTACCGGCCGGATAAAGACGGCAACTTGAAGGCATTCAGTATCGCAACCGACGCTATGGAAAAACAGTACGAACACACACGGGAAATGTTTATGCGTACTGTTTGTATGGAAGCGTGTGCCCGTAATATCCGTACATAACGTTACGTTGCGAACATCGTACACCAAACACGGTATCCGAACATGGCTAGTGAAGTAATTTGAAAAGACCAGGATTTAACCATTCGGTTTTACCAGATGTCCTTATTAATTCATAATAATACCGCTGCAAGAAAAATTAAATGGTGGTATGCGGAGTCAAAAGTGGTGTGCAAAAGGTGGTACTAGGAGCCAACGGTGGTAAAAGGTGGTATGCGGAGCCTTCACCTTTTTATTATCGAAGCACGAACCCTCTGATTTAGACGGATTGCGTAGTATAACGTGTTTCAGTTGTATCTTCATTGGCACGAATCGCTATCTTTAGGAGTCCATTGCGCGATCGCCGGTGGGTTGTCGTTGGGAATCGTCGTCATATTTCCCTACAAAGGTCATTATAATTCCCGCACCCATATAAGCCTTTCATAAAATTTACGTACGGATGGGCGCTAACCTGCACGTCACAAATGCCCAGATAGCTGCCACTTTTCGTGTAGAATTCTTGCAGTAGTCGGACGTCCTCATCGTTCCACATGTGACTGCTGAAGTACTTTTGTACTTGTGGTTGTAGTTGCTGGACCATGAAGCGACGTACTGCAGGTAAATCACTACTTCCAATCAGCAGGATGCTAGCCACTTCCGGCGTTAGTTTAGGCCGGAAGATCTTACTGCGGGTATATATCAGGAAGCAAAATGGTCATTTCATCTAGCACGCACAGATCTACGATAAAAGTACCGGTTTTTTCGTGGTTGCGACAGTATTGCCAAGTAACCCGGTACACGGAATTGCGTTCCGCAAGTCTGCAGTGCGGACTTGGGGTAATAGTTGATGAACGCTTGGCATGTTTCTCCCGCAAAGTTTTCTCCGCCCTAAACCGGGATATAGCCTGTGGAAAATATTGTTCCGTTGTTGTCTAAGAACTTAACGTACAAACACTGGTTGAATGTCCTTTTGCGTGGTAAAATTGCACTCCACGACGAGCCGATCACCCTAAATAAAATTAATGGAACAAACATTATGCAGTCACGGTGAGATGTTGGTCTTTCTAGGCGCACTCAATAAACACAAGTCCGATGATGTGCATAATGTCACTTGTATAAGCGCGCGCACCGATCGTTACCGGAAGAAATTTCCTAAACGGAGTAACAGGTCGCATAGTTTGAAGAATGACATCATAATTAGAAACGGCATCGATGATCGGCAGTTCTCTGGAGCCTCGGAAGTGCCGTATAACGCCACTCAAACCTAGAAAACAATACCGATCACAACATTGAATAGTAATGACAATTAGTAACTAATTGCCACTTATATAAAGGCTACCTGCATTCCGCTACCGGCATGCTTTGCCTACCTCGTGTATGCATGTGAAAAACACTGGAGAAGATTGTAATGCCGTCTGTAGGAAGCTGTAATCATCACATTGATCATTCACAAAACCGCAAAACGCTTCCAGATAATATTATACGCACCACATGGGTACAGAAACTGGAGCAATGTGCTTGCACCGTGAAGGCTTTTTGTCCTGGAGGCAAGGTCATAGTAACTGCTCCAAAGATAAAATAGAATTAGAAATTAATTAAATACCATTTAAACAGAAGAGAGCTTCATTTACCCGTAGTGAAATAAAATGAGCTCATTCGTTAATGTCCAACTTGCTGTTATTTTACTGAGTTTATTTAATAAATGTAGCATTTCATATTATGTGATAGATAATCCGAAGACACGGATAAAGGAAAATTATTTTCGTACAATTTTCTTAAGTACTCACAATCCATACCAGTCACCCCGGCCATCAGTGTGCCCATGTCGTATTGTTGCAGTTGTTCGCTCAAGTGATATATTATTCCGGAGTCATCCGCAAACGCTGTAATATAACAAAAAGCACCTCTTGTTCCACATTCGGCGAAGAAATAATAACATAGAACGTACAGCGGCGCTCGGGATTATTGTAGTGCACCTGTAAGAGTAGGTACTTCCCCGACATTTCCGGTTCCCATGGTTGACCGGTCACTCTGGGATAGGAAGTGATGCTCTGAATTGTAACAGGGGCATTTAAAACGAACAAAAATTCAAATTACCAATAGAAAGTCAAAGAACGCTGAAACTGGTAAAGCGATGTAAATACGACGGTCAGGCTTTAGCATCGCATATCGGCAAATCATTAGCATTAAAACTAATGCGGTTGATCTAAGAGAAACTGCGTACCGCTTGGCCCATGACCCATGCCACCGTTATGACGGGGCAGTACTTCAAAATGAACGACACACCATCCGTGGGATTGCAACGAAATTTGCCCTTGATTAATTCCGGCGCATACTGAGGAATGTCATTACATGCATACACCAGTATCTGGCGAATATTTTCGGCATTTTGCTTGTCGATGTCGGGTTGGGTCTGCATGATCATGGCAGCAATAATCATGTTATGAAAAGTACACTTAATTTATCGAGATTATTGCATAACACAGCGCATAACATACTGCAACAGCGTGATACTTTTTCTCCAGTTTCGGCACCGTATGTAGCGCGCACCAGGACACCGAGTCCGTATCGTTCGTCACAACGACCTGCAGAAAAGTATTTTTTCTTTTAGTCACAATATCTGGGACGCGTGGCAGCAATCGAGATGCGTACCATCCTGTGTAAAGCAAAGCTTTAAAAGCCCAGTAAACTAAGTTGTATATTTATTGTGAAAACTCGTGCTCAAGATAGCCAAACGCTTGCAAACCGCACCAAGACACTATCCGCGCATCGTTTTTTCGTAGACGCATTTTACAATGTGTCTTACATAGCAAGCTTACGCAAGTATCACTCGATTGGTGTTAGATATTGCAGCCGGTACCTAACTCACATTTCCAATGCTGAAGAGCATCTTTTTGGTCTCTTCGCTGTGAAGCTTGGTAGCTGTTTCATGATCTGCTTGCCGATCGCCCTCGTCGGCTTTACTTTGTGCAACAAAATTAATGCTGGCCATACCACGGAAAGTGTGGTAAGGCACAAGCGACGTAGGACTTGTCAGCGGCTGGCTGTGTAGACTGTATATAACATACTGCGCAACATCCTGTACAGAAGGCGAAATATGCAATATTTACACTTTTACAGCAATGGTGACCGACCTACAACTGTATCACAAAATTACCCGAAAGGACCGGTCAGCCTCGTCACACGTTATCAACCAACGCGCTGCTCGGATACTCGTGTATGTTCCATTTTTGTATCCAGAGATTTTCTGCCAGTCTTGTTGGGCATCCAAACTTAAATTCACCGCCATTTGGGCCGGGTTGGTTTGTAAATAACGGTCCTAAATGCAACACCTTGGCAGTCTGAAACTGGTGTCACCTGCAACTTTAAGTTTGGTTATCTTTACTTGAACAATAACTTCCAAAGTCAAATCATCGACGTATCCAAACAGCACATCCGATTGGTCCATGCCGCCGTCGGGTGACAGTCCCATGGCCAGCCAGCCGTGCGTCGGATATGACAGTTGCACTTCAATGTGTGACTCGTTCGTGCCCCAGCTGATCTCCAACGGTTGGTCGGGGGCGGGGCCTTGGAACCGGCGGACACTGGATAGCTCAATGCTGTGGTTACCATAAAGCAGCAAGAGGAACACCCAACAAGATAACGTTCCGCTTTGCATATTTGTACATACAAATTTTTGCCTGCAACCCAAAAACAGTAGCAGCAGCGGTGGTGATGAAGAAAATATTGCTGAAATAAAACTGAAATGCATGTGAGCCATCCGTTCTTTCACGTGCGCTAAATAAAATTGGTTTAATTGTAATGCCTGAGGATAAAAATTTGGTAAATCAATGCCTGAGCTTACGGCCACGCGTTGTTGTTGCCTTGGTTGGTGTGCACCATGTTCGTAACTTACATAAGCCCTTTTGTGCTAATTAAACGTTGTTATCTAAAAGGCGCGCAAATGCAGCTGTCATACAAATAATTATTATGAGTACTGTCAGATGAAAATCGTGCAATAATCCATTACGCCAGACAATCTACTCGTACGTTGGGCTTTTATTCTTTTGGGATCCCATTCAGTCAAAAATTTTTTAATGACCTTAATTTCTTAGAGAATGTTATCGGTTCGTTGTGGAAGAAACTAGACTAAAAATTACCGCCGCTCAGTTAAGCCCAACGAGTCTATAAATCAACTGTTCGCTTAAATTTGGAAAATTTATTATAATACGTACAGTTGCAGCGGTAAAACTAGACAAATTCTCAAGTTCATGGTTTATCTCAGCCTGCAGCTGTAATAACCTTAACGCACAAAAAACTAGAGTAAAACTACAATGTTTTCATTGGTACACGGATGTTAGGTTATTAGCGTAAAAAAGGTCACAAGAATACTTACACAACGACCAAGCAAAAAATATTTTTAATTAATATTTTGCGAAAGCGCGTACTTGAAGAAAGTTTTTTGATGAGTTTCGCTCTTTTTATTTAACATCTTGCAATGATCTGCGAAGGTTTTCAAAGAGATTTATGGAAAGTAGTTGAAGAACAGTCAGTCCGGAAGGAGCGCTTTTCACAAAAGAAGTTAGAGATCTGAAAAATAGTTATGCCGCAAGCAGCCATCACTGTCTCCACTAAAATTGCATCACAGACCACTTGGTTGTTCACATCTTCCGCAAATGTGACATGGAAAATGATTTATCCGCACTTATAAGAAAATATCGCAGCATTTGGGAACCACTAGGGTAGGCAGTTAATTATGGTCTTCCACATGGATTGCTACCCTTCAGAAGTGATTACGTTATAATGAGTTTGAAGCTGTTAACTGATTAAACACTGTATGTGGCAAGCGCATTCGCTGTATTAATGTATGCAACCAGATGTTCGGCGTGGTAACTCACGCATAATAGTATAATACGGGTAGAAAGATGTTTGAAAAGTAGAAGGTCAAAAAGTTGCAGGCTCTTAAAAATGCAGGTCACGCCCAAAACTTTTGCAGTTATGAGTTATGACTAAGTAACTCAAGAGTTTATTCCGTGGACCATTCAAAGGCCATCTGTCTTACAGGACATGGTGCATTTTGACTACAGAGGAACAGCTTAAACTGGGAAACAGAATGATATAGGTAAGTTCTCTCGTTCCCCGTGTATACTGGAGTTTTAGCAATCTTTTTTACTTTATTCTGACTACTAAGCATTTGAAGCAATTGACAATACGCACCATAACAATAGCACCATGTTTGTCTGACCAATGATTTTGATGGCATCTATGCCGCTGATTCAATCCGAAAGGCACATCAAAGCTGTAAATTCCATTGTACATCCATACGCAAATGATACGAGAATGTACCGACTAAGCCAACCAGGTGCGTATCATGTATTCTTTCGATTGAGCGTTATAATTATCTGATGCCGTTATTCAGTTATGTCTTATTCGTATCATGCACACAACAGTTTTTAAATAAAATTTAAGTCTTAAGTTCGTTTTTTTCTTACAGTACTTTGTAGGTGTCAGTGAAACATTTGAAGCAACGATGAGTCTCTGCTCAAACATCATACAAGATGGCACTGACAGCACGACCTTGGAAATATTTCGGCGTATGGAAGCTTTCATTCTGCGCGGATACGAATCGATTGCGTTTTACGCGCGCTTTAAGCGTGATCTCCTGATAACGAACTTCAGAAAGTTCTTAAATATCCCAAAATATATCGGCATGCACCGGATCGCATTACCTCAAACGAACCTTAGCGTTGCGGCGTTGGAAGAAGCTCTGACGTACGCTTGGTCACCCAGTTTCGGTAAATTAATTTTCATAATGCAGCAGTAAAATGTGCATGCGCTCTTCACTCCGCTGCAATTAGCACCACCAAATAAAATACGGGACAACGGTGCTCTTCGTATTCCTACCCGAAAGAAGTAACTGGACTGCGAAGCGCGTTAAAATCATAAAGCTGGGAGACACATGGGATTTTTCCTCTAGCAATGGGTAAATTGCAAATCGGCACTTATTATTATCACATCAACAGATTCAACTGGTTCCATTACCATAAACATTTTGCTGTAATTTGAAGGTCACCTCTAACATCAGTTGTGTACATTCTGCCTGTGGATAATCTACCGCTAAACAACGATGTTAGACCCCTGGCTCAGAACGTTTCTTCCCTCGCCCTGCCAAAAATCATACCTCCTTCCACCAAAATGTTCTGGCAGCGGCTAGGAGAAAAAAGCTTAGATCCGCCCACTGGAAAAATCTTTCGTAACGCCGCCCCTTATCGAACTCAGTATTCCACGTACTATCTATCGGAGAACAGTTCAGCGACCGTGCATTTTGATATTGACCAATTGCACTCTGATCTGAACGCGTTGATTGTGCAAGGTAGAAAGCGAGAGAACTGCGGCGAGGATGGAATCAATGACGTCCAGCCACATTTTGCAAGATTTGAACCGGGGCAATAGTCACCAACCGATCTGCTGGCAGCTTTTCTGAGTAAGCTATTAACTGTAAGTAGTACATTGGGCTCCTACTGTCAGCATACATTGAGTTGGTTCGCGGTTCAATTTGAAAATACAGTATTTAGGTAGTACATTTATTAGAAAGCTCGGTCAGTACTTAAGTAATTGCTAATCAGTAGCCTTTACATTTATTCTTGTTGCTTCTGGCAAGATATCAGTGTTTATTCCATTAGAATTAGTGTTCTGCCGTTTTCCTTCGTGGCGACCGTGAAGGGCAAAATGTACGTCGATAGACTGGACGAATCAAATCTGGAAAATTACACTAACCGATACTATCAGTTCCAACCGGACCCGAGTCTTCGCAGTCGAGCACGATCCCGTATCCCGTATCTGCCGGAATACCCAATGAATCGACTTTATTCCTTTCGAATGTACCTGGACCGCCCGATGAGTATCCAGCTGTTACCAGAGCTGGAAAAGTTGATGACAGAGCGTCTCAACGACAAAACCCTCATGGGAAAAGGTACATGAATATATATATTATGTTATGTTATTTAAACTGTGCACTGTGCAGTAACTCCGCAAACTCCAACACTGGCTGTCTGACCGGCGCACTATTACCACAAGAAAAGTGCAGGTGCGTCTTTGGAACTTCGATCCGGATGGGTTGACCATTAACTTTTTTGTTTTTACTTCACTTACCGCCCATGAGAAGAGATGTTGGTTCTCGATGGTCGTTTGTCGTACGCGCAGGCCATATTATAGCGACTGTGGTTAAATTCAAATAATTAGAACTTTATTTGATTGGTCAGTCTGTGTGGATTGATGAGTCACAGCTGGCTAGTGTGTTAACGGTGTTTAACGGTGTGATGTGAAATGGGAAATTGGACGCTGATCAGTCGGTGATGGAGTAACTTCCTAAATTTGAATAAATTGGTCCATGGACATTCTGTCGTTCGTTCGGTCGAAATAACCTCTCGTTCTTCCACCTAATCACGCAGCATTCTTCCCGGAAAACAGTAAGACCATTTCCTGTTCAAAAAACTTCCTAATTGCGAACAATTAGACCACCAACATCGGTCCTTTTAGCGGCGTGGCGCGGCGTGTAGCCAACCCACAGTAAACGGGAGCACACCGTCAGCCTTCCGTTGTATGGCGCTTCCTGACTCAAGGGATCGCAAAGAGCCCCCATCAGCTCCTAACGTAGAAGAACAGTGGAAAGTAGTGCAGAATCGTGGTGCGAAGCGTATGCGAGCTGGAATAGCGGACGTAGAGCGAAGTGCATCAGAGCATCAAGAGTACCTCGGATCCGAAGCCATAGCGTACAGAATCTCGTGGTCGGATTACAAGTGGTGGAGACAGCAGGAGCAGACACGTAAGGGTAAGCACCATTATCCCAAAGTTTATAATCGTAGAGATTGTGAGGTTTTGAGGCAGATTTTATGTGTGAAAACCGACGCATTGGAAAGACATTTTACTCGTATTGAGGACTGACGTTTTAACGTAGTGCAGTATCCTGTGTGTGTCCATACTCGTATGGTTTAATTCTGATACAATCGTATGAAGTTTTATGACAATTTCTGGTTTGAATTCGTATGAAATCCATCTGAAAATTTTGAGAACGGCCGTGTTTTATGGACGATTTGTAGAAGAGCAGAATTTTCGTTTCTCGTGAGGATTTTCCGAAACGTGCCTAGACGTGCAAGATTTGCATGTAAGCTTGAGATTGTAAATCGTGATAAGTGAGCGTCGGCATGTCGACCACTGAACCGACAGCGCGAGGCAGCGCCGATAGAACAAAAGACGAGGAACTGGAAGCAGAGCGCAGACAGATCGTAGAGTTGTTGACTCAAGTGAAAAGGGCGAAAGTTAACGAAATTGCCAGTAAAATTAATGCAGTATTAAAAGTAACGATGAATAATAATGAAGCTGTGGAGCATATTGCCAATTACTGTATTCAGACTGGAATTTCGTATGAAGATCTAAAGACAACTGCAGACATTAAGGAATCGGATTATTGGCGTAGAAGTAAAAAGCCTGAAGAAGCAGGAAACATACTGGGCACTGAACCTACAAGTGATAATGTGCAGTCAGAGTGTGATCGTATTGCGAATCAACTTAGAAGTAATTTAGCGGACGCAGATCTGGCAGCAGTTTCGAAACTACTTAAAATTAAAGATGCAGAGATAGCAGAAAATTTTAGTGATTTGCAAAATCGTTTAATACGATTGGAAAGAGAAAATCTGCACTTGAGAAATCGGACTATCAACGTAGAAGATGAAGAAACTGAAGTACATAGTAATGCAGCTGATAATGTAGATAATTATGAACCAGTTAAAAATGAACGTACTCAGACTGAAGAAAATATCGCCAGTTCGCAGACCGTAACGAATACAGATATTAATTCGTTAATTTCGGCATTAAATTCGTATGTTATTAATAACAACAGCAGAAACGTAACAAAAGACCATACAATTGAGAAATTTAAAAATAAGTCGAATTACAGCATAAAAGCATTTTTCCAGCAGTTTGACCGGGTAGCGGATAATTTAAGCTGGTCATCAGCAAAGCGTATCAGTATGTTACCAACGTATTTGGAAGAAGGTCCGCGTAAATTTTTCGAAAGTATGTGGTCAACGAATAGCAGAAAATCATATGCGGAATGGAAGCATATCATGTGTTTACGTTATCTGCCGGAAGACTATAAGCAAGTAAAGCGTATGGAGCTGGCACAGAAAACCTTAAAGCCTGGTGAAAATGTAGAGGAATTCTTCGATGAAATGTTGGACTTAATGCAGGAAATTAATCCAAATATGGCGGAAGAGGATAAGATTGCTGAAATACGCAGAGCTATTGACAGTAACGTCGAGTATCGTAAGCTCCTAGCGGTCGCTAAAGTGAATACAATTCCGGAAATGCGTAGAGTTTTAAGTAACTTGGCACGTATTGACCAGTCGGAAACGAAAGAAACTATGCAAGCGAGTACGGCACAGGCAGTTAATGCGTATGAATACCGGCGAGACCGAAGTAGATCTTTTGACAAATTTAGATCTTTTCGGGAACGTAGTGGATCTCGCGATCGTAATGATTTCCGTAACAATCAGTACAGTAATAACCGATATAGTAATAATAGCAGGAATACGTATGCAAATCGGGATATCCGTACTGATAATCGTTATAATAATAACCGCGATACTCGTAATGATTTTCGTTATGGCAATCGCGATTCACGTACGTATGAGAATCGTGGCAGAAATGACAGATGGAACCGGGATGAGCGAGGACGCAGTGGTAGTCGCGATCGTGGTGACCGATTTCGCCCTGATTTCTCCCGTGGTCGTAGTGGAAGTCGAGATCGTGATGTGAATCGCAACAGAGAACGTAATGATAATCGTAGATTTTCTCGTTCTCGTAGCCCTGGACAACGTGATTTGCCTATTACGCAGTGGAAATTCAGTCGTAATGAAATCGATTTCTCATCGTACAGACTAAATAATGGATTGTACTTTTGTCCTAAGTGCTTCGATTATCGGCATGGGTTTCGTATGTGTCCTTTCATTAAGAGTCGTAGAGATTTAGAATCTATATTGCCAAAATGTCCTGAAGATAAGAAGCGAGAACTACAGCGAGCGTATGAAGATGAAGTAGAAAAGGGAAATCAGAACGATAACTTCTGGGTGTCAGAAGAGGGAAAAGACTGTCGCCATACGTAAACGGAGGTCCGTATGGCCGCGTGGATAGAAAGCCTCCTGTAGACCGTATTGTATCATTGAGTGGCACCGTACCATTGAAGCGTAGTGAGCTGAGTACTAACTTACATGGCGGACCTGCATCCTGTAAACCCGCAAAGGTAAGCGTTGTAATTAACGGACAGGAAGTAGAGGCACTGATAGATACAGGTGCGAGTACAAGCATAATGAGCTATCCTGTGATGTTAGATCTTAAACTGCAACGTATTGAAGCACCGGAAGGGCAGCAGCTAAGATTTACCACCATAAGTAATGATGTGAAAGAAAGTAGACCGTGCTACACCGAATGTGAAATTATTATGGGTCAACATAAATTCAAGCAGGACTTTTGGTTATTAAGTACTGCACCACAAGAATTTTGCATACTCGGAAATGATTTTATTAAGCGTGAAGGCGTAGTGATCAATACTCAGAAAGGTTACATATCATTTGAAGCGTATGAATCTGTACGTGAAATTTCGAAATTAATTGCTAGTATCGATACAGATATGAAATCAAAAGCGGAGTGCGTAGAGTGCATAATGGAACAATATTATGCAAATAATCGTATTAAATACGTAACTGAAGAAAATTATGCATTCAGATTTGAGATTGAAAATAAAAGCACAGATTTCGTACATAAAAAGTATGAAGACCGGTACTTACAGAAACAGTGCGTATCAGATACGCAAGATATTAAGAGTAATTTTAATTACGTAACGAAAACACAAGCAAGAGTGCAACGTATGCAGAATAAAATTGAAGAAGAAGAATTACAGACTACTAGTACAGTAGTACTAGATAATCCCATCGTCGTGCAGACAGTAGCTAGTACAGATAAATCAGTACAGTGTGAAGTACACAGCACCAATGAAGTACGTAGTGAGACTGACGTAATCGATGAAGCAGTTAATGTTGCAACTGATGCGAGTGGAGAATATGACTGGAATTGCACGCGAATTAAATTGAGTAATAATACTCATATTAAACCGAAAACTGGTGTACTTCTAGAAGTGAATGTACCTGATCAGTACACAGGTAATATGAGAATTTTTCCTGAAGGTACCTTACTGTTTAACCATCACGTATCGGTCGGTAACAGTATCGTACAAGTGGAGGATGGTAAAACAGCAGTACTAATCACTAACTTCTCTGATCGGGCTATACGTTTACGTAAAGGTCTTATGGTTGGTGTTGCAGAAATTATGGAAGAAGGTGAAGTGGTCGCAGAGAATGTATTCAGTTCTACAGCTGTCGTAGAAGAGACAGATCATGGAGTTAAAGTTAACGTATTGGATCAAATTAGTGAGATGAAATTTAACCCTAAATTAACCAACGATCAGCGTAAACGTCTGGTTAATTTATTCGTAAAGCATCATGCAGTATTCCCCTGTGAGAATCGTAAATTAGGCGAATGTTCAGAAGTAACGCATGAGATAGAAACAGGCGATCATCCGCCAATTAAGAAACTACCGTATCGTACTTCTTATGCGCAACGTATGATTATTAAGCAGCAGGTAGATGAAATGGAAAATAATGGTGTAATTCGCAAATCAACTTCACCATGGAGTTTTCCTGTCGTACTCGTTAAGAAGGCAGATCCAAATGCAGTACCGAGATTATGCATTGATTTTAGAGAGTTAAATAAGATATATCATAAATCGGAGTGGCCGTTACCAAACGTAGAGGATGCCGTAAATAGCTTTGGAAACTCAAAGTACTTTACTAGCCTGGACTTCAATAGCGGATTTTGGCAAATTCGTATGGCAGAGCGAGATGTTAAAAAATGCTCATTCGTGACCCAAGACGGTCAATTTGAATTCCTACGTATGCCTTTTGGTTTAGCGGGAGCAACCGCTACTTTCCAAAAAGCAATCGACAGCATACTTTCACATTTAAAGTGGAAGGGTGTCGTATGTTACGTAGATGATATCCTAATAGGCGGAGCAACATTTGACGAACACATGGAATTACTGGATAGCGTATTAGCTGCAGTAGCGAAGGCAGGATTCACAGTATCTCCTAAGAAATGTGAGATTGCGTATGACGAAATTAAATTTCTAGGATACTTAATCAGTAGAGACGGACTAAAGCCAGATAAAAGTAAAGTGGATGCGATCGCAAAATTACCAGTACCCGATAGCGTTAAAGCCGTCCGATCGTTTATCGGAGCATTAACGTATTATCGTGGTTTTATAGAAAATTTCTCTACGTATGCCCAACCGTTACTAAAACTAACTCGTAAGGATGAGCCGTTTATGTGGGGAGTAGAGCAGCAACAAGCGTATGACTATTTAAAAACAGTCCTTATGAGCGTACCGGTATTAAAACCTTTTGATTATAAATTGCAGACTCAGCTGAAAACAGATGCTTCCGACATAGGAGTAGGTGCAATATTAGAGCAAAAACACAGCGACGGATGGCACGTCGTGTGTTTCGCATCGCGTATGCTGGACCAACACCAGGTCAATTACTCCGTATCTGAAAAGGAACTATTTGCGATAGTGTTCGCATGTAAAAAGTTCCGTCATTACTTAATGGGACTGAAATTTACCATAATCACAGATCATAGCGCACTACAGTACTTGCTAAATTTAAAAGAACCGCACGGGCGCTTAGCGAGATGGGCACTGATGCTGCAAGAGTACGAGTATGTAATTACGTATCGTCGTGGTAAAGCACATCAAGATGCCGATCATCTCAGCAGATATAGCGTAAAAAAGTCTTGTGGAGAAGAGGAATATCAGATTCCTATGTATCATTCGATTATGGATAATAAGGCAGACGAATTATTAATTAAAGAACAACGTACAGATATATACTGTAGTAACATAATTATGTTACTTACAGATAAAAAGGCTTATGAGAGAGCGACGAAGCGTAAACAGAAGCGATTAGAAATGTTCAGGATAGTAGATGAAATTCTGATGAAAAAGGCGTGCAGAAAAGGCAAGAACTTATTGTTGTACTGTATTCCCAGTACTATGCGTGCTGACATACTATACGTAATGCACGACAGTCCGAGTGGTGGACATGTTGGTTTACAACGTACATTAGAGCGTGTACTTGAACGGTATTATTGGCCAAGAATGTTGCATTATGTGCGTAATTATGTAGAAGCGTGTGAACATTGTCAGAAGCGCAATCCGATTAATATACCTCCGACGGCGTATTTACAACAGTTAAAATCGTATGATAAGTTGGAATGTTGGTCAATAGACATATTGGGACCATTCCATGAAACTGCAGAAGGTTTTAAACATATTATTGTTGCTGTGGAAAACACGAGTAGATTTGTCGTATGTGCAGCAGTGAAAACTACGAATGCGAAAGAGACCGCAGAATTTATTTTAAAGGAGATTATTTTAAAATTTGGTCCTCCAAAGCATTTGACGACAGATCGTGGTTCGAATTTTATCAGCAAAATCGTACGAGAATTGAATCGTATTATGCAAGTTCAGCATAGATTTACGACGTCTTATCATCCGCAGTCGAATGTCAAAGTAGAGCGAATGAATCGTTTTATTGCTGAGAAATTAACTGCATACGTAAACAAGATGCAAAATGACTGGACAAATTACATAGATTTTATTACGTATGCGTATAACAGTACAGTACATAGCGTTACTGGATATGCACCATCGTACTTAATGTTTGGTGTGCAGCCGCTCAGTACAGTAGACACGTTATTCAAGGAAATTAAGTCGGAAAATACTGATAACGTAACAGTAAAGCAGTATTTTGACAAAATGTTCAGAGCGTTACAAATTGCGACGGAATTTTCAAAAATATTGACTGACCGTATGCATGAAAAGAATGCGGAGAATTATGATAGAAATCGTGAAGATAGTACGTACAAAGTAGGTGATTACGTATGGGTGAAAGATGAGCAGCGTACAGTTGGCAGTACTGAAAAATTACAGTACTTGTATAAAGGACCGTACAGAATTTTAGAGATTACAGACGTAGTTAACGTCAAATTGAAGTCAATGGATAAATCAAGTCGTAGTCGTCAGATAATTACTGTACATATGGATAAATTAAAATCGTATAAAGAATACGATCCGGATGTATTAGATAGCAAAAATGACTTTATCAGACGTAGAAGTGAGCGTATAGCTACTAAAACAGATAACGCAAATAATAAGCCGACGATAGTTTCGTCCGTCAAGAATACTCGTATAGTGTCTGCGAAACCTTGTCCAGTAATTCATAAGAAAATGAAATGAAATACTCGTAGTAAACTTACTCCAGTACGTATTGTGCATCTGTACAAAGTATGTTTTGTTTCTTAACAGAAATGGAGCGAAATAATGACGACACTGCAGAAGAGCGCCTGCGTCGTATGGAGCAGATGGCACGGGAGCGTAAGGATGCTGATGCTTTGAATCTCCAACGAGAACGTGAACAACGTGAACGTGACCAACAAGAACGTGAGCGGGTGCAACGTGCAGAGCGTGAGCGGGAAAGACAGCAGTGGCGTGCGGAAGACAAGGAGAAGCGCGATAAATGGCGTCGTGAAGTAGAAGAGCGTAGTGAGAAGTTGCGACAAATTAAAGCTTATGGAGATCAGCTTGAAATAGAAATAGCCGAAGAACGTCTCCGTGGTGCGCGTAAGGAAGTAGATCGTCTGACAGAGTCTATTTCGTGGAGTGAAGAGGAGGAAGCTCGGGATCGGGAAAAGTATCGCAGAGAGCTCGAATCCCAGCGTCGACAACAGCGTATGAGTGGTCAGCGTCAGCAGCAGAATAGTATGCCACCAGCGTCGCACGTGGATCGTGGTGATGATGAGGAGCGGGACAATATGCCATTCATCATGATGACGCCGGTGTATCGTAATGAACCTGTGGAGCATAATGAGCCAGAGCAGCGTAGAGCACATCCTCCGATTACTTTCAAGGATGGACGCGAAGCCACGGTTAACTCACGTATGATGCGTTCCGATCCGCGAGAGCAGACACAGCAACGTACCGCAGATCGTAATGTATGTTATTCTGATGAACAGAAGTATGTTGAGTCAGATACTTATTTTAAATCGTATGTGCAGATGGAAAACCGGACAATGGCACAGCGTGTCGCGGAAAGTGGACCAGTGCAGTCAATGCACAATCAGCAGCAGCGTATGACCCAGCAAAATCCACAGCGTATGCTGCAGCCAAATCAGCAGCAAGCGGACATTGCGCGTAGACGCCAGGGAGAAGCTGTCCTGAAGAACGTAAAGTACCGTATCCAACCGGGTGTACCTGGGAATTTGCCGATTCATCCATTCATGAGTATGGAAAAACGTCTCCGTAAAGAGCAGTATGGTGTCGTGATGGCAGATTTGAATCGCATGGCGGATGGACTTAACACACTGGCGCAGAGCGAACAGAATCCAGACAAAGCGGAAACTTGTAGAGCGGAACGATGGCACGTGTTAGAGTTGAAGACATTTTTGGAGTTATTGCGAAGTAATGAAGCGGAAAATAAGAAGCGATTCGTAACGTATCCAGAGCCTATAAAGACGTCACTCAGTCCAAAGTATGTGGAGACTTGGTTCTATGATCGTTTCGCTGCGACTTCGTGGATCACGTATGAATCCCAGAAGGACGGTACGACTCGTTGGGAGAATCGTTATGGACAGGTGTTTAAACTTATTCAGGGACGATTCCGACGTAGTGAAGAGCCGCCTTTGTACTTTAATCCGAACCGATTCTTCCCGGATGACATTGCCTTTTGGTCGGGAGACTGTATGTGGGATGGAACATATGACGAAGTGAGCCGTGAATATGTTTTGCGTATGTATCGTGAGCTGGACCGTATGCGACAACAGTGGTATGCAGATCGCCGCAGACAGTATGCTTCGATTGACATGTGGAGCTGCGGACATCACATTGAAATGGAACGTGACATTCATAAGATTGGAGAACGTATTGTGAAAGAGTTACCAGCGGACGTACAGCGTAGTCAGAGCGAAGAGCGGATTCGTAGTGGTGATCTCGATGAGCTGGCACGATTACGAGCGGAAACAGAGAAGTACCAGCAGGAGATCAAACGTATGCAAGAAAAGCAAAAGCAGGAAGAAGCAGAGAAACGGCAGCTGGAGGATGATCTGAAGGTGATGATGGATCAGCGTAAGAAAGAGAAAGAGGAATGGCGCGAGGAGCGACGTAACGGACAGAATGGCAAGGACGAAGATTCTGAAGCGGACAAGTGAAGTGTCGGACAGGCATGGACGGAATGGAATTCGGTAATTTCCATGGATTTTTACTAATAATTTGCTCATTTCTGTTTGCTGGAATAACAGTATTTGATTTTGTAATCTCTTTTTTGTGTCTTGGTTAATTCACTAATTAACCGCTTACGGCGGGGATATAGCGACTGTGGTTAAATTCAAATAATTAGAACTTTATTTGATTGGTCAGTCTGTGTGGATTGATGAGTCACAGCTGGCTAGTGTGTTAACGGTGTTTAACGGTGTGATGTGAAATGGGAAATTGGACGCTGATCAGTCGGTGATGGAGTAACTTCCTAAATTTGAATAAATTGGTCCATGGACATTCTGTCGTTCGTTCGGTCGAAATAACCTCTCGTTCTTCCACCTAATCACGCAGCATTCTTCCCGGAAAACAGTAAGACCATTTCCTGTTCAAAAAACTTCCTAATTGCGAACAATTAGACCACCAACATCGGTCCTTTTAGCGGCGTGGCGCGGCGTGTAGCCAACCCACAGTAAACGGGAGCACACCGTCAGCCTTCCGTTGTAATATACTCTAAATTGGCAGGGCTGACCTTAGACACGAAGCTATCGGACGGCGACTCTCCTAGGAACGTCTTTACGCTGGTCAAACAT
The DNA here is from genome assembly GCF_019649055.1 of Paramacrobiotus metropolitanus. NCBI lineage: Eukaryota > Metazoa > Tardigrada > Eutardigrada > Parachela > Macrobiotidae > Paramacrobiotus > Paramacrobiotus metropolitanus. Next base: position 862,467 of record NW_026570256.1, on the reverse strand, counting down.
GCTCCTCCTGATCGAGCGCTACTCCAGGAATCTATTATGCGCGCTTGTCAAGAGGAATCCTTTGGCTTTCCGAAATCTTTCTGTCCGGTGACAGAAGAATTTATTTTGACCGTTGAGATGACTGGAGCTATGTCTTCACGTTTCGATTTAATTGAAAGAGAAGTTACTATATCGATACAGCAAAAATGTTGGTAAGTAGGGCACTCACGATTGTAACGAAAATGCTGAACGGAAGCTCGGCGTTTGCAACTCCGATATTGTTATTAATACTACCTAGCCGGAAATTTAGTTTGACCTACAGAATTCGGACCGAATCATATCAGCAGTGCAACAGGCTTTTGACGATGCCAATCCCGTTACGATGAATGACATAACACTGACCATCACTTTAAGGGAACGAGATGACGACGTGCACACGGTTGAGGGGTTAGTACAGATCGGAATAATTGTTAGCATTAATTACAATGTGAACCGCAGAATTCGTCAATCACTTTGCAGCCGGCAAAAAATAATGACACGAATTCTAATCCTCCAAATATTCCCCAGAACTTTGGTAGTAAGAACTATATTCCTCGTCAATTAATTACAGAAATGATGCAGCACGGTTTAATTTCTCGATGTCGTACCCGGAAATGCATACCGGCATCTACTGGAAATTATGACGCTATCCAACGCTGGACGGAATCAACGCGTTCCTTTTCCGTGCAGGAGCAAAAATCGCCACCACATGGACATATTTAATGCCTTGGACCGTTGACTATCAACTATAATTTCTCTAAAATAAAAGGCGCCGTCTTGCCACCGATGTCGTCCTTTTGCTGTTATCCGGATTTTCACTCAACAAAGTTAGGCGCCTGATTTCGTCTAAAACAACTTGGATAACACACTTAATTCTTGAAAAGAAATAATATGCGGCTTGTTTTCTTATAAGTAACTTATCGCTCTATCCAACACTTGATGTCATTAACAAGTTTCTTGACCGTGCAGGAGCACGAGTCGCCTCATCATTTTCTCCCCGGATATTTCCCTACTTGCTTTGACAGCTTCACACGCACGTCGAGTAGAAGTACTACCGAAGCTGTGTTGCCACAATATTACTTTAGATGCAGTGTCACAAAATTCTTGGTGCTTAGTAATATGAAACTATGAGTTGAGTGTTTTTCCTTGAATATACCCGTTGAAAACAATAAGAAAAGTTATTGTTCTTCCCTTTGCTTATACCGGTTTTGTAATATGAGAGCATCTTTGAATGAAAATTGTCTCTGACAAAAATCATAAGCCGTGAAAAAAAGTTACGGATAAAGCCTTTCAGTTAATTGTAAACTACAACCGTCTCCGCGCGCACAATCTAACAAACTATCGTCGTTTAAAAAGCGGCATGGGATTCGATCTTGAAAAAAGAGAACATAGCTACCAGCTACGTAAAAAATAATGTAATTGAGTTACTTGCACCAACAGTGCTATCTCCGGAGCAGTACAGGAATTTTCAACCTGCCGGTTGGAAAGTTGGAGATTTTCATACATACTATTTACTTACAACCGGGAATTACGTTATACACTATATGCTCCCCGACGTACATTACTGATGTTTCAAGTGCCGTATGGAGCGATACAAAGAGTGTTGTACGATTAGCCTTAACGATAAGCCATACGCCATGGAACCGACGATTGGCACAGCCACGTGCAGAAATAAGAACAACGGTTACTGATGCAGATAATCAGACAGACGGTTACTGATAATCAGTGTTACGATACGGTTACTGATGCGGTTACTGATAATCAGTGTTACGATAATGACGATAAAATGAAATAGATATTAAAGTAAAAAGTGAAAAGACAGCTTATTACACAGCAAGGGTTTCTTTGGCATCTTGCAGAAGACATAAAACCTCAAGTGCCGAACTCCGAGCTGCAGGTAATGGATTCAAACATCGACAAACAATTTCCATCAGATCCAACGGAGCTAACTCAGAAACACACGGAAGAAATCCATCGCCCAGTGCAATAACGTAAGGCCGTTCGCCAATTTTATCCCCAGCCTCCATTTTTTCCTCTTCTCGCTGAAGCCATCTCTCTTCATTACCAATAACGCGATCCAGTAAATCATGTATGACACATCCCAAACTCCATATGTCAGTCTTGCGTCCGGGTTCAGGCGCCCTTTCGGGACGCAACATATACTTCTGAAGCATTTCCGGTGACATGTAGCGCAGTGTGCCGCAGATGTTAAGAAGGTTGCTGAGGTCGAATGAAGTTGTAATGCTTGTATGGAGTTTCACAAGATCATCCAAATCACCAATAACCAGACTTTCCAGACCGTTATTGGCTTGTTTAAATAAAATATTTGCTGGTTTTAAATCTCCATGAATAATATGACAGTGGTGCAGGAAACTTATCCCTTTGGTGATTTCCTCGGCGTAGCGAAGTGCAATCGGTTTCTCGAGCAAAATTTTGTTTTCCTTCAGATTGCTCAGTTTTGTCCCCAAATCGCCACCTACGGACAACGACCGTTAATTAAGCGCGAGTAGCTGTACTGTGCATCGCCATCAGTGTACTGTACAATGTACATCTCGTAGTACGTAATTTGATGATTTCCAATGTGCTGCCCTTACAAGCTCATGCATACCGTTCTAACTTACCGGTATAGTAATCCATGACCAGCTCGATCGACGTTTTTCCTTGTATGGTCTTTATGATAATTTTATGGTAAACAGCCAGGTTTTCATGTTTAAGACGAACCAACGTTTGAAATCTCTGGCGCATTTCGACCGATACTTCATCTTTGTCCCCGCAATCGACAATTTTGACTGCCACATTATCTCCTTGCCCTCCATAATCATTGCGTACCGTGATTTCTCCCTTGTAGACCATACCAAAAGTTCCGCTTCCAATGAAATCACCTACTGTGAACTCGCATTCACCACCAAAAACTTCGCTTTTAGTTTCTTGGTTAGCATCTACTTCCATAATTTTGCACGCAGTAAGGGTACGCAGTTAATAAGGAAAACGCTTTTTCAAGGACGGAATACGTAAAACTTGAAACTTCATAAAATTAATGCATATTTATGGTCTGTGCGGCGTATACGCTACACCGTGGAGGCCCTACGGATACCGCTTACATCTCCGGTAAGTTATCTGATAAAGCGATGATGGCAGAAGGACGGTATCAGTAGCGAAGTCGTTATACAGACCATATTTCGATAACGTTAATTCTATTTCCAGTGATGGCTTCTGTTGGTTATCTTATGCAGACGATTGGCAATCGTTTAGTGTGCCTCCATGCGTAAGACCTATGAGCTCTTTTCACTATACGTAGAAGTATGTCAAACAAGACCTTAGTCGGATATTACGGGTGTTTATTGAACGAACACCCGCACGTCTAGAGTAGAACTGAAAGTCACGCTACTGAAAATTGTCATCTGCTGGATGCCTATGCAAGCGCAAGTTGCAGTCTTCACACGAAAGTTTCCCAGTTCACGACAAATTACTGCTCCGAAAGATCGGGAGAAAACAGAGTAGGAGAAAACGCAAACACCAAGAAAACGTCACCGCTTTTATGCAAACTTAAAGAAAAACCGTGGTATATGAGTAAATTAAACGCGCAAAATCGTCACTGCTGCTTTTTAGAAACATTTTCAGGTCAGTGTTAATCAGAATATTAACGTCCAGTAAGTCAGGCATGGGCCGTTCAGTTCCGGTTCCAGACTGATCTAAGACTGCGTTTGGCTCTTATTTTCCGCCTGAATGAGTTTCACCTGGTAGAAAATATAAAAGTAGAAGTTTAAGGTGTTAATTTGCCGAATAAAGGGAAAGTCACTATTTAAACAAAAAGAGTACAAGAAAAACCCAATACATCACAAAATTTCAATTCCAAAAAACTAAGAAATAATAGGAGTGTTAACGCCTAAAACGGAGACTAATTGGCATGTACCATTACAGCATATTGAGCCGAATGCCGACTGCCGTTGAATGTTGATCAATTTTGCTTACCTCCTCGATGTATTCCTCTTCCAGAATTACCATGTCCAATCCACAGCGCAGCAGGCCCTCTTCCATGACTCTGGCGCGGTCTATGTATCATACAAGAACAATCGTAAAAAAATATTATCACATCTAGGAAACCCAGCCGTCCGGAGCCAACTGGTTTTGTTATATGCATGATTTACTGTATAAATGCTACCGTTAGTATTTACCTGCACATGCCACGAAGTCCTGGTACATTTCCAGCATATCGATGCGCATCTCTTCAGCCTCCGGGATCTGTAAAGCACTGAGCGAAACAGCGGCACCGATGGCGCCGTGAAGCGCAGCTGTCGCCGTGCTCATCCACAAGGAGCGCTGAGTTGCCGCGCGATCAAACTCTACGACCGAAAATTTATTATGATTCAATATAAAATTATGCAAGCGACAGGGCCCAAACCAACTAGGCATGAGCAGAGTATCCGCGGTATAGGCACCTGTTGCGCGCTGTGGTGAACGAAAATGATATAAAATTCTAAAACCACCATCTCAGATCTACTATCTAGGGAACCAGGTCTCCCTGGTTTCCCTCGGTTACACAGGGCGCAAGAATACATCAGTAGACCAACCTTCCTGAACTCGCTGGCGCATCTTAGCAAAGTGGCGCTCTTGGTCGGCTGGAGACTGTTTAATGAGTTCTTCAACATCGGAACGAAATCGCCTGTGTGGCAGTGGTGCCAGGCTTTACGGCAGCTCGAGTCTCATTATGACGTGCCTTTACATCTGACAGGGAAGATTGTTCCGTAGCGAGTCTGGCACCGGCATTGTCCACGTACCCTATGGCAGAAGTCAGAATCAACAAGCAATGAACAACTGCGGACAGAAAAAATAAGAAACTCAGAGGTATGACATTTGGCTATGTCGCAGAAAAGTGATTTCGCGTGCCTGACTTGGCCCGCAGAAATTGTCAGCCAACTTACGGGAACCTGATGTAGCGCAGTCACGCAGAACAACAGCATGGGTTTTGACTTCGAGCATGAGACCGAACGCGCCACAGGGCTGGGAAAGGCTGCATGATGATGCCATGTTTGTGCTGGGTTTTCGCACCACACTAGATCGTACCGAAGATGATATAATCGCTGGTTGCAAAGTCTGGCCAAAGTCACAACAGCCTTCAAGAAAATCAGAGAAAAATTACTACTTAGTCTTAAACCGTAAAAACAGACTACGTTTTTTAACTGTTTTTAGGATTCAGGGAAACTTAAAATCGTTGCAAGTGCAGTAGTAGAAGCAACCATCGAAGACTAGAACCGCGGCCCAGGGGGCCGTGGCTCCCAGCAAAAAGAATAGTACGAAGCATAGTAATTAGTGTGCACATATGTACAGACGCCCCCCGCAAACCTGGCGGCGTCTCCTTTTTTTTCGAGGATGTTTGCAGAACCCATCAGTTCCCAGCTGAATGTGACATTAAGCGGCCACAGAAGCAATCCGGCGCAAACGCTGTTGCCAAGTCCTATCAGTAAGGGTTTGAATCCCATAACCCAAGAGGAGGTCATACTGCCCACCCGCTCCGTCACCTTTAATCGGCAGAGTCGAAAGCGTAGTTCCAGTGCGACTGCCGCTGGCTCGAGTCTGACTGGAAAGGAATCGGCTAAACGCTTGCGTACGCAGAAGACTATGGGTGATGCGGATTCAGCGCTAGTTTCCCTCAATGTCCAAAGTATCGGTAGCCGTTTACTATGTATGTACGTACCTGAAGGATCTTATGTTGTGAATCGCGCAACTGTAGCTCCGGTATAAGTGTTTGGCCGGGAAAAGCGGTGAACACGACATCGCAGTTTATTTCAGTTTTATTTATATTTTCCCACTTTTCTTTTATTAGGTCTGACTGGGAATATCGTGCCTAATGTGATGGTGCGATTGGAGAAAAGCATCAGTCCAAAGCGGCAAACTGCTGTGTTGTCAGCCCAAAAGATTCCAACGGATGGCATTCGCGTCTCCGAATTCATCCACACAATCCGCTCTTATTTCTAAGCTGGGAGAAGGAAACGGAAAGTTACGATTACTTTCGAGGGGTCTGACGGCTCCGCTCAAATTGTTTCCGTAGAAAATCGTCGGTGATCAATATTTTGTTGTTGCTATCGTACATATATGGAACGTTTCGTACCAAAGAAAAAAGTGGAGCGTTTTTTCCCTTCTTGCAGTCACTGTAGTCATCTGTAGACTACCTGTAGACACCCTGTAGACAATCTGTAGACAACCTGTATCCATCCTAAGAAACCAGATGTCTACAGTATGTCTACAGTGGTGTCTACGGGCTGTCTACAGTGCGTCTTCAGATGTATACAGCAGACCATCCTGCTGAACCTAAGAAGGCCTGCCTGTATACACCGGTAGACATCTGTAGACAACTTGTAGACACCCTGTAAACATCCAAAAAGCCTAAGAAAACGGTGACTAGAGATGTCTACAGACTACAGTGGTGTCTACGGGCTGTCTACAGATGACTACCGGTGTATACGGGCACAGTATCGAGATGAACCTGAGAAGGCCTGCCTGTATACAGCGGTAGACATCGGTAGACAACCTGTAGACACCGTTGAAGACACGCTGTATATATCCTAAGAAACCAGGAGACAACTGATAGGTCTACAGGGTGTCTACAGCATGTATACAGATGTCTACTGTGACTACAAGGAGCGAAAAAACGGTTCATTTTTTTTCTTTGGTACTAAACGTGCCACAGGTGCATATAAACCCGACACGTGAAGTACTGCGAGATGAACGGTAGAATTTAATAAAATATTCCGAGTGATACTACACTACCTACATTAGGTTCATTTATTGTGTATTAGAATAAAATTCGAATGTAAAAAAGATGTAAACGTACCGGGACCTTCCGTATATTTAGAATAACGATTTTTCTGTCGCATTTATTTTTTCTCGGTTGTTCTGTGTTCTCTCTGCACTTGAGTATTGTTCTTGCTGATTGCACTATCAAGTATTATCGTATTTACACGCACTAAATTGGAAATTTCCTTACATTTAATAAACCCGAATGTGAGAATTACATTCCAGAATTCACTCTCACCTCGTTAAGTTTTCGTTATTCGTTATGCAAAAACTGGTATCTGACTTAGACTAATTCTAGCAAACTGCTGGAAAACATTTCGGAGTTTATGACACATTACGAACGGGCAACGCGTAGGGATCAGGTGTAATAAAGTAGAAGAAAACAAACATCCGAGTGCAATCGCTTTTATGGAAACGTAAGAAAACCGCGGTACAATGTAATTAAAAATATGCAAAGGTCATCAGACTCGACACTGCTAGTTTTAAGAAACATTTTCAGGCCAGTGTCAATCGCAACGTAGAAACGTCCCGCAAGTCAGGCGTGGGCAGTTCAGTTCCGGTTCCAGACAGATCTAAGGCGGAGTTCGACTCGCATTTTCCGCCTGAATTAGCTTCACCTAGAAAGAAAAAAGTACAATAAACAAAGTGATTATTTGCCAACAAATAGGAAAGCTATTACATCTTTATAAAGAGAACGAGAAAAACCAATAAACGAAGAAAATCTTAACGATACACTGGACCAAGGCACGCTGCATTATCCACTGTGTAAGCCCAGAAATCAGTTTCTCTTTCACTTACCACCTCGACGTAATCCTGTTCCAGAAATACTTTGTCCAATCCACAGCGCAGCAGGTCCTCTTCCAGGAGTTTGGCGTCGTCTGTGTATTACACCAGAGTAATCGTAAAAGAAAGCAATATCCCGTGTTCACGCCTAACTTAACTTTCAAGGCTCAACAGATTCTGATATCGCTCATTATACGTTCTCGGCCGCTGTCAAGTCCTCTGCGACATGAAACGAAAATGTACAGTAACTCCTATTTAAATTTTCACCTGCACATGCCACGAAGTCCTGGTAGATCGCCAGCATATCGGCGCGGAGCTCTTCGGCCTGTAGGATCTGTAGAGCAGTGAGCGAAACGGCGGCACCGATTGCGCCGTGAAGCGCAGCTGTCGCCGTGCTCATCCACATGGAGCGCTGAGTTGCCGCGCTATTAAACTCTACGAAGGAAAAATTATATCAAAAATAACTATTTAACAATAGTGCAGTGGCTGCTCGCCGTAGTTGCGCCGTGCGCGTAGCAACATAGGACTGGCAATCTCGAAAAGACGGGGATTTTCAGACAGTTACACTTCGTTATATTTTAGTAAACATTTTCAGCTATCTGCTTATATACTATCACGTTGTGACGTTAGCATCACGATGTGACAAACAGATTCAACAAAACAAAAACCGATGAACCGTACTATGTGCTGAAGTGATGTAATGTACAAAAACTATACAACAAAAACCGATGAACCGTACTATGTGCTGAAGTGATGTAATGTAACGCGTGATTTTTAAGGTATTCTTCGATCTTACTATGTAAGAAAATGCAAGAAGTTTTCGTCATTCGCGCACAAAAATCTACATATAGAATATGAGGTGAAACTGCAAAATTACCGAGCGGATAGATGAAACCTAGCTGATAGATTACAATGCCCTAAACAGACTACCCCGCAAATGCTTCACCTGTTGCGCTGGTTCCCGGCTAACAAAAACTGGATCGAAAATTGTCAAAAATACCAGCACACGATCTACCATCCCGGGAACCAGGAGACTGGTTACCCTCGCCTCTGCAGACCACTGTACACCTCACGGCACCTACCATCCTGAACTCGCTGGCGCATATCATTGAAGTGGCGGTCTTGGTCGGCTGCGGACTGCTTGACGAGCTCCTGCACATCGGGACGAAATCGCAGCGTAGCTAGGGTGCCAGCCCGTACGGCAGTTCGAGTTTCGTTACAGTATGCCTTCATCTCTGCCAGGTAGGACTGTTCCGTTGTCAGTTTGGCGCGGGTGTTGCGTACGTACTCTGCAGAAAAATCACCAGCAAACCATACATGAATGAGAACAGACAAATGTATGTAGAACGCTTGCCATGTCACGAAATAATGATTAGGTTATCCTGCAGATATTGTCAGCCAACTTACGGGCACCTGACTTTACGCAGTCGCGCAAAACAGCAGCGTGGGTTTTGACTTCGACCAGGAGACCGATCGCGCCTTTGCCTTGGGAGACGCTGCATGATGATGCCATGTTTTCTGCTTGTTTTCCGCACCACACCAGATCGTCCAAGACTAAGATATTCGTCGGTCGCAAAGTCTAGCCAAATTCACAAAACGCCTTTGGAAAATCTAAGAAAAACTTTAAACCACGAACTTGGCACGAAGTACTGCTAATCAGGCATCCGCAATTTCGCAAATCTGTATGGCGTATTAAACATCAGAAAGTGCAGGCTGCGTTCTTTGTACGGATTACTGGTTTAGCCAAACTCTAAAAGTCAAAACGCTGCAAGTAACAGAAGCAATCATACTTTGTAGAAGACTTTTCCCCCTGGCCAACGGTTTAGTGCCCCTGCAGCCCAGTACTTTTGACTCTCGCCACCGCCCGCGTCGCAAAGCTGTAGCCGCCCGTGAATGTGCGGTCGGGATTTGTGCAACAGGTTTGAGTTCCGAACTTCCGATGACAGCGGAAAATTCTTCGCTGGAGAAACAACTGCACAATACAGAGTTTTTAAGCACGTAGTCGGTAGTGACACAGCCCATTTGATTGTCCTTTTAATTTTATTGCCCGGCAAAATTAATACATAGCTGTTATACAAGAAACGACCGTAACAATTTTGAAACGAATCCACTAAAGCTCTCCTTTCGCGCATTATGGTACGAGTACATCTTCTTGTATGTATTACAACCAAATGGTTTGTATACACCCGCTTTAAAGTTTGTGCGGCCCGCTGACATGAGTATAGAATTAAAGAAAACAAAGTGATTAATTACTAATTATTATTGTACAGCGGACGATTCACCATCGTTGTGGATTGGTTCTGGCAGAAGCAGGTTAAAGTTGAAGTTGAACTGCGTCTGCGTTTAATCGGGCAAAGCCGATTTAAAGCAAGTACATATAATGGGGCGCGAGATAATTAATTGTTTCCTGGTATGGTGCGTAGCATTCATTTGATGTTGTTAATAGAAGCTACCGCTGATAGATTTACCTAGATCGTACATAGTACCACATACTGTACTTGTGCAACCATAACGATTTTTGTTTGCGCAAGATTGATGCCTATCAATTTTCCTTTTTTTTATCCATGAACAAGTACAGTACTTTTAAGTACAAAAATTGTGGCGCTAAGTCGCTAAACAGCAAAAGAAGAAGTAGTCTACATAGTTCTGAATGATGCCAACTGCCTAGGCACGCATGGCTGCAAGTTCACTACTGCAATTAAAGGTACCGTTTTACAGCACAAAGTGATGGAAAACGGTTCAGTACCAACGTTTTACGTATTTACGTTGTGTGGTGCCGTCGCCAGTCAACCAAGCAGTCAATCAGTTCGTTAAATGCAATTTTTTTGATAGTTGTTAAAATTGGAACCACTGTTTAAAATACACTTATTGATTGTGTGAATCATTCAGAAAAAAGAAATATGGGAGATTCTTCCGTTGGAAATCATTATTATTGCGCACAGTTGTTTGCACTGGGAACTGACTGAGAAAGAGCGCGAAACTTTTAGTTTCGCCCTGGTTTTCAATTTTTTTTATCAATCGTTTTGAATCACCAAGTTTCATATCTGGGTATGGAAACAGTACACACACAGAGCCAAAAGGTATAAAGTATCAAATTAAATTTTGGGTGGAGTTCACAGTTATTGTATGGTTTATCGCTTCTGGCTGTGGGATTTGCGGCGAAGGTACCGGGTTGTAGTTTTCCGAGCGCTCAATAACAAAGCAGACAAATCCTAGGAAGACTGTCACCAGCTGCAATGAAAAGTCAACGGTTGATGACGGTGTACTGTATACGCAGAACAACTATTCCAAATCCAATCAATGCAATAGTAAGTATCTCATAATTATTTACCGTATTGCCGAATCGTCGGTTAAAATCAGCTGTCTGGAAAAGTACGAGGGCATGGGATCGGAATTGAGCAAGCTTGAGCCGCACCAGCAAGCAGGCGTCTTCTTCCCACCAACTCCACGTTTCCTTCTACAGGTACGTTAAGGACATGCTCAAATTTATTCGAAATTTGCTAATTTGAAAGAAAAGCATTCTGGCCTTGTTAAAGGCTAAAAAGAGTTTTCGCTCGCATAAAAGAAACATGGAAGATATCGCATATTATTTAAATCATTAATGAGAAGAAATTTTTTTATGAATTAAAATTTTTTAAAGAACATCTGGTAATAACGTAAAAGATACTTGTAATAATAGGATTCAATACTGGTTTGGTTCAGTTCAGTTTCTTGCTTCGCAAATCTGTGAATGGTTTCTCTGTTTTATGTATTTTAAGTTAATGTTTTTATGTACACAATTACGTTGTGATACAATTTTCAAATAATGGCGTCGTACAATAATCTGGTTATATGTAATAGAATGCGTACCACATCGCCATCGGTTCTGCTCAGTTGTCGTGTTTTTATTAACCGCCTCCACAAATCGATTGAGTCAGAACTCTGCCAAAACACAAACATTTTAATCTCGGCAATTGATCATCTGCAACTCTTCACTCACTTACCGTTTCATGCAGCTTGCCGGCAAAATACAATAAAAAACCGAGATGCAGTGGCGGAAAAGATAGCGCCGTCACCACATCCATAATCTTGGTGATTCCCACGGCCGCGCCCTCAATGAAACACAACGAAGTCCGCGCGGCGAGATACGCTGAATTCCCGATGATCAGTGCAATAATAATCGGTGACAGTGCGCTACCCAAACATTCCAGTACACGCGTCAATTCATCATCCAGCACGCTTAATTCGGTAACCGTATCTTTGAAGGAAAACCTTTTTGTCACGGCAACATGATTCAGACACCCGGCTTCGGAATGTCGGCCGATAAAGAGAAGTGGTGCGATCAGTTCGTTGGCATCGACGTTGTCCGTCAACATTCTCCTCGCAGCGTGCAGCTTTTCATTGAACAGCTGCGTACATTGTGTGTAATTTGTAAGAAGATCCATGTAGAGAAAATAAATGCTCAGTAACATAAACTGTGCAGCGTAAAACGTCTGGAACACGATTAAAAACAAGAGACTCCGCGGAAGGTAAAACAAAAAATATGGCACCTTTTTCCAGCTAAACGATCGAATATACACTGCAGAAGCGAAGGTAAATTTACCGATAATACATAGGGCAATATATAGCAGAACTATCCGCGCGACGATGACACGTCGACGGAACCTGGCATCGGTGTTTACCGGAATGAGTGTCATCGATCCATCATTGTTTGAGTAGCGCATCCTTCTCTGCAGGCAATGAAGTTGCTGGATAGCGTCTATTATATCCGGGGACTGCCAAATTATCACCCATAGTGTTGCCGCTATTGAAGCGAAAATAATTTGCGTTGTTAAATACGCCAGTGTCGTAATGATGGGACTCTGGCGACCGTGAATACCCAGAGTTTCTTGACCGAGTTTTTCGGCTAATTCATCGTTGTGCATTAAAAATTCGCCAAAGTCAGAAATAAAAATTACAGTGAGAAAAGACGGTATAACGAACCGTATAACGTTATGCACAAGATTTTGAACACGATGGGAAAGAATCCTGATTTTGGAAAAGCATGTCGCGAAACCGCTCTCCGGCTTGCTGTATATGGGTGTCCCTAATAAAATTGCGACATAGTGACGACGAAAAATTGGAGCTTTTTCTACATGGATAGCCATGGTTAAATAATCAATCAGTCAGCTGTGCTACGGTTAATTACTAACAGGGATATCACAAGGAAAACATCACAGCTACAATGTATTGAGATAATAATACGGTGGATGAAAAAAGACTGGCAAAGTAAAGTTTGTCGGCTTTTTCACTGCATGGGTTAAAAAGGGGTACATACCGCGATCTCAGTGTCTCGATTACGGTTTTTCATATGAAGAGAAAAAATCGATTTTCAAAAGTATTTGATCCCGGTTTGTACGTGAACGTTTGGAAGGTGTGAATGCGTAGCTTATTGACATGTCTGTTTGTCAGCAGGTAATGCAATCTGTTGGTATTTGCTTATATTTACTTAAGGGACGACAGCAGCAGTATTCGATTGGATTATCGGGAATATTACACTTTAATAGGCACCAGCCTATGGCGCCGCTATGAATCAGTAACAAACTAGCCTCCGGTCCGTCGATCGCTCCATCAGCCTGATAAAAATGTAGAAATATAAACAACAATTACTTATAAACAACTACATATAAACAATTGTCTGATTAATGCAACAGGATTAACGCCGCAGTGCCTGGAACCATAGCTAAATCTTTGCACTATCACATAAGACTGCCAACTTAATATACGGTACAGTACACTGATCTGTCTGCTGAAGAATGTGCTGATCTTAGCAAACAAACAGCATCTTATGTGCCGGTTTTTGGTGAACGCGGTATTCGCAGAAGCGTTTTCCCGAAATTCGATTAGTGTTATCTTTTCAAGGTAGCCAACGCTTGAAAAATCCAACAGGTTTCCAGAAAATTTTTGTTAAATATTCCTCATTCTCAACAGCAGGAGTAAGTATTAGCTATCATTTCAGGACAACTGCGCTTATGTTTTAGCACCATTGCAGTTTTCCAGCCGCCCACATAAGTGATTTCACAGAACAGCAGGATAAAAAATGCTTTCTGTTGCTACTTTTAAGTGCCTCAACGGCTTGACTTTGTTGACAAATGCTTTAGTCAAATGTATATAAGCAAAGCACAAAAACGTTGAATACATATTTTCCATTCTCGACATTTTCCAAATCTCCGAATCCGAAACCTGTTAACATCCCAGTGTCACTGCATCGTCCAAGACCAGCCGCGCTTACTACTACTACTACTACAATGCATTCTTTCCGCTTGTTGATCGTTTACGCGGTGAGTCCAGTTTTTCTGTTGCTCTTTAACGTTCGACTACGACCTTTCTTTTGTGTTTAACAGTGCGTTGTGGGGATCCTTGCTGACAGCGACAGCATCACACATAAGCCCCTTAATCTCGCTTTTTTCACTATGAAACCGCACAAGCAGTGGCCCCCTTGAGAGTGCGACGACGCGGACCTTCATCCGGAATTGCTCAGCATGGATCGCACCCCGTGACCACTCCACCGCCACCCAAAGGCTGCGATATTGACCCGTATCAAGGAAACTGCTACTGGCAAGGCAGTTATTATGTCAACAAAAATACTAAAAGACAATTGTAAGCCCTGTCCAAGTTCACAAGGCAGAACAACTTAATTTCGATTGTTACCTAAGTATAGTGCTTTATATTAATTTTATAAACGCTTCTTATAAAAATTTGGCAGTGGTTTCAATACTGGAAAACGCGTCTTGGGATGTTTCCTGTTTTTCGGCGTTATTTGCAGATGCTTTCGGCGCTTAATTTTTCTAACGAGCATTCGCGAAATCTTATTACGAGTAGTGTGAAACGTTAATCATGTTTAAAACACAAACAGACCTAATAATCTTTCCGCGTACAGATATTAATTTGCAGTCATATTAATAACAGTCTGCGTCAACGTTAGAATATATTCTTATGCGTTGTAATTTGTGTAAACTTCTAAGGCGACCTCTTCATTTTCACGAATGGAAAACAGCAACCGCAATTTATTAATTTCTTCAAACCTTAGTTAACAATACACATTCAAATGGAAGCAAATACAGTATGCAGCAGCAACAGAGTCGCTTGCCAATTGGATTCATAACAAGAGAAACAAGCAGTGCCGTTCAAAACGCCTGACCAGATGGAAATTGTTTTCAGTAATCGCTTTCTGTAGAAAAAATTTCCGGCGCATCCAAATGAAATAACAAGTACCCTGTGTTAGGAGCGTGGCTCTTGTCGCTAGGTTGCCGGCTGTAAGTTGAGCTGATGGCTGTAAGTTTGTAACTAAGAATATCTTACGATATTCTGCAGTTATGCCGATAGCCTACCTAGTGGTGCCTCTCTCGGCCAGGTTAGAGTATAGAGGCTGCGGGTTCGATTCCCGCAGTCGGCAGATTTTTAGCGAGTGTGTAGTCAGCAGCGGCCAGCCTAGCACCTGGTGAAACTGGAAACAGGAAATATTTCTGCGAAGATTAAAGTAAAATGTTGAGCAATGTTGCGCTATCCGTACTCATAAAACCCTATAAATTGTAATCGGTTATCCGAAATTATACTAACATTTTACAGCGCTTTGTGGGCATAATAGGCTTTAAGGAACAACAGTACTAGTGTCTGCTTACGGATCCTACTTTAGAACTAATATTGTGATGCATTAGGCCAACAGAAACGGCTTTCGCAGTTCATTCTGCGCAGGGAGTTGCTGTTGTTGCACTGGTTCACCCATCAGAGTTGCTTTTAGTAAGCAGTTTGTCTTTCTAGTTAGAGTATTTATTTCAGTTCCAACTGGAGACTAATACTGCTGTTGCTGCTCCTAAACAACATCTGCTCAATGCTGCTAAGTTTTGTATAGAAGTACCTTTATTTATGAGAATGTCGATGCAAATACTCTTGTTGTTACTTCTGCCAACGGTTACCATCGGTGCAGGTATGGTTTTTATTCGGCAATTTAATACCCGGCTTGTGCTGTTGCGTTTTAATGCATGATATCATAACCGATTTAGGGGTTACATTTTCGCCGAATTTGTTGACCTTTCAGGGTTTAATTGCATGTTGGTATCTGTTGCACACCGCAGAGAAAAATGTTTCTATGGGTTATATTTTCGCGTTAGCTTTCGGAGTTGGTTTAAGATCGTTTTGCATCTCAGTTTTCCAATATAATTTTAGTAAAGTAAGAATTTGATTATTTGCAGAAACCTGGGACATTTCAAGTCCGGCAATTGTGGTTCCATACCGCGGACATCTGACCAGAATCTTCCAAGCAGTGTCGCAACCAGATTCCCGGTACCAGAATAGCCTTTTTGGCTCGTTGGCTGCCCCCGCCCCCACGATACCACAATCGCTTCCCTGGTACTACTATCCACCTATGGTCACTCTTCTTACCAACACCGCCGAATTATTACAAAGTCCCACGAGTGGCCTGTACTCTGTCCGCGTCCAGTTACGACTGCGAGAGAGTGGCTATCACCAGCAAATCACCAGTCTTGTCCACAGTATAACAGAGGACCCCCAGAGCCACGTTCTGCCGATTCCATTCGCATGGATGCACATCAAATACTCAACCGGCGACGGACGTTATGAGATGCGGACAAAATGGCAGTCTTGTCAAGACGATCCTCAAGTTTTTTCGCTCAACATCCACTGCATCCGATATGACCTGTGCGAGAACATCCGGAAGACAATTCGCCATGAAATGCCCAGTACTCTTTTCAATGTCCAGTTGAATTTCCGTCTAGCTGCACAGCGTTATCCGCGCAAAGCGGAAGTCAGCGTCAACAGCATTCACCTAGCCGATTCCCCGATGTTTGCATCCATCAATGACCAGTTCAACGCCAGCAGATTTGTCTTTGTGGAGAACCAGTTCTATCACAAGCTCCTGCAACAGATGCTGACAAGTAGCCTCAATCCGGTCCTGGAAACGGATGAGTATGTCGATGACGAGCAGATGGTTGACCAGATGATAAAGCTGACCCCTGTATTCCGCCACAATGTGACCTTTTCCGGTGACTTATCCGATGCAATGTGGCAGGTAATTTTATCTTTCCCATAATTTTTAAATCTCGAAATTGATATAAAGTTTAGATAAATATAGTAAGCATATTTTTATTATTATTCGAAATGATTGTTATTGCACCATAGTTTTTGCACGCAGACACACTTTATATTATTTTATTTGTTTTGCTCAATGTGAAGAATGACTTTGACATGCGAATAAATACAGAAATTAGATTAATTTAAAGATAGAAAATAGCGCTAGTGTTCATTGTAAAAGTTCTATTCGATCGCATTGTTAAATTAGTGCTCTGCTTTACAGGCGACGTTCTGGCCTTCAAGCACACAGCGTCCCGATCAGAAACTCAAAGATTTACGGTCCCTCTTCAGCGACGGCACCAGATGGTTTGAACGAGCGATGCGAGGCGACAACATCACCGCCGACGTGGACAGCGTCCGTTCCCCGTCGCTGATGCGCGCACTAACCGATCTAAAATCCCCGGACAGCACCGTGCAGTGGGATGGCCAGAAGTTGATCATCACCCCGATGCAGATGGTCTGCCTGGACTTGCAGGAGAAACTACGCGGTCAAGCCGAATTCCGCAAGCTGTTTGTACGCATCAGTAAAGCCGATGCGGACTACACCGTACATGCCGGAGAGAGCAACGAACCGGAACCTGCAGTGGCGCAGCGTCAGTATGAGAACTTGGTGGAACGCTTGCTGCGAGTGGAGGCTGCCCTCCCACCCATCGGTTCCATCCAGACATTCCCCGCGGATGTCGTTGGATCTTGCTGGATCCGCTGTGATGGAAACGAATTTGATGCGTTACGGTTTCCGCAGTTAGCCACCATCTTCCCCGACCATCGGACACCAGATCTACAGGGTCGATTTCTGCTGGGCTTCCAAAATGGCACCTATCCGTTGGGTGGTTCGGGCGGGGAGGAGAAACACCAGCTAACCATGGAAGAGATGCCGAAACATAATCACGCTACCGACACTGGAGCGCTGGCGGATAATTATAAAAGGATGTTTTTCTTGAATCGTGTATTGAATGGCAATACCGATATCACTAGCAATTTTCAGACTGAAACCACTTTCGCCGGTGGCAATGCGCCGCATAATAACATGCCGCCTTATTATACAGTGGCGTATTATATTCGTGCCTGTTAAGCTCTGGAAATAACTGTCATACTATTTTTGCAACAGCGCTAGAGTTTATTGTGCACTAGGTTTTTTAATATTCTTAGCGTACTGTCGCTTCGGACAGTCGCTTATTTTTATTTTCTTGGAACGGTGCAATTTGCTGGATGCGTTGGGACTTTCAATACGTTGCTCAGTAGGAATTTTGTTTATGAAGTTGATATTTATTAAACAGATCATAAAATTGGTCGTCTTTATGGCATATTGTATTCGTATGATCACAAGAAATTAAATAAAATATCAAAGTGAATAATTCGAAGTTAAATTAACTGAAAATTTGTTTATAATGCAGTTAACTATTGCAGGTAATTATTAAACCTAATTTAAATAAAGGATAAAATGACAATAAATGATAAGCTTAACCATGTGATCTGCATTTCATTTAAATGAACGAAAGTATTATTTGAATGTTTTTTGTGAGCGATGATCGTCTGCACTCTGCACATCCTGTGTCTATCTGTATGTATGTATGCTGGGTGAAACTATTAACAAGTCTTTGCCGACCATACTAACAGTCGTCAGATAAAAATAAATAGCAAAAAAGTATTGCCCAGTGAAGTAATAAACACCATGATGCTACTCTAAATTTTTTGAGGTTTAGGACTTTATTTAGTCCTTTAAAATTTGTATTAAGTGCAGTTAATAATTTTCGCATCGTTAAAGCAATACATTGCCGTTTTCATAATATAATATGGGAATGTGAGTATACAATATACACTGGTCTGCCGATCGGGAATTCGCTGAACTTGACTAACAAACAGCACTTTACGTGGATTTTGATGACCGCGGTGCTTTTAAAAGCGTTTTCCGTAATGTTTGTTAGTGTTGAGTTTTCAAGGTAGCCAGCGCTTCGAAAATCGGACAAGTTTCCGAAGAATTCACGTTTAAAATTCTCGATGCTGCTCAAAGCAACAAGTACTGGTTATCGTGTCGGAACATTTGCGCTTATGATTCCAGCAGCACTGCAATTTTTCCACCATCCAAGCAGTCGTTTTCACCAAAAACTGCAGTGCGAAAAATGCCACGCGGCATTTTGCCGGCTTCCTGTCGCCTCTTCTGAAGTGCTACGGCTGGTTGCCTGTGTCCACAGACATTTCAATCAAGCATATATAAGCCGAGCGCAGAAACACTGAAGTTATACTTCTCCTGTTTTCAATAAGCAAATTCCTGAACATTCCAAAAGCTGCTAACATACCAGTTCCATTGTCAGCCCCGTTCTGCGCAATGCCTTCCTTTCGCTTCTTGATCGTATGCGCGGTAAGTCAAAAGTTTTCTCTGGTTATCCAACGACATGACCTTTCTGTTTTCCTAATAGTGCATTGCGGGAATTTTTGCCGACAGTATCCTTGATCATCCCGATGTCGGCGTCCGCGCTGAGGCAGCAAACAAGCCTGTGCCTCTGCTGAGAGTGCGACGACGCGGCCAGTCTCCCGGAAATGCTCAGCACGGATCGAACCCCCGCACCCAACCACCGCCACCCAAAGGCTGCAATACGAACCCGCTTCCGACAGTAGGGAATTGCCGCTGGAATGGTTGGTTCTATGTCAATACAAAAACTGGGCGACAATTTTAAGCGCTTTCCAATGGTACCAGCAAGTTACTGCAGTTTCCCGGTTGGTTTATTGTCGGCAACACATCTACGGAAAATCAGACGATTGCCAAGCTTTTCTAAATACATTACGCAGTACTTCATATTTGTAGCTGTTATCAAAACTTTTTGCAATGCTTGCTGACGGGATGCGTTCCTAAGACCTTTCCTATGTTTTACCGGGCTTGATACCTCCAACGTAGAAAACTTTGCTGTTTACTCATTGTTGAAAATAAAATGCTTTTCAAAGTAAACACAACTCGCAGCCTAGCATACAAGCTTGTTGAGGGTTTACGGGCACTGGTAGTTGACACAGATGTGCCTAGATATTGGCGTTAGAACTGTACTACTGCAGTTATTGCGACCATAATCTTATTGCAGCCTGCAATATTTATTCCACTTCTGAAGTACATTAACAACAAAAAAAAACAAATAAATGGGATATGTAGGTATTAACATTTAACATGCAACAGCCATGCCCATTTCATGTAACTCGTGAACAATGTGGCGTGGAGCGCCGTGGTGTGGAGATCGTAAATCATAAGCGTGGATCATATACAAAGTACTACGAGTATATTTAAGCGCGTACAATCTCTCTACCAAGTATTTGCATATTATCAAAAGCCATAGTACTGCGCCAAGTAGAAAGGATGAAAGAACCGCCGTTTTTGCAAGAAATATAATATTTGTTTACGTTATCATACACTGTTGGATGTTATTTATTACCGACTTCATTTTCACCAGCTGCTTCATTTTTCACGAAAATAAACAATAACGCACGGTAACGAAATTACTTGCACGTTAAAGTAACGAAAAAATCTGTAAAGTGTACAATGTTTAAGGAAATGGAATTTCTTTTAAAAGGTCACCTTCTGTACATCTGTAAAATCTTATCCGAAGCATTTTGCGATTGGCAAAGAACAAGATGGATTACAATTTTGCGTTAGTCCAGCGAACCGTGCAAAGATGATTACGCTCTTGACTGCACCTGCTTGGACCATACTGTAAGTAATGCAAGACAGACACTACTCTAGAGAACGGTATTGACCAAGTTGATCCGAAATCACTATCGCTTTTAGTCAACAGCAGAGTCCGCCTTCGGGCCCGACTTTAGCAGTATGTGCCGCAACAGCAACCGGATTTCACATTTTCACTGTAAATTCTAAACAGTGTGCTGTTTTGCCGCAGTCAGTCGCTCAATAGTCAGTAGTGTGGCATTTAATAAGCAGTTTGTTTTCTGCACGACGCGAGAACTTATTATTGTGGTGAATCCGTACTAGAATTGACTCTATTTTATTATTTGATCAGCCAGTGCAAAATGTCGGTCCAGATTGTCTTCCTGATACTTCTTCCTGATACTTCTTCCAGTCGCCATCTTCGGTGGAGGTATGACCATTATTACAAGACCTTGTAGGATCTTGCGCTGTCTTTATGTATGAGAATTACGTATAATCGCTTTAAGGGCCAGATTTTTAAGGTTAATGTTTTTCGATTTTACATAAAGCTGCTACACTCGACTTTACTTCTTTGCTTATTGATTTTGGTTCAAACTGCAAGGAAAATGACAGTATTTTACGTTATCCCGTTAAAGTTAGTTGTTTACGATCTTTCTGCATCTTATCCATCTATAAACCTATAGATAAAAAAGCAATCAGCATTAAAATAATAAATGTGATAAAGGTCATCGGTTCTTGGGATATTCAAGAAATTGCATAAGCATGAATCAAACAGTTTCGATATAAAATTCTTCGCAGAAACTGTGGATCTTTCGTCCCCGGCACTTGTAGTACCATACCGCGGACGTCTGATCAACATCTTCGAACCCATCCAACCGCCGCCTGTCACAGGACCACCACCAACACCCTATCTCTCTTTTCCCTCAATTTATGCCTCCCCCGCCCCAATGTTCCTGCAAGTATCCCGGTTCTATTATCCGCCCACAGCTACACTGCTGACCAACACCGCCGAACTATTCCGCAGCCCAGCCAACGATCTCTACTTCGTCAACGTCAAGTTGCGACTGCGGGACAATGACTATCACCAGCAGATGACGAATTTTGTCCGCAGCGTAACCGGGAACGCCAGGAGCCAGGTTCTGCCGATCCCCTTCCACTGGTTGCAAGTCCATTACTACACCGGCGACGGGAGTTTTAAGATGCGGACCCGATGGCAGCTCTGCCTAGACGACCGTCAAGTTATGTCCCTTGACATTCGCTGCGTCCGGTTCGATCAGTGCGACCAGATCCGGAAGACCATTCGTCGGAAGATCCCCGGATTGTCCTTCCATGTTGAGCTGTACTTTCTTCAGTCACCTTGGAGAACTGTGCGGAAAGCGGAAATCAGTGTGATCAACGCCCATTTAACGAATTCCCTGATGTACGACGCGATCAGTGGCCAGTTAAACGCTAGCAGATACGTCTTCGTGGAGATGCAGGACTATTACACATTAGTGCAAGAAATTGTGACTGACAGCATTAATTCAGTCTTGGAATCTGCCGAGTATGTGAGCGACGAACAGCGAGTTAACCTGATGATGAGACTGGTCCCCATTCTCCGCCACAATGTGACGTCTTCCGGCGAATTCTCCGATGCTATGTGGCAGGTAATTTGCTGATAGATGCTGCTAACTATTCCTCGCAGTTTTAATTCTGATAACACATTTTTTATCTATTAATGAAATGAATGTCAATTTATCTTCCTTGATTATTTAATTTTTACTACTTTTTAACTAAATGTTTTTAATTCGCGGTTAATTTTTTTATTGTTCTCCACAGGCGACGTTCTGGCCGTCACACAAACAACGTCCCGATCAGAAACTCAAAGATTTCCGTTCCCTGTTTAGCGACGGGAATAAATGGTTCGAGCGAGTGATGCGAGGTGACAACATTTCCGCCGATGTGGACAGCGCCCGTTCCCCGTCACTGCTAAGCGCGTTAGCCGAGCTGAAATCTCCCAACAGCACCGTGCAATGGGATGGTCAGAAACTGGTCATTACACCAATTCAGATGGTCTGCCTGGACTTGGAGAAACTGCGCGATCAAGTCGAATTTCGCAAGTTCTTCATAGACATTAGCAGCTTCAATACGGATTACGTCGTATACGCCGACAACAGAGACGAACCGGATACTATCGTGCCGCAGCGTCAGTACGAAGACCTTGTAGAGCGAATGCAAGCAACAATGCCGCCCATTGGTTCCATCCAGGCGTTCCTAGTGGGTGTCGCTGGACCACCGTGTTGGATCCCATGTGACGGAGAGAAATTCAATGCATCACCGTATCCGCAACTGGCATCCGTATTTGCCGATCACCGAACGCCGGATCTACGGGGACGCTTTTTGTTAGGCTACCAGAATGGGACGTATCCGTTGGGTAGTTCGGGAGGAGAGGCTAAGCACCAGCTGACCGTAGAAGAGATGCCGACACATAATCACGCTGTAGCCGTTGGGTCAAGGTCGGGAAAGAGTTTTCTCCCATCGTATATTGCAACGTTCGGCGATGCCAATGTGCTTAAAGACAATCCGGCTGAAACCGCTTTCGCGGGCGGTAATGTGCCACATAATAACATGCCACCGTATTACACTGTAGCGTATTATGTTCGTGCTTGTTAAACTCATTCTGGAGTTTTGAAAATTCTTATTTTGATTTTATTGCAAGCTTTACTTACTCGTGAGTGCTTTTATAATGGACCAATGGTCATAATCATTTGCCACTAGAGAAGCCGTTTGGTTTTTATCCGCGCGCTTGTCCAACTTTCCAGTTGCGTTTTTACGGTACTTCCGGAATGTTCAGCAAGACGCTCCAGAATTTATGTCCTATATTATTATAATTATATTTGAGCTAGTCTTTATGTCCTATAAACAGACAATCGTGTACATGGTGCTTTGTGCAGATTTTAAAAAAAACCGTTGCCGAATCACTTGTCTGTCATGTAAAGGTGATACACTTTTTTGTATTGGTTTTTCATCCGTAATGATCTTTTCTGTATTTGCTAATTGACACTGCGGTGGGGCACAAAGAGTAGATTCGACATCCATCAGTTCTCCTTCATTAGTTTGCAGATGCAGGTGGCTACACGCACACGTGGACTAGGTATTGTTCCTTCAAAATGTAAGAGTACCGTACGTGGTACTGTGGCGTAGCCCCGTTATCAGATTTTGTCTATAAATAATATAATTTTGAGTAGTCGTTAGTTCAGTCAGAGAAGGCGTGAGCTAGCGAGAAGTACTGTGCAGTACCTACATAATAATTTATTATCGTTCCCTCTTTAGTCACAATGCTTAACCAATTTATCGCCAAAGAATGAAATGTGGGACGTTTTATCTTATGTTCCCATCGATTATACTTGGGCTAGAGTTGCACAATACAGAATGCGCAAGTGTACCAAAACTGGAAAAGGTAAGTATTCTGAGTCAGCATGTGGCAATTGGCAGAATACAGATAGCCACGGCCAACAGGGTATTCAAATAACTAAAATACTGCGGAAAAACAGCCATAGACCAAAACTAATATTTCCAGGTGGAAAAAAATACAAATTAGATATTTCTTAATGTTCGTCATCAGTTAGAAGCTGTATTTGAGAGGGGCATGGTCCAGGATTCCACGACTCGAGCCTTAGCGACGCTAATCAGGAACTTGTTCAACTGGTCAACTGTTGGATAGCGCCACATCCTCCAGTATTTCATCTTAGGATACGATAGCGCGAAGTAAAATTTGGAGACCTCTTCGCTAGAAAGTAAAATATGGTAGTGTGGGCGAAGCTGAAACGTTGTGCTAACATCCTAACAATTATATTTTGGCACTGTACAGAATAGAATTAAAAACCTAGACAATACTGTACGAGTAGAAACCGAGGGATTTTAATACCGGAGCACAGAATAGGAACTTAGATATCCCTGAGCTGCATTTTTTAATATTAGATCCTTATACGGCGTGTGGATTGCTGTACCTTCTTTCACGACAGCTGTAGTAAAAATGACCGCGCACTTACTCATCAGTAACTGTTCTCAAGCCGTTATCCCGCTCTGTTAACGTTATTGTCAAAGTTATGTCATCAATGGTGACGGGATTAGCTTCAGCAAACGCCTGCTGGACAGCCTCCAGAATGCGATCGGAGTTCTATCAAAAAAGGCGTTTTAAATGACGATAAACCGTGGTAGTCTTCGGTGGTCGCTTGAAAAATCTAGTCGTGTTACGGCAGCCAAACCAAGGGCAGCGTTTCATGGCGACATCAAATACGCACCAACAAGTTAGCTTTCCATCCGTTGACCAGTGGATGAATGCGGGATCGCCATGGCAGCGCCGACTGAACGTATAACGTGAATGTCTTTTTTAAAGGAGCCGACGACCCTTCTGTTAAATACACATCCTGTTCGGCCTCGAGATCTTGCATGGTCAATGTTTTCATGGTTTCTTTAAAAAGACTGGGAAGAGGGACATTCGTTAATGTGTAGACCGCTTTCGTTGCCGTCGAAGTCAGCTGCAGACCATCCAGTTTGCGGTAGATGCTTTTTGCGTAGGGCAATCTGCCATCCAGGTCCAGACGCCAACCAAGTTTGTAAATGGTTACAAAAAAGCTAACAACCCAACCGTCAGGATCGAAGTTCCATAGGCGCACTGACGCGTACTGATCATGACCTTTAAAGGAAACAGTTTTACCATAATAGCTAACCGGTTTTGTACCAGAATGAAAAGCCATAAAACAAGGAAAGAAGAAAGGAAAAGAAAAGAAGAAAGCCTACGTAAATCCTTATTTAGACGTGCTCTCATCAAACTTTCCAGCTCGGGCAACAGCTGCACATTCATTGAGGGACTGAGGTACATGCGAAACGAATAAACCGGGTCCATTGGGCGGTCTTCCAGGTGGCGGACGTAAGACGGAATAAAATCCTCATCGCCTGGCACGCGTAAACGTGCGTAATACCGATCGGTATGGTTTGACAGCGGCACTAAATTAATTCCACCGTGAACGTGGGCTTTTTTCTGTATCATTAACTGGAAGTTCAGAGGCAGGACCTTTATCCTGTTCCCAATAAACAAAATTGCAAAATCATTTGTTAACTGAATTTGATTGCCTTACTCTGAAAAAGTGCCGTTTTTTCTCATGGGCGCTATCCGCGGCACGAATGGACTAAAATTTATCTGCACATCACTCATGTCGGCACCGCCGCAGCCTTGCTTTATCCGCTCTTGTTGCACCAGCTCCAGTAAATCGGCTTTCAACCGATCCGTATTAAATGAACCGGAAGTGGAATTGGTGCTCAGATAAAAATCTCCTCGACCAGAATTGACAGTTCCATGAAACACGGGACCCTGATGCGCAATGAGTCCCTTACTCCGCAAACGTTGAACGAAGTCTGTTATCGACGGCGTAATTATTTTGGGTAATTCATGATAGGAGGAATTACGGGCAAAACGCCATGGGTAGTGCGAGAAATCGCTTGAAAGATTCATTGGAATAACACTGTCTGATATGGGAACCATATACAGAATTTGCGTCAGTGGCGACCTGCAGATTTTTGGCTATGAGAAAACTCAGACAAATATCATCGTTGTGAGGACTTATAAGTTTTACCCGCTTGCAGAATAGTACGTAATATCGTCGCTTCCATTTTGTATTTGCAAGATTTCAACGTGAGTCGCTGTCCAGTTGCTGCTCTCTGAAATCCACCAAAGGCCTTTACATAACTTATATCTTAAAATTGCACAACTCACATTTACGTTTATTAAATATCTCATCGTGTTTTATCTCGCAAATGTCCAAGAATGTTTCAAAAACATTTTTTATTTAAAGTTTTACGTTTACCAGTTATGTTTACCAGTTTACCATCAGAAAAATTTCTTTCCAAAAAGGTCTTTTGTGAACATACAAAAACAGATATGTTCTCGATTACGGCTGCTTTAAAGTCTTACCGAAACTGGGTGCCCATGCAAAGGTCAGCGCGTCTTGTATCTCGGTAACCGTGAGATTGGTGAGCTCAAGTGTAACCAGATATACACCGACGTAAGGTTTCAGTTCAAGGAATTGACCAAAATCCTGCATCTCTGAATCCATGCGCAGATTAAACATAATTCCTTTATCTCCGCGTAGATGACGAATTTTCATATACTGCTCCCAAAGATTCCGGGAAACGTTGTAATTAATGGAACCATAAGATAATTCCTCATTGTCGTGACTCTGGCTAAGATTAATCATTTGAAAGAGGGATACATTGGGACAGAAACTCAGTGTTGCCTCCAGCGTCTCGTCCAACTCTAAAACAAGAGATAATAAATTAACAAAATATTCGTACTCTGTATAATAAATTTTTAAAATTATAAAATACAATAAATGTAAGCAGTACAATCATATACAGACGCACCAGGGAGCAGACCGGTGAAATCCGCGCAAAGCATTTTCTGTTACAACGTTTTAGCATAGAAATTCAGCGCGGTAATGCTGCTTGTGTGTTAGGAACTGTTGAGAAGCAGCTTGATCTCGATGATGTGTTTTTGGTTTGTGTATAGTTGAGCAGACGGTTTCGTATGTTCTGTACGTTTAAATTGAAATAGTTCCTTGCATATCTAAAGCCTATCATATACTCGTACAATGCAACGGTATTTCTTATTTACTATGTGAATCCATAAATTATAAAATATAGTAGATTTAAACAGTACAATTATATACAATGCAACGATATTTCTTATATTTTATTACGTGAATCGATAAAATTATTATTTAATATCGAATTTTAACAAGGCAGTAATAAAGCCTAACCAATTTATATGAAATGAATAGTTAATGAATAATACAGACAAGGGAATGTTTCGCATCAAATGTAAACGATATACGTACGCAAATTGCTGATGTTTCCGAAGGTTTTGGTGTCGCTAGAGAGTGGATTTTCGATTTTATTGATGATTTTGATATTATGGTTTTCCGATCTCGTGGGCGCAGATAAAAGGATTAAAAGCAAGCATACTCCGACAACTGCGGGAACACTGCGAAATTTACCCAAATGTTGCAGCAAATTGTCCATTTTCCGCAAAAAACAGAAACAGGACTACGTTTACTAACACTCCGACAGAGAAATTTTCTGAATATCTAAAATATGTCACAGGTTTTTATACGTCGTCAGTTGTGCTGAGTAATGACAAAGTGAGCATAAAAGAAATGTCAGTTATGATTGTATTTATCCCGGAGATTCCGCCCCTTCAAGCGAGGTTGTACCATAGAGAAAGAATGCCATTTCCTAAATTTTGCCGGTTTTGTGAGAAATCAGCTTCTAATGTTGCCGGAATCGTTTCGAACCAGTTCGGTACCGCTTCGGTGCGGAATGATTTATTGTCCATAGTATGTAAGCCGTAATTGCCGCTCAGAAACTGTTTCCGCAGGTGTCGTAGTCGGTATCAGTGATACCACGGCTGGTTTGCATTTACTGAGAAAATTAAGAGTAACACGAAATCGGTGCGGCTAGTGATATAACTAACTGCACCTGGCATAATTTTTGTGGTGGTTGCTTCATAAAACTAATTTGGCAATACAACACCACAGAGCGAACTACCTTTACGCAACTTTCCTGCATTCGACCCGAATTCGAAGAACCACAGTTTTTACAACTGCGTAGTTAAGCATTATATATAGGTGAGCAAGTGTAATCCGAAAAACATGGCATAAGAGTACACATACATGAAGCTTTGATGAAAAACCTTTAGTATACGCGTAACGCGCGTTATAAGCTCATAGTAAAATAAATTTCCGGCACATAATTCGTAAATCTCTTGACGAGGCGTTTTCAGTGCGAAAGCATCGAGCTGAAAATATTATTTTGGAGTCTGATAAACTGAAACCATTGCGGACATGCACTGTGCTTGTACCGTACTCGTACTGTATCTGTAGGCCACAGATACGTCTGTGTATTTCAGTTTTCATGTAATCGTAATAATTAGGTGCGCGGTTATTAATTTCAGTGACATTATTCTGCTTTGTTCTGCCGATAATATATTGGTCGAGAATTAATGGCACAGTATTTATAATATAGAATGTACAAAACAATGAATTTATTTTTCAGGGCATATTTTTACTTCCAAATGTCTGTTATATTCCATATTTTATTCTGTAGCAAAACATTTGCCGCGTATCATAATATTATTCTGTCTTCCAAAAACAGAGCAATCAAACTGGCGAAGCTGTACCATAGATACTTTTACGGTAGGAAGCAGCGCAGTTAGTATGCTCGCCTGAATAGCGTATATATGCAGTACATAAAACGCGTGGCAGAATGGGATTTAGTATTTGTAATCAATAGAGAATGTCCTGATTGAGTTTGTATAAGAGGGCAATTCATTTGGTCGTACTTAGCCTTAAAGGGAATAAGAATAAAAGCCAGCGCAGATAATTCGATAATTCACTTACTATGATGTATAGTTTGGTTTAGGTTGCACGAGGCGCACAGTGCAATGGCGCCATGACCAGTGCAGTCGATTGAATGTTGATTAACGTCGCTACGCCTAAAGGCTAAATGGCTAATCATCTTGACAACAGGGACGCAGCCAGCCAATGTGATTTAATAAAATTACTTAACGCCATCAACTCAGCGACTGCACCCCTAAACAACATACACACATATATAAATACAGTCGCCCAAATCACTGGCAATCCCGCAAATTGAAAAGTTTGTCCATCCGATAGAGGGATAAATTGATTGCAGCGCAGGCCTAACTAATCTAATTAGTGTATTTGTCTAATTTTCATTCAGTAATGTTGAGAGCATTCAGGGACGTTTATTGTTTAATCTGTCTTGATTGAATGGATTATTCTTTCTGGCTGCGGAGAGAACGAGGGGAACATGACGGGCCGATGCAAGACAGTGTATACAGTCAACGCGCGTATCCCGCTGGGACTGTGTTCAGTTGTTGTTCGATGCCCATCAACGACGCTTCAGTATAGTGGGCCAATATTGTACAATACAGCGGGATATTATCAGCCTATGTTATCATAAGCGCCATGGCGGATAATGGGAAAAAAGCCAAAGGTGTCCTTTTTCAACCGCAGAACGACATTGTCATCAGTAGTGATGCAGGTGACAATGGTGACAAGCGGATGTCGCCGGTTGCGGCGTCGCGTGAGCCGTCGGTTGACGTGGATGAATGTTCGGATTCGGAGCCACTGCGGTTGAAACAGCGCCGGACACGGACGAATTTCACGCTGGAACAGTTGCAGGCGTTGGAGCGACTGTTTGATGAGACGCATTATCCGGATGCGTTTATGCGCGAGAATATCAGCCAAAAACTGGGATTAAGTGAAGCACGTGTGCAGGTGCGTATGTACTACTCACCTGATACTAATACATCAGCGCTGAACATTTTGCCAAAAAGTTTTAAAATGTATCTAATTTTTTGAGTTGAAATTTATTGTTGTTACAAATTAATTTACTTTACAAACACGGCATACACTGTAAAGTATTTGATCCCTCAAATATAGTGGCAGTGGTTATCAATAGGACACTGTGGCAGCATTTGGCATCTGCGTGTGTCAGTTGGACGTTAACAGCTGAAGTGACAAACAATAGGGATCGGGCCATTGTCCCGAGACAAGTGCATGGGCCATGAAGTTATTGAAGCACTGATTAACTTCAGTTTTGAGTGTACGAGTACATCTTTTGTTTAGCCTTTGACTCAATAATACGTATACGTATCGTGTCGGCAATTTTATCCCGTAGACAGATACACATTATATTATTATTTGTACGTCATAATTAAAAGGTTTGACTTGCTCAACTCTGATGCTTAGTTGTAAAATTGCTAGAAGAGAGCAATACGATAAATTGCTTATTTTAACTGCTATTTTGATACATGCATTTTATATATCAAGCGGTGAAAACACCGTAATTTTGTATTATGATACCCGACAGCATCTTAAAGCGCTGGTTCCGATCAAAAGGGTGAAAAACTTATAGATCCTTTGAGATTTTTATATAGATTGATTAATTTGAAGATTGTAGATGATGCAACTGTTTAATTCTATTAAAGAAGTATCTACTATGCCCTTTAATTAAAAGTTTCCCGACACCAGCTGGTAGTATTTTCTGTGCTTCTGTGTTACACTGGAACTACGCATTACAATTGTTGCGTGCAATCGCAACGTCATAAGCAAGCGGTTTACCGGCTAATAATAAACAGGCGGTACCTGTTTACCTATGCAATTTATTTACAGTTGCACTACCTCATTTAGCTTTTTAGTTTTACTCTGCCTTTGTGAAAGAGTGAAAGTAAATGTCATTTTCTGATTTCTTGTGCTTGCATTAACGGCGAACTTTTTGACGCTAAAAAAAGCCGTAGCCGGCTAACAGCGGTGCTGGCATCTTTATTTTTCAAACGGTTTTATTGCGCGTCCTATATTTATAAAACTTTTTTAAATGTTTTAAAATTAGTAACCATTTTTGTAATTTTAAGCTTACGAACGTCGCAGAAATAACTGATGCAAATCATTTAATTATGCGGTGCTCTGCGGTAGTCTGTCAATAATGACAGACTTTGCTGTGCAAGAACATCGCCTAACAAGAAATCATTTTTTCATGGTACTGATCGGTTTTAAGGTCGTTGAATTGTCACATCGATCTGCCAATTTACCGAACGGCATTGTACAGGTGTGGTTTCAAAATCGGCGCGCGAAATCCCGCAAACAGGAATCCCAACTGCACCGCAGCATCATCCTCAACGCCCCGCCCCTGCCCTATCGATCCGGCAGCGGCAGCCCGGCATCCTGCTTCCCCATGCTGCAGCAGCAGATCCCACGGCCCGCCAACCTAGCGTCAGCGGCAGCGCACGGTTTCCTCCCACCCTTCCTGTCACCTTTTGCCGGCGCCAACCCCTTCCATCTGCCGTATCTCTTCCACCCCTTCTCCGCTGCACAGCTTGTAACCAAGAGCTCCAGTATTGTTGATTTACGACTGAAGGCCCGGAAACATCAAGCGGCACTGGGACTGGATGCAGTGGACGATAAGGAAAGTTAACATATCGGATTCCATGGACCGTTAATCCGCTCTTCTACCTCTTGTACACCTGTGTATTATTCACTGCAGTTATAATGATTATTGAAGTGCTTCCTTAGACATCGTGAAAATCATTGTAGAGTCAATGTTCAGTGTTGCCGTATTTATCGTATTACACTGACACTTAACGATTGACTCGCTGTTGGAATGAATTCCTTTACGTTTATGCCTAATAACTGGAAGTCGATTGGAAAGACTGCTTTTAGTTCAGCCAATCCGTTAAAAATGGCACGCCAGTAAGATAACTTTTGAATGTAATGTAAGTTTTATTGTAATGTCCATATCTACGCAAGCTAAAAGCGGCGTGAATGAAGTCAGAGGCGTGTAACATTTACTCTGAATCCGTACTTAGGTAGAAGTTACAACCTGAAAATTTAACTACTTAATCCGCAGTTTCCGGTGGAGTATGCACTGCAAAATCGAGTTTACTCGACTTTAACTGCTAGACAGTCAGTCCGCTTTATCCCCTCTGTGGGGAGTGGACGAGAGCTTCTTTGATAATTATCTACATTTCTGGAGCCTGCCATACATTTGTAGGAGTAGCTAAAACTGCGAACTTGGTGACGGAAAGTGGAAAAGTCACCTTTTTACATACACCATCAATTAAAATAAGTAAACAGATATTCGCAGTTTATCGTAGGTGTGTACGTCGATAGGTTAGTGCAGTATGCTTAGAGTTTAGTTGCATTAAAGAGCATCCGAACAGCTTTTCATCCACATAATCGTCTACAAGAGTTCAAGGACCGTATGCCTCAATAGTTAAGTTACGTGCTTAGTATGTGCTAGGCCTCGGTTAATTTATTCGACCATATGGAATTGTGGCGCCATAGTTTGGGAAAGCTCCAGAATTGCGGCAATCGTTTATGGGCAGCGAAGTATCACGATCGACCGGAGGTATTCCCTGGCTATTATGTGGCTTCCCATCCTCAACCTCGTTATCACAAGAACCAGAACCAGGATACACTACAACAGAATCGTTACTGTTACACAAAAATACATTCATAAACAATCGGTTTAAGATTAAAATGCCAGTCACCTTTCTTATGCCAGGGAAGGCCATTCCCGAACGTTCTGCTGGCTGTCCAGTACAAACATCCAGTTGTCACTAAGCGAGCAGCCATAGCAGCACCTCCAATAGCAAAAACGGCAATATGTAACGAACGTGTGCTGAAATATCCATTATCGGTTCTAAGCGCTGTGTCGGAGTCGTAGAACTTGTAGCAGATATAGAAGAATTCAGCCAAGACACTGCCAGACGCAACGCCAGCCAAGTACTTGTCCTGCCACATCAGCTAAAACCAGTCCGCAAAATTTTCATAAAGCCAAACGAACTTTGTTTCAGTACAAATACTTGTTTAAATAAATACGCGAACATGATTCACCTTTGCGACAATTGACGCAGTGAGTCAAAGGTGTTGCAAATATTACAATTCCTACCGTGACCATACAATCGGGGCTCTTAGAGTGTTAGTACAGAATTATACGTACGCTGAAAGTAACAGCAAAGAACCAGCCAAGCACAAAAACGATGCCGAACGCCACAATTACCCACTCCAGGGTACTTAGATGAAATTCCTCAGGATGGCACATAATGAGCATAATCAAGGTCACCTGTAGTTAGTATTTGAAGTTACTGTATTGTTGTTGTTTAGAGACATCCATTAGCTTTTCTCACCTGAAACTGCGTACTGAAGGTACGCAACGAGCGTGTCAAGAAAATCCGCTTACAATCATCCCGAATTCTCTATTAAGAGTACGATGTCCGTTATATGCAAGTATTGAATGAGTTGTACACAAAAGTTAATGCACAGTGATTGCACACCTCATCGCAGTTTTGAGGCGGAAATTCGCAAATAATCCATCCAAGTTTTAGATTGCTGTACGCCACGAAACATCCGATGAGGGCTGTGAGTACAGTGGGCACCAACAAAATTAACCGGGTCTGCAACGAAAGGCACCGAGTTCCAAATTAATAACGAAAGCTCAAAAGATATATCAGTGCAAACAAATAGTCATAAGTGGAACCAGGACCGACTGGTATAGAGTCGATCCTGGTGGAATATATGTGGAAATCGTGTTTTAGGCCCCCGTGCCTTTACATAAGCAGTAAAAAACCTTCAACTTCCGGCACACAATGGGCTGAGAAACTTACGAGTTTGATTGCAAATATGTACTGATGTACGGCATCGGCAGGATGGGTGTGATTAATCAGTTCATGAAAATCTGCCGCAGTATAGGCCAAACGAAGCACCGTGCTACATCCAAACACAATCAGCTCATACCATCGTGCCCTGCATAAAGTAAATACGTTTGCACAAAAGTAAGAAAGTGCAGTACAAGTATACAAAGAAATCTGGAGATAAAATTTTTTATACGCTCATACCAAAATAACAATAGTAGATCAGTTTAATATGTCAAAGCTTGCAAGCACTAGAATGCCTCAAATTTCCATCAATGGCTGTATGCGAACTTAACCTACTAACTGGTAAGTAATACTACAGCAGGGTAAAAGCATAAAGCACGTACTAAAGAAATAGGAAGAGTACAGAATAGCGAATAAAATGCCAAACAGAAGTTATGTTTTAATTAGCATGGCGTTTAAACTGGTCGTTTGAAGAGAAAGTGAGAACAAACGATTGCTTAACGCTACAATTTCGAAGAAAAATTTAAGCATGCGCACGCAATTCTTACCAAAACAGACCGTGCCAAACGTAGAACAGCGAAAACAAACAATGGATAACGGTCAACCAAGCAAACGTATACTCCGCTGAACACTGTTTATCCAAATGTTCGAGATAATCATTGGACACGTTAGTAAGTAGTCCCGTGCTATTATCGCGACACCGCGAAGGAGAAAGATTATGGATCCTCTGTAAAAACATCGTAACCCGACGTCAATGACCGTGGCAAAAGTTAAGCAAAGAATTAGCAAAACGTGCCTCGAAGGTCAGGGCGATACTGGCAGCAAGGCACAACGTAGCCGAACCCAGTATGCCTTTCTCCCATCGGGAAAAATTTGAGAATTTTCGCGCCTGTCGAAAGAAACCGGGAGAATGCATTTAAGTACTTGACTTAACACTTATTTAAGTACTAATCAATACACTTGTGAAAATTGATAGGGACTTACATAACCGAGAATCCGCCAGTGTACCACGTCGTTTCTTGGTGGTGGGAGATGCAGTGAAGCCACCGAGATGTTGTCTTGATCCTGCGCAATACGGTCGCGAATGTGCACCATTGTCGCTTGCCGTACTCAGCTTTGCTGATTATTTCGCTAGGTTCTGCTTGAATTCGGTCTTACTATACGAATGACGAGAAAGCCGTTGGCTGTAACTGTACATTTCTTCTTTCGCTTGGATGCCTGTGTCGATGCGTCAGCAACTAACCTGATTTACTGATAACTCTATCGATGTGACTTCAAAATTCGTCATCATTGGTGGTCCACCATTTATTATGTACCAAAGTTATCTAAAGTACACATATGTGTTGTTATTTACACAGCTTATGGAAACAGAACGAGTTACAAAATACGCATATGTGTGCTCACGCGGCATAAACATGAGGTTAACAACATTCAGTGAAAACACTATATATATGCCGCTCCCGTCTTCGAAACCGGAAGTCAGTGTCACTGAGCTGATAAAGCTGTTCGCAGTCTACTAGGTACTTCTGTTAGTCGCTCCTTCAATCTTTCTTTCACCGAGACAGTGAGACCTATTTTAATTATGTACTGTATAATAAAATTATTTTAATTATGTACTGTATAACTAAATTATTAAGCTAAGCTATGGCGTAGATTGCACCGAACGTCAAAAATCAGAAGTAAAACAAACCAATTCATCGTCAGATATAGGGAATCACACTTTAAATGATGCATTTGCCAATGTTTAAATTTTTTGGGCTGAAAAATTACTGTTGCAAGAATGTACTCTGTTGTCAGCAGATTTGTAAAAAGGGGGCAACTTTCTGGTAGAAGTTACTAAATTTTCCTTCTTGCAACTGCTCTCGCCGCAGTTGCACTTCTCCGCTACGTCAATACTTAATCGCTTCCTCGCAAAAACCACTACAATTACTGAATTACATATTTATTATCAGCTGTTTAATGTTACATATATCAGTGCAAAGGTAGCTTTTTCATTAAACAAACAGCACATATCCGTAAAACAATATAAGACCAGCTACGCTCAACGTTACAACTATTAAACACTGCTAGCTACCGTACAGATACAAACTCAGGAAGGTTTCAAGCAAAATGCGCTTAGGGTCCCTTGTAAAAGTCATGATTGCCAATGCGTTTGATGAATCTGCAGTTCTTTTTCCAGAACGCAACATCCATACACAACAAACAGTGACGCGAATGAATTTGTGTTGGTGTTGTATAGAATATAAAATATTTTAATATGAATTATGATGTACTGAAGGCGCAAGCGTTTTTAAGTTATCGTCAATTGTACATCCGGGCTGTGCTATCGTGACTGCCGGTATGCCTATTCTTTGAGTCCACGAACTCGTGGCGATGGCATAAAGTCACCACTACATGCATTCCTATTGGCTTAGTAAATCTGAACACGACCGAAACTTGGAGGTTTATGGATACAATCTTATCGAATGCGGGAAATGATTCGCTGATCGGATGACGATATCTGTCACGTACATAGATTGCGGCACGATGCTCTTCGAGTATTAAATAAGGAACAGGATAAGACGGATGCTCAGATGGTGGACAAAACTGTACTGACTCACCATTTATCACACAAATCCCAAAACTCGAACTAACGCAGGTGCAGCTGACAGCGCATCTACAGCGCTAACAATATGTATGGGTAGGGTGCTTACATGTCGTGTATAGCCTTCTTATCTTGTTTACCGACCACAATGAATGTTAATAATTATTACGGCAGTATCCCTATTTCTGGACCGCATGAAATTGAAAATAAGAATAAAAGCTTCAAATAAAAAGTCTTCAAATAAATCCAAGAAGTTTTGTGATAGTCGGTAAGTATGTTTGTAAAGTACACGTAAAGTCTGCAGGTATGACTAAAACACTGTACATTATTAGACAGTTAACTTTCTGTTTTCGAAAGAACTTCCATCCCCTGTATTTTTTTGTGTCAGATTTACAATGATCGATACGACGAGTATTTAAAAGTTTTCGATCTGGACATATCATTTTACAGCGACCTTGCATATTTTTTCATATAGACGTTTTTATATTTGTAGGAGAATAGTTCCATAGTTTACTTTTATCATAGAAAGCTGCTGATCTTTGATATTATGAACCAGCGAATCATTTTACGTGCACGACGAAAGTGCAGTATTTTGACCGTTCCTCATACTATCTACGTAAATTCGCTGCCTTCAGTTTATAATTTTCGTGTTCAATAACGAAAACTCAAGCAAAACCTAACGGATTTACGTTGATGTTAATTCCGAGGATAACATAATGATGCCATAATCCCACACTCTATTCGATATTCACGAAAGAAAACCCATGGAATGAATTCTAAATATTTAATACATCACCGTAGGAATGAATTATTAAATCAGTACGTAGTGCCTGTTGAATCAGTAGGAATTACTGCTTTTTGTTCGCTGCAATGTCTACACTCACATTTATTCCAAATCAGTGAAATCACACAGTTAAATCCGTGGTTCACGTACAAGGGGCCACAAACATATTTACGGCCTATGGTAGAATTGATGGTTACCAATCTTGACACCCCAGCGACAGTTGTTAGTCCAGCCGGGAAAGCCTTCCTTATCCGGATTGTGGAAATGGTCCGCCCCGCCGGTGGGATCCGGGCGCTCGTAGAAACGATCCAACCAGCGCTCAATATTGGCACCGGCGCCGTGTTCATGCATCGAAATGTCACCAGGGTTCCAGCACTCAAATTGTCCCGGATGACGACACACCGCGGCGATACTGTTTCCGCCCCAGTAAGCGCGGTTTTTATCGGCACGATTCTTGATCACCCAGGCCACGGCCAACTGACCTTCTTCCGGTTCTCCAGGCGCTTCTCTATAAACCGTCTTCAGCAGGGTTTGGTAATTGTGTGAATGGCGATCCATTTTCTGTTCCAGGGATTGTTAAAGGTCACTGAGTGTTAAAGGGTCTTACGGGCTAAGCATATTTATACCAATAAACAAAATACTGCAGCCAAACATGTACAGCTATTCCACTTACCTGGTAAGTATAAATTAGTGACAGTACAATTGTACAAAATAATTATCATGTGCGAATTAATGCTCACACTGCTTACTTCCGGACGCTTTTTATACTACGGCGGACAAGCTTTTAGAGAAAATTATAACGGCCAGTCCAAATATTTCAGGGGTTGTCAGCACGTTCTCGGTGGGGAATCTGCACTGACGTTTCGGTTAGTAATTTGAAAACCAAGATCACCATTCCTATCGGGCTCATACTGTCATCGCGCACGCGGGGTTCTCGCGAGCTCTGTACAATCAGCCAGCAAACATGCATGTTTACAGTAATACGAAAGGTTCACAGGGTACTGCATACAAGAAATCACGGAATTCCTCTTTATGAAGATGTTGAAATTAGTCAGAACAGGTTAATCAATTTTATAAGCCTCGTCGCCTCGATACGCATACGGTTGTATTCAAATAGCGATAGCTCAAACACCGGGTGTTCACGCACCGTACTAATTGCGCTCCCTGCACTACCTATCTGTATCAGTCGACACAGCGTGTCAAACGCGTGTAAGAATTATTAATACTTTGAAGTAGCTGTATCTTAATTACCTTATGTAATTACACATTGTCGTGAAGTTATCGCATACCGTAGTACTATGTATCAATTTAATTCTGTTCGGCCACGCCCCTTGATCCTTTGCAGATGAATAATTTTTTCAAGCAAACTGGGGTAGTACTCTACCTTTCTACAAAAGATCAGAATTTTCTGAAGTTAGACCTGGAAAATGTGCCCTGGTTAGTCTGGACATTTCTGTTTTACTAATGTTTTGTACACTACAAGCTGAACAATATTCTTTGACAAAGATTTTATTGCAATCGATACGTGACTGCTGAACACAAGCAGCACGTTAATTTTAGGGGCGCGCATGCTTGTTGTTTGTATTTGTATAATAGACAAACAACGGCTTCAAACTGGAAAAGCGATAAAATCCCGGCGCATACCAGCTCAGAGATACAAGTCAGCCAAACATAAAATCAATAGTAGATATTGCTAGTTTTATGGTGTTACGTATGGTAATATTTGTATTATTCCCCGATTTTGAAACCGCACCTGTAAAATGTCAGTCTGTAAACTGTCAGATCGATGGGAAAATTCAGCGACCTTAACAGGTAAGATCGATCAGTAGCGCGAATAAAGGATTTCTTGTTAGCCGATGTTTTTGCACAGCGAAGTCCGCAATTGATCGATGAACTACCTCATGAGCACCGCATAACTGAATGATCAGCATCAACTAGTTTTTCATTGTTTATGACAAGAAGATTGAAGCATAAGTTAAAAGTGCACTTTGTATAGAAATATACATGGTACAACGAACTGCTTTTAGTTTTAGCCAATTCTGTCTTACCGGTCTGGAGCAGAAGAGAGCAAGATCAGCGCAGCACATGTTGTAAAAACAATGCTTTTATTGATTGCCATGTTAGATAAATTTCGATTCCACAAAAAAAAACGCTTGAAGGAAATTACGACTATCAATTTTTAAAACTGCGGTGCCGCAGGCAGTAAGGCACGGTATCAAATACAATTCAGCCGGTTTTTGCTGGAAATTGTTTGTTCAAGTACACATGGGCTTCAAGCCGTTAACGCTTTATCTTGGTAAATATTCCTAAACAAACTGCGTAATTTGCCAGAATGAAATTTAATGTAATTATTGCACCTCTATTCCTGCTGCATTGGCGG
Organism: Paramacrobiotus metropolitanus; assembly: GCF_019649055.1. NCBI lineage: Eukaryota > Metazoa > Tardigrada > Eutardigrada > Parachela > Macrobiotidae > Paramacrobiotus > Paramacrobiotus metropolitanus. The sequence continues at coordinate 823,153 of NW_026570256.1, read as the reverse complement.
CGATAAGTGCGAAAAACTAACAGAAAAGTGTGAGCTGGAGCCAAGTCCCGCAAACAAAAATCCCAACTGCACCGTAGCATTATTCTCAACGCCCCGCCCTTGCCCTATCGATCCGGCAGCGGCAGCCCGGCATCCTGCTTCCCTATGCTGCATCAGCAAATTCCACGACCCACTAACCTGACAACAGCGTCAGCGCACGGCTTTCTTCCATCTTTTCTATCACCTTTTGCAGGCGCCAACCCTTTTCATCTGCCGTACCTATTTCACTTCTTCTTCGCGGCCCATCTCGTGACAAAAAGCTCCAGTATTGTTCGACTGAAGGCCGGGAAGCATCAGGCAGCATTAGCACTACCTAGATGCAGCGGACGAGAAGGAAAGCCAGTAATTATTTCGGCATTCTCTTTTCAGTTATTAAGCTTTTCTACTTGAGTTCATCGGATTATTGAGTGCTTCCTTTGACGTGAGAGACAATCATTACTAGGCGGATGTTGTATGGTGATCGTATTAATCAATCGAAACCCTTCATCAATGGATAAGATTATCTGTTTACTGATTAGACGCGATGTGCAACATTCACTTCACGATGTTGTCTTACGTTTCTGTATTTTTGCTGTCTTGCTGTCTGAAGCTAAGAGGGAGCAACCGCTCCGTGCAAGGACAACAAACTTCCATTATTATTATGTGGTGTGGTATCTTCTGATTTTAATTACTGTATATCATAAGTTACCATATTACTGCATAAAATTTCCATGAAAATTCATGCCAGAAAAATTCAAACATGTACAGTAACACTAATGTACATGTCCTCGTCCATCATGTACGAGGACATGTACATTAGTGTTACTATTATCTACAATAATCGCATTTACTCAACTGCGAGTTGCATGAATGAAATATGTGTAAGCCTTTAGACAGTATGTCATTATCGGCTTCAACAAAAAATGGACGCTGTTTAACAACCCTGGTCAAATTTAACTGGAAATAAAATAAAATGTTATGAAAGCATAGGGCTTAATTATCGTTTAGGAATGTTGCCAATCAAAACACACACACTGCTTGTCTGTGTATTTGTGGCATGATACAGTGCACCAGGATGTATTGTACTCCGATACCGACTTTAAATAATACCATGTAATTACCGCTTTTACCAAACCTGTGATGCAAACAACATTAATTCAAAATGACTGACGAAACTATTACGTACTTAATAACATAATTGTATGCACTTAAGAAAACATTGCAAGTAGAATTTGAAAACTGGCTTTACTTATGCAAAGGTCACAAGCCATCTTCAATGCAGAACTTTTTCTGATTGTCTCTAATTCAGTTGCTCGTACGGGGTCGTCGTCGCACCATAGTTTGAGGATCGTCCACTAATGCTATTCAAAGGTACCGACATATTGCGGACGGTTGCAGATGCTCCCGAGATACCATCTCCATCTGCGGTCCCTATCTCGTTGGTTTTCGAGTTATAGATGTCGGGATACACTATGAGAAAATGTGTCTATTAACACTAGTGCTTTTAATGTAATTTCAGAAGTCACCTTTCTTGTGCCACTTCGGCGCGCGCTCGTTTCCAAACGTATCTCTTGCTGTGATGTATAAATACCAACCGGCCGCAGTGCTAGCGAACATAGCCACGGATCCAATACAACAAACGGCAAAATGTAACGAGTGCGTGCTGAAAGCTCCATGGTTACTCGTTGCCAGGGCCTCGCTTGACATGACGATTTTGTACCCATAATAAAGGAGCTCCAACAGTACAGTGCTAACTGCCAGGTAGGCCAAACACTTACTCTGTCGCCTCAACTGTAAATCGTACACAGATGCAGTGACTCCAACTTGGATGCGAAACAAATTTACAAATATTTTGAGTAACTACATGATAACGAATTTTTATTACGAAATATTTTATCGTTCATGCATACGAAGAGGTGACCTTGCTGTAAAAAGCAGAGCGCAAAATCCTTCAGCAAAGAAAAATAAAAAAACTAGCGTGGTTGAAGGTTTGCAGGCGCTATGCCACACTTGTGGTGTTGCTTCGAGATTCAAAAATGCGGAGGGTAGGTACAAAGTGGTCCAAATCTAATTTTAAAACTATCGAAACTAATAAAACCAAACGTTTTAATTAATAAATACATCGGATCGACAGTGATTTCTCAAAAAGCGGTTTTAAGATTTAATGGTTTTTACTAATATATAGTTTTGATAGTGATTTTTCGGAAAGCGGTTTTAAGGTTTTAGCAGTTTTATTACTAAATTACAGTTTTATCAGTGATTTTTAAGAAAGAGGTTTTATGGCTTTAGAGGTATTAAAGGTTTTAAAGGTTTCAAGGGTTTTAAGGACTTGGACCACTTTGTACCTACAGTGATCACCTATGCGGTGTTACATTTCGGCCACACCAGCCCATCACGCAATCACTTCGACCACCGCTCATGCTAGCATCTCAACATTCCGGATATTACGTTCTTGGCAAGTTTTTATTCTTTTATCCAAAGTGTAAACTTTTGGAGCAACATAATTATGTATTTCGGTTTCTTTTGGAACAACATTATCAGATTGGTCATGTAGTCTTTTGGAAATGTGTTAGATTTATTAAATTTCCAAGGTTGTTTTAGGCTTCTTTGGCTTTTTCAGATCTCTTAGGTTTTCTTAAATTTCGAAGATTGCTTAGGCTTCCTTACGAGCAGTTTTTCAAATTTCGAAGATTTTTTTCATTTGAAGCGAGCGTTAAGCATTTTAGGCGGTCAAGTGTAATCTAATAGTGTAAGTGAGGGTACAGATAGTTTGTACTTTCATGATCGTACAGAGATAAATTAAAAACCATTTATTTTCCGGAGAACGGAAAAATAATATTATGATTTTCAGGTTGTGTAGCATTTGCTTTGTTAAGAAGCTTTTGTTCTAAGAACTTGATATCGTGCAGCAGCCGAAGAGACTGCCGGCGGAAATCTGCTGTGGAAGCCGTATAACAGCTTTTTCGGATTTCTTAGATTTTCGTACGTTTTAACGATTGTTTTGGCTTCCTTTGGTTTTTTAGTGCAATTTTTCAGAAGTTTTTTGAATTTTATTTTTTCTAAGATTTCTTTTGCATTTGAAGCAGGCGTTATTGATTTGATGCGATCTGCTGTGGGTGGGGTATGAACAATATTACTGTAATTTGTAAACTCGTGCAACAGCGCTCACATAGGCCACATCTCCCTGGAAGATTTCTGATATTAATGTTATGTGGAATAGCGTCCCATGAACGACGAGTATTCGGTGATAGGCTGCACTTACACTGAATATTACTAAGAGGTTCCAGCCAACGAGGTAAACGAAGCCGATTATCACGATCACTTTATCAAATGCAGCCCAGTGAAATTCCTCAACATGGCATATGATAAGGAGAAGAAATGTTGCCTATAGACAGCAAAAAGCACCAACCTGGTATATCGATTGTAAAGTTTGTAAAAAAATAGCAAACAATATTATTTCTTACCTGAAATTGTGTATTAAAGGTGCGCAAAGAGCGCGTCAAGAGAATACGTTTACAATCGTCCCAAACATTCTGCGTAATACATACTGTATTCATTATTTGCAAGTAACACGCCAGTGGTGCGTACAAACAATAGGGCACACCTGGTCTCTGTTTTCTGGCGGGAATTCGGCAAGGATAAATCCTTTACGTAGATTGATAAACGCCACAATGCTTCCTGCAAGGGCGGCAAGGACAGTAACTGCCAACATACCAATATTGGCCTGCAAAGATTAAATTCGCTTTGAAAAACTGAGAGATTTTAACGAATGCTCCAGAGAGATTTAAATGCGAACATTTAAATGTGAACTTTAAATGCGAACAAACCGAAGTGGTATTTTAAATACAGAGTACAGACTAGCATTAAATCACAGGCAACTTGGATATATAAATGCATGAAGACCACCTTGTCATGCGCTGCAAAACTCACTGCTTTAATGTCAAAGATGTGTTGATGTACCGCATCGGCTGGATGATTGTGGTAGTTCAGTTCAATAAAGTCTCCCACAGTATATGCAAGACGGAGCAGCGCATTACATAGGAAAACAATCAGCTCATACCATCGTACCCTGCATAAAGGGATTACAACTGCATGCACGCTGCAACAAATTTCTTCAACAGAGGTTAGTGAAAATAGATTATTCTAATGAGCGCAGCATAAAAAATTCATCTCACTTGCTCGCTTTGATGCTCTAAGAAGGTCAATAGTTAAAAGAAAAACAAGCTATTCGCGCAGTGCTTACCAGAACAGGCCGTGCGATAAATAGTAGAGTGAAAACAAACAGTGGATAATGGTCACCCAAGCAAAGGTAAACTCCGCTGCACATTGTTTGTCTAAACGGGTAAGGTAATCACTGGATACGTTAGTGAGTAGTCCCGTGCTGTTATCGCGACACCACGAGCCAGAAGTACTAATGACCCTCTAGAAAAGCACCGGAAGCGGATGGCATGTCACTAGCCTCGTCTAAAAATCTCGAAAATTTAAAATTTTGAAAATAAAGGAGTTATATTTACCTCCAGGGTAAGACCCATGCTGGTTCCAAGCAACAGCGCAGCCAAAACCAGCACGAACTTCTCCGAGACATGAAAATCCGAAAACTTCCGTCTCTGTCAAATGGTACCCAGTGAAAGCAGCTAATTGCATGTTGTAACTACTATATTATCGTGGTTCGTGAGTGAAATCGAAATATACTTGTTATTACTTACATAGCCCAGAATCCAACAGTATACCCACGTTTGTTTATTTGGCGGGACAGTCCGCTCTGAAGTCATTGAATGTTGTCCTGATCCGGCGCATTCCTATCGCGAATGAGCACCATTGTCACGGTCTTAGCTAAGTGTTGCTGCCGGTATTTCTCGATTTTACTAGAATATAAAATTGGTCTGACACCGCAAAGCGTTGCCTATAAATGCCTTCCCCTGTCTCTGCTTTCGATTGCTTAATTTGCTGATGCATCAGAGACAACTTGACAAATACTCTCCTGATAAAGTTTTCAAATTTGGTCATAATTGCATATCACTTAAGTACAACACACGTACGTACTGAGTTCCTCAAATGGAATACCGAATAAACCAAAAAGGCGTGTTATGTGGGATAGCGCGGCATAAATAGGGGTCAACAGACAACAGCATTCAATGCAGTAACTATAGGCGTCCCTTCATCTCTGCCGAAGCCGGAAATCGATACAAAATGACTGATAGCGAACGCTCACAGATTAAACAATTTCTGAGAGCCTTTCCTTAAATCTTTTATAAGCAACGCTTGTTTTACTATTAATTAAATGGCTGCTTTAAAATAATACATGCGCATGTATTACTTTAAATCAGCCATTTAATTCAATTCAGTTCGTTCGGAAATCTATTACGCTGCTTATTCAACAAATCGATTTCCCATGCTACGTTGTATCGTGCACCTCAGAATATACAGTAGAGTAGGTTGCCGAACGGTTACGCTGGTCAAGCATGCATTTGGGAGTGTTTTATTTTTAAACCAAAACACGTTTTCGAAAAACTATAATCCGTTATATACAAATTTCCTGCAAACTGAAACAACAAAGCTAATGCTGTAGCAGACCTGAGTTGGACTGCCGATTCTCTTTACAGGTCGTAGTTGTTTGTTACCACTTATAAGCCGGAAACTACACATTTTGGCTTTATTCGATACTTCCAAGTTCGAACTGTTTTATGTACATTTGAGCATCGTTATTCAGCATTTTCTTTGCACCGAGCGGGTTCCAGTGCAGCTTGAAAAGGAAATAATAATCCAGGGGCACAGGGAAAAGTTTTCCGACGTTCTACCGCACTGGTTCGTTCAACAGAAGAAAGGCAAAAGGAGTCTGCATTTAAAATTGTCGTTGTTCATAAGCTCTTATTAGAAAAGAAGGAAGCCCAAGGCCGCTGCCTTTATAAAAGTCATGATTGCCGATGCTATTAATGAACCTGCATTTCTTCTCCGTGATCTTCCATGGGTTTTCTTCAGTCTCGGCTCGTGTCGGCGCGGATCTTAATCACCCACGCGGCCAACTGGTCTTCAAAGGGTTCCCCTCGGGCATCCCCATACACTGTTCCGAGAGGGATTTGGCATTTGGCGAACTATGATCCATCTTCTCGCGAAATGCAGTAAGCAGGTTGCCGAAATCCAAAGACGAACAACTCTCTGACGTCGTTGTCTCAGCGTTCTAATCAAAGAGATTCTCATAGACTGCGAATCTTTACACCAAAGTTAAAACACTCGGTGAAGGCTACAGAAAAACCGCAACAGCCAAACATAACAAAACTAGCGCGAACGTTCTTTGTGCTCGTACAAACAGTAGTTAAATAAATACGATTTATGCAAGACGCAAGCGTTTTTAAGTTATCGGCATCTTACGTTGTACCCGGGATGTGTTGTTGTAATTGTCGGTAAGCCTACTCTTTTTAATTCACGAACTCGTGATGATGGTATAAAGTCAGCACTATAAGTACTCCCATTGGAAATCAAATCTGAATAAGACCGAAACTTGGAGTTTCATCAAGCACACAGACACAGTCATAACGCCAACGGTAAATTATAATTCGCTGATCGGATAGCGATATCTGCGGTACACGATTACAGCACGTAGCTCTTCTCTTCGAGCATTGAATCAAGAACAGGTAACACGGACACTAACAAATGCTCAGATGGTGGACGAAATTATTACTGACTCACCATTTATCACACAAAATCCCGAAACGCAAACTACAGCAGGTGCAGCGCATCAACAGCGCTAGCAATCCTTAAAGGGTAGGGCGCCTTCCTATCTTGTTTACCCACCACAACAAATATCAGTTATTACGGCAGCATTTCTATTTCTGCATCGCATGAGATAGACAACAATAAAGTTGTCAAATAAAAAATGTTTCACGCAGTCTGTATTGTCATTTACCGATTTCTTAATAAACATGAACTTAGGAAGCCTTTAAATAAATCAAAGAAATTTTTGAATAAGCGGTAAGACATCTGCTGACTCCACTTGTACTTGACAAACATACGTAGAATAAAACGGTGTACATTAACATACATTCAACTATTTGTTTCCAAAATTTCTGTTAGAAATTGGACACGTGATTTTACAATGGCCTCGCGGATTTTTGCATTTAGACTTTTATAAGTTTGTGTGCGATTGGTTCAGTAGCTGCTATTAATAGAAAGCTGCTGACCTTCGCTATTATCAGCGGTTCGGTTGATGTACAAGCCGGTCCGGAGATAGAGCACGATAGCGAAACAGCGAACAATGTAAATTGGTGGGTTACGCCAAACAACATACTACGCCACGCCACACCACACTTTTCAAACACGTAACATTCATTTGGCTGGCTGGTAGCTTAGTGCACGCCATATATTTTAATGGGCATAATCGTAATTGCCTGGCGGAAGGTGGCTAGCAAACGGTCGGAGAAGTAAGGGACAAACTAACTGCGGAGTGCATTTACGCATTGTGGCAGACGTAATGTAGTGGCCATCGTCCCAAGCGCTAACATCGCGCTTATTATTAGCTGTTCTCTATCGTGCTCTAACTCCGAACTGGCTTGTACACGCCGGGAGTACAGCATTTTGATCAGTTCCTCGTGTTATGTGAATTTGCTGCGTATAAACCACATTTTTTTGCTCAGTAACAGAAGCACAAGCAAAATCTACCGGATTTACGTTGATGTTAATGTTACTGTAATAATAACATAATATTATATGAAGTGATCACACACTTTATTCGAAATTCACGAAAGAACGCTCATGGAGTTAAATCTAGATAATTATTATATCACCGTAGGAGTTACTGAATCAGTAGTTCCTGCTGAATCAGTATAGGAATTACTGCTTCCTGTTCGCAGCAATGCCTGAAATCACATTTCCCCAAAACCAAACGAGTTAAACCGTGGTTCATGTGCACGGCGGCATAATATTTACGGGCCGTGGTAGAATTGATGGTTACCAACCTTGACACCAGAGCGACAGTTGTTAGTCCAGCCGGGAAAGCCTTCCTTATCCGGATTGTTGAAATGGTCCGCCCCGCCGGTGGGATCCGGGCGCTCGTAGAAACGATCCAACCAGCGCTCAATATTGGCACCGGCGCCGTGTTCATGCATCGAAATGTCACCAGGGTTCCAGCACTCAAATTGTCCCGGATGACGACACACCGCGGCGATACTGTTTCCGCCCCAGTAAGCGCGGTTTTTATCGGCACGATTCTTGATCACCCAGGCCACGGCTAACTGACCTTCTTCCGGTTCTCCACGCGCTTCTCCATAAACCGTCTTCAGCAGGGTTTGGTAATCGTGCGAATTGCGATCCATTTTCTGTATAAGAGATTGTTAAAGGTCACTTACGTTAAACATGTTCACACCATAATAAATCAACACTAACCCAAATATGTACAGCTATTCCACTTACCTGGTAGTTATTATCAGTGACAGTGCAGACTAATTTGTAATTTGCGACCTCATGCTCACACTGCTTTTTTCGGATGCTTTTATACTGCAGCGGGCAAAGTTTTAGAGGATTATTACGAGCCAACACACAGTTTGCAGAGGAAGTCAGTGACACCACATTTTCGATGGGGAAATCCGTACTGCTGCTTGAGTAAGCAAAATGGAAATCCAAGGTCACCATTCTTATCAGGCTCATGTCATAATCATCGCTCTCGCAGAGCTGTCGCGAGCGCATGAACACACAGCATGCAAGCACGCACGATTCCTGTAATAGCACAGGTTCATAAGGTACTGTAAACAATAAATCACGGGATTCTCTTCATGCAGATATTGAAATTAGTCAGAACAGGTTAATTTAGGAGCGATACGTGGTACGTAGTACGTACACATTCGCATAACGACAGTTCAACACGCGTAGTCGATCGTACAACATAAGCATCTTACCGTGACCACCAGTCTACAAGGCGTGTCAAGCACGTGTGAGAATCAATAACGTCCGTATCTTCGCTTGCCGTAATACCGCGATAAATGTTGTGAACATATCACACTCTAAACCTTTCAAAAACCACCGTATGAAATAGTCCGATCAAATAACTATAATAATTATAGTTATTATACACAACATCAAATGCAACGTTTAAAAGTCGCTATTTAAGCTGAAAAGGTGATTTTTCTCCGTGTGATTTACCATGTAATCCCACATAATTTTTCTGCAGAAAAAAGGATGGCAGAAGCGACGGGCACCGGGTAAGATTGTATGTCCCGACATGTTCGTTCGTTTGGCCCTTTACCCGAGAAAGATTTAGCCATATCACATTTGCTTCGATTTTCGCCAGTTACAGTATATATATGTTTTCTGTCTTTGTTTTTCTTATAATGTCCCTGGCAGTTAAAATCCGTTGAACCAAATGAAAACAAAAGCACCACAAAAATCAAAAAAACGAAGTGACGAAGTTAGCCATTTTCTTCCGGATAAGATTAATTTTAACGTTTCCGGGTTGCTAATACAACAAAATGAACAATAATCTCTGACGGCGAATTTATTGCAATCAATGCGCGAATATGAAATCCAAAGAGCACGACCATTTTACCGGCGCGCATGTCTTTTGTTTGTCTTTGTATAATAAGTAAACAACGGTTTCGAACTAGAAAAGCGATAAAACCCTGGCGCATACCGGCTTAGAGATACAACCCAGCCAAACTTAAAATCAATAATAGATATTGCTGGTTTCATGGTGTTATGTATGGTAATATTTGCATTAATCCCTTTGCAGCTCACACTCTTCTGTTAGTTTTCCGCACTTATCGCCGCCAATGCAGCAGGAACAGAGGTGCAATAATTACATTACATTTCATTCTGGCAAATTACGCAGTTTGTTTAGGAATATTTACGAAGATAAAGAGCGGAATGCTTGAAGCAGTAAAGTGTATACTTGAATAAAGCTATTTCCGGCAAAGCCGATTTAATATTCAGCTGATACCGTGACTGGTTTGTATACTGCACCGCATTTTAAAATTGATAACCTTGATTCCGATTTCATTTCTTGTTCCAGCGTTTCTTCATCTGCGGAGTTGAAATTGATTCTAACATGGCGGTCAATAGCAGCATTCCTTTTACGGCTTGTGCTTTCCTAGTCCTGCTCTGTATACTCCAAGCCGGTAAGATTGAATTGGCTAAGTGCAGTCCCTTGTAAAATCGTACTTTCTGAATTTAAGCTGTATCCTTCGTCTATCTATATAAAGCACTTATGCACTTAATGCGTTTAAAATCAAAGTAGTAATTTTCCCGATTAAATATGGTATGATAACTGCATATACAGATCCATGTAGTTTCCTGTAGATTTTTGTATTTTGTCATTTCTTTTTAACGTAGATCCTGTGAGTGGTCGAAACTGTTACTTCGAACCAGCAGTTGGCGGCCAGCGCTCGCTGACATGTCCCAAGGACTGGGTGTGCGTAACCAAACACATATTCGTCAGTCCTACCGCTACCGGCATCACCCAAACAGGAGGTAAGGTCTCATCGCATGCAATGTATTCCTCTCGATAACAGATAGGTAAAGCGGCATTATTTTTTTTTGAATTGACATATGAGATTTGTCGATATTTTTTGAAAGTTGTTGCTCATACAATTTTTGTGGTACGACTTTATAGCGCGCTTATCAACAATAATATTTTCATTCACCTACAGAATGCAGAGTATTAGGCATACGCTGTTAGATCTTCCTGCATGTAAAATTATTATCATTTTGGATAGTGATGTTACAGCAATAGCATCATCACTATGTTATCGGTCTGCAGGATGCACTTGTATACGTACAGGGCATAGTACAACAAAAAAGAGGTGGTGTCCGCGGTTCAAAACTTAAATAATTGCATAATAACCAGTACAGAATGCAACTGGAACACTTCCTGAGCGCATAAATCACCAGCACGGGATCGAATATGCACCAAGAACCTCCTGATTTGAGCAACATGGATTAGACGAACTGTCTATATTTTCTCTTTACAGAGTACATTGTACCATTAAGCAGTTTATTGGTAAAATTTATTGAAAAAGATTTTTATATATTGTTAACAGTTGTCTTACATGCCATATTAAACAAAATATTACTGTATATCCGTGCGGTCTTACCTGAAAGAAGTAATATTTTTATTGTCTGTACGTCTTTTATAGGATTGGTTGTTCGTTCCTGCAGCAAGGAGAAGGGAGAGGAAAAGAAATGCGGTGAATGGAAGTTATCCGATAACGAGGCCACGGCAACACAGCTCTGCTACTGCGACACAGACTTGTGTAACACCAGCTCTGCTGGTCGGTTCGCTGTCCACACCGGAAGTGCCGCAGCAATTGCCACCATGTTAATTGTTTACTTTACGCATTAATATTACGTACTCATAAGCTGACATGTCTGCCGTACACTGGTTTTCCGGTAACATCATTCTAACATCATATCGTACATAACCGCTGGTTCAGATGTCTTCCAGTAGAAACGCATTGTACCACTGGAACATCGTTGAGTTTTACTTCCGTTAGTTTGTTCTGCTTCTCTAATATATATAGAAGTACGGTAATTACAGCATTCTAGTTCAAAATCAGTGCCTGTGTTTTTGTCGCTACATTTTTTTGCAGCATTCATACGCTGTTCCAGGCCAACAATGCTTATCGAACGAGCTGGTTATAATTAAACGATTGTTTTGAGTACAGTATACTGAGTATAGTGAATGTGTTAAATAAATTGTGAGTGGAAAATGTTTGACGTTTAGGATGAATTTCTCGATCGGCGATATGCCTAAATAAGGGGTGTTACGTTTCAGGTACTGTGTATGGGATTATGTAAATAGCCGGCTGTACTAAGCCGAGGCGGTTCTTTTTTCCATATAAGGGGCAAAACCAGGCATCTTCTACCGTTCCCTCGTACTGCTGTCGCCACCCGGCGGGAGTTTGACGTTGTGGCTGAGCATGGCGCGCGCTTATATACCGTGCCACATTTAACCATATGTATTGCCGTAACGTCATTCTCCCGGCGGGTGACGGCAGCAATACAGAGGAACGGTGGAAGACGCTTAGTTTCGCCCCTTATATAACATTTTTGGCGCATAAAGCATAACGCACATGTACTTGGCCTTGGCGTATACGAAATGGCACAGCAATTTTATATGGTACAGCTAGAGATCCCTAAATTAGTACGGGCTAAATGAAAAATCTTTTCAAAACAGCAACTCCTTCGTTTCAAAAGAGTATCGCATAAAGATAATTTTCGAGAAAAAGGTTTTAAATTTTACTTCTGTCATGGGAAGTAATTAAAGAACCGAGCAATGAAGCTGGTGCACATGTGAAATTGTACTGCAATACAACACCAGATTAATTTAACTATTAATTTTAGTACACAGCAGCATGGCACAAACAAACACAAACAAACAAACAAACGAACATGGCGCCGCAGCAGAGTCACACTGGTACATTTCTAGCAATGTCAGCTATAAGGCTGTTAGCGCTTCCTATTGCAGTTCCTGCTGTCGGCGCTTGATTTCCATGTGCTTCGCCCAGATAATCATGGCCGGGCGGAGGAACAGCGGCAACACATGCAGAGCATATACTTCTCGGACAAAGGGCGTTCTGTTCACCACCCCCAAGTAGAACATGGTATAATACGGAGAATCGCACAGGATACTGCTCAGGAGAAATGCACCCGGTACCCAGTCAAACGCTCGCATGTTGGCTTTGACTTGCTCGGATTTGGACGGTGAGCGTAATGCCGGCTTCTTTTCGGGGGCTGGGCGGGGCGGCTGTGGCTTTTTGATCACCGGTGCCACACTGTCCCAGGATGCATCCAGCTGTTCAGAGCTGGAGGTATCGCTGTGAGTTTCTTCGTGGAAGACATCGTCGTCCAGACTGTCGTCCGGTTGTTCGGCGCGCCAAAAGACAGCGCTCTCCCGGCTGCCCATGCGTGAGTAGGAGGGGCGGGGCTTGCGTGTGACGTGAATAGCCAAAGTTGTGACGAAAAAGATGAAAGATAAAACGAAGGGCAGCACCAGATCGCTGTTAAATTAATTTATAGTTCAAACTGACCTTTCTTGTATGACTGAGTTTAAGCGTAAATTTTTTCGTTTTAAAATTTTTCTGTTTATAACTTTGTCATTGCACTTGTATAATATAAACAGGAAAATACAACAAATACATGATTCACTTGTATGTTATACAGACTTAACAAGCAGATGTTATTTATAAATGTGGTCTCAGGATTGTACATGTAATTAACAGCATGTACAGAGACACGTCGGCGTCGAGAAAATAAGATCTTTGTTTTAATTTCTGTAACTGGTAGATATCAATAAAAATTGTAATGAAAATTCAAGAAAATAACCGAGGAAACTGCATCTTACTATTATGGCAGTAGTTAACAGAAAATATAATAATTTTGTTAATTACGACTAACCGTGTTATTCGATCAAAATTGATTGAGAACTACAAATATGTACTTACGAGAAAACAACATGCCGGGCGTATTTGATAACATTGGTCGAACCGTGCCACTGGGCGATATCAACCACGCCATCAGCATAATACACCAAGATAAAATGCTGCTTAATGAGCAAGGGCACCGCGGACGCCGTACTGTACAACAGCGGCAACACGTTCAACAACACGGTCATGCTGATCCAGAAAGCCCGCTTGTAGGTGGTCACCACCGCTTCCAGCAGCTGACAGAGACACAGGCAAACCGTTATCGCGTTGATCGCGCCGGCAAACACCTCCTCCATGTTCACACTGCGAAAACCGGAAATCACAACAACAATATCGGCATACATTATCTTGAACAACGGATCAGTCTCTGTATCAATTAAGCCAGAAGAAGAATTAACTAAAAAAAGAGACGTACCAATAAGATGGCAATATTATTAATTTTTTTACAAAAAAATTGTGGATAAAAAATTTGAAGCGCTAATAGTTTGGCATATACATACCGGTACAAAGTAAAACATTATTTTCGTTTGAGCTTATATCTTTTTATCGTTCATGAAAATTCACTGTCTTTATCAACGATGTTCACTTTGTCTCAACTATGTATTTATCAGCACACCTTGTTCCCTACTAAAAAAATTAACGTCATATTTGCAGTGGCAGAAAAAAATGTTGTATATCTGCGGTACGTAATCAACAAATAAAATAACGATCATACGTTGAAAAATATATATGATTCCTCACCAAAACACGAACCATCCTAAAGAAAACATCCACAAATGTTTAACCAGAAACAGTGCTTCCCAAATGTATACCGATAGCGTGAAAATTATGTTAAGGATGCAAGCATTGGCCAGCAATAAACTGCGCGGAGAGCGTCTTTCCACGGGATCCTTCTCGGCAATCAACACGTGATAAATCGCAATCCCATTCAGAGCGAGCGCCCCAACAGTCGACCACACAATAATACCGGCCACCAGACCGAAGCGCCAGCCGAAGCTCAGGTCAACCGCTTCCGGGGGCCGTTCGGAATAATTAAAAGGAAGATTGCGCAGATGGTAGAAATTGAAAAGTGCTTGCATCTGCCGGGCGGTCTCGTTAGTGGCTGTATTGACCATTTCCCGGTAGCTTGATATCTCTAGATGCGCTACAGCCATGGCCACAAAGTGGTTTTATATGTGTATGTTAATTTAAAACTGGCTTAGATTTGTGGCAAGCACAAACTAATAGCAGCTAGTGTCCGTGATAGTAGCTGCCGGGATTGCTTGCCGTGGCGCATTTATTGAATGTTTTGGCTTAAGCTTTGCCGTGGGTAGCCGCGAAATTATCTGATTTTTCACAGATTAGTATCGTTATATGTAAGACAGATACAATTTAACCGTCTAAACTTCACCAGCTCGCATTGACCAAATTTTAGCTCGCTTAAAACGTTGACCCGATTATTATTGCTGAAATAACGAGCTGCATTATAAGATGCAAGCATTAACGTGATGCTCGTGACTCATACACACATACATACTCGTACATACATCTTGTATTGTACAAAACACGAATCGTGTACTGAATGTGCAAAAGTTTTCCATTCTACCAAAATTTTAATTAAATAACTGTAATTAACTTTCAGCTTTAGCTGTAGTTTTCACAGTCATAACCAACAGACTTGTACTTATAGACCGCTAACAGTTCGCTAGGAGAAACTAGAAACACACCCGTTAAGAAGTATGCTAAGTATGCTGACTTGGCTGACCGGTACAATTTTCAACCCGTCGCGTCAGAGACAATGGGAAGCTGCGGTCCTTTCACCATGGATTTTGTTAATGATCTAGCTAGACGCTCCAGAGAGCAGACTGGCGAAATTCGCTCAAAGTGTTTTCTGTTACAACGTTTTAGTATTAAAATTCAGCGCGGTAATGCTGCTTGTGTCTTGGGAACTGTTGAAAAGCAGCATCAGCTGGATGGTTTATTTTTAGTTTGTGCATAGTTTCTGCTAGTACATATTCGAGACTGTTGAGTACTGACTGAGTATTCTAACAAACAGCACCCGTTAACATACAGATAGATTAAAACATATGTCAGTGAAGTAAAGTTAACGTGAAATACAACCTGTAAAGTAAGTATGTTATAATTAGTATACGAGGAGGGGGTAAATGAGCTCGATGCACCCGAGCAAGGGGTAACAGAGCTCGTTATCTGTGCCCGTGACTGTGCAACACGGTCAGCCACCAAGAGACGGCAGCCCGTGCTATCACGCAGAACACCTGAAGCAGTTATTGAGCCCGATAGTTTTTTGTCTCCATAGACTTGTATGCTAAACTGAATCACTTCTGTTTTGCACATTTGTGAACGAAACCAAGCAAATAACATTCCAAAAGAATCAGAAAAAATCACGAGATTTTTGATACTAAACAAGTTATGATTCATGGTGCAGGACACAAGTTATAGCCATTTGCGTTTCTCGTAGACATAGCATAGAATTCGAATCAACGGTTGGGTTCCACGCACAAACTCTATGCTGTGTCTACGAGAAACATAAATGTCCATAACTTGTGTCCTGCACCATGAGTCATAACTTGTTTAGTATCAAAAATCTCGTGAATTCTGATTCTTTGGAGTTATTTGCTTGGTTTCGTTCCAAATCTGCAAAACAGAAGTGATTCAGTTTAGCATGTCTATGGAGACAAAAAATATCGGGCTCAATAACTGCTTCAGGTGTTCTGCGTGATAGCACAGGCTGCCCTCTTATGGCTGGCCGTGTTACACATCGAGCACTCTGTTACCTGCTAAGTACATCGAGCTCATTAACCCCCTCCTCGTAGTTTAGTCTGCATTTTTACGCACATAGACTTGCTTTTGGATTTAATACTGTTAAAATTAATGAAGATAAAAGTCAGTCTGTTTAGTTGCAGCCTCGTAATATAATCTGCCTTAAAGAACAGCAAGGTGAATGGCTACATGGATTAACAACACACTTTTTTGCCTCTACACAAAACGTGTTCAGCACTTAATGCCCGAAAACGAGTTTCAACTTTCGGTGGGTCTCGGTGTTTTACATGTACGAATCAAGCGTTGTAGTGCATAATGCCATTTCTTTCTTCCAAAAATCAGTTACATTATAAGTCCACACTTGCACCAAACACACACACACTCACGCTTCCGTAAATTTGTCAGATGGGACTACAAGCTATTGAGCTAATTGCACTATATGTAGTGGTACCTCGGGGTACCTTGGCGCAGCATGCTCTAAGCGAAGCGCTTATTACGACGCCCAGTTCTTACATTGACTGTCTGGAGTCACTTCATCAGGCTATCTACAGACGGGACCTTCTGAAGCTCAGTTCTAAATAGTGACCTCCTGCTTATACCATTCCGGTGACAACAGTGACCCGAAAGCGCTCTAGTTCCAGCAGGTAGTGCCATCCCGCGATGAAATTTACTATTGCGGCCAATAGCAGGGGTCCCCAGAGATGATCGTAAGCAACGAACATGGCTTGGTCCGAGATAAGAGCAAAAGCATATCGCACGATTTGACAGACAATCGCACAGACAGCATATCGCACGATTTGAATTCGCCGATATTGCGCAGTTTCTGGCAGACATTAGCACATTTAGCGGAGAACACCGTGACCGCCTGTTGATCCATCTGTGAAGCCGAGACGGTGCCACGGAAATCCTTTATCCAGGTCCGCAGAGATAGGGTCTTCACCATCGCGGCAATGGCAGGCACGGAAAAGAAGAACCAAGGCAGAGACATACCCACGACGTAAGGTAAAAATTTCTTCACCGTCGATTCACGTTTTTCCGGCTGCAACATGTTAATTCTTTAATTCTTTAAATTTTAATTAATCAAGCGGGCGAGCGAAGCGAGCCCGCGTTTCTTTTAAGGTGATGCAAAGTGCAAAGTTCCTCACGGGGAGAGCCAACGATAATCATGTGACCTTTAGGGTACTTGACACCTCAAAAGACGTGAGTTCCTCACGCGGCGAACCCGAAAGGTCACAGTGGTGACCTTTTGTGACCTTTAGGGTACTTGACACCTCAAAAGACGTGAGTTCCTCACGCGGCGAACCCGAAAGGTCACAGTGGTGACCTTTAGTGACCTTTAGGGTTCTTGACACCCTCAAAGACGTGAGTTCCTCACGCGGCGAACCCGAAAGGTCACAATGGTGACCTTTAGTGACCTTTAGGGTTCTTGACACCCTCAAAGACGTGAGTTCCTCACGCGGCGAACCCGTAAGGTCACAGTGGTGACCTTTAGTGACCTTTAGGGTTCTTGACACCCTCAAAGACGCGAGTTCCTCACGCGGCGAACCCGAAAGGTCACAGTGGTGACCTTTAGTGACCTTTAAGGTTCTTGACACCCTCAAAGACGTGAGTTCCTCACGCGGCGAACCCGAAAGGTCACAGTGGTGACCTTTAGTGACCTTTAGGGTTCTTGACACCCTCAAAGACGTGAGTTCCTCACGCGGCGAACCCGAAAGGTCAAAGAGGTGCCCTTTAGTGACCTTTAAGATTTTTAACACCTTCGAAGTTGAACCTAAAAGGTCCCTGTGGTGACCTTCAGCACCTATGGCTCACTTCGTGACGCTCTAAAACCGATCGCTTTTTTGTTCACTTTGTTGCACGTATTCCTGTGCATCTCTCACGTGTCCTGTTTGCATTTACTTACGTTGTACAGTAAAATCTCTCAGTATGATAATCTCAATATAAACAACTCTCAATTTACACAGCACGTTAGAATCTGCGACATCACTTTTGCGCACGTATCGTGACTAATCTCCCCGCTATTAGGACAAAATGAAAAATGTTCCGACCATTTTTATACATACGTGATTGGAAAAGATCGCAAAATCTGAGAGCATCGTGAATGTTGCATTCGTATTGTGTCTAACAACAACAATTTCAAGCCTAATTGCGAAAATCTTTTAGTTTGCAACAACTTTGCAGTGTTCATTAAGCGTGACTGTTTACTGTAATAATTAGCTCACAAATTTTCACTTGATTAGCACGATTAAATCTATCAATTACGCTTAGTAACAGTTAAAACCGTAAATAACTGCTATAATTAGTTAATGAATATCTACTTAGTTATCAGTTAACGTATTGTTATTATTAGTTCCTATTATTATCTACTCAACTATTTATCTTAATTAGTTAACGAATATCTACTTATTTAGTCAACGAATTATTTAGATCTAATTATTTATGCTGAATAATAAATAACAGCTTAACACCAAAATTAACTGTTATAATTAGTTCACAAACTTCTGCCCGATTAAGTTAACTAATTAAATCTATTAAGTAATTTACTCTTAATAGTTAATAAATAACACCGTAATAACCTACCGCTATAATACAATATGGTGTCACTTCGGACAATTTTAAACAGTTCAGAACAATTATAGCGAGTTGCTGAGTGGTCTTGAATGTAGATATGAACTATAAAACCGAGCTAAAATGCTAGGTTTTCTAATTCAGCAACTGAATCTCCATCTGACCAATGCGGAGAGCGTTATCAGTGAATGTGTCTGGCTCACAAATCAGTGCGTGTTGCTGCGCGCTCGAGCGTTTTGATCTAAATGCAATTAGCATCGAAGTCCCAACACGTGGTAAATTTGACAGACAACATAATACAGGCACGGTTCCATCGGTTTCGTTTTTTATGACTGGGTTTATTTTTATAAAGAAGAACTGCCCTCAGGGGCAGCATTTTTTTTAGGTGACAAGGATAGTGGTGATAACTGTAGGCGGGGTGGCATAAAATTTTTATCACTGTGACAGTTAGCACTGTATGTTACTGTTGTAAAGAGGTGAATGCTACAAAAAGAATGCCCCCTATGCCATAGTCTACGAGAAAATCCAGTTCCTTACATTTTGAATGTTTTAAACGAGTGTATCTAATAAAAAAGTATTTAAGGAGAGATTTCATTGCATTTTCTTTTTTGCAAGTGCAACTTACTACGTCTTACTGTGCAGCATTACTGTATCCCCAATTTTCCACGTATTCTACCTGTAAGCTGTCCGTGTTGTTAACGTATTTTTTAGATTTCTTTAGCTTTTAGCTCTAGCGGCTGGGAACACTTTTTAAACACAGGCCGATTACGTGGGCATGCGCTTACATGCTGCAAGAACGCTGCAGTTATTCAGTCAATTAAGCGAGATAAGCGAGGGAAAATACTTCAGGAATAAAGGCAGAATACAGGTGGTGTGAGAGTACGGGCCACTCCGAAAGCATATCAATCTTGCCTCTGTGACAAAAGTATCGTTGGCCGTTCGCTGTAATCCCACGTATTCCATCCGTATTCTGCCTGTATTTTTACTGTATTCGCGAGGTGTTTTCAGTTATCTAGCTTTAGACATGACTGTTGCTTCCTTTATTGTGTCAGGGTATTCTCCGTATTCCGCATGTATTTGCAGTGTGTTCTCATAATTAAAAAATTATGAAACGCCTTGAATTCGGCCAGATTGCCTGCGGAATACGTGAAAATACCTCGATTAGGTAAGGAAGACTGCCGCAATACATAGATGTTAAATATTTAACAAGTTGTTATTACGGTAAAAATACAAGCGGAATAGGTATTAGGTAGAAATGCCGGCTGATTGGAAGTATACACTGAAATCAGATCACATCAGAAGTAAGAACACAGTAAGAATACAACCGAAATACTTACAGAGACACGGAATAGAATAACAAAAAATGGTATCGGTTTTCTACCGTGGTTCGAACTAAGTTATATCTAACTTTTAGTGGTCTTAAAGATTTTTTCACCCTTAAAAAGGTGAGTACTTTACGCGGCAAACCTAAAGGTCGCTGTGGTGGCCCTTAAGACGAGGGGTACCCTGCATTTGGTCCCCTTGGGCTAAATTTCTGTGCACGCAGTGGTAAATGTACGGTCAATTTAACTATTGCCGTGCGCCACCAAGATGTTCTGCTATCATCTACTAATTTTTTTGGGATGTTTTGTAGGGTCATTAACAAAATAATGGGGAAATTAATTTTGAGCTTCGACCCCGGTGAAAATATTCACTATACATCCAGTTAGGATGATATGTCTTATGATAGATCTCGATGTCGGCTATCCGCTGCTGGCCGGGTTTTGACAAATTCGAAGAAAACGCAATTGAAATATCAAAACCAAAATTTAAAACCGAAATTCCGAGCCAACCCGACGTTACATCGAGATGAGAATTAGTGCAACGGATAGCGCGAGTTGTTTTCTTCCTGTTCACTATGATGCTGACAATGTACACTGTCACAGGAATATCTTCTTAGAATTTACATAGTGGAAACCACTATCGCGTCAAAGTTCAGTACAACAGGCAAGTGACCATTGAAGAAACGCAGAGAGCATTCTGTGGGCCAGCCTGCCGGCAACCATTCGGTCAGCTGGTCAGCCCACGAAGACTGCTTGACCATACGGCCAATTTAATTCAAACCAGGCCATGTGGGGAAAAGCAAATACTGTGTATCCTGCTCGAAACTTTTCATGTCCTTCCAGTCTTTTCCAAACTACGATAGCGAATAGGCCCGAAGCCAACTGCGAAGTCCAAACCTTTTGTTATTTCATTTTCGTGCCTTAGTAACGTTACCAATAATACCAAGCAAACAAAACGTAACAACGTAATAGGTACTACCAAAACGTATCAAATAATTCGCCACCTACTGACTTTAACAGGAATGATCGCTCGGATGAAATAATTTTTGTTAGCTTAGGAGTAATTTCTAAGTTTCGAATGAACTAAGCTAGGTTTTAAACTACGGCGCAAAGCCACATATTTTGTTATTAAAATGTGAATAAGCTACTTGAATATAAGCATGCCTTTAGGCTTTAATTACTTTCTTTTGAAAACCTCTACTCCTGTTTTGAAATGCCAATAAATTTAAAATATTTCCAAGGTTCAACCTTGGTTTAACTACTGCCGTGTAGGACATTTGTTGTCAGTTGTATCACTACTCGTATCGTTGCCAGTTTGATGGCTACTTGCAGAGTATTTTTTGTGATCGGGGAGAGAGAGATAACCAGAAAGACGCACGAGTTCAGGAGCGCTGGCAGGCGGCAGGCCCGATCGCTGCCCATTGCTCACTAGACTGACCGATAGGCTCGATCTGCCACTGCTGTAACGGAGCGCTTTCGGCAACTTTCTGTTGTACTGCTGTTTAACGTCAAAATAACTTTTCAGTTTAAAACTTTAATAAACATTGCTGGTGTCGGGTTGTTGATTACGAAACGCTCTTTCCAACAATACGCAGCACGGTGGGTGGACCAATTCACCCTTATGTTGGGTACCTCTCGTCTTAATGACCTCAATGTCTTGACCTCCTCGAAGACCTGAGTTCAACCCATGGACTTCGTAAGGATATTAGCAATTTTTGTTTACGGGCCTAATTTTTTTTTCACCCAAACGGATTGCAGAATCAAATTCAGCGAATTTTTCTGATCTAGAAGTGACTTTTCAAAATCGCAAAAGGTTAAAACGAAATTCTGACTGCCGGTACCCCTAATGCCCCACAACAACCATGGGCGGTAGCAATGGCGTCTGAATCCAAAAACCTTTTTTCTTCGTTTTGAACGCTTTTCCTAGCTAAACAGATAGCGCGGATTTCGAATCTGAGGTCAAAAAAAATTTTGGACCGACCCCTGACCTCCCACCCCCACCTTACTGTATTATTAATAGGGTGTTGCTCCGAAAATGCGGTTATCTGTTTTCGTTGCACTTATTATAAGCAAGTCATAGGCGCTGAGTACGAATATGATGTCAAAAAAGTTTTTGAACCGCCCCCTCACCCCCCCCACCCCACCTTACTGTATTATTAATAGGAGATTGTTTCGAAAATGCGTTTTCGTTACACTTATTATAAGCAAATCATAGGCACTGAGTACAAATATAAAATTTTGTTTCAAGTTGCTAGGTAATCGGCGGATATTTGTATATGTCTTGTCAGTTAATCTGATATCAACACTAAATCAAGCTACGCTACACATATATGAAGGAATGGCGATTGCCACGTACTGTAATGCAGCAGCATACTAATCCATAATAGCAAAAAACGTTTTAAAAACAGCCTCACTCATCATTATGTTCATAAATGCTTGCAAAGGTCCAGTCGTTAACAAACCTGTGCTGTTCGCAAACGCATATTTATACGCCGACTGCACTTGCGTTCAGCGAACATAAATATTTGCACTTGAGACAATGCAGATAATGTATCGCAGTATTGCTTGATGATATAAATGCAAAATTTCAAGCCACAGCGGTTGAATGCTTTTAAATACATCATATTCGTACCCAGCGCCTATGATTTGCTTATAATAAGTGTAACGAAAACAGGAAACCGCATTTTCGAAGCAACCTCTATTAATAATACAGTAAGGTGGGGGTGGGGGGTGAGGGGGCGGTCCAAAAATTTTTTTGACCTCAGATTCGAAATCCGCGCTATCTGTTTAGCTGGAAAAAGCGTTCAAAATGAAGAAAAACGATTTTTGGAAATAGACGCCATTGCTACCGCCCATGGTTGTTGTGGGGCATTAGGGGGACCGGCAGTCAGAATTTCGTTTTGACCTTTTCCGATTTTGAAAAGTCACTTCTAGATCAGAAAAATTCGCTGAATTTGATTCTGCAATCCGTTTGCGTGAAAAAAAAACTTTGGCCCGCAAACAAAAATGGCTAATATCCTTACGAAGTCCATGGTTCAACCCAAATAACGTGGTCTGCACCTTGAGACTCCCGGGCCTGTGACACCGCAAATCTGCAAGGTAGCTAAGCTTTTTTTTTCTTGATCAACGCCGAATTCACAGCAGAAGCAGTTTCTAAACTTAGCTTACCTACCTCTCCATATATTATAACATTTCGGGATATTTTCTTTTACAACATGGTTTGTTTGATTGTACAAGGAAGTTATAGTAATTCAATCTCAAAATTAACATCCCGTTCGATTTAAAAGCGTCATCCCGTGCGTGCGAAAGAAAAACGCCCTCCCACTTAATTTATGACTCCGGGGCGTCAAATAAATTTCGGCGTACCCTACTCTGTAAATCATCAAATCATCGTTTTTTGTCCTGAAAATTTCAGTGTTCACAAATCAATGCGCAAACCGGCATTTCGTGTTGCCGCCTGTTGCAAGCAAAAAATTGTAACAAAAACAGCGAAAAACGAAGTACATAGATAATAAACTGTATTCTTACAATAAGCTCTCAAGATTTGCTGACCAAAAAGCTCAATCTGCGCATGCACCGTGCCAACTAACATTTTTCTGTTGGAAATAGCCGCCATTTTCTTGCTGAACCAGTTAAAGATATTTGAGCATGACATACGTAATAGAATTGCGAAGAGATTCTGACTCCATCGAGCTGGGACAAAATAATTATTTACACAATTTGAATTCGCATTACTTTTATCAAGCACGGTTTTTTTTATGAAACAAGGTTTATTGTTTTGGTTAGTCACAAAGACTGTCTATCGAAGGAGTCTGAACAGTTCGCGATGCGATAAGTGATTCACGAGAAATAAACCGAAAAAGGAGGGTGAGATTTCGTTCAGCCACCCGTTCAAGTCACTTTCCTTAATCGGCTTAATTATAAAACAACGTCTACAGACCCATGATTTCAATTTCTCTTCTTTACACGTCCAAAACTAAACACCGCCGCCCGCTTGCCCTAAGGGCGGTTACGACCTTATACTAGTTTACTTTATATAGTCAGAATTTTATTGTGCGGGTACCTTACGGGGAAGTCCATTCACAGTTTTCACATACACGCCGCTTTTTAAGAGTTTTTTAAGAGCCGGGAATAAGATTTTTTTGTTAATTACAATTCCATATACCGTGAAAAATTTAGGGCAGTCTCCTTCGAACGATCCGCCCATAAAACCAAGTGACCAAAACTTAAATTAATTAATGTAACCTGGCAGAAACTGGCGCACGCTGCAAAAGCAAACCAAAAATTTCAACGTAAAGCTGCAATCGTTTTGCACCGCATTTGCGCATAATTGGGCAAACGCTTCATCTGTTGGCTTCGGTTTGAAATGCAGCATCGGCTTTCCGTGGGCGTTTTTTCGGTAAACGCCAATACCGGAGCCTTATTTCGTTTTACCGATGTAGACTGTCATCGAGTACTTATCGTAATCTGCGTCAAACGAGCTCCGTAGCATACAACGGTAAAAGAAGATGCCTACGCATACGAAGCTCAGTGTCGTATTTCGAACTGTAAACGCATTTTCGCTGTTTCGGTCCTTTCGGATGTTCGTAAAAAATCTGCTTGCCGTGAAACCGGGTTCGGTGTATACAGTACTGTCCCAGTACTGCCTCGAATATCCATACACTGATTCAGACTTCCTAGTTAGTAACTTAGTACTTGCTACTTTATGTTAATGTATTTCCTTGTCCCATTATACTTCTTCCCTGCACTGCTTCCGGTATCCGACCGTGTGTACCAATACCACACAGCTGCATAAACGCGAACGCGCCGCGCCATTTGCATGACGCGGAACCCCGGACGAATGGCCGAGCAGTAAAAGGACAATGTATAATATGAGACTGAATTTTCCTTACGTCCTGCTGAATCTTACCCAGTCCGGCTTGATCTTGATGCTTTCAGTATATAGTGCGAATGCCACGATGTAAGCACGGAGTAACCCTTGCACCACCATCATTTTGCTTAAAGGGGCCAGGACAGCGGCACACTTCCAGGTTTCGTGGGTAGCAATATTGTGCCAACTGTGTCCGTGGTTCTCCTTTGAGAGATTCCGATCTTCTTTGGACTGCCATGACTTAACTGATCGATTTTGAGGGGCTTCGACGTCGCTGCTCTCAGCCATTTTCTAGTGATTACAAATGAAGAGGTGCTCGGTACTGCCCTAATGGTACATCAATAATATTGGTCCAATAATAAATGGGAACGTATTATTCGTATCCCTCTCCAAAGCTTTCGGCAAAAGCGCCGCTTGACGATTCAAATTTGAAAGAAGATTTGATAAGAGTGCTAGCCGTAATAAATACTTCTGAGCATTAGATGCGCATTATATGGGTCACGAGCCTAGCGCAAACCCGCAACTACAATCTACACACTTACTTGTTTGCGTACAGGCGGTACAGCTGTACTACAGCATGGAGTACTGCATCTATCGATTAAGGAATACTGTATGTGTGTATGTATAATGTTTGTAGTATGGATGGTTGGAACAGGTTAAAGTGTTACTGGTACAGGAAAAATCAATATTCCTGTATCGTGACGCCTAGCAAAGCATGGGACAAACAATGTTTGACCGGTTCAGGAGACTGGTCACTGCTGCTGCTGACGGATTTGTGCGAGTTGTAATTATGTTGAAACGCATTATGCATTTCCTCGTAATCATGTTGGAACGCTTACATGTACAAATACGTAGACGCTCTGCACGGTACAGCAATTCTATCGATCAAGCTTTGTATCGTCCAGCGTACATCAACCACGTTTCCATAAATAAATTTTTGGTTTTGTTTCTTGCTGCTTGTTTCGACTAAGTACTGTAATACTCTATTACGTTCTGATTATCTCATTACACAGGAACATAATGCGTACTTGTAAAGTTGTACTGTAATCTGGACTTCCAGAGTTAGGCAGAGTATATCTATATCTATATGCTATAATCGAAAATGAACAGGCTTGCCGCTGCAACCAATCGATGTGATGCGATGATACTAGTACTCGTATGCACGTGTACACCGTTAACGTTAACATATCACTTCGGAATGCGAAGCATGCCGACATATACAACGGCAATTAGGGTTGGCTGTGGGGCCAGGGCGATTCTGACCGGTCTGGTAAAAAGGGTCAGAAGCACCCCGACTCAGAGCGCATTTGACCGTTTTTAGCAGACCGGACAGCCGGTCAGATGAAATGGGGATACGGCGATACGCGTATGCCGAAATAGCGGCGCCGGGCGCTTATAATGGCAAAATATTGATTTTGTTCCTGTTTCTGTTCTGCTGATACAGAACACAAATTTTGCACTCACAAGCCGGTGGTACAGATAGACAGGCGCAGTACATATAGATATTACAATCAGCTGTTATACTAGTACAGTACATGTACTTCAGTACATACTATAGTATGTAGGATCATTAAATACTCAGTAGGATAATAACTTTTGTGACCATAGCGTAATAGTATCGAGCAGTGTAGAAGTTTACATAAAAAATCTTTTACAAGCCTGTTGCTGTCGTTATCGGTGTGAGCTTGAGATACCGTAATTATCGAATTTGCACCCCTGGGGTGCAAAAGTTTTGTCTTGGAGGAGGGGGGTTTATTTCGGGGAGGGGGCGTTATTTCGGGGGGTGGTACTATTTTTCAAACAGTATTTTTCGGAGGGGGCCGTTATTTTTCAAACCACTGCGCATCGTGTTCTATAGAAACTGAACGCAGTAGATACCGGTATTTGCAGTTTCACAACCTTGCGAGCAGCATTCTAAAGCTCAGCGCACATTATTTTCGTGGCCGTTTACTGTTTATTCATCAAATCGTAACAATTATTGCTGTGTGACGCATAGTCATGTATACAGTGTTGCTCACCGGCGTAATCCGGCGTTTATGCAATTGTTGTGAACTATCTTCACGTAGCTATCTGTGTCTAAAGACGTCTGTTTTCTATGCTGATTTCTCAGCGCCATGATGAAGTTGTGATTGAGCGAATCATTATCTATCGTGTGCGGCTACAGTAAAGATCATTGATGGGATTTGGCGGTATTCTCCGTTACGTATAGTGTAGGAGAAACGATCATATATTATGGCGCTCCTGGGTGGATGCGTTTTGCAACCGTAATAGCCCGGTGACCTTTCTGTTCTCAGTCGATATGACGGCTCCCGTTATTGATCCATTTTATACCCATCTTTACGACACCTGTAACGAACGTTTAAAGGCGGTGGAAGCGGCTTTGGGTATGTGATTCCGTTATTCAGCGGATAGTTCTTTTGAATGTAATATTCGTACAAGAATCGCATATCGTACAATATTTGGTTGTTGCTTTTGTTCAAAATGTGTAAAGTTTTGAACTGTATAGTAGCACCGATCAGAAAGTTGATGAGCTGTTGCTCGTGGTCAACTCAACTGTTAATTCTCTTATCTGCTGGTAGTCTGACTGCTAATGTCGTGTTGGGATACATGCTGCACCAGGCGCAATCCAACATTATTTGTAATGCTATTCTTGGTTAAATAATTGTCGACGTTAATGTCCGACAAGAGCGGTAAATCAACGCAACCGCTAGCTAAGAAAGCAGTCAGTTGCAACTGCAGCAGCAGATAAACCTGTCGCAAGTTCAATAACTGTAGCTTCAAGTTCGAAAGCTGCTACACAGACTTTTCCGTATACAGAAGCAGACATATTAAAAAAAGCCGGAGGACGGACGTTGCGTTCAGACGGTCAAGCAGAGTTTGCAGAAGGCGAATTGCCAAAACCGAAAAAGGTCAGGCGTGCCCAGGGCGAAATCAAATCTGATGAAGAATTAATATCAGATGACGATGAGCCTGTTACTGCATTAAGCTCAACACAGTCGGCTGTTATACTTGAAAGTGACGCTTCGCCACTCGTTGAGACAGGTACACAGTCACCTTTCTTGACCGATATACCAGAACGTACTGCAACGGTTCTCGTTGACGTTAATGATACTGAAAGTGTCAATATGGATGCACAAGTTAAAGCACTTACTGATGGCCTACAGAGTCTTGTAAAGGTCGCAACAGACGCTCCAGTAAGTGGTCCGCTGCAGTGCGATAAATTCAAGCCTTCTGAGCATAACGCTCGTGAATGGATGAAGGAGTTTGAAGAAGCAGCGACCATGTCGAATTGGCTGGACAAAACCAAAAATGAACGGTTTGCGTTCTACTTGACGGCTGGTGCCGCTAAGCAGTGGTATAACCTCAGAAAGCCGTTTGCGACTTGGGACGCTTTGCGTACTGCATTTCTCACAGAATTTGTCAGTGAGGATGAGAAGTGGGACTATCAGAACAAGTTGCAAAATCGCAAATTCAATCAGGATAAAGAGAGACTGGTTGAATATTACTACTCTATCATTGACCTTTGTCATAAAGTCGATACTGCGATGTCAAACGAAATGAAAGTGCGCTACCTGTTGAACGGTCTTAGTACAAGCCTACGTAATCATATGGCAGTGCTTAATCCGACAACACCGGAAGAGTTATTGACACGTTTCAAGGTGTTAAAAGTTGATTCGGAACGTACAAGTTCTAACACAAATGTCATTTTGACAGCTGAAGTCTCGGCAAAGCAGAAGCAAAGTGAAGACGACGAAACTGCTGCCGGTGATGTCAGTTCAGCAAACGTGTCAAACGTGCTGCAGTCCAGTGAATTTCAACAGGCTGTGGACAGAGCTATCTCTGCCCGTTTGCAGCAAGAGTTCCAGATGGCTGCCGGCTCATCGACATCTCCCGAGACTCAGTCAGCCGCGCCTGTGTTGACGCAAACGTTTGTACGGGGAGGCGCTGCTGGTGCCCGTGGAGGCCGTGGTCGCGGTGGCCGAGGTCGTGCCCGTGGACGTGGCCGTGGTGGTACACGCAACGGCGGCAATGGCGAATCCCGCAAACCGGCTGTGACGGTTGAACGGAACCAAGACGACAAGTCGCGGTGTGATTTCTGCGGTCGGCAAGGTCACCAAGAAAGCCGGTGTTGGGATCGCATGCGGGAACGTAAAGCGGCACACGCGAAGCATGGAAATGCTCTGCCGTCGGAAGGTGAGGGAAATTTAAACTCCAGAGAGTAGCTAAGTACAGGGGTTTAGCTGCTCATACGTCTGATCCCCCTGATTTTGCTGGTTTTCCTTTCGATGCACTTCCGATAGAAGAACCAAATGACGATTCAACTGTTCCGGCTCCAGTTTGCACTACGGCATATGTTAATGGTATGGCCGTGCCTGCTGTGATTGACACCGGCTCCGCTGTTACGATTATGAGTGTGCACTGTGCACAGATGTTAGATCTGTGTATTCAGTCATATACCGGGCGGCCCGTTAAAGGTGTTAGTGGCAAATTGATATCGCCTGTCGGCACTGTTTGTGTTGATGTGTTATTGGCAAACTGTTCGCACCAAATTAACGTGCTTGTGCTAGACACGTACGATCGTGAATTATTGGTCGGTAATGATTTTCTAATGCGAACAGATCTAGTAATTGATTATGCCGGTCGTACTATACGGCGCTTTGATGAACGTGATGGCGAACAGTTCAGGCCATGGAAAGCGCGGAATCTTGTTGCAAGTCGCAAAGTGCACATTCCCGCTGGTCACGTAGCTTGGGTGAAATGTCAACTAAACCGTAATCTATTTCCTGGCCGTGTAAAACCAGAAAATATGGAGTTTATAGTTTCCCCAAACGCTAACATGTTCGCTCAAAAAGGGTTACGTACATCAAACGCGCTAGTCAAAATTGTCAACAATGTGTGTTATTTGGCGTGTGCAAATTTCTCTCGCATGACCCAAACAATCGGTAAGGGTCAGAATAATGCGTCTGCGACACCAATGTATGTTGACCGCGTTCCAGAGTGCTCGGTGGTTGAAACGTGTGAACTCCCAGAAATTCAGTGTGGTGAAAATTTAACTGCCGATCAAACTGAACAGTTGCACGCTGTGTTGCGCAAACACGTAAGCGTGTTTCCCACTGCTGAACGCCCTATTGGCGAAGTAAAAGGAGTTTCGCATGTCATAGACACAGGCAGTGCATTGCCAGTGTCCCAACCTCCTTACCGACGCTCGTGGGCCGAGCGTATTGTCATTCGCACAGAAGTTGATAAAATGCTCCGCCAAGGCATTGTGACCCCATCCTGTAGCCCGTGGTCGTCTCCCATTGTACTCGTACACAAGCGAGACGGCACAACGAGGTTTTGTGTTGATTATCGCCGGGTCAATGCTGTTACCAAGAAGGACGTGTACCCAATGCCTCGCTTGGACGACGCGCTTGATCAGTTAGGTGGGTGCGCTTATTTTACTTCCTTAGATATGGCGTGGGGATACTGGCAGATCCCCGTAGCGGAGTCCAGCAAGGACCGTACCGCTTTTGTGACGCCTGACGGCTTATATGAATTCAGCCGTATGCCCTTCGGCTTGTGTAACGCCGGGGCGACCTTTCAAAGGTCAATGGACAAAATACTGAATGAATTCAGATGGCAGTTTGTTATAGTGTACATAGATGATGTACTCATCTATTCGAAGACGTTTGAAGAGCACATGGAGCACCTTGATGCCGTACTGCGCAAGCTTCGCCACGCAGGTATTGTGCTTAAACCATCAAAGTGTGTTTTCGCGTCCGATTGCACCAAATACCTTGGTCATGTCGTTGACCGTAATGGTATTAGTCCCGATCCCGATAAACTGTTGGCAATCGCAGATTATCCAGTACCAGAAAATGTCACGGACATAAAGTCGTTCTTGGGACTTTGTTCGTATTTTCGTCGGTTTGTACGGGATTTTGCCGGTCTATCGGAACCGCTGGTACGGTTAACGAGAAAAACCGAACCGTTTGTGTGGTCTTCCGAACAGATGGTTGCTTTCGAAAAACTCAAACACGCACTAATTAGTTCGCCGATTTTAGCTCATTATGATCCAAATGCTGAGATCGAGCTACACTGCGATGCTAGCGGCCTTGGAATAGGCGCATGTTTAGTATCTAAACTGGGTGACTGCGAACGGGTGTTGGCGTACGTTAGCAAAAGTTTCAGTCCCGCAGAACGTAATTATGCGGTCACTGAACAAGAGTGTCTGGCAATTGTTTGGTCGGTTAAAAAGTTACGACCTTATTTGTTTGGTAAGATGTTTCGCATTGTGACAGACCACTGTGCACTGTGTTGGCTTATGAGCCGGCGTGAATTAGCCGGTCGTCTGAGCAGGTGGGCGGTCTTGTTACAAGAATACAATTTTGAAATTGTATACCGTAGCGGCAAACGTCACCAGAATGCGGATGCGCTATCGCGACATCCCGTCGAACCAGCTGATAGTGCTGATGTCGAAATGGACATGTTAGTAGCCATGACCGACACTCCAGATTTCCACTATGAACAGGTACAAGACCCACGACTGTGTGATGTGATTGACAAGTTGGCAACCGGTGTGGTGTCTCGCGACACTGTGTGTTATACCATGAAAAACAACTTGTTGTATCGCAAAGCGTTAGTTGACGGGGAATACGTACTGCTCCTCGTAGTACCAAAACATTTGCGACGTGACATATTGTTTTCTTGTCATGACGAGCGTACATCCGGTCATTTGGGATTTTGGCGCACGTATACTCGTGTGCGTCAGCGCTACTTTTGGCCGCGCATGCGTGATCATGTGCGTAAGTACATACGCGGCTGTCGACAATGTCAACTTCGTAAAGTCCCAACTGATAAACCCGGTGGTCTTATTGAACCAATTCCAGTGGGCACTGCATTCGAGATGGTGGGAGTGGATGTTTTTGGTCCTGTTCCCCGTACCGCTAAAGGCAACCGGTATGTCATAGTCTGTACTGACTATTTGACAAAATATGTGGAAACAAAAGCTATTCCGGCGCAGACCGCTATTGCAGTTGCTAATTTCTTGGTGCATCAAGTAATATTGCGTCACGGTGCGCGGTCAAGAATTTTGAGTGACCAAGGTGGTCCATTTCTGTCAGATGTAGTTCAGGAAGTTCTAGTGCTATGTCAAACGCGGCATCTGAACACAACAGCGTACAATCCACAGTGTAATGGATTGACTGAGCGGTTCAATAAAACTTTAGCCGTTATGCTTAGCCTGTATGTCAGTGATAATCAAAAAGATTGGGACCTACATCTCCCATATGTCACTACAGCTTACAACACCAGTAAGCAAGCCTCGACAAATAAAACACCATTTTATTTGTTGTACGGGCGTGAGTGCCGTTCAGTCATGGACGCACAGCTTGGTGCACTTCCGAATAACAATTTGAATAACATGCACGAATACAGTCAGGCTCTCGTTGAGCGTCTTAAACTGGCTAGTGATGTTGCAAAAGCTAATATTGAGAATGTCCAAGCTGGTTATATGTTGACCGGCAATATCAAAAGAGAACCGCGTGAATTCCAAATCGGTGATTTGGTGTTATTGTATACGCCGGTAACTCCTGTTGGTTTGTCTCCAAAATTAATCGCACATTACTTTGGACCGTACAAAGTGGTTAGCCGTAAATCAAAGCTTAACTACGAGATCCAGTCTGTGCGTACTAAAAAACGTGGTAAAAACACTCTTGTTGTCCACGTAAAGAGACTAAAACTGTTCACGGAGCCTCTGTCTGATTTGGATTTAATGGGTGACACTGATTCACAGTGGGACATTCCCGTCGAGGACGTGGATCCCGAGCTGCGCGTGAAAATTGAACGGGACTGCGTCACCGAACCTCGTCGTCCTGCCAGGAAACCGGACGAGCTCGTCGACGAAACCATACGCCCCGTTATCCGGACACTTCGTAACCGGACCCTACGGGAACCCTCGCCGTAATGCCTTGCCTTAACGCTTGCACCTCTTCTTTTCATGTAATTTTTATATAGCGTTTTCCTTCATTACAGTCATCAAATCGTTCACGTTATGTTCCGTTTCTCAAAGTGATTGGTTTTCGCCGTGCTTCAAACTTAAGAACGGGAGTGCTGTGTGACGCATAGTCATGTATACAGTGTTGCTCACCGGCGTAATCCGGCGTTTATGCAATTGTTGTGAACTATCTTCACGTAGCTATCTGTGTCTAAAGACGTCTGTTTTCTATGCTGATTTCTCAGCGCCATGATGAAGTTGTGATTGAGCGAATCATTATCTATCGTGTGCGGCTACAGTAAAGATCATTGATGGGATTTGGCGGTATTCTCCGTTACGTATAGTGTAGGAGAAACGATCATATATTATTATTATGAAGCATTTTGCGGTCTTTCTATGATTTTGTGGCGCTCAACATTTATTAATGCCCCCGGGGCGGTAAATTCGGGGGGAGGCGCTATTTTTCAAACGGGTTACGGGAGGGGGGCTTATTGCGGAGGGGGCCTTATTATGGGGGGAGGTGCAAATTCGATAATTACGGTATCTGCAGTACAAACGATATAAAAATGGAAAACGGCCAATCCGAAATTCACGCTAACCACCCCGCGCAGCCACGGAAACATGCAGATTTGAATACGTATACTGCACGAGGATTCGACCACGGGAAGAACTGGCACTGTGCACTCACCCAGGAAACCTGGAACGGTGTGATTAAAGGGGCTCATCTCACTATTGCCATCGCGCGCTGCACTGAACCTCTCCGTTTCAGTGTACTGTTGTTCGCTATGTATCTTGTGCGCAGCAAAGCAACCTGGAATTCGATTTGGTATGTTCGGCCAAATTATCATTCTTACTTTATAGATTAATACCTGCCGGTAACACAGAAAGTGATAAATCGTTTCGTGATCTGCGTTTCAGCAGCGAATATGGGAGTATGGCTGTGTCGGTTCTTGAGGCTATCATTGCGGTTATCCAACATATTTCCTGCTGTACATTGGACGCTTCCGAGCACACGTATCCAATGGAAGCACAGAGTAACTGGTGCTGGTACCATTTCTACTAACCGAAATGATCAATTTTGTTACGGGTTGTCTGTTGCGGTCAATGGTCGGCGTCAACGGTCCCTCATATGACGAACTGGTATGAAGAAGCGGTGAAGCCGAGAGAACTGTACCCAATGCCGTTGTCGGACGCCATCTTGAAGCTGCTTTGGGACGCCTATCGCCGCCGGCAGCAGCAACAAACAGATGGGAAACAGCATTCATAAACACGTTGCATATTTCGCATTATATTTCCACCAGCTGCAGTGTACTTAGTTAAAACTATGAGCAATATACAAGTACTGCAGAAAGCCTGAAAGGTTTGTTTGGTTTGTACTTGTGTACGTACTCTGTAGTTGTGTAAATTGTATTCATTTTGTCGGTGCAACGTATGGCTGTTTGTACCCTGCCGGTTAAATGTCTTTTGAAGCAGTAATGCGCCAACGCATGGCATGCACTGATTGATGTACGTATACCGGTACTTCCTTTCCTTCAGTTTTTAAGTAATATGTTTCGAGTACTGGCGATGAATTTTATTATACAGCTGAACTGGTAAAGTCTTAAATCACAAGCCAGCAATTGCACAGACCGAAACATGAAGAAAACATTTGCTCAGTGGTCAAACTCAAGTCAAAGTTAAAGTCAAAGTCAAAGTCAAAGTCAAACTAGGGTTGAAATCATGCTTTCATGATTTCACATTTCCTTCTTCATTTCCTTTTCATTTCATAATCATGCGGACCCCCGCGTGAAATGTGAAAATGAAATGAAATGAAATGTGAAACCGCATGAAATGAAGAAATTATGAAATTGCATGAAATGAAATAACAGTGAGTGAAATTAGCGGGATTCACAATATTTCATGAAAAAAAATATGAAAACTGGTGTAATTCTTGTGTAACCATTAAAGTAATGGAGCTTTTAAAGAGAAAAACACGTTTTCCGTATGCTTTTGTTGCACAGGTAACTTCAGAATCCCGAAAACTTAAACCGTTAGACTAAACGCACTATGATTTTGCAACCATAAGAAAAGCAAAAATATTCGATTTTTTTATTTCATGTTTCATTTCATTTCCTTTCATCTCAATTTCATTTCATTTCCTTTCACAAACGGTTCAAAGACTCATGAATTTCAACCCTAGGTCAAACTGCTCTTTTTACACTGCCACATAAAAAAGCCAGCGGTTGTTTCTATCCGCCGCTTGCCAGTTAGTCTGGGTTGTCGAATGGCGGATCGCAGTTTCTAAATTTGATAAATTTCCGCGAATGACAGTTATGCATTTCTTTAAGGATCATTTTACAACAATACTTCTTTTTATGACAAATTCAGCTTTGAAATATAGCAATTCACTTTATTTGTAATGTTAAAACTATTTTCGCTCCATGCACAATGCAGTTCTGTCGTGATTGTCGGTTGGATGCGATGCTCTTGATACATGATGAGCCTCATAAGGGCAGCCGAAAAAAGCCGAAAAGCTTTTTATGGCGCGCCGGCTCCTGCGACTGTCCACAGCCTCTTCAACATGATACCCACAGATGGCAGCTCGTGTTGGTCGGTCTCCATAGCAGTGACCTCTTGTTTATACCACGTCCTGGCCACAGCGACGCGAAAGTGCTCTAGTGCCAACAGATAGTGCCATCCCGTGATGTAAGTAGCCGTGTCCAAAAACACCATGAGGCCCTGGATGCGATCGTAGCCAGCTAACATGGATAGATCGAGGTAAACAGCGAAAACATACCGAAGGATTCGATAGATAAGCACACCGATCACTGATGCAACCGGCACCAATTTGCAATTAACTGCGGCAATAGGTGCTATTTTATAGCACGTGTTCGCCCATTTGGCAGAGGATATCGTGAACGCGTGTTGATCCTTCTGTGCAGTCGGGATTGTGCTACGGAATTCTTTTACCATGGTCCGCAGAGAAAGGGTTTTGACTATGGTGCCAATGGCCGGCGTGCACAGGAACAAATAGGGCAGACACATGGCCGGCGCGTAAACAATGTTGCCTCTTAAGGTATGTTTTCCAGGCTGCAATAATTGTTAGATAGACGTTTATTATTTTCCACAGTCGTACTTTATTTATTCCCTGCTTCTCTTCTCGAAAAAAAACAGCTATGGTTTTTGTATATACCGCGTTTTTTAACCGAAAAATACCGGCAAGGTGAGTGAAATATGAGTGAAGTATGCTAAGAACAAACCATAGAAACGCGCCACGGAAACGTAAAAAAAAATCCATAGCCTACTTTGCTGTTTGCGTCGGTGAAGAGTTGCTGAACCCTTTTTTGCACATTGCGACGGTTTAGCGGTCCACCCATTGCAGCGGTCTACCCATGCGACTGCCCATACAGTTTACCATTAGAACCATAACATTATCATTCCGCCACAAACTAACGCCTACCGGTAAATAAATAAAGCCCAGTCAAGATTCTGCGACCGTACATAAGGCACGCATGCGACAGTCAAGGAGATGCATATCGCCCTAAAATCAGTTCTCCGAGTTAAGACCCATGTTAATTTTATCCTGTCGACTGTTCAATGTTGCCTGTCTAATATTTTATCCTGTTCATTTTATCCTGTCGACTTCTGTTAATAAAACTGTTATCAGCTGATTCATTAGTCTGACGGTACGGCGGAATGAAAAATTAATAATGTCCTAGATTGTTTGCACATACTGTACATAGCTAGCGGCTCGGTTCAAAGTTAGAAAACATCCATCTTGCCAGCATTTGTCGGCATAGCGCGTCATATTTAAGAGACCATAAGCGATATTACAATATTGTAAAGTAAAAAGCTGCCTGCTGTGACAGTGGATATAGTTATTTACGGACCAAATGCTGGCTTGAGTTGTCTATTAAATCGGATTATCTTGCTAAATCGTACCCAGTCCGGTTTTGTCTTGACACTTTCCGTGTAGAAAGCGAATATCACTATGAAAGCACGGAAGAAGCCTTGTATAAAAATAATTGTGGCCCATTTGGCCAAGGTAACGGTACATTTCCAGGTTTCCTCGGTGACAGCATGGCGCCAATTGCTTCCGCGATTATTGTTCGGAACATTCTGATCCTTGGACTGCCGTGACGTGATGGACAGGTCCGGAGAAGACTCACCTTCGTCGCTGTTTGCCATTTATCTGGGATTAACAGCAGGAAATGTTAAGTATCAGCGATAAAGCATGCAGTGCCAACTCTAGCAGGATAACTCCGGACGGTCGATAATAAAATGAGAAAATTATTGCTTAGTCGTGTTTTATACGAGGCAAGGGGCCACGATATGAATTATGGGCATATCGCCTGCAAGAAAAGAAAGCTATACTGTATCAGGGATATTTTTCTCAGTTTTATGTAAAGATGTGCTTGAATCAAGCTTCATTTTACTTCGTGTCAGCGCATGCTGTCACTGCACAGAAAAATCGATACGAGTATTCCTGCATCGTGCTGTTCCCAGCCAAGCACGGGGCAAGCGGTTCCGGTGCAGCATTTCTATTGAAATTCAAGCACAACTAGATAACTGCATGTGCTCCGAACCAAATTTTTTAACATCTCTAGGTGCGCTACAGTCATCGTCGTACAATACTGCAATGGCAACTTCTAAGCTGCCCCTAGTGGGTTGGGTTAATCCACCCGTACCACGATAAAACGAGGTTCGATGGTTCGTCGGTAATTACCCAGATCTTAAGTAAATCACAATCTTACGTAACGCGCGAATTCAGGAACATCATCATCAATTTAATCAGAATCAGAGCAAGTGCAAGAGCAAGGGCAAGAGCAAGAACATGTGGGAAAGTCAACCGTCTGCCGGTCGAGGCAGCGTGAGCACGTCTACTGATTTCACATCCAGAAAAGTCAGAACATCTCAGAATTCTTCACAACCGATAACATGGATTCACAATTCTACTGAGATAGGCGGTACATCTGTTTCCGGTTGAGTTGTTACCAATGACAATCTGTAGAACATGATTCTACGGCTACAATACTTTTCTTTTACCAAAAATTAATATAATGTAGCATTTAATCTGTAGGTCTTTGAATTTTGGAGATAAACAAGCAGGTATTTATGGAAGATGCTCCGTCAAGGGTAATGTATGCGCAAATAAAAGATCAGGATAAAAGATCGGGAAGTGAAATGTTTTGAAAATTAACTATATTAACCAGACTGCTGTACACGTTTCTGTTTAAAAGAACATGCAATTACATTTTACAGGTTCGTGTCAGACACTGTCAGTCAAATTTTTGGTTTCCTAAAACTCCGATCCGTCATTGCATTTATATTAGCATAGCATATTGCGATATTAGTAGCTTATGCTACTTATTTAGGACTATAGTGCTTAGGTACTGGTGTGTACGTTAGGTACGTGCGTCATGTACCGTGCATTACGGGTTAGCACAACAATGCCGCTTGCGATGTATTGCAATTTTGCACCAATTCTTGATTAAGTACTTATTATTTAATTGTGCTATTTTTAGTTGTATTACAAGCTCTCCCAAACGGAAGTGTCGCTAGCAATCCCAATAATGAAAACACAGCCGCAAACGTATTAAAGGATACCAGTGATTATGGAAGTTAAAATTTGTAGTCGTTTTGTCCTACATTTTACCTACGGCATCTTGGCCGTGGACAGAATCAATTTCTTTCTAAAAATTAATAAGTAGATGCAAAAAAGACACTGCAGGCTACTTACCTGAACGTGTACAGTTGTACTGATACACACACTGCGCTTCATCGTGACCGCCACTGCATTTCGGCATTGTATTCCAATGCCGTGGCCTGGAGCTTGTCTATCACGCTTTCCGCGGAGCGCAGCTCCGGCAGTTCGGTTTGTTGATCAGTGACATGCTGCTTATCGCACACTATGGCAACAGCAATCCGTAAGCGTATTAATGTTAAAAAGAACTGCCATCCACTGACGAAAATAACAGTGTCCATCGCCAACATGGGTCCCCAGATGTAGTCGAAGGCCACGTACAGGGCTTGATCAAAGGCAACAGCATAAACATACCGAAAGATCAGGAAGACAGGCACCGCGGTCACTGACATTGAGATCGCATGAATATACATGTCCCCGACCTTGACTAGATCGTTACATATGGTTACCCATTTGGCGGAGGATATTGTGAATGCATATAGGTCCACATGGGAAGTCGAGATTGCACGACGGAATTTCTTTATCAAAGTCCGCAGAAAGCGGGTTTTCACCATAATAACAATGGCCGGCAAGGACAGCAAAATCCAAAGGGCAGGCATGAGCACCACGCTAGGTGAGTAGCTTTTAAAGGCACGTTTTCCCGGCTGCAATAATTTTAATTGACTTGATAGTCATTGTACAAGGATATAACACAAATTTGTCTATTCCCTGGTTCTAGAGACCAGGTAAAATTCAAAACATGACTTACGGTAGTTTCCTTCAAAATCTTCAATCGCAAAATTCTGGCGACAAGATATTTAACGAAAAAACGGTTGTACACTACAGATACACAGCTCAAGGCTGCAGTTCGTACTTGCGTGTGAAAAATCCCACCCAGCACTAACCATGAATGCTATTTTAGACAGCCGTAATGCAAATAAAAACCGCCTCTGTAGAGCCGAGAATATTTATGTATTTCCGAAGTACCCTATTTTACCACTTAATGTCCTCCTCGGTTTAGAAGCCCACCCCGAAAAAAAATTCTCAAGACGTATCGTTATCAACTTATGAATTATAATTAACCCGCAATGAAATACAAAATCAAGGCTACTGCAGTAAAAAGTGGTAGGAACAAAAATAATAACAGCGTGCAGCAATGCACTGCTTTATAATCATTGCACTTGTCGCTACTTTACGGAGGGAAATATTACATAAGTTCTTCTCGTAGCTTTAAAAGATCAAATAAAAACTTATACGAAACGCCCATCAGACAGACTTGGCTAATTAATTACCCTCCCAAAATCAAATGCCCTCGTCGAAAGAAAACTCCGTCCTTACGAAAAACATTCACTTGGGGTCATTTGTAGATAATGTACGGTATCTACCAGCGCCGAATTGGCGCGAAGGCTTCTACTTGATAAGATATTCCTCTGCTGCATCATTCCCAGTCCGGTTTTGTCTTGACGCTTTCATTGTAAAGTGCGAATGCCACCATGAAAGCGCGGAGCACGTTTTGTACAGCCATAATCTTGCTCCAGTTGCCATAATCACGGCATATTTCCAGGTTTCTTCGGTGACAATGTAGCGCCAGTTGTTTCCATGATTTTCGCTCGGAAGATCCCCATCTCGCGACTGCCGTGAAGCATTGAACCGGGTCTCCAGAGGTATCACGCTTTCGCCGCTCTTTGCCATTTACTGGTGATTAGAGGGCAGGAAACGTAAAGGATAATTAGAACTGATACCAGCTAGTAGATGGCATTCACCGATAGATCGCTGGAAGCACGGTGTGGAAGAATGGTCTGTAATATTTTTGATATGCATTAGTCGACTCCCTTATAATTTCAGCATCGTCATCGGACCCCGTTTGTAGGCATGTATGTTTAGCTTTGCTGCACTGTGAATATGCACGGATGTTCGTATGTACCCTACCCGTATATGAGCCAAGCGTGATTCAAAATCAGGTCACTGCCGTGCTACCATACGGGAAAAATCGATATTACTGGCGTTGGCTAGCTATGGTTCAATTAAGCGATGTCCTGTCTTGTCCAGGAAACCACTGAACGCTGCTGATATGATCCATAATAATAATCATGATGAAATTACGGTACATATGTACAAAGCCCTTCCACGGGTATTGATCACGCTTAGCAGTCATCAGAGCACTTTTAAACAAACTCTTGTTTAAGTTCTCCTTTCAGTTACATTCTTGCGTTAAAGTGACTCGCTAACAACTCACTAAAAGTCATTTCGCAGCGCAGGTGGATTTCTAAGCGATTCTTACACGTTAGACAAGGGAAATTAAATTAATGATTTGTTTTAAATTCCATGCGTTTTCTATAAATGGCACACAGTGATGTTTAGTCTAACAAATGTCCACATTTATTGTTATTGATAGGCCGGCAAGGAGATTCACGGCAAAAATCTCCTTAGTAAAATTGACATTTCGCGGGGATCCCCGGTGTGCTACAGCAAATGAAACACCATACAAGCGACTATTTTAAATTGGCTATTTATTTCAGTTTTCAACATGCTCAGTCTCTTTGTGTCGTGTGGCATGTACGTACTAGCAACCAGACCCAGTGTCCGTCTTCCAAAGCCGAAACGGTGGATTATCCCGGTGGTCTACTCGAAGTTTCATCCCTCTTAAAAGTGTGTAAAATGAACAGCGCAGTACTAAATCGTGGTCAGCTCTTAAAAAAATCATGGATAGATTTTAGAACTTCCGCTTAAGTTTTCTTGTTCCTAAAATTCTTCCCAGAAGATTTCGCCTGGAGCAATACCGCTCGGAAGCGCCATAACGTCACAATGGTCGCCCCCAGATTTGAGGATTCCCGTTGGCAGTAAAAGCACACAGCAGAAGTGATTGTCTCTGTGATGAGGATTGGCAGCAGGATGAGCGTCTGACCCTCCAGGACATCACCGAAGAAACGGTACGTCATGTTGGAGTAAATCGTAAGGGCAACTTGTACAAGTGGAAGATACCAGCTGATTCGGATGCCGGTGCGCAGTAACCGGCATATGTCGAGGCGCCGAACGGTTGACGCATCAAAAGTGCTTTTTGTAGACTTTGCGATAAAGTTTCGCATGAGGTGTAGGAGCATAACGGCACAGATCTGGGAGAAGATTATAAACGGTCCAAAACCAACGGAAGGGGCTAGCATGACCACGAGAAGGAAGCCACCAACCCCGGTGCTTTTTTCTCCGCCCTAAAGCAAACGTCAAATGATGATGCATTTTACGGCTACTGGTCACATGTACAGTTTAAGAAATCTCGATACCAACGAAGCCTTGACTTTTAATATTCGAAGTGCAAGTTACGAAATTCTATGCACGTGTATTACAAAACTGTGTGTATTCTACAAAATTTACCACGCGGAAGTGCGCAAAATGTTTGCCGGATAACGTAGCAGCGGTGATCAAGGTGAACCTGAGTAGGAAAAGCCCCGTGTTGATGGTCGTGAGATAGTTGACAGTGATAACGCGGTCCCAAAGTGTGGGAAAACATATGATAAAACGTCTACGGTGGCTCCGCTCACCATAATTACGCTTGCTGGACCTGGTAGGAGCAGCCCTTCCCAGCGAAGGCACTTGAGGTTCTTCGCGCTTTCCCGTTAGCTTGTCTTCTTCGTTTGTTGAGACATCCATGCTGATACACGTGGATTCTGCCGCATCCATCACTAATTAATAGTTAAGCAATAGTTGACAAATTTTATACTGGGCTCCCTTGCCCCAATTACAATAAGAGTATGGTATAATTAGAGGTATCAACAGCTGATAAAAACGGGCTTCAACAACATGGAGCAAACTGATAGCCAAAAGCTCCAAAAATATTCTCAGTTAACTCTATTTACGTGTTTGACAAAATTGTGGGATTTAAGCTCTTTATAAAATGCGCACACAATGAGCAAAGTGCAGGACTGGCGGATCGATATTGACCCACTCCAATCGATACGTCCAGCGCGCTGGTCTGGTCAAGCTGGCTTCGCAAAGCAAGTGTTACGTTCGTTTTAGCTCACTTGTTCAGCCGATTTGCGCTGCATGCTATAGGTTTGGTTTGGAACGGGAATTGCTTGTTTGTCAGATATACAGCTGCGGTATCTGCACTTGAACAGCAGACACCGCTACCGTGTAGCAGCAGACAGACTACCATAATTGCATGTACAGTACATACTACAAAGCACATTAATTAAAACGAATTTAAAGTTAACTTACAATAGCATAAATTTTAGTTGTATTGTTTCCACTTATGATTGTATTACAAATGCATTTTATTGTCAAATTTATAGCGTCCTTCAATGCTCAGTGCAGCGAATGCGAGGTTCAGCATAACGAGTACTTACGTTGTTAGGAATCAGCACAGTATT
This sequence comes from Paramacrobiotus metropolitanus, assembly GCF_019649055.1. Classification (NCBI taxonomy): domain Eukaryota; kingdom Metazoa; phylum Tardigrada; class Eutardigrada; order Parachela; family Macrobiotidae; genus Paramacrobiotus; species Paramacrobiotus metropolitanus. The sequence goes on along the minus strand of NW_026570256.1, from coordinate 780,205 downwards.
TTATTGTAAACGACGGCTAAAAGTCGGTGCCGCCGCCATAGGTATAGTCCGGTAAGTTAAGCCGTGACTAGCTGCGGACACACAGCTGCAAATTTTTATGATATTGTTATGTATTCGTACTGAAGTACGTAATGGTAGAATTTGTTGAACACATGCTACTTAGCAGTGGAATATTTCTACGTTGTTTATCCCGAGAAATCTTGAGCAGAACTATCCAGGTAATATGCTGACAGCCATTTATGCACAGTAATTATTTTCTTGCACTCCTTGTATTTCGGTATACAGTGTGCTTGTATATATAATTTGAATGCTGGTTGGTACAGGAAAACGAATCTGCAAAAACTTTGAATTATTTTATTGGAATTAATGTGCATTATGGTACGTTGACAAACTAAACTAGGCAAAGGTTACACAGCGCAGTTTGTTTAATAAAAATATTTGGATGTAGCTGGTTCAACTGTACTGGCTGACATAACTGTGATCTGTAATTCCTTGCGTACATTCGAATGCACTTGAGAATTCCAAATTATTTTCTGTTGTATCCCATTAAATACGGTAAACCTTTATTATTTTAAGATAATCGTGTAATGTATGGGGACCGTTTACTCGGAAAGTGGTTTAAGACTACATCAGGTATCGTGAGTGGCTCGGTTACCGGTACTCTTGGGCCTTGGCAATGTCGCCTAGCCTGGTAATTACTACCTTTTTCGTGCTATTTTGGAACCTGTATTAAAGATTCTATTCAAAGCATAGAGGCGCGAAATTCGGCACTCGTGTGCTGTTTCCACCAGAGCTAATGGTTCCGAGTTTTATCTACATACGGTACTTCGTTATCGTCTGCAGTGTCGGCCAGTGAGAGCACCCGGAAAGGACATGCGGGATGATTATGCTTGCCTTTATGCATGACTGTAGTCAGCATGTAACGGCCGGATTTTCGTTTTCGTAATTTTTCAATAATGTTGGATCATTTTCAATTTCGTGCAAGTCTACCATATTGCGTCGCACTATGTCAAATGTCATGTTAGTAGTTTGCAACTTTGCGGGATACAAATAGCACACGGCAGGGGTCACCTCTTCATACAAAAATGAATAGCAATGGTGAATTTAATGTCTTTGTGCGATGGAGCTTCCCGTGTACAGCAGTGGACAATGATCAGATACGTCAAAATACAGAATCTGTAGGGAAGAACAAGTTACATTATTTTAATTCCTACCCGAGTTTCATAGAAGAGCCTGAGTGAAATGGTCAGACAAAAGCCACACTTCCAGCCTCAGCGCTCAGCCCTTAAGCGCTGGAAGTAGTACAATAACTGCTCAATCAGGGCATCGGCAACAGGTATTAGTACAGTACTTACTACGTTACATGTACGTGTTCTCTTCTGACAGCGCTCTCGCCTCTCACTTGTCAGGCTCTGAATTTCTGGATCTGTCTAAAACGGAGAATAAAACCTGACTGAACTAGCAAAGTCAACGCTTTTCATGTTTTTTGACTGTTGGTAGATTTTGCCGTTTATATTTTTGTTGCTATTAAGTATCTGTGTCACAATGTCCGACATTGTGACACAGCGAATACTTTCTTTAGCTTGTGACATCTGACATTTTGCGGATATTTGGGAACGAACTTCAACAGACCGAGCATGACATCATCGTGCAGCCATTCCCCAGCCAAGAGCGTGAACGGTCTGTGGCGAGAAGTCGGGACCAACATTGATATCCTGGCTGACTGCGTAAAATCAGCTTCCCGTAAGTTTGGCGAAAATTTCTTGCGAGCCATCGGTGGCATCATGGCATGGCAGTTCTCCATGGACTTTCCGATTTGTCTGTGCTCAATTCTCATGTGGGCGAGTATGCAGGATTGTTATGTGTCTACGACGAATCTACGTTACAGAGTACGTGGACCATATTAAGTCGAAAACACCAATCCCGGAGATAGTGATCCATTGTCTTGAAGCTGTAAACGCCCTAATGACTGGAACTACTGGCACGCAGCGATTTTCTCCAGATGTGGAGGAGCTCCTCAAACAGTCTGCAGCCGAACAGGAGCGCCACTTCGCTAATATGCTCCAGCTGGCGCAAAATGGTAGGTGTGCTTACGATCTTCTTTGCAGCTACGGTAAATCTACTACATCTAGTGTATCCATACCCCCTGGTTTACGGGCTGGGAGGGCGTGTGCTAGTAGTTTTTCAACTTTTCGATCAGCTTTATTTGCACCCTAGCACTTCGTGCTCGCGGTATATCTGATTATGCCCAGCTCGCGGAGGCCCGGTTCGTGGTCGGCCTCTCTGGATTTGAATTTATCGCACTTTGGGAGACGCCATGCATCACAGAATTAAAAAGCACAACGCTGCTTCACGTCACGACATTTGCTTACAGCTGTATTGTTTCTCGATTGGTCCCTCTGTTTGAAAATCTTACATAGAGAATAAGAGAGTTTCGCTCGTAGAATTCGCCGACGCGGCAGCACAGATTTCCACGTGGAAGAGTAAGGCAGCCGCAGCGTTCCATGGTGCCATCGGTGCTGCTGATTCGCTGCGTGCTCTGGGCTTCGCACAGCACGAAGGACTGCGTATTCAGACAGTGGAACTGTATCCCAAGTTTATGGAATGTGCTGGTAAATTGACATGCGGCACATTAGATTCTGTTAAAGTGTGCTTGCCGATTTTCACCTTTCATTGGGCCGAGTATTGCTGTGTTAACTTACGGTTCTTCATGTGAAATGCACAGATAATGCCGCAAGCCATCAAGAGGCCCGACTAGCCACTGAATTGGAGAAAGTTCTGCTGGTCGAACACTCATTCCAAGCGGTAAGAACGAATAAATTGTTTTCTGCGCACGTTGTCCTGGATCGCTGCAATTCTGAACTGGTCTGCGCTATCGACCGACCGCACTGCGTGTCTTTGTAATTTCGGAGTTTAGTAATTTTTCCCGTTTTTTTCCGAGTCAAGTGGTACTCTAATGTTGCCAGTGTTCAGGACGTTAGCAGACAAAACAGTCTTGTACTCATAAATAGTACTAACCATAATTTAAACTTGTCAGCTGAAACTCGCCATTCAGGCTTTCAACAAGGAAAAGAATGAAGTTGGCGAAACCAAGGACTGAATTCGACTGGGCACGGAACTAAACCGCGCATGCCAAATGTACTAGACGTTGCCGACGCAGCAACAGATACGAACCTAGTATTTTACCGTGGTCTTTTAAAAGGGCTAGGGGAATGTGCCCTCGTACTATTGTTTCCTCTCCAGTTTCGATTATTCCTGAAGCTCCTAAGTGATTACAAAAATTTTGCTAAAGATATGCAAAACAGTGAATTCTCTTTGTTGGGATTGTACTTGCCTCAAAAATCGTTGTAATGCATTTACGGTAAGTATGCACTATCCACCATTAAGGTGTATTCAAAGTTGTACAAGGTCATGAATACCATGTATGAGCATCCCTGGAGGATATAGTCCACCGTATGTATTTTCTTGTTTATGTATACTTCGACGTTGTTCAACAATTTCTCACCGACGCTGTTTGCGCTACACATGGCGTAGCCGCGTAGGTAAGCAACTGTTCGAAATGTAAGGTCTAAGTGGGGTCAGCCAAGTTTACCTTTGCCGTCCGTTTGCCTTTACAGTTTGCCTTTTTCAAGTTTACCTTTGCCATCGCAAAAGCCTTCACCGTTCTAATAAACCGTTCCAAACAGACTTCTCAATTACCTTTACCGTTGCCAATGACCTTTTGCATGGCAGAATATCGTCACAAACTATTTAACTGTGCAATTTCTGCACTTTGCACACATAGACTTAACTCAGAATATTAGTTCTTTTATTTAATCAACGGCATGACATCCAACACATGACAAACGTTGTGGCATTATTGGTTACAGGGCGCATAATAAAATTTGTAAGCGCTTCAGCCGTGTGGCTTGAAATATATGGCGAGTGCTACGTATGTGCAAATTACAGTATATAGTAATTGCGTGAAAAGAAACAAACTGTTGTAATACACTGTGGAATTGAAAGCGTGCACTGATTTGTGGATCTCACAGTATTCGCGTTTGAAGCACAATTTCTGTACACTCAAACTGTAAAGGTAAAGGCATACGGGCGGCAAAGGTAAACTTGGCCGACCCGTCAGTATTCTGGGAGAACAAAGCATCAAATTGCACTGAGCTATTACGATCGTCGAATAACGGTACTGTAGCATATGCATTGCCATTAAACTTGGTAAGGTAACTAACTGTGGCTTTTATTTTTTAACACGGAGTGCAATCGAAATACATATTTTGAATGATGACTTTAACTTTATTACGAAATTGCCTGGGAGGACATAATTTTGTTACCTGGAATTCCTCTGGAAAAAAATTTTGTTAAATCAGTTCTCACTGGATAAGGAGCCAATCTGGAAGACGTATCACATATTACGTTCAAACTTCAAAGTAATCTGTCAGTCGCAGCTAAGCGCAACCTGAAAAGTAGTAATCTCTTGAACTATTATCAGAAGACTAAAAACAGCAAACAGAGACGGCGGAACACTCTCAGGCGGCTTTTTTAATCTAGTAGAGATAAATACTGAACAAAAAGAATAAGTAAATGTTTAACCGAATGAATATTCATACTGTGATTGCCGTTATAATTGTAAGTAGCACACTAACACCTGACAATCGGTAAGGATGAAGGTGCAGTAGACCCTCAGTTTGCACACAATATTTGTTTGCCATTCTTCTTAGCTGGCGATGCTCCATCCTGGGCCCCTTCCTATATCCTGCCGAGGCGCAGCTTAGGTCTCGGATCGAACCACAAGCCGATCCAGTGGACTGGAGCGAAACTGCTTTGATGGGACGTTCCCTGGTAGCAGTGTTTGTAATAGTAAAGGCAGCACCCGAAGGAGACCACTACCACACCGGTATGAACGACAAGCACCAGGGCGAAAGTGCATTTGGATAGTTTACTGGTGCCGCCAGCAAGCGTCACCAACATCAGCAGCAGAACCCAGGCTGACACGAAACAGACCATCGCGCCAATGCCGCGCGTCCGCAGTGCCGGTGCACTCCATCCGGTGATGCGGGAGCGCGGACAGTATCCCTGCTTCGACTTATCCCCACCTTAAATCATAGCAGTGGACATTGGTCAAGTAGATGCTGGCTCAAACATATGGCAGCGTTCGCAACGTTCGTACCACAGTGCAAATGGAAGCACCATTTGCGCATGAAGACTTGTTGTGGATCGGTTGCGCCGCTGATCTCGTTATTCAGCTGTTCCTCAATGGTGGCGTTTAGCAGTGCCGCCGACGGCTGGAAACTGTCACCATTCCATTCGACAGTTATTGTGCCGTTCGAAAAAGAGATTGACCGTTTTCATCAGGTTGACCTTTAACGAAACATTAACTGAACCGTGGTAGAAATATAGCGCTCTAAGAACATTTAATGGTATATTGTTCAAGTACGTCTTTCTAGAGAACATCGAAGTAAATCCAAAAGTTCCAATATACGCGTAATGTGTCCCGTCCCATGTTAAATGGAAGGATTTTCAGTTAGAAGATTTTTAGCAAGCGCAGCCTTTGTAAATTTACTGAATAAAGTGTAACGCACATTATAATATGAATACTTAATCTAATCGTGAACATAGAATACAAGTATACTGATTGTCTTTTTTTCATTTAGATTTGCTACTATTCATGTTTGATTAGGGATATACTATGTATGTTTATTTAAGCATCGTACCACCTTTGTGTAAGAAAACAAGTGGTGCAGAGCCCAAAAACAGATGAATCCTAGCAAAACTGAATAGGAAAAGCTACCAAATACAATCTGTCAAAAATTGTAATGTTCAAATGCTTGATCTATGTATTGTACCGCAAAAGTTTAATAAACTGTCCCAGTACAACTCAATAAAAATATGAACAAGCCGCTAAAAATTTGAGAGAACTGAAATACCTTATGGTATGAATATGCAGGGCATCGTAAACGAAATACTCGAACTCACATGGTGTCCCGGTGGCGGTAATGCCCCACAGAGCGTAGTCTAGGAGAACCGTAGGCATGCCAATGTAGAGGATAGGATACAGTACATGAAACACCATAACATATCGGTGCGCCACCGTCTGTTGCACCCGCCCTTGGATTCTTCTTCGTCTATGTCACGCGGATGGTGATTCCATTTATCCACCAGCAAGACCACAATATCCAGCGCGCGACATGCATACCTTTGCACAAATTGAGTCGTTTTCCTTAGAATACCACTTTTGTGACTGGGAACGTTAAAATGCTGGCGGGATCCTTCTGGAAAGAACATGCCGGTGCAGGGTGGCTCTCCAGTGCTTGTCAGTAGTGGCATCGCCATGTTTTCCTCTGGAAGTTTGCCTGCATTGGCACAAAAGTATACGTTATTGGCATTACTCGGCTTATAATCAGGGAAAAGCTATACGATGTGCTTGAGATGCAATTTTCTGACGGTGATGTTTAATCTTTAATCGTCTGGTTACTCTGGTGTACTGTATACGGTACGTGCGCAACGTCCGAATGGATCAACTGTGCGTCGATCCAGCCTGCTAATCTAACACAGGAACATAATTTCAGTAGTTGCTTTTGTTGATTTAAAGTAATTAAAGTCAATATTGTCAGTTATGAAAAAGCGGCAGAACTGTCCGTGTCGAAAGGTATATACAGTTGTCACAGTTCCAGTCAATATGCTGGTTTCAGGGCACTCTATCCGTGACTATTCCGTGAGCACTGTACGTAAACAGATCCGCACCATCTCCGTTGCTCTGTTGACTTGAGTTTGATTGCTGGCCATTCTCTTATCATTGCTGCCTACAACGTCATGTCGACGAATACACACACACCAACAATGCATATGGCAAGGCCAAAAAATTCGTTCTGTGACCTACGGTCACAGAAATTACCATCTCTAAGACTTGTCCTGTGAGCCGCATTGGGTACTCGTATTGTTTCTGGACGAAGTCGTTGTTGTTACGCTGAATTACTGTAATATCTGCACCGTCAGTCAGAGTACATACTGATAAAATTAATAGAAAGGTATCGTACATTACGATACATGCATAGTACATACATACCTGCTTTATATGTTTACCCGGTACATAGCACCAAACTTTGGTAACTATAAATCAGGATAAGTAACGTTTATTTTCGCGCTCTCTCACACATTGTTTTCTATTGTTTTACGAAACTCTTTACCCAGTAACAGTTACTTTAATCATCGGCATTGCACCTATCCCTGAAATACGGCTTCCCTTAGTAAGCCCCCTCTCCCACCCTCTCTAAAAAGATGGACCGGGTCGCAGGGAACAGCTGGAAATAAGTTTACTATATGCTGCATTCGCAGAACATTGTTTCTCGAGTATTAAATTCAGCCTTATAAAATTATTCGTTCTAGCCGGTAGGCCAACCGGCATGACCGGGGGGGGGGGTGTTTTCGTGGTTAAACCGATAAAGCGTCCGAGAACCGAAAACCGAGAACCGAAAACCGTTTTGCGCATCCAGTGTTTTCGCGCGATCCGCCCATAATATTCGGTGCTTTCCAGCGGAACACTTAAGAGTATAACAAAGCGTGCAGATGCGTTTGGGTTTAACCAACAGTCCCGCAGTAATAATGACAGTACCAAACGGAGGACAGCAGCACCGATGCAGACGATAGCAGTAAAGGAGTAGCGTAAATCCATTTGCGAAGCTAGTTTTCTTAACAAACTGTCACCACAAACTCCATGCATGCTGTAGATCCACTTTCGCGGCGGATTCACATAGGCATTCTTATCCCGTAATTGCGGAATTTATGCTCATAGGTATCTGAGAACGGGTTCGTCCAGTTGAACGGGGCGAAAACGCTTTGGTAGGAAGTCCCTTGGTAGCAGTCCCTGTAGTAGTAGTAATAGTACCCGACCGAAGTCAGCAAGACGCCACTGTGGACGAAAAACAGCAGAGCGAAAATCCATTTGCAGATCCTGCCATCGCGTCCGCAGAAAAGCAGCAGCCGCTCCACGAACGCCAGAATCCATGGTGACACAACGCAGACCAAAGCCGTGATGCCGCGAGCTCGAAGTCCTGGTTCACTCCACCCGCTGATGCGGGAGCGCGGACAGTACCCCAGCTGCGACATATCCACATCTGCAATTACCAGTTTGCACGTTATACTAATTGAAGCAATGCGAAAACATGGCAGCATGCGCACCGCACTGCAGCTGGAAACACCATTTGCGCATGAACACCTTCTGCGGATCGGATGCGCGAATATCATTGTTCAGCTGATCTTCGGCGGTACCGTTCAGTAGCGGCGCCGAAGGCTGATAACTTCTGCCGTTCCAGTTAACCGTAATTGACCATTCTCATCAGGTCGACCTTTAATGAAACATCAAAACTTTACGCTGTAAACAAACTGAGCAACGGCGTAAACAACATTATCAAAATCGAAGCGTAAATTAAAAACTTTCACTGCATACAGAATTGTTCCGCTAACGAGACAGAATAGCAGCAAACTGTTCCACAACAACTTTAAGAGAAAGTCAGAGTTCAGTTCCTCAAGAGCTGTATTTAGCGTCTCACGTAACCCTAGATTCGCACTCACACGGTGTCCCGGTCGCTTTCAGCCCCCACAAGGCATAATCCAGCAACATAAAGGGTATCCCCAAATAAAGAGCACAGTACACGCCACGCAGTATATATTTGCGCACAGTGTGCCATTGCATTTCCTCCGCACTGTCAGCTTCGGATTTTTCGACCATATCCCGCGCGATATGGAACAGATTATCAACCAGCGAAATAACCATATTTACAGCATTACACGCGTACATTTCCACAATGTGGAAAATTTTTGATAAAACTGCCTTGCTGTGCGTAGGAACGTGGAGATGCTGGCGACGACTGTGTGGTGTGGGAACTACAGTGCAGAGCGGCGCTGCAATGTTAAGCGGTTTCTTTACCGTCATTTTTTCCAGCGAACGTCGATCTTCTTTGTTAGAGCGGAATTACAGTACGGTCAGTTTTCGTACTTCTATAGCGCAAAGTCGGAGACAACCTTTTGCATTCAGTCTATGTCGGGGGATACTAAACGGCAGCCTTTGTGGCGCAAAATTGCAAATGTCTGCTACTTAATGTAGCTAGAATTTGCTCCAGTGGGTGCCTTCGTGGCCGCAAGGATCGGATGTAAGTCATAGTTAAGTTTAATGGTTTAACGTCCACACACAATCTGGGCTAAGGCCCAATCCGAGGCAGTAGACACGTCATAAAAAAAAACGGAAGACAAGAAACAATAATTGGTCATAATTAAACAAATTTACAGACATTTACATTTTCAATAACAACACGTGCTCAGCGTGGTAAAACTTCTTCAAAGACACTACAGACTTCCAATCGACACAATTTAAAGCGGCAGTAAATCTGCCAAGACTCTGGTACGATTCCGCAGGAATCCGCAAGTCATTCCAGATCCTCGCCATCCGATAAGCGAACGATCGGTCCGATGTTGGGAGCATGTGACCGCCAAACGTTGATCCAGTAGGGAAAATCGGGCACGGATGTCCAGCCATCATCTGCTGATGACGCGTAGCACCTGCAACACCAGAGCGCACCGCAGTACCCTTACAAAATAACTTGTCGCCATAAGGGATTAGGTTGTATATAAATTTGTACGTAAGCTGAAGACTGCGCTTCAGATTGCGCCGTACAATGGGCTCCCATTGTAGCTCCTTTAATCTGCCAATATAGTCTTTCCGGTCAGTTTTAAGGTGAAGTGATTGAATGAATCTTTTTTGAACGTTTTCCACATTATCGATTAGTCCTTTTTGAGTTGAAAAGGTGACAGACGCACAGTAATCAGAGATGGACAGAACGAGGCTCGTATACAGCATACAACGTGCTGACAAGTCTCGGGAACGAAATAACGTGTTAAGGTAACGCAGACGCTTTAACATTCGACTCGAAATATTTTCAGACTGCAATTTCCATTTGCAGCTGCGCTCTACGTAAATTCCCAAATACTTAGCCGAATCAACTATGGGGACACTTTCTCCGTTTACTTTATAGGGCTGAGATATTTTCTTTCTGAACGAGAACTGAACACAGGCCGACTTTTTCGCATTGAAAATCAAGTTATGCTTGCGCGCCCATTTAGTGACGGCATCCAGATCTTTTTGGAAATCTAGCGCATCCACATCTGATTCGATTATTTTGTACATCATCACGTCATCAGCAAACAACAACATTTCACTGCCATGGACACAAACAGTAGGGAAATCACTAAGGAGACAGTTAAACAATTTGGGACCTACAAGCGACCCTTGAGGGACTCCGCTTGTAGCCGGTAAAAACACCGATTTCTTGCCATTTACAATAACCGACTGCACTCGGTTTGATAAGTAGCTACTGATAAGGTTTACAACTTTACACGAAACATTCATTTTCGATAATTTTGTAAGTAAAATAGAGTGATCAACTTTATCGAAAGCCTTGCTACAATCCAACAGAATAATGTCGACACGTTTACCACGACCTTTAGCATCGGCTAATTTTTGACAGAACAAAGTTAACAAAAGTTCGGTAGAATGTTTTTCACGGTAAGCAAATTGTTTATCTGTAAAATCACCAATTTGCATTTTCAAAATTTTACAAATAAATTTTTCAAATAATTTCGACAGAGGATGTAACATTGCCACTGGGCGCCAGTTTGCAGGGTTGGTCTGATCAGCAGCTTGTTTGACGACAGGAGTTACGAAAAAGGTTTTCCATGACATGGGAAATACGCTTTTCTTTAAACAATTATTGAACAAAATTTTCAGGGGATGGATCAGTGAAGCACTACAAGCTTTAAGAAGGTTTGAAGATAGATCATACGGTCCGCTAGATTTATTACAATTAATTGCTCGCAGAACGTCCCAAATGTCGATATCGCTAGCAAATAGGCTTTCTTCTGTTACATCTTCAGTGACATGAGCAGCAGCCATACAATGCACTGAACATTGGCCAAACACACTCGCGTATTGTTCATTCAAACACTCAGCCTTTTCTTCATCGTCCACAGCATGAAGACCGTTAGGTCGTTTCAGTGGAGGCATATTTGGGCGATCTACCGCAGCTTTTACGAAGCGCCAGAATTTTTTGCTATCATGCCGAGATATAGCCGCAATCTTCATTGTTTGCATACGGTAATATGCATTAACCTGCCTCTCTGCTAACCGAGACTTTTTCAACCATTCATGTCGCAGTCTTTCTTTTCGCAAAGTGTTCAGCTCACGCTTTAAACGGTCAAATGCAGAGTTCCGGCTTCGAATTGCATTACGCAAGCTTGCAGGATACTCGAATTCAGCCATCCTGTACCTGACCTCTTTTTGCTGAAAGAATGCCTTAGCTGCTTCGAGAACCGTGTTTTCAATAAAAACCGCTTGCTCATCCGGATTAAGGTTTAGTAGCAATGCATTCCAATCAATTTCATACAAATGGTTACGAAACTGTAAACTAGCTTCATCCGTAATTACCCAACGCTTTTTTAGTACTTTAGTATCTTTTCGTTTCTGCCTAGGAAATTCAATGAATACCCCATTGTGATCGTTAGTTGTTGACGGAGGGCAAATATTTTCAGGGACACTTGCTGACCACATTGTAGGAATAATGCAAAGGTCAAGAATATTGTGTCTACGCGTAGGGCAAAAAATTATTTGCTTTAAATTAAACTCTTTCAAACACCTTAAAAATTCACGACTATGTTTGCTACTCGCACAATTTTTACTCCAGTCAACATCGGGGAGATTAAAATCACCAACAAGTAGCAGTTTTGAAAAATTGGCATGCGGGATATTTCTCAGATGTTCGATCAAAATTGGAAGATCTATAGATACTCGAGAAGGCGCCGAATAAAATGCCGCAGCTAAAATATTAATTTTTGTTATTTCAATAAACAGCAATTCAAGATCGTTATTTTCCAGGTCTGTTCGTCTTACAGCGTCTAAATTTTTTCGAACGACAAAGCACACGCCACCATGGGGATCAGTACTTCTAGGTCGCCTGAAAACGTTGAAGCTTCTCAAATCAGCGAATAACGAATCTGGGTATTCAGATCTATCCCAAGTTTCTGTAAATCCGACTATGTCAGAACCACTACAAAACTGTTTTACGGAAGCGGACTTGGAAAGTATACCGTTAATATTACAAAGTTTGAATTTCACATTTGTGAACGCCGACAGCTTAGATTTTACTGCAGGTTTGACCAATCTAAATTTCTCACATCTTAGCGAGTCTTTCATCGCTGGTTGCGATGAAAAACCCGCGATTTCCCGTTTCCCGCCTGCGGAGCAGGTGGTTTATACTCCCAGCGCCTCAGCGATACATTCGTAGGCCAAATATCTGCTGACATCAGGGCATCTTCACAATCGGCGAAGGTACCAATACGCGCGCAAGTAGTACTACGCTTGTCACCTTCTTTACGCTCAAAGACTTTAACAAAGCGTACATTTACACCCAAATCCCCCAGTGATGACTTTAGATCGTTCGCATATTCTTCTGTAGATTCGAATCCCGCATTATTATGTAGCGGAATACCCATTACGCATACATCTAAATGAGCTTTACGTTGCAGACTTAGCTTTTTGGCCAGGTTGTGTCGTGGGTTTGCATCGTCGTTTCCTCCAGTTCGATGATTTCCTTTGATGATCTTTCGACGAGTTACAGTAGCCCAATCAGTCTTGACTTCGACGATTTCAGGATCATTAGATGGGTTGGCTGTTGAACGCACAGGCTTGTTTGCTTTAGGCATTGTTGGCTGGTGATGTGCTGCAGGCTGATCCGGTTCGGCACGGTTCGCCGCCATGTTGGATTCGGTCTCATGAACTCGGTTTTCCAGCGCTGGCAGTTCTTCTTCCACAATTCGCTGCATGGTATTCCCAAGTGTTGTGACATCATCTTTCAGTTGATCCACACTCCGACGTAGCTGCTGCCCTTCGAGCGCTTCCACTTTTTTACGCAGATGTTGATTTTCATCGATGAGTTTGTACAGTATGGGCGCGATGAGTTTCGTCCCCTTCGTAGCTTTCGCGTCAGTCTCCAGCTCCGCTACGAGCTTCCGTAGTTCCTCCATCTCATCCACGACCAGAAATTACTCGCGAGTATTTTCAGCAGATAAACTCATACGCAAAAATATTGGAAAGGTCACAGTTTTACTACATATACACAATAACCCGGATACAGTTAACGCACACTTGGAAAATATTCAAAAATACGATCCGTCTTCGAATCGATCGAAGCAAGAATGAAGTCATCTGAACCAGCTTTGCAAATACGAGTACGTAACAGGCGTTAGCGATTCGTGTTGATTTAATTAAGTTAAAGTCAACAGTGTCACTATTGAAACAGTGGTAGAATTTCCCCGGCGTAAGGTGTGAGCAATTCCTGCAGTCCTTCCCCGTCAGTTCTAATTATGCTAAGACCGCATGAACGTTTACAAATATCAAACAATTACGTAAATGATTCTCTGCTAATTACCTCAAAACATTCATACCTTCGAAAGTTTTCGTTTCTTAATTCTGGGCTGAATTGTTGGCAACAAAAATTCGTCATTAGAAAAATGCGAATTTAGACACCAAGGTGGAAATGTCAGTCTTTTTTTTCGTACAGTATTAGAAATCGTTCTCGACACGACAAAACGAATTATCTTCTATACAGACACATAAATAAATATACGGCAAACAACTACTATGAAACCGATATTTGGAGTAGGTTTTGGTGCCTTCAAAAGATGCGCTTCGATCTCCCGCAGCACATTTTAGTATCATGTTTTACATGTTTTACATCTTTTAGTGTAACATTTTACACAACATAAATCAGATGGAAAAAATTTTATCAAGACGGACTGCTACGTTAATATGCAACTGAACGCAGAAACAGAGAAAACATGACAAAGAGCATCAGAACTGCATCGTTTACATCAAAAGTATACTTCAGCTGAATAAATGAAAACAATACCACGGATGATACAGAAATAACCATGAATTACTAGCCGAAAGCTGTTTAATTAATGTCTTTGCTCATCAAATTTTGCAATTGCGACTCGAGCGGACCAAATCAACTTCATGATGTTTGCGGTCGGCGGGAATTGACACGGTTCAGCCGGGTGGAACTTTTCTTTTCACCATGTATCGAGAATCAATTTATACAAACGCCACCCATTCACAGTAGCCAGGTTTGCGGTAACGAAACTGACCGCTTCCGTCAGCAGGAACGGTACCAAATTCCTGCTCTGGGCTTCCAATACAAAAGTGTACTTCGAAATGTCCAACGTACAATAGCCAATATGCAGGATTACCGCAGCAATGACCACGAGAACTTGGCATAGTCCTATCCAGCACATTAGCATTCGGCCACACCCATTCGCTGTTCTGTGCCCGCTGTGCGGAAGAAATGGTCAAAGCGCGCAAGGTGATGTGCTCAGATGGTGTAGGGCGGAATTTCTTGAGATGTACCAGAGTTAACGCGGCGAGTATCATGTTCAGTTACTTTAGTATGGGGTGTACGCTAACAGCAAAGTAAAATAAGATCCCCACAAACACTGATACGGTTATTTCCAGCTGCAAAAAGGAATTCCCACGTAAGAAATTTTTTTAATCGTCCGAAGTTTACAGCGCCAAAGATTCTGATTACGAATGTGCAGTTAATTAAAGAATGGCAAATGACTTTAACGAAACATACCAGATGAAATTGTAGGTACTAAGTACAGATACATTTTATCGGATCGTATTGACCAACAGCAGGCATTACATGAGCACGCAAAACGCCGCGTACTGCCTGGACATAATTAATATTTCAAAACCAACGATAGCAAGGAGCATATTTCTACAAAAGTTAATACGAAAATTTGTGTGCCAGAATTCCCTTAATGGACAGTGATTTGCAAAGTTGCATTATAAGCTGACAGCCTTAGTCTGCTGACTCACAAATCCACGTGATGCAGGAGTCCAGGTACCGCTCCAGCCTACGGACTGCCATAATTTCAACAATACCGATATAGTAAATCAGATCGTACGGAATCTACCTAGGGATAAATATTATGTTCCTTTTCGGTATTCGTTTGATTCTACTCTGTAGTTAGATTTCAATAGTCTGTTAGTAATTTCATGGTTTATGCAATTTCTTTGTGGTCTTCAGATCAAGTACTAAAATCGTTTTCTCCTGATTTTGGGAGTGCTGACAACTGACAATGTGCAGTCGTATAATTAGTGGGTTGTGCGGGAAAAAATTAACTGGAATAACAAACTGTAAATCAGTCAATAACGTATCCAATGTGTCCACCAAGCAACAATGCACAAATGTAAATTAACTGCTTCTGTTGGCGTGAATGTGATAACAGAGATTCTAAGTAATGGTTAACAAGTAACAACTATTCGGTTCCAGACTTCCAGGGGACACAATAAACAGCACGTTCGTAGTGTGATAAAAAACTTTCTGGCATGACGGCAGTTCGTGCAAGAAGGCTTATGTGACGGACTTTGAACACAAAAATGTGCGGAAAGGTGTAATAATGTTTTTTTAAATAAATAGCGCAGTTTAAGGTTTAAGTACTGCAACGAGTTAACAATAAGTACAATAATTTCAATAGGGCAACGAAACAACGTTAGCCAACAGAAGAGAAGTAGTAGAACCAGCGGTTTGATGGTAGTACACATAGCGGGCTCTCCTATTGGTCGGTTTAGCCTAAGTACCGCCCCCTATAGTCTAGGGTATACAAATAGCGGAATATGGTCTGTACACTGTACTGTATATACAAATAGCGTACAAATCAGCCTGATCTGATGGTGTGTACGAATAGCGTACAGTCCATGTACTGTGTACAATAGCGTATTGGTCGGTTTGATCTGTATACCGCCCATAATGCACCGCGTACAACAGTGTATTGGCTGACATTATATTACGATGCCACTTTAAACCAGATGTGCAGTGACTTGTGATCAAGTGCACAGGTCAAACTTTCCAAGTCATCATTCTTAGTTTTCACTTCTGTAAGTCACCATCTAAGGAATTATATCTGCAGCACTACAACTGGATTAACGTGCGTGATCGTGTGCTATCATTATGAAAGTTGTTTTGCTGGAAACTGCAAAGATCGTTTGCACGTTTGAAAGGGTTTTATTTTAATGTTATCATTGTTGATGTCCGCGTTTTGTTAATTTTGCACTCGGATCTGTGCTGTTTCTGGCATGCCTCTGACATACATCTGACTATCTGCAGGTGTGGGGCATCTATAAATGTCACACAATGCGTAGGTTTCCCAAACATCTGAACGTTTCTCCATGTCGTTTTCTCAAGTGGTTTATGACGTACCTAACTATCGTGAAGCTTGCACACAGTTCCCACCTGCGCCCTGTCAGATTCTGAAACATCTAACCACACACAAACGTGCATACGCTGTCCTTCGTGCCTCGAAGTCTAGAAATTGCTGCAGACAGCTGCATCTTTATCTGTGCAATCCTTCAACATGTAAGTTGCCGTACTCATCTGTACACTTGCACTGGAGTCTCTAATGCCATCCAACAAACTGCATGTTCTGTCCTTTGGCGACTTTGACTACACGTTTTCCCATAGAGAACTGTAAGAAAGCTACAGTAGAAGTCAAGCTTGAACCATAGAGTAAGATGTATATAGCACGCATCGTATTCCGTTTTCCATCATTGATTGTTCGTTTCCTAAAGTTTCTTCTCTGTTTTTAAGCCTTTGTGTGTTATCTCGAATACCGAGTTTATTACCAGTTGCGCCTACGGATTACGTTTACGGATTACTCATCGCAGGTAAGCAAAAAATGTTTAACTTGGGCACAGTTTTGCGTTTTTATGCCGAGTTTCTGCAACAATGGTTGCATGAGAACTGGCCGGAGAAGGCAGAACATGTGCTTTCTCTTGATGCAATTGCCAATCTGTACGGGAAGCAGAAGCTCATTCGCGAATATCGGGAGGCTAATACGGTACAAAGCGGTGGATCAAGAGGACAGGAATCTGTAGACTGGACAAAGTACTTCGCCCTGGAAAAGATCAGCGAAAAGCAAACAAAGAAATTCTCGACATCGGAAATCACGTATCAGATCAAAATCGAAAACCTTAATCAACAATTCGACCCTGTTACCTCTATGGAAGCAATGCCCGAAGTCTTTAAAGCCATATTCAAAGTAATCACTAAAGAATTCGGACTCGACGATAGGATTGTGATCCTTCTCTCCAGTCGTACACTTAATCGCAAAGTCGATCTTCATATGAAAAAGCTTCAAGATTTCAAGATCGACGATCTCATGGATATGATGATTATGATTAATTCCAGCAACTCGTTCTGTATCGACGACAGTTTCGAAATTACCATTGTTCGGACCGTAATACCGGCTGGAGGAATGAAAAGAAAACATATTCATACAACGATTGACCGAAAAAGATTCAGTTTGTCCGTTGTTACAGTAACAACAGGAAACAATCTTTGCTTACCTGCAGCATTGGCGCTCGGCCATTTCAAGAACACTCACGATGTCAGCGGCAAAGACAAGATGAAATGGAAAGCTTTGATTAATCCTAGAGGGCGTAAGTTGGAAAAACTCGCGTGTCAGCTGGTCCAAGATGCTGATCTTACTATTGGAAAAATGTTTGGGCTGGAAGATTTGCCGGCTTTTCAACGCGTTTTAAAGTGTCAAGTCAAAGTTATTTCCGTGCAAGAGGGAAACACTCTTATCGCGCAAGTGCCGGAGAAGAAGAAACCGGGAATGAAGCAGATTTACCTAATGTACGATAAAAATCATTTTGATCTTATAACGAAACCTTCTGGATACCATATGAAGAGTTACTACTGCACAGACTGCGATCAAGGATATGTCCGTAAGACAGACCATCGATGTGAACAAAGATGTGCCATGTGTTATCGCAGTAAAAGTGATTGCAAAGTCGATGACCCGAAGTTATGCCCCGATTGTGGACGAACTTTCACCAACAAAGAATGCTTCGAGGTTCATAAGGCTTTACGGAAAAATGGAAGGACACTCTGTGAAGATCTTTTTGTCTGCCCAAATTGTAACAAATTCGTGAATATGCTCAATCGCCCGGGTCAGGTTCATTGCTGCGACGAAATGTATTGCTCAACATGCAAAGACTGGGTGCCCCAGGAATCACACAGGTGCTATCTCCAACTGCTTGAACCAGAAGAATTGGATGAAAATCCGAAGTACATTTTCTTTGATTTTGAAACTTACACTTCGGCAGATGGTACTCACATTCCAAACTACGTCGTCGCGCAGTATTCGTGCGGAGATGAATTTCGTTTTCCTCCTGACGGTACTCCTCTACTAGATTATGACGTCATCTCCAACTTCTGCACATGGCTTTTTCGCGAAGAGCATCGAGGCTATACGATAATTGCGCATAATCTGCGAGGATACGATGGACATTTCATTTTGGCCCACATGATAGACAATAACTTGAAGCCAGACATTCTCTGCCGTGGTAGTCAGCTGCTGAATATTCGATACAAGGCTTTGTCTATCAACGCAGTGGACACTCTCAACTTTGTGCAGTTGCCTTTGTCTAAATTTCCTAAAGCTGTCGGCCTTAAATCTGATGAGAAGAAAGGTGACTTCCCTCACAAAATTAATCAGCCGGAAAACTGGGATAAAATTATTCCCTTCCCGAACCCGTCTTCTTACGGTATTGAAGCAATGTGTGCCACCAAAAAAGTTGAATTTCTTAAATGGTATAAAGACGAGAAAACAAGAAGCAACGGCGTTTTCGACTTTCGGCAACAGTTAAGCAGCTACTGTTCAATGGACGTGTCAGTTCTCCGGAAATGTGCTCTTAAATTCCGAGATGATTTTATGGCTCTAGCGTGCATTGATCCTTTCAAATCCGTAACCATTGCTTCAGCGTGCTTGAAATTTTTTCGAACTTTTAATCTCCGCAAGGAAGAAATCGGAGTCATTTCAGCACACGGTTATCAAACTAACAGAATCACCAGCATGGAAGCAACACAGTGGCTGACCTGGGTCAACAAAACTCAAGCGGATTGCCGAATCGAGCATGGACGGAATGGAAAAGAAAACGCATCAATGAGTATTTTGTGGACGGCTACGATCGATTTACTAACACGGTTTACGAATACAATGGATGCGTTTTTCATGGACACCCGGACTGTACCAACGCAACTGACCGTTCACCTTTATCGAACAAGACTATGCAAGAAGTTTACGAAGAATATCAGATCAAAGTTTGTTCCATAAAGGCTCGGGGCTTCAACTTTGTGGAAATGTGGTCATGCCAGTGGCGCGAGCAGTTGAAGGTTCCAAACATTCGGGAGTATATGAGCGACATGTCCCTACGCAGTCCTCTCCAACCAAAAGAAGCATTTAAAGGCGGTCGTACTAACGCAAACAAGCTACTTTACGAATGCGGCCCGAATGAGAAGATCCATCACTTCGATATCGTCTCTCTGTATCCTTACGTTAACAAGAACTGCGTGTATCCCATCGGGCATCCGAAACTTATAACAGCAGATTTTAAGGATGTAAGCGAATATTTTGGATTTGTAAAGTGTACAGTGCTTGCACCGGGACATTGCTTGTTTCCTGTTTTGCCTGCAACTATAAACGGCAAGTTAATCTTCGCGCTCTGCCGCAAATGTGCAGAGCATCGGCAAAACGATTTTGCACCCATAGCGGCAAGGAACGATTGCTGGAAGGTGTGTGGACTACTCCCGAATTGCAACATGCAATTTTACAAGGATATAAAGTTGTTGCTGTTCATGAAGTTTGGCATTGGGAAGCGCGGAAAGAAAAATTGTTCGAAGACTTTGTTAATACATTCCTCAAAGAAAAATTCAGGCAAGCGGGTGGCCGAGTAACTGCGCCACAGAGTGTGAGCGGATAGAATTTGTGAGAAAAGTGAAGGACGTGGAGGGTATTGAACTGGACTTTTCACAAATTGAAGACAATCCCGGACGAAAGGCTGTTGCAAAGCTAATGCTGAACTCATTCTGGGGTAAATTTGGACAAAATGACTATCTTCATCAGACAAAAATTTTTCAAGCCGAAAGACTATTATGACCTTCTTGTATCAAAATCTACATGGATTCACAATGTCCATATCTTCAATCCTGAATGTGTCATGGCAACTATTTCCAAAATCGACGACTACTTAGAAGGATCGTGCACTGCTAATATCCCTATCGCTGCCTTTACTACAAGTTATGCACGGCTGAAACTTTTGGAAATGCTGGAGCTGTTAGGAGAACGAGTACTTTATTTCGACACTGATTCCGTTATTTTTGTTCAGCGGTCAGGTGAGTGGCAGCCACCAACAGGTACGATGCTTGGAGAATGGAGCAACCAGTTAGAATCGGGAGAGAGTCATATTGTCAAGTTTATTT
The DNA here is from genome assembly GCF_019649055.1 of Paramacrobiotus metropolitanus. Taxonomy (NCBI): domain Eukaryota; kingdom Metazoa; phylum Tardigrada; class Eutardigrada; order Parachela; family Macrobiotidae; genus Paramacrobiotus; species Paramacrobiotus metropolitanus. Next base: position 759,842 of record NW_026570256.1, on the reverse strand, counting down.
CTCTGGGGCCCAAAGTTTATTACTACGAAACAGATACAGGAAGGGTAGAAAGCAAAATTAAAGGCTTCACTCAAAATGGATATACGGAGAATATCCTGACCAATTCTGGGGAAGGACTGGTTCAGACAGGTCAGAGTATGGACTACAGCCTTTGGAAATCGCTCTTGGAAAATGATGACCAAACGCTGCGCGTTGTATATCCCGAAACAATCAAGAGAAATGTCAACACTCATGAAATTAGCACCGTTCAGCTGACGAAAACTCTCAGACGAGTATACGATAAACGGATGCTAATGGACGATTATAGTACTTTACCGTTTGGAACTCGCAAGGAGTAAGTTAGTGTGCCCGTTCTGTACTTGTATAAAAAAGTTTCGCACTATTTTTTCGTTTTTGACAGCTAGCGGCCCATATTCGAAGGGATGCGCATGGACATGATGTCGTTGGAGCAAGTGTCGCAGTTCCACAAATTAATTCCTTTAGTTTGATTTCGCAGTTTGTAACTTTTAGCATATAATAAAAGTAAAACAAAAACATTTACATAAAAAAGCAAAAAAAAGAGGGCGAATGCCCCAAATCTGTACCGGCTTTAGCTTGTCTGCGGCCAGGTTGAAGTCGTTATGGCTTTGGGCATTCGTCGCTGAAACAGAAGCTTTTACTGATAATATATATGTGCTGTATGAAAGCACACCGAAAAGATGAAGAAACGTTGAGCACATATCGGAAGCGCAAGGTACTGCATCGAATGTAATGGAAGAATAATGTGAGATACCAAAATCGGAAGTATGGGTAGCAAAAGCGATGAGATGATGCGCGTTCAGTTCACCGAACTCGTATTCAAATCAAAACATTTGTGAAAACTACGGGAAGATGATATGAAAAACTTCCATTTTGCATCATTTTGCTGCAAAAACTTGTAGTTTTTCAGAATGAAAAAACGAAGATTTTTGTTTTGGGATTCCCATTGACTTAACATACATTTTCATAAATTTTCGGTAGTATTTCGTATTCACTTTTGGGAGTTTTGGTTTCAATCAAATTGTTTTGTAAAACTCCGATTTCCGCACAAGCAAATGAAGCAAATATCGCATTTGCTGCACATTCTTTTTGAAAGGCAAACCAACTTTCGCATATGCTTGACGTGATAATCCCAACTTTTTTGCATGTTTGGCATAACATTTCCAACTTTGTTGCATGTTTGCCGTGACATTCACAACTTCCCTGCATATTTTAGCGTAACAATCCAACTTTCCTGCATGTTTCCCGTGACATTCCCAACAGCGGCAAGGAACGATTGCTGGAAGGTGTGTGGACTACTCCCGAATTGCAACATGCAATTTTACAAGGATATAAAGTTGTTGCTGTTCATGAAGTTTGGCATTGGGAAGCGCGGAAAGAAAAATTGTTCGAAGACTTTGTTAATACATTCCTCAAAGAAAAAATTCAGGCAAGCGGGTGGCCGAGTAACTGCGCCACAGAGTGTGAGCGGATAGAATTTGTGAGAAAAGTGAAGGACGTGGAGGGTATTGAACTGGACTTTTCACAAATTGAAGACAATCCCGGACGAAAGGCTGTTGCAAAGCTAATGCTGAACTCATTCTGGGGTAAATTTGGACAAAATGACTATCTTCATCAGACAAAAATTTTTTTCAAGCCGAAAGACTATTATGACCTTCTTGTATCAAAATCTACATGGATTCACAATGTCCATATCTTCAATCCTGAATGTGTCATGGCAACTATTTCCAAAATCGACGACTACTTAGAAGGATCGTGCACTGCTAATATCCCTATCGCTGCCTTTACTACAAGTTATGCACGGCTGAAACTTTTGGAAATGCTGGAGCTGTTAGGAGAACGAGTACTTTATTTCGACACTGATTCCGTTATTTTTGTTCAGCGGTCAGGTGAGTGGCAGCCACCAACAGGTACGATGCTTGGAGAATGGAGCAACCAGTTAGAATCGGGAGAGAGTCATATTGTCAAGTTTATTTCTCTGGGGCCCAAAGTTTATTACTACGAAACAGATACAGGAAGGGTAGAAAGCAAAATTAAAGGCTTCACTCAAAATGGATATACGGAGAATATCCTGACCAATTCTGGGAAGGACTGGTTCAGACAGGTCAGAGTATGGACTACAGCCTTTGGAAATCGCTCTTGGAAAATGATGACCAAACGCTGCGCGTTGTATATCCCGAAACAATCAAGAGAAATGTCAACACTCATGAAATTAGCACCGTTCAGCTGACGAAAACTCTCAGACGAGTATACGATAAACGGATGCTAATGGACGATTATAGTACTTTACCGTTTGGAACTCGCAAGGAGTAAGTTAGTGTGCCCGTTCTGTACTTGTATAAAAAGTTTCGCACTATTTTTCGTTTTGACAGCTAGCGGCCCATATTCGAAGGGATGCGCATGGACATGATGTCGCTGGAGCAAGTGTCGCAGTTCCGCAAATTAATTCCTTTAGTATGATTTTGCAGTTTGTAACTTTTAGCATATAATAAAAGCCAAAAAAAAAACATTTACATAAAAAAAGCAAGAAAAATAGAGGGCGAATGCACCAAATCTGTACCGGCTTTAGCTTGTCTGCGGCCAGGTTGAAGTCGTTATGGCTTTGGGCATTCGTCGCTGAAACAGAAGCTTTTACTGATAATATATATGTGCTGTATGAAAGCACACCGAAAAGATGAAGAAACGTTGAGCACATATCGGAAGCGCAAGGTACTGCATCGAATGTAATGGAAGAATAATGTGAGATACCAAAATCGGAAGTATGGGTAGCAAAAGCGATGAGATGATGCGCGTTCAGTTCACCGAACTCGTATTCAAATCAAAACATTTGTGAAAACTACGGGAAGATGATATGAAAAACTTCCATTTTGCATCATTTTGCTGCAAAACTTGTAGTTTTTCAGAATGAAAAACGAAGATTTTTGTTTTGGGATTCCCATTGACTTAACATACATTTTCATAAATTTTCGGTAGTATTTCGTATTCACTTTTGGGAGTTTTGGTTTCAATCAAATTGTTTTGTAAAACTCCGATTTCCGCACAAGCAAATGAAGCAAATATCGCATTTGCTGCACATTCTTTTTGAAAGGCAAACCAACTTTCGCATATGCTTGACGTGATAATCCCAACTTTTTTGCATGTTTGGCATAACATTTCCAACTTTGTTGCATGTTTGCCGTGACATTCACAACTTCCCTGCATATTTTAGCGTAACAATCCAACTTTCCTGCATGTTTCCCGTGACATTCCCAACTTTCTTGCATATGTGACACAACATTTTATGCTTTCCCCACAAGATAAGTATAACATTTCCAACTTTCTTGCATGTTTGACATGACAATTCCAACTTTGTTGCATATTTGACGCAACATTCCTATGTTGCCTGCATATGTGACACGACATTTTATGCTTTCCCACAAGATATGTATAATATTCTTGACTTCCTTACATGTTTTGGTACGACACTCTTAACTTTCCAACATGTTTAGTGTGAAATTCTCAAGCATCGCAGGTGTTTGTCGATGGGAAACGAATGAATGTTTGGCGCCAGTCAGCTAATCGCAGATCATTAGATTACAGTAATGACGGGAATAGAATGCACACCTGGCCGTTGGAATGTGGTAATTATCGCAGATGTAAGGTCACACCGACATTATTGATGGGAACAAAAAGCGTGCTTGGCGCCATTCACCTAATTGCACATCATTAGATTACGGTAATGATGGGGAATGGAATGCACACCTGGCCGTTGGAATGTGGTAATTATCGCAGATGTAAGGTCACACCGACATTATTGATGGGAACAAAAAGCGTGCTTGGCGCCATTCACCTAATTGCACATCATTAGATTACGGTAATGATGGGGAATGGAATGCACACCTGGCCGTTGGAATGTGGTAATTATCGCAGATTTAAGATTACACCGACATTAATGATGCTAACGGAATGCATGCTTGGTGCCAGGCAACTAGTTGCACATCATTAAATTACGGTAATGATGGGGATGGAATGCACACCTGGCCGTTGGAATGCATTTGTGGCGCCAGTGAGACGTTGGAATGTCATAATTATCGCAGTTGTGAGGTTACACCGGCATTCATGATGGGAATGGAACGCGTATTTGGCGCCATTTAGCTAATTGCGTGTCACTGAATTACACAAATTACGGAATCGGAATGTAAACCTAGCACCAGTTTAAATGTGGAAGTGTGGTAATGTAAGTTCCCAAAATAAAGCAAAACGTATGGGAGCGCGCAAAAGTGAAAGTGCAAATACGCGAATTTTAGTACCATGCAGTGGGTCACTTTCCTTGACCGGAATGTTTTCTTCTGTTTGAATATAAAATGGTACTGTACTTAAATACGATCTACGCATACGAATTAAACTGATGCAGAATGCATTTGTAGACCGCCCGCGCAATCATCCGCTAATTTTCCGTACGAATCGTTACTGTACTCGGCTTCTGTGTTATAGAATTAGAGCCCCCCAAACAGTATACTGTACTGTCGTATACGGCTGCTGTTTCACAACAGTACGTAGCCGTAGTGAAAACTGATACTGATACGAAAGTGCCGTACGAAACCGTAAGCCAAAAAAAAACAACATGGTTTCAGAATGAGCTAACCGTGCGCGGTACTGTTGTATACGGTATACGGTACGATCAATCCGATGATTTTTACCGTAAGCGCCATAGGAGTTGTATGCAGAAACCGAACGTAGCCGTACGAGAATTTGCTACTGTTTGAGAGATCTGCTATGTTAACAACCTAACAGTTGCAATTGCAAAACGTGGAAGAGCGGTTCTTTACATTGCAGTGATTGCACCCTGTGCAACTTATGCTCTTCGTTTAGTTTTTATGGAAATTTTCTCTTGTTTATGCTTCGAAATTCATGAGCAAAGTTTTTATACTCGTAAAACCATTCATTTCTGGCATCCTTGTTTGTCCGGAAATTTAAGCACCAGTTGAACAAAATGTGAAAATGCGCCCTTAAAGTGACCAAAACGAAATACATATTGAATAAACCTGTAGTACTCGTAGTACTAAGCAACTACAAAAAGCCTCTAATAATTTTCAAGGATTCCTTGAAAACCCCCACCGAAAGCCGGGGAAACAAAACCGACATCGGCCGCACGGATGGTTTTTTATCAAATAAAATGCATGTGTATGCATGTAAATTTTTGAGAAATAAAATGTATAGTGGCAGTTTTCTCAAACATGCTGAATCTAATAGCGTTTCCAGCTTTTTATTATATAAAGTTTTGTTCCGATCTCGGTGTCCAGGTTTGATTATTGAATACATTGTAAGCAGATCTTATTCTTTTATACCGATACCCTGTTTTTGAAACAGAACATTCACCCACCAGGACACATTTTCCGGGTCCAAATTCAGAAAATTCCCTTCTTTTGCAGGAAACTAGCAAATACCCATAGTATAATTAAAAAAAAATAATTTCATCTGCTGAGACTCAAGGGCGTGGCCAGTAAAAATAAATGAATATCATATTACTACATACTATTACAATACGATATTGCAGTACTAGTGCAGACTTTTTTCGCACTGTAATAATACTTATAATTCAGAAAAAAATTCTTTTTTTTGCTAAAAGGTACGAGTACTGAACGACTGTGAAATCCTCCAAAATTAATTTCATGTGCAACTCTTACCGCCAACCATTGCAAATTTATAAAAAACAGACTGCAGATACAATAGTTCAGCAGGTGTCGGCCTATTCGAACACATTTTCATGCTGGTTTGTTTTGATTAGCTGACTTCCTTTTGATAACTATAATTTTTAGGTTTACTATAATGCGTACCCGTGCTTTGAGAGACTAAGAGACAAGTTTTGTTTGCTAATTTATAAAATATCAGAAATACTATATTGTCCATATGTCTGCCGTTCCTTTCGCTGCTATATTAGTTTACTCGTAGTCTCGTACCTGTTATCTATTTTTTTTTAGTACGTACTGTAAACGTTATTCTGGGCGACGTCTTCTGCACGTGCAATAAGTTTTTAAGCATTTCGAATTTGTACAATACCGTTCGGTCGACGACTACATAAACAGCCTGTGCAATGCATTGTAATAATTGCATGTAGCGTTATGGTGTTCATTTTATTTTTTCTGGTCACGCCCGTGAGTTTCAGCACATGAAATTATTTTTTTTAATTTCACTATGGGTATTTGCTAGTTTCCTGCAAAAGATAAGAATTTTCTGAATTTGGACCCGGAAACTGTGCCCTGCTGAGATACAAACGTACACACAGCCAGCACTCTGCATCATGTGTGCGAAAACTGCGCTCCATGCAGTACTTGTTAGCAACGTTGTGCTGATACTAGCAACTTTGTGTCTGCTAGTGGCATACCTAAACGCATAGCGTTCCCATTTATCATATCTTAAGTTTTCCAGAAAATCCAATTATTAATAAGGAAATATCAGTGTGAGAAGGTGTACGCTATGTACTAATTAGTAAGCAATACTCGTACTGATAGTACCATGTATTCTTTTAAATCGTGTAAGGTTTGTCAAATCCTATGGACCGTTGCAGATGTGATTATTTTCTCAGGAATATTATAGTAGATTTTCACAAACAAATTCAGATTTGTACTGAATTACTGAGTGCGAGAAATGTACCTTGGTCCGTAATCTGAGCAGGCAACTATAATCAACGCTGCGCAAGCAACGATGCGCAATCCTATTATAGATGTACTTAGACTAAGTCTCGTGCAATCACTCCAGCTGAGTGATTAGTATTGTCTCATATGGCGAAAGCGTTTCCAGTAATTGGATTACCGCAGTCTAACAAGATTAGTCACTTGCAGAGAAAAGTGGTGCCAACAACAAGTGGACGGGCCGACCAGCATCCCTGAGTTGCAGCGCAGTAGGCCAAACGGGCCCCTGAGGATAACAGCCGTTGTACGGCATAAAAATTCCACTTGTTGTTGTTTGATATACACTATACAGTATGTACGCAACACTGAATATACAAATATGTACCGTATCATGGCAAGCTAAATACTAGCGTATAGGAGCGGAGCCTAATCAACCACTCGCAAATGATGACCGCACGCTTTAATAAAGAAAGCAAACAAAGCTGTCGCCCAGCCGAATTGCACATCTACGCGGTCGGCTGCGTGCACTCTGTGCGACTGTCCGTTGCCAAGCAGGCTACATAAAAAACCCCAATCGTTAGCGTAATTTTGTGCTGAAAATAATTTCACCAGATATCGCAGCGTTTATAACATTTTAGTGTGAGGAAATATTACATTGCACTATTTTGTCCGTATGCTTGTCACTGATCAATAGCCACGTAGTGAAGCCGCACGGGGCGGCATCTTGAGCGGTGTCGTCCGAATGTGCATCGGCTGTCCATGTTGCGTACAGCAATTCAACCGTGCGGCAGCATTGTTTGCCTACTTCGTTAAGGATAGGAATGTACGACATGTGAGGGCTGTTTAAAGAGAACAAAGGCGAGCGCCGCAGTTCTATCTCAGATTTATTTTGCCATAACCTTATCATACTGAGTAAAGATACAAATTGTCGAAAAATGGAAATGTTGCTTTAAGCCAACATAGTATAATGTCTTAACCTAGTGATTATAACAATGGAGAATGTTTTTATAAGTACTAATAATCTTTCCAAAATCAGTTTTATATAATTACTGTAATAGACTTTTCCAATACGAGCATGCCAAGCACAAATCCGTTATTAAATAATTACACCATTACAGTAAACCTGTGCATGACGCGTGGTTTTACACTCAAAATTAAAATAAATAAGTAAGGAGTACTTAGATGCTAACAAATGTGATGATTTGTGATTTTTGCATGTATTTCAAAATTGTGACATTTTTTATTGAAGATACGAATAATATAACATTTAAACGGCGCTTTTTTACGGTTCCATGCTGGCCGTTTATGCTTAACACAGTTAAGGCAATACAACCAAGGCACAACACTACACTACGTGATAGCAGCGGTCTTTAATCAGCCGCTTAGAAATGATGGCCGCCAGTCATAATTATTGGAAGATCAAACAAAGCTGTCTTCCGTCCGCTTTTTTACACATATGTTTAACGAGCCTTGTGTGAAATGCGCAACTGCTCGATGCTCACTGCCCAGTGTCGACATTATACAGTTTACAGCACAGTGTACTTCTGAAGTAAAAATAGCAAACTCGTAACTAGGCAAAATAATTCTGCTTCTAAACGGGGTAAAACTGTTTTTCTGAAAGATAAATGTTTTGCCTTGAGCTTCGTACTGTGTTATGAAAGCCTGAGCAATACTATTAATACTACTGTACCCAATGCCGGCTCCTGTATTATGTTGAACAAACCTTCCTGCTACATTTTCTAAAGAAACGATTTTTACAAAATAATTAGAATACATACAGATTTAACCACATTTACGGCAAAAAATGACCATTAGTATTTGAAAATCAGAACCGATGATTATTATTGCGGTAGAATCTATAATATTTGTAAATTGTGACAAATGTTACAATTTGATAAGCATCAGTTTTTTACGGCACTGGAAACCGGGTGTGTGAAGCAAGCGCTATGGGTGCGCATTGGCCGTTCACAGTTGCACACCAGGAAACGGACGGAAGGCAGCAATGTTTACCTACTTCGTTAAAGATTGGAACGTACATCGGTTGCTGACTGCAGGAGTACAGAGAGAGAATTTCATTGCTATCACGAAGTGTATGATTAGTGTATGATTAGCCATGGTACAACAAATGTACACGCGGCAGATTAGGCGCACGGCACAGCAAATGCGGGTTTTATTTATACACACAGATATCAGCCTGTTCTTAAGTCGGCAAAAGCCGATTAATATGAACAAGTTACATATTAACAATAAGATGTTGTGTGCGGCATGGCATATTTACCTCGCAACGTTCACCGCCGACGGCCTCTTTCACGGTTCCGCCAAAAGACAGAGAAGTGTACGGCAGAGAAGAGCCATATTATTACTGTGTAGATACACATCATACGTTTGAGTGCGAGTACTTAAGCTAATCCACGGGAGTCATTACAGCTAATCCGATTAGCCTGCCGCTGCAAGTGAAGTACGCAATAAATAGACCGAGTGCTTAAGACACTCGTTAACTAATTACTTAAGTTAACTAGCAACATTTTATTTGAACAAATATCGCATGAGTTTATGTTGCACGGAGTGATTGGTTTAAGCCCTCGCCCTCTATCCCACCGGACGCAAACTACGCACTACGGACTTAACTAGTGCTAACAAGTACCATTTTGGTACACTGCGCATTGTCAAGATATTGAGTTTTTCACTTTGCGAATGCATAAAATGTACGGCAAATATATTTCTTTTATATTCAACTGATGGCGTACTAGGTGTTTAATATAAAAGTTTTCGTAAAATGTTCGCCATAACTTTGCTCCCACTTGACTACAACGCCTCAGATTGTCTGCTACTGGGTTTGTTTGGCTCAAGCCATGTTTACCCAGTAAGCGCTATGGCCGAGTTCGCTGTTAACTGCCGCACTTTAGCCACGCCCGAGCCTTTAGCCCCGACCCAACGCGTTAGACCAATTACTCCATTGCGCCTATTTTACGTAGCAAGGAAAGCATAACATGCGGTGATTCCATGTTTTTTCACAAAAAAAAACAAATGATACCATTACAAATTAGTCTACAATATAGCCCAAATAGTCCTGAAAATTAGTGATTTGCCGAAGAGCACAGTATCTACGTTTCATTTTACCAGCTCACTGTGAGGACGGTATATGCAGCGCTAAAGATAAGCATTATAATTATACGAATTACGTAGAATAAGATATTCATTACAGCTGCGTTCACGGGTGACCTTTTGGGTTTAACTGCGTGCAAGGCGTTTGGGGATGGGTGTTGGCTGTGAGCGAGAGTAGTTTATTTTGTTTTAATTAATTTATTACAAATATAACATTTTTGGAAATTTTTTTATTTCACCATTTTCTACATAATTACTCGGGAAACTGGACTCACATATCTAACTTCTCAACGAAAATGCAGAAAAGTACTGTAGTACTGCGAATTTTTTGTTGTACATAGTAAGTACTGTTCATAGTAAGTTTTTGTACATAGTAAATACTGTACATTTTTCCGTAATTCTATTGTGCAATGGTAGAAGGAAAAGTTTTTTTAGTTCTTTCAAGGAATTGCTAATTAAAGGCGAATATGGGCGCAGTATGTACGTACCAACTATTTAATGTCAAGCGGAGCAAGAGATTTCCAAAAGAGAACCAGCGGCTGCACTACTTGTACAGTATATTTGGAGATTTTAATATAATTATATGCATCCACGAGGAACGAGAGCGCAGCTTGGGGACAATGCCAATGCAACACACTCGAAAGCTAGACTGCCCTGTTGAGCTAAAAGGTCACGGCCAATGCCTTTGTTAATAAAGCCACGCCTTCGCAAGCAGCGCATATCCATTTTTGTTTGTTAAGAGCACTTCCGTTTAGAGCGCGAAAGCTCGGAAACTAGACGCAGCAAAAAGGAAAAAAAACACTTGTGTCACAGTCGAATTCGGAAAATGAGGAAAAACATTCTCAATCAACCCATACGTAAACGTGAAAAAGCTTTAAATAAAATTGCCGTGCATGTAGCCACATATACGTGTTTTTTCCCGTGCACGCAACATCGCTTTAAAGTATTATACAACATGGATGTGAGCAACCGAAAGAATTAGCGCCCGGTATTTTGGCTTAGCGGCCTTTCTGCAAATTTCTTGCGCGTTACAGCTTTCTCGGTTGTCAAAGTTGAAATTATACTCGTCTTCATCGCTGATACAGGAATGCTAGGCCAGTACTTTAGTTGTATTTTGGAAAATACAATAGGAATCTTACAACAATCGTAGAAAAAAAGTATGCACGAGAGGTGAATTTGTTGTAACATTTTCTTTGTTTTAATTCTCAAGAAGTATGGACGTCGGCAAGATGTGAGAAAAATGTTGTACAACAGAAAATTTTTTGGTAAGTCGATGTTGTAGGAGGAAGGGACGGACTTCTCTTTCTTTTGCAACACTGCAGAATATATTGGCCAGTGGCTGATTTTCTCAGCATCACTATATTTGAGTGTAAAACTCTACGTGTGGTGATACTCTTAACTTAATATCATTATGATGTAACCTGTGAACTGATTATCATAACCTGAAGGAATACACACCGAAGGTAGCGAATACGTCTTCTTAGCATGCATTACGCTGCATAATTTTATGTGCAACACTAACGGGGCGGTATCGCACAGGTATATTCTCTGCCGAGTTCGTTGATGCCGAGCAGGAAAATGGGAAACTTACTAATAGAGAGTGGCCAAAAATTATTAAAGAAGGTGGTAACGGTTGGCAAGCATTTGACAAGCGCTCATCCAGACACCAATTCGACATAATCAAAAATCAGTTTTGTGAATGCTATGTGAGTGAAAATAGGACGTGTCAGTGGCAAGAGCACAGGGAGTTGGGCCTTAAAAAGCCTTCCAGTTAAAAGTTTTTAATGGTTTTTACTCTACAAGTTATGCGCTATTTTTTACTACAAATCTTTGCGCTGTTTAGTGCCAACAAAACTATGTTTCTCATAATTATTGTATTGTTAAAGCTGTACCAATAACGATTTTAGAAATTCTATTTACTGTAGTAAACTGCATAAGTCTGCATTCATATTACAGTATAATGGTTTTTCGGCTTAATAGCGGACGTGATTGATGTACTGCATTTCTGTGCGTTTTCGTGTGGTCAGTGGTATTATAAAAGTAATAAAATGTTTTGCTTATAAAAATAAGCGTAACAATCTCCGCCAGTTGCGTGAGTGATGGGTTGGCTTAAATTGGAGATGTGGTTGAAGTATGACCGAAAATTGTTGCAGAAAGTAAAAATTGTACACCATTGCCACAACACCCTGGAAATTACGAATGTTGTAATGTGTGGCGCTTTGTTTTGTCGGGGAGCGCACAGCCGTAACCATTAACTATAATAACATTGTCATGCCCGCTGCAGACTAGATTTTGTATTTAGGCGTATGAGTATTTAAGCCGATTAGCTGCATTACTTTAATAAAGTAAGATTTACCATTCGACATTAACGTCGCAACGGCCGTTGCCGTCGGCACCTTGAATCCACTTGAAGCCCGTCTGTAATACGTCGAGACAGATTATATTATGCAGTCATAATAGAATCATACCGAATATATGCACTTCATTAGTCAGCTACTTAAGCCAAATAGCATTATTTATGTGATCAAATATCGTTAAGCCAGTATCAATCAGCAGTTGGCTGAAAAAGTTTATGCTGCTGTACATCTAACACCGCGCAATCTTATTCCGTAATTTCGATTACAAGTGTAAAGTAGCCTGTATGTTAGTGCAATAAAACGCTATTAGCGATCGCTACCGCACTATGTCTACCACAATGGCAAATTTACTCCTTTCAAAATTTATAATTAAAACAAATAGGAAATAATACTGTTTTTTACTTTACATCGAAAGTACATAATTTTGGCTAATATTTGGCATGCACCAGCGATGTCGAATGCATGTTAATAGTGAATAGCGTAGTGCGCCGCCCCGCAATATGGTGTTTTGGCACAATCCGCGAATTTGTATTTTGTCACTGTGCTAATTCAACCAAAATCATGGGACAAGCTTGTACATGCGCTGATTTATGTGTTACCATTGTCGCACTACAATAGTACAGACAGACAGAGTCGTCTTCAAAATAAATAACGTACATAATTATTAGTATTAAATATTAATGATAAACATGAATTGTAAACCTGCACGCAGATGCTCTAGCAGTCTGACACTGGACTAACTGTTTCATTCGTTATTTTTGCTGATTTTCGTAATTATAGTGCATTGGTAGTTTGATACATAGTACGCACTCAATTTCACTGCCCTTTTGTGGCAAGTAGCGTACTTAATATGCAAATGATGTTATGTGTATTATTTACTGCGTAATGTTGTTTCTTATATAAATATTATATATTGTATTACATATACTTCTGTAGTAAATAATGTAAGTGAATGCGAGCTGTGCAAATTCAGCAAGGAATTTTATTGATGAAAACCCATTTTATCGCGACGCAGACAACAACGGCAACGAAACAAAACCCACACAGAAAAAGCTGCAGTCAAGCGCTTCAGATGTTGAAGGTAGTTAGAAAACCTAGCAAATCGACAATCTTTGCATTGAAATGAAATGAGGAAATAGAAAAAAGCAATAGAAAAAATAGCAAAAAATAGGAAAAAGTACAGACGCCAACAGAGAACGATGGATAGGCAGGCGCGCGGCGGTGGGCAGACAGGAAGACGGACGGCGGTAGGGCAGACAAGAAGACGGGCGGCGATGGCAGGCGGGCAGCCGACAGTCTTATATGAACAAGCGCCGGCAAGCCCGCTTGAGGATACGCTTCTTGCACAAGGGGCAGTCTTTGCCATACTGCGGGACAATGCAGTCGTTGCAGAAGACGTGCCCGCACGTTCCGGTGACAAAATGTCCGCCTGGGCGTGAAAGGACCTCTTCCATGAGGTCCCAACAGACGGGGCACTTGGGGCGGCTGGTGTGCCGGAGGCAGCGCTTGCGGTGATGGCGGAGGCAGCGCTTGCGGCGTTGGCGGAGGCAGCGCTTGCGGCGGTGGCGGAGGCAGCGGCTGCGGTGGTGGGGGTTGCAACGGAGACAACGGCTGCGGCAACGGCGCTGCGCGGTATAGGGCCGGGGACGCGGAGCTAGACGGCAATGGTGCTACGCGATACAGGTGCGGGGCTGCCGGTGATCGGGACGATGGCGATGCTGCTGGGCCCCATGACGGCCCGGGAACGGGGCTTTGCCACACGTGCGAGGGCCCCGGTACTGGGCTGTTCGGCGGCCGGGGATCCGGGGAGGATGGAACAGCCTCCACGGCAGCTGGGCGTGGCCTGAGTTTCGGAGGCGAGAACTCCGGAGAGCCTGGCGGTGAAGGTGACATCCATTCCATCAACCACGACAACGGGGTGAAATCCGCGAAGGCTTCCCGAAAGGGCGAAGGAGCCCGGGATTCACTAACGGGTGTCTGGTACCCGTAACAGAGGAAAGGATCGTCCGGTGGTGAAATCACATCGATGATTTCCACGGACGGGGCCGGGGATGGAGGTTCTTCGGGAGGGGGCGAAACTGACATTTCGGCGCCATCATCCCAAACTGCCGGCTGGGGGGCATCCGACGGATCTGCCGGTACGGGGGCCAACGACGGATCATCGAACGGAATGTCGTCAGTCGGAGGCGGATCTGCGAACGGAACGGCATCAGTTGGAGGCGAGTCCGGGGGCGCGAACGGGTTTGATGCCCGCGGCCGGCGGTGTGGCGTCCGGAGGACAAGCCGCCGGATCCGGCGGGGGCGATGTCCCTCCAGATCTCCATCTCCAGTACGACTGAACAGCCCTCGAAAGGTACTCGACAGTACCCGATGGAAAGTGCGCTTCTTAACCCGGCGTCCAAGGCGCTCCCGCACACGGGAGAGCGCTTCCCTGCGGGAAACGTAACCCGTGGGCGGGCGGCTGTCTTCGATGCGGAATAAATACAGCATGGCTGCACATAGCCTTGCAACAAGAGCTGACGATGCCATGGCGGCAAAATTTTTTCAAAAAATGAGAAAAATCGTAAAAATTAATTCCGTGCAGAAGCTTTTATAGATCCATATGAACGGGTGTAAAATGTGGATGGGCTAACGATGACCCTTATTGGACAGTTTTCGTCTGCACTTGGCAGCCATGCCTGTGCTGTGCCTAGGCGCAGGGAACTGTATTTATTCCCGCAACAGCTAACGTGGGCGGGGCACAATGTGGGAGTGCGAGCTTATTGGTAGGTTGCGTTGACATAAACGCAATGAAGATCTGTACAATCTGGTGATATAATGGATACAGTTAGAATTGTGTTGTCATGCACGCCCACTGTCCGAAATCTAAGCAAAAGACACGTTTAATCGGGGAAGGGCCTAATATTATTGTGTATACTGAACTTGAATTGCACTCAGAGAAGAGTAAAAATAGTAATAAAATATGTGTTAGATAGTTTTTAGGTAAAATATATATATATAAGTTACATAAAATATGTAGAATACATTTTAATCTAAAGAATCTGTCCGTTGCAAAGACAGAACGCGTATCAGATAACTAAAAAGCATGGGAAGAACACGCCCGTAGGCATTCCCGATGACATCATACAAATGACATCATACTCGCGCACTCGCTTATCTCGGGGAAGAGCATAATATTAAAACGTACACAACATTTGTACTGCACTCAGAGCAAAGCAGTAATAAAACATAAGTTAGATAGTTTTTTAGGTAAAATATATATAAATTACATAAAATATGTAAAATAGATTTTATTACGTTTGCGCTGCTCCTCTTCTGCCAACCGGACACAGTACAAGGGAATCTTGATAAGAAAATTAAGAAACCATAATATGAGAGCAGTTTCGGTATAAGTGTAAAAAAGAATCAGAGTCAGCCATTAAAATCGCGGTACATCAAAGCACCATTACAAAATGTTTAACCGTAAACACATGGTGCGGTGCAAGTACCGTCAGGTTGGTGGTTTACGAAGGCGATGAAAACTGCAAAGGATGAAGACGATGAAAACTATAATCTCCGTACAGTACAATTATCACTACTTGCACTAGTGGACGGCGACTGGACGCTAGTGGAGAAACATCGCAATACTGCGGCATCTTTGCGCCATTTAGTTATACCAGTCTTGACAGTCTATGGTCGTCCACTGGTCAGCGAGATCTTTACGGTCGGAAAGCTCGCTGAGCTAAAGCACTCGTCGGAATATACAGCGTGGTAGCGCCAAGTTGAAGACACTTAATCAATATTTTATTGCAATTAAGCTAATTACAATTTTGTTTCCAAATATGCTCGTACTGATAGCCGTTAGCTTTGATTACACAACGAATACGAGATTTCCACGATCTGAGCGCATTTCGAATTTTAACAATTGAAAAAGTCTTCCACTTGCGGCGCGCGACACGTGCCAGTTGCCTGTGATCGCGCGCGTCACAGCACTTCAAAATTCGTTTAAAAATCGAGTTGACCGCGTAATCCATCGGTGCAGCATCTGGTGAATTCGCCAACCATTCTTCTTTAGGAATGTACTTAACTTTCTCAGCTTTCAGCCACTGGACAGTTTCTTTGGCCACATGGGAAGGGGCACTGTCCATGTGCAGGACCACTTTCTTGGCGTCGGATCCGTATAGCCGCGGTACGTCTTTGCGGATCATTGGCTTCAGGACTAGGTCGATAAATACCTTGTGATCAACTTTGGTTTCCGGGGGAACGACGTACATTGCGGTTTGACCGCGCCAAGAGATCCCCATCGCGAGCATCACTTTTTTGGGCCAGTTTTTGCGTGGCAGCTTTTGCCAACTTTCAGGAACGACAACATTTTTCCGCTTGTAGTAGAAGTCTGTCTGCCCGGATAAATCATCAGTAGTAATCCACATCTCGTCCATTGTTAAAAGAAACTTCAGTTTTCGTCGCGATAAATACCTCAAAAACGTCTTGGCGCGATGGGCACGTTGTACAGCTTGGGTCGCCGATAGCGCGTGGACCTTCTTCTTTTTCGTCAACTTCGCTTCCAGATTCTTGACCAAAATTTTTTTCACGGATACATGAGAGATTCGTAAACGTCGGGCGATCTCTCGAATAGACGGGGGATTCGGAGAATCTATTAATTTTTCCACTCTGTGGATGTTCTTCGGAATGCATACTGTAGGCTTGTTCTGCGCAGGCAATTTACGCGTCTCCGGTGGGCTTCCACTCAACACCAACTGATGTTTCTTAATAATCCGTTCAACTGTACTCTTACTAAGCGGTCTCCCAAGCTCAGATAATTTTTCCACAATTTTCCGAATAGACAATCCACTGGCATGTAGAGAAACTACTACAGCCTTACTTTCAGAATTAGTTTCTGGAGGCATTTCTCAACATTTCAACGAAAGCTAAATTTTATTGCACTGGAAATGAAATTCGCTGCAAATTTGCAAGTGGCAGTATGACAGCAGACTACAGGGAAATAATCAGATCAATTTTAATTGCGCTGTCTTCAACTTGGCGCTACCACGCTGTATTGGTATCGCCGTAAGCGAGGGTACGAACTCAGCTCTGAACCAGACCCTAGTCTCAGCGCCATGACCAATCGTACCATGCCCACAGTCTACAACTCTGCACGTTACCACGTGTTGCGTACTTCTTGCAGAGTTACGACTGAAGTCACTAAAAAGTTGGCAGAACATTTTGGCGTTGGACTGAATTTTCGGGTGTCAGTATTGCAGTTTTTCTGGACATTGTTTGGATTTATAATTTAACCGGACACTGTCAGTCTGTCGCCACTGAATATTCTGACTTCAGCTTAACTGGCGTTGTGCGGATCGTTGGAAAAAAGCATCCAATATGGCATCGTCATGCAGCCTTTCCCCCGGCAGCGGCGTGCCTGTCCTGTTCCAAGAACTCACCACCAACGTTGCCGTTCTTTATGACTGCGTAAAAGCAATCGATGGTACGTTAGCAGTATATTCTTGCAATCCTATAGAGTCACTGTCTGACCTGTCCTCGTTTCGATTTGTTTTGGTTGAATCCTCATTCGTGCAACACTGCTTACTGACTACGTTGCAGACTACTCGGACCATAAGAAAGTGAAAATTGCTTCGACTAAATCGTTCGTGGTAGAAATGTCCGCCTGCCTTGAAGCATTTCAAGATGCCATAAATGCTGGCACCACTGGAACGCTGCGAATTCCTCCCGATATGGAGGAGCTCGTCACACAGACCGCAGCCGACCAAGAGCGTCACTTTGCTGATATCCGCCAGCGAGCGCAGCACGGTAAGTACGCCGATAATTTTCATATGAAGCCTGCATAGTGCATAGCCCGGGTCCGCTGGTTCCCTTGTTTACACGTTAAGCGCGAGTACTTAAACAGAGCATCGTCAGATGCTGCCTGTGCCGCGAGTACTCCGTTCTAGCTCTTTGGATATTACATTTTATCTTTTTTAGAATTCACTGGCGCGACACAGCAGATCTCCATGTGGAAGAGCAAGGCAGCAGGAGCATCCAGCGCTGCCATGGGGGCAGCTGATTCGCTGGGTGCTCTCAGCGTGCCAGTGCCCGAAGATCTGCGTTTTGCCATTGTGGGACTGCACGAACAACTCAAGGGATATGCAGGTAAAATAAACAAAATCAGCGTACGCGTCCATATTTGTCTGCAATGTCGGAGTGAAGTACTCTGTACGTGGTTGAAAATCGGTTGACGCTGAACCGTCTGGACCAGTGCCCATGTGCTCTCGGAATTTCTGACTGACGGGAGTCGTGAAGTGGCAAGTTCGAGACGTCGACTAATTTTTTTGTGGTCGAAGGACCGATAGAATTGTTGTTTAGTATTTAGTACAGCATTTTAAATTGAACTAGCCGTATTTGTTGATCACATCATTGCACGAGCGCGCCAGCGACAGTCCGCTGGAAGATGTTTCGCATTTCCAATGGGAAAGTGGGGAAATAATGTGAGTACGGTAAATTTATTCGCAAACTGTAAAACCGTTCGCAAGCCGACGCCGAACTGAACTTTATCCGCGCTCAAAAATTTCAGATTCACCTCCCAAAGTTCATTGACTGTTATCAATCAGTTACAGTTTGTTTAAGTTTTGATGGTTAAACACTTAGAGTTTCCAGCCCACGTGTACTTTTACTTTCGTAAAATCTATCTGTTGCAGCACCCTCCGCTTCGCGTTCAGTGCAAATTACAGCTACAGCTTACAATTAATACTGTTGGATTACAGCGTAGGCCATAGGAGGGTGCCTGTCAATAATGATTAAACATAACTGAATTATCTTTTCAAAGGATTGTTGAACGGCTAGTGTATTTAACTGGAAGAGATGCGACAAAACACTCAAAAATTACGCTGTCACCGTTTACTGAGCGGTAATCGCGCGGTGCTGCCTGTTCTCTCAGTTTCAGCTGCGCGACCGTATCGGTTTCAGCGTCACTCGATCTTCGTCATTTCATGGGCCATTGTATAATGTTCACTTACGATTCTTCATGCAAAATATACAGATAAAGCCAGAAGCCAGGAAGAGGATTTTCTCAGCACTGAACTGAAGAAAGCGGATCTGGTCATGGCATACGTCAACTTGGTAAGCAAAAATTTTATTTCGTGGTACTGTAGAACGGGCCTTCCATGATACTAACCCTAATTGGGATTTGCCAGGTGAAATCATTCCAAGCTGATAATTAAGAAGTGAATGAAGCGCGGTAGTCGATTAGATCGGACACGGAACTGCAACGCTTGTGCTCCATATTCTGGTTGTTTTTATGTAACAAAGGGTACTGGCCCGCAAGTCCTTAATGGGGCGTCAATAATTATTACTGCTTTTTTGCTTCGTTTTTCCATAGGCGATTGTACTTTGACTTTTGTTTCTTCGACTTTCCTTATTGCTGTACGAGTACCCCATAAGTATGTTATTGCAGTTTTGTTTTGTTAGACTCAGTGAGTCTAACAAAACTTGTTGACAAGCATAAAACTGTCCGATTGCCCTTCTAATAGTAGTCCTTTTACAATAAATAAAAATAGTTACAAAGATCGCAGTTGAGTAGACACGGTAGCGGACGGCCAGGGGTTGACGCTTCCCATTTTCCATTGTTGCGAGCCAGTTTGTTGTCCATACGGATTGCGGACCGTACCGACATTGTGATGATTTCTGTGCAGTACAGTTATCACCACTTCAGGTACAGCGATGAAGAAGCACCACAATACTGCGCCATCTTTGCGCCCTCTAAATAATAAATCCAGTTTAATGTCTTCCACCTCCAGTCGGATTCGACCAGGTATTTAAGTCGTTTGCAATAATACATTAGGGTGATTGCCTAATTAAAATGGGCGAAAGGATGAACTACAGAAAACAATTGTAACTCAACCATTAATAGTCAGCATAGCAAATGCGTCAGTGTTCTTCAAACTACAGTAAAAGGCATAGGTACATAAAATCCCCCAGTTACTTACGTACGTCCTAAGCCGGTGTACATTTCGACGAGTCATTCAGTTCAGCGACAGTTCTTTTATTATAACTCACTTACAGTATTATGCGATTACATAATATATTCGTACATTATCGGGACTCACGAACTCAAGAAAAACTAACTTTCAGTCTCCTGAACAGCAGCACATTTTTACCATGGGAATATACGAATTAAAAATAGTACAGTAGGTTATTGAAATTGATATGGAACAACGAAGTGCTTATGGGTAAACATTAGGCAATGTAGTACCGTAGTTGAATGGTAAAAATGTGACAGGCAAAAATGTCACCTCCGTCAAAAGTTTTCCCTAGGCGTTTTTGACGTGCTCCACATCCGAAAGGCAGCCCCTTGACCCTACTCATAGACATGACGAATCTAAACGGAAAAGCTGATTTCAGGTCAATCTAGCATCTTTCAGTAACCGCCACCAGCGTTTCCAAGACGTAATCAAATGCAGAAACTTCAGCAAATTTGCCAAAGTGGTGACATTACTGCTGCAGTGACGAATTGGATGTCCGAAGTGATGGACTTTACTGCCTGAGTGATAATCCTGGATCAGGTATCAGATAAGGGCCCATTATCGCCGGAATGAACCAGCTGTGAGATACAGTAGACATAATTTCTTGTGAGTAGTGAGCATAAAGTAAAAAGTAACTGCAACGTTTAGCGCAATGCTTTCACTGTTCACGAATGTCCTTGGTCACGATTGTGTACGGCAGGATTAGCTGGCCACATCAACTTTATGATGGTGTCCGACGATGGAAACACAAATGGTTCAGCCGGTTTAACCGCTCCCCGGTACCATACTTTCAGAACAAGGGCGTGTTGACGCCGTCCATTCATAACACACAGATATCCGGTAGCAGAATTGACCGCTTCCATCAGTACAAACGGCACCAGAATCTTGCTCTGGGTTTCCAACACGAACATGTAATGGAAAGTGTCCAATGTACAATAGCAAATACTCAAGGATATGGCAATGGTAGCCACAAGAACTGACACTGCCATATGGATTTTAGCAGTTGCCCACACGAATGCGCTGCGGTGTTCCAAATCTGCGGTGAAGGCGCACAGGTTAGTGGGTCCCAGAACTGTCTGACGGAAATTCCTGATGTGTAGCAGAATTCTTGTGGCGATAATTGCGTTCAGGATAGGCTGTATGCTAATAGCGAAGTACGGAATGATGCCAAAAAGCGTTAAGGCGACTTCCTCGAGCTGTAAAAGCCCATATTTAATAATGGTTACAGATTTACTTATATGTATACGGTATAACCTACTGTATGTTACATACTTACATTAACCCGGCAACGTCTGCTAGGTGGAAAAACCACCAGTAAAGTTCGCCAATTTTTACAACGCCAGAACTATTGTCATTACCTGGGCTACGTATGCATGAGATAGAACAAAGATAACTCTCTTCACAGTGAATTTTAGTTTTTTAATCAGACACACCATAAAAAACGTAGATTGCTTAAAAAACACTGAAAAAATAACGTTAAGTTCTACGAAGTGTATCTAAATCGGCTTTTGTGATAAAAATTTGGGATTAAATTAGTGATAACTTCATGTGAGTATCTCAAAATTTCAGTATCAAACAAAAGTCTGCAGCTCTTCTGTAAAAAACTGTGAATTTTCAAAAACAGCTGGTGGAAATTCCACCGCTTGGGCATTGGCGTGGGACAGTAGCATGCTGCCTGAACAGGCACAGTGACCAGAGCCGCACACTTCATATGATTCAGCCGTTGCACACTAACAGAGTAGCCAAACCAGGACACTGTCATCTAACGGATCAAAATATCAAACAAATAAAGAGATCTGAGTGCTTTTATAATAGCATAAATGGTAATAAAACATTTTTCTTATCATATCACAATTTTTTCTTCGACTGCAATAGGTAAGAGAACAATCAAACGACGTTGTGATCGAAGCAGCCAACCATAAATATGGCTGGCTGTGATCAGTGTTGTGCACATGTAAACTGGCGCAGCCCACCATGACCCTGTTGCATGCTGACCGGAAATGACACATTCTTTTGATTATAAATCCAACCATGAATCTTTTCATGATGAATTAAATTGCATAAGCTAACTATTGTAAACAGCTACCACAGCCAGGTTGATTCGAGTAGGTCAAGTAGCCACAATGTTGTGTACAAAGGAATTTGTGTGGTGTCGCACCGGCAACCACCTTGCCCACACCGTACGTATTGTATGTCGTGAATGCCCAAGCGGTGGAATTTCCACCTACCCTTCAAATTGTAAACTACTGCAGCAAAAATTTTGAAAAAATTAGTTTAAGTTCATTATATTATTGTTATTCTATGGTATGAATTTCAACTTCGACAAAAAATTCCTTGATACCTCGGGCATTGCCGGGTTAAAACATTTTACTCGGTACAAAACACCACACTCTTGTTTCTGTAGAATCAAGGTAGCATTTGTTTTCTCGCTCTCCCACACGCTGTTTCCTGGTGCTTTACGAGATTCTGTACCCACTACCCGGTTATCGTAGTCATAAAATACAGATCACTCAATATGACTCCCACCGTAATAACTAATAAGCCCCTCCCTCGCCCCCTTTACAAAATAAGGCAGCCCTGGAATTACAGCCCAGGGCACTGAGGGCAGTAATAAGTGGCATTCAGCAAAACGATAGTACTGAAGCGCATATGCAGTTTTCTACAAAACATGCAAACCATTCAGTAAACGGACATTTGAGGCTGCTGTTCGGCAGACGACCGTACACACGCTTACAAAATGCAGCACATAAATTGGGCAATATAGTACCGTTATATTTAACTGACATTCAGTTTCATCAGGGGATAACGAAACTTTCGGTGCGCCGGTTTGCATTTAAACTGTTTGTGGTGTTGTTTCAGCGCTTATGCTTAAACTACAGTACTTGCTTTTAATTTCACCCTGAGCTTCTAAAAGCGATTTTAAGCGAATGTTGCTTCACATCTAGATTTCATGCCAATTTATCATACAGCAAATCATTTTGGTTACCGAATTCCACAACGCAAAGCAAAACCGTGTTTGGGAGTGCGCAAATGCTTAGCTTCCGTAATCTTAAACGAATCACTTTCCTTAACGTACAAGTTACACGCTAATTTCCATGATCTTTGCCGTATCAGCGTTCTCAGCTGATGACTACAAATAGTTAAAGAACGACAATTTTTCAAACGAATCCTTTAATTGAATCTTACCATGTAGAATTTAAGGTTGGCCTTGCTGCGCACAATGTTTAGCGAGAACAACACAACCCCGAAGCGGAGCACACTTAGCACAGCGATGACAGTAGTGAAACAGACGGCTTTGACCGCATAAATCCAGATGTCTTGAGTAATAATATCGTGCCCGTTCTTCCCGTGGTCAAAATGACGTGCACTGCATGGAAACATACCCGCTTGTTTCCATGGCTTTTTTGACTGGTTTGCATACATTCCGGAATGATCGCTGGCCATTTTCTTGCTATACTACGTCACATTGATGAATACCCTCCGATAAGTCAGAGAAGCATTTAACGCGCTATTTTTTAACTAAATTTCTCCACTGGTTAATACCAGAATTATATAAATTAGTATGTACAGGATGCTTTTGTAACATTATAAGAGTATTATCCTTCTATCTGTACCTACATACTGGTTGCAATGCGTTGACTTTGTGTTTACGTATTGTTTCTGTAGCAGCAGCTGTATGGGAAAAATCAATATTTCCCACTTTCCAGCACTCAACATCGCCATGCAGCCCTGTTATACGCTTGGCTGTCGTGTGTGCTGAACCACTGCCGCTCTCCTGTAGTGGAAGTTGTAGTGTATACGGACGTATACGATGCCCGATGTTGTTATGTTACTTGTGAATGCTGTTATCTGACTTTGTCCAATGGCTAGTTGTGCCGTAGCAACTGGGATATGGGAATTCCAAGTTATGGGAATTTACTGGGTTCTGCTTAGTAAGTCAGCAAGCTCGTAAAATAAAACTTATCGCCGCCGAATACATGGCACCAGGTATTTAATCTATAGTGGGCATTTATCATGTAGTTAATACACCAATGTCTACTGTAGGAGGGCAGAATATTATTAACGTAAAGACAAAATTATGAAAGCAAAGAAAAGGGCATGCGCAGTGCATGGTGTACTGTCCTACATGTAACATGAAGTATACTGCAGCTGAATACAGATAGAATGAAAAAATGTTTAGAAATGGATAATCTAAACATATTGATTCCTAGCCACAACATTTTTTACGGTTTTGTTCATCAAATTTCGCAATGGCGATGCGAGCCAACCAAAGGAGCTCAATGATGTCTACGATCCGCGATGGAGGATTGTACGGTTCCGGCGATTGGAACTTTTCTTTATGCCATGTCTTGAGAATCAGGGTGTACTGACGCCACCCGTTTACAGTGTTCAGGTATCCCGTAACGAAATTGACCGCTTCCGTTAGCAGAAACGGTACCAGAATTCTGCTCTGGGCTTCCAACACAAACGTGTACTGCGAAGCGTCCAGTGTACTATAGCAAATATGCAGAACTACCGCAGCAATGACTACGAGAACCGGCACACTCCTATCCAGCACAAAAGCATTCGCCCACACACATCCGCTCTTCCGTGACGAACGTGAGGGAGAAATAGTGAAAACACGCAGGGTAATGGGCGCAGATGCGGTTTGACGGAAATTTTTTAGACGTACCAGAGTTAACGCAGCGAATATCACGTTCAGTATGGGATATGCGCTGACAGCAAAATAAAAACTGACTCCCAGGAAAACGAAAACGTTTTTTCCCATCTGCAAAAAAAATCTTACGTAAAAATTTCTTTTAATCATCCAGACTTTACAGAACCCAAGTATTTGACTACGAATATGCAGTTTTATGAATACCAATAATTTTGACGAACCGTACCAGATTGAACTCCAGACTGGCCTTGCTACGCACACTGTACAGAGCAAACAGCAGTACCATGAAGCGGAGTGCACTGAGTACAGCGACAACAGTTGTGAGGTAAACCGCTTTGACAGCACAGTTCCAGATTTCCTGGGTGATGACATAGTGATAGTTCTTCGCGTGCTCAAATCCCTGTGCGCTGTACGTATACAGATCTGCGTGTTTCCGTTGCTCTGGCTTGTCCCCATGAATTTCAGGTTGGCTGTTAGCCATTTTCTTATCATAACAGATTCCGATTGCACATATGCAAATAAACACCGACGCGTAAAATCGAAAGTTTAAAAACTTTTTATAGAAACATCTTTTATTAAAACTAGGGCACAGCAATACAGCCACAGAAGTGATTTGTTCTATTAATTTCTATGTATACGCCTTATGCTACTTTTGCTTCTGAAACAACTGGTTGCAATACATCGATTCAATTTTCTGTATCACCATCCAGCATTCAGCAGTGTAAAGGAAAAATCAGTATTCCCTCGCTACCCGCATCCAGCGTCGTAATGCGCCGTATGTACATCTTTCCGGGGGTGTCCGGTGTACTGCACGTTGTCCAACAGCGTTCAGATTGTACAAGCCCATCCAACAATTCTTTGACCGCTGTAAGCGCAGCGCATATAAATCGCGCACAGTAATGCAATTACGCATCGTAGTGTAGTGGCAGATATATTTATAAATATTCAACCAACAATAATATATTAGATCACAATTAATCACCGATAAAGCATCATCACAGTTAAAATTATCAGGTTAATCAACAAAACCAAACAGATCGCAGTTAGAATTATCATAGTTAAATTACCAGTAACTACAAAAGAAACAGATCAGTTTATGAACTACCATTCATGAAACAAAATATGGAACAAAATATCAGTACTCAATTCGAGCGCCACCTGCGTGGAAGACCTTCTCATATCGCACTGGATAAGATTTGTAAAGATTCTGGCAGATTTGTTGCTTATTTACGTTGAATACGCAGACTCATGTGGCGTGATGTGTCGAAGCACATTAAATGGCTCAAGCCCACGTTTCTTTAAATTCCCGCTTACAGCGGTCAAAGAATTGTTGGATGGGCTTGTATCTGTGTACGTGGTATTCATGATCATGCATACATACTATAACCACAGCCCAGTAACAGAGCCCTCCGACTCTCCATATGTGCCATTGCATGCTAGATTTGATGAGCACCGGCAATCTTAATGAGTGAGCAAACAAAGTGCCCCGATTTTGCAACAGCGATTTGTGCAGATGTGAACCGATCTGACAGCAGTTTGTGCGAGATCTGACAATCCTCGCACAAACCGAGGTAGTTTCAGTAGAATCCTACACTGATTATTTGTAGCAAACCGGAGACAGTTATCTGGTACAGTGAATACTGCCATTCTGGGATTGGCAGTTTTTGATCAGAGGCTGAACGTTCAATAATTTAAACGTTAATGCGAAATCGTTGATGTAATTGTGTATACGGCGTACAATCGTTATTCGCAACATGCTAAACCTTGTATTGTACTCAAACGTTTTAGCGTGTGGGATGCAAATGTTCGCCTGCTGACTGGTACAGAAATAATCCATTTTACTTTTGGCCAGACCGTATGTACTGCCTTTTTTGCTGGATGGATCAATTGTCATTTACAGTACCCATCTGAAACTGTAATGCAAGTACAGTTAATGCCATATTTGTACGGACAAGTTTCATGAGATTGTCAGCTTCTGCAATCTGCAATCTGCAGGTTCAGTAAATATTTGAAAGCAGCAGGTGGCAAACAGCAAATACCGGCTTTGATAAAAGATGTTGTAGGAAGTAATACTCACCGTAATAGTTCTACTTAACTCCTACCCTACTCTAGGGTAGAATTAGAATATATGCACATATATATCGGAAAAGTTTGGAAATAATGCGTGGGGATGCCATGAGTGTGTTTTAACTCGCTTTTAAGTACGGTCCCTTCTCGCGCCAACTGGGACAAATTTTTCATTTGAACGTAATAATTTTTAGTGAGCGATGGTCGTCTCTCTGAAAACTGAATAATAAACATATTAGTACATAGAAAAAGCAGCATATCGTGATGCTCACATGCATCCGTCCATCTACAGTACATAAAATCAATGCGGCACCGTACAAATGCAACTGCATTCTGGGCGCCACAACCCGCAAAATTGGGTTGAAGAACAGTCAGTGAGCTAAGTATCCACATATACAATTACAGTGAGCACACCATTCACGCTGAAGTGTTACGAATAACGGCAGTATGCAACACCATTCGTGCATGCGCACCTCCTGTGCATCGGATGCGCTGATGTCGTTGTTCAGCAGTTCTTCGGCGGTGACGTTAAGTAGCGCTGCTGAGACTGAAAACTGCTGCCGATCCATTCAAAACCGCTATTGTGCCGCTCGCACAGAATATCATTCTCATCAGAGTGACCTTTACCGAAACATCAGTTTTAGCTCAAAAAACTTACCGCCGGAACAAACTTTATCAGAAAGGGCGTAAAAAGTACTACTGAAATCGCCGGAATCTAATTAATAACTTTTGCATAAGCAAGAAAATGTTGAGTTAGCGAAACAAATAATAAACTGTCGCATACCATAGCTAAAACCTCAGACATCTCCGATTTGAAATATTTTGAAAAAACTGTCTTGTTGTGCGTGGGAGATTTGAGATGTTGGCGACAATTGTCTGGTGGTAGAACACCAGTGCAGAGAGGCGTTGTAATGTCAAGCGGTTTCTTTGCCGTCATTTTCTCCATCGAACGTTGGTATTCATTGACAAACCTGAATTCCTGGGCCATCGGTTTTCTTGTAACGCAGAGTCGCAAACAGATCTTGGCAGTTTGTATTCAGCCTAGAGTATTGACATAATACACGCACCGCGTGTAGTATCCAACCTACCGCAGTCAGCAGAGAAGGAACTTTGGAGATTGGTTTTGTCCTGATGCCTCCTTCCGTAGATAACAGTGCACAATACACTGAATCTCGCTCACACACTGCACAAACATCAACAGGACGGGATCACCATGATATTACTCACTTTAATCACATTGTTGTTCATTCACATGAAGTCACACACAGACTGCCGAATGCTAGCCGATGACGAAGCGCAGCTTCTGGGAAGCACCATTTGCGCATGAACACTTGCTGTGGATCCAAAGCGGCGATGTCGTTGTTCAGCTGCCCTTCGGCGGTGGCCTCAAGTAGCGCCGCCGACGGCTGATAATCGTTGCCGTTCCACTCGACAGTTATTGTGCCTCCAGAAAAAGAGATCCGACCGTTCTCGTCAGGTTGACCTTTATTGAAGCTTTTGTTTAGTAACCTCGTGAAAAGTAACGCTGTACAATACCTACCAATAACTTTCCGGTAACAACTGTAAAAATGCAAAAGTTCAATGATTTATTCATAAAAAGATACAATTAGCGTCTCACGTAGTCTCGAATTCCCATGGTGCTCTGGTCGCTCTTATTCCCCACAAAACGAATGTTCTGGACGATCTGTTTTCATATAACGCAGAGTCACAGAGAGCCTTTGCATTCAGCCTGTTGTCAGGGGAAACTAAACGGCAGCCTGTGTGATGCAAAAATGCAAACTTGTGCCGTTAACCGTGGCTGGAATCCGCTAGTGTGCTCGAATGTGCGTACCGGATGCCGTCGTGACCACATGGATCGTTACCTGATCTTGCTTTCTAAATACAACGAAACCGCAATAGTCATTCTTGTTGATTAAGGGAAGGTAAAGTTAAGTGTTCCTTCTGGAACAGCGACAGAATCGGATCCCCAGCGAACTATGTATGCAACTGTCAGCTCCCAGAGCAGTCTTTATCGCATTTTCATGTCGCCGCACTCCACATCGCACAATTTTATGATTATCAAGCGATTACGTACACTTGAAAGTGTACACGATTTGTCGGTTTTGACTTCGATATATTACTGCCTTGAAAACTTTTTGCCTTTTTTCGAGACCCGTTGAATTGTTGGTAACAGCAAGCTAACTAAGGAACTGAGATATTTCCGAGAAATCTTGTGCTGGACACATTAGATGCCAGTACTTGGGTGCAATGTTAAAAATCGTTCTTGACACCGGCAAAACACATTATTTTCTCTACAGTACAGGAAATAAATTTGCGAGCGAGAGATCAACCATGAAGCCGACGTTTACAGTAGGTTACTGCCTTCCCGGAACGAAAATGGAGACCAGAAGTTACTGTGTTTTTGTTGTAGCTACTCTGTATCTTCAATTTTTAACCCTCTTACACGCAAATGCGCTGTGTTTTAATCTACGGTGCACAGTTTGGTGCATGTTCCTAGTGTAACATTCCATTCAATAAAAAACAAATCACAAAGAAATTACGTAAACAACACACAGTAAATCCAGTGAAAACAAAATTTGGTAGAGAGAGATATGTAAATGCTACCTTAGTATGTACGCACGATTTAGTGTAAATAATAATCATAATAATAAAGAAGCCAAGACTGCTGAAAATCGAAAACACGTTGATTGTATTATCCATAAATCACTCGCAATCGTGAATCCGATTCTAATTGATCATCTCAGCATGCAAAGCCAATTGTCCATCACGCAGATGGACGTAGTATATGGCAAACTTCTCGTTCCAGATGTTTTCCACCACAATCCCCATGGGATATCCCAGGCTGTCCACCCCATCATGGGTAAAATCTTTTTTCATGCGCGGATCAGCCATAATATCTTTGAACAAGACACCATTCAATTCCTTACCATTGTCATGCACTAGTTTCTTCCAGCAAGTGTATGTCACGCCATCCACAGTTGTCTCCGCGCCAAGTGCCAGCCAGCCGAGCGGTCCCAACAGAATAGCCGCCGGTGCGACGACCCCGATAGTACCAGCTCCCGCGGCAACGGTGCCGGCTCCGGATGCGGCGACTGCAATACCCGTTCCGGTAGCAGCACCGACGGCCCCTCCGATCGTCGCTCCCTCGCCGGTGCTAGTCGAGGAGGTTGTGTCACTGGCAACAGCAGCTCCAATTCCAGCGCCCAAGGCGGTAACCATTCTCTGCAAAAGTGACAATCTTAAAAGCGTTTAATCGCAATGACACGCCAAGCAGAGCCCCAACCGTCAAGAACACATGGGAATGTCTGCCACTATGGGCAGGGGGTAAAACGTGACAGTGGCACCTGCCAGTGGCACTGCCAATGGCATGGCAAGCGATAAAACCTGGAGACTCTGGCAACAGGCAAGCGATAAAACCTGGAGACTCTGGCAACAGGCAAGCGATAAAACCTGGCAGATGCCGCATAAAATGTGGCACCACACATAAGAAGCGGATTCGGGGTGTTTGGTCAACTATACAGAGTAGTTGCTGGAAGTGTTGCCGGCGTACGATCAATTTAACATAATATATAAATACATTATATATTATGTATACAGCGTGTGTTATACACGTACACACGCTGTATAACAGCGCTGACTTTGCGCGAATTGCGTAAGCAAGCGCCGGCTTAAAAACTTCTAAAGGTCACATTGTGTTTTGCCGTCTGCGCAAAGTGCCGCAATACAAAGAAGAACAAGGCGTGTTAAAAATACAATCAATGCACTTCCTAAAGGGCCCCGCTAGAATGTGCTTTGCGAAAATTGTGCTTTAATCGGTTGATTGATAAAAGCTAAACATTAGCAAGGTAGCCGATACCTTTCCACATACAGAAACGCACAGGCAGTATGCATATTGAAAGTGCTTCACTTGAAAATTTTTTAAGTTGACACAAATTTGTTGGTTTAACTTGTAAGGATCGCTACGGCAAATTAACGGCAGCTATGAGGTACTCAGGTAATAAATAATAAATCTGCCAACCGAACCAAACTGGCAGGACGGTATGAAACAGTGAGGAATAAACAAGTCCAGAACAGCTTTACTAATTTATTAATTTAATTTTACCAATTAGTTTTGGATGGCCACACTGGGACACAATAGTATGTATATACGATTACGGACTACATACAATTATGTATGTAGTTAGAACACTTTGTGGGCAGCATTTACAGCATATGGTATGTCAAAGCGCTAATTAAAAGTACCTATCTGAAATCACGCAATTTGCAGCATGAACTAAATAGATCGTGTGCTAACTTTAAATAACAAAATTATTCATTTATGACGATACCGGTACTGGATAATTACCAATCAAAAACCAATAATTATTAAACTGATACTTCTAGTGGTACTGGTGCAAATACCTTTATTCTCATTTAATTCATTTATGAATTTACTCGGCAATGTCCTCTTCATAGATTAAAAAGCCAGCGCTGGTACACTAAATAAAATGACAGAAATTTAATCGTTAAAAAATTATTTAATATTATTATTCGTTTATTATTCATTTATTATTGACAATATTAAGCACTGTAATGCTAATCAGACATACCCAGTGGGCCAGTAGCACTCCACCTCATGTCCAGTTTTTATGGACAAACAGTTTCTCACCGGAAGAGACTGAGAATTATAGTGTCATGAATTATAGTGTCATTGCTTGTAAAACATAAGAAATCATCTCTGCAGGGAAATTGACCGTTATTGAACTGTAATGTTGTTTGGAACCACGCTTTTCTAACATGATCTACAATCTACAGTCGTGTTATGACTTTTCTAACATGATCTACAATCTACAGTCGTGTTATGACTACAGACTACAGGCTAGGTCCGACGTCGACAACGGTGTCACATTTATGTTTTAATATTTTTGGTTTGATGCCGGTTCGGCTCGGTTGCTCGTTATAATATGAACTTTGATGTTATTCCAAAAAAAACCGGCGCCTTGTAAGTACACATCTTTACATTCACAGGGTACTGGTAGCTCCACAAGCAGCTAGCCTTATCTCTTGTTTGGTAGCTTATTATTTGGCCCGTTAGCTTGCAAATGACGGCGGAAATAGAAAAATATACTACGACCCAAGCAGACGAGCTCGAGCGGTATAGTAGTATTCTGCTGAGCGGTGTGCGACAGTACTGTGTTTGTGCAGTACTTACGTTAAAATCAGTTGCGCTAAACGGTTTTAAGTTTTAACATCTGACTCTGGGCATGACGTTACGGATTTACGAATTCCAGCAAGTTGCATGGATGATAATGGGACGGGCTACGGAGAAAAAATTCGTGCTAGTCTGTATTTACATTCTCAGTATTCGACCATTATGCTAATTTACGTAAGTACGAAAGAGACATAAAAGTGCGTAGTATAAAAATACTATGTAATTAATTTGGGTTTAGAATTTTGTGCCTCTTTTTGTCTTAATTATCATTGATATTTCTGTTTTTCAGCTAAAAGTTTAGGATAAGCTTGAAGACACTGCACTTGATCTTATATTTTCAATACACTTATTTACAAGTTATAGAAATTATTTATATTTTATGCACTTGATTTTTTATTTTGCACTTTATGTAATACACTATATTTTAATTTTTTTAATATATAAATAGGCGTATTTTTAATATTTTTGAAACACCTCTCGTAGCCTAAGTATACGATTATGACTAACAAGTCAAATAAAAGGTTTTATGCCCAGTAATTGTCGGACAGAAATTGTGGATTATACGTAATTACTTATACTGTCGGTGTGATATTTGCTGTATATTAATAGCGGCAAATGCATTACACTAAAAAAGTAATGGCGTTATATGTGAATTCTTAATTTTAAAATAATAGCTATGGCGTTTATGATTTTATTTGCAGCACTGTATAACATTAACTCAATTTAACTGAATACAAAAAGTGCGATAAATACTGTAGAACACTTGTTTGTATTAATCTTTACAATGACCGCAGCGAAATCCTGTGGTTAGCAACCACTCGCTAGTTTTTATATTACTATCACATTGGTATTCATACTAGCAACAACAACTTGCGCGCACTCCGCGCAGTAACACTTTTAGATGACCTTTACATTATATGGTGTAAACACAGTTAAAGAACATCTAAATATGTCAGATGTATGAAGGACAGGACACGGGCTGCATAACAAGAATACTGGGAAAGCGTTCTATTTGTAGCAGTAGTGAGTGTCGCACGGTTTTCTTGCAGTTTGGGAGTTTTGCTACGTGAATACCAAAAGCGCATTACACAATGCGCCTCCCGTCGCTAAGAGTAGCACTCCAGAAGGGCATATTCAGTTCATTCCGGTCCGAGTTCAAAGTAGCGTAGCGTGCGATAGCTATCGCACGCTACGCTACTTTGAACTCGGACCATATTGTTTTATTACTCCAAACTTTGAAGCAATCAAACAACTTGATTTTTGCTGCTATAGTTACAGCGTCACCGGTAGACACCGTGTAGTTGCACTTGTAACGTCCTCTAGGCTGTACAGCTGAAGGCATGATTTCTTAGGTTAGTTCTATTTTTTCTACACGGTTACACCCGCGGCTTCGTAAGTGGTGTGTCTGCTGGCAGGGGATAAAAGGTGGCAGTGGCACCTGCCACTGGCAATTGCCACTGGCAATTGCATCTGCCATTACGCTTCTGGCAAACGATAAAACGTGGCAATTGCCAAAAACAGTTATGCGTACCTTTTACGAAAAGTAATACGAAAACTTGAGATCAAGAAATTTGACAAAACTAGGAAAGGGTTATCCTAGTTAATGGTTTTGGTAGTAGTACTGGTACACCGTGCCTGTAGTGGTAACCTGAGTAGTGCCGGTACCGATGGGGCAATGAGATTGGAAGTGATTTTGGTACTGCTACTATTTATTCGGTCTTTTCGAATTAGGTGGAGGCTTTCTCAGGCCTTTCAGTTTTTAGCTTTGTAGCGGTCTGAGGAGAAACTTATAGGTATAGCCGGCCTTTAACAATTTAAATTTTTTAGCTCGATTGGTGGCATTCAGAATTGTATCCAAAAGAGAATTTCTTTGCGATTCGTAACAAAAAATAGGTTTCGATAACACTTCTACCTAATGTAAAACGTTGACCGACTGTTACGTATAATAATTCGAGCTGTCAGAAGCACGATAGGTCACAAGCACGACAGTGTTTAACTTAAAAATTAAAGAAAATCACAAATTACTAGAAAAATGCACGTTAGCGTGCATTGGCAGACCCGTGCGTGACTTAGGTTAAATAACCCGGAAAATTGTACCATATTTTTACACATAAACAAAAATTTCCGCGTTCGCGCTCTCCCAAATACCTTTTTGCATTGTTTTTATGGCATTGTACCGTTAGGACCGAGTAATTTGTATACACGGGCGTGAAAACTGTTTGCGTTCAGAATTTCCGGAACGGAAATCATGGGTACAACAAATTCCAAATGTTAAAACGCATCGAGGTGTACCATCATTATCAACTGATCTTCTTAAGATTTTTCATAAAAAAGCACATGAACATGTAGATAATTTATTCAACGAGCCAGGCTTGTATCGTCTTCTTAAAACTAGGACAAACAGGTCTAGAATTTTTAAAAGTCCTTTTACAATTTTACAAACAGCACAAAAAACCTGGTTTGGCGTAAAAATTACCTTATTGCCAATGAGCGTTTTTGTACAAAAATTTCGGTCCATAATGCGGCTTTGGTATGCCTAAATATTCAAACATTTTGGAATTTCGCTAACCGGATTATTGCGCGCAAAAAAGGTTTTCGCGTCAATGAATACCAATCACTACTTATGTGGTGTACACATTGCAGTAAGCCGGTGTAAATTTGTTTTTGATTGCGACACAGTAAAAAACGTCGTGCCTGCACACGAATTTTGTGTCAGTTGCCGGGTCACTTCCGTTAGCAATTTAGCGAGATTAACACTGCTGTGGCGATTCTGGCGATATGGGTCTCCACAAGATGCACAACATAGAGGACGCACGGACGAGGAAGAGAGCACAAGTACGCGGTGCAAGGTTACTGTTGTATGCCAAAACTGACCGAAAACCCATGCCGGTTCTTGGTTTCGTCATCATGACCATTATGACCAACTATTTCAGCGAAGGTAGCAGAGGGGGCATGAGTAAATTTTTCAGGAGGAAATTTTTGTCGGGAGCCATTTATTACAGCTGATCGGACCGACGAGTAATATTGAGATGCATAAAATAAATTTATATAGTGAAGCTGCGCTGCGCCACGGCAGTCAAAAATGGCGTCACAGTGGTGAGCTGCGTGATTTTGTACAGACCCACAGCAACACGCACCACCAATGGCATTAGGTTAAATATCCCGAGGTTACAGCGTTATCCCGCAAAGATATTTCGTAACCGAAACAGTTCAAGAGTTGCAGTGCCGCTGTATATTCTGTAGCCGATACGTCATCGGCAACGGCAACCAACCACGACGTCGTAGACAGTGGCTGGGACTGCGTCAGCTCCATGATGGCCAACTCCATGATGCAATAGTCTCACTTCCTTATCCAATTTCCGTAACGCACTTTCGTAACACACGTCCGTAACAAACTTCCGTCTACTGGTTAGTTATACACGACTTGGGTTCGACAATATAGCCAAGCAATTTTTGACCTTTTCTGACCATGAGACGACACGGTTTAGTTAATGTCTAAAATGGTGTCCCGAATCAGTTTATTTGGAATTTCGTGTTTGTGGCAACTGCCATGTTTTATCGCTTGCCAGTGAGCTGCCACTGCCAGTGGCAATTGCCAGTGGCAGGTGCCACTTCCACCTTTTATCCCCTGCCCTGTATCCCCTGCCCACAGTTTCCAGTACAGTCCGGTTTTCATCTTTGGATACGATAGAGCAAAAGTAAACTTGGAAACGTCCCGCCTGTGAATGTAAAAAAGACAGATGCATGTAAAGATAAAGAATAACTGGTGATTTGTTTTGCAAATTGAAACGTGCTGAGAAAAGTCGGCAAGACGGGCAAGTCATCCCGTACAGCATTGTGAATTTGTACAGCAACACAACACTTATTTGTACTGCCAGACTGTACTTATTTTATTTATATACGTATTTTTTTCGTATGAATATTCAAGCTGACCCTGCCGCAGTCCGTAAACTTTCATCGCGTTTCGTCAAAGTAATGGTCAGCGTAATATTATCCACTGTGACGCGGTTTGCCATGGCAAACGCTTGCTGCACGGCATCCAAGATTTTGCCCGAAGTCTGCCAAAAAAGGCCACGTACAGGTCAACAGCTTTGGAGCTTTTTTGAATGCCCTTACCGTTTTGAATGGGTTTGTGGAAGCCGGAGGTTCCGACAGCCGTTCGACGTACAATGTAAACGTTTCTTTCGGAGGACATATCTGCTCTTCTGCCGGTAGGGAGAGCCACTGATCCTCTCCTTTGCAATCCCGAAGGGTCAGTGCTTTAATCTTGTCCTTCCAGTAATCTGGTGCAGCAAACGTCGTCAGTTTGTATGGAATGCTAGTCGCAGATAAACGAAGCTCCAGGCCATCGAGTTTGCGGTAGATTATGGCAGTATGCAGCAGTCGGGCATCCAGGACGGCCCACACCCAAGGTGAGGGTGCATAATGTAAGATCACAAAAAAGTTGACAACCCAACCATCGGGATCGAAGCCCCAAAGACGAACTTCCGCTCGGCGATCAGAATCTGAGAAAACAAATACTGAGCTTCACGTTTCTTGTGTATTGCAAGCACGTTGTAGCAAACGTCAGTTACGTCACCATTGCCGATGTTCAGTTGTGAAGTCATAAGAGTCTCCAGTCGCGGTAGCCACTGGACATTCAGCGGTCGATCCAGATACATGCGAAACGAGTATGACGGATTCTCTGGCGGTCGGTCTACTAGATGAAGACCGGTGGTGTTTATATTCTTTATACGAGCCGTTCCGGAGTTGAGATAGTAACGATCGGTATGGCTAACCAGTGGAGTTAAATCGATATGACGGGCAAAGATCTTCTGCTGCACGGCGATCACAAAAGGAATGTTCATTGCCATCACGCTATTCGAAACAAAAACCGGTTTGCATCTACGTAAATACATCTCACACTCACAGGCCTAGTGTACCACTGTACAATACATACAGCCGTCCAATAGACTACCACTTCTATTGGCCCGCTCACGTTAACGATAACCAGTTTTTCATTCTTCGCTACCAAAACCGGTTAACTGGTTTCGTCACATGGGGCAGTGCTGATTCTAACATGCGTGCGTTTTGAATGAAAGCCGAAAGGGTCGCTGGATATTAGCAGGTGTAAGAATTGCGTTGAGCGTTCGCGTTTTAAATACCCGAACAATTTTGCAAAAGTGCAAAGTGGATGTGCACAGCTATACCGTATCGACAGCTATTAGAAGCGCGTCTAAAAAACTGTCCTTACTCAGAAAACGTGCCATTTAACCTGGATGTTACGATTTCCCGGCTCGAACTGACCAAAATGAATTTCCACATCGTTCATGTTCGCCTCGGCGCAATTCAGTCTATATTTTTGTTGAACAAGTTCCATCATATCTGGTTTCAGCTGGTCGGTATCAAAAACGCCGTATGTAGAATTTGCCCGCAGATAAACCTCGTCCGTGTTGATCATACCGTTGCTCGTGTAAAACGTTGGACCCTCGTATTCTGTCAAACCCTTGTCCTGCAATCGTTGAACCAAATCGCCGACAGAAGGCGGAACGATTTGGGTCTGTTAGTGGTACAAGGAGCTGGGATCGTACATCCAGGAAGACCGCGTAAGATTGCGGGAGAAATTTGCAGAGGGCAGCATCAGCGCTGACCTGCATGCTCGTAAAAAATATATTTAGTCTGTCGTGAATCGCACATAAGCTATAGCCAGCGGTTACCCGTTTGCTAAGCAATACACGGTCGACCCATTTTCAAATATTCAGGATTTCGGCATGTGTCGCTGTCCAGTTGCTCCTTTCTAAATAATCGAAATCACTCTGCTACTACTACTACTTGAGTTAGTAATGTCGTGGTAATCGTATCTAGACTTGGTAGCCACGCATAGGTAATCACATCTTGCAGCTCGGTTACGGTTCGGTTATTAAGCCGTAGCGCAAGCAGGTGTTGGCTTACAAACTCATTCAGTTCAAGGTACGTTTGGAAATTCTGCATGAAGAAGTTAGGTGGAACATCGAAGATTATGCTCTTCATTCCATGTAATTGTAGACTAAGCATGCCATCATAGTGACGTTGTCGCTGTGTAGCATACACGTTTGGACATAGGTCCACTGTTCCTGGCAGGGTTTCAATTTCCTGTAAAAGAAAACGTTGCGCCTTCGTCATGCTGAACCACATACCAACATTTTATAAAAAACTGAAAATAAAACAATCGAAATAAGTATATTCCGGATGGGTACCCTGCAACACCCCCAAACACGACCATTTATCGATGTAAAAGTGCACAAACTTTCAACTTTCAATTAAATCCGTAGTTGGCACTGGCAAGAGAATTTTACCTAATTCGCTGAAAGGGGTCGATGTGTTAGTAAAGGAAGAGCGTGAAAGCTCGTTGGCGGTTTGGGTGTGGGTCGACAAAGTGATTGGTAAAGCTACCAGGACAGAAAGAAAAATGAATAACGTGAACTTGGGTACCCCATGAAATCGGATCAATCGTTCTACCCCATTATCCATGCTGTAGGAATTAGAGACCAGTACATCAGCAAACTACAAGCATAACATTAGCCGGAATGGCTCTTATACTTATGGATGAATATATCATATATACAATTATGCATCCGTTTAAAGTACGCCATCCGCACTAAATGTCAAGTTTCATTCTGAATTCCGGTTAGCTCGGTGCTAAAAAATTAGAGTACTCGCATTCAATATAGTACAGGGCGCCTTAATCTGTTTACATCATTAGAATCGGTTGCAGTGCTGGAAAACAACTCAGTCACTGTTACAATTAGTGTTGGGCCGGCCCGGCCCGAACGGCCCGGGCCGAGGTCGGCCCGGCCTTTTTGGGAGGGCCGCGCCGGGCCGCGGCCCTCGGCCCGGGGAGAAGGGCCATGGCCCGCTGTGGACGTTAAATATGGAAAAAGACGTAGAAAAACATAAAATTTCGGTGGGATTTACTGAAATGTAGTATTTTTCGAGGAGTTTTTCTTAATTTTTGCAGCATTAAACGTTTCTAGGCGAATATCAGTCTATTTTTCGTTGACAATACCTGCTCTAGCCGCTTGCATAATGACATCCGGGAATGAAATATTACTGTGCTACAAGACGGCCCGGCCCTCTTGCTCGGGCCGACCCAACACTAGTTACAATGCTGTTAACAATTTGTGCGCTCTATTCGAACCTATTAATTTAGCAACTGCTTTGCTATAAAGAAAACGCTTTAATTACGCGCTTTATCCTCTCCACAGGCACAAAAAATTAGTAAGATACTAAGAATACTGTTGGATGTTCTTCTGCATTATTTTGAACAAATGTAATAGCAATGGCACGCGGCTCCTACGGAAATGTGCAATCCAGACAATGCTTCGAAGAACAGTGTGTGTAATGACAATGGTTATAACAAGATACGGGTGTGGCAACACAGGTATTAATCACCATTAAATTTTGGCCCGTACACTGATACAAGTAGGCACTGGTTAATTAAGGGGTAAAAACGTATATAAAATACGGTAAACGTATATAAAATACGGTAATAAAGGCACATTGATCACAATAGACATCGTTCGGCTGTCGGACGTTTAGTTGAGTGAGGAATGCCACAATGAGGTTGTGCTGGATGGTTTATCTAACGAAGAGATGTGCGATTAGTGATTACTTAAAATCGGTATGGGCCCGGACGCCAAAGTGACGTACACGCCCACTAAGTACGGAACGTTAGCGCTGGTGTCACTGTCACATTTCAGTGGTCACATTTTAGTGGTCATTTTAGTGACTGTTTTTGCTAAGTAGTACAGAGTACTTGTGAACGGAGATTAAATCCGTTTAAAACTTTCGGCAGCAGTTCAACATACCTGTTGATCTACAGTTGAACAGCAAACGGTTAGAGCGTCAACGATTTTTGATGTCAGTTACACTATATACTCTCATCATTTTTCGTGTGCAATACACAGACCGAGCTAGACGCCGGGAAGAGGAATTTCTCAGCCGACATCTGTATGGCTGAGAAGTATGTCGATATGGTGAGCAAACTGAATAGTTTTCTACCGTGCATGCGCTGCATTGCCAATTTGCCCCAAGTACATCAGTTTAAGTGGTTTGGTATTGGCTATTTTAAGTGGTTAGTACTGGGTGCTATTGTCCCATCTTCCAATGGGAATACTGCCGGGTTAATCTACGACAGTCGGGCTGGGATCGACACACAGTTGCTCAAGAATGGTTATGCCCAGTATGACCGTTGGTAAAATAAGGAAGTACAGCAGAATGTTTTACTCATTATTATCGAAAGAGATGGCAAGTACAAATTGACACACATAATAATTATGTAACATTTGCATCTCGACAGTTATCCAACTTCTCCATCTCCTTACACTACGATAATCCGGCAACTTCAGTAAAAGCGTCGTCTGCAGGGCTGGCAGCGTTAATCTCTGTGATACCGAATTACCGACATATCGTTTTTGTTGGGTAATACAGATTAATGCACCAAGAGAAATAAGCAAATCAAACACTTCTTTAGCGCGCATCCAACCATTTCCAAATCTGGTTGCGTCTTCTTAGGGGATGCCTTTCTCAAACCCATCACCGAGTCAATGAAATGACTAGCATGCATTTCTCCAAAAACAATGCACTGTTTGAAACGGAAGTAATCGCATAAATATTCATTACAACTCTATTCGGACCGCTTAATTAAATAAGTGCTCCATAATTTATGCAGCTAATCACGCCAGAAAAATCACAGTGTAGGGAATAAGCTGACGTGGAAGGACGCATTCAGTGGAATGTCCTGCAAGACGACCTGGTACGCCTGGCCCACTTTAATGACATGTGCAAAGCCCCGGCTGGCTTCCGCTCGCACCACAGCAAAGGGCATTCCGAACAGGTGAATGTCGCGGACGATCACATTGCCGCTGTTGACGTTGGCACTGGCGTCCACCGTGTACGTGAAGGTGCACTGATGCGGAGCATTCTGGCGGAACTTCATGGAGGCGCGCAAATGCTTCCCACCGGAAATGGCATCTACGATACAAAACAGCCATAACGTCCCGCATCTGAATACCATCTTTTGTCACCAATAACTTTTTTATAGGTATTTCATATTTACCGTTTAAAAAGTCATGTTTTTATACTATTTATGTGTATCTTGCTTTTATTTTATTTTTTCATGGTTTATATATTGTACAAACTTTTTGTGTTTTTTAAAGGCATCATGTTGGATGTATGTACTATAGTATTGAGAATTGTACTACGTTTAATAGGATAGCTCACTCACCAATAGCTTCGCCATCATCCCAGTAAAGGTCACCGTTGGCCGCGTATGTATCATTCAGAGCGACAATGAACTGGAAGGGGTTGCGTCGGGATTCGGCGGTGTTCTTGCCCGGGACTTGCGCCGGGAAAATGATCCCGCCACGATAATGCATACCGATCTGGTCGATCTCCATCGGCAACGTACGACTGCCCTGACGCGTCACTTCCGGCTGCAATGAATGACTTTCGCTTTTATTATACTGCATTTATGCCCGAAGTACTGTATTTAATTTGTGTTTTTGATTATAGTGATTTTGAGAACCCAGAAAAAAATTCTGCTTGTGCATACTAACGTTCTTCCCAATCAAAGTGACTAGCAAAGCCATGTTTTGCAATGCATGCATGGCTCACCCACAAACCATTTTACTACGATTAACCCACATTTGCAGTGAATTGTAATGGCAGCTAAAGAACAATAAGTGCGCATAGAACATAACTACTTTACGTATGTTTTAATGCTGATATTGTATTTTGGTTCAAATGTATTTTTGTTTATTAATAAAACTGCCGGGATTTACAACCAAAATTTATTTGATATGTTGTAAAAATGCAAGGTTTGCTTCGTACCGTTCCAGCGTAGTCGTACCACTTGGCATCGGGGAAGTAGACACTGCGTGAGCGCCACCCATCTTGCACGACCGGCGAGATCATCAGACCGGCACCCCACAGGAACTGGTCGTTGATATCGTACGTGGTCTGGTCAGTCAGGAATTCGTGGTGCAGCGGCCGAATGACCGTTGAGCCGGTAGTGTGGGCGTGGTAGAAGAGGGTGTACAGGTACGGCAGCAGACGGTAGCGGATGGCCAGGGCTTTCTTGGTCACATCGGCCACTAACGGCCATTGTGCCGGATCTTGATCCTGAGGAACAGGTGGACAAATGAAGTTTTTCGTGCTTGGCACTTAAGCATATTATAACAGCAGCAAAATCATTATTGATCAATATTCTGTGTTATTAAAAACCTGATTCATTTAAATTTCCGATAATAGATCGATATACTGTAATTACGCACAGCATGTGGTAGAAGATATAAAAATAGCGTGATTAATTGAACGAATAATAATATCACGTAAGTTTTATCGATGCAATTCAGTAACGCATCACATACATAAATGTTGTAGAAATATATAAAATTATAAATGTACAAAAAAACTGTAAAATTGCCTATTAAGTTGCTAACTAATGCAGTTTATTCTATAAACCGATAACCATACTTTATAGTGGTTGCCGTTGTGGTTGCGCGCGTACGGATAGAATGCGCCGACTTGCTGCCAACGAGCACATAATTCCTCCGATGGTTCATTAAAGAAACCGCAAATATCAGCGCCAATCTATAAGAAAATTGCACGATATAACACAGCACTACTAGCGATGAATTAATAGTAATAATAATGCTGGTAAACTGTACATAAGGAATTCCGAAGATGTTGAACTCCAGCATCCCCACAATGGAGTACTGCAGATCGCCCCAGTTGGCCGAATTGTCGCCCAGCCAGTGGCCGACATGCTGGCCGTTCCCTGGGTAGGTGGAGCGCGACACCACCAGGATACGTTTGCCGGTGGCCTCCTGACCGGCCGCGAAGGTCGGCTCACTCTGGCTCCATCCGTACAGATTGTGCACGTCGTAGTGGGTGCACC
This sequence comes from Paramacrobiotus metropolitanus, assembly GCF_019649055.1. Classification (NCBI taxonomy): domain Eukaryota; kingdom Metazoa; phylum Tardigrada; class Eutardigrada; order Parachela; family Macrobiotidae; genus Paramacrobiotus; species Paramacrobiotus metropolitanus. Next base: position 716,924 of record NW_026570256.1, on the reverse strand, counting down.
GCTGACCCGGCCGGCATTCCTGCTCAGTCGACATGCAGATGGTGTTGTCCGACAGACGTCCCAGACCTGTACACAAAAGGAAATTACATGTAGAATAGTAAATTAAATATTTTATAATAAATAATCAAGTGTTAATGTGTTATCAACGCCGTAAACGTTCAGTCATGTGCAAAAAACAGGATTATAGGAAACGTCATGCACTCAGCTAAATAAAATTTTAAAAAAAGAATACAGTAAGGTGCAATGCCACAGACCTGTGCAAAAAATGTATATAATTGCAGCAAAATTTAATAAAATAAAATTTTTAGAAAAAACTATTTAATACAGTAAGAAACAGTTCACACTAAAATAATATATGGGAAAAGCAGGCGAATTGCTATGCGATTGTACGTACGGCCGGTGTAGGGTGGCTGTTCGAGACTGTTTTGTGGGCAGCGCAGACCCTGGCAGGTGTGGTTCCCAGGCAGGTCACCGCCGCAGAACCACTGGCCCTGGCCGTTGGTGTTCGTTCCGAAGGAAGCCGGTTCGTTCCTAAAAAGGCGGCTTAAATAATTAACAGTCACTGGCAAAATCGTACCAAATATATGCCCCAAATTATTATACCAAATATCTGCACCAAATAGGTGAACGTATCGCTATGTGGATATTCTGCAAAAAATAAACTTATTGATTTTGATATTTATACTATCAGATACAGAGAATTTACCCGTTTCACAGAAAACACTAAATAAAATTTAATAGAAAATCAGGCTGTAACTGATTCGCACTTTATACTTGCAGAACAATACTCAAAATTCATAGTTTCCACCAGAAGACTGTTATAGCAGAAAATACACACATGTCGATCCATAATCCATCAAATTTGAGTGTCTGATGCTGCTTGACAATTTCGTTCTTCCACCAGGTTTTGGCCTTCTCCGAGAAGAAATCCGGGAATGCCGCGCGTCCATCCGGCCACACTTTGCCCAGAAGAATGTTATTTGGACCCACATTGATGCTGTGCACATGTGCAAAAATTAAAACAACTTGAAAACACACAAATGCATGCAACTACATATACACTCATTAACTAACAACGTACATTGATGGAAGATGCATTTACGTAGTGGTGGAAGCGGAGTTTAAAATAATTTTGGCGGTTAAAGGCTTAAAGCAATAAGTCTTTCATAATAGTAATCATTGAAGCATAATAGTAAAATACATGGGTAATATGTAAAAGTAATCATAAAAATATTTATGAAACTGACCTGTCGATACCGGTAACGCCGTGCGGCCATTTAATAAAGACATCTTGCATAACACCATTATCATACGGCAGATACTGCGGATCTTTGGGATGTTTGATCGGGGCATCGGAATGGATAGCCGGATCCTGTCAACATGACCTTTTCAATCAAACACAACAATTAATCACATCGCGTTCTATTAACGCACCAGAATGATAACCGCCCGAATACCGTCCCGCTTCAGCTGGTCCACATAGGCGCCCAGTCCGTTGTAGTTATCATGGTCAATAACAAAGTTCTGCCGGAAGCGCATATCTGTCAACAGCGATAAGGGAGAACAATGCAGTGCCACGCATTCATTGCTAATATTAGTTCACGTGAACCAGATAAGACCGGCATTGTGAAAATGACAATGGGACTACATACAATCGATATCGAGTGTTTGTACATCTTGTGGCACGCCGGCCATGCGGTTGCGGTTGATGATCTGCTGCAGTTTCGTTAAGGAGTTGTAGCCCCAACGGGATAACTGGAAACCCAGTGACCAGTAGGGCGGTAAGAAAGGACGCCCCACCAACTGTAAATAATACAGAAATCCTGATATCAGTGTCCGTATTGAATTATTGATAAATGCGAATACATGTACAAGTGCGATAAACAAATCAGCAATCACAATTATACATAAATTTATTTACTAATATTATTATTAAACTGCATTAAAGCACATTAATATGCGGTTTGGAAAGCAAATTAATGTGCATTCCGAACCGATAAACATTGACCCATACCGCTGTATACTGTTGGGTGACTTCTTCCGGGTTGTCGCCCAGAACAAAGTAAAAATCCAGAATACCGCCAATCAGTTTCAACGTCAACGTAGGGCCGGGAGCAAATTTATATTCTATAAGAAATGTGAAATAAACTTGGGTAAAATAACAAATATTATGGAAATACATTACAGACGTATTTGATAAATCATCCCTATGTGGTAAGTAACAGTAGTAACGAGTCCGTTAATTATATAAGGTGGCTAGAACAAAACGTCAAAACCCACAGATCCCAGTTGCATGGAAAAAACTGCAATCATGTAAAAATACCTTCACAGAAATCATTGGTCTTCGCTACGGAGAATGCAAGAGCACGACAGTTTATCTCTGCGTTCTTTAACAGCGAATGGTAGTGTAATGGCGCTAAAGTGAAATCCATGTGTTGAGCGTTCCAAAGAGCATGCACGCCAGATCAGGGCTGATTAAAACCCGATGTCTTAATAGTACAAAAGTTTTTTTACACTTTTGCGGAAAATTTTTAAACATACCAACGCCTGCAGAACGTTTTTACTGTAACACAGAAGCTGTAAATGTTTACATGCGATTTTTATAAAATTGCGAAGATATTCATGGAATCAGGTGAGGTGCAGTAAGTCGCTGACCAGCCCGGCAATCTGATATGTTGGCGTCCATATCGTACTTACGCAATAATGGAATACAACAAGCGCCTTTCTCACCAAAATATAAAAGAAATAAAATTAAATCATCTATTTAGTTACTTTCACATTTATTAATATTTATTATTGTTTTTTCTTTCTAACAATCAAGTTATTTTCATAAAATTATTTGTAAAATTATTTCTTAATTAGGGTCGGGATTTAAAAATTAAAACATATTTTTCATCTGCCGTCTCACCCATTCCGCTGCTGGTGTGCAGCAGCACGCCGTGCGCCCGCCCATCGTTGTCCTCCACGACCATATAGTACGGATGGAAGCCGTAATGGTTCCCGTTTTCATAACCCGGCGGCGAGTCCTTCGTCCACATGGGCACGGCGCCCACGTTCAGATTGTGCTTGAAGGTGCGATGCCGGTTCTCCCCAAACCCGAAGATCTTCTCCGACGGAAGCTTGGTCTTAATCTGGATGTATTGATCCTCCAGGATCAAGCCGGCCAGGGAGGTGTCGAACAGGACAGTGCCGGTGGAGCGGCGGATGACCTTGAAGTAGAAGTACGGTTCCTGGTACACACGCACCTCGTAGTCGGTGGTCGTGGTGGATGGCGGAGGACGGTTGATTGGCGTGGGTACTTCGTAGCGGGAGCGACCGGCATCGTAGTACTGCATTCAGAAAATAAAGGATCGAAAAGTCATCGGGGGTATTTTTTATCGCGGAAACCAGACAAAGGAAAAAGCAGTCACCGGTTTTTAGTTTTTACTCTAAGCGACGGGATTGTAGTATGGTGGCGCAGAGCCGAGGCTGCATGCGCACGAGAGATACGGCATACATACCAGTAGTTACACAGTTTTAGCTGCTCCAAAGTACAAATACATCATTTGCCTAAAGTTTTTAACGATAATTTCAAATTTTTTTTATATTTCACTGGGCGTAATCACAAAAGTCCGGAAGATGACTACTGGCAGTCGGACGCGCAATAATTGCATGTACTCGCGCACTTCCTTCTGCCTCGTCTTTTTATTGCGATTACTCGTAGTAAGGAAGTAGATATAATCTTGATCGCAGAATTGCACTTAATGCATTCATTTCTTATTGATCAACAAAAAGAGCTGTGTTTACCTATAGTTACATATGAACCGAGTATGCACGTGCGAAATAAACTGTCGAGGGTCGATCCACAATAATAAATAAAAATAAACGCGTCAACGTGCGAGATAAAAAAGCCTACACGTACCTACTTCTAGGTAGATACTGTAACATACCTTGATGCGCAGCACGCTCTTTCCCACATGTTCAATATCCACACGGACGTCGGCCCAGGGTGTGCTGAAGGAATTGCCGGTATAGGCTTTGGTCAGCGCGAAGGTGGCCTTGTCAGCCGCGGCGGCGCAACCGTTGCTATTGTATGCTTTCGGTACATTCGATCCGGGATGGAAACACCACGGCGCCCCGGTGGACTGTCCGTTCGGGTACTGCGACGGCTGCCAGATGCAGCCGCGAGCCACGCAGCCGGCCTCGGAAGCGCCCCAATCCGGGTAGCAGTCCACGCGGTCGAAATCATCGGCTTCTACCGGCGCCCTTTACATGGCAAAGCACACGAAAAAAAAATCAGTGCCGGTTCTTGCAGAATCCAGACGTAAATATTTTTATTACAGTATTTATAGAATTCTCTGAAGAAACAAATTAACAAATTATTTTTATATGAAAAAGTACTCTGCATAAAGTATAAAGATGCAAGTGCATTTCTCGCAGTTTTCGTTCATATCGTTATAGGTTCACGGCATATCTTTTTTGTTTATTCACTGTATCCAGTTATTATGTATGTAGTTATGTACAATATTTTGCTAATTACAGTATAATGTTGATATCTGTGCGTTTGTGAAATTATTCACTGAGAGCAATTTGTTGATTTCATCTTAATATAACCAACCACCGTCGAAAAAAATAAACTCGCATGGATTCCTTACAGATTCTCATTGGGTTGGGTTGCGCACGTAACACCGCTTCCAGGATTAATCGGCGCTACCGGGGTGGTCGTGGGAATCTCCGGGGTGGTGCGAACCGCGGGCGTAGTGGGCACCGTAGCAGCCAGTTCCGTGGGCGATACCGGTGCGCCGTCGCATGTACAACTGCAGCTGGATTGTTTGATCTTCAGGTGGAAGGAATCCAGGGTGCAGGCCAACTGTACATCGCCATCAGCACGCGACTCCGCTTCAAACAGCAACATATCAGTTATATTTGCGTACACATGCAGTAAAACACGTTTTTTGTATACGTACCGGTTGCGTATGGAATGCTGGCGAGCGCCAGAAAGAGAACGACGGGAACCATCATATTTGCGGCGTTCCCGACACGAACGATTGTAATTATTCAATCAGCGTGTATCAAGTTTATATACTCGTACTCGTATAAACGTTTACGCTTAGTATGACAAAATGGATAAGAGAAACAAAGCTAGCCGAAATTTGATAAGACGGTTAAATTCACGATTACACCATCTTACAGACGCTTCTCGTAATCGTTCATATTTAATATTGTGTGTAAAAAAACGGCTATCGATATCGCTGCAAAAGCGTATAATTATGTACTTGACTGTGTACGACAGGAAAGGTCTGTTATCATTGAATCGCTGACTTTATCGGAGAAGTAAATAATGTAGGTACTTGCCGAAGAAATTCCGAATTACATAACCATCCCGCAAAAAACCTGAGCTTTATCGCGATAAACTACCGTCGCAAGTGAGCGTCTCTGTATACCTTTCTTTCTAATTGAGACATTTCCGGAACACATGTTTCGCCTCAAAATACATATGACGTCCACGCCTTTAACCGGCACCCTGAACATGTGATGTTTGTCACTAGGTTCCTGCACACATGGCATCCCAGTGCCTCGAATATGAGTCGATTGCAGTACTCAACAAGCATTTGAGAAATCGTAACTTTATAGTCTTCAATTACCGTTTCTGCCGGTTTTTTATGTCACCGCGCTACCGCATTAAAATCATCGAGGGAAGTGAATCCTTGTCGCATCGAAGAAGCCGTCAAAACGTCATCGCGGAGAGCAGAACAACAGTCGCGACACTGAGACGCGGTTTGTCAAACGCACAAACAATTCTTATTAACGAAGCCATTTAATTCTGTTGACCTTTCGCTGCATCGGCTAAATCTGTCAACATCAACACCGTATGCACAGCGCAGCGGCCGCACACCCGTAGAAAGTAAGCTGTCTGTATTCCTAATCGAGACACTTCCGGGACTGTGAGAACACATGTTTCGCTTCAAAATACAAATGACGTCCACGCCTTTAGCCGGCACTTACATTACAGGACGTGTGATGTTTGTCACTGGGTTTCTGCCACACACGGCATCCCAGTGCCTCGAACATGAGTCGATCGACACGTTTCGTGTTTATTTCTTCAAGGTTGTGTACGCCGGATTTTTCGCATCTTTAACAACAGTTTTCAATGGTGGCCTTGTTCCGTTTGCGCGAACTGTTGCCCGAACAGCTTGATATTGTTCAAGAAAAGTAGGCTTTCGGAGAAGTACGCTTTTCCCGACACGAGCACAGAAGATGGAGAGGATACATTGAACTGCGGCACGCATCCAACACGGAAAACAGTTGCACAGTGAACGCTTTTTGGTGGTCGTGGATTGCCGGAAATCTTGACAGCGGCGCAGTTCAACGCAAGGGTTCAGGCGATATAAAGCAGAACGTTGACACCCATTTCGAAGCCATTCCTCTTTCTTATTGTTGTGCTTGTTCTTGTTAGTTGAAGCTTCGAACTGAACGACGTTTTTGCACTGAGAATTAAGTTTTAGCTTTTACGGATAATATTTTCCGAAATTTAATCTTCGCCTGACTGGTCACAGTGCGTCCAAAGATCAAGTGACCTTTACATCCTGCTGGATTACCAACGGCTGCCTGATTAATTGCAAACTAAGGTAAATATATCAGTCCTGTCAGAGCCAAACTACAAACTTGTATTACCTTAACTGAAGCATAAAATATGAGCACTAAAAGTGCTGAAATCAAGAACATGATTAAATATAATTTAAGATTAAGTTTTACGAATAATTTCTTGATCATCTGCTTCGCTTGACATACTGGTTTAAGATACGTTTTCCTGATTTTAATTTCGAATTTACGGTTGGCACTTTGAATTTTTTTAGAACGTTAACTTTTCTGAATAAACTATTTGGCTTCGCCATAAAGGTAGAGCTCTAGTTCAATTAGGCAGCTATCGTTAACCATTTTAAACTCTGTACCGGTATGAACACTTTCGTATAACTATCAGTTTACGATTACAATTTAATTTACAGTATGTTCGCTAATATTTTATTTTACGGCTTTGTTATTGCAGATTAATCGACCGAATTTTCTGACCATGCCTGAAAGCCGTGTCGCCGACATCCTCTGCTGCAAAACCGCCGAACGCCGCGAACAAGAGCGCATCGACCGGCACATCCGCGATATGCTGAAGAAATGGGATTCCTTCTCCGACTTCAAACTGCTCCTGCTGGGCACCGGGGAAGTGGGCAAATCCACCATCATCAAACAGATGCAGATCATCCACAGCCAGCACTTCCAGGATGACAAACACCGGCGCACCTTTATCCGCGCGGTTCGCGAGAACATCCTGGAGGCCATGGGGGTGCTGCTGCTGGCCATGGGTGACCTCGGGATCCCGTTAGCCGATCCGCGGCACCGCAGTCACGCCGAGGTCATCAAAAAAGAATTCCGCAAACCATACCACAGCGAGACAGCTCAACGCTTGTTGACGATCGTGGGGATTTTGTGGGAGGATGGTGGAGTACGGGAGTGCTACCGGCGTCGGCATGAATTCCCGTATGTGTATCTGCACGACTCGGCGAAGTATTTTTTCAACCGGATTGATGTGATTGCCGACGCTGAGTATATTCCCACTGAGCAGGATATCTTGCGGGTACGGGCATATTATCAGGGTGATATTCAAAAAGTCTTGGGACATTTTCAAATAAAAAAAATAACAATGAAATGTTTTATTAGATTGTGTTCAAACGTTTTGGGTTCAAACGTTCAAGCCTTTCTAAAATTCATATTTATAATTTCAGCATATGACGAAACTACATAAATTACTTCGTTTGGCACTGTTTTTCTAAATTTTAATTTGCTTCCTCATTTTGATTGCGCTTGATTCAAATTTAGTACAGTTCAGAAAAAACTTTTGTTGAAGTGAAGAAGCCAATGCTTATTTATAATCTTTTTTATTGGGAGAATATGTAAATTATATTGATGTTATTTTATCTGCTATACTTCGCTTGATTTTTGTATAAATTTTTACAAATCAATAATATAAAATTTATCTTTCAAAATAGGGGAAAATTAAAACCATTACTTATTCTTACTTAAAAAGCTAAATCTGATTTTAACCTTAGGTGCGGCAGAGCTCGACCGGCATCCAGGAGTACACCTTCGAGATCGAAAAAGAAGTCTTCTTCCGCGTCATTGACGTGGGCGGTCAACGCACCGAACGCCGAAAATGGATCCACTGCTTCGACAACGTCACGGCCATCATCTTCGTCGCCGCGCTGTCCGACTACGACCAGACCCTGCTGGAACGCGACCCCCACACCGGCGAGAAGCACAACGTCAACCGGATGGCGGAGAGCCTCGCCCTATTCAACGTCATCATCCACGAGAAGTACCTCCAGCACGCGTCCATCATCCTCTTTTTAAACAAGACAGACATCTTCGAAGAGAAGATCCAGGAGCGCCATCTGGTGGACTACTTCCCGCGCTACGCCACCTTCCAGCCCAGCCACACGGATACCCTCGGGCCGCAGCGCGATGCGGAGGCCGGGAAGGAGTTTATTCTGCGCTCGTTCGAAGCGTACGTCAAGTGTAAACAGACCGCCGCGACAAGGGAGTGCTTTGATCGGGGTGGGGGGCAGCGCGCGGGGAACGGACGGCACTACAGTATCTACCCGGAACAGCAGCCGTTGTATTCGCACTTCACATGTGCCACGGATACCGAGGGGATGAAGAAGATCATTCAGGATGTGGAGGATTATTATCTACAGCTGGCGCTTATTGAGTATAATTTTCAGTGAAACGCGCCCTGGTGGCGGTCAATCTGACCTGGATTTCTTTGCACAAGACAGACAATATTATTAATCAGTACTCGCTTCGAAAATATATAACGATTATTGTATAATTTATAAACTTATATAACCGTCATAATTACGAGTGTTTATCTTACTGTTAACTGCGGTCTTGTAAATGTATTCACTGTAAAATGCTAGGCAAGTTCGTATAGAAGTTAGGAAATTTGCCCATCATCGCGGGTGGAAGATAATTAACCACCGCAAGCATTACCGACTGTGACAAAACTTAAATTTAAAGGTACTGTTTAAAAAAAGGCACAACAGTCTTCAAAACGCAACACACATGATTCTGATATGCCAAACTCAATTACAGATAAACTATTTATCAGAATTCCGATAATTAATAAAAAATACTTCCGTATTCACGCGTCGAAGATGAACCACCACCCAATGACAAAAATAGAATTAATGAGTTTTCAGATTTAATGACTTTTTTTGCAATTCAGTTAATTTAGAGAGTTGTGACACAAGCGCAAAATAATCTCAAAATTCAGGCTCGATTCATGGTAGTTTATTACATTATTTATTGAAAATTCGATCATTCAAAAAATCTCCCGTAATCACGCGTAGAAGAAAAGCCCAACCACGCTTTATTGATCATAAAAAAAGTGAAGTCAAGGAATTTTTCAAAGATGAAAACAACGACCTTCCAACCGAAAAACATAATTCATCTGCTTCCACAGCATTTATACAAAAAAATCAAAATAATCTCGACAGTTGCAGAATCATCGCTGCACCGCTGTACAAAAGTAATCAGATCATAGAATAATCATCAATTTATCATCATGGTTAGTATTATGGTTATTATATACTCATCTTTATCATCACCGTATTAATCCAAAAGCGGCTAGTGAAACCGCAAGAAAAAGCAACAACAACAAACAGAAAATCAATCTCCATTTCGTGACTTCCAGTCCACATACCAATCAATTGGTCGAAATCCCATTTCTTTCTTTAGGGGTGTCCATTGACGCCGTTGCCCGGCGGCGGCGGCTCCGGGTAGTCGAATTTCTTGGTGATGGTGTTGTCGTTCTGCTGGAACTCCACGTGCACATTCTTACATGTCAGGAAGATGTCCATCAGCTTCAGATCGAAGATATCCGGCAGGGCTCGGTTGGTCGTGGGTGCAGTGGACGATGGGGAAGCCGCCGGGGCCTCCGTCGGGGCCGCTGGCACCTCCGCCGCGGCCGGTGGCGCTCCCGTGGAGGACGGCTGGGGCTCGTCGTCGGGCTTCACCAGGCGGATTCTCTTGGTCCCATTAACATACCCATTAGCTAGAGAAAAACAACAAGCTATTAAGCGAGTAAATGAGAAGAATTTTCGAACGTTCCGAAGTTTACAGAATTTATACACCGTCACCTTTCAATTTCTCGAAGTAAAACATTCATGTGTTCGTTAGTACACTGATAAGCGATAAAACAACTGAATTTTTAATTAATTTTTATTTATGAAATAATAGAGACCAGTTTTCTTTCTACTAGTACGTACTGCAGTTAAAATATCGTCAAGTTTTACATATACGAGTATACACCCATAATTTACGTATACACCCATAATACTTACTACATAAACGAAGAAATGGGTACCAGGTAAAATATCAGTCAACTAAATTAAGCAACTTAATCTGCGATCAGCGGGAGTTTTATTATCCTGATTTACAATAATAAAGGCGTCGATACAAAGCGCACGGTGTACGCCCAATTTCAGCAACCAATTTATTTTTTTAATTTTAGCGATTTAAATCGTTGACTGCAAGTATTTCATAAAAATGTCTATTAGCAGCCTATTTTGTTTAATTCCTTTCCATTAATTTCTTCTAAAGAACGATTGCTTGATAACATTGTCGTAAAATTTTCATACAAAATTTAAAATATCCAAATCCAAGTACTCGCACGAAACCACGTTACAGGTATCTTGTAAATTCCATTCAATTTTTGATGATATCCTCATAAAATCTGCTTGAAATTCCTTGTAATAACAATTAACAATTGAATTTAACAGGAATCACTTAAAAAACAATAATGAATGAAAATTTGAGCGTACGCCAAATTTTAGCAACAAAATTAAATTTCTCGGAATACAATTAAATTAGAAAAACCATTTTTACACGAAACTAGTCACTATTTTGCTAATTCATTACAATTTATTTATTCTGCTATTCTTATTCAGCCAGCATACGATGAAACTGCGGAGAACGCCACTTACCCAGACCGTTGCATTTCGGCCGCGGCACGTTGCTGCCACTGGCCACCGAGGACCCCCCACTGACGGGATCCGCAGCAACGCTGACACCGCCGTGCACTGATCCCGCCCCACTGCCCTCCATCGCCGCAGCCGCAATGTCCATCGCTCCGGACGGCGGGATGGGGATAGGGGGCTCCTCCTCCACGGGGGGCTGGGGGTTCTTGGGGGGCCGTCCGCGGCGCTTGACGCTGACCTGTTTGGGGGCCGCCGCCGCCCCCGCGAGGGGTGGGGCGCGCGCCGTCCGCATGGCCGCCAAGGCCACATGATCGATGAGGTCGTGCTTGGACATCTCCTCTTCATCCGTACCCTGGGAGTCCTCGTCCTCCACGATGGACAGGCGCACCCGCGAGGACGTGCTGGACGAGGATTCCGGTTCTTTGCTGCCCATTCTACCCGCTGAGTATTTCAGTGACTACGTCAGAAAAATCCAACAGCTCGACAGAATTTTAATAAGAGAATCGACGAGAAGCTATCGACGGCCGCGTACCTACAACTCTGATCGTAAATTAATTTCTGAAGAACTAAGACTGGGCAAAAATTTTATTTTAGGTTCAACTGTTCAACACTTCAACTACTAGTGTTGAACACTTCAACACTTACAGAATTTATACAGCTACTATTTGGATATACAGTATACTGGAAATGAAAAGCATGAAAAAGAAGAGAATGAAATTCATCAGCGTGATCGGGCGCTCATAGAGAAAACGAGAGAACGTTATGAATCGTTATCAGAAAACCGTGATCGTGATTGCGGATCTCAGTCAAGAGTGAGCGGACTGATTTTTGACGAAAACCGCGTGAATATCCGGTTTCCACTTTTTTGTCTCGGCATTTTCATGCTCAGACAGGCCGCAAAGGAAATTTGCCGCATTTTCATTCGTCCGTCACACGAACAGGGAACCGGTCCATGGCGCACTCGATACACCTGCTGTAGCCCGCTTAAAATGCAACGCAACTGATGACAGAGGTTTCCCTGTACATGCTGATTACGCTCACTCAGTGCACTGTGCAATGCAGCCTTGCGATTTGTAACAACGCAGCGGAGAAAATTCAGAAAAATCCCATTTTGTTGTGAGCTCCATTAATTGTTCCTGCTATCTTCCACATTTCCCGACTTTTCGTTGATTTTTTCCAGCTTGTGAGCGTCTTTACTTCCAGGTGGGATCCGCGGTGATCAGCGTACGGAGGTCGAAACAGGAAAGGTACGAAGATTAAAATAAGCCGTAAGCGTGAATAATTGACTGGAAAATCAGGGTTTGATGGGTTCGTCGTTTTCCTCGAGAAAGTTAAGCAGAATTTCATCTAATCTCGGATTGTGATCAAAGTAACAATATTCCTAGATTATCCTAAAACAAATTTTAGTGATAGATCGGGGGTTCTTTCGGCGAGAGAGGGACTAAGAAAGTTTGAAAACTCGGTTTCAGTTCAGAAAGTTCTTAGCTGTCTTGAAATCTTAATCGTGGACATAATTTAATGCTTTATCACTCCATCTGCTTTATTTTTACTTTGTGAAGCACCGGCAATTCTTTGGGTTTTTAACTGTAATAAATTTTTTTAATTTTTTTTCTGTAGGATTAACGCTATAGGACGGTCATTATATCGTTACGATGATTTCTAAACCCAGCAGCGAACTTTGTCGATTTTGCTGTAGCAGCGTAGCTTGATATCATCCACTGTAGAAAATGTTTTTAATCGAAGTTTTATCAAAACTGGATATCGGGACAATCGATTTATGGTGCAGAATCGATAGGTAGCTGGCTGATTGTGTATGTATCAACTAATCTGTGGCGCTGGGATTAGCGGATCGGAGGGGAATGTTGCGGGGACGCCGCTTGTCGTTCAGGCGTCCGCCCCTGGGGGCCACTGCGCGCATTTCCGTTCTACCGACTTATACCCCGGCCTTTTCTTGGAGGGATAGGAAAATTGATAGTGGGGATTTGTGAGGGAAAGAGAGAGATAAGCCCCCGCTCCGTCTGGACTCTCTCCCTTCCCTCTCCCTAGTCCCAGGGTATTGATTGGCAAATGTCCGCTTGATGAGGGGGGGATTGGGGCAGTGCGGCGCCCGCGGCAGTATAGCGTTCTCTTCCCTCCCGCAAGTGGGGGACGGCGGATTATTGCGCTCCTCACCGGTGCGCTCTCTCTCTCCGCTGGACCGTCCCCTGGGGACACATGGACAAATTGCTCCATGCTTGTCGCGCGCGGTAGTCGGTTGGATTGAGTGTGTACGCTGTTGTGCGCGGCGTTTCGGCTCCCGTTTTTTCCAGTCGGGATTGATTTGGTGGGAAACCGTGGAGAAACATTGATTGTTATGGGGTGAAAATAAAATGTGTGTTTGGCAGTTTGTGGTTGGAAAAGCCAAACCATTATAGGGATGATTTCAATAACGAATTTAGCAGTTATTTCATTAGACACTTTATTAAAGTGTAAAAGACGGAAAAATTGTAGAAGTGCTCGCGCGTTAGTAGCTTGTCATGGTATTGTAATATTTACTTCCACTTCTTAAATTTGATATTTAATGTCTTAATATTTCTATTTGGTAACTGTATTTGAAAATAATTTTAAAATAATGACCTTTTTATAATAATTTTCTCTTTGCTTCTTTACTCAATCTGTGTCACTTGGGATTGGAAAATCGTATAAAAATATCAGTGAGAATTTTTATTTCCTTATTATAACAATAGGTTATTTTAAAGTGATAATTTTTAAATGTTTTTTTTGTTTCTTCACTGGATTCTGTGTATAATCTCTTTTTTAACTATTAACGTTTGCGATGGGAAAATCATATTATAAAAAATTGTTGGGGAATTTCTGTTGAGTATGATCTAATTAACAGTTATAATTCATTGATTTAATAAACGGAATGCCATTTTCTACGAGTCACCATGTCAAAAATCTGTATGGGAAAATCGATGGATTTGAATTTGTAATTATGTGATGCGGCAGAAAGGAGCTGATGCAATGGTCCCGTTTTGTAGCGGTAGCCATGTGGCTAATTGGATTTTCTGCGTTTCTTAACGCATGAACGTTCTGGGTTTGCATGGCTATTAAGTGGGTAAATAAATTATGGGAGATCGGATGGAAAACAGGGGAGTGAGCTGGATCAGGAGAATATGGTCGAAAAGTTGGGAATATCATATTGCGTTTCCGGCTTACGGGGACCACTATCGGCAATTATTCTACCGAGTTTTTTATGAGCAGTGGCAAAAAGTTAGCACTTTTAGTCAGTGTACATTGTACAGTTGACGATGGTAATATATGCTGGACGCTGCAGGTGGTTGAACATAGAATTTTAATTAACTGCGTTTTTTTCCGGGTATTGGTCGCTCCACCGTGCGACCGTGCCGAAAATGTCGTAATGATTTAATAAAATTTTTAATCGAGTACCTATATCACAATCAGTATCGCGAGTGTATTCTGTTTCTATAATTTTTTTGTACGAAATGTTTTTACGGATTTTTTCTTCAGTGTGTATAATCTGAAAAATAATAGCCGCAAGATTTTTGTGAATGTGAGAGAAAATTGTTTATTGGAAAACTTGCAGGATGTTTGTGCCGTGGAAATAAAATAGGGCGATAGTGAAGTGTTGGGAATTTTTCTTTTCATTAATGTAAACAAGGCAGAGGATTTGCCGTCGCGCAGGAGACTGGTTTAATGGGCAGTGTGTGTGTGTGTGTGTGTGTGCTAATAACAAGCGGAAATGGCTGCCGCACTGCGACATAAAAAGATGTTTTCTGTCAAGTCCAACATCTCGTGATGCTGACGTATTATAATGTACACATACACAATAACTGATGATGGACGATATGTATGGCGGAATAATATCGTTGCCGGCGTCGATATGTGTATGTGCGCCATTATACTCCATACACGATGTGCATGAGCGACTTCCGGTTATAAGCAACAAATTTTTCGTGGTGCGAATATGGTATTATTTGCGCCGACTGCAGTCTGGGAACTGCAGCCTGCAGTGTGAAATAAGTCCGGGAGTTTTGGCGAAAAAACAAGGGATTAGTGGCACCTGTTGGCGCTTAATGTGCATGGTATTAATTATCTACACTTTTCGCCGTTTTGCCGTCAATTTTTAAATACCGTAAATTTTTTTCAAACGCTTTTGATGGCGCCACATGCCGGTGTGTTTTGTCCTTGTGTAGCGTTTTTGCGGCACTAAACTTTCAACTTTACACGAAAATTTATCGAAATTTAACACTTGACAGTTTATTTGGAAAATGTCGCTTTTGTTGGCATTACCATACATACAATCAAAATTAAAAAAATATAGGTATTATTGTTGTCGAACATGTGAAATCGAATGTCGTAGACGAACAACGGTTTGATTCTCTCTCCAAAAAATAACCGAGTTTCTTGCAGTTATCATTACGTTTCTTGCAGTCATCATCTGCATAGCAAATAAATTTGGAAAGACGCGCTTTATCGTTAAATGCGCGTATACAGTATTTGAGATACTGCTTAATCAGGGCGTCCAGGAAATTCCACTGGCGTGTGCTGTGCATCGTCAGCTGTATTGCTGAACTTTATTGCTTCCTGGTTTACAGCGGGAGCAATCTTAGAAATGCATTGTAGAAGTAAATGTCGAATGATAGAAGCTGTACAGATGGGAGAAATTATCCGTGTGTGTGTACGGCTGAATTTTCACCGGAAATTGATGTTTCCAGTTGCTTTACTTTTTTCTGGGAAATACAGCTGAATTTAGTTTGGCTACTCCAAAGATGAAAATGGGCAATCGGTAATTATTGCGAAACCAAAAGAAAAGATATGGATGCACATACAAGCTAACAATAAGGGTACTTTTTTGCTACTTGCTTTCTACTGAGTCAGTTTTTAAGATCACGATACTAATTTCATATGTAGGTTAAGCGTTTTAAGTTTTAATTATAAATCTGCTTGCATTGTTAGTTTATTAGGCTGTGAATTTAATTTTTCTGTTTCGGAAAAGTAGTAAAGTTGCTCGAACGATTGAATCAGTTTGTAATAATTTTCGAATTTTATTCCGCGAGACCATGATGTTAATTTGATTTTTTTTATCTTGTACTACAAGGATACATTATGTAACACACATTCGGGGGATGGAAAGATACATCCGGTCTACCTTGCAATTAAGTGTTTTTCACCCGAGAGAGTGGTTCGGGGCGCGTTGGCTGTATAATAATTTTTTCCCTCCCTAAAAGCACCGCGCGTCGATATTACATGTGCGTGTGTAACGCGGAGTACGCACAGTCACGCGGTCGTCGACGGGACTGCTGGCTGTGTATACGGTATATTCGCCGGGATGATCATCGATATTATCCCGCGCTCGATGGGGGGATGATCATGATGTAACATGATGGCCATCCCCAATGTACACAGCGCGCGGGCCGAGTTGCTGTAGCCAGTTTATCCATATGTATTCGGTGTGGGGCCTGTTGCCGGTCGGTTAATTCGCAGGAAGAACCGATTCATATATCATGTCGGAGCAATTGCGCCCATTCTCTCGCTCGATTCACTTGGGTGTGTGTTGTACGTACTGAGGAAGGAAAACCGGGATCCCTGTACACTTTTCTATGGTTTTATTGCGCAGTTGATATAGTATGTACCATCGATCGATGGGCGAGTTGGTTATACAGTCCCGGCGTCGTATTCCCGGGGAAGATCGATGGAGCAGTAAAATACATTGGTCAATATGCGGGGGAATGTAATAGGGCCATGTGATGGGATTCTCATGCACTGACGGTATATTGCGTGTGGTAGAATAAACGCGTGCAGGCAGCGCAGCAGTTTAGTTTGCTGATTGGGTTCGGGAATCTCTCTCGCATCGCGCGCGCTACGACTACGTGTTGCATTTTGCAGTGTATTATTGGGAAAACGTTCCTCTCTCCACTGTGTGCGATTGTAGTATAATCGAGAAGCCCTGGCTGTTGTGTTGAGATTCGGGAGTTTTTGCCGTATGTGCGTATAATCGGTGTGGGAATTCTCTTGACTGATTGCAGGTGTGCTGTGTGTAGTTTGATTGGATCGCGGGAAAACAGCTGGGTGATCCGTTTATTCACTGACACAATCGGTGGAGATTGCAGCGCGGTGTTGCTAGTAAGTAGCAGGTATGCACTGTATTTGGAAATTTTCGTAGTGGACTGGCTAAAAATTTATCTTGCAGTAATGCCTATTTACTGTATATAGTTTAATCACGGGAAACTGCTGCTTGTTTGTGGTCGCCGCAGAATAAAATTTATTTTAAACTTTTTTATACCCGGAAAAACTTTTGAAATAAATGTTGTAAAAATTTTGGATCCGTATAAAATTGAAAATTATTTATTTAACGTTAACGCACAGCAGTGGAAATTCCGTGCATTTTTAAAATTTCGTAACGACTGTACGTTGATTTCATCAGCTGAATTATTACTAATGAAAAATTTAATGGGAAAATTAATTGATTAAAACAATTTCGAGATTGAACTGCGTCGTTACAACCGGTGTTTTGAAAATCGATACGTTTTGGTCCATGCGGACAACACTGCCGCCTGCGTCAAGCAAAATACTGTGCACGTCAGGGAAAAATCGAATTTCTCTCATTCCGGTGCGCGATGATCATTATACCCGGTTGGTGTTGATGAGATGCCGTATTGTTAGCCGGGAAAGAAAAATGGGCCTGGTGAGAAATGGATAAGGCATGTTCGCGCACACAGGTGGTACGCGGTGTGCACCCGTGCCAACAATGGCCCCGCCGGTGAAATGGTGAATCGGCTGGATAATGAATAGGGTGTAAAATGCCTTTGTACATATTCATTTTCGCCCCACCGGTTGCCTCCATTGTGGCAGCCGGCACAGCTCGTGCACGCTGAATAAAATGCACACGAATACCGTAGAGAAGTACACGTAGATTTATGCTGGCCTGACGTTGGGGATGAATTTTCCTTCTGTTACCCGCGATACATAACGGAAATCGATCATTTTTTCGCATGGCCTAACAATGCGCCCTGATGAATTTCGTAGGGGATTTTATATGCGCGTGTCCCTCGGCGTGCAGTGTAGGCTGTGTGTGTTTGCATGTGCGGCAAAGAAATTGGCCTTGAGAGTTTTAAAGCGCTTGCGTGTTTAATTGCCACTGTGTGTGTGTGTGTTCGCTGTGCTGTGTGCGTTTTTCGGGGGGCCATCGTCGTCGTGTTGCGAGTGTTGACACGGGAAATGAAGGGTTCGTCAAGAATTGAGGGGAATATGTTCGACCGTTGCTCCAAGTTGGGACGGGATCGTGATGGAGAGCAATCATGGCACTGGCTAACATATTGCTAGATAACAGAGACAAATTTTTGTACATGCCAAGAACTGGCGCGCCTTATATTGTTTCCCGTTAACATTAGTTGAATTATTACATATAACGTATCATCGAAATTTTTAATAGTCGTAATTCTTGGTCTGTTTTTATTTTTATAATGTGGCATAAAGACTTCTTTCACTTTTGCAAATTCGTTTCCATTTTGGCGGGCCGACCTAGCGCGATGGTCGGTGTATTTTATTCGCTGGTTATTATTTTATATTTTATATATAAGATATCTTTCTCAAGTGACAGCGGATTTTTTGGCTCGTTATTTAGTAGCTAAAAAGATTTTGTACACCGAAAAGGTATTTTTTTTTGTGAGAATGTTTCTAGGGCTAAGAAATGTGGGAATTTTTGGAGAAATTTGAACATTTTTCACAGTGAAAATTTGTTATCGTGTAAGAGTTGTTATCAGGGGCAAGTAGGACCGCTGTTTTCCCGGATGTTTGCTAATTTGTCAGAAATTTCACCGTGTAATTTTCCGGATGATTATGCGGATTAAGTGGCGCGTTAATGTTGATATGACTATCATTGTGTAACGGTGTAATTGTGCTCGTACTGGTAGAATGTTACAGGGTGAAGGTTGTTGATGAAAGAGCGGCATATATCGGCAATTAGGGGCTGTTTGTTGATCTTGTCAAATCATCCGGTTTTCGCGCTTGAGTCAATTGACGCACGGTTGTCTTTGGTGGTCTTTTATTTGCTCCATTTACTATCCGTATACGAGCAACAGTGGCTGTTTTGTAATTTGCGCGCCCCGGCTACCGTCGGCGGCGTCGATATTGTATTTTGCCGGCTACGGATGGAAACGGGCGAAAAACACGATACGCACCGTTGTATTTTGCGCTGGGCAGATCTGTGCCACGGCTGCTGTGTGTACCGGTTTTCTGTTGTGTTTTTTTTGCGAAACAGTTGTCTTATTTTTTTCGGTTGTAAATGATTTAAATTTAAAAATTGATAGGTGCATTTTTTTATTTTTAGTGAAGCGGATGAGGAACTGTATCAGTGTTCTCTTAATTTCCTTTTTCAGTTTTTACATTTTTTTGTTTTTCCAGCCGTTTAATAGTCGGGAGAGATATATAGATAGTACTTTAATGTTTTCACGCTAACGTCATTTTTAAATATTTCTGTCTATGGTTTGGTGTGCTTTTGAAAAATTTTCTGTGAAGTTTGGCTTTGACGCAACTTTCCTCGTGATTTATTTCGTTTGCGTTTTACTGCATTTTCTTGCGCTTCCTTCTGGTTTTAAAATAGCACGACGAGAATATAAGCGGTAGAAAAACATTTGAAAGCGGCATTAAGGAAACAGAACAGCCTGAGAAAAACGCCATGCAGGTGTCCCATTACAAATCTCGATGGTACACGCGGCGTGTGTTCGACGAAGGGGAATAATCCCGGCTGGAGCACAGGCTGCGGACCTGTGCGCAGCAGAAAACAGTGACGACGTATAATGGTCCCGTACAGTGTATCCTTACTGCAGCAGTGCAGCGGCGATACTTGTGCAGTTCCACTAAATAGGCGTGTGTGGGGGCGCCGTGGCGGCCGGCAGGCAGTGCAGTGGCTTCGATCGGGTTAGTCGGTCCCTGCGTGGCTGTGCATAACAGGCGCACACAACCGAGGGATCCGCGGGAATGGTGTGCCGGGGTGGGAAGGGAAGAGAGAGGGAGAAGAGAATGAGCGGACGAATTATGAATTATGTACACATTGTGCGCGGGCTGTGCTGCTGCAGCAGCGGAAGTGATCGGTAGCGGCGGTTATTGTGTGCTATGCGTGTGTGTATGCGCTGGGCTGATGCGGGACGGGACGGCCGGCTGGATAATTGAGGTGTTTGCTTAGGGCTTACCTGGGAGCGAGCGGGGTGGAATGTAGGTGCTACAGGGAATGATGGTGCTCGAGGTGCGGTTAAATTGCCTTACATAGCGGCTGTGCAGTGGGGGATGCAGGAGTTTGTCATTGCTGGTCCGGTTAATTGAAGTGCAGGTTTTTTTGACAGGAAAGGAATTTTTCTAGTGCAGTTTGGCTTTCTTAAGTGAATTTTTCTGGTGTATTATGGCTTTTTAAAGTGAATTTTTTCGGATGTATTGTGGCTTTTTTGTGATCGAAGGATGTCGGGTGTTTTTCTAAAATAAGAAAGATTATGCTGCTTGTTTTCCCGTCTTTTTAGCGATTATTGACAGAACTTCCGCTTGATTTATCAACAGGAGGGCGTTAACCAGTTTACACAGGATTCACCCTGATTTTTCCTGCCTTAATATTTTTTTGATTTTACGCATTTTTCTAACTTCTTTTTTCATTTTTTATAAAGGTTATTGGCATCCTTTGATTTTTGTTTGTACTGCATTTTTCATGCTTACGAAAAATTACCAAGACTTCGTAACATATTTTTTGAAAAGGTGAATGTTTTTATTAAAAAATTGGCTGGAATCAAATTAACGGGAATTATCTGGATAATTCGCGCAGTATTTTCGGTAATTTCCCACGATTGTGCCGCTATGTTGTGTAATTGTGTTGGTGAATTATGAAGTGTTGAAGCGATCGTTTAATAAGCCGGGGCCGTGGCTAACTTTTTTTGAATAATCGTATGCCGTCGTCGTCTCCGCACTGGCCTATTTGGCAGATGCTGTAATAAGCACTTTGACGTCACAGACACACCACCACCATGCTGGCCTTACACACAGAACAGTGACACACACACCACATTGGCCGGTGTATACGGCCGGGATCATCGTTGAAGACTGTTGTCGCTGACGGCGCGCGCAGTCGTCAAGAGACCAAGAGAGAGCGAGAGGCAAAAAAATAAGGTTAAGGAAAAATGTACCACCGCCGCAGCCGTCGTTCGGGGCTGCCGATCGCCGAGACGCCGCTCGCGCATGTTGGGATGGAAAACAGAGCGGATGTGTTGATAAACCCTGTACGCAACGCTGGGTACGTGCAGCAGACGCATCGATACGCGCGCTCGCAGCGGAAAAGGCTGTACGATGTGCGCTCGCGCTGCTGTATATCTGCCGTGCAGCGCATATAAAACGGGGTTGAGACGGATATTGGATTGTCGTGCTGCTTGGTGCTGCTGCTGCTGTGTTATATTTGAATGGATGAAATTGTGTGATTGATTCTGTCGAATGGTTTCTGGCATTGAACACGGTTAATACAGTGACTGTGTGTGTGTTATATGATGGTACATCTGTAGGCTAACCTTTTTTCCTAAATAATTGACGTTCCACGTGTAATCTACACACGGTGCGGGTGTTATCGCGTATATTACTGTTCTCTCTCGCTTGACACACACAGCGACCATGATAAGGAGAATACTGGCGTAGACGCGGGGTTCGTTACCGATCGTAACATTCGCGTTTAGACACCTTTCACTCAAGGTCTTTGCGTGGTTTACAGGAAAATCGGTTTCCAGGTGATTGGCTGAATACCGACCGTCTGGAGCGTATCCCTTTATCATCCTTGTGTGGTTGGGATTTGGATTCCTCTCTCTCTCTGATTTTTGTGATTTTTCCGTGGGGTGAGCGCTGATTTTCCGTATATTATTCAGCCATGGCCGATCAGTTAACGGAGGAGCAGATTGCCGAGTTTAAGGAAGCCTTCAGTTTATTCGATAAGGACGGGGACGGCACGATCACCACCAAGGAGCTGGGCACCGTCATGCGCTCCCTGGGCCAGAATCCCACCGAGGCCGAGCTCCAAGACATGATAAACGAGGTGGATGCCGACGGTAAGGTGTGGTAGCGTGTTTACGGCGCCCGGGGGCGTTTTCACGGGTGTTTTTCGTTGAGTTTTATTGTTTCTGCCACTTGTGTAGTTTTGTCTGCTAATAAATAATTTTTCGGTCAAACTATTCCGTTTTTTTTTGTTGATAAATTGTCGGTGATGACGTTAAACCGGTTTACTGAAGGTTTCCAGCTGGCAGACGCTTCAGAGCCCGTAAACAGTCTTCGTGAAAATTTCTCCCGTTAATGATTCATCTGATTCTTTTTTTTTAATTTTTATTATTTCGATTTCTGTGGAAACCATATTTTTAAACCAATTAAAGTATAATTGTAGCGGATGGGGTGGGAATGCGGTTTTTCCCTGTAGCGGGCGTGTGTAGTTCACGGTGTTGAACAGGGATAATTCAGTTGGTGTGTAGTTTTATTTTAATTAAAAATTTTCTTCGCGGTTATAATTCTTTTTGCGAAAGGTTTTTGTTGGTCTTTTGGGGTTTTGAAGACGATAGAGAGCAGGATAAGTTGAGAAAGGGAAGTTTCTCGTCGCCGGGTTCGTTGGGACGGGGACTGCTGCATGAATGGGCCGCGATGGTGGATCGATAGTCATGCGATGATGATGATGATAGAGTGGAGCAATAGTCCGGGGCTGCAGTAAATGCTGTGTGTGCTGCGCCTGTTGTTGGATACATGGCGGGATCCGGTCTGGGCAAGCGCAGCAGCAGCATAGCGCAGAGAACAGCCACAGACACTGGAGGGATATTGGGGATGAGGGTTTCCCGTTGGGTTGAGTCATCGGCATTCGACGCGCAATGGGAGTAGTACATATACATGGAGAACAAGTCAGCCATGTTCCGCGCCGCGGCAGCTGCGACTGCTGCTGCTGCATGCGCTGAGTCAATTGAGCGAGTGTTTCACGAAGAAATTACCCTCGATGTGCAGTGTCATTATCATTGCTGTGGGAGAGAGATGGTTGGTGTAGAGAGCAGTACGCGGCCGGATGATGGAGCCCGCCATACAGTGAGAGCGGCTCAGGCATTATCCACGGAAATGGTCTATGCTAATTAGGCGGGAGAAGGGATTTGTCCATGCGAAAAATTAGCTAAGAACATATTGCCGCTGTCTGTCACACAGTGCCGGCCTGTAGATGTGTACGCCAGTAACACGACTGTCAGATCGGGATGCAGGGAGATGCCGTAAACGCTGGCGCAGACGGCTGAACGGTCGTGTCAGGATGAATTGGGCCAATAAGCAGGCTGAAGGTCTTTGCAGGATTTATGGGCGGTTTTCTTTGACATTGTTTTGCTTATCCGTTGTAGATTTTTCATTTTTAACCAGGTTCATATTTTGCTTGATAGAGCGGATCGTGAAATATTTATTTACTAACTGTTCATACAAAACTAGCAGAAAATGATGAAAATAATCTCTCGAAAATTAGTTTGTTTTTGGTAGAAAATGTGCAGTGAATATGGAAATTTATTTCGTTTTATTGTGAATAAAATCGGAAATATGATGCGCTTGACGAAACAGTATAGGCCGTACAGTGAGTAAACAATGACTCCTGCATTTCCATAGAATTACGCTTGGAGTACTTGGGAATCGAGTGATTCACAGCCGATTCGAATCACCCCGGGAATTGTCGTGTGTGTACACATAATTGCTCACATTTTTACCGCTATGTAATAAACTTGTTGTCAAGACCATATAATTATTTGCTGCGTGATCCCTCTTGAAAATTATTGGGAGGGAACGCGCTCAAAAACGGGAACACGTCAGCGCTCGTAGGTATAGTTGGATGAGACCGATTTTTCTGTATGATCAGTTCTTCCTTTGGAGACGGGAAAACGCCTGATAATCGGTGTGCCATTGTACAATTGGTGTGAATTGTGTATATTGTATTATACGCGGGGAATTGACGAGTGTGCATGATAGGAACACGGTACAAAAGCCGGGCGATTGAAGTGGTCCGCGTAATACATCTCGCCGAGCGGCGTATGCATCGGGCTGCACAGTAATGTATAATACCTGGGCAATGTGTGCAGGGAAGGGAGAAAAAGGGATGATAGTGTGCTGGCAGCCGTGGGAATGCGGGATGGCTTTTTCACTGTGTCGTGAGCAGGTTTATCGACCGTGGTGGGCCAGGGCTGGTGTGTCAGGGAGGCCGTATGAGCGGCGGTCGGTTGGGTTCGTGGAAATTGTCCTGTGATTGGATGGCGGTACCGTAAATGGGAAACAGAGGGTGATTAATGGCTGAGTAATTTGACTGTTTAATGGGTGATGTTAAGGGAGTGTGGCGTGGTATACGGTCGGTATCCCGGCCGACAACGAGGGGATAAAAACCGCCCGTAAATTTGGAAAAGACGGGTCGCGTACTTGAAGGATTGGCAGCATCGTTCAAATATTTAATCGAGTTACCAATAATTAATTAATAATTAATTGCCAATAATATTATTAAAGTACAGTATCCAGAACGTTGATAAAAAATTATGCATAGTATCTCTTCCACAATTATAATCTTTCTTGTAGTTAATTATTCAAATATGTTTTTGTAATGGTTTTCGTCTAAATATTCTCAGACATCTCAGAACAGGAAGAAAAAAATTATTCATAAATATATTTTTGAAAATTTAGTTATTAGTGATAGAGCTTTTTTACTTGTGCGGCCATGAATGGATCTTGTTGAAATGAGTCCAGGAAGATATATAATTTAATATAATAATTTTTGTTGAAAATAATTGGCGAAAAGGTTCTTGTAAATTCGGTGCTCGTGGAGTACTTATTGAAATATCGTCCATATTTTGTTAATATTGCGAAAAGTTTCCTGGTAATTAATGCAATGCTGTGTTTTCACAGGTAACGGAACCATCGACTTCCCTGAATTCCTTACCATGATGGCGCGGAAGATGAAGGACACGGATAGTGAAGAGGAGATCCGGGAAGCGTTCCGCGTCTTCGACAAGGACGGCAACGGCTTCATCTCGGCCGCCGAGCTACGACACGTCATGACCAATCTGGGCGAGAAGCTGACGGACGAGGAGGTGGACGAGATGATCCGCGAGGCGGACATTGACGGGGACGGGCAGGTTAATTATGAGGAATTCGTCACCATGATGACCAGCCGCTAAGACACCGCCGGCCACGTCCCCCACCCACGGGCGGGCGGGATCCACCGGCGTTTTCTTCTGTTTTTTTTTTGTTTCTTTTGAAGAAAAAATCCCCAGTGTTTTTGCGATTCACACACACACAACACGCGCACGCGCCCCATTCTGTCAACGTGTCTCTTCTCTTTCTCTCTCGTAAATAGAATTCATCCTTTTGGTCTTTTTAATATGCTGCCGCCGTCGCCCGCATCAACACAGCGCCGCGCGGCGATCGGCCGCGCCTCCTCCGAAAATTATTGCAGCCATTTTATGCTTAATCCGTGGCGCTTTTTGGTTCGTACACGTATGATAATATGATTGTTTTAATTATGGGCTAATTAATTAATTAATTTGGATTATCCTTCAATTTTCATCCGGTTTCCCTCTTTTTTTGTCGCGCTTGTATACCCCTTTTTTCTGGCTAATTGTCGAGAAGAAAAATGCGGAAAAAACAACAAGACGGACGAGTATTTGCTGCACACACTGGCTTGGTTTTTGTTTTATTCGGCGCGCGATTTTTTTGGTCGATTTTATGCGTGATAATGGCCCGATTACGGCGCGCATCTTGGTTTATGCGGAGCACGTGTGTGTTTGTAAAAAATCGTAATTATATAGAAAAAAACAGTTTTCGTTCCCAGTCCGCGCTTTGTGGTGTTCTTTTTTATGTAGAGAAAACAAGAAACCGGGAATTTTCTAATTTGTGCCGGTTGCGTCGCTTTGTATCCAGCTTGCCTTGACAGCGTTAATCATATGTTCCTCGCCACAAAAAAATTGATTTCCTTGTTTTCTTTGGTTTTTTGTCAAGCACGGCTTGGTTCTCGAGGCCTTCTACCTTTTTTTCATTAGATTTTTATACCAAATTTCTCCAAAAAAATCTAGAGAAAAAATTGTGCTTTTTTTCCTCTTTTCCGATTTTTCCCTGATTTGCCGTTTGTAAAAAAAGCAAAAAATGGGCTGGGCAACGGGAACTGAAATGAGCAGAAATTTGTTTTACTAAACAAAGCGATGAACGGCACAATTATTTGTTCCCGATCTTTTTGATGAAAGACAACACTGTGCTTGTCAATCGAGCGGTGGTTGTTGTGTCCACGAGCTGTCTCCTCTTTCTATCTTTCTCTGTGTGCTGGTATGTCTGCTCGGGTTTTTCAATGGGCGATTGTGTGTGCTGGATAATACCGGTTTCCTCTCCATTGTACAAGCTGCACTTCGCTACTTCACACACATTGTGCTTACGTGTTTCATATTTCTCTGCATTATGCCGCTGTTATTAATTGTGTCTAGCTTTTGACCGTTCTACTGATACGATGCTTGTCTCCACCAACTGTTCTTCATTCCTATGTGTATAATTAGCCTAATGAATTAATAATCATTCATACATATCCAAATCAAGCCGATAACGAATTAATTCTTTATTGTATGCAGTTTGTATACTTCCACATATTACAACGATGACAGGATAACGATAAACAATGCGCCAACCAACCTGCAAACTGTATAAAAATTGGGTACGACTACTGAAAGACACCTGCATCATCCGCAGCATATGTAAACGAAGGCTTGCATATGTAAGCAATTAATTACTGTAATAAGTACTTTATTGTACTTACAAAGTCGTAATTGTCTGTCCGTGCATATTATTGTTACATCATTTGCATGTAAGCACTTTTTTAAATTAACTGAGAGAATAACATTATTAAGGTTTTCTGTGAATACTATCCGTACTTAAAAAATTCAGAAATTGATAGTATAGGAAGATCCTCGAAACACGTATTATTAGTAACTACGACGTATATTACATATACGACAAAATGCCTTTGTTATTACTGGACATGAAGCAAGAGTGAACCCATAAAAACAGCCCGCTACACAAAATTATACTGTATGCTCGTACTCGCATAAAATGAACGAATATGTACATGTATGAGAATCCCAATTCACACCGTCACCACTTCATTTTGTAAGGCTCACGCGATTATTATATATTAAAGTACACATCATAGCGCATTAATAGATAAAGATGATACAACAGGAAAAGATAACAATAAGACAATCATTCCACAACAGATTATCTAGAAATCACTACAAGAACATGCACTTCTATATACTGTCTTGCATTAGGAAATCGTGCCCATGGTTTGGTTTATATGACAAAGCTAGTTTGGTATGCTGCATGTTTATGAGACATCCTTAAATCTTAATACTACTTTGTTTATGAATTATCCTAAAATCTTAAAATGGCAGCGTGTACAGTAGTAGTATTGTTGATTTATAATGGATGTATGAAGCTGCATGACTAATGAACAAAAGAGTGGACGCCATAATGTGTTTTACACACCGACAGCCGATAGCGCTATCGGCTATCGATGTAACCACATTAGTGGCGTCCATTGTAAACTTAATAGCCAGCAATATAAAATTAATTTAATTTTAGAAAGTAATATAATTATATCGGTTTACCTACGTACTAATTGTTTGTTACGAGGTTGAAAGGTTCAGCAAATTATCCCGCCTGTTTATATTTGGGCCGAACAGAGCACTTTGCGCAATATCGTCAAGGATAAATACTTGATTTCGGAAAACTTATAATATAGAGCATCCAACAAATAATGCCCTACAGCCTACGTTGTTATTATTTTGGGAGTGCCAGCATCCTAACGAATAAGTTAACGTTTAGATCAAAACAACAACCTATGTACTCTGGTAAAATCGTTGAATGCTGATACAAGGGATAACATAATAGTATTATTATTAAGTATTATTATCCAGACAGTACTGTATATAAGTGCAAACTGCAAATATGTATTACGTTGATATATATCAACGTAATACATATTTGCGCGTATGTACCATGGTACATGCATACGCGCCGGTCCAGAGGACATTCTACCTGATTAATTATTAAGCGATGACAGATTTTTTACTTTTTTGTTGTTGCAAACAACATTATGACCTGTGCATGATATCAGTGTGCTGATGATAAAATATAAATATAATACCGTTCAAGTACCTGCAATATCGCACCAACTTTACCGGATGCTGCCTAATTATCTAACTAGATAAAAAATCTAATTAGATAATTAGCTACCATTCGGTAAAATTGGTGCGTACCAATTTTACCGGATGGTAGCTAATTATCTAATTAGATTTTTTATCTAGGAGCATAAAATGATTATAATACCGTTCAAGTGGATGTAGATGTACCTGCGATATCGCAGGTACATCTACATCCACTTGAACGGTATTATAAACATTTTAGGCACCGTAAGTTTTGCAAGTTTACAGCGTACATAATTACGAGTATAATAAGGTGAAAGCGTCAGAAATTAGCGAACACTTTTCATTTGAATAGTAAATAAATTATTTAATTTACTCTAAATAATGGGTTTAGATTATTGTTTGGAAGTATGTCTTAGGTACGCAGAGACAGAAATATAATATAACTCTACTTATGTTACGATGTTACCAAAGGTACTGCGAAAAAGACAAATTCATGGGCTACGACGAGTGTCTACTCGTAGTGCAGTGGCTGTCACTTTGAACCTGTATCTTTACGCAATCAATTGTGGATGCAGCTTGCACAGCATACGGAGCTACTGTATTGTACATATGCAATACATCACTTTCAACTTTGACGCTGCCACTGGACTTAGGTGTGCTCTGAAGTCTGACTGTTTTACAAATAGTGTAAATTCTAAGCAGCCAGAATGTAAAACTGTAGCCGAATGGTTGGCCGATTATATGCATGCGACGGCATAAATGCGTCTCATATGTTTCGCCGCTTGCATTTGCCGCCATCCCCAGAACGGCATCTCTTTAGTCAGAATGGCCAGAAGTGATTGTCAGACTTTGTAAGCTCCCACCAGCACGGCCAGCGCTTTTCAAGGGAGATTATTCAGAACAGAGCAGGCTGAGAATTCTTTTTTGTATTAACCATTTGGATACAGGGAGGCATTATCGCCGCAGTGATATCGCATGTCTCCAGTCCGGCCACTGTACGAAGCCTCACTGCCGGGTGTACGGTAGAAGCGAGTGTGGGACATGAGGACATGTTGGTTAGAGATTGTGTACTATGTGTACTCAAGGAAAACCGTTCGGCAACGACTATTCTGTACCATCCAGCAAACTGTCCGTGGTACAAAAATACATTCCATAAAACCGTAATCAGGGCAAACCGTCCGCCGGGACATACCCCGTGCGACAAAACGGTCCAAGAGAAAATCCGTATCCGGGCACTGCTTGGTATCAGAAAGGGCATGGAAATTGGACTCCTGCTGCGATTCGATCATACAGTGTCCGCGCAAGGCGAGTGCACTTTTCTGTTACCTATACTATTTTACTGACAGTTCCATCGCTTGATTTTGCGTACGTACGTATTGCCAATAGCTACGTATAACGCTGCAGACAAACCGCTCGCTTGATTGTGAGAATCAGTGCGACACAAGTGGCGCAAAAGCTGGTCTTCACTGCGAAGAATGGTGAAACCGGTTTTCTCCTGCTATCATAGCGTTCGTCGGCTTTTCATCATCTGTTATTGGTCTTGAGGTCTGACGAAAACGGACGAGGCACCTGAAGATTAACCACTACAGAGTAGGTTATGCGGGCTGAGGAGAACAGGAGAAGAGTAACGGTTGTTCATTCAGTCAGAGAGTGTGCTTGTTAGAATCCCGAAACAGTATGCTTAACATGTTTAATGAGAAAAGTACAAGTATTGATTTTGCGCGCGAACGGGCACTGCTCGTAGAAATATTTGCCAGATGACAGCAGAACTACCGGTACTCGTGGAAGCGTCGATAAAAAACGAGACTGAATGCGCAGTGTAGGATGATTGTACTGCGAACCGTTTTCCACGCGCTGGAGTAAGTTATGAATAAGCCATGAAGGTGAAATTTTTTTCATACAAGAGTAATAACTGATCTCAATGCTGCCACCTGCCTGGTTTAAGGGAAGTGGGCCGGTACATGGTACCAAATTCGAGTATATGCACGAAAACTTACACTTTCGCGCACTCCCAAACACATTTTTATTTCGGTTTATGACATTCTGTAGCCAGAAGATTTGTTTACACTGGTGTGAAAACCGTTTGTGCGCGCAACATCCGGTTCGGGAGTTATGGCTGTAAGAAAATTCCAAAAAGTTCAAATGCATTCAGGTGTACCAAAAGTCTCATTATGGACCGATCTCCTTCAAATTTTGCACGTAAATGCACATAACCAAGACGATCGTTTTTACACCGATCCAGACTTCCGTGATTTTTTTTAAATTTTAAAATGAATTTTAAAATTTTTGAAATTCATTTTAAAATTTGAAAAACATGCTAGAACAGTGGATCGGTGTAAAAACGATCTTCATGGTTATGTGCATTTACGTGCAAAATTTGAAGGAGATCCGTCCATAACGAGACTTTTGGTACACCGGAATGCATTTAAACTTTTTGGAATTTTCTAACAGTAATAAGTCCCGAACCGGATGTTGCGCGCACAAACGGTTTTCACACCAGTGTAAACAAATCTTCTGGCTACAGAATGGCATAAACCGAAACAAAAATGTGTTTTGGAGTGCGCGAATGTGTAAGTTTTCGTGCATGTACACGAATTTGGTACCATGTACCGGCCCACTTCCCTTAATGAAACTGTTCTTTCCGTATAGATATTTGCGTGTCTTATGTTTACGCAACTGACGTGTAGACTGTAGACTCAGTAGACTGGTCGGATGTGAGTACTGGAAACTTGCCTAAGAATCGCCAGATTACAAATCGAAAGGACAGACAATATTTAGAATTTCTGTGAAACGTGAACCGACGCACAGCTTCAATCATGCAAGCCAGATTTCCAGTGTCCGATAGCAACGCAGCGATGGTGCAACCATCAAACACTGGAGCGCCACCACGCACCCACGCAATCCTGCCACCTGGTGCCCTTTGTACATCACAGACGCAAGCCAAAAAGAAGACTTTTTCCAAAGTTGTGCGATCTGTAAAAAGATGCGGATATAGATGGCTGGACCGTTTGCTGGTTCCTGTGGACATATGGTATGATTGCATAAAGGGAAGGGACTCCCGTGAAGACGAATCCGAAACGGTGTCGACTAAGCAATGGCGTAACATGTGGCTATGCTGTCTCTTTTACCTATTTGTGTTTCTTGGGGTGCCTATGTCTCTATTTGGTGCGACCTCACTGAATCTCCGGGAACGCGGGAATAACTGTGAGTATATCAAGAAAATCTGGCGTGTCTGGAGGGGGTTTTCTAAAGGTTTTACATTAAATTTAATTTTTCAGTAACCTGCATTTTGATCTACTGTGAGATCGTTGAGAATAAGCATATCCAGTTTTATTTCTGTTGGGTAAATCTTTATATACAGTAGTAAGTTAAGAATGGCAACTGCATTACGTATTTATATTTAAGTGCGAGCACTGTCGTACGTCCAGTGCACACTTTGCAAGTCATTTTACGTATACCAACTCTGTGTACTAGCTTCTGATGTTAATGTTAAATGTTAATCACCGTTTATTTGAACAATGCGAACCTGCTCTGCGCTAGAAAGAAATGTTGCTGCTTTGTTTTTAAAAAAAAGGTCAGCCAGATGCGAACGGACTAATCACCTTCGGCGGCGGCACAATATCCACCGAATGGAATGGCCACAACTACCAGCCGTCCACAGCGCTGCTGAACGTGACCGAAGAGCGACACTTGAATAACTGCTTTAACGCATCGGATCCGCAGGATGTTTTCATGCGGAAGTATTGTTTCCCTATGAAATGCGGTGAGATCGTTATACAGTGTACTGTTGCTCATATTTGCAGTAGCTTTTCGTATCCTTGTCGTGTTATGCTGTTGTTTGGGCTTTATTGCAGGTATCGATATGTTGCAGCTGGGATTCTGTCCGCGTTCCAATATAACAGCATGGAGCAGCCGACCGGCTCCGCTGGCGAATGGCAACGAAGCGGTTGCGGCTATATTTTCGCCCTTTATTCTTATGTGTGTGGAAGTGATTGTCAGCGGTGACAGCAGGGCTCGGAAATGCGCTTTTGCTGTTCTGGTCATCATTCACATGGCGGTTATCGGTGTTTCAGTAGCGTATTTCGTCATTATACGCGATGTCATCGCTGTCTATGAAGAGTTCCGTTCGAGTCCATTTGCGCCAAACCCCATCGTCTTGTGTGTCAAACATGGCAGATTGTGTACATATTGGTAGCAATGCGGTGTTGGAATATGTGCACGGGGTTAGTGAATCGCGCAAAAGTGAATATATGGCTTAATGCAAATATTTAAGATGGAAACTCCCACTTCTGTTGCGTATGAGAAAAATACCTGAATAATGTGTGCTTAAAATAGCCGAATAGTAGTGTTCTCGAAACTGAATCGATACTTCGAATGCTGCCTTATATGGGCTCCCCTTATATTACTCTCCCTTATCTGGGCTCCCGGCTAGTTAGCCATACCCGTCAAATTAAATTTGTCGGATTTATAGCAGAACCCTTTTCTGCTTCTTTCAACCGGATTTACTAGTCAGCACACCAAAGAATTCCGAAATTTCACATCCAAATTATATTTATATATGTTATCTATATATAGTATTTTCCATTAATTTCAACCGGATTTGCCAATGAACAAACTGAAAAATGCCGAAATTTCATATCATATTATTTTTTCATGGGGTTCTTAGTGCATTTAAGCGGGCGACGTTTAGAAAGATTTTGAATTTAGAAAGATTTTGAAAGATTTTGAATTTTAGGAAGATTTTGAATCTGTCGTTGATGCAACCTGAGCACTTTGAAACAAACTAAATGCTACAAAAGTACCGGCAAAATAAGTATTTTGAATAAATAAAATTTTCAGTCAGGCATAACACTGATAACAGCTGCAAAAGTGTGAGTAATAACGTAACCGCCCATGTAGAGGGTTGCTCATATTGCTCGGGAGCCCAGATAAGGGAGAGTAATATAAGGGGAGCCCATATAAGGCAGCATTCGAAGTATTGGTTTACGAAGATGCATTTAAAGCGAAGCTGACGGCTAGATCCAGTGAACCGGGAATAAATTACTGTGTCTAATATTGTCTACTCTAGACTGAATGTCGGCATATTTACAATACTATTTAAATCGTTATTTTTATTGACATTCGTTGTTTACAGTAAATAGTTCAACACACTCTTTTAGCAACACCGCCAACACGTAACTGTTGCTTTCAAACATTTATTAATTGGACAAATTTTTCTTTTTAATGCGAGATATTTTTTCTAAGAATATTTGACTCACTAATTGCTCTGTAGGTTCTCACAACTGTCAAATGAATTTGACGTGTTTGTGAAGGTAGCAGGCTGTCGGAGACCGAAGTCCTGATCAGAAAAGGAGAACATGGAACAGTTGTTCATACAGTTCTCATTGGGAAAAATAGTTACAAGTACTATCTATTTATCTCACTTGTCGCTAGCGTTGTGCACTTTGTTGACATTCAGTAATTAATGTTTGTGCAACCGCTCTACCTCGTTGTTTGCATCCCATATCGGTTGGCATGATTATACGGGCAGACTGAACGATTGTGAATAAACGGAATATTTAGTGGTAACATGTTGTAAAGAAAACCAGGATCAGAAATCGGCGGACAGCATCGAATTTTTTGAACGTCAACCGGCGTACATTCCATTCCATGACAGTCGGATTCCCCGTGTCCGAAACAAAAGTAGCGGTGCTATCGTTCCCGAGCGCTGAAATGCTGTCGCGCACCCTAACAGCCGCTCCATATTGTGCGCCGCGTAAACCAATAATGCGAGAAAAGAGAAAGACTTTGTCCAAACTTTTGCACTCTGTGAATAGGTTGTGGTGCAGATGGTTGGACTGGATGTTGGTTCCTGTGGATATATTTTTCGAATGGATACGGGCTGACCATGACAATGAACCCAGAACGGAATTAGATAGACGCTGTCGTATCATCACTCTGTTCTTTTTGCTTTACTTCACTCTGTATATTTTTGTGCCCGTCAGTCTGTTCGGTGCGTCCTCATCGGGAATTGGTCCATTCGCGAGACATTGTGAGTGCACCAACAGGATTAGTATCTTTAAAGCTTTTTTCTAATTTACTTAAATTTACGCGTGTACGAAGAACAGTACTTTAACTTCTCACTCTGCGAGCCCATCGCCGAATGCCACTACATGTACTTAAATGTTTCTTTTCACGCCAAGAAAAAACTTTCCAATAATCAGTTTTGGCTTAAAGGTGTACCTAACGAGAACGCGTCGATCGCATTTGCCGGCGGAATAATTTCAACCCAATGGAAAGGTCTCCGTTACCAACCGTCCGAAGCGCTGCTCAACGCCACCGATGAGCGACAGCTGAATAACTATTTCAACGCATCCGACCAGCAGGAAGTTTTCATGCGGAAGTGGTGCTTCTCTCTACAGTGCGGTAAGAATGTTGACCGTTCAATAGCTGTACGGTGACTCAGCCTGTACCCGCTAAACTGTACATAAAGAACTAATAGAAGTATACACATTACTCCTCTAAAATAACTTACATGTTCCTTGGCATATATTTAATTAACCACTGCTACAAGCATGGTCGGTATCGGAAAGTTGCTTGAGATTCAGGGCTCTTCATGTCTCGGATGTCATCACAAACGAGTAGCTGCCAGTTGCTTTCTCATTTATTATAAAGTTGCCCAAGTGGTCAAATGCTGCTTGACTTCAATTTTAGGTATCGATATGACGCAGTTGGGATACTGTCCGCGTGCCAGCATAACAGGATGGAGCAGCCGACCGGCGCCGCTGGCTGGTTCCAGCGAAGCTGTGACGGCCATTTTTTCTCCATTCGTTTTCATGTTTATGGAATCTGTTTTCGGGATCGGAAACAGCAGAGCTACCAAATGCGCTTTTGCGGGCCTGGCTCTGGTTCACACGGCGGTTGTCGGTGTATCGATAGCGTACCACATCATTATACAGGATGTCATTGCTGCGTATCAAGAGTTCCTGTTGAGCTCGTTCGCGCCTGACACCTCCGAGCCGTGTATCAAAGTTGGCCGAGGATGCGCAATTACAATATAACAACCTGTGGGCGTCGCCGGTGCCGTTGCGACCGTCCACATGAGCTCTTGCACGGCTTCCGCTTAACCTATAATTTATTCAACTAATATCACCGAACTGCTGTAGTACTACTGCAGAACGCGACTGTAGTCATCGGAATTAAACATCCTAGCAACCAGCTAGTGTAGTGGTGGCGGTTTACAGGAATCCGCTGCTTCTTAATGGCCTACCCTGGATGACCTTCGTTCCGTCTGGATTCGCCAGCAGCAAAATCAACCGCATTTGCGAAAGCATTGGTTCCTGGAAGTGTGTATCGCGCGCTTATTTTGCTTGCCCGCGTCTAGCACCGGCCGAGCGCTTTCGGTCGGTACTAGACGTTTGTCCAATGTAAAAATGTGTAGTACTCTGTAAAGTTACTGCTTTCACTTTTTAACTCTTGTTTGATCATGTAACATTGACCATTGATGACACAATCATTTTTCAAGCATACTGTAGTAGCATTTTGATTTTTTTAAAAACGAAACTTTTCTGAATTTGGATCAGCATATGTGCCATGATCCGTATTTTTTCTGTTTTTCGCATGCAAAGTATTTCATCAGTTTTGTGCATTTGATATCGAGTAATGACCAGTATCGACCAACTGAACATGATTAATCCGCTGATTTCTGTTAATATTAAGCGGTTCAAACCCGTGTGTTGACGTACACCGATTAAGAATGATGTACAGAGTACTTACTGCACAACATCCAAGGCGTACTTGTACAGGCCGACACATAGTTCAGCACTGCGATGGGTGCTGATCCATTCAAGTGGCTCGATTGCCAACGCTTGCTGGAAGCTGGAGGCATTGCAACGTTGATGACGCAACCTACTTTCTAATGTATTCTCTGCGAGTACGTTTGCCTGCCGGCCGGTGTGTCGTTACTTCCACCTTCCCGTGTGGCTCATAAAAAAATGAGGTAAACCTGACAATAATTCATACATTACCGGTGGGAACTATTCCGGAAGCTGATGCAAATGCTGGCACAGTTTTTGTAACTACCGATAATCACCGCTGTTAATGCACTTCCGCTGTATACACGGGATGACGGGAATACTAATATCGCATCCGTCAAGACTCCAACACAAAAAACTGCATTAGCAGTATCCACATGCCGGTGATCTCTACACAATGCCTTTGGCTAAGCGGACGCTTAGTGTGCGGGAACTTGTTTGCTAAACCGTGAACAATTCCAGTAAATCCTGGTACCTCGTTGACAGTAAACAAATCAATAAATATTAAGCTACGGTTTGCGTAAATGCAGTTTTTCATAGCTGATATAAAAAGGCACCGCAAGCAAAGAATGCACCGTTTACGGTAGTCTGTGATTGCAGCAAAAGCTATATTTTTCGATCCATAGGTTCCGGTGAGAATTGTCTAAACCAGTTTTATGGCTCGACGCCGCAAAACAAAATGTACTACTCATGTGGCGCAGTCTACTATGTATAATATGCAGGTTTACGTTGAGATAACCGTTTCTTTCGCACGGTAGCGCGTTATTCTACAAATAGTGATTTCTTGTGGTTTATAATAATTCTCGCCTCCATGGATTCTCCCTCCATTAAGATAGCGGTAATTCAACCACCGGATTCCACAGTATCGCCATGTATCTGTACAGTATTTGGCGTTGCCATGCGCGACACGACAGTGGGATTGTATCAAAAGTGTGCGGTTTAATGAGAATGTGGGAATGGAAAACGGCGCACGCTGCGATGGAGACTCACCGTAAATGGCGACCACGGAAGTTTTTGACGGCGAGCAAAGAGGAGAAATTGACAAACAGCATCATCCCAAAGGAGGATTCGGATTGGCGTTTCGGCCTATGGTGCTGCGGCTTCGTTTTGTATCTGGCGCTCTATCTCGCCGCTCCCCTGTTCTTACTCTTTCATGCGGACTGGGCTATCACTGCGACCGGGAAACCCTGTAAGTTTTAACATTATGTGCCCTTAAGCTATTTTTTTGCTTTTTTTACTGCTTTTCTACGCCAAAATACATACGCGACCAGAACAAAAAACCTGCTTAAAGGTTACTGGGCATCAGTGCATATTATTGATTATGGCAGAAAAAAATGAAACAGCATCGTTCTTATTTAAAAGCGAAAAAAGTAAATAAATTGTTAATAACGAAAGGAAAAAATTGCTCTTGCAATCAATTTGATTTTTCTCTTGCCGTGTAAATGACTAAATATTAGATCTTTATTGGCAGTGGCCACCAAAATAATAATAATTGCAACCGCTACTGTAGTACACTGCTTAAAGCTTAATGGTTAAAAATTAAAAAAATGACTAAATTAGATCTTTGGATTTAATTCGGTTAGGATTAATAAATATGATAAAGTTAAAATCTGAGTTTCTTTTCTAAGATGTGATTTCTTTGCAAACAAAAATCCATAATACAGTCAGTTTATCTTTTACCGGTATTTGTCCTAATAATATTTCATAATGGAACTGTTTATCTCTAACAGTAACAAGACACGTTTTTATCAGCTCCACTTATTTTTGGTTTGCGTTCTACTATCTCAAAAATTCATTCATCTACCCATTTTGAATTTTCTGTAACTGGCTGATTTTTGCATGGAAATTGGTTTTTTCTCGGAGATGCTATTAGCTATCTATCCTATTACAATGTATGCATCAACTCGTCGCAAACTCACTGAACATCTCGCACTACGAAGTTGTTACACTTCGCCCACTGTATAATGTTCTGCAACACGGGCTAATGAATTTTTGGCACTTCTGTTAAAGGTCAGCCGAATACAAACGGCCTGATTTCGTTTTCGGGAGGAACGATATCGGTCGACAAGAATCCAGAGTTTCCTAAAAAGTTACCGGACAGGATTTATTTTCTGGGAAAAAGAATAATAGACCTTGAATATTTTCCATCAAAGTCGCTGTTGAACGGCACCGATGAGGAGCAGCTGAACAATGACATCCACCAACCGGCACGGCAAGAAGATTTCATGAGGAAGTGGTGCTTTCAGCTAGAATGTGGTACTACAGATCCCCTGTTTTTAGATTCCGTATAGATTATCTAGAATTTTGTAACACGAAGTTTTTCTATTGCAGGTATGGATATGACGGAGCTCGGATACTGTCCCCGCACTAACATAACCGGATGGGCGGAACCGGAGATGCGACAGCGCGGCTATCAAGCAGTCTTTCTTGCCGTCATGTCGGTGATATTGCTGCTTGTGATGATAGCCACTCGACCTTTTAGCAACCACAACAATGGGGAGGCTAGATTTTTTCGCGTTGCCATTCTCATCGCCCACACCGTGGTTGTCGGATTTACCATCAAACTGTATACTGAGTTCTTTCAAGATTATCCGTGGAACGCGTTTGCGCCCAATATCAGCCCTCCCCGTGATCCGGCATCCAAATGGCCCTTTATGTCTTAAAAGGACCTCCAATTTCCTGATTATTTTGGTAGCCTTTCAAGCATTCAAAAGTTTTACTTCAGAGTTTCATAAATTAACTCCCATGCAGTTGGCAGAGTTCAGGTGTTGATCATGTTCTCCGTAAAACTGCAACTACAGTGCTCTAACACAATTATTATCATTATCTCCCTGGGGCAGACAACCCATTCTTGGAATTCGACAATACCATTGAGCTTATTTCATTAGCGCTTACTGTGTTGGCAAATTGCTTCGCTTAAACCGAACCTTATGTAATCACTTTGAGGATTTTTCTCTTGCCCGAACTGAATTTAAATAGATTTAAGCGGCAGAACAAATGCATAGAATTTGACTTTCCACAAGGTTTTGGGGATTCGATATCATTTGATATGCGATGAAGGGGCATCCCCGATATAATCTGTTTAATAGCTGCAAGTGAATTCCCAAATCATTCATTTCCGCACCGGCACTCAGTTTTGCATGTACTAGGCATTTACATTTAGCACGCTTCCTTTTAATAATCTCCGTTATATTTGCCTTTTAGTGGTCAGTACATAATAATATCATAAAAAAGGTATATGTAGAGATTTGCGATCGAATACGATCTAATCTACTGTTGGTTTTGAAGATCACCTGGCACTTATAACTATGCTGTCAAAGGGTGTGTTTGGAAATCACTAAAGTAGATCTCCAATAGAAGGTGAACCTGCTGTATTTGGGTTAACCTGTAGTACAGACTGTAGTACAGAATACGTGGAATTGCGAAATGTAAAACAGATCGCATTTTTTTGTAAATGTGATCAGTGCAGTGCTGCAGATAACTTCAACTTGTACAGGTACTTTGAGGTACCGTTCTGTGTAATCCACTTTTGTGTGTTTCGCAAATTGCCCGAGAGAGACTTTTGTTATGATTTGTACTTTTCAAATGGTAAGCGAAATTGTGTATACAAATAATCCACACAAAAAACTAGACCATTCAAATGACAACATAGAAAAGTTCCTGACGAACATTTATTCTGCGCATCGTTATTTTCTTAGCGTCCATCAGCAGATATGAGGAAACGACCCGAGCACACGCTAAACTGTCGCACTTAACCGCGGTTGTTGTGATTGTATCTGTACATGAACTGTAGTGTCAAATTTTTAACAGATCAGGGATGTTCTCACTTCAAATTGCCCACGAATATCCCATACGTAATTTGTTTCCGAATGCTTTCTTGGCAGAAAATCCATTTCTTCAAAGTAAAATTTTTCGTAAACTTCAGATATTTGCCTCAGTTAGCGTTTATCATGCACGTATCTTTTGATATCATGTGATTTGGTTAAATGCAATATGTTTAGATGGAGGCACCGGTCAACACTGTGATTCCTCTTCATCCTCATCCTCTTCTTGTTCGGAATGACGTCGTCTGTAATGAGTGAGTGCGATTCCTCCAATAATCAGCAAAAAGTCCAGTTTTAATCACAAACAGAGCGAAAATGAAGGTCATCATCACATGGCGTGGGCCGCGTGGCTGCTACATACCGCAACCGCGGCGACAATGACAATAATGTTTGGTCCACCGTTTGCTAAACAAAGATGGAAAGGGGCACCGAGCCTGTTCAGTGCCGGGTGTGCTGCCGTTCGTTGTTTGTCCGGCGCAAAGTGTGCCCCTCGAAAACGAAACGAAACGAACGAAACGTGTCCATCACCATCAGGCTGGGCCATAATAGTAACATTTGGAGACGAAATCGTGGTCGGTATCCGTACCGACATTGCCCCCCTGATTTGATGGTGCATTACATCGATATGGTACCACTATTTTACGCAATTGACATTCTGTACTAAGTATAACAAGTCAAACTTT
The DNA here is from genome assembly GCF_019649055.1 of Paramacrobiotus metropolitanus. NCBI lineage: Eukaryota > Metazoa > Tardigrada > Eutardigrada > Parachela > Macrobiotidae > Paramacrobiotus > Paramacrobiotus metropolitanus. Next base: position 676,417 of record NW_026570256.1, on the reverse strand, counting down.
AACACAATATTTAGTTTCTTTCAATACAACCATTCTTAACGTACAGCTGCGCCAAGTGGTTCTGCGTTCATAATAAAATTATTTCATAGTGGTTCACATTAGTTCACGCAAATACTGGTTCCAACTTAGAGAAGTTAGAAAGCGGTTTCGTTCTGTGATCAAAGTGTCGTGGTGTGCATCGGCTTTTGATCGGTTGGCCCACTGGCCTGGTGGTCAAATGGAAACGGACGAATGTCCTGAGTTTTACGAGGTGGTCTGCGTTTTTCGGACTCAGGACCTGATGATAGCAGAAGGATACCAACAGATGTCCATACAGCCGCACTGTGCTTGTAGGAAATAGTATACTTAACATGCTTGATGAGCAAAACTGTAAAATTACAAGTTATCGATTTTGCGTGCCGATAGGCGCTGTTTTGGGTGATATTTGCCAGATGACAGCAGAACAACCGGAATTCACGGAGCGCCGATAAAAAACGAGAGGGTATGCGCATTGTGGGATAATCCGCAGCGTTTCTAAAGTAATTACCAGAGTATTAATTTATTTACTTCAATGCTGCTAACTTTGTGCACTTTGCTGGATTGCTGCAACCGTTCTAACTGTTCTTTCCGTATCGATTTGCATGGTTATGTGTTCATTTGTCAGAGAAGAGCAATTATTTTTACCCTTCCGAGAAAACCAGGAGTACCAGTCAGTGGGTAACATGGAACTCTTGTGAACGTGAGCCGGCGATGTGCACTTCCTGTCATGCAGGCCGAATTTTCAGTATTCGACACCAAAGCAGCGATGGGGCAACCCCCAAACATCGAGATGTTGCCGCAAACCAGCGCTGCCCTGCAATCTGGAGTTTTGTGTGCACCACTGACGCGAGCCAAAAGCAGGACTGTATCCATAGTTTTGCGCTCCGTGAAGAGGTGCGGATGCAGATGGCTGGACTGGGTGTTGGTTCCTGTGGACAAATGGCGCGAATGCATACACAAACGGGGGTCGCATGGGAACAAATCCGAAGCGGCTTGGCGCTGGCGTTGCATGTGGCTATGCTTTCTCGTTACTTGGTTGTGTATATCGGGGTACCTATAATTCTGTTTGGTGGGGCCTCACTGGAGATCCGGGAACGCGGGAATAATTGTGAGTATATCAATCAAACTTAGCACGTTTTGAGTTTCTTTTCTAGACTGTCTAAATTAAGTTTATAATAATTCAGTGACCTGCATTTGATTCGATGAGAAACCGTACAAGGACATTCATCTTTATTTCTGTTCGGCAAATGCTTGCAGTCATTTAAGAACAACAGTTAATTAAGTATTTATGCGTAAGTACGCGTACTACTGTCCAGTTAGTACACACTTTGGAATTGTTATTTACCCTGCGCCAACTCTGTAGACTAACTTTGCTACAGTAAATGGAGCAACAGTAACCGTTTAGCAACTAAGCGAATCTTCTTTGCGTTTCAAGTCATAATGGAATTTGTAGTTCGGTCTTAATTAAAGGTCAGCCAAATGAGACCGGACTGATTGCCTTCGCCGGCGGCACAATTGCAACCGAATGGAATGGCCACCATTATCAGCCGTCCGCGGCGCTGCTGAACGAAACCGAGGAGCGATACCTGAATAATCAATTCAACGCATCGGATCCAGAGACTGTTTTCATGCGAAAATATTGCTTCTCTTTTCTCTTTGAAATTCGGTGAGATTATGTGCAAACAAGCAGTGTACAGCTGCTCAATTCTTCATCCCAGAGATGTTGCTGTTATTTGGCGATTATTGCAGGTATCGATATGTCGCAGCTGGGATGCTGTCCACGTCCCAACATAACAGGATGGAGCAGCCGACCGGCACCGATGGCGAATGGCGGGGAAGCGGTTGCGTCTGTTTTCTCGCCCTTTATTATTATGAGTATGGAAGCGATTGTGATAGCAGGGCTCGAAAATGCGCTTTCGCGGTTCTGTTCCTCATTCACACGGCGGTTATCGGTGTTTCGGTAGCGTATTTCGTCGTTATACAAGATGTCGTTGCTGCCTACCAAGAGTTCCGCTCGAGTGCGTTCGCGCCGGATCCCATCGTGTTGTGTATCAAACATGGACATGGCAGATTTTGTACATATTGTAGTAAACACCGCGTTACTAGTAGTAACGCGGTGTTTGGAATATTTTACGCATGGGGATATCAAACAGCTTCAAATTGTCCTTTCAGTCTAAACTAAGGCTGCTTTCTCATTCTCCGAGAAATTGCGTATTTGTTTTCATTTTCTTCATGGAAAATGTATATATACACGTAGCTTAATGCGAATGTTTAAGGAGGAGCTACCGCTTCTGTTGCGAATATGAGAAAAAAACCTGAATAATTACGACTGGCGAGTATCAAAGATAAACATGCCGCCTGTGAACGATTGCGTCACAATGTGATTTGACTTGAAGCGTGCACTGCTCCGTTAAATATGTTCTCCCAAACCGAATCGATTTTGCTTACGAAGATGCATTCAAAAGCGCAGCTGGATCCAATGACCCGAGAAAAACTTCCTTCACTGACAATGACTGCAACTAGTAGATAAAGGTAGTGTTGCAGAGTGTTAGCCATCTGCGACACTGCTCGTAGTCTTTGTAAATTTTTGCGGCAGGTTCATTTGAACCGTGGCAGGTTCTTATATGCGGTATACGACTAGAATCAGTCGTAGCATATATGAAACTGTAGTTTCGGTTTTTGGTCTTCGATATCCGTGTGTAAACAAAAAAAATTTTTGGCGCCCGTAGAGTACGGAAGGGTCCGGCCGGTTGAAGGAAGCGGTGGGGCCTAACAGTCATGTGACACGAGTCATGTGACATGAGTCATGTGACATGAGTCGAGTAACGATGTGTGAAAGTGGTAGATGGCGTTGTTAGCTCTGCATCTTTTTTAGTTTACATTATGTGCTCCTACATTATGTAGGAGCACATTGCAATGTGCTCGTACATTATGCAGGAGCACATTGCATCGGTTCTTGGAGGAGAAAAACGGAATTTTAGTATCCAAACAAACGTAATCCAATATGCTCCTGCAATGTGCTCCTACATATGTAAGAGCACCTTGCAATGTGCTCCTACATATATGTGCTCCTACATATGTAGGAGCACATTGCAATATGCTCCTACATAATGTGGGAGTACATTGCAGGAGCATATTGTATGTGGAAATTATAAGGGGTAGGAATATAAAGTGATGAATAAGGAATTTAATAATATAGTAAATTATATTAAAGGTGATATGTTTGACGAAAAGTGATAATGAAGAAAGGGTGTACTAATCCAGTGTAGGGAAAAAAAGTTCTACATTGAATTAGGGTGAAGGTAGTGGGAGTTTTACTGTAGTATGGTATAAATATATTCGACTTTCTGGTTGTTTGTATTTGAGTGTTTAATGAAGTGTTACAGGAAGTGGAGTGTGTTGCGGATTGTAGATGGTGATGGATTGTTGCGGAAAATTCAAGAAATTTCGAGAAAGTTGATTGCTTAATGGAGCAGACTATTATGCTTTGCTCTGATAGTCTTGGTTGTGTAGGAACAGGTGGTTTGTATATGGGAAGTAGGTTGGGAGGTACATTAAAAGGTTGTTCGAGAAAACGTATAGTTTAAGTGGTTTGTTGACTGGGTTTTTTGAGTTCGGTGGGTATATAAGAAGTTGAGGAATCTTGTGTTGGAGTTATTATGGAGTGGACGAAGTATATGGAGTGAGCAAAATGTTTTTCTTGTTGGTTATTTTGTGGTGGCCGGTGTGGATTTGTGGATACTTACTGATTAAGGTTGCTGTCTTTTATTTGGCTTTGGTAAGTCTTTTTTGGTTGAGTATGGTTGAGTAAGATTTCTTTCATACGTTATTTTCGTTTAAGAATTCTTTTTTTTAATAAAATAATGGAAGGTGGTTGTGATCGTAAGAAATACATGCGTGAGTATATGCGTAATTATAGAAAGAAACGCAAAATAGAAACTGATGGTAATTGTAGCAGGGAGGATAATATAGGAAGTGGTGATGATGGTAGATATGAGAATGTAAAAGTTAAAAAACAAAAATGTAATCGAATACTAAACGTGGTGCGTTTTCTGGTATGTTTGGAGAAAATTATTGGAGAAAGGTCATGGTTGCTTATTGCCGTGCGATTGTTGCAATATTTTAGTTGCATCTGATTTTAATGGTGATAATTCAGGAATGTTACATAGTGATTTAAAAGCTGTTGCTAGACTATGTGCAGAATGTATGACTTTGCATAAGCATAAAAATTTTAATTTTTGTGTTTACGATTTACGGCGAAATTGTTTAGATATTGGTAGAGAGAATTGGTTAAATAATCTTGGTTACATGGAAGTCCAGGCAGTGCGTTTAGTACAGCCTTTTTCGACAACATTGCATTTGAAAAATAGCTTAACAAAATGTGTAGGGCAATTATTTCACGTAACTAGTGATCCTAGTGAAAATTTCGAATGTTTGCTACCATGTCCGGCTACAGATTGTTTATTAGCTGTTTGTCAGGCTAAAAAAAACGATTTTGATGATTGTAGTCGAAAAATCATTTATTCCGTTGATTTTAATATTGTCTATAAGGCGCTTGATTTTTTGATTTCTAATAACGGGTTTTTTGATTTCGGAATTAATCTGGGACTGGAAATCACAAACTGGATTAGAAGAAAAAAGCGTATCCTAATCTATTTCCGTTTGGTTATGGTGGTTTAACTGATCATCGGCCTTAGAGTATTTCACCTGAAAATTATTTTAAATTGCGTCTTTTAAGTGCAGAAAATAGGTTTCAAAAAGATTGCTCATACGTTTTCGAGCTCTAAACCTTTATCAACGGGATCAGGTAGAACGGACGATTAACTATGTTCTTGAAAATGACAGTTTTTGTAAAGACAAATGACAATTTTTGTGAAGGGAAAGATTTAGGTAATAAAAGTGTTGCTAAGTTTTTATATCCAAAAATTGGAAAGGTTACACGAGGTAGTCAAGCATATCACAATGGTGCTAAACGACATTTGCGGATTATGGTAATGTGTAATGGTTGTCCGGATCTTTTCTAAGCATTACTTTACGATTTTGTCCTGAATTGTTGTGTTTTGCTGACCCTGTTGAGTTTACATTTTTGAGTTTTAACTTTACATTTTCATGTCTAACATCATCACTACTTCATTATCTTCCTTGCTACAATTACCATCAGTCTCCATTTTGCGGTTTTTTTTCTATAATCACACACATACTCACGCATGTATTTCTTGCGATCACAACCAGTTTCCGTTATTTTATTAAAAAAACAATACTTAAAAGAAACTATCTATGAAAGAAAACTTACTAAATTATACTCAACCTAAAAAGACCAAAGCCAAACAAAACGCAACAACCTAAATCAGTACGCTTCCGAAATTCTAAATCGGCCATCAGAAAATAACCAACAAGAAAAACATTTTCCTCACTGCATATGCTTCGTCAAATCCATAATAACTCAAACACAACTTTCCTCAACTTCTAATATACCCACCGAATTAAAAAAAATCCAGTCAACAAACCAATTAAATCAAACATTTTCTCGAACAACCTTTAATGTACGTCCCAGCCTACATCCCATATACAAACCACCCGTTACTTCACATCCGAGACTATCAGTGCAAGAAATAATAGTTCGCTCTATTAAGCAATCAACTTTCTTGACTACACATATTACTACTACCAAAATGACTGTGTAAACCTATGGAAAGTTACTAACTAAACGCGCAATTTTCAAGTTCTCAACTGTAGTAAAGGAACACTCACAACCTCTCATGTTTTTCATGCACTCACAAAATTCTTTCCCGTACTATTATTATTCCTTCTATATACAGAAATCCGAAATTATTTTAAATCCCAGTATTCCTCTTTCTTATGCCGAAGCTGCCGCTACACAATCGAGAGATTGTCCACGCAGTGTATATTTCATTGTTCACAGTATTAGTTTACAGCTGTTAGTTTACACTTTACAGTATTTGTTTACAGTATTGTTTCAACATAATATTTAAGCAACACGTAATTGTTACTTTCCTAAATCTATTTACATGGAACAATTCTCTGTTAAATTAATGTGACATATCTTTTCTTACGATTAGAATATTTGACTCACCGAGTGCCCTCTAGATTCCCGCAACTGTCAATTGAATTGGGTGTGTTTATGAAGGGAGCAGAGTGTCGGATACTACCCAGGTAGATGAGAAAAGGCGAACCTGGTTAACAGTTGTTCATACACTTCTCATTGGAAACAATAATTGCAAGTAACAGCTAGACGAATCTACAAGTACTGAAGTTACGTACGTATTGATTTTATATGCCTACAGGCACAGTAAGCGGTTGTATGTCTTACTTATTTTGCCAGCTGATGGCAGCAGATCAAAGGTATTTGTACTCTACTATTAAATAATAAAAAAACTTACTGGGTAGACTGGATGATCATTACGGGATGTACACAGTACCTTTAGGTATTGCGTGCGCAACAGCAGGTGTGAGTAGGCCAGGAAGGTTCAGAATTACCACCCACAAGAGCACCAGTTTATCACAGTTGCCGCTAGGGTCGTGCATTTTTATTGACTTACAGTGATTATTGTTTGTGCAACCGCACCAACTTCGCTGGGTGCGTTTCATATCGGCTTGCATGGTTACGGGCAGATAGAACGATTTTGAATAAACGGAATATTAAGTCTGTAAAGAAACGTTTGTAAAGAAAACCAGGATTAGAAATCAACGGACAACATCGAATTTTTTGAACGTATATTTCATACCATGCAAGTCGGATTCCCCGTGTCCGAAACCAAAGTAGCGGTACTATCATCCCCGAGCGCTGGAATACCGTCACACACTCTCACAGCCGCTCAGTACGGTGCTGAGTGTAAATCAAGGATGCGGGGACAGAGAAAGACTTTGTCCAAAGTTTTGCACTCTGTGAATAGGTTGTGGTGCAGATTGTTGGACTGGATGTTGGTTCCTGTGGATATGCTGTTCGAATGCCTAAGAGATTACCGTGAAAATGAACCCAGAACGGATTCGGCTAGACATTGCTGTTCGTTCTCTTTTATTGCACCATTCTGTTCGTTCTCTTTTACCTCACTCTCTATATTATGGTTCCTCTTAGTCTGTTCGGTTCGTCCTTTTCGGGAATTTATCCATTCGCGAGACATTGTGAGTTTACCAGTAAAATTTATAGCTTTAAAGGTTTTTTCAAATATACTTAAATTTACGCATTTACGACGAAGATCACTTGCTTCTATTTCTCACTTTACGAGCCCATCGCCGGATAACCGTTGAGTGTTTCTTTCGAGTCCAAAACAAATTTTCAATTTGTTTTTGACGTTAAAAACAAACTTTTATTAGTGTAAACCCGCGCAGGCGTAGTATTATCTGTAATGGCAGATGCCGCTTAAAGATACTTCTAATTTTCAGTTCAGTTTTGGTTTAAAGGTGAACCTAACGGGAACGGATTTATCGCATTTGCCGGCGGCAAAATTTCAACCCAATGGAACGGTCTCAGTTACCAACCGTCCGAAGCGCTGCTGAACGCTACCGATGAGGACCAGTTGAATAACCATTTCAACGCATCCGACCAGCAAGACGTTTTCATGCGAAAGTGGTGCTTTTCTTTGCAGTGCGGTAAGAATATTGACCATCAGTATTATGTACCCGTTACACCGTACAGACAAAGTACAAGCCGGTCCGGAGATAGAGCACGATAGAGAACAGCGAACAATGTAAATTCATGGATTACGCCAAACAACATACTACGCCACGTTACGCCACACTCTTTAAACACGTAACATGCTTTTGGCTGGCTGGTGGCCTGGTACACGCCATACATTTTAATGAGTATATCGTAATTGCCTTGCGGAAGGTGGCCAGAAAACAGTCGGTGCAGTAAGGGACAATCTAACTGCGGAGCGCTTTTACGCATTGTGGTAGGCGTAGTGTAGTGGCCATAGGGCTAGGCGCTAACATCGCGCTTATTATGCGTTAGCAGTTCTGTATCGTGCTCTAACTCCGGACCGGCTTGTACATACATCTGTATATATAACATGCACTGTACATATAATCAGACGTATGTGTGTAGTTGGTATAAATAAAACGATCTTGGCTCTTATAATGTAGAAGCGCTGTTCTAGATTCAGTGCCACTGATGGCTCGAAAGTCATCACAAACTACAGCCCTGGGCAGCCAAGTTGGGGCACTTTTGGAAAATAATTATTAAATATTCCTAAACATTGTTTTGTCTTGCTTTCCTTATTTTTCTAGTGTAACTTTTAATTGTGAATCTACGAGTGCTAAAACCGGTATCTTTTGGTGTGCCAGTAGGGAGCCGAGCAACGATTAAAGGAATGGGGTAGGGGTTGTTTTTAGGCTGCTTATTACCGCCCCTCTAGAATGTTCACGAACTTGTATTTTTGCGTAACGTTTTTTTTTAAAATGCTGAGTTAACTATTATGCATTCATTACGTGGTATTAGAAAACTTTTTCGCGATCGTTGCTCGGGGCGACTACAAAACATTGTAGACCTTCCATAGACTTGTATGTTAATTCATACCTGACGAAGAACGTTGTTGCCTAGCGCACAGACCCGGGCTACCTCGAGCTGATGTTTTTCATAGATAGAACACTGATCCCATTAGACAATTTTGATGTCTCTAAGGATTTTTATAATATGGCCGGAAAGATGGGAGTGCTTGACAAATGGAAGGAAAAACGAATTAAGCGGTAAACAGAAACAGCCATGGGGTTTGCTTAAAATTTTGGGAACGGCATGCGGTTGCGATTATTTTTGGGTTAAAAAAGCCTAAGTCGACGCTAAGTACCTCCTAAACGAGATATTATTAAAATTGGTTGTCTACGACATCCTGCAGCTGCAGGGCTGGCGAACAAAGAAGGTCACTGGGCACTTCGGCAGTGCTTGTGAGAAAACTGCAAAGGTCACGTCGGCTTAGCGGAAATCGAGCGAGGCCCGATAGATTCCAAAGGAGCACTGGATGAGAAACACCATACAATTACTTTTTCTGGACAAAAGCATCACCCGAATTTTTAAACAAATTGTACGCGGGAAGATCAATCTAACTGCAACTGGGTCGAGCCGCATTTCGAAGCTGGGTGTCTCAGCTTTCGATCTCACTGTTCCCCGAAACACACCCCCATCGTAAGACTCCTGAGCGCAAAAGATGTTGGACACATACAGCAATCATATAAAAATCAAATAGCTATTTTTCTATCGATGGCTGAGCAACGATAATTTTTCACAAAAAGTGCCCCAACTTGGCTGCCCAGGGCTGTAGTACAGACTGTATTTCCCCGCAGTTTCTCGATTATTGTGAAGCTGCATAATGTTGAAACGTTGTTTGATTATAACTGCAGCATTTTACAGGTATCGATATGTCGCATTTGGGATACTGTCCGCGTACCAATATAACAGGATGGAGCAGCCGACCAGCGCCCCTGGCGGGTGTCAGCGAAGGGATGGCGGCCATTTTTTCTCCCTTCGTTCTTACGTTTATGGAACTTGTCTTCGGGATCGGAAACAGCAGAGCGACCAAATGCGCTTTTGCGGTCCTGGCTCTGGTTCACACGGCGGTTGTCGGGGTCTCGATTGCGTACCACATCATTATACAGGATGTCATTGCTTCCTGTCAAGAATTCCTGTCGAGTCCGTTTGCGCCTGATACCTCCGAGCCGTGTATCAAAGTTGGCCTAGGATGCGCAATTACAATATAATGACCTGTGGGGGTCACTGCATGGTGTCGTCGCAACCGCGAGCAGCGCTTCACCCCGGATGTTGCCCCCAAGTTCCGCTTCGAGCCGCCTGCTAGAGGACGTTTTACGTTTTTCTGGCTGTCTTCGTCACCGCCACGGTGGCGTTGGCGGGACCTTCAGTTTCAAAACCGGGCCGCAAAACTCAGCCGCATGAGCTCTTGCACGGCTTCCGCTTTATCTTATAATTTATTCAACTAATATTACAATACTGCTACCGATCGATATTACGCGACGGTAGCTATCGGCTTCTTTGACGTCCTAGCAACCGTCTAGTGTGGGCTGTTGAACGGAATCCGCTGCTCCTTAATGGCCTATCCTTAATGACCGTTGTACAGTCTGGATTCGTCAGTAGCAAAATCACCCGCATTTGCAAAAGCACTGGTTTCTCTCCACAAATGTGTCGCGCGCTTACTAGTATTTTGTTCAAAACGCTGGGTGCTTTCGGCCGGTGCAAGACGTCTGCGCAGTGTTACAGTGTGTAGTACTCTGTAAAGTTACTGCTTTCATTTTTTAACTCTTGTTTGAACATGTAACATTGACCACTGCTGACACAATCATTTTTCAAGCATACTGTAGTAGAATTTTAATTTTTCCAGAAACGAAACTTTTCTGAATTTGGATCAGCAGATGTGCCATGATCCGTATTTTTCTGTTTTCCGCGTACGAAATACAGTACTTAATCAATTTTGTGCATTTGATATCGATTATCTACCAACTGAACCTGAACTTGGTTAATCCGCTGATTTCTGTTAATATTAAACGGTTCAAAACCCGTGTGTTGACGTACACCGATTAAGAACGATGTACTTCCTGCACAACATCCAAGGCGTACAGGCCGACCCATAGTTCAGCACTGCGATGGGTCCTCATCCATTCAAGTACAGTAGCTCGATTGCCAACACTTGCTGGGAGGGTTCACAACGCAGATGACGCAACCTGCCGGTGCAGCGTCTTACGAGTACGTAAATCGATTATTACCTTCGCGTGTTACTTTACAAGGACCGCCCATCGACTTTCTGATTTATCCTGTGCGAGGACGGTTTTCGTCGCTACTTCCGCCTTCCCGTGCGGCCCATAAAAAATGAGGTAAACCTGATAATAATTCAAACATCCCGGCGGGAACTATTCCGGATGCTAATGCAACTGCGCGCACAGTTTTTATAAGTACCGATAATCACCGCTGTTACTGCACTTCCGCTACATGCACGGGAATCCTAATGCCACATCCGTCAAGGCGCCAACACAAAGAAAACTACATTAGCAGTATCCACAAGCCGGTTATCTGCACACAATAATGCCATTAACTAACAAGCGCTAAGTTTGCGGGAATTTATTTGCAAAACCGTGTACAATTCCAGTAAATCCTGCTAGTACCTGGTTGATCGTATTCCAGACAGTAGACGCATCAAGCGAATACTAAACTACGGTTTACCTAAATGCAGTTTTTCATAGGTTATATAAAAAAGCCATCGTAAGCAAAGTGTGGACGGTTTACGTTAGACTGCGATTGGCACAATCTATAAACGTCGTTATTCGATCAAAAGATTCCAGTTAGGATTTATGACAATATGGCTTGGTTTCCGTAACGATCAATCCTGCCTAAACCAGTTTTATAGCTCGCAATGCGAGCCTGGCATAAAAATTGTAATACACATACGCCGCAGCAAGCTATATGACTGCAGCTTTACGTTAAGAAAACCATTTTTCGGTACGGTTGCGCGTTATGCTGTAAATTGTACTCCCTGCAATTTGTTATAATGCTCGCCTCCATGGATTCTCCTTCCATTAAGACAGCGATAATTCAACCACCGGATTCCACAGTATCTCCATGTAGAGTACCTGCCGTGGCCATACGTGATGATGCTGCGCGACACGACACTGGCATTGTGTCGAAAGTGTGCGATTTGATGAAAAAGTGGGAATGGAAAATGATGCGCGCTGTGATGGACACTCACCGTAAATGGCGACCACGGAAGTTTCTTACTGCGAGCAAGGAGGAGAAATTGACAAACAGCATCACTACAAAGGAAGATTCCGATTGTTGTTTCGGCCTGTGGTGCTGCGGGTTCGTTTTGTATCTGGCGCTCTATCTGGCCGTTCCCATGTTTTTATTCTTTCATGCGGACTGGGCAATTACTGCGACCGGGAAGCCATGTAAGCTTTTAAAGTCATTCGTACTTGCGCTAATCTGCCAGTCCCCAAAATGCGTATGCGAACAGGATAAAACACTGTTGACTTTGAAAACTGTTAATACTGTAATAAATGAAGTAAAATTATTCTGAATCAAAAAAGAAAAAATTGAGTAAATTGTTAATTATGAACTACAATTATTGTTTGAGCCTGTTGCTTTCGATATGTTTTTTTTCCAAAGAAAAATTCATAGTACGAGATTCAGTAATTCAGCCGAATACTCGCGCAGTCCATTTTTAATTGATCCTAATAATAGTTCATTATTTATGATGAAACAGCTTTTCTTTTACACTAACAATGCCAGTGTTTATGACCAGTGTTATAACCTCATATTTGTGTAAGTGCCAGAAACATATTGTCGGAGAAAATTACTCGATTTGGGTTTTTGACGTATGTTTTAGTGCTGTTTTATTATAATCTGAAATACTATCAGCTATTTCCACTACGTAACATTTGCTGTATTTTTTGCATTGGCATTGTATTTTATCTGGAAGATGCTCTCAGCTAGCAATCTTGTAATTTTGATGTGCGAGTTTACTCGTCACGGACTAACGGAACATTCTGCAACACGAAGTTTGCAGACTCGTTTTATAAAAAATAAAATAAAAAATATACTACTATAATATCAAAATAAACACTTATAGCCCAACGTAAAAACTTTTAAGAAATATATTTAATTTTTTCCCGCGGTTCTATTTAAGGTCAACCGAACACAAACGGCCTGATTTCGTTTTCGGGCGGAACGATACCGGTCGAAAAAAACCCAGAGTTTCTTAAAAAGCAACCGGACACGAATCCTTTCCTGAGAATAAGGATAGCAGACCTTGAATATTTCCCATCAAAGTCGCTGATGAACAGCACCGATGAGGAGCAGCTGAACAATGACATTCACCAACAGGCACGGCAAGAAGATTTCATGAGGAAGTGGTGTTTTCAACTGCAGTGCGGTACGACAGATTCCCAAAGTTATCACATTCCGTACAAATATATCTAGAATTCCCAGAGGTGTATTTTTTCCATCGAAGGTCTGGATATGACGGAACTCGGATACTGTCCCCGCTCCAACATAACCGGATGGGCGGAACCGGAGATGCGACAGCGCGGCTATCAAGCAATCCTTCTTGCTATAATGGCGGTGATCTTGCTCATTTTGATGCTAGTCACTCGACCCTGCGACAACGACGACAATGGAAACGCTAGATTTTTTCGCGTTGTCATTCTCATCGCCCACACCGTGGTTGTCGGATTTTCCATCAAACTGTATGCTGAGTTCTTTCAAGATTATCCGTGGAACGCGTTTGCGCCCAGTATCAGCCCTCCCCGTGATCCGGCATCCAGATGGCGCTCTCTATCCTGAAGGAACTTCCTAAATACCTAAATCTTTTGGTAACCTGTCAACTATCAAGCATTCAAGTTTACTTCCGGGTTTCATAAATTAACTTGCAGTTGGTAGAGTTCAGATGTTGATTATGTTCTCCGTAAAATTGCAGCGACAATACTCCAGCATAATTATTATTATTATCTCCCTGAATCAGTCAACCCATTCATGGGACTTCGTCAATGCAACTATTATACTTATTTCATTAACGCTTCGGCTTACAGTACTGACAAACTGCTTCGCTTAAATCGAACCTTAGTGGTTGATATAATTATATTATGCATAAACACTGGGTGGATTTTTTTCTTGCCCGAACTAAATTTAATAGATTTAAGCGGCAGACCAAATGCATAATAATATTTTTTGACTTTGCGCAAGTTTTCGCGGATTTGATTTGATATTCGAGAATGCGTGTTCCCGGTGCAACCTGTTTAAGAGCTGCAGGTGAATTTCCAGATCGTTTATTTCCGCACCGGCAGACAGTTTTGTATGTGTTGTATTATATACAAAGCACATACAAAATTTTTGTATGTGTGTTGTACTCGTAATACCCGGTAGGCATTTAGCACGCTTCCTTGTAATAAATCTCCCATACGTCCGCCGTTCAGTGGTCAGTACATAATAATATTATGTAAAAAGGTGTATGTAGATTGTAGAGATTTGCGATCAGATACGGTCTAATTAACCGGTGGTTTTAAAAATAACCTAACACTCATAACAGTTACTATGCTGTCAAAAGGTGTGTTCGGTAATCACTAACGCAGATCAATGATAGAAGGTGAAGCTGGTTAACATGAAGTACGGAATACGTGGAACTGCGAGATGAAAAAATTAATATTCCGCATTCTTTGTAAACGTGATCAGTAAAACTATGCATAGTAACTTCAACTTGTACAGGCACTTCGCGGTACCGTTCTGTGTTATCCATTTGCCCTTGATAGAGTTTTATTATGATTCAGGTCAGGGTTGTTTATTAGCGATTCGTGTTGGGAAATGTAATACAAGAGTATCAGTTAACAAAAGAGAACATGACATCATTTCCGTTCAGCCAAATGAAAGGCAAAGTACACATCTTCCTTCTCTACCATTTCACTAAATGTACCGAGAACAGAAACTGCATTTCCTCTCTGAATCTCAATACCAATTTTTTGGCGTAAGAACTCTCCTGAGCGGGGGTTGCCTGTACTGTCGATAATCTTTCTCGATAGTTCCTTGAAGAATTTCTTCGTCAGTGGACCGAATGTACCAGTGGTTTCGAACGCCAGCGGTTGGACGATGTAACGGTCTGCCAGCCCGCTATACTTTCCTAACTTCCGGTTTTCCCGTATTTCCGCTGCACTGCCCGGCACTCTGGACGTCTGTGCGATGTACGTTTGGGCAAATGTGTCCGCCACGGTTATATTATTATGATTTGTATTTTCCTAATGGTAAGCGAAATCATGTATACAGATAATCCACACAAAAAAGAACCAGACCATTCAAATGACAACGTACCAAAACTCCTGACGAACATTAGTTCTGTGCAGCGTTATTTTACAAACGGCCATCTGCAGATATCAGGAAACGACCTGAGCACAAGCAAAACTGTTGCTCATAATCGAAGTGCACATGCACTTTATTGTCAAATTTTTAACATGTCCGGGATATGTTCTCACTTCATAGCCCACGCATACTGTAGTACTGGGTTTCCGAACGCTTTCTTGGCAGAAGAGCCATTTCTTCAAAGCAAAGCTTTTTGTAAGCTTCAGATATTTGCCTCCAAATATTGTTTACCATGCACGTATCTGTTGATTTCATACGATGTCGTTAAATGGAATACCTTTGTTTAGATGGAGGCACCGGTTAACGCTACGACTCCTCTTCATCCTCATCCTCTTCTTCTTCCGGATGACGTCGTTTGTGATGATTGAGTTTATAGAGTATGATTCCTCCAATAATCAGCAAAATACCCTGCTTTAATTCACAAATAGAGTGAAAACAAAGGTGATCATGGCATGGCTGCTGCATACCGCAACGGCAACCGCGGCGGCAATGACAATAATGTTTGGTCCACCGTCTAGTAAAGGACGCGACTCTTTGCATGCGACTTTTTGTGAGCTTGATCAAACACAGTAAACTGGCTTGCCTTTCGATCCAGCCGCAGTATCACTGCTCGCATTTGTCGAACCCCCTTTACCGCCTGCTTGCGATGCAAGGCCTTGCCCACTAGCCGCACCTCCAGCTTCCTTGTTACCAGCAGCTAATTGTAGGCTCGGATTGCCCGCAGAGCCTGCTGCACTGCTTGGTAAAAGGACATTTTGCGGTAGGGAAGATCCAATTGGTATCGGCTTTTTCTGTACATACAGAGGAATCGTATTACCACGCCGTAATTAGCGCTTGATGGGAGAGGTCTAAGACCACTTGTTGATATAACATTGTAATTTCAATATGTACAATACTGTAATGTGTTTTTTTTGACAGCTTTCGTCGAACTAATTAATGTGTTTTTACGTTTTAAAACATGATAGTACGAGTACAAATAATATAATACATACTGCGCGCATCAGCATCAAAAAGCTCATACCAATTGGAACCGCCAAGATGGCACGCGTATTTAGGGCGAAAAGCTGCGGCAGCTATCGAGAAACCTCAGTAGTTTATAAAAAATTCGACTACGCTGTTCATTGACAAAAGTTATCCTTAATATGAACATATGTTAAACAGTTAAAGCACTTCCAGTATTCAGCTTTAGAAGATTTCCAAAAAGGCTTTAACAAATTACAGTACAGATAAGATGTATGCTTTGCTACGTCTGGAAAGCAATGTAAAGCGATTCCTGTAACCGTTCGACAAAAAACGAATGTAAATTTGCACGCAGTGACTAAAACCGACAAATGTTGGTTTACTTGATTATCTGGTAAATCTGCGTTGTCTGCAGCGATGGAAATTGCGGCTAGTGTGAAATTATTGCAATAAGACCCTGCGCAAAAACAGGAATATTTTCTGTCTGCTGGATTCGCTTGATCAGTTATACAGATTAAGGGCTGCGTAGCTGTGAAGACCGGAGGGATCGGTAAAGTCACTTGAAGGCATTCCCTATAAATCGGGACTTTGTTTTTTCTGTTTCTTCTGTCCATATAGTAAAAAATTCCGCAGTAGACGGTGTAAGAGTTCTGATTGGGTGGGCAAGTCTTTACTGCGCTGCTTGGTAAGGTTCCAGGTGCACAAGCTGCGACAAGGTTGGCATCTTTCACAAGTGCTATCATTGGTGGATCTGTGGTAGCGTCGTCGGTTGTACACGCCTTTTTTAAATTATCATTAGCCTTTTTTAAACCGAACTCTGGACAGTCTGGTCTCGGATGTAGTGTACTTTGCAATGAATTTTTGAAGTAAGGTAGCTATTATTACGTAGAGGGACATTAAAAATAATAATGTTACTTTAAAAATCTGACATCTGCACTTTGAGCAAGTTAACCGTGTTCGGTACTGTACACAACCATCTTGTGATGCAAAACCCGTCGATTTTTGCTGCATTTTGTCAATATAGCTGTGCTGTGCATTTAAGTACCTTACAATTGTACGAGTACTGTATTTAATATAGTCTTCGCGTGGCGTCAGCCGTATCTACGCAACGTGCTCGTGTGTCGGTACTTCTATTCCGTTCCGATTGCTCCATTTACCGCCATACAACGTTTTGGGTGATTTTGGAATGTTTAAAATTTTACATTTTAATCAATTTGAACCTGCACAGGCGTATAAATCCGTTCATTGGCTATAGCCTAATGAAAGTACCGTACACAACGTATTCAAATTCACTTTATTGACCTATGCAGCGGGACAGGCATTTGACTTAAGGCATTTGACACTCAAAAGTAAGAGGGAATAAGAGAATTTCAATGAGTGTGAAACTGCCGACATCATTTAGCAGAGCTGTTTAAAACACCGGTGAAAACTCAAAAATTGTGACTCGAGACTCGTGTCTCTTGTAACTATTACGATGTCGTACCCCACTGGCATAAAGTACCCAATTGAGACACGAGAGAAGGGAATTCCAGACAGGTTTATGCGGCAAAGCGCGTTTCACCGGTTGCAGTAATGTAGCCGTAGCACAACAATCCACTTCATATGGCCAGCCTATTATATAAAGCCAGCCCATGGCCCTTCAAACAGCCTATTATATAATTATGATGTATGCTAAAAGGGTTCTCTGGGTTTTAAAACGCTTGAACACACAGATGCCGATGGCCGTATAATAAGGCCGTATAATGGTTGCACTAGCTGAATAGAAAGGTCACCGTCTAAGCACGGTCTACTGACTCTCGTGTGGTCAGAATTTGGCTGTGCAGTATGGTAGACGTGATGATGCAGCTCTTGACGTGCACAGTACATGCAGCCGTTAAAACACTGTGGCTATTTATCGGTGTTTCGGGTTCACACAAAAATTTTCAGGTCAATGTGCACAAATCATTCGACTGACCGCGGGAAAAGGCATAAAATAATTATAACCAGATGTTTTGGTAGGCTCAAAACCAAAACATTCCACGAATGTGCAAGAATTTGATATGTACCATTGTTATCATGTACATGTACCAGACCATTTCCCTTCATCTCGCAATATATTTCCAGCTCTACTGAGCTCCGTTTGCTGATGTACGGCAAAACACCTTGTTACAAATTAAGGGGAAAAGCTGTTCAGCTATCAGCTATCTTTCAGTTTTTTTTTAAGGTTTTTTACAATAAACTTGTGCAACGGAAGCAACGAAACGGTAAAATATAGTTTCCTTTCGTCTACCTTACCTTAAAAATGAATATTTTGGTATATAAATAAATCTAAAAGATATTTTATACTTCGTAGTGAACGATAATGAGGAAAAAACAATTACAATAAAACTGCTGCATGATTGTTACGGTTAAAGTGCAGCAAACACCAACCGCATACATGGCGAACACCCCGAACATAATCATCAAGCGTAAACAATACACGAGCCAATCTAAACTTAAAAGATCCGAGGTCAAGCGCCACAGTGAAACATTTTTTTTAGCGACGTACGGATATGCGGCGAAGTGATAGCAATGTAGATGGGATCGGCCGCCGCTTGCAAAAGATTCAGAGTCCCGGATATCTCGTAAAACAGATCATTATTATACGCATTCAGTAAAGTCAGTTTGAAGTAGATCATACTAGGAATCCAGCCCACCACGGCCGTGGCGGTGAGTATGGTGAAAACCCGATAGTTATTGCTTGAACGCTGTGCCGGTGAATTTTGACTGTCAGTTGTTGTTGGATTCGAAAGAGCAACCGGAACAGCATCCCGGAATGTGGTAGTGATTTGCTTTCGCTTGTGACGGCGTCGTAGCATTATGTAGGGAAAGCCGGCGAAAACCGTGACTTGCGGGAAAAAATAGCTCCAGAACTCATTGAACGCGATCAGGTTCCACTGTGCTACGGGTGCATCATAATTTATCGCGCAGAATGGCCGTTCCTGTAACATGACACGATACCATATCGCATCGCGAACTAACTGTGGCAACAGTAGTGCATGGACGTACAACCACATGGACACGCAGATGCCGATGGCGATGGCTTTCGTGTGCCGGTTGCGATAGCTGATAGGAAAGGTCACCGCCCAGTTTCGGTTGACCGTGATCAACATTTGACTGTGGTATATGGCCGACATGATGATGTAACTGACGTACAGATAGTACGTGCACCCGGCAGAACCCAGTGGCCATTTATCGGTTAGCATGGTGACCAGGTCCAAAGGCGTCACTAGCAAGAAATACAGCAGGTTTTTCAGCATGAGACTGATCAGATAAACCGTAAGGGTGAATTGCCGACATGCGTCTTCCAGAATGCTAAAAGAGTGATGAAATTGGTTACGGCGCCGGTAATCGTTAGGACGAGAACAAGAATGGGAAAAACATCCCAGTTGGTTGTATACGCGACGGTGTCTGTTGTAGTCAAATTCGAAGCGTTCGCTGCGCTTTCCGTGCGGTTCATTGCGAATCGAGCCAACCGATAGAGAATTTAAATGGGGAAAAAGAAACACACTGCAAATCTACAGCTTGAACTACCATACGTTTTGCAGCTACTACTGTGTTTTTGTAACGTGAGAAGCACATGGGCTATTTCAGGAATAATTGCGGAGTGAATTGATAATAGTGGGCAAACGGAAGTACAACTACAATTCTACAACTCGGCAGCTGCGCACTTGAACGCTATAGAGTAACTGGGAAAACGCACCATTCGGCACAATCCGTGTCGGAAGCAATAACAGCAGAATCGGTGTGCAATAAACGGAAGCAGTTTCCGCCCAATTAGAGTAACACACTTCGACCAACCTATCACTATCGCTTTCGGTTAGTTTGTCTTATTTATCCATTTGTACACGCGGCCGGAAGACAGGAAGTTCAGTGCACTTATCCATTAGGGCAAATCCAGGAAGGCTGAGGAGCAAGCCGCGTCAGTGCAGAAAAAGAATACCTGTAGTGGCGTTCCGCTTGGATCACTTGCTCGGTGTAATTTTAACTGAATACTCATGTGCGCCGTTCCTTCAGGACTAATTACCGACGATATTAATTTGTTTAATTAAAGATTTTCTGCGTCATTTGTGCGATGGTACACATGATCCGTGTTGCCTTGCACTTCAAAGAAACGAGTTTACTATTTCTTAACAATCACATGTCGCCTGGCGGTTGTTAGACAACAACATTTCTTGACAATTCCATTAGAGTGTTTTTATGCGTGCCCCTGATACCGGTTTAATTGTGGAAGTAAACGGAATGGCGGAAAATTATCGACTGAATACTGCGATGAGGAAACGAAGCAGCAAAAATGTGCTTTTTTTCCTCCAGTTTTTTGAAAGATCACACTACACTGATTTCAAATTTTTTTAATGTTTATCGCTTATTTCGGTTAAAAATTGTCCACTTTTTCCTGAGATATACAGGTGCGATACAAGGCTTGTCAAACAACGATGCTCGATGTGCAGAAAAAAACGGCGTTTTGGGATAACAGGATAATTGTTCTAGTGTGTATTTCTGTAAAATGGAAGAGCCCGGCCGCACTCACTTCAATCCACCGGTGGAGTTGAAAATGCTGCGATGCACTGCATTGATAGTATTAGTCAACCGCTCCAGTCGCGCCATGCCGAAGAATCGCTCCATATCCACATTGACCAATGTAGCACCGGCCACCATCCCACCCTGATTGAAATGCAGCAGCAACGTCTTCTCGGTGTTGGCTCCTACCACTAAACGCGTATTGGGGCGTAATCTATGGATGAAATGGATTCCAGTTTCTAGAACGCACCGTGGACGGCAAATGTACTTGGTACGGTCATTTACGGGCGAGATGTGGGAATCACGGTGTAACTGGCGCACTAGATTTTGGCGGATGTGGCCGGGTGAGGCGGTGGCACTTAAGGAGGAGTTAATGGCGGAATGCCGGATGGTGACGCAGTCGTGGGTTCCGTACTGGATGATGGCGGTCAAGCCGGTCCCGTGTTGCGAAATAATATACTCGTCAAAGTCCACTAAAAGGAATGCATTGATTCAGCAAAGTGCGCTAACAACTTTTCAGTGTTTGTTACCGTACTTAGGATTTTTACAGGATACATTAGGAACTTTACAGGATACATACTCTCAATAAAAGTATTACTCGTAAGTACTAAGTACTAAAAACAAAGGAAATTTAAGAACACATTAATCCTCTAATACTACCATGGTCGGAGATTGTATAATTTGTGTCCATCACACATACTTCGAATGCTGCCTTATATGGGCTCCCCTTCTATTACTCTCCCTTATCTGGGCTCCCGGCTAGTTAGCAATACCCGTCAAATTAAATTTATCGGATTTATAGCAGAACCCTTTTCTACTTCTTACAACCGGATTTACAAGTGAGCACACCAAAGAATTCCGAAATTTCACATCCGAATTATATTTATATATATTATCTATATAATAATATTTTTCATTAATTTCAACCGGATTTGCAATGAACAAACTGAAAAATGCCGAAAAATTTCGTATCACATTATTTTTTAGGCACGCACTTTACAGTAGACAAAATCGCATCTTCACGGTACATTTGACAAAGTCACAAACATAAATTTTAGAAAGATTTTGAATCTGTCGTGATATAATCTGAGCACTTTGAAACAAACTAAATGCTACAAAAGTACTGCCAAGATAAGTAGTTTAAATAAGTCGGCGTGCTGACGGACATCACACGTTAGAGTAGCGGCGATGTATGGCTTGTTGTGGTGTTCGGGGTAATCGGCTAACACCGCCGGAAACGTCCCAAACGGGCACACGCAACGACAGCTGATCGCTTGACGGATATTCGCGTCTTTGCGGTTGACAATGGTGCTGACTTTAATGACGTAGCCGTGGAGATTCTCCGTGGGAAGCGCGTAGGTGGCGGAATGGACGTATAGTTGGGTTGGGATAACGGGCTGCCAGTAATCCGGGTTCGGGATGGTGTTGTTGTGCGGGGAAATGGACCGATAGTAGAATTTCAGGAAAAGGAGAACATATAGGACAGACAGGAGGCATGCCCCGCTGAAGAAGAAAAATCTTGTGAGCGGAGGGAAACGCGACATCATCCCGGCGGTTTGCGGTCAGTAATGCTGTACGTATTATCTAACTCAATATAACAAAGCAAACATTTGACGTATCCGGCGCAGTATACACACGGAAATTGACGGAATCACCGATTTGATTGTCAGTCAGTATAAGTATTATTAAGTTACTACAGTATGAAATCACTAAAATGTGTGGTGGACCGACCACCGTACAAACTGCCAAGCTGCTAAGAGTCACACATTTGCTGGTTGCTTACCACGGCGCCACGGCGTTTGCACTCCAGATTTGCCAAGTTCAAACGTCGTACTCGCTGGAGCGTATAGCGCATGTATATTCTTGATTTAAAAAACAATACCAGGCAGGTTCACCACTCGGCATAGGTAACGCAACTGCCTGATACAGCCGTCTTCAATAAATTTCTTCAGTTTTTTTTAATCTGGTCATCGGTCAGCAGTTAATATGGCAGTAAGTACCACAGTGCTGAATAGTCTGACAAGATGTGGTTACTAACTTGGTACTATCTGAATATCAATTACGAAGTATTTATTCTGCATTTAAGCAGTGTAATTTAAGTACTAAAACGGTGTACGTATGCATAATTTTATGAAGTTACACTAATAGAAAATGAGAGATATACTCATACGTTCTGCTAAATATTAAACTTACACTTACAGGTACAGAACTGCATACAGCTGCGGAGAACTCAAGGAAACTGAGGAAAGCAGTTATGGTGTCTTGTCTCTATTCTCTGCATTTGCTTAGTGTTATTTAAAATTTAATAATAAATTGTCGGGGAACAAACATTAACCGTATACGGACAAACCGTGCAGAGTATACTTCAAGATGGCTGCAGTATAGCATTTACAGGCATCCATCGGAATTTTAGCACGCATTTCCTTTACCGCTTTACGAAAGCATTAACAACCGAAACTATTACACCGATCTGATCAATCCAACCATTTTTCTGCCAATCCAGCGAAAAGTCAGTCCATTGAAGTTCCATTCCTTAGATTTACCTTTGCAAAGGTTTATCCAGGGAGTGAACTGACTGGTTTAACAACCGAACCGCACAGAAGCACCACCGCTTTGTACAAACTTGAACATGCTGTAAAAATGAAAGTTAATCGTCCGCCACCTCCAGCAAAATGGTTTACGTTTGCAAACAAATGTTCAGGGATACTGGATGAAAGTTGCAACTTTACCCCCCGTAGAAATGTTATCACGATTCACGAGTGATACTGCGTACATGCATTCTCTACATCGTGTTGTGTGAAGTTTTCAATATCCATAATTTTTAGCGTGTAATGCGCCAGTTATAATAAGGATGCATTTAGATTACACTGTAAATCTTGCAGTCAAGCAAGAATACCAAAATGTTCCAGTCATACATAATTCGAAGTGTTGCAGATTAACCACAAACTGAAAATACTCAACGCAAGCGCACTCACAGAAGTATAAGTACTGATTGTGTGGAGAAAAAAATATCATTGTATCGACGCGACGCCCTTCAGTTGCAGCTAAGCAAAAGATATTACGTAGAAAAGATGAAATTGGCAAGTAACCTACGTAAACCAGCAATCTTATAAAATCGAATCGTGTGCGTCTTGCGGCCCTTGCCTGGGTAACAATGGCCAAATTCCAATCCTGATACCTCGATGGTGCCAAAAACTGGAACATGCCAAAGAAAGTCGAGTTCGATTTAACCAAGCACCAAGCGCAGAGTCCAGCAGAACTGTGAATTTGTGGAGATTTCATGTCAGCAGATTTCTTCGTGCATGATGATCGAAGGCCAAAGAGATCGAACAAAACAGCAAGGGCGAAAGGCAACTGGAAACTGTTCGTACAACTTTTAAACTGATTTTCTGCCTGTACATGCTGACGGTGCCGCACCCATAATAACGTTGGTTGGTTTGGTTTCTCGAATTCTTTTGGCAGCTGCTCTCTTATTACCGTTTGAATTTTCCATGTTAGTATAAGTACATGTACGGTGCATCGTCCATCTTTCCTAATGCATATTTCGCTGCGTGTTCATGCATTTTTATAAACGCTTGCAATCTGGTGGTGTATAATGTGTATCATAGCTGATCCGATGGCAAGACTTCTCCCTTTACAGTTTGCATACACAACCACAGAAATTATCTGCTGGTTGTTGACTTGTGCTCTATTTCTGCAGTGTGATTACATCAAAATCTTCCCACAATCACATATCATTTGTTTTCAGTGTGGCTGCTTTTTTTCGCTGCATTGCATTGCAAATTAAACGCGTGAGTTTATTCCTACAACAGAGACGTCGAATTGTTTTCCCACTTGTTGCGCTGGATTAAGGCTAATTTTAACTAGCTTGATCAGTGTAATCTGTCTGCCTACCTGTACGAAACCAATCATGTCTCGTTCACGAGTCCTGGATGCATTCGTGCGCCTACTGCTTGTAGGCTTCATAGTTGTCATTATCATGCATATAGATTTGCCAATGGAGAATTATGAAAGCGATCCTGTCACGGTTAACGTCGAGGATAAAATGGCTACCTTCGATTATGCTTCGGATCTGACAGCGTTTGATCATAAGTTTGGACAAACTTTCCTTTCAGAACAGGTATAATACGATATAAATATGCCTAAATATTATATAATTATCATCTGCATACAGATTTTACGAGAGTATTTGCACATAATAAAACAAACGTAAAAGTATAACGTTTGTTATATTATTATGTGCGCCGAAGTGGCTGTGCGCAGGAGTTCCAAACTGAGGTGGTGCACCGGGCATCGTAAGTTACATAGCAACCACAGTAATGACACTGTATGATCGAACTTGCACGTACGATGTGTTAAATTAATAATTTTTTTTACCTTCTCTGAAATTTTTTTGGCCCCTGTGGGCCGAGGGTTCTCTCAACGCAATTTTATATTGATATCAGCATACGCAAAACATGAGCGGACTGGGTTTTGGGTCGTATATGACGAATGGTTGGAGGCGCCGAGAACCTCAACCTATAAGTTTTATCTTGCAGCTGCCATGGACTAGCTCTTTGTATACGGCATTTGTAGCATAATTCTTGCAGTCAGTGAAGTAAAGTGCGAAGTAAATGCTCAATAACACATAAATTAATAATAATACTAATAATGAATAATAATAAATAAATAATGTCTATAATGTCATTATGTCTATCATAATGTTGTCTTTGGTCTGTTTTGTGACAGCAGTAATACATGAGGAAACCAGTTATCGTAGGAAAGTTGGCTGAGCAAAGCCAATATTTTTTTTAAATTTTTTAACTTACGCTTTACCGTCGGTAGAAGCATTGCTAACGACTACCAACTGGCAACTTATCAGTGCTGCTACATAAAAAATTTGGACTAAGCAGTATACATTCTGATACTGCGAGCGCTTATACCAGCCACCTTCAGCATAACATTGTACTTATACTTATTGTACATCGGAAACAAGAGGAAGAGAGCGATATTGCAGAAATGAGATAGCTATCTGTATGTACTGATAATCATATTTTCACCCGACACCGCTTGTATCTGTAACTGTAAGCCTTTCGAAAAATAATGCAAAGTTTGCGAATTTTGCGTTACCCGTATAAAACGCGTTCGTAGCAATATTCATTCATTTTGTTTACTGCAGGTTAAGGAGTTTATGGCAGCGCACAAGCAAAATTGCCATCCTGACCGGCTTCTTTTCGGTGGCCTGATGGGACAGAGCCGCGGACTGGGTTTTGGGTCGTATATGACGAACGGCCTGTCCGCATATCATATCGCCCAGATGGCGCAGCGACGCTTTCATATCCTACACTACGAATGGCCGTACGAGAAACTGACGACTTTTTTTGACGACTTTGCTCGCAACACTCGGTGCCCTATATTTGGAAATATGGCCGATCAACAGGCCGTAACTTTATTAAACAATAAAAATAATTATCATCTCGTGTATGAGAACGACAGCGTAGTGGTAACCAAAGAAGTCGACCTAACTCCCGTGAATCCCTCCGAGGGATTCCATGAAATGCGTCGCATCATTACTTACATCTATGACAAGGATTTTGCTGGCCACTTCCGTACCAAATCCCTGCTTGCCAAAGCAATGTGGCAGCTCAAACCCCATTACGCTGATTTCGTCAAGAAGCTGATGTCCGGCGTATTGGCCAACGGTTTCATCGGTGTGCATCTGCGCCGGACGGACAAGATCGCCTCCAAGGAAATGGCCAACATTCCTATTCAGGATTTCGCTTTAAAAATCCGGGAAGTGTTTGCCAGCAAATCTTATTCGAAATGCGTGGTTTTTGTGATGACGGACGACCAGTCCGCCAGTGACCTGTTGCAGCGGCTGCTGACGGACCGGTGTTCGCTATACACCATTGTGGATCTGGCGAAAACACATGGATTCGACCCGGGCAAATTATTTATGGATCCACTCCACCAGGTGAAGCATCATGTCCCGCGAACAAACCGGGAATACTGGATTAAACACACAACACAACTTATTTTAGAAATGACTATACTGGCGCTGGCCGATGATTTAGTCTGCACATTAAGCTCTAATCTGTGCAATGTAGTAGTTTTATTGCGGGGCTCTTATAACGCATCAGTTTACTCATTGGATCTGCCTTGGACACCGGTGTAAATTTAGGCATTCTAATGCCTACCCAGTAATTTGTAAAGCCGTTCCTGTTTTCTCAACGCGTGGTTTACGTACTTAATC
This sequence comes from Paramacrobiotus metropolitanus, assembly GCF_019649055.1. Lineage (NCBI taxonomy): Eukaryota > Metazoa > Tardigrada > Eutardigrada > Parachela > Macrobiotidae > Paramacrobiotus > Paramacrobiotus metropolitanus. The sequence goes on along the minus strand of NW_026570256.1, from coordinate 649,808 downwards.
ACTTTGGCGTGCGTTCGTCATGTGGCCGGTGGCATGGCGGAAGTGAAATGCCAGCGAATTATGTACTGCAGTAATAAAATTATTATAGTATCGCAGGAATTACATCCGGCTATATGGCGATAAGATTATAAAAAACTAAAGGTTATTAAGTTTTGTCAGTATCAGCGATGGTAAAATAAAGTGCGATTCGTTAAGCACTCATGGGTCGTAATTGATCAGGTTGCAAATTAGCCAGTTCAAAATTTCCGAGCTGCACCAGTAACACCAAGATTGTGGCCCGTAGTTAGTTAACTGCAATATATCTGTTACGGTAGCACAACAAATAATGAAAGTGAGCGAAGTACATTTACATAATTCCGGTATATAGATATGGCTGAACATACGAGTACAGTACATGGCGTCTCCTACATACAGATTAAATGTAACTTAGTAAAGTTCCCATTATAAGTTGCACCGTTAGGCACTGTAAATCGGAAATCCAACATGCTAAGTTGTCTAATACCTACATCTAGTACATCTGTACATTACGCTAAATTCTCATTAAATTTTGACATCCTTTACGACATTGATTTTCCGAAACAGAGGGGAATAATTTTCAGGGGGATAGTTTGAGAGGGGAATAATTTTCAGTCTTGAATAGTCGTGATAGTTTGAGATAGTTTGAGAGGGGAATAATTTTCAGTCTTGAATAGTCGTTGATACTGACAATGTGGGGGCGCCATTTAGTCCATTATATGCCTTTTCCTGCCAGCGCGGTACATCGCCGACGACTTTATTCAGTTCGCCTGCTGAGTCTGCTCGACAGCGGACATGAATGCAATGCGCAGTATTGTCTTGGAATTGGACGGCGTGGGCTGGGGATTACTGTTACTGGCCAAATGCAAGCCGGTCTTTTTGGGGACGGTGCTGGGCGCACAGGGCAGTCGGCTCACCGACATTTCGCAGATTAACACCCGGTCGACTGTCACAACGTCGACCGCACTACGTCGACTATCACAAGAGCGACGGCCAAAAAACCTAAAAGCTTAACAAAACCAATGAAACCTGAGAACCAAAAACTACTAAGAAAACAAAGAAATCTTAGGTTTTTTTAGATTTCCAAGAAAATTGAGATAATTTAGGTAACGCTAGTTCGACGTGGTGACGCTAGTTCGACATCGTGTCTGTTCAACGAAAAGATGGTCGACGAAACGGCGGGTTACCGGTGTAGTGGTTCATTAGAGTTTCCGTACTTCTCTAACCGTTTTACTTGTTATCAACAATAGCTAACAACGAAATCCATAAGGAAATTTGCAACACTCCAAGACGTTAGTGTTTCTCTTCGAGATTTAAGTGTTACCTGTGCTCACAACAAATGTGCATATCTGTGACCAATGACAGTACTCAGCACTCAGCAGCATAGTTAATTTGTGGATTTGTAACACTACCCGTAAAGACACTTAATTGGGCCACTATGATAAATGAATAGGCAACATACACTAAGTGGGCCACCTTCAGTTATTTCTCTCTCAAACCGTTCTTCTTCCAGTTTTTTTACTTTGCCAGATTCACGAGGTCATGCTCTTTCTAGAGTATTTGAAAGTTTTAAAAAATATTGAACGGCTTTTTAGTTATTTGAGTTGTAAAAAAACAGTGACGAAACAGGTAAAGCACGCCACCGAAGCCACAGCACTACGCAATAATCCTAACACTCAACAACAACAACAACGACAACAAGTCAACAACAATACTACCACACTTATGCGGCAAGTGTACAAATCGCACATACACTTTTGTTTACACTTTTACTTTTACGGTTTTAGTAAAGAAAGATCGTTTCGTCGTGGTAAATGAAGTGACTTTTAAGTGCAAATCAGGAAACGGTACATTTCAGCTCGCGGTACGCCGATATTATTCAAACAGAATCATTTTTACGCAAAACTGGTTCATGTGTTCAGTTAAAGACGGCGGAATATATGTTGCGACTTGCAGTTGTTTAACAAACAACAAAAACATGGAAAGGACAACTTGTGGCCAGGGATTCCCTGAGAAGCCGCGATACGAATTGATAAACTTGAAGAAATGCGTAAAAAAAACAGCATGCTGCATATTTATGTAACTGCGTATCATGCATGCAAATTTCGCACTAAACAATTATAGCAGCAGCAAGAATTATTATGGCGCTGTAGCAACCACTTTGTTGACGACTTTCAACTGCGATCCGCTGATTTCCGCAACGGTCCAGCTGCGCCCGAAGGCGTACGGCACGTGGAACTGGCCGATCAGGCGAAGGCCACGGTATAATTGGACCATCGCATTGGAAGTGGCAATCGCCCAGCCTTCGATCTTTCGCTGATGCCAGTTGTACACCTTGATTTCGTAGACGCCTAACAACTGTGTCTTGATGATAGCACTGTCCATCAGCAGGCCAGAGTAATCCACCCTGAAGAAACCATCCGGAGATCCGTGCTCGCCAACAGCGCTAACCTCAGCACGGCATACCGTGTCAGTCGTGGGCCCGACGACCACCAACTCCAAACATTCTGCACAGAACTTAGCTGTACGGAAGCTTCCACCACGCAGAACGATTCGAATCTCGTTGAAATCCATAAAGGGCATGACTTCGAAGTCCCAGATGGTCTCCTTTCCCGCAATTACCGTCACCGTGAACCACGCGGTCTGATAGTGGAAGCCACGGACCAGGGCAGTATAGGTACCGGTAGGCAAGCTGAGGCTCCACTCACGCTTGGTTTCGCTTGTCGATACACTCGCCACAACAGGCCCAAAGAAATTATTTGCGTCCGACCGGAAATCAATGGTGGCAGTGATGTTGAACAGGCCGCCGTGCTGAAAGAGGTACAACATACCGCTGGCGACTCCCGCATCGCTAACGCTTTTACGAATGAACAGCAGCGGAGGCAGAAATTTGGTATGGTTGACCGTGACAAGTTGGTCCACATCGCGGACGGTCAGTGGATGGTATCCATCCATCTCGAAAAGGATACTGTAGCTGGCGTTCTTTTCCTGTAGGTTAAGGTAGAATTCGCCGGACGAACTTGCCACGGTTGTGACACGGTCACCCTTGTTGTTATTGCTGTCCTTCAGTACTACAGATATGGCCGCGTTGTTGAGAGCCACGAGCTTGTCCGCATCCTTGACGATTCCGTGCAGTGTAATATCTGCAAAACCATTAAAATCAAAATTTCTTATGTGCACGACAAACTTGCATTCACCAGTTAAGTTTACAGAAGACAGGCAATGTATTTATTATCATTCAAACTTCAAAAGGGCCTTCCTCAATTTGGACATGTCATAATGACATGTCCACAAGGGGTAGACAGCGGGTGGACAACAACGAATTACCAGTCTGACACACTGATTGTATTTATTAGTATTCCATGAGCCTTTATTACTTACCGTTACCACATGCAGGGCACATTGTGACTGGGCAGTTGACCAAACTCGGAAGCTGACTGATACTGTGCAGAATTGTGGACTCCATTGTACTTAAACCGGATCTAACCGCATCCAGGGCGGCACTGGTGCGATTCATGCAAGAATCCGCCGACGCTTGCAGTTCTTGCGCATCATCGACATGAACACCACCACCGGAAGCTGCGACCAGTCCCGTGATGTAGTCTGCGCGATTGCTGTTGATGCTGACTCTCAAGGTGCTGAATTTTTCTTGACCTGTCAGCGCATTCAAATCCAGACAATACAGTCTCATCGGCTTAATTACGATGCGGTCGCCGTCCCATTGCACCACACCACGTCCTGATTTTAACTCGTCCAGCAGGTCCATTACCATTCGCGAATGCACGTTGCCACCGGCATCCGTGCTGTTCACATCGCCGTCCATGACCTTTTTCAGCCACTTCATTCCGTTAGCGAGCAGAGCGATGGCATGCTTCGCTTGGAGATCGGGGCGCTGCTCCACACCCGGTAAGTCACCGCCCACATGGCATCCGTAAAAACATTAACGCCAGTGTCGGTAGTATTATACAGGAACGCCGGCAGCGCACGCGAAACCATATCGGCCATCTGGTCGTCGTCGATAAATTCATCGGGTTTCAATGCCTCGTTGACGCCGGCGGCAACCACGTCTCGCACCAGCGACCGGTAGTCCTTCTGCGCCAGATAGACATACTGGTTGTTTGGGAAATTCTCCAGGATGCTGCTGACCATGGGCGACTCCGTAAGACGGTCCTGATTCAGTGTGACGGACGCTTTACGGGGTTTCGTCAGCTGGAAGACGAAGGAAAGTTGTATGTCCAGCGGAGCGTTGGTGGATCCTTTCTCCATCAGCTCCAGCATTTTCTGGCAGGCGCCCAGGGACGGACAACGCAGGCGCAGCGCAACAGCATCCGGATGGTGACCGATGGGGAGCCATTCCGTGCGGCCATGCTGACCGCTGCCGAGGGTTGAAGCGTATTTCGCCTGCATAAAACCGAAGGGAAGAGGATGCAGCGACGGATGGGCAATGCCAGTGCTTTTCGTGATGTAGGCGCGAACGGTGTTGATCAGGTTCTGATCCCACAACTTCACCTTAACAATCACATAACCGGATCCAGAGGTTTCAGGGAAGACAGCGTCGGTCGTGTTCGGATGGACGACTCCAACGGGGGCGTGATAGAATACCTGCTCCGTATGGTTGTCGCGGGAAACGCTGTAGATGCAAAGTAGTAGTGTCACGGACGGTATGGGCAAATTACGCACTCTTTAGCGCAGGGGTGGCAGATTTTGGCCTCTGCTTAGCGGCAGTCTGGCTGATACTGGCCTCTGCCTAGCGGCATGCCTACCAATGCTTAACTGTGTAGGGGACAATGGGTGACCTACCTACACTTGTTTTCATTTACAAAAGAACAATGGACTATAAGGTAACACACACACTGCTGGTAATAAGGTCACCGTCCAAATCGACACCTATTTTCACCCAGTGGAAAACTGCGCAAGCCGAGAGTTTACTGCAGTCCCACATAGTGACGTCACTGGCGCTCTATCGCCAACCCTTCCGCCAGTAAAGTTTTACTGTCGTGAGCCTTTAAGAGCAACTTTTGTGGCGATGAAATTTAGTTGTTTCCTGATTTCTCTACTGTTCACATCAAAACATGGATACCGTACGCGCTTTAGAAGTTCTGGGAGTCCACGAAGATTTTACTGTCTACAAGATCAACGCTGTGGTTACTATGTTTTGGAACCCCAAGGAAGTCTGCTTCTTCCTGGTGTTCGATGCCAAACCGGATAGAGCTGGTCTGAAGAAGGCGCAGGACAAGGGTGTCCGTCTTACGTACAGCGATATCAGCACAATGTTGGGAATGTTGCGCAATGGTACACTTCAGGAATATATGGATCGTGCAATCACCGACAAGGAGCGGAGAAGTTTTCTTCCGGGATCAGGATGTGTGGACGTCACTGTCAGCATCCACCCGAAATACGGACGGATGATTCGTTTCTCTCAGCCTCGGCGCACCATTCAACTACCATATCAGGGATTCATCAATCTCATGGAGGAAATCTATATCCAGCACTGGGGACGGGATATTGTTGTCTGACTGGATGCTTTAATTTTTATTAGCATACCTTACTTAGCATTTACTCTGTTCTGTTTGTTGTGAAAAGAAAAAAGGCTTAGAAGCCACTATTTGTGACAGTCTTAACTTGAAAGGTATATAAAGGTTCCAAGTTGACACTGTCGCAATTAAAGCTCGTAGCCATGGATATCCGTAACGTCATTCTTTCCGTCCAATTCGACAAAGCAATTTGTTTGGAGAAGGTTTGGAAGTCATTTCCGCTTAATACAAAGTCCGTTAAAGGATTTAATGCTGTCACTTTAAGTTTACAAAACAAAACGTTCTGTCAATTATTCCCTAATGGTAAGGCTATAATAAACGGTGCTAAAAGTATTACAGGGTCGTATTCACTTCTAAAATGTTATCAAATGATGCTTTATACTCAAGGCATAGAGTTAAACATTAAGGACAGCCGTGTCGCAAATACCGTTTGCACGTACAAACATACACACAACGTTAACTTGGTAAAGCTTTACGAGAAAGCAAAAAACTTCTCCGTGCAACGTCTACTAGAGCCAGAGCTGTTTCCAGCACTAAAATTAAGGCTTTCGTACGCTACCATTCATATTTTTCATACTGGTAGCTGTGTAGTCCTTGGTTGTACTTCTTCGGAGCAAATTCGAGAAGTTTTTGAATTTGTAATAAAACTCCTAGATTCTTCAACTGAAAACTCCAGAATCTGAATCAATAACGGAATATTTCAAAGTCAAAATCAGGAGTTTCTTGAAAAAAATTTCTCATAGATAAAGCATACAAATAGCGGTTTGAAAACGGAGTTTTTTAAAATGGAAAAGGTGACTTTTGATTTCAGATTTAAAACTCCTTGTTCGTTTTATATTTCTGGTCCAACTATGTCCAGAAAATCGACATTTACGTTGCAACTTTTACGGAGTATTCCCAATAATTTCACACCGCGCCCGTACGTATAGTATATGCGTACGGTACATGGCAAGAGGCATTCGGTAATTTTGATAAGTCCATCGAGCTGCTGCCAGGAATGGATAAAATCTTGGAAGATGAAAATTTTTTTGATAGAAATACGCCTACGCTACTTATTCTTGATGATCTCATGGAAGAAATATCAAAAACGCAAAGTGTTCGACAATATTTACTAGAGATGTGCATCATAAAAAATGTTTCCGTTATTTTTATATCGCAAAATTTATACAAACAAGGTAAAAGCATGAGAGATATCTCTCAACTCACAATATTTAATTTTATTTAAATCTGTACGTGATGTACAACAGATTAAATTACTTTCTCGCCAGCTAGGTATGCCGCATTTGTGTAATGCATACAAAAAGGCTATAAAGGAACCTTTTGGTTATTTGGTAATAAATCTGCGTCCTGATACACCTGACAAGCTAAGGCTACAGTCAAACATATTTGACTACCGGAAAATATACGTGGAAAAATGAATCCAGAAGACGTTCTCAGTATACTACGCGCTTTGGAAATTATGAATCCACGACAGCGTAGATATTTTTTACAGGTTGCTTCTAAAAAACAAATTTTAGCAATTGAAGAAGCTTGTTTAAATTTGGTGAAGCAACCAACGGCTTTGAGTAAAGTTGATTTAGCCAGAGCACGACGTTTTGCACCGATAATTAAGCGTTTAGCCGACAGAAAACTTTCACACGTTAAAAAGCGAACAATTTTAGCGCAAAAAGGAGGATTCTTAGCTGCTCTACTTCCAATTCTAGGAACACTAGTTGCATCATTTATAACAAAATGAAGACCTACGTTCTTGTACCAGAGTCCGAATTTTCTGCGCCCGGCAAGACCAAAGCCACATCATGGAAAAAAGCTGAAGAAATTCGTAGTGCCATGACTCATGATTTGCTGGCTCGAGCCGCGTATCAGACTAAGCCTGCAGACTATGAACCAGCCTCCGATCTGGTTTTGGCTGGTTCGAGAGGATACGGCCAAGTGACAAACGTTTTCAAGCGATTTTCACAAATTGTCATATCCATTTTTGTTTGGAATGATGTGAACTGGCAAATTTTTACTAATATACAATGTTTATGCCGCCAGTTGTCACTGGCGATCGTTCGCCACTGGCGCTGAGTCGTCGCTGAGCATAACGTCAATGGAGTTTTTGGCGAGTCGAGTCGCGTCCGTAATCCGAGTCACGTTTGTTTCGAATACATGACCGCATATTTCCAAAATATTGAATATTAGTAACATGACGGTTATAAGAATTCCTAAAATAATGGAAATCAATTCTTTTATTGTGGGCTTATCCATGGTTTAACAGTGTTTTTATAAACTGAACGTCCCTTAGCTTACTGCTTATCCGGAAGAATTTGTTAATGAATTTGCATACAAACTTATCATTCACCCCTTTATGCTTGGTGAATGCCGACATCAGATCCTTACACGAAAAACCGTAGCATCGCAATAATACATAAAACATACAGTACTGGCCGCATACGGTGCTGTCGGTGTTTTGTCTTGTAGTATTGGACATAATGACGTAATCATCTCCCATTCATTCTGCAATATCCGACGAATATTCCGCAGGATTACGGCCATACCAATCAAACGCTTCTAGAACGTTTCGACGAACGCAGAAAAAAGCCACCCAGTGCTCGCCGGGACTCCCCGTTTTTTGTGTGTTTACGATATATGCACCGGGGTATTGTTTTTCTGGTATATTATTACTAGAAAAAACACCAACAAAAATATCGCGAATTTTGGGATCTGAAAAAAAGGATTTTTCAATTTCTAAATTATTCATGGCGAAAAATCAAAGAGCACGTGTCTATTATTGTTTACTTCGATAATATTATCGTAAACCAGCATTGCGATACATACAGCAGCTTCTGGCAATGGTTTGGCAAAACGCATGCTCATATTTAAATTACCTTGCCGTATGAGCGACAGAGCACCACGCCCTGTATGCCCTCTCGTGAAATCAAAACCATAAATACAAAATCCACCCAAATTATAATCAGATCTATCAAACGGCAGCTCACCAAAACCTTCGTGAAAGCGCTCTAATGTATCAAAAAGTCCTTCGTACGGCTCTAAACTTGCCCCATTTTCATAATCCATATTATATCCACGAGTGGGAAATATTTGTCCGTCAATTTCTGCATGCAAATAGGCCAAACTAAAATGATTGAAGACATACGGTGTTCAAGTATATTCCCCATTGAATGCCCTACTCGGGATCATAGCAAAGAACATAACCTTGGGTAATTGACCAATAACAAGATTGGGCCAAGTATGTTGCTGCTGTCCGGCAAACAGTGTGGTTTGCCGCATGGCAACACGTTCAGTGTGGTACTTGGCAATTGTTGAAACTAACTGCTTAGTTAAAGCCCCTAGAAAATCGGGTGATGGCTCGTATTTTCTAATTTTTAAACGAGGGTTTTTGATAATTACAGATTTTGGTTTTGATAAATCGCTGTCCGTCATAAAGACTAGACTGTTTTTATTACGCACTAATTTTATGCTCAACTCGACACCTGGTATCAGTGGTTTGTCGTGCTGAAACAAATCACAATGCAGCTTTCCTGATAATTGCAATGGGCGGCACGCTCGGAGCCACATTCGTCTTACTCTGTTCCTTTGCTAAAAAAGATCTTTTCATTGTTAACTTTGGCTTCGTAATATGGATCTTGCTTCCACAGTAATGTATCCATCGCAAACCCAGACAGTTGTAATTGTGAAGCCTGCGCTTGCTTTGTGTAGCCTAGAAGATTTTCAATGTACCCCGCATATGGTACATGGAGCTGCTGTCAGAAATATTACGACCACCCAGAGTGACAATTACCTGTTCAAATAAACTATCGAGAATATTGTTTACGGTTGTCAAGCAGGCATCATCCGTGGTCATATCCCCTTTAGAGTCAGTTACATACAGATCACAGGAAAATCGGACATCTGCCAAACTAATAAGTTCAGTTTGACACGGAGCAATGGTAAAAACATAATCGTTGGATGTGTCCGACGGGGCTTGGGTTGGTCCGATATCATAATCGCGGGTATTCCACCTTTCGGTAAGAGTTGCTGGAAGAAAAAATAAATGGCTCTCTAGGAGTATAGAAGGTTCGGAACCGCTTTCAATAAGAGCCATTATAGTTTGTCTTTAAGTGCGTCAATTGCAAGTTGTCGCTTTGTAAGGACTACTTTGCGTCGTTTTCGGCCCTTAATACCCGATCCTTGCTGTTGTTTCAGTTTGTCACTAACATGTTCTACAGCTTTGTCGATTGCCGATTCCACAGCTTTATGGGCCATATTTTTCATATGCGGTTGGGCTTTTGTTATTAAATTGCTTATATGGGGCGCGGCTTTGCTGAAAATACCTTTAGCAAAACCGATAACTTTCCCCCAAAACCCAGCACCGGTCATGGGGGCACCGCGGTATACCGGCATCCCAAACCCATGTTGCCGGCTAAAGGCTTGTAAATAACGATTTTCATCAAACTTGTGCTCTTGAAGTACCATTTTTTCAGCGTTTCTTGGGTCGAAAATGTAACTTTATTATCGTGGTACCGGGATGAAACGATACTTCCGTCCCTAAATCATCTGCGAGTTTCAATTCGATGGTCTGAAAAGTGTGTTTGGCAAGCGGCACATAATGCGGATTTTCGTAAATTATTGTAGACTCGGTGTAGGAACTGGCGACGGTGGCGATTGTTCGTAGCAACGGTACCATTGCATCACCGACGAACCCGTGCTCAATAATGTCGCAATAAACATGCACAACACGACTCTGTTTGCCCGGTCGTAAGTGGTACGTTCGACCACCGGCACCGGCGTAAAAGTGCTCTTGCAATAGACCCAGCGCCCTCGTATACTCTGATCCCTGAAATGTGAGCTCGGCATCAGGATTTACCACCAGCTGTGCGGAGCTACCAGTCACGTCAATATGTCCAAAGATGGTGTCTTTGTCACGCAGTAGAAGTTTATTTTCCGAATTAGTTGATTCTCGTCATTGTATGACTCTTTATTTAAATACCGACTGTGTCTCGGCGTAGTCGTGGTTTTAACTAGCACTGCCAAACCTTCAGTAAACCTGAGACGCATCGGTGGTAAAATAATTTTGGAAAGACCGACTTCCCAGTTCCCATCAAGATCAATACCTTTGGCTAGCAAAGTTGTAAACTTCCCACAACGATTTGCGGGATAAATATTGTGAGATGCGGAAGACGGTAGTGTCATATAGAAACTCATTTTAGATCTTCTTTGTTTTCCCAAGAGTCGTAAGCGGGACCGTAACCGTACCAACGTATTAGATACTGCTGTTTTCCCTTGTACATTCTCTCCCTTAATATACGCGATATACGATGAAACGGTCGCTCGGTCATAATAAATTTTGACAGCTCGCTGGCATAAAAATCTCCATCAATTTTCTCACCTCCTAGATCCTCTAGAGCGTAAATGTAATGATTCTGTCGTTTTTTAACTTGTACAATTTTGAAAATTTCTTATATATATATATAACAACCTTTATTGAGTTCCATTTGCTGTTATGCGGCAAAAAACCCCTATTACAAATTAGGGGAAAAGGCACGCATAACCTATTCTTTTTTGAAAAGTTTTGTAAACAAAACTTGTGCAACGGAAACTGCAATAAGGTAAAAGACCGCTTGCTCTCCTCTACTTTACACATGAATCTTTTTTTTGGTATTTTCCTAGAAAAAAAATAATTAAAGCAGAGATTATAGTGGTTAAGAGTAAGGAAAGGACGATCACAATACAAATTATGCAGGATGTATGGCAAGCTACAATGCAACACACCAACCGCATAAAAAAAACGAACATAATTACTAAACATGTATACTCATGCACTCGCTTGGCGAAGGGCAGGCACGTCGCTTTCGGTGGATTGCGATTGCTGACCGCAAAAACTGTGCGCACTTGATGGGAGAAGGAAAAGTGAAGTATGAGCTTGAAACGAGTCAGCGTGAGGACGAGAGAGATACGGCGCAGAGAGAGCTAGCCGGCGAAATTGGGATCATAGTGAGTGTTAAACTCGCATCAGACTCGACAGTCAGTGGATATAGCTTAGCTTTCGCAACCCCTATAGTGCAGCTATGAGAGAATTGATATTGGGAAGCAGAAACCAAAACGTGGAAATTTGTTGGAAAGTTATAAAAACGTTGAAATTTTTCAGATTTACCCGTCAGACTTTCATTCAATATTAAAAATATGCCTTCAGTAAAGTTTTGGAAAAAACCGAACTTTTCAAAAGTTATGACTTTTTAATAATTATATTACGTAATAAGCGCCAGTTAGACATTGAAAAGTTTAGTTGGGCCAGGTGGAAGCCACAGTTTATCCGAGCGCTTATTGAAGACAGCATAACTACAACAAAGAGCAATTTTAGCCATTTTCTTACAAATTAAGGAGGAAGTGTTAGAATTACAACCAGATATTTGCTTCAACAAGCAGGTCAAACTATGACTGGTACTTTTGGGAATCATTCCCAAAGATCCCACAGCAATATGATGTTGCTTTACAGTCCAACCTAGTCCTGCAAGATCGTTCTGCAGACTGGCGTATCGCGTACTTTTCCTAGACTCAGCGTTGCGAAAACTTTCTACCGATTCAAAAGGTACTGTTATTTCAACAATATCGATACGTTTCAGTGACCTATTAATTACAGTAATATCAGGAAAACGTTAGTTGTAAGAATGTCAGAAGGAATAGTGTCAACATGCGAAGAATAGGAATCAGGCGCTAGATCACACAGGACTTCGGTGTTCTTGTCGGTGTCCTTGATTGCAGCAGTTAATCCGTCAGCCAGTGCTTTGACGACACTGTTGTGCCTCCATGTAAAGCGCGCAGACTGTAATGAGACTGGACAACCATTAAGTATATGACCAAGTGTGCCAGCAGCATTATCGCATAATGGACAATTAGGAGTTACCAGTTTGCCCCATTTGTGGAGATTGGTAAAGATGGAGCGACATTTAGTCGAGCTCGGGTGAGAAAAGAACATGTGCTCCGTGGTAGGTCGAATTTCAGGGAAGACCAGTAACTGTCGGCGTCTTCCTCATTAGCAACACGCAGCCATGCACCTTGTTGTACAAGACTGGCCACGTGTTGTTCTCGCTCCAGTGTGATGATGGAGTGAACATGGGAAGACACATTGTCTTTGGCAGTGGCACGAGCTTTGTTACAGGCAGCGGTGCTGCCATCGCCAGCCACAATAACAGCACGGGCGCTATCAGCCTCAGCCTGAATAACGGGGCAAACTGGTGCATGGGGTTAGACGGCGATTGTATCGCCTCCTCGGCGGCACACTGAACTACTGGGTCAGTACTAGAGATTAGACAATCAACAATAAGACCACCTCTAGCTTGGTAATAGATGGTTTTGATAGATTTGAAATTAGCACCCTGCGGTAGAAACAAGGAATCAGTGTTAGCGCACTGAGGGAGGCGAAGCCACTTACGCAAAAACTTGTTGCTCAATGTTTGCAACTTATCAACAGCTGCCGGATTCAGATCGTGTACAGTTAAAAGGAAACGGATTGACTGAACAATATAGTTATTGTAAATCCACAATTTAAATTCATCACGAAGAGACAGCTGGTCAGTTTTTAGAAGCAAATCCATTAAACAATTATTGATACTTTTATGAGCGTTGCGACGCTGGTTATTTGAAAAGACATACGAACCAAGAAATTTCATTGGTTCCGATTTTATATTAGGCACAGCAACTCCGTTAACAAAAAATTCAGTATCAGAAGCGACACCTCTTATTAAAGAAAAGACCTGCATTTCGAAACTTTTAAAAAGGCCCATCTTTGCCATTCGAACGTTAACTTCACGCAAGAGCTTATCCATAGAACGTTTATTGTTTGTTATTAAAGTCAGATCATCGGCAAAAGCAAGGGCGACCACTTTCTCGTTATCGATTTCAATGCCGACATTGTTTTTCAGCTTCAAATACTCCAGTACCGGATTAAAACACAGAAGAAACAGGATACAGCTCATTGAATCACCTTGAAACAGGCCAACTTTAAAGGGGATGGGATTAGTGGTAAAATCATTATTTTGCACCTTAACAGTTAAGCCGTCATAATAGGCCAGAATATAATTGATGTAAGAAGCGCTGATTTTATAGCGGGAGAGAACATCTTTTAACAGCTCGTGTCTCACTGAACCGTAAGCATTTGCAATATCAAGCCATGCTACATGCAAAGCATGCTTAAGCTTACGCTGTTTTTCGATGATATGTTGCAGTTTCATCGAATGCTGCCCACAGCCGTTCATGCATTCGATGAAACCTTTCTGCACCGAGACATCAATAATATTATTTTTTTGAACAAAAGAAAGGATACGGTTCGAGATAAGTGTATGCAAAATTTTTGCGCAACAGCTGGTTAGGGTAATTGGCCGATAGTTAGAGCAATCGCCAGCGTCACCGGCTTTGTACAAAAGAATAGTGCGACCAACTTTCCAAGAAACTGGCGGAGTAGCGGTGGAGATAATTTTATTATACATCGCTGCTAAAAAATTGTGCAGTATAGGAAAATTTTTGAAAACACCATATCCCAGTCCATCAAGCCCCGATCCAGTACGCCCTGATTTTTTCTTCAGTGCACGATTAATTTCCCTGCCCAAAATCGGAGAGTCGTTAAAAGACACGAAAATTTCAGGAGATTTTAATTCATTAAGCCAAGACAAATTCAGCGGCTCACAGGCATCCGGGTTGCCTCACAGGCATCCGGGTGTAATTGGTTTCATATCCCTTTTCGAACGTCTGCTTGCGTTTTGCTATACGCACGTGATCCCCAACCTGAAAAATAGGATTTTTAGCCTGTGGCTCATCTATCATATCTTGACGTATAACGCGCGCTTCATCCACATCCACTTGACTGGGGGCAAACCCTGTACTAGAGTGAACAGAATTATTATACGATTTTAAAATCTCAGGTAAAATATCGAGGTACTTGTAAGTATTATTCTCTGTCATGTACACGTAAAGACGTTCCTTAATTGTTCGGTTAAAGCGTTCTACCATGGCACATTTAACGTCGTCGTTCTTTGTTGTAAAAAACCTGATATTGTGATCAGTAAAAAAGTTTTTCAGTTGTTTATTCACAAATTCTTTTCCGTTATCGCTTTGACAGCGCAGTGGTCGATCAGATTCTTTATAAATATTACACAGAGCGCGAATAATTTCTTCGGGTTTCTTGGATTTGACGGGCTCGGCCCAGCCGTAGCGAGAAAAACAATCGACACAAGTCAGTAAATACTTAACGTCTTTATTATCATTCGCAAATTTTTGCATATCTGCCAAGTCAATTTGGAGCTGGTCACCAATATTAAATGATAAAATCTTCCGACGTTTAAATTTCGACCGAAAAGGTTTATGTTGAGTATAAGCGTCTTTACTTTGCAAATAATCTTCCACTTGCTGACGAGAAAATCCATGATTTTGCGCTTCCCGGTACAAACGTTCGATGCCTCCCAGACTACCAGGATTAGAAGCCTCTAAATAAATATCGTCCAGTGTTGCCATTATGCGTAGCTGAGCCAACCCCCCTTCTGTGTCTTTTGCTTCTTTTTAGGAGGACCAGTAGATTTTATGGTTTTACGCCTTAATAAATCATAGCTCTTTTCAACGCCATTCTTGTGGGGACGTGTTTCCGCTGGTTCTGTATACGTCAACGCTTTAGGTGTCGGAGCCGCTGGTAATGCCTTTGAAGTTGATGGGGCCGGTAAGGCCTGTGAATTCGAGGGGTCGGTAAAGCCTCCATTTGCGGTACCCTGGATGTAATCGCTTTTCTATCGGGAACCTTATACGGAGCCGCTTCTTTGCTGCGTGTAATTGGACCAGAGCTTCGCGGTGCAACCACAACGTCAATCCGGTCTGTAGGTAGCGACACGGGAAGTGGTTCGTATTCGGGAGGTACATACTCTAATGACCCATCATCAGGAAACTCTACGATGGGCGAGGCTGGTAGCTTCTTTTTTGGTTTTTGGCCTTTGGATATTGGCTTGGGGCGTGGACTTTTATACACATGTTTTACCAGTGTCTCTCTAGGTACATACTGTGGTACGTATTGTACAACAGGATCACGTTCGATATACTGTACAACAGGATCGCGCTCGATATACTGCACAATAGGTTCGCGTTCAATATATTGTATTGTGGGCTCACTTTGGATATATACCGGCTCACTTGGTAGATACTGAATAACCGGAGGTTCGGTCGCTTGCGTTGATCCATCAGTAAGTAGGGGCGCAGCTTGAGTACCATAGTTTCTTTGCGAAGGCACGTTTGGTATGTGTTCGTTAACTCCAGATCTTATAACCCGTGGTTCATAGTCTGCAGGCTTAGTCTGATACGCGGCTCGAGCCAGCAAATCATGAGTCATGGCACTACGAATTTCTTCAGCTTTTTTCCATGATGTGGCTTTGGTCTTGCCGGGCGCAGAAAATTCGGACTCTGGTACAAGAACGTAGGTCTTCATTTTGTTATAAATGATGCAACTAGTGTTCCTAGAATTGGAAGTAGAGCAGCTAAGAATCCTCCTTTTTGCGCTAAAATTGTTCGCTTTTTAACGTGTGAAAGTTTTCTGTCGGCTAAACGCTTAATTATCGGTGCAAAACGTCGTGCTCTGGCTAAATCAACTTTACTCAAAGCCGTTGGTTGCTTCACCAAATTTAAACAAGCTTCTTCAATTGCTAAAATTTGTTTTTAGAAGCAACCTGTAAAAAATATCTACGCTGTCGTGGATTCATAATTTCCAAAGCGCGTAGTATACTGAGAACGTCTTCTGGATTCATTTTTCCACGTATATTTTCCGGTAGTCAAATATGTTTGACTGTAGCCTTAGCTTGTCAGGTGTATCAGGACGCAGATTTATTACCAAATAACCAAAAGGTTCCTTTATAGCCTTTTTGTATGCATTACACAAATGCGGCATACCTAGCTGGCGAGAAAGTAATTTAATCTGTTGTACATCACGTACAGATTTAAATAAAATTAAATATTGTGAGTTGAGAGAGATATCTCTCATGCTTTTACCTTGTTTGTATAAATTTTGCGATATAAAAATAACGGAAACATTTTTATGATGCACATCTCTAGTAAATATTGTCGAACACTTTGCGTTTTTTGATATTTCTTCCATGAGATCATCAAGAATAAGTAGCGTAGGCGTATTTCTATCAAAAAAATTTTCATCTTCCAAGATTTTATCCATTCCTGGCAGCAGCTCGATGGACTTATCAAAATTACCGAATGCCTCTTGCCATGTACCGTACGCATATACTATACGTACGGGCGCGGGTGTGAAATTATTGGGAATACTCCGTAAAAGTTGCAACGTAAATGTCGATTTTCTGGACATAGTTGGACCAGAAATATAAAACGAACAAGGAGTTTTAAATCTGAAATCAAAAGTCACCTTTTCCATTTTAAAAAACTCCGTTTTCAAACCGCTATTTGTATGCTTTATCTATGAGAAATTTTTTTCAAGAAACTCCTGATTTTGACTTTGAAATATTCCGTTATTGATTCAGATTCTGGAGTTTTCAGTTGAAGAATCTAGGAGTTTTATTACAAATTCAAAACTTCTCGAATTTGCTCCGAAGAAGTACAACCAAGGACTACACAGCTACCAGTATGAAAAATATGAATGGTAGCGTACGAAAGCCTTAATTTTAGTGCTGGAAACAGCTCTGGCTCTAGTAGACGTTGCACGGAGAAGTTTTTTGCTTTCTCGTAAAGCTTTACCAAGTTAACGTTGTGTGTATGTTTGTACGTGCAAACGGTATTTGCGACACGGCTGTCCTTAATGTTTAACTCTATGCCTTGAGTATAAAGCATCATTTGATAACATTTTAGAAGTGAATACAACCCTGTAATACTTTTAGCACCGTTTATTATAGCCTTACCATTAGGGAATAATTGACAGAACGTTTTGTTTTGTAAACTTAAAGTGACAGCATTAAATCCTTTAACGGACTTTGTATTAAGCGGAAATGACTTCCAAACCTTCTCCAAACAAATTGCTTTGTCGAATTGGACGGAAAGAATGACGTTACGGATATCCATGGCTACGAGCTTTAATTGCGACAGTGTCAACTTGGAACCTTTATATACCTTTCAAGTTAAGACTGTCACAAATAGTGGCTTCTAAGCCTTTTTTCTTTTCACAACAAACAGAACAGAGTAAATGCTAAGTAAGGTATGCTAATAAAAATTAAAGCATCCAGTCAGACAACAATATCCCGTCCCCAGTGCTGGATATAGATTTCCTCCATGAGATTGATGAATCCCTGATATGGTAGTTGAATGGTGCGCCGAGGCTGAGAGAAACGAATCATCCGTCCGTATTTCGGGTGGATGCTGACAGTGACGTCCACACATCCTGATCCCGGAAGAGAAAACTTCTCCGCTCCCTTGTCGGTGATTGCACGATCCATATATTCCTGAAGTGTACCATTGCGCAACATTCCCAACATTGTGCTGATATCGCTGTACGTAAGACGGACACCCTTGTCCTGCGCCTTCTTCAGACCAGCTCTATCCGGTTTGGCATCGAACACCAGGAAGAAGCAGACTTCCTTGGGGTTCCGAAACATAGTAACCACAGCGTTGATCTTGTAGACAGTAAAATCTTCGTGGACTCCCAGAACTTCTAAAGCGCGTACGGTATCCATGTTTTGATGTGAACAGTAGAGAAATTAGGAAACAACTAAATTTCATCGCCACAAATGTTGCTCTTAAAGGCTCACGACAGTAAAACTTTACTGGCGGAAGGGTTGGCGATAGAGCGCCAGTGACGTCACTATGTGGGACTGCAGTAAACTCTCGGCTTGCGCAGTTTTCCACTGGGTGAAAATAGGTGTCGATTTGGACGGTGACCTTATTACCAGCAGTGTGTGTGTTACCTTATAGTCCATTGTTCTTTTGTAAATGAAAACACGTGTAGGTAGGTCACCCATTGTCCCCTACACAGTTAAGCATTGGTAGGCATGCCGCTAGGCAGAGGCCAGTATCAGCCAGACTGCCGCTAAGCAGAGGCCAAAATCTGCCACCCCTGCGCTAAAGAGTGCGTAATTTGCCCATACCGTCCGTGACACTACTACTGTGGAAATATGGTAACCATTGTAAGGGACACTGAACGTTGGAAGAGACAAATCAATGGCATCTGTAAGAAAAACAGTATCTTGTTCAGTGTCCAGACCGTACGTATCCACTGGCTACATAACAGTGAGTACAACTGCAAATTTTAGCGAATCATAGATTGCATATTAATTTAGACACATGTTGTTTCCGCTGTCAGTACCTAGTAGTACCTAGTAAATTATTATTAAGTGGACTTCTATGCAGTTGTTCGTGGTTATTCATATTGACTGTACGGTATCGAGTGCACGGAAGAGCACGGCATCGCCTGCGAACGTGCATGGAAAATCGGCAGGGTGCCCAGTCGGAATGGTTGATTTTGCCGGGGCCTTTGTGCGGCCGCAACTACGCATATTAAACACAAATTATTGTGAAAGCCGCCAGTGATCGGGCGAAACACCGAAAATGAACGGCATGCTGAAACTGCGCCGCCATAGGCGGCTGCCATGGCTTCCAGTTTATAAGCTGCATAAGGGGCGGGCATTTAACTTCCGCCAATGCCCATTCAGTTTCGGAATTCAAATCTACGCATGGCTGCTGCACGTTTGTGCAAGTTTAGTTTTCACTTTTTATTTTAAAATTTTTAGCTGCAGCGAACTCGTCCTGTTGATGTTTGTCTGCTAGGTTTTAGACTTTTTGTTTTTTCCTTCAGTTAATCTAAACGAATTTCGAGACTGATTTTGTTTTTAAAACTTTTCTTAGATTTAGTTTGATGTTAGCGTTGAAATGGAGGTGTCATCGACAGAAAGTTGCAACCTGATCTAGTATAGTTTACGGTCGAACATCTGGAACTTTCCCAGTCTCTTTTTCGCTCTTCTGGATGTGGACAGTCTCCAGCTTCGACTGATCTGAAACGCCGAATTCGAGGTCCCTCAAGCCACGAAGTTCAACAGGTAAACCTATTATAACTAGGCTACATGAGAAATTAGAAAAACGTGTAACTCAGTTTCCCCTAATTGCTGTTTTGTCTGTTGGCGAGTTATCCGTCAGCCTCTCCGTTACATTTGTGCGATTACTGTACCCCTTTACTGGAATTGACAGCTGTGTTTATTACAGGAGCTGTTGCAGCAAGTCGTCGCGTTTCAGTCGAAATCGGAAGGAAGGATTTGGACTTCGTTTGATCTTCGTAATCTATTCATTATTCTTGAAAAATGACGTTCGAAAACGCAGCGTGAAGGCTTTTGATCATAGTATTTTATTTTTAGTTTTATATTTAGTAGTTTTATTTTAAATTTGTGCGATTTTTTGTACGTTTATGTTGTTTGTGCAAACGTCGAAATTGGTCGCCGAATGGTGTACTTTCTCATGTAATTTTTTATTTTTTGGGTGCACAATAAAGTGTAAAGACTGTTTCGAAAACGGCCGGTGAGCGGTATTTTGTTGTTCTATTAAAACCTACGGATGGGCCTTTTCTTGCCCCAAAACAGCTGTTTTTCTGCGTCAACAGTGGCCCATCGTGGGCTCGAAGTGCGTCCGAAATAACGCGTGAAAATGTCCTCCGAGTAGCGCAACCAATGATCCAGGGTTCGGTCACCTCGGAAAACCCCGGCGACCAGGCCTGGATGTATTGGGTGCCCATTTGTGGGGTTCCTGCGACCCTAAAACTGCCGGCTCATCGCGCCAGGAAATTACTTGTTTAGAACTGGGGTGCTGGGTGTTTGCACGATGTTTTCATTTCAAAAATTTAATTTTATTGATATTTAAAAATTTCTTGCATCGTTCTTGTTACTAATTACGGTAAGCAGCTGAAATTTTGCACTCCTTGTTTTCGTATGGAATAACAAATATAGTTCACAAAAAATCCAAACCTCTTCGCACCTTTTGTAAAATAATAGTCAACTTGCATTTACAAAATTCCTACTCGTTGACCTTAATTTACAGTACTACAAATGCCATGCATTATCAAAGGATAAAATGAAAGCTTCAAAAACGATATTCTTAAAAAGGTACCCGAATAAAAGCGATTACGTTTCCACAGTGTTTAATTACGGATTAGAAACGGAAACGCCAAGATTTAACGAAAACAATCACCATACGCACGGCCAAGTTGAGCCGACGCCTGCCTTCAGACTCCGTGCAGGCAACGAAATCACCGTTCACCTATAGTACGAGTAATCAATTAATCGCCATAATCTTAATAATTTTGTATTATTAATTTGTATTTTTACTTTTTAATGTGTTAAGACACGCTGAAAGTCCACACACCAGAATTGATGATTCCATAGAAACCACCACGCATGCAAAATTATGAAAACTTTTCGTGAGAACACAAGTGCAGAACATGAACATTTTTGGTCAATTGACAGGTACACAGTACTTCACAAGTACGAGGACTAGCTTAGTACATGTGATAGACAAAAAAACTAGCGAGAGAATCTGATAACCATTTGCGTGCTGTGCAACACTGTCAGCCACCTTAGGCTGGCGGTAGCCGCGCGCCGTCACGCAGCCGTTAGCTGAACACGGCCTGCTGTTTACTGTAACGCACACTCGTATTAAAATTTAAATGCGAGTTTTGTTTTGGTTTTATAACATTGTTTATAATTGGTTCTCCGCAAAATTTCCAGTAACCAGTGACTGACATTAATTAACCAAGCTCTTGATAATAATGTTATAAAATTACCATCTAAATATAAAGATTCATCTGGCGAGATGTACTACGATGAGAATATCACCGACGTACGGCTACCTGCCAGTTTGTTTTCTGCACCTGCGATGGAGATTTCTTGCGCGAGTATCAGCGTTATTTCGGGCCTACCGTTGAGTGAGAATTGTGTGGAGGAACCTGCCAGCGACGTGCCTTTACCAGCAGCGTACGATGATCGTATGGCCTTGGCGCTGAAGGCTTATAGAACGGGGAACCTGTCACAGTACGCTGCAGCGAAAAAGTACAAGGTTCCTTACTCTTCGTTCTGGAATAAACTGAAGGGCGTGCGTACGGAAAACTGAAGGGCCGGGCATGGTTATCAGATTCTCTCGCTAGTTTTTTTGTCTGTCACATGTACTAAGCTCGTCCTCGTATACATACTAATGTAAAATTGCTTACTGATTTTTTTTTGTATATATTGAGTAAATTAAACAATACTGGTAATAATTTTAGATCCTTTTTTATTAAAACACATTTTTTTATTAAAACAGAACTGCGACAATAATATCCTTAATGGCAGAATGTACCGAATAAACGGTATTAGCAGTTTTATGAATATAATATGGATAATACTACTGTAAGTACGTAGTGTACCGCATAATAATTTGCTTATGTACAACTTACAAGTAGCCGTATCCTGCTCATTCTTATGTATGTAATGCACTGTATACTGTGCCTTTTATCGGCAATTCCCCAGCACCAAAATGTAAAAGGCTACTATATATATAAGTATAAGCTATCAACCTACACATAGATACATAAATTATTAAATATAAAGAATAACCATCAAATAATAAAAAGGCAAGCGCAGGCACACTACATCCCAGTTAAAATTTAAACATTAAAAAACAACCAAAATCCGATACATAAATCAGAGTCAATACGTAATTCAAATAAATTTGTAATGAACAACGATGTTAAATAACTTCATGCATAATAATTATACTTATGACGAATGTGCTGTATAACGATTAATATCAGTCAATTGCAAAAGGCAGTGTTATCATCCAAAAGCAATAATAAAAATAATAACTCTAAACTGCATAACTGAAAACTATAAAATACAGTACTATGAAATACATAACCATAAAATGTCATTGTATTTAACTTGTACTCGGCTTACTCAATACTGGATGGAGGTTCTTTCCGGACAACTCATCATCGTTATGCCACGTTTCGTTCGGCTTCGACGTCACGTTGCTGCCCAACGCTGTCCCGACTCCGCAGATAAGGATCCACTTGCAAATCCACATCTTGAAATCACCCACAAACCGTAACTCCTGGAAAACGACGAAACAACTTTAAAACTTGTTAAAGAGTGATTTCCATTATTATACGACTAATGTTTAGAATTTTACCATTTAATTTGCTTACAGTTATTGGAAGAAGCAATCACCAACACTTTTCTGGTTGGACGTACCTATCTGCACAGATTGAAGCTGCTGGAACAAAAAAATCGTCGCGTCAAATGACTGTTAATACAGGAAAAAATTAATAAAATGCCGTTCGACGCTCCACAACAACTGCAGTACAGAAGTCCAGAGAAAGCTTTTGCGCACGACGCTCTTCGGAGTAAGCAATGCTGACGAAATTCGTGGACAATTTACAGAGTCCAGTCCAGTAGCTTTCCAGCACGTAAAATCGAAACGTATATTCCTATATATTAAACAGTAGCCAGTACTAGCCACATTCCTGACACGTCGATCATGCCAGAAAACGAAGAAGCGAGCGGATGCCAAAACAATTGTTAGATTCGATTTAGGCAAGCGCATATCCCAGTACTAACTGTATGCTGTGGATCGATCATTAAAGTACGCAGTGACCTAAGGCCTGAAGAATCAAATTAAAAACAGTGACTGGAAGTGAAAACAGATTTTTTGAGTACATTGCTGAAGACTCCAAGATATTTCATATTTGTACATTCGACTGAAAAATAGTAAAAGTTTATGAACTACTCGAGTTGTAGCCGCTGTTCTACGTACTTCTCATATTATCGGCAAATCAGCAAAGTACTTCGAAGTACAGTGCGCATGTAGTTATCTTCTTAATGAATATTTTGCTTCTATTGATATTACTACTCGCCATTTAAGTTTGTATGCCATGATGGATTCCGATGGCAGGACTTTTCCCTGTCGAATAAATGCGGCAGAAGTTGCTTTCTTGCTGTGTTGCAACACCGCATTTATTACTGCGCTGCGATTATGTACAATGTAGGACTAAATGGTCGCATAGCCCCATACCCAGCATTCTGTACGCAAGCGGTGCAGTGCACTTGTACGAAACGGATATTTTGAACTCAGTCGTACAGCGCACTGCGCTGCATTCGCACTGAATGTGAAGATGTTGGGTATGCGACCATTTTGTCCTAAGCTGTACATTACGAGTACGGACGATCAATATAATATCATGTTCCTGAATATGTCTTTAGTTTCTGGTTCCCAATTTTGTTCCATTCTATCGTGAAAAACTGAAAATATTAGTTGAAAAATCAGAATGTTCGTACTTGTTATTTAAGTGTATAAGCAGGTTACCCGGCCGAAACTTCCAGCCCCATGTGCCGGCTCCCCACCACTAAATCTTTATCCGTGCCTCAGTGGCGGTATACCGACCGATCACGATGTACCAGGTCGATATAATAATATTGTTTTAATGCACCGCACAATCGGTAGAACAACCAATACTGGTGTACCAGAAATGGCTCGATACTGGCTCAGTTTATGGCTTTATGCACCGCCGTACCGGTACTTTCACTTTAATGTTTGCGTACCGGTACTTTCGCCGTACAGGTACTTTCACTTTCACTGCTTACTTGTACAATACATATTGTTCGCTACATATATGCACGATTACGAAGCACCGCTAGACTGTCAAAGGCAAAAATTTCCGAAAAGTTTTGAATTTTGTAGGAAGACAGAGTTGCCATAGAATTCACGCAAAAAAAAGGTTACCTTTGGCAGTGGTCGAACGAACGTAGCCAAAGAGAAATCTAGCGGAACAGAATAAACAGTGGTACGGCGAGTACCATACCGGTACTTTCGCTTTTAAGCTGGGGCAGTAATAATTATTGCACAGTAATAATTAATCATTGTAATGTTAACGTGCTCTGTAGGCTGTAAAATACGGCGCTCAGTACATGGTGACAAACAGTGCTATTGCTCAGTAAAGTATACCAGTATTTTTGTTTCTCACCAGGGAACATTCTGAGGCTACAAATTCAGAAAATTCTCAGTTTTTGCAGAAAGTTACAACAACTATATAGGTTGCCTAAAGAAATTATTTCATGTGCCATGGCCAATGGGCGTGGCCAAAACAGAATTTAAAAGTTAATTCTACACTGTGTTGTAGCCAATAGGCAGTGCACCGCATGATACCTTACAAGACTAATATTTATTTAAACCAATGGGAAGTTGCGGCGGTAGTACCCGTCATTTCATCAGTGAAGTTGGTCGACGCATTACAGAGCAAACAGGAGAAGCGCGCGCCACCGAATTTTTGTGGCAGCGTCTAAGTGTGGAAATTCAGCGTGGGAACGCTGCTTCTGTTCTGGGAACGGTTGGGTGTTCTAAACAGCTTGAAGAATTGTTCTTTTTGTTCTAAATTGGTTTATCAAGTTCAAGTGTAAATGGCTTTTAGCTTGTACAATTTGCCAATAAAGTATATACATGCAGTGAAAAAAAAAATTTAAACCTAACTGAACAATCTGTACCAGTACGAGGCCAGCATTCTCGTTTCAAATTTTTATCTGTGTTTCACAAGCGGTTGAATTTAGAATACTTCTTTGTGTTTCGAGTCTTGCGACTTCGACGTAATATTTGAACAATTACTAACAGAAATCAAAGTGAGTCGTTTCTACTAAAAAAATGAAATGCAAACTGTATAATCTCCAGAAACGGGAAACTACATACTACAAGCGAGCAACACAGATAAAACTCTGAAACGAGAAAGGTGGCCTCGTACTGGTACAGATTGTTCAGTAAGGTTTATATTAGTCTTGTAAGGTATAATGCGGTACACTGCCTATAGGCTACAGCACAGTGTAGAACTAACTTTAAAATTATGTTTTGGCCACGCCCATTGACCATGGCACATGAAATAATTTTTTTAGGCAACCTACGTATATAGTTGTCCTAACTTTCTGCAAAAATTGAGAATTTTCTGAATTTATAGCCTCAGAATGTTCCCTGGTCAGTAATTGGCTTGTCAGCGCAGTCATATTAATTTAACGGCATACGTTATCGGCAAATGCTTGCTTATCATTTGCAAGATGACGCAGTATTTTGTAATTGTCGATCTTTGGCAGATGAGATACCTTTATAAGTTAAGAAAATGTAAAATAATATTGAGTGTCTGAAGAAAATTTATTAAGCCTAAAGAATAAGCACTTACACTTCGATTTTAATAAATTTTCTTCAGGTGCTCAGTTTTATTTTTCAAATTCTTTTCCTACTACTGGTAAGTAGGCAGCAAATCAGATTACGATGCTTAAGGGATTTAGCCCGATACATAGCGCTATAATCGTGTACATTGACGGGAATATTCGCTTTCGCGCACTTTCAAACACTTTTTTGGGTTGCTTTTTGACATTGTGTAGCCAAATGATTGGTGTACATAGGCGTGAAATCCTGCACGCAACATCCGGTTGCGGAGTTATGAGGTAACAAATTCCAAAAGTTTAAATGCATTCAGGTGTACCAAAGTCTCATTATGGACCGATCCTTTCGAACTTTGCGTAAATGCACATAACCATGAAGATCGTTTTGACACGGATCCACTGTTCTAACATGTTTTTCAAATTTTAAAATGAATTTCAAAAATTTTAAAATTCATTTTAAAATTTGAAAAAATCGTAGTCTGGATCCGTGTCAAACGATCTCATGGTTATGTGCAGTTACAAAATTTGAAAGGGATCGGTCCATAATGAGACTTTTGGTACACCTGTATGCATTTAAACTTTTTGGAATTTTGATACCCTCATAACTTCGCAACCGGATGTTGCGCGCGCAAACGGTTTTCTCACCTAGGTAAACAATTCTTCTGGCTACAAAATACCATAAAGCAATGCAAAAAAGGTTTTGGGAGCGCGCAGCAGCGAAACTTCCCCTGGATGTTCACGATCTTGGTGCTATGTACCGGGCCAAATCCCTTAATCCAGTCCTTTATGCTACAGATAATGGTGTCGCTAAAGCTGAAAAAACTTTTTTCTCGGTTAGAGGTAGTAATTGTTAACATCGAAAGGTCACTGTGGCGACAGAATCTTTTGATTCAATTTTATATGACCCACCCACTAGTGTATTTCAGTTCCATATTATTATGTCTTTTGCAGTACTCTTTTTTAAACGCCCTACCTTTCGCAATTGAAAGAAAGCGGTATGGCTTTATCGTGCACATTCTATCCGTCTATCCGATTGCCCTTTAATGTCGCACAATGACCCAATCTGTAAACAATATGAGAAAAACGCATCAAGTGATACGAAAACAAAAGGGTCGCGGCTTAACACGCAGAATAAAGCGTGCCTTCCAGACACACAAATCCCATTCAAATAATTGTTTACCAGCTGATTAGGTCACGGAGGGATATTGAACACAGTTTATGCTTATAAGGCGCTGATCTTTAAATGAGCCGAACACATTTTTCACTTCGATTAGAGTGCCATGTATTGCTCAGTTTGCGAGAATACCTATAATCATAGACATATCTTATTCCCTAATTTCTTATCGCCTCCGTCATGTTGAACGTGAGATGTTAGACGATGAATGCTTGAAGGATATTACGTATTAAGCGACTCCGGTAACTCATAGTAATATTAAGCCATTATATAACGCTATTTACTAGCACTATTTACTATTACGCTATTTTAGTACTAACGATTGCGCTGCTGCAAGTATACAGAAATTCGTGCGCGCATTTAAGCGATCACCGAAAGTGCAAAAACCTTCCTCTAATCTTACACTCAATATGGTGAACAATAGCTCCTTGTTCATTTCTTCCGCCACTTCTGCATCACAATTGGGAATCGTCGAACTCTTCAACCTCTTCACCGCAGTAATTGGCGGTCTGCTAAACACTGCGGTGCTCATCACTTTCGTCACCAATCGCGCATCGTTCACGCCGTTTACCATTTACCTGATCAACCTGCTGATCGCTAATTTTATCGAAACCGCTTGCGCCAAATTATGTAGTTTTCTGTCGTTTATTTGCCCGCAATGCCGCACTCATTCCGTCTGTGACCTTTGTCTCTTCAGCAGCTATCTCGCCATGGCCGGGATGATCAACAGCCACTTGATAATCTCCTTTAATCGCCTTTGGGCCGTCATCCACCCGCATCACTACAAGATTCACCACACAAAGGTCATGGCTGGCGGGATCTGTGCCGTGATGTGGATGTACATCATCGCCACGGTGTTGCCGCAGTTAGTTCGGGATTCCCTGTATTTCCGCGAACCCTTTGCCGCCTACGGCCGTTGTAAACTAAAACTCAATGCGCAACCGGTTTTGTATTTAGCAACATTGCTGGTCGTGTACATCATTCCGGAAGTGGTGATTCTACTGACTTTCCCAGTTATCTGGCATAAACGGCAGCGTCATCGCAAGATCTTGCACAGGACACTATCCCAGCCTCCAACCAACAGTGCCAGTGCGGGCACCGGCGGACGGACAACTGTGAATAACCACACAGAATCGTCGCGGTCTCAGAAGAAGAGCATGCAAGTTCTGGTTATCCTGATGATCAGTATGGTCATCTGTTGGACACCGCTGCTAGGTGCCACGCTGGCGGCGAATTTCATAGACTTCACGAACAAGAATTTTTTTAACGTGGCCACATGTCTGTTTGCCGTGGAAGCGGTGACCGATCCCATTCTCTTTGGATTGGTGTTTAACCAGCATGTCTTCAAAAATTTGAAACTTCATTGGAAAACCCGAAAGTGAGGAAAATCAAGGCCGGTTTAGATATGGTCCACAGTTTATCTTGCTGCTCTCTGCACGATTTTATTGTTATAATGGTTGCCAGCGTAGCTAATTTTAATCTGTACATTTTCTAAAGTCCACTTTTAGGCGTAACAGTAATTCAGTAAATACTACTTTTAAAACTGACACAACTGTTGTGTCATGCTTCATCATTAATTTTAACTTTACATTGAGATGGAATAACAAATCGGCGAAATTTGGGTAGATTGCTATTTAACGCCTTATACAGTATGCCATAATTACAGATAACTATACTTTGTTACGCATTTCCATGCTCTAATTATCGATCAACAGATCACCGGCCTGTATGGGAGAAGAAAATCTGAAAAAAAAACTGAGCATCTAAAGAAAATTTATCAAAACTGAAGGTTAAGTGCTTATTCTTCAGTTTTCATAAAATAAT
Source organism: Paramacrobiotus metropolitanus (assembly GCF_019649055.1). Lineage (NCBI taxonomy): Eukaryota > Metazoa > Tardigrada > Eutardigrada > Parachela > Macrobiotidae > Paramacrobiotus > Paramacrobiotus metropolitanus. The sequence continues at coordinate 621,138 of NW_026570256.1, read as the reverse complement.
ATCTTCCGATACCCAGTTTTATTTATTCTTCTTACTAGTAAGGATCGGTAGACAGCAAATCAATATTTGGATCACGGTGCTTAATCTAGTTCTTTATGCTACAGATAATGGAGTCTCTTAAGCTGAAAAAAAACATTTTCTCGGATTAGCGTGATAGTTGTTGACACCGAATGATCATTGTGGCGACAGAGTTGAATCTTTTGATTTAATTTCATGCGACTCACCCACTTGTGTGTCTCAGTTCATGTTGTGGCTTTTGCAGTACTCCGCTCAAACCGTCCGAATTTTCTTTATTGTGAGAGAACGGTATGGCTGTAACTTGCAAAATCTATAGCATGACCCTTTAATGCCGCACAGCGGTACAATCTGTGTAAATAATATGACACAAACGCACAAAGTGCGACAAAAACAAAAGGGCAGCGGGTTTAGCACGCAATATAAAGCGTGCCTTCCAGACACACACATCTCATTTGGGTAATTGTTTTCTAACTGTGTAAATCACGGAGGAATATTAAACGCAGATTATGCTTACAAGGCGATGATCGTTAGATGAGCCGAACACATTTCTCATTTCGATTACTGACAGAGTGCCATGTATTGCTCAGTTCGCGAGGATATATAGACATACTGTATTTGATGCCTAATTTCCTACCGCCTCCGTCATGTTGAACGTGAGATATTAGACGATGCATGCTTGAGGGATATTGGGTATAAAAGCGATTGCAGTTTATCACAGTTATACTATGGCATTTAAAGAAAAATATTCTGTTGCAACAAGGACATGCATACGGAAATTCGAGCGCACGTTCAAGGAACCACCGGCAGTGCAAAATTTTGCTCTAATCGTACATTCAATAATTATGGTAAACAACAGCTCCTTAATAATTCCTTCCGTCACCTTTCCACCGCAATGGGGACTAACCAAAATCTTTCACCTATTAACCGCAATAACCGACGGTCTGTTGAACACTGCGGTGCTCATCACGTCCGTCACCAATCGCGCGTTCACCATTTACTTATATATAATCAACCTGCTGATCGCTAAATTTATCGAAACCGCTTGTGCCAAATTATTTAACGTTCTGGTGTTCGTTTGCCCACAATGCCGCACATCCAACGTCTGGGACTTCTGTCTCCTCACCAGATACCTCGCCATGGCCGGAATGATCATTAGCCACCTGATAATTTCTTTCGGTCGTTTATGGGCAGTCATCTTCCCCCACCAATAAAAGATTCACCAGTCAAAGGTCACGGCTGGCGGAATCTGTGCCGTGATGTGGATATACATCTTTACCACAGTGTTGCCGCAGTTAGTTCGGGATTCCCTGTATTTCCGCGAACCCTTTGCCGCCTACGGCCGTTGTAAACTAAAACTCAATGCGCCACCGGTTTTGTACTGTACATATGTAACAACGTTTCTGATCGTGTACATCATTCTGGAAGTGGTTATTTTACTGACGTTCCCAGTTATCTGGCATAAGCGGCAGCGTCATCGCAAGATCTTACAGAGGACTCTGTCCCAGCCTCCAACGAACAGCGCCAGTGCGGGCACCGGCGGCCGGACAACAGGGAATGAACACGGTCGGTCGGTCGCGGTCGCAGAAGAAGAGTATGCAAGTACAGGCTATCCTGATGGTCAGTATGGTGATCTGTTGGACGCCGCTGTTGGGCGCCACACTGACGGCCTGTTTCATAGACTTCGAGAACCGGGATTACTTTAACGTGACCACATGTCTGTTTGCCGTGGAATCGGTGAACGATCCCATTCTCTTTGGTTTGGTGTTTAACCAGAATGTCTTCAAAAATTTGAAACCTCGTTGGAAAAATCGAAAATTAGGAAAATCAGAGCCGATTAAGATATGGTCCACATTTTCCCTGGCTACTCTCTCACTTTATTAATAAAATACTTGCCGTCGCCGCTAACTACACTTTGTACATTTTCCAATGTCCGTCCCATTTTATCTGTAGGCAAAATATGTAAATACTGATTTTTCAGGTGTCAACAACTGTTTTGCAAGACTTAGTATGTTGACTTTGAGATAGAATCACAAATCAGCGAAGATTTGGGAAAAGCCGCCTAATGTGCAATAAATACGTGAACTGTTTATCACGCATGTCCATTCTCGGTAAACAATTTTCTTGTAATCTCGCGCCAACAATGTCATGTTTAAAAAGTTCATGCAATAACCTGCCCCGGTCTTAAAAAAAACGTTATAAAATTTATTGCGCACCATCTGGATGATAATAAACTGTAAATTTCATTTTTCCGGCAGTCTCCGTGTTCTCATAAAATTCCAGTGAATAAGTTCGATGTTTCACATTGTGCGGGTAATTTTCACGGGTAATCAACCCTCTTGAGAACTGACGAACCGGCGAAACCTGAATAACTTTCGAGCGATCCATAAGTCTTCTAGGCAATTCTTCAGCTTTTGTCTAACCTTAAGAAGAAACACGGAATGCAGCGATTTCACCCGACGAGATCACGCTGTAGCTAAAAAAACCTCGTTAATCGCTTTTACGGAGCTTTTTGTTGCTCCTCAGGAAGAAACGCTTAACCTCGTTAATACATGAAATATGGATTTCCGATAGTAATCGACCAGTCCTTTGTCTTATTTGCTTATTCACCGTGCAGGGTTTGGGTGATCAGGACTCGAATTATGCAGCCTCAAAAGTATAACAAAAACCGCTTTTATAGATTGTACTCAGTATGCCCTGCACAGGCACTTACTTCTCCTTCTCGTCTATTTCCTTCAGTTCAATCAAACCTATTTCTAACAAAACATTTTTGCCATCAGTTTGGAAAAGATATTTCTCTGCTCCATCGTTTAGACCATGTGTACAACGCCTCATCATCAACCATTGCTCCTGCTCTCACGGGATGGGGGATCCTGGCAATCGGTAATGCATTTGTCGACACTTTCAGGCTAAGGCTATTTTGCCGCAGTTTTCTGCAGTGTGTCAAAATAGCTTTTTGCTATTTTGCCGCACACTGCGTTAAAATAGCCTTTAGCTATTTTGCCGCAGTATGGTAGGCAAAACAGCCATTTGTTTGCCGCACACTGCGTTTAATCAGCCTTGTGCTATTTTGCCGCACTATGGTCGCAGCTACATAATTTGCGACGGTAAACGGTGCGGACCGTACTGCCATCTAGAGCTACATTTTCTCCTGGATTTGACCTATTGCCGTAAGCCGACTTTCAGTTGTCTCGCAGGAATTCGTTAAAAAAAGCACATCCTTGGGAAGGCTCTTTTAAAACTGGGACAGAATATTGCGCACGAATCTAGTCGAGAGCGGACGGATTTCACTGAGTGTACAGCTTAGGACAAAAAGACGCATAATCCCACCCACAGCATGCCGAACTCATGCGGCGCAGTGCGCTGTACGACTCAGCTAAAATATCCGGTTGTCGTACAACTGCACTTGCCACATGCGCACGGATATCTGGGTATGGGGATATGCGTCTTTTTAGTCCTAAGCTGAATATTCGGAAACGGATAGTGGGACTACAATTTGTATTTGATATCAGATAGGCGCCATAAAGACCATTCAACGAAAGGTCTGCTCCAGTCAACAAATCACGAAAACGGTCCACCGCCGAATATACGCTTCTTCCGAATTCGGAAAAAAATTGCGTGACAGCCTAAGTGGTTGCGAGACATTTTGTCATGGGGCATTTCGGCCCAGGTATTTCGTCGCAACAGCAAACTTGTTTTGAGACAACTCGTTTTGCTGCCGTTTTGTTGTGTGACATTTGGTCGCGAGACTTTTGCGGAGTAGGAAAATTATAAACTGGTTTATGGCACCGAACACCATACGAACATTTGCCGCAAGAACGAGTTGTTCTTAAACGAAATGTCCGTATAAGGATACTCCGACAGAACTTTTCGCCCCAGATTCAGCAGTCCTGCAAAATCGTATGCATACAGAATTCGATGCACCATCGGCCAGTACCTCATGTGGCACGAAACGAACGACATCGGGGCAGGACGCCGGCTGCCGCAGCTCCGTAGTAGAGGCATCATTTTGTTGCGGCATCGATATGTGTACGTGTGGACGGTTATGATAAAACATTGTTTCATTGGAGAAAGCATCACCATCGAGTGAGCAAATCAGCTATCCCGTGCCGTAAAATTATACATTACCCTAACCCTTCACTTGACGGAAATTTCTACAGTGCAGCCGCTCACACTTGTACGAGCGCACTCACCGTTCACATAAACGGCTTGCAGCTAGTGCATGTTAGAACGTCAATCGGCTGAACGTTTATCCGGCTAAACAGCACCGTATCGTTCAATGCGTACAAATTTTTGTCAAATGCAGGGTTAGTGTATAGTAACAAGTCCAGTCTTCTGGTAAAAACTTGATAATGGCAAATGAAGAAGACTAGGCTCCTTTAGCGTGGGGCTTGTATCCGGCCGATCTTATTCGAAAAGCATCCTTGCCCGTGTGCCAAACATGCACCGGTATCCGGCCAACGGATCCGGGGCAACGTTTCCCGCAATCCATGGTTGCCGGTTGCTAAGATGGACCCACCCGGTACCATATAACGGCAACCGAGTCTGTTTTACCCGTTCTGACGGCGAGTCGCAAAACGACCCCACCCGGTACCGCGGAACGTTTATCTGGGCACGTTAAAAGCAGCCACAAGCAGGTCGGATGGCCATGCAGATGCCCAACTCAGTGGCCGGGTCGGCTCTGAACCGCTCTCAAGTTTTTGAAGGGTGAAGGAACTGCTCATCAACCGAAGCCAATCCTTTAGGAGCGCCGGAACTCCGGCAATCGCTCGTCGGTTAGCACAACGCTGCCCGCCTGGCATCGCAGAACTCGACTTCAGGTCGGCATGTGCATCGTCGAGCTGGAACAGCTCATCGGCTGTAGTCAGGTCGTATCCGTAGCCGTGGAACTTGGAATCCGGCAGTCTGCTCATTAGCCAGCATCAGTGAGGCAAAACTTACCCGCCAGGTGCCGCTCAATTCGGCAATCGGGTAGGTCGACTGTTTTGTTATTTGGTATGGAGACTAGGTAGCACCCTTGCAACCAGGAAAGACATCCGTCCCATCCCTCTCAGGTCGCAATATGTGGGCTGGGTCCAGGATCTGCCACAACATCTATTTCTTCCTTTGGGGAAAGTCACGTCCGGCCGTAAAGTCACACTCGATCCGAACTGTGCAGCCAAGTCACATCGTCATGCCGGCATCGTGCTTCCATCCAAGCCCCTCATCCGTGCAGCCATATAAGGGCACGATTGTAACGATAAAATCCATCGCGGCCATTTTCAATATCCTTATTGTTACACGCCCATTTGATGAAAAATACTGCACTCAACTGGGCGGGTGCACTCTAGAGGCATTCTTACGTGCTGCGGCGAATGACCATTTTGCTTTGGCGAGTTAGTAACCCGACGGCATCCGCTACGGTTGTTGACCGATTTCTGGTAGGATGCCGTAGGGTTCTGCTGCCGATTCAAACCGTGTCTTCCGGGCCGGCCTTGACTTCCTCCGGCTCGGACTATTTCTTCTGCCGGCCGACACTAACGAATACCCCATTGTCGGCCTACCGGTTCCGTATCCGCACTTCGTTCAGCCAGGAAAATCCGATGATCCGTCACTTTCCGGTGTGCTGGTCCACCCGCGTTGGGTCGCGTTCATTGGCTATGTCGATGCCAAACTTTTTGAGAGTCAGCTCCGGGTTCTTGTTATTGTGCACCACATCATGGACCCGATACAAAGATAGCGGCATCGGTCTTGATTCTGGCAAGTTGGTTCGTCTCTGACAGTTGTTCCTGAATCCGCTTGATGTACTGTTTGACGGTCGGATGGTCCTCCGGGAAAAGGATTCCAGAAACGGCACCAAGTAATCGTTTCTGAAATGAATCGCATGTCTCGGCCGTTGATCGCAAAGTATGGCAAGAATTCGAATTCGTGGCGTCTTCTGTTTGTTCGAAGCAGGATACGAAAGGCACCTTCCTGTGCCAACGTCAAACTTCATTAGCACAACACTCTATGAAATGACGTCCCAAATAGCCTGCTTCTGCCGCTCGACCTGGCGCTTTTCTTTGACTTTCGAAATTTCACCGGCGTCTGCAAACGATGCAACTTGCTTTGCTGACACTTCGGACTGCTGACACAGTACTTGTCAACCTGCGTTGAAATATGGTCCCAGTGGTATCGCGTCCATAGTCTTCGTCATTACGACGCAGGTGGCCGTGTTCTCGTGTGCAGCGACTGGATAACGTTCTAGCGCATGGAGTTTGGCTCGACAAACCATCGCAGCAACTTGCAGCTGATCCAGTTTACGACACCGGACGCCCTTCCACATAACGTAGTGGTCCGAAGCTTCAACTTCTCTTTCTTGGGTTCCAGGTTTTCCATCTCGAAGATGATTCTGGCGGGTGTCGGGTCACGATACTGCATAATGGGAAGATCGCGTGTCGTCGCGTCAATAGTCCGTGCAGTCCAAAACAGTTCTGCTACGCCGATTTCCAAAGTTTTTTGCGGGGCCGACACGTTATTTACTCGCCCATTCACGGTGCCCATCTCGTGCCAGTCAGCGATGACGTTATAGTCGGGCATTTGTCATTGGTTTTGGATTCGGCGGGTTGATTTCATCCTTTTAATTCTTGAAGTTTATAACCAGATCCAGTCCCTCCTCCTGTTCGTCTTCTTGCCCAAGTATAGGCGTCCTCCCACATTTTGCAGTACATCTGAGTCGCCGTTCTAATCTCCCAGAGGTTCGGAGAGAATCAGATGAAATACATCCTTAGACAGTACTGGATCTTAAAAAGTCTCGCTTTGTCACCGATTAGTAAGGGATGACCTCGATTTTTAAACAAATTTTGGGCGCACGAAAGGCGACCACGGTGGAGGGGTCGGGAGGTATTGTGAAGCAGGTGGCGTTCGAGTTTTCTGGTGTAGCTTGTCAAAAAACACTTGTCAGCTTGTCGCCTAGTGCATCGGACCAGGCGTTTGTTCGACCGGCATGGCAGGTATTGGCGTTGCGTAGTGATACTGGCGCCAGCATTCGGCCGGTGACTTGTCTTCGCTCAGTCTCTTCTGTAAATCTTTGGCCAGGGTGGCACATGACACCAACAATGCCCTCGGCATGGCGATGTGTCTCTCATGAAACTCAAATACATTTCGACCCGGGCGATCTCCAATAACATCCCTCTTCTCGAAAAGTTCACCCGCTCGATCAGCATCCCCTAAGGCAACATTGGTCCGGTTGATGCCATCGTCGGCAGTCGCGTAACGTCGCTGCTCGGTGTAGTATTTTCGGGTGAGTCCCGTCCGGCTATTCAGGCATCTCTTAATCTACGGCGATTCTACGCTTCAGGTCCAGTGCCGTTGGAACAGTGTATCGACGTCACTGTCGGCCCACGCTTCTGGTAACGAGATAGACTTCAGGATTTTCTTCCGGCCTAGCTTCCCGCTCGTCAGCCGGCGCTTACGCTCCGATGGATTTATGAATGCGAGCTTAGATATGACCAGCCGGCAATCAGCGCAGTGTGGGGGTTTCTCCGATTGCGTCCATTTTCCCAAACACCTGTTCTGCCCGACTACTCTGGAAGCAGGATTACCGTCACTCCGTCGTTTATCTTTGCTGCATTCACCTCAACCGCAAAGTCGATTACTCCATTATGGAAGGCTAGTAAGCTTGTCCCATGGAATCGGTTGGGCATTCTGATTAAAAAAGGTTGGATTCTCTGGCGCATTCAGAAGCCGGAGCCAAACCCGTCACCCATGTCGGAAGAAACCCATTGTGCCGCCAAGCGCTCGCCCGGGTTCCGCAGGGTCCCCTCGGCCACCCGGAGCGAATGCTCGCTGCTTGGGCACATTTGTTCTACTCGGTGCTAATCTTTGCAGCTTAGGGGCTTCACGGCCACCCGGCGCTCAGTTAATCCATTCCGCTGCAGTGGTTGTTGTTATTTAATCTGTTTAACAACCAGGATTACTCTTGCACATGGAACTAGACTACCGCTAACAAAGACAAAAATTAACTTAAAAAGCATTACTGGAAACAGGACAAGCCCTCGTTACATCGAACAACGAATACATTTCTCAGCCCATTTTACAATTTTTCAATTACTTACATTTTCAAGTAGCTGTTATAGAGGTTGATGAATTGGTAGGATTCGGTAAGGAATTCCACCTCGTTCCATAGCTGCGCCATCATAAAGGCGAATAACCGGTCACTTAGAAGCGCCAGTCCGTCTGAAGACCGTGTTCCTACAAGTTCCACTGTATGTGGTTGGTGGTCTAGTGCTACTACTTCACGTGTCAAGCCTGTAACAGAGCTAGTGGCAGCAAAACAGCGCAGCAGTTATGTCCGGCGGCTTTGGTGGTGGACATCGGTCGAATAAGCCGCCGGCGCTTACTGACCGTTTACTTTTCACGCGGCTGGCCCCGCTCTGCTCTGGCTGGTCCCGCAGCGACCTCCGAATTCACCACCATGGTTGTTCCCGTTGCCGACCAGGGCGTCTCCTGAACGGGCGTTCCTTGGTTCCAGTCAACCCAGAAACGTAAAACCCGGTTGCCGGCAGTTCGGCCACACGTGCTTTAGACGGAAGCGCTAAATCGGCCTTCTTAGGACTCGCCGCGCCAACCGATAATCTGGCTAAGTACTGACGGTGACAATCCTGATGCCATATCGGTACGGATTCTGGTTGCAGTCGCCGGCCGCGAATCCGCACGCTGCCGTTGCATGGTTGTTCGCCATGCAACGTTGGCAGGTGACCGTTTCAGTTTAGTGCAGCGCCTGAAATTCCGCTCCATCCGCTGGAAGAAGATATCGGTCGTCTATAGTCCCGAGCGACGTGCCGGGCCAGTTCGATTCGGATACCCGAGGCCTCCTGGTTCCCGAGTCCTGGCTGCCCCTGCACTCATAGAATGTCTGAGTTAGGACATTAAGGGTTCAATGGGTTGGAACCAGTACTTAGGCCATGAATGGTTCACTTGGTTTAAACCAAGTATAGGCAGCAAGCTGCCGTTTAACCACTCCCGTGACAGCGGCAACTCGCTGCCCCCAAAAGCACAGAACCAAGTCAAACTAATGGACCAACAGACTCGAAGCGCCCGACACCTGCCCGTGCTCTCAGCTGTCTTTGTTTAAGCCAAGCAAACCAACTGATCCACCAGTTAGCCACCGACCACCAACACCATGCACTCACCCCACTTTGTTTGAACCCAGTAAACCAAGTGAGCCACGGTGAACCACCAATGAACCACCAGTGAACCACCGGTGAACCAACACATTTCACGTACCGCACATCTCTCCCTGCGCTCACCCCACTTGGGATGAACCCGGTAAACCAAGCGAACCACGGTGAACCACCATTGAACCACCCTTGAACCACCGGTGAACCAACACATTTCATGTACCGCACCTCTCTCCCTGCACTCACCCCACTTTGCTTGAACCCAGTAAACCAAGTGAAACACGGTGGAACACCGGTGAACCAACAAATTTCATGTACCGCTCATCCCTCCCTGCACTCACTCCACTTTGCTTGAACCCAGTAAACCAAGTGAGCCACGGTGAACCACCATTGAACCACCAGTGAACCACCGGTGAACCAACACATTTCACGTACCGCACATCTCTCCCTGCGCTCACCCCACTTGAGATGAACCCGGTAAACCAAGCAAACCACGGTGAACCACCATTGAACCACCAGTGAACCACCGGTAAACCAACACATTTCATGTACCGCACCTCTCTCCCTGCACTCACCCCACTTTGCTTGAACCCAGTAAACCAAGTGAAACACGGTGGAACACCGGTGAACCAACAAATTTCATGTACCGCTCATCCCTCCCTGCACTCACTCCACTTTGCTTGAGCCCAGTAAACCAAGTGAACCACGGTGAACCACCACTGAATCGTTAGTGAACCACCAATGAACCACGATGAACCAACATATTTCATATACCGCTTATCTCTTCCTGTTCACCGATGGTTCACTTTGTTTGAACCCAGTAAACCAAGTGAACCACAGTGAACGATCATTGAACCACCAGTGAACCATCGGTGAACCAATATATTTCATGTACCGTACATCTCTCCATGCGCCTTACCCCACTTTGGTTGGCCGGTGGTTCACCGTGGTTCACTTGGCTTACTGGGTTCAAGCAAAGTGGGGTGAGTGCAGGGAGAGATGTGTCGTACTGGTGCATGATATACGTTGGTTCACCGGTGGTTCAATGCTGGTTCTATTGGTTTAAACCAAGTTATCGCTGATGTCCTCTCTCCCTGCACTATTTTTTGGGCCTGCCTGCGTCATGGACGCTGTCTTACGTCCATGACCCAGGCAAGTTCAACTGTCTCTGCCCGTGCTGCATCGGTGGCGGCGTCCGCTGCAGGAGTCAAGTTAACGGCAAATGTTTATTCGTGAAAATCAATACTTTGGCTATGACTGCACCGGCACGAACACCATTTCGGGTGCCGTCTGTGGAAGTTGCTGTGGTGGAGTCGATGGCAGTGTTTGTGTTGACTGGACCTAATAAGCTGCCGCTAGGATAGTCCACGTGCAGCCCGGCTTCGTTGCAGGCGATGAAGGGTCAGCGCGAATAGTCTGAACGACTGCGCCCTGTAAGGCACGACCAGTGCGGGTGGATGATGTGCACGAGGCTTCCCGGCCATACCCTCAGACGCACCTAATTACTCTTTTAGCGATTTCGGTCAGATGTTAGAAGCCCGCTTCAGGTCAAGGTCGTCCACGTCCTTACGCAATGTGTGCAACACGACCTTCTGCTGAAAGCTTCCTCGGTACTTGATGACCGTCATCGCCTCGCAAAACTTTTCCGGTGTTTTGTATTCCTGCCGGTATCGCCGGCTGGTGGCCTCCGCCAAGGCGTCGATACCTTATTACGATCGGCGAATCTTGCCATAAACTTGGCCATCCAAACTCTACGACCAATCTTCCTCCGGTTCGGCCGCCGTTTGTACCTGGTCCCAGTCCACCGCATTACCAGTGAGATCCCCACTCACTTTGACCATGAATTCAGCATCCCCGTTAGTACCGACTGTCCATCCGTGAACTTTAGCATGTCGTTATCGAACATAGGAAGATCCGTGTCCCGAGTGGTCGCCAGCACCGGCGCTTGCCCGAGCATGTGCAATTCAGTGAGTTTTTGTGGTTCCGGTTAGTGCCCGCCCGGTTGCTGTGCTCGGTTAGTGCCGACCGTGTCGTTGCTCTCCATCAGCGTCGGCTGGGAAGTGCCGCCTATTGTTACGACGAACAGCATGTCTGGCGCTCCAGCGGTCATTGTTCCCCGACACGCTTTCTGCTGTATCCGGTGTGCTAATAATTCTAGCATCCCTTCTCTCTCTCCTCACTTCGCGTTTACGGCTAGTTAAGTCTTGTCGGCGGCGCGATCGCACTTTGATCAATTCCTCCGACTCCGATTCTCCTACGTCTCGTCGAGGTTGGACCAACCTATATCGGCGGCTGCGGTCTTCCTCGATATAAGTCATCAAGGCCATGACTTTCATTATCCGTTTGTCACAGCCTTCCGATCGATCCTGCTGACCCTGTTTCCGATCCCGCATTTGCACTGGGGATGACTGCCGCACCGTCCGTGTAGGTCGCCGTGGCACGATTTCCAGTTCCCGGACTGTTCGTTCGGGTCGTATGCATCTCCGGGTTGTTGTGCAACCGCGGCCGACCACTAATCCCCGACAGCTGGCCGCTGAGCCGGGTCGAGTTAAAATCCGGCCATAGCAAACTATTTTCCCGTGGTGACGGAGTTTTGCAACGCTACGTCAGGCTGATGCATCATGATGTCCAGCTGATACGTAGAGCCGATCGGCTGTCCGAGCAAATCGTGCTTAGCTGCAGCATCATGCCGGGCGTCTGCACGGATGCTAGCAAATACCGGTTAGACCGGGTTTGGCAGCACTCCACTCGAAAAGCCAGGAGGTGCCGTCACGAGCTGGTATACGATACCGGGCCGATGTGCCATACTGGACGGGTCGAAGTCGTTGCCCGGATCGACTATGTCGGCTGAATTCGTCGTGTCCGCCGGACCGTCCCGCGGGACGGATCCACCGCCCGGATGGATTCGCACCCGCAGAGTCCAAACCTGAGCGTTACCACTGCGCCATAAATTTTTTTGTCCTGCCCGCGTCGTCGTTAAAAGTCTTGCCGGTGTTTCCGGCTATCCGAGCGGTGTCGTCGCTGAATCAATAGTCCGCCTGCTACTGTTCTAACAAAGTCCTCGGGACGCGGAGGCGTACTCACTGCTGAACGCGGCGCGTCAACTTGTATCTACGGTTTGGTCGCGTTAGACAACGGACAGGCCTAGACTTCCTGTATCATGCCGACAATGAGCTTCGCGGCCGGATCTGAAAAAAAATGGTCCTTAGCAGATCGTTCGTACGGTTTCGCGTTAGGGTGATAGGACGAGAGTGAACCCCCTTCCCCGATTGTAGACTGCTGCAGCTGCTGCTCGGCTTGGCCGCCGTAGAACCATCCGCTGCGTATAACCGTCGGCTCAACTCCTGAGCACAGCTGGGTGAGGCAGAACGTTTCTTCACCATGGCTGCCTTCTTTTCCGTTACCACCAGGCTTGTCACGGTCGCTTGCCGCCGACGTTTCTCGGAGCTAGTTCTCAAGTCCGGATATCGTGTGCCGGGCTGTCGACAGGTCCGACTTTAAGCCAACCGCCCCTTTCTCTAACTGGTCGGCCCTGTATTTCGTGCATTGCGACACCTTTTCCAAATTAGTGTGGACCAGGTATCAGATTCTATTACCCCAGCAGAGCCCGACAGGGAGCTCGGTCAACCTTCTGACGGACAATCCAACAAAAGCGTTCCCGATGGTCACTGTTCGAGCCGGGTTTGCTTCCGTGTCGCAGGTTGACGGAAGTGCGGAATCGATTTTTAAGGCAGATGAACGACAACTCGACCCGACTGATCCGATATTTCAAACGACGGTCGGACAGTATTTTCCAGTGACCAGGCCGGAGTACACGTAATGTGTACTCCGGGGACCAAATGTGTGGTAATTTTACACAAAGACCAGAACGCTTGGATACGATTTGCAAATGAAACCGGAGATTTCTGAAGAAAAACGCGAAAAGCACTGGGTGGGCAAAATTTAGGCCAGACCCTTTGAAGACCCGGAACTTGCTGGACGGATTAAAAACTTGATCGTCTAGCAGACGTCTGGGTGCTATGAATGTTTGCACGTGTAAATGGTATCCCAGAGCATTGCAGCGCCTGCACTACGCTACCGATTTTTCCGTAGACGGATAGTTATCAACAGCTACTAAAATTGTTGTATGTTAACCGGAAACTGCGGCAAAATAGTGAAAGGCTATTTTGCCACCCATACTGCGGCAAAATAGTGAAAGGCTATTTTGCCACCCATACTGCGGCAAAATAGCTAACGACTATTGTAACGCAGTGTGCGGAAAAATAGCAAAAGGCTATTTTACCGACCATAGTGCGGTAAAATAGCTAATGGCTATTTTGCCCCAAATACTGCGGCAAAATAGCCACTTCGAAATTTATTTTCAAAGCAACCATGTGACGTGTACTGGCGTCCGTTAGTGCACATCGGTACTACTTTACTACTTCTACACCTACGGATACGGCTTTGGCTTTACTACTCCTTCTTCTCGAGTCATGACCCCGAGTCTCTGACTCTCTATTTCGACGTCTCAGAAATCTCCGGCAGAGAACTTTGACCGCGACTTGCCATTTCGACGTGACCGCGCTTCGATGACGTAGCTCAACCTATTGTTCTAGTGTACTAGCTGACCTCTTGTTCTTATTAGTCCACGTGTAGTGATGCAGCGCTTTGATTAGTCGACGTGTATGTAGTCGTCTCCTATTGGCTTACGTTTAGATCTCTATTGTTCTCAGATTCGCACCTGCGAGTGCCCAGGGCTATATCAAGAGTTTTAATCCCAACAAGAGCTTGTGCTCATCTGACTTGCTGCTCTGGTCTTCTCTTTCCAAGTGAGGCTGTTCAAACTGACCTCTGGGTGACCTTTCCCCTATTGTCAGGGGTCACCCTTCTGTCTAGTCGACGTGCATTATCATCATTGGATAGTGTCGTGACTTAATAGGTTTCCCACTTGATCCCACTTGTTTGCCTTGACCTTTCGGTCCCTTCGATCTTCATGCCCTGCAGCGCCAGGTTGATGGATTTCTCATACGCTTCGGCTACCATCTAGCGTCGGACAGGTAACGTATAACTTTCTCGCATCTCTTGTGTTTTCCTTTCGTGCTTGCAGCAGGGTTCCGGGTTCCTGACTTCTTCTTCATCCTCGCATATCATCTCATACTTGTACATCATCTTTATCTTTCGTTCCATGAATTACATAAGAAGTTGAGATTAAGAAACTCTCCGACTTTGTCGTGGTCTGGGAAGTGCAACACAACATCAGCACATATACACATAAGAAGTTGAGATTAAGAAACTCTCCGACTTTGTCGTGGTCTGGGAAGTGCAACACAACATCAGCACATATACAACGTCTTTTCGATATCGCACGACACATGCGTCGATGTCTTTAGTCCAGCTTTCAGTACTGTTATCAGCAGAACGGCACAGCCGGGAACGGCACAGCCGGGAACGGCACAGCCGGGAACGGCACAGCCGGGAACGGCACAGCCGGGAACGGCACAGCCGGGAACGGCACAGCCGGGAACGGCACAGCCGGGAACAGCACAGCCGGGAACGGCACAGCCGGGAACGGCACAGCCGGGAACGGCACAGCCGGAACGGCACAGCCGGGAACGGCACAGCCGGGAACGGCAACGGGAACGGCACAGCCGGAACGGCACAGCCGAGAACAGCACAGCCGGAACGGCACAGCCGGGAAACAGCACAGCCGGGAACGGCACAGCCGGAACGGCACAGCCGGGAACAGCACAGCCGAGAACAGCACAGCCGGGAACGGCACAGCCGGGAACAGCACAGCCGGGAACGGCACAGCCGGGAACGGCACAGCCGGGAACGGCACAGCCGGGAACGGCACAGCCGGGAACGGCACAGCCGGGAACGGCACAGCCGGGAACGGCACTGGAACGGCACAGGGAACGGCACAGCCGGGAACGGCACAGCCGGGAACGGCACAGCCGGGAACGGCACAGCCGGAAACAGCACAGCCGGGAACGGCACAGCCGGGAACGGCACAGCCGGGAACGGCATTAGCCGGGAACAGCACAGCCGGGAACAGCACAGCCGGGAACGGCACAGCCGGGAACGGCACAGCCGGGAACGGCACAGCCGGGAACGGCACAGCCGGGAACGGCACAGCCGGGAACGGCACAGCCGGGAACGGCACAGCCGGGAACAGCACAGCCGGAACGGCACAGCCGGGAACGGCACAGCCGGGAACGGCACAGCCGGGAACGGCACAGCCGGGAACGGCACAGCCGGGAACGGCACAGCCGGGAACGGCACAGCCGGAACGGCACAGCCGGGAACGGCACAGCCGGGAACGGCACAGCCGGGAACGGCACAGGAACGGCACAGCCGGGAACGGCACAGCCGGGAACGGCACACGGAACGGCACAGCCGGGAACGGCACAGCCGGGAACGGCACAGCCGGGAACGGCACAGCCGGGAACGGCACAGCCGGGAACGGCACAGCCGGGAACGGCACAGCCGGGAACGGCACAGCCGGGAACGGCACAGCCGGGAACGGCACAGCCGGGAACGGCACAGCCGGGAACGGCACAGCCGGGCAGTTTAAGCGGGCAGTTTAAGGGGATGTGTTATCAGAGTTGCCCCTTATTACCGAGTTTCCCCTATTATAATTACAGTATGGCTGCGTGCACGGGTGACCTCTTTGGGTCCGCACGGGTGTTGACCGCGTGCACGGAGTGTGGGAACGGGCGCTGGCTGCGGGCACGGGTGATTTCTTTTGTTTCAGAATCATTATATTTTAAATTGGATTAAGATTATAAACTGGATGAAGGGTATAAAATCGAAGTGAGAGATGCCAAAAGCAGCGAAAGTGGAATGCGATAACCATGGCTACCGCGTTCGTTTTCGGGATAGATCCTGGAACGGCCATTTTTGGGCTGGATCCGTTGCGAACTCACCGTGCAACGAGCCAACACCTGTGTTTCCCCGTGCACGCAGCATCGTCCTTATGATTATCCTTTTCCCGTCCATAGTGTGGCAAAACGAGCTGTTTTAACGCAGTGTGCGGTAAAATAGCCAACAAGCTATTTGGCCACAATAGTGCGGCATAATAGCCAACCGGCTATTCCGGCGCAGTGTGCGGCAAAATAGCCTGAGGGCTATTCAGACCCCTATTGTTATACTGCGGCAAAATAGCCGTAGCCAATAAATTTTATGTCGACTAACAGTGACACATTTTGAGTTGGAGTGTTTGGTTGCTCTGTAGTGTAAAGTGCGCGGCGACAGGCGACTGCGAGACAGGCAGTCACAGGCTGCAATAATAGCCAACTGACTATTTTGCCGACCATAGTGCGGCAAAATAGCTGAATAGCTATTAAAACGCAGTGTGCGGTAAAATAGCCAAAAAGCTATTTTGCCCACCCTAGTGCGGCAAAACAGCCAAATGGCTATTTAGCCACAAACACTGCGGCAAAATAGCCACTTCGCAGTTGTTTTCTTCACCGCACTGGCAGTAGTACGGAAATGGATATGGCATACGAATCAGTAGATCCTCCTGTGTCCAGTGCACGTTTTAATATTCAGGACACAATTGCAGCCCGAAGCGAAAGCTAAGTACAGACAAGAAAAGCATGACTGCGATAAATTGCTTCAGTAAATAGGTTTCCATAGCGTGAAAACGCACAAGCTTCCCCGGCCTATAAATTCGCTAGATCTGAACTGAAAGGGTTTTCTTGCAAGCCTCTTTAAAATTTTTTTGAAAAACCAGTACCGTACCTAACCCTACAGAAGTATGCAGCTCCACAGAGTCGTCATTTGTTTTTGCGCCGAACTACAGCGTTTGGCATACAAGTCATGCAGTCACCGGTAAGTGTCCTAAACAATTCTGTCTTCTTTCGACAAAACTTAGCCCATTGGGAACTGTCTGCTCTTGAACCGCAGTATTAATAACAATAATAATAACTTTCTTTTCTCTAGACAGACTTTGTCTAGAGCTCTTGGTTTTTCCTGCGATTTTAGTGTTTTTTGGTCAACATTTTTGATAAATTAAGAAGCCCTGCCATTTCTGGTTCGAACCAGATTGGCAGGGACAAACAATTTGACGGAGTTGATCGCACGTCTCATCGCTACTCAGGCGCGCATTCATTACCACTGCATCGCTGCTTCACCCTGTCCCCCCCTGAGTGCATTTCTCTCATTTTCTTGATACTCTGAGGCTCATAACTGTTATCATATGTCGCCCTGTCTGGTGTATGGAGCCTTGCTGGGGCCGGAGTTTGGGCTGCGGGAAGAAGTTCGCTTGTCATGGAGACGGACCGCTTGGGATCTCTGGACGTTGTGCTCGATGTAATCTGGGGCTAGTATTTCAACGCTCTGCGTTTGGCCATTCAACCAGTGAACTAGTTTGTGTAGCATGTGTGGGTTCTGTCTTTTGGATGTTCGTCAGTCTTGTTTGTCGTGTTTTCAGAGTCTGGTAGATTTGCTTGTGTGCGGAATTTGTTTTGAAACATGTAATCCTGTGAATCACCCATTACCCGAAAATAAAAATAACAATAACAGTCAGTGTAAATGTTGCCATTAATTGTACGTTTGGGCTCGGCTTGTTTACAACCAGGTTGAATATTGTTAAAAATTCAACTTAAAATTGATTGCTCCAAGCCGGACTAACTGAATCGCTCATCGTTCGAATTTACAAGGCTTTACTGAGTTTACTCTGTAGAAGAGCTCGCCCGTTCGGGAAGATTTCCACAAATGTTTTGGACGAATACACCATGGTCCATGAAAGCCATCCGAGGAGGCTCAGGAGGCGCCATGGAAGGCTCTGCACTCTGCAGCGTCTGCAGGTGCACCACTGTGAGTATACAGCCCTGGCAACAACTAATGACTTCCCACTTATGTACCTTCCAGTTCCCACCTCGCTTTTTTTCAATTGCCGCATGTCTGTCCGTTAAGTGTACAGTGTGCTCTATAAATATTGCAACTTGCAGTTAAATTTTCTAATTCATTCACGGTTAGTCGAGACTCGAGAGCCACAACGGTTTCATAAATTATTAATAGGTTCAGAGAAGACTTGTAAATTAAGCACGAGTACTAGTATGACATATAATAATTTTTGTCCGGACGAAATCGTCTAAACGCCAAAAAATGTGGGAAACGGGTTGCGATAGCCTAAGGTTAGGAGCGGACAATACTGTCCCGGGTATCTGGTGCAAAGAAAAACACCATTAGATTTTCTTAAAAGACATCAAGACGTTGTCGAGTATGTTGTCATTACTTTGCAGACGTGCTTACGATCAGGGGACAACAACAACAGTGGCGACAACATTCGTGGCTGCGCAGGCAACTACCCCAGCCATTTTCCCATCAATAACAACGAAATCAGCCATGGACGTCCAAAGGGCGATTGACTTTGATGCAGTTCACATTTCGCCAAATGCCGTGATCCAAGAGGACACAGCGAGGAGTCTGCTGATGCGGATGCAGACCAGCCAGACAACGTTGCAAACAACATCGATGGTGGACCGGATGATGTATAACATCGATGGTGGACCGGATGATGTACAATACGGTTTTCCAGTATTCCACCGTATCGTGGTTTTTGCCACCAAGTTATTCCAGAAGTACGAGAAAAAGTTTTGTCATACATGTACATGTACGCTGCGGCGCTGCCTAAGGACTGGCGCTCGAATAATGTAATATGCTATATAACAATATAACATAATTATTCTAATTAAATGTAATGTGCTTCTATACAAAATCTTTGCAGAAGTTTAGAAGAATCTGTATCCATGTTCCTTTGCTGCAGCTTTCGACCGAGAAACTGAGTCAACGGAGGCACCACCGCTAGACGCTGACACCGAGAAAAAATCAACCGAAGACGATTACTCGAAAGGCTCCAGCTTGTCGGCTCCCACTGAAGCCACGCACCGTGCGATGCATGGATTTATGGGAAATGTGGATCCACCATCACCCCCTCAGCCTTCAGACTCTGCACAAAGTAACCTATAGATCATCCGTTGGATATTGTGATCGTTGGATCGAAATAAAAAAAATGTCGAAAAAGGACTAATATAATTATTTATGTGAATTTCAGAGGAGCGAAAAAACATGGTTGGCGTAGTGTCAACGCAGGATGCAGTCACCACGACACCACAGAACAGCGCCCCAACGTCCGACGCAGAGACTTTAAACTGTACTGCGGTTGCCTCGCTTCCTTCAGGCTAGCTCGTGGTACAGGCTTAATATCAAAAGCCTATATCAAAACTTTCCGTTGTAACTTAAAGCAGAGAGGTAAGAAGAGCTGTAGGAAATATTATAACAATGCTGGTGGGAATAGCAAAACATGGCGAAAGGTGGTGACAATAGTGAAAGTAAGGGTGGTAAGAATTGCCATTTCCTAGTCTAAATACCTCGTCCATGAAGTTACTGAAATGCGCTTACGTGGTATGGTAGATCAGTTTTCTCGAATTTGAAACATTCTGCTGTACTGCTACACCCTCTTGCGTGGAGCTGGGTCGTTAAGGTCAATTTTTGCGTTATATTGCACTACAGTTATTCGCTTCACAACTGCACAGTACGGGCTCATAGAGGCTGCCTGGGGAATAACATAGACATATCAGGCAATAGTGTGTTAAGTATTACAAGTGAGCTTGAAAAGGTCATTAGTGTTTTGATAGGTGTAACGCATACAAGCGGCATTCTGTCAACCGGAGCCAAACTTAACCGAGGCGACAGCATTCTTTCCCCCAACAGACGAGCCCTGCTCATACTGGACAACAACGGTGATCTGCGATTGTATCGCAGATTCATTCTACCAAAACGCAATCAGAGTGATCTGCAGCATCCATCTGACTGTTCATATGAGCTCCAACGGGTATGCAGTAGTCAGACGGGTAGTCAGCAGATCGTTCGAGCCGAAGTGCGGCAGGAGGGCGATTTGGCGCTCTTCAATCAACGCAACGCAATGACCTGGCATTCTCCGGTCACATACAAAGGGGTGCGTTGTCCGCGGAGTAGTACTTGTATTGCGGTGGTGTGGGTATTTTCACTTGGATGCTTGTACTTCAGCGCACCTTTACACCTGGCGGTTACCTGAAAGTTCAGGACGACGGTAACATCGTTATCTACAATACGGATGGCAATCCGGTCTGGTCGCCGGATTCGTATGTTTACTTCCAGGTTGATGCGGTTAGAGTGCAGGCCACGGTGGAACGCGTCACGAACAATGGAATGCACTGCTAGTACAACTACAGAATTAGGAGCTGCAAGGTCATGTTTGCGGCGCTCTTTACAGAAGCGCGGAAAATTAATTTATAACAAAAAAAACAGTTAATGGAAAACGCAATCACACTTAAACTTCGAAAAATAGGACAAGGTCGATAAAGCAACACATGCATTCAAAAAAGGTTGTGGATAATTCATGGTACTTTCAGACGGATGGATGGAAGTTCGTTTGACTACTAAACTATGGCGGAGCAAAAGGATTAAAGCACTGAGTTTTATTGGTTGTGAGAGTTTGTATTCCCAAAATCTCTTTCTTTTCGCATAATACCGGTACTTCGATAAACCTCTTATCCCGGCACCCCTGTGACCTGTGTACTGTATGCCGGCAACCGGATAGATGAAAATTCCCCTTAAACTGAATTTTTTTCAGCTTTATATTTTATGAATTCCAAACCCAATTATGCTAACGAATAACAATAACGGTAAAATAAATGGTAAAATGCGTCACTGGAATATTTAACACCTGCAGAATGGTACCTGCAGCATTGCCGCCAGCGAGTACGGTAATCACTTCTTTATCGTTTCCATCATAATGGACTGGACATTTTTGGTTCCTTTTTGAGCAAAAACGAAATCAACACCTCCGCCGTTGAAAACCCACTTTCGTCCAGATTCCAGATGCCAGCAGGATCATCCATCCATCCGTCGATGAGCAGCTCACTGAGCAACGTCACCCAGCCCTCACAATTGGCAGCAGTCCACTCCCTTGCTTTCTTTCTGTTAACACCATGAGTAACTCGGCGCGACAATTCAGGGAACCTTTTCAAAAATGCTGTCATCCAGGTGTTACTAAATTTAGCCGTCATCCCTAAAAACCACACAGCCATACATGCCAAACACCCATACATGCAATAAAACCAAGTGAACATGTGCTTACCTTTTTCTAAGGCATTGCGAGTGACGAGCCTCTTCAGGCACGGCTTATTCATCGGGATACCGATAAGTATCTGCACAATGTAACAAAAAGTCCGCCAGATAACGCTCCTCTGCATCCGTTCTTAACTGTTTTGATTCAATAAGAACCAAATATTACACTTATTTTTCGAATTTTCAGACAGCTGTGGCTGCTGTGAGACAGCCACAGCTGTCTGAAAATTCGAAAAATACTGTAAGTGTTAACTAATAACGGAGGTATGCACCTGGGTGGTTGTGCATACTACCCGGATGCCGGGATATAGTACACAAGTCACAGGGGTGCCGGGATAAGAGGTTTATCGAAGTATCTACAAGAGTACACCCGCGTATCATTCACTTCACTCGAGTATCAGTTCGGTCACTCACTGATCTAGCCGGCTCTTTCAACGGTAGTTCGGTCACTCACTAAGCCAGCAGGATCCGTTAGCGGACAGTGGACGAGCGGTCTTATACTTAGGGTTACCTGCTCGATCAAACGTTTCTGTTAATGGCAGTGGTATATATTCGCTTCATTTCTAACAATGATAACTTGAGCAATGAAAATAAATTAAAATTTTCAAAACCAGACCTTTACTGTTTTAAAACGCTTTTGTTATTTTACGTGGCAACATCGCCGAATTGTAGAAACCACGATAACAAATTTTGATAAAATGGTTTCAGTAATATTGTCGTTTGTTGGACGTAGAACTGTCTCGCGTTGGCGTTTGAAGCAAGAGCGGATTTGAAAGAAATGAATATTCGAGCTTTCGAATACGAGCTACCACCAGAATATAATACTGGTTTTGGGCGATCATTTCTGATTCGGTGGCTATGATGTAGGCGTTACGTGGCAGTTCTGTTTTTCAATAGTCAACAGCTGGCTTGTCAATACACCCCGCATTAAATGGCATAATTATGGTATCTGCAAATGTTTGCTACTAACCTGCATGTTGTAATGTTTTGTAATTAACGATCTTCAGCACATCGGCTACCTCCGTGGGATAAAGAAATCAAAACAACAAAACTGAGTTTCGGAAGAAATTTGGTAATACTCAAGAACGAGTATTTAGACAACAGATCGTGTACAAAACTACTCGTAGTCTTTGCAATAAATTAACACTTTATTCAGCCAGCATAGAGTGGGCAGCGTCGCTGAAATGCAGTTAACAAAATCAGATCAATAACTAGGGTAGATTAGAGTACTTAATCCGGTTCAGACCTGGACAGTTATGGAAATGCACCCACCGTTGGAGTTACGAGTTACAGGGAGCTTGTGAGTTACGCTACGAGTTGCGCTATTCATGCAACTAAAACCGAGTTTCGAGTTTCAACGCAAGTTACGGTACCATAGACAATACATACAAAATTTAGGCGAGTTACGTTAGAGTTAAGTTTCCTGGGTAGCGAGTTAAGCTTCGGAGTTACGTTAAAACCCGATAACTCGCAAATGACTCCCGTTTAGTTATAGAGTTAGGTTATAACTGCCCAGGTCCGATCCGGTTCTTTAAGCTACAGGTAACGGTGTCTCGTAAATCGAGAAAAAACACTTCATTTCTTGGATCAAAGTGGTAAGCGTTAAAACGGAATGGTTATTGTGTCCTCAGAATCCTTTGATTTAATTGCATGCGACCCACCCACTCGTGTGCCTGATGAGCTACATACCGTAATTATCGAATTTGTGGCTCCCTCCGCAATAAGAGCCCCCCCTGTAATAAGCCCCCCTCCCCGACCCTGTTTGAAAAATAAGGCCACCCCCCGAAATTACGCCCCAGGGGGCCGTTATTAAATGTCAAACGCTGCGAAATGATTGGTGTACCGCAAATGCTTTTTAAAAATTGTTGTGCTTATGAGCAAACATTAAACGCACATAATGCGGTATTTGTTGGCAAAAAGGTGTACAGGGACCTCAGTATACGCTCGAAAATGTTGCAGGGAAGGTTGCGCTGTTGCGTATACCGGTAACTACTGCG
The DNA here is from genome assembly GCF_019649055.1 of Paramacrobiotus metropolitanus. Lineage (NCBI taxonomy): Eukaryota > Metazoa > Tardigrada > Eutardigrada > Parachela > Macrobiotidae > Paramacrobiotus > Paramacrobiotus metropolitanus. The sequence goes on along the minus strand of NW_026570256.1, from coordinate 597,890 downwards.
CTTAATTTCGCTTGAACTGGATGCGCAGTTGTTTGAAATATAATGCCCCTTCCCAAAAAATACCGTTCGAAAAATAATGCCACCCCCCGAAATTGCGCCCCCTCCCCGAAATAAGCCCCCCTCCGCCATAGAGTTCGAACTATTTTTACCCCAGGGCCACAAATTCGATAATTACGGTATTCTGGATTTTGCAGCGTTTTGTTTAAACCGTCCATCCTTTCGTTATTATCGCATTACATCTTTAATGTAGCACTCTATCGTATTACTCTTTAATGCAGTACAATGACACAATCTGTGTAAACAGTATGACAAAAACGCTCAAAGTGCAACGAAAACAAAGGCAACGGGCGTATCACGCAAAATAAAGCGTGCCTTCCAGATGCACATATCCCATTTGTGTAATTGTTTATCTGCTTTATAGGTCACGGAGGGATATTGAACGCAGGTTATATTTATAAGACACTGGTCGTAAATGAGCCGAATACACTCTTCACTTCGATTACTACCAGAATGTGCTGTTATTCCACAATTTGCGAGGATTCGTAAATGCTTATTCGCTAATTAGTAATTACACACCGCCTTCGCCATGTTTGGCGTAAGATACTCAACACTCAACACTGCATGTTTAAAAGATATTGCGTGTTCGAGCGATTGCTGTTCATTACAGTTATATTACGGCATTTGATAAATTCTCTGCAGTTCAGACACAAACGCAGATGTTTATGCGCATATTTGAGGAATTATAGAAAGTATAAAATCAAGAACTACAATCGTACATTCAAAATGGTGAACAACAGTTCCTTATTAATTCCTTTTGCTAGCGTTCCTTTGCAATGGGGAATCGTGGAAATCTTCAACATGTTGACCGCAATCACCGGCGGTTTCTTGAACACCGCGGTGCTCATCACGTTCGTCACCCATCGCGCGTTTTTCACGCCATTCACCATTTACTTAATCAACCTGCTGATTGCTAATTTTATCGAAACCGCTTGCGCCAAATTATTTAACGTTCTATTCTCCGTTTGCCCACAATGCCGCACCCATTCCGCTTGCGACTTTTATCTCTTCACCAGCTACCTCGCCATGGCCGGGATGATCAACAGCCACCTGATAATCTCTTTCAATCGTTTGTGGGCTGTCGTCTTCCCGCATCACTACAAAATGCATCACTCAAAGGTCGTAGCGGGTGGGATTTGTGTCGTCATGTGGATGTACATCTTTGCCACGGTGATGCCGCAGTCAATTCTCGATTCCGTCTCTTTCCGTATTCCGTTTGCTAAATACGGCCGTTGTATGCTGAATTCCGATGCGCAACCAGTTTTGTGCTTAGCAACATTACTGACTGTCTATATCATTCCGGAAGTGATAATTTTACTGACGTTTCCAGTAATCTGGCATAAACGCCAGCGTCATCGAAAGGTACTGCAGATGAAGCTTTCCAAGCAGTCAACAAACATTGCGAGTGACATCACCGGCGGAAGGACAACGGGGAATATTCGCGCGGAATCGTCCAGGGCACAGAAGAAAAGCATGCAGGTACTGGTTGTTCTGATGGTCAGCATGGTGGTCTGCTGGGCGACGGTGATGGGCACCACGCTGGTGGCTTGTTTCATGGACTTCAAGAACCGGAACTACTTTAACGTGGCTACATGCCTGTTTGCTGTGGAAGCGGTGACCGATCCTATTCTATTTGGATTAGTGTTTAATCAGCATGCTCTCAAAAACTGGTATCTTCGCTGGAAAGCTAGAAAGTAAGGAAAAACAAGGCCGATGAAAATAGGTTACATTTCACTTCACTGTTGAACGGCCTCCCTCGTTCATGGAATTGTTGGCGGCGGCGCTTAATAATATGCATCTTCAAACGTCCCATTTTTTCATAATCAGCAATGACATTTACAACTGACCCAAGTGTCTGCACCCTACTACTGTGTCCTTTTTCGTCAACGAATTTGCTTTTGAAACGTTTTTTACAATCACACCACGCATTTATATCTTTGGACGTTTACACTGAACCTTTAGAATTTTTTGCTCTTTCTTATGAGTTATACCATGGTAATTTCGCAGCACGAGAAAGCGAAATTCGTTTAGTTTTGTCTAGGGTCAGAATGGCATGCCATCTGGAAACGTCACCCGGGGCTCCGAGGCTAGTGTGTACGCTTACGTAGCCTACCCGCTTGGGACTGCTTTTATTTCTGAACTCATCCCATTATCAGAAACGAGAAATGATCAGAAAACAAGATTCACAGTTCATTGTTATCGTGGGAATGAACGGTTTACTTGGTACCGCCTCGTAAACGCCGCAACAGAATATTATGGCAGGACTTCAGTATCAACATGACATTGTCAGCAGGTAGATTGACATATACGAGGACGAGCTTAGTATATGTGATAGACAAAACAACTAGCGAGAGAATCTGATAACCATGCCCGGCCAGTGCAACACGGGCAACCACCCAGGTTTGTCAGTGCTGGTAAACACATCACATTTAATACAAATAATCACCCCAGTAATACCGCACACTTTATTTCTTACAGTAACACTTTGACTTTGTAGAACCACATGTGAAATTTCAGAGGACTCACTTTTTACCAATTCTGAAAGATTTTTTAATTTAAGTCGGAGTATTTGTCACATCGCTAAGTCCGCTACGAGTGTTTCTTTTTCGCTTATTTTTCTGCAGCAGTTTTTCTGCTTCCCGTTGCTCGAGCTCTGCGATTACTTTACTGTCCGTTACTTTACTGTCCGTCCCTGCTTTGGCGCGCAGACGAGAATCTTGAAGTTTTCTCTTTCTCTGAGGATGAGCGCTCATGAAATTATGGTGCCAATCTGCAGCCACTTTGTCTGCTGCAACCGATGGAAGAAAACCTGCTTTAGAGATTGTGAACGCCACAATCTCTTCTATCTGTCAGGTTCCCCGTTCTACAAGCCTTCAGCGCCAAGGCCATAAAATCATCGTACGCTGCTGGTAAAGGCACGTCGCTGGCAGGTTCCTCCACACAATTCTCACTCAACGGTAGGCCCGAAATAACGCTGATACTCGCGCAAGAAATCTCCATCGCAGGTGCAGAAAACAAACTGGCAGGTAGCCGTACGTCGGTGATATTCTCATCGTAGTGCATCTCGCCAGATGAATCTTTATATTTAGATGGTAATTTTATAACATTATTATCAAGAGCTTGGTTAATTAATGTAAGTCACTGGTTACTGGAAATTTTGCGGAGAACCAATTATAAACAATGTTATAAAACCAAAACAAAACTCGCATTTAAATTTTAATACGAGTGTGCGTTACAGAAAATAGCAGGCCGTGTTCAGCTGACGGCTGTGTGACGGCGCGCGGCTACCGCCAGCCTAAGGTGGCTGACAGTGTTGCACAGCACGCAAATGGTTATCAGATTCTCTCGCTAGTTTTTTTGTCTATCACATGTACTAAGCTCGTCCTCGTACCTTACACTGCTTACCAAGCATGCGCATTCGTGACACTGCGCATAATTAATTAAGGCGCTGAACAACGTTTTCCATGCCAGCGCTTATTTTTATACGACATCCCTGCGTGCAGCAGAACTGATATTGGTCTTTTCTGAAAGTATTTGTTGTTGAACTGCGACCCAGGGCAGCGTTTTCAATTTTGCAGGTCAACAAATGCACGGCCGAAGGTTTTGTCCCTCCAACAATCAACGTGAATTTTTCTGTAGCTAGTTGTACAAAGTAGTCAAAAAGTAAAAGGTAAGTAAGGTTTATATTAGTCATGTAATTGTAAGGTATAATGCGGTGCACTGTCCATAGGCTACAGCACAGTGTAGAATTAACTTTTAAATTCTGTTTTGGCCACGCCCATTGGCCATGGCACATGAAATAATTTTTAGCCAACCCATATGGTTGTTCTAACGTTCTGCAAAAATTGAGAATTTTCTGAATTTATAGCCTCAGAATGTTCCGTGGTAAGTCAATGCAACGGTCGGTTCAGACCGCGAGACCGATACATAGTAATGAACGTGCAAACAACTACGTGCAAACGTGCAAACGTTGTGTGCAAACTGCATGCATTTCGAGACATTTTCAAAACATTTAATCGGCTTCAATTCCAAACCTACTGTACATCGAAAACCTTAGAAATCTTTTCTCTTTCTTTCAAGCTATAGCCCGCTCGTTTTGAACTTCTAAAACTTAAAATCGCTTATCGTGGCAACCAATGGAGCCTACGAGCCATAAAGCAGGCCCACGCTGGAAATTGGATTCAGATTCGGATTTGGATTACACACTCAAACTTGGACTCGCATTGCTCAAACTTGGATTTGGATCACTCAAACTTGGATTACAAATCCTGGATTACGTAACTTGTATTCCATAACTTGGATTAATAACTTGGATCACAGTAGACAGTACATTAGAAGTAGCCGGGATTTACATATTTAATGAGCTTGAACAATAGAATAAATTAAAAAATGACCAACGGTCGCATCGTCTGCAACGGCCGAGGTCAAAGGTTAATCCCCGCCAGGTGCACGCATATATACAGGTTAAAGGTCAACCGGCAGGTGGTATATATACATGTACACACTTCCGAGACACAGCATCTGTACATACGTATTAATTTAACTTTACATACGTATACATATCATAGTATACAGTACACTACTTAATATATACATCATTAAAGTATACACAGTACATACGTAGTACATAAATATACATACAGTACTTATTATGAATACATACTTTGTACACGTACTCTATCTGTACATACATCATGCATACTAATCACGGTACATACATAATAATAAAACCACCTGGCAACACAAAATATCCCGAGGTCAAGACAGATACGAAAAAAAATTTAGTTTGCGCTGTACTGATCTTGAAATTTCTAATATTTTTTATTTGTACTCTTCCGGCTCAAAATGGCAGATGACCGCACTATTTTTACCGCACACATGACCGCGGAGCAGCTATGGGATGCCGGTCTACACAATGCTACCAACTACGGACCGGTCCACCAACATCTGTTCGCGCTTAATGCTGCCGGGCGTCGTAGTATGGTAATAAAAATAAATTAATTAAAACATAATTTATTGAATAAATAGTAAGTAATAGATAATATATAATAATTTAAATAGAAATCTATAATATATTAATAAAAATATATATTTGCAACTTCGGGTATTCCTCCAGCTAACCCGTGTTAGCGCCGCCGTGCAGGCCTACTTCGAGCTCCGCCGCGGGCTTGAATCCGACATCGCTGAAATTGGGCATAACATCGCCCAGGAAGCCCGCGCGCGTGAGCGCGAGTGTAGCCTCGCGGCGGAAGAGGCCGGTCTATTGGCCACTGAGGAGAGGCAGCCATCCGGCGCCCGGCAGCGGAACTGCCGGACAGATCCCAACGAAGCGTACCGGTGGTGTATGGCCTATTTGGCCGGAAACCGGACCTTCGCGTCACCGTCGAATAACGGCCAGGTCATCCTGCAGCCGTACGCCGGTGCTCAAGTTGACCTGGCCCTCCGGGGCGAAAATTGGACCCGCGTCCTGGTTAGTGCGCACAAAACCGCGCGGAACACGAGGGACGCCGCCACAGGAGTAGGACGGTATGAGGAGCTGCTGGAGCTCCTCGGACAGCGTCTACAGCAGCTGCGTGCGCTGGACACCGCCGCCGGAGCCATCGAGCCCGACCGGCGGGATTTTTATCGCTGTTTTTGTTGCGCGGTCATGGGAATGGCTTCCGTGCGCCAGCTTACGCGGTCCGCTGATGACTTTGTTGCAGCGGTCGCTGGGCACGCCCATGTAGACATGGATCTTGATTAAATAAAAATACAAAAATAAAAACAAAATAAATAGAAAAACCATAGAAAAACGTAGAAAAATATAGAAAACAAATAGAAAAACGTGGAAAATATATAAAAACGTAAAAAACAAATAGAAAACTATAGAAAATAAATAGAAAACTATAGATACATTTAGAAAAATATCACAGAAAACTTATATTACAATAATTTTTAAAAATCATAGAAAAATCGGGGGACGTAGTCCACAAACCTCGAGCGTGGTGGGGCACAGCGCGTAATCATTCATTCATGGCCATGATTTGTGCCAAAAATTCATAAATCAAGGTCATGAATGTATGATTACGGCTGAGGGAGATGTCCGTCTTCGAGGTGGCATCGCGCGGAGGTCGTCGTCGGGCAGGCCCAGCACGCGATTAAAATTTGCTGTTGACAACCAGAATTCATAAGTCTGGTTGTCAACAGGAAATTTCAATCGTGCGGGCCTAGATGGATTTCGGGAGGAAGCTTGGGAAAAGGCACAACACGCAAGTACAATTCACAGTCAGAAATTCTGTTGGTTCTTTCATAATTTCTGACTATGAATTGTACTGGCGTGTTGTTGCCGTGCATCAGGGTTCCTCGCGATCTCCTGCCCGTCCGTGCTCAGCACATGGCAAATCTCCGCATACGAGCATAAAATAGTGATTCTAATATCAAACAGGAATATAAATTCTTAGTTTTGCTAGGAATTTATATTCCTGTCTAATATTAGAATTAAAAGAGTAAAAACAAAAATAAAAACAGGTTACCCGCACAGTTAGCAACATTGTACTAGTAGCGAGTACGCCAAGATGGTGTATGTGAGAAGAGATGGCTAGTACATAGCCGATATGAGAAGAGATACCCAGCACATAGGCGTACATGTGTACGACCACACCCATTAGTGGATTTCTGACCAATAAGAGTCTGTACACTAAAAATCATGCGAAAACATCGGAAATGGCTATCTTATTTGTTTCGCTACTTTTAGTTTGCAAAAATGGAGTATCCTTACAATGAATATGTTAGTACCTTGTCCGAAGGCACTGAATGGTATCGGTTAGGGAAGTCTGTTGCAGCGTTTTTGCAACCACATAAACCCGTAGTCTATTTACAGCCAATAATTTCACATTCGGATTCCAACGGGCATGTTGCCAAAAACTGGATTAAGTTAGGCCGACTGGAGCTAGCGCAGCTTATTCGTTTGGAGGATGACCATACAATGCGAAAAAGAGTTGATGCACGTCTGATCGGACCCCAACACATACCTTTACTGGGGAAGTCGGCAACTGTGCTGACAATCTTGCCACCGCATTGTGACGAGGATCTCCAAGACCCTGTCATCGAAATTCGTCAAGGACACAAGAAAATAGAATGCCTTTGATTGCTCTTGATCGTTTAATGCGTGAAATTGAAAAAAACCGATTTCGGATTTGAACTACCGTTTGGTACTGACCAGCCCACAGAGGTCTGGGATTCTGTTATTCTTCCTATGTTGTTCTCTGAGTGTTCGATTTAAATACAAACAACAGTCCGTGTGCATGAATATTTTTATTAAATACCGCGGGACATGGATTCGTGATTCGTTATTAGAATATTGATCAGACAAACAACAAGCGTGATATAGAATGAACAAGAACAAGAATGCATAATTCAAGACAAAGTAGCGCGAACAAGTTTTTCATGAGACTGATACGGACAGGCATTATTGAACGCAACAGATTTTTAAACTCGTTCTTGCAAAACTTTAGCCAGTTCAGAACCCATAACCTCAGGTTCCTCAATATCGTAACACGGCATCTTCATGATGACCGGAATCCTTCCATTTCCCAGCCGTGCCCCTGTGATGGCTCCGGCCATACTGGCGATAGTGTTCGTGTCTCCGCCCATCGAGATAGCCAAAATAATCGCTCTTTCGAAAGGATTATCTGTGTGAATCCCGGCAACCGGAGTCATTGCACGCACAGCGCAATAGATCGCCAACGGCTCAGTTTCCAACGCTTTAATTCCATTGCCCAGAGCTTTGACTACGTCCTGCGGTTCCGTATTGTCTGCCAAGAACTTCTGCACTTTCTTTAAACGGTTACTGTAAAACTTGAACTGATTATTGACTTCCATACTGTCACAGAAACTGATGAGCGCAGTAATAAAGCCAGCAGCGTCTGGATGCTGCAAATGCACAGCTTCAAAAATTGCGCAAGCCTGCAGCTTGGCCCCGCGAACGGCAAGCAAATTGCCGTGCGTCAAACGAGAACTCTGATCCACGTCTTTCAGAGCAGAATCCAGATCATAATAGTTATGCAGAACCAACGGTGCCACTCGAACAGCGGCACCGTTTCCGTACGAGCCAGTTCCACGGAATTGTTTGGCGGCCGGAAAATACACTGTTTTTGGCTGGATTCCGTTGAGTTTCCAAGCGAAGAACACATCTTTAACGGTAGTGAAAAACTTTCGTCTTTCTGGAAATTCGAAATAACAGTCGGCCAGATTCTGAGCAACGTGTGTATCGATAAACTTTTGACAGTCAATGAGTGAGTGAGCTACCGCCCCGCTCAAATACGATACGTCACTTGGCAGCCAGCAACTTTTGAAGGACAATGTTTCCACAACGGTCGGAAAGGCGATTGGTTGGATATCGCGCTTTCCTTGCTTGAACAACCCACCGGCACAATCGCCGATGTACGCCCCTATCAGGCAACCTTTGAAACGAGCAGAGTCATGAATTTTGCTAGGATCCATTTCTAAAATCTGAGAGTTTGACTCGATTTCTAAAATTTGGAAATGGCGTCCTATCGTGCTGTTATTCCGCCGGTCATGCTGCGCACACCACAGGCCAAGGACGTGAAAGTGCTTGGTCTAATAAATAGGTATCGAAGGAAAGGCTTCTGTGAGATTATGAATGCTTTGGATGGGCAAATTCAAGTCCTATTGGATCGTTTCCCATATCTGGGCGTTGGCATGTACTTGCACTTTTGCGATATAGCCGATTAGCCTGAAACAACGGTTCAGATCTCTTTGTGTCATTTTAAGAATAATTTTGAGAGAGATATTGTGTTGGATAAGTATCGATCTGCGAAGGTCACACAGTTCAACCGTTGGAAGTGGCTTCCTATTGTCCGCCGCTTGTGCTTTGGCGTTGTAGAGCCAACGCTCAAAGAACTGCATGGCAGCTGGAATTTCAACGTTCCCGAGAAGACGAAGGTGATTGGCTGTTTGTTTCTGGAAATGCCGGATCGATCAGGAATTAGAATCTGGCTGGACGGCATCAGCGGCGAGGAGGCGGAGCAACCGTTATTCAATTTTCAATTTCACTTGGTCAGACCATGGGTGACTATGGAACTTCTGACCCGAGGAAAATTTCACGGACCAGATTATTATTTACCGGATTCATCGTCATCATCGGATTTTCTTCTTGACGTAGACGAGATTGATGGAGAAGTTGTTGCAGATGGACCCAGCACTCAACAAAATGGAGGAGCAACAGGACCCAACGGATCCAAGACCTAACCTGAACAGCAACTGGTTTTGGTTATTTTATTATGGCATACCATTCATGCTCTCGCAGTGTATTCGCATTGTGTGTGTTATTTCACTTAAGCTGTACGACAAAATACCTTTGAAAGATGTGGTTTTTCCATTAATCAAGTTCTTGTTTGTGGAAAGTCGTCGTCTGTTGGGGTTTCCCCCTGATAAAAAGAATGGACTAATGTGTCTGATGTATTTTATCATTCTTTATCTTTTCTTATATCTGGCAGTTCTGGGTCTGGTAAATCTACCTTTGTAGCTAATCTTCTGCGTCACAATAAAATTTATCCTAAACCTGCGCGTGTTTTCTGGTTCTATAAGCAGTATCAGTCACTATATGATAAACTTTTGAACGAACAACATCCCATTGAATTTATTGAAGGTTTACCGGAGGAAATTTCTAATGCCAAGTTTTTTGATAAGCAGTACACCAACTCATGTGTTATTGATGACTTGCATTTAAAACAGAACACTAGTAAGCACGTCGCAACATTATTCTGTAATGGAGGCCGACATTCAAACACTTCTGTAATTTATCTGACACAGAACTTGTATTTCAAATAACCGTTTGGACGGGATATTCGACTAAACGCCAAAGTCATTGTGAGTTTTAAAAATCCACAAGACAAACAGCAGTTGCAGACACTGGGCCGCCAAATTTTTCCCAACCGTTTGAACTACTTTATGGACGCCGTTAATAAATGCTTTGATCGACCATATGGTTATATTGTTGTTGACCTTCAGCAATCAACGGACGACCGTTACAGACTTCGTGCTGCCATATTTGGAGAGAACAAAGCGAAAGCAATAAAAATTTTCATACCAGCATGATGGAGAAGAGCAAAACCTGGACTTGTTGACAGCCGTTGCGAACAGCAAGCCCAAGCTGGCTAAAGCTATTGTTAAAAATTCTGAGGACACATTGATTGATGCGATCACTGAGTGCGCATTGCAAATTGTCAGTGGGACTGTTCCTGTTACTGAACCGAGCAAAGCTGAACGAGTTAAAAAGATTATGCCATATATCAAGATTTTAGCAAAGAAAAGCATCTCAAAAAAGCATAAGCGAAATTTCCTTGTTCAAAAAGGCTTTGCTATATTATCCCTTATTATTCCTCCTGTAATATCATACGTATTGGGACGTGTTTAAGATGGCTCGACGAATGTTTTTGATTAACGAAGACCAGATGCGAACTTTACGGCCGCCGACCCCTCCGCCTAGCATGCGTCCGTTTGCGTCCACCTCGAAGCACTTGGACAGGTATGCCCAACCATTACATGATGCTGAGTCGCATCAACATCACGTACTCCATAATCCAGCTCTTACCACTGGACAAAAGTTAGTGACATACGACAACGCCATGGACCGTTATCAAGGACTAGTCAGTCAAGCGCAGGGACCTGTTTTACATCTAACGCCAAGCCCAAAACCTATGGATGAAGTTGATTCTCCCACCACGGCCAAAATTTCGGACTATATGCCAAAGACCCAGAAGAAAGCGGCTGAAGCATTGCTCAAGTTTCTCACAGATCACACTCGAATCGGTATATCTGCACGGCACGAGCCAGTCATCAACGGGACTTTAATACCTGATGCTAATATTGTGGACCTTATAAAATGGGCTACAGCTACCAACAACCCAGGACAAGGATCAAGACCGCAAGGCTTAGATATGTTTTGCGCGCAAAGTGCACGTCCCTACAAGCCTGTTTCCTAATACTAAGCGTCGTTAAGTGTTTTTAGATATTGTATCTAGCTTATCTACTACTGTAACACCGACAAAAAGTTGGGCAACATGAATTTAATAAAATTGAAGAACTTTGTACATTGGCTTAGCGCACTGATTACATTTCACACAACATTTCAAACACTGACGTGGATTTGAACAAACACGTAGACATTTACGAGCGAATTCACGCAACAGCCGGTCATTCTTACCCAGATTTTTCGGGTAATGAAATTTCTGAATTACTGCATTCAGTGACAAACCACGGAAAGCAAAGTACAAGTAGAAAATACAGAACATACCACACATATTAGAGTTGTAGTCTTGCACTTGGATTCGATTTTCTTCGTGATATCCCATTGTCCAAGCGAACATGTCACACAGAAAGCGGTCGATTTCAATACCGTAAAACAGAGCTGATTTTGCAAATGAATCGAAAAAACAAACTCTGCCCCTGGTATTAACAAAGACAGCTAACCAGTGACTTCCCAGTTGGCCGTGTTTGTCCGTATTGATGATGAGTCCCAAAAGAAGCTTAGGGTTCTTTAAGACCGGCAATCGGTCTCTCGGGTATACACCGAGAAACGGAACCATGGGATTTCGCTGCGCTTCGTGTTTCATAATGTCCAGTATCTGTATTGCTTCCATTCTATAGACGTTTGTATGGGCAGAAGATGTTTCTTCGGGAATCGATTTAAATAAGCCCGTTTCGGTTGTAGTATATTAGGACTGAATATGTGGCGGTTGTTGCGGTCGTAAACGTACAGGAGAGACCTAGGACACCTTTTTTCGTTGGGTCCACGCAAGAGCCGTCTCCGACATCTGGTTCCAAATTAAACCCAAACACAGCGTATCCTAACGGCCAGTCAGCGGTATCAAATAACAGACTAGAGTTCTTAAACAACATTCCGCTAGTTTCTAACAAGCTGAGGTATCCATCTCTGTAATTTCCCGCTGTGGGTGTTAGTTGTAGCGGTTTACTGGGAATAGGTTCAGAATTCACATAGGTAACAATCTGATTTATAGTCAGGTGAGGGAACTTGTATGGGTTCTTTGTGAAATTTCCGGCAATAGCTTTAGAGTCAACAAATGCTACAAGCATCTTTTTCGGAATAACACCACGGAAAAGGTCATCACGTGACCACAGAGTACTTCCTTGTGGTATTGTAAGTTCCAAGAGCCCAGACTCAACAAATGGTATTACAGCATTTCTTTTTTGTAAAAGCATTTCGTGAGCCAGTAAAAACTCTGGGCCCAATTTCACTTTCTTTATCTTTAAAACCGCATTTTCAATTTTAATTTTAAGATCGGCAGCATCGTCGGAAGCCATTAGAGCAAACTGATCTCGGGATCGTGTAAGGGACAGCTTGATATCAATTTTAAGTGGAATAAGAAGCGGCTGGTTGGCAAGGTCGCTAGGAAACTTACAAACTATGTGCCATATACTTCCGTCCTGAACAAACTTTCTTCGTGCTAAGTATCCCTTATTTAAAATATCATTATTCGGATTCGGATTCGGTAGAGTAAGTAGTGTCGTATCATGGGCGCTAGCAGTATCGAGAATAAAACCATATTGTCGCATCTGGTCTTTCGCTTCGCTTCCATAATTCAATAAATGCTCAAAAAACGCACCATAGTGCGAAAGTGTAGGTATAGTAGAAACTGGTTCATTATTAAACAATAATTCATGGCCAGAGAAGAGGCTTCTGGAAAATAAGTTGACAGGTCCAAAAGCTGTTGCTGCAAGCGGGTTTGTCCCGTCCGCCCTTTTCACGGTGACATCTAGTAAACGTTCGCTGTGAGCAAGGTCCACAGCTTCGTCGGGCGTGCTGTTGATTTCCCATATTATAGCATCGCTTGTATGGTTGTTTCCAACAGGAGTGTATGAAATGTATCGAACGGACTGGATTGCTGGTTGGGTTGGGGGCATAGACCAATGGTCTAGCTCCGCTTTAGGCACAAGGGTGAAAATGGATGAATTCCTTCCATGATGCTGTTTAGGATTTTCTTCTAAAAAACTTTGGCAGGCCACAGAATCCGCGTTTGCGTGAGGCTTTTCGACGACGAATCTTCGGTTTCAGAATGACTTGAAGCTTTCGAGTACGTCGCTTATGCCTTCGGCCGCGCTTGCGTCCACTTCCGCGTTGCATTTTTGTAGCAATATCGGTCATCGCCTCCACTGTTCTGTTCTGAGCAGAATCAATTAGCGTGTGTTTGTTTGATAAAACATCCGATACAACAGCTCTGCCTAGCTTCACCAGACTCGGAAAAATGACATGCTTAGCCGTTCGTGCCAAACTTCCAAAAAAGTTTCCAAAAGCACCGTAGCCGTGTTGATTGTATCCGGTAGATGGCGCTGGATACTCTGGAGATAATAATTGCAGATATACCTGTGCAGGTATATGCGTTGGTGCAACTTCGTCATCTATGGAGGAAGGTTTTTGGTCTCTCGCGGAAATTTAATTGCAAAATGGTTTGTCCAGGTTCGAATGATATTATATTTCCGTTCAGGTCTCGCAGTACAAAATCTAATCGGTCAAAATCACGTTTTGCAACATCCTTAAAAACTTGCATCGCAGAATATGCGCCTCCATTAGTAAGAGCTCGTGTTGGGGCGATTCCAAGAAGCGGTACATACTTATCATTAAGCAACTGACAGCGTACTAGATCCGCATATACACAAATGGTTGGCACGCTTTTTTTAGATTTGATATTCGGGCATTGAATGTATACAAGGGACACTTCCACGTCTCCGTTCAATTGAAACAATGTAGGTAAGCAGACTGTAAAATCGGACGCGGATCCCGATGGGTCCGAAAAAACGGTAAGCTGAAAGTTATCCATCTATCGATTGAATAGTTTGCTTCGAGGTATCCACTCATCAAACTTTTTATTCCAACCAACGTAATGAACTTTAACTTTTTTTCCACGCTTTTGTAAGACTTCGACATCTGCAGTGTCCTTCGCTTTGTCTGACACTTGCTGTAGCTCCCATGGATAAAAACGACCTTCTAGCACTTCGTTTTTAAGGTCTTTTACACGATACATCGTCCACTGGTTGACTTTGAGAACTTCTGCAACCTGGTAAACCTCGTTAGACCAAGACTGCAAAAAGCCTTTTTCATACGGACCTTTCTTAACAGTGATTCGAACATATTCATCTACTTCAAATAATTTTCGCGGTAGTCGCCGAAATAAATGTTCCATTTTTTGTGGCTTAGTAAAAATCCTATGGAATTCTTTAGTTCGCTCGGCGGTGACGTCATTGGGCGTTGCAAACTTTAGCGACCGATGAGGTGTTGAGTTGTAAGCCGTTATTAACGGTTGTATAACATCGATCCAGCGGCGTGTGTTTTTATAGGTGAAATATTTAAACAGTTTTGTTGATATCGTCCTATTCAATCGCTCCGCTCTCCCAGCTTTAATTTCAGCATTATTCGTAGAGAAATGGTTAACGTTATTTGCTTTAAGGAAATCTTGCATTTCGCTGTTGTAAAATTCTGTGCCTTTATCCGTTTGCAAAACTTTAGGTGTAAATCCAGCTTTCTTAAACACTCTTTGCATTGCAGCCGTGACTTCTTTTCCGATTTTATTCAACAGTGGCTCAACCCAGGCTTTCCTTGTAAAACAGTCAATTACGACTAGCATATACTGGTATCTATCGTTATAGGAAGATAAGGACTGATAATCCAATAAGTCTGCCTGCAACTGCTCTTCCGGTGCTGAGACATTAACCGGCAGACGAGGAAATAATTTCCGGACAGGTTTATGTAACGTGTAGCTAGGGACCTCACCAAGCCAATCGTCTACGTCATATTTATATAACTTACAAACCGATGACTTCTTGGCACTATCATATAATTTTTGTTTACTAGAAAATCCCGCAGGATTGGAAATATCAAAATAGATTTTGCTTAAGATATTGTCAACTTGTTCCTTGGTGCATCTTGTTTTTGCCATTCTTCAATAACTTCTTGAATAATATTAAAAAGATCTTCATCGATGCCTTTTGGTACGACTCCCCGAAGAAACTGTCTTCTCATTAAAGGTCTCCAAACAGTTAAGCATTTATAATATAAAACACATGGGCAAACACGTTTAGCTCGTAGAAACCGTTGTTCAACTTTAGCAAATAACTGGCATAACGACATTTTGTTGATCGTGTGCAACAGTGTATAGAAGCTTTCGTTACGTCGCTGTGGACATAAAATCGAATCATAACATGAATGCTTTACGCCCATGGCTTTGCATGCCTGACAAGATATCCTTATACTCTTTGCAAACTCATGTGATAATAAATACGCAAAGATATACTTGAACGCAGCAATACACTTCTTCAATTTCTGGGGGTTCTCAGGAAAGTTTATTTTCAGATTAATATCCGTACACAAGCCAGTTACAAGTTCACATTTGATCTTTCCATCATTATCGTCATGAAACGCCATTTTACCACTCAGGATCTTCAACAAAATTGCCAGTATATTCAAAATCCTCAGTTAAAACATTAGGAGTAAAACGAGACAGCAATTGATTAACAGTTTCAAATTCTAGAGAGTTAACATCAGGAAAAGGAATATTGCCATAACCATGAGGATAGGTCTTGAAGTTTTTCCCAATCACACGGCTTGTCAGCGTGCACGAAACGCGTCGACTGAGGTTCACATTTCGGATAGTCAGGTGCTCCAAATTTCGCTTGAAGGACAGTTCGTTGCATGCAAGCACGGTGGGCGGTCCCGTCCCGAACAACATGTCTTTCATAACGGTCATGTTTACGTTGTCTTTAAGGCGATGTGTCTTTGGTATCCCTTTGCATTTCATCCGCTGCTCCCCATTGGACAAAACCTGACAGTATGATTTCTTACCCAGTGCGGCCCATTCCACGAAATGTTTGCCATTCAATTCATCCGAAAAATCCCCGATAATATTGCCAGTCGGTGGCTCCGGCACTCCAGGTCGACTGACAAAGAAAATGGAATCGGTGTCGCAGTATAAGGTATCCTCGTTCTTGATACGCATACCTTTCAACAGAACCAGCTGAGCTAGCTCGGTTGTAAATTTTCCGATATACGGGTTGCATCTTCGGTTCGGGGCCACCCAATGGGACTTCTCCGAGTAGGTCACATCCACACACACTCCATCCTTCGCCAATCGGATATCCTTGACGTCGTATTGGGAGTTAAATACAATATCACGCATCTGATTGTAAGTTTTGCAGTATTGGTTCTTTTGGAACAATGGCCGCATGACGTACCTGTAAAGGAAATGGTTCAGAAAAAATAAATGTAATGTATAAATAAATCTCTTACCTTCCCCATGTAGAATTTGCTGCAATCTTAGCACAATAACGCAGTCCAGGGTTATCAACGACTTCCTCAGGCGAAAACACAATTCCCAGAGTACGCTCGTACTGGTTACAGTACTCTAACTTGTCTTCATCGGAGACAACGTTATAGGGAAATCCGCTGTTGATAATCTTCTTTCGAATCAGGGATAAAATGAATTTTGCAAAGATTCCACCATCTTTTGTGGCAGGATTATATTTGCTGGTTCTATCAAAATAATGAGTTTCAAATATTTCGACTATTTTATGCCCATCGGCAACTGTTTGATTAAGCATCGGTGTTGTCCACGCTCCTTCAAACATTCGTTCCGTCCCGGAGTGGAAACAAGGAAATGCAATGTTAATGTCCACTGAACACTGGCGGCATAATGTATATACAATACGTCCGTCAGGCTGACGCAGGGGCAATGTGGGAATAAAAAGATCATCCGGAGGAAGCACACAGCAGTGTATGACACCAAAATATTTTGAAATGTCATAGTCAAAATTGTATAGCAGTATTTCTGGATGTCCAAGAGGAAACTCTCCAAAAACCATAACGGATGGGTACAGGGAAATGACATCGTAAGTCTTTCCTCGATTTGGCATTTCAATAGACTCGTACAAGAGAAAACACCTCTGTTCGTCCGCCGACAAGGCTTCCGCGCACGTCCAAGCGCGGGCGAAACTTCAAGGACTGAATAAGTCCGGATTTCTTTTCCGAGTCGAATTCACATTCGTATTTTACAACGAGAGCACGCACACCGGGGTCAGAACGTATGGCTACGTCCACTCTTTGGCTTTCGTCCCGAATCTCTCCAAAGGTCTTCATACGAACCGTATTCATTTTTGTTGGATCAGGAAAATGCTTTGGACAGCCATGCCAGAAGCAGCCATGAAACTGGTAAACAATTCCATTTATTCCATCCCATCCATCGACAGGGAAATTTCGTATCATTTTTTCTCCTCCCGGAGATCTGCACGTTTGAATCTTGTTCCCAGTTGTTTTTTCAATGTGAGCTAACCATTCCAAGGCTTTGTTGCTTTGATTATGACGGCTGCCATATCCAGAAGACGGCATGATTCCAATGATGTTTTCTTCCAAGTAGTGCACTTGGAAGCCAAGCATAACTGCATTAGGATTTGTTGGCTGCTCAAAACATTTGATGCCCGGGAACATGTCTTCAAAACTGCGGTCTGTAATCTTGCAGCATTCCCGAAGTACCAGAACATCGTTCGTGCAATACAAGTCCAATTCTTTCTTGATATCATAGTCTTCCAGACGTTTTACGGAGTACCATTCATCGAATTCCTCCTTTTTCTTCGAGTCGAATAGTTCGTAATCGAATAATTCCTTTGGCGGAATAGCTCCAATATAGTTTTCGTTCTCTGGGGTATTAAACCGATATGGGAAAAAGCCTTTGGCAACCAAATGTCCGATTCCAAGGTCGCTTGGGAGCTGCGCCAAGGATCGTGGCATGAACGATAAGCTGTCTATGAACCGAGCATCTGGCCCGGGGACAGTTATCATTGTGATATGGGTTCCGTCTTGCATCTTGTTGGGAAAGTGTCCCTCATTTTCCAAAGCCCGTAGAATGAACAAATGGTCGTAATTGCGTCCGTTGTGAGATAAGAACACACAGTTCTTTGTTTTCGCGAACACAAACCTCAGGAATTGCTCCGCACAATTCTTTCCGGAATACTTCAAGACAAATTCGTCATCATGGAGAGCAATTACGACCAGGAAATTGGGGTAATGAACACAATTTCTGTCAAATCCAGACTCGAAATCAAAAACAAATGTCTTCTTCACATATTTTCCGTTCTCGCAGGAATCCGACTCGCCTTCCCTGTCAGTTGTGGCCAAGTTCTGATCCACACTTGCTTCGCCATCATCGATGAAACTTTTCAGATCATCATCTTCATCCAGTGCTTCATGTTCATCGTCGCTGTCTTCTTCAACGGAAGTAAGGATGGTCTTATTCGATTTCTTCTTTTTCTTTTTCCGTGAAGCCTCCAGAGCTTTCTGCCCCGCCAAGATATGGCAAAGATGATCCGGAGGACAGAATTCTTTGCAGTTGTAGCAGAACAACGCGTTACATTCATGAGGAGTAGAAAACGGTCGGTTGCCAGGTGGGGCAATGTATTTCTGGCAATCCACGCATTTCGTATAGGCTTCGCAAATGGTCCGTTCGCCATTTGTCCTACGGGCAGCCCTCTCCACATGCAATTCAAAACACCGTACTGAAAAATACGTTCGGTTGCATTCCGGGCAGAAAATGTTGGTGGAGGCACGTCCACAGTCATACTGGAAACACGCTTTGCACGGCCTGGAGCACCGATGTTCACGTCTTACATACCCAAAGTCACCACATATGGTACAGCGGAAATTCTTTCCAAGCAGTGACCATGGCCTTGAAACACAGTCGAAGTGATTATCGCGATATAGAAGGGCCACAAATTTTGCTTGATGCGCCGAGCAGTACATGACTTCCACTCCGATATCTGCATCCAATATTATGAGCTGGCACTCATACTTCCTTGCGAGTAGAGAGGCAAATTTATCCACGTCCTGGAATGTAACTGGCTGACCTATAGCGACATGTGCCTCCCGACACAGACGCTTTGCAAGATTAAATTGTCCCGCTTCTTGTGAGTCCTTGATATATTTGACATTCCGCATTTTTTGGACGATTGCTAGGCCGACAGCGATTGCTCTGGCACAGCACAAAGAGTCCGACGGATCCTGGTACAGGTTTTGCGCGATTCGGATGACACTTTTTTTCCGTTCAAAGAACTCTTCAATCCGGAAGTAGGAATTTCTTAGGACACGTCTCCCCGTCGCTGAAATGTTGCGACATAAGGTGAATGTGTACCTCACTAACGGGTCCAACGCAAAGAACGCTCCTCCCGAGCGATTTATTCTTTCAATTATCGCTGTAATGGCTTCCGGGGTCAGTTCTTTTGCAAACATCGTTTTCGTGGAGAAGGTCCCATTCACATGATTTGGGTGTCGAAAAATCAGTTGAACTCGGTCCTCTGGACGAACATTATGGGTGGAATAAAGCATTGATATCAATTCCTTGTAAAATTGTTCCAGCCAGTATAAGGCAGACGTAAAGTCCATATTTTCGAATGGTATGTTGTGAAACAGGGTAAACGAGTCCTCAAGGGTTCGGGTCCGAACCCCGTGGACGATGTGACGTGTAGATCCATCAACCGAGAACATCATCCTAAAAACGACAAATTTTTAAATGAGACAATAAAGATTTTTGTCAGAATTCGCAGTGAGTTAAAAGAGAAAGGAGCGTAACGTGCGCACATATATTTCGGTTGGCTGTCGCAATGTCATAGGGGCGGTGTCATGCGTCAGCTTTGAGTGCAGCCGTTGGAGAACTCAGGACCAAGCATTTAGTTGTACAAAATGTTAAACAAAATAAAATGTCTTGCTTTCTACTTGGGCCAGTTAAAACATTGCCGCTTCGGAAGAAAGACTTCCGGCGACGACGGCGGTATAGTAAGCGATGCCAGTACCGGATCCGTGGGCGATTTGGCGTACCGGGACCTCCTTTTGTTCTACGTTTATTATTAGGTGAACGGATGCATGATATTTTTTCACGGTATTTAAAACTTTGCATTCTAGACGCTTCCGATGTCTAGCCTTTCACGCGGTGCATACGTGACCAGGTTCAAGACATTGTTAGGATGACTGTCCTATGGTAGCTGTAATCTTGGAATATGTATCTGTTGTACGCCAGTGATGTTAAACTTTTCATGCTATCGACACTGTTCGTTCACTCCAGGATATGACACTAGTAGAAGGATATTTTCCTCAAAATGTTGTTCAGCAAAATAAAGAAATTTATGACCCAACAACTAGATGCGGAAAGATATAAAGTAGCGTTGACCATAACAAATCCATGTAAGAAAATGCAGATCTATAGACAGAACTGAACTTTACTAAAGTCAGTTAGAGTATAGCGTACGGGGTATCCATGCAGATTTTTGCTAAGAGGCCCGGAGTTCAAACCGACAAAGTATTTTTTTTTCGGTTTATTTTGACCAATTTATTTTTGATGCGATCCTGCACTCACTTGTGGCTAATTCTACCTTTGTTCTATGCAAGAATACTTTTGTACTGTGTCGCATAATTTATCAAAGCAATAATTTTTAGCTGAATTCGGATAGCGATTTAACAAATCTGCAACGTACTACATTGCATTGCAAACTGGTACTGCTCATTACGCTAATCAATTTGATTCGATGTTGTTTGCGCAGCAAAGGTACGATAAAATTATTTCTGATTCGCTCACCCCCTCAAAAATTGTTCACGTCCTAAGTGCCACGTACAAATGTGCGGCAGGAACAACTCAAGTCATAACGTTGCAACGTATTTCTTAAAACGAAATAACAAAACAACGCTGGCTTGAATAGCACATCGGGTATCTATGCACTTTTTTGCTATGAGGAACTGGGTTCAAGTCCACAAAAGCTTTTTTTTATGTCTTTTGAGCGAATTTTGTGCTGTTGGCATTAAAATTCCACGAGTACCGTTTGAAATTTTATTTGGAAGAAATGCTGCAATATATTTTTCTGGTGCCTCTACCTTTCGAGCATGTTACTACCTATGCGCCGCAACTTATGTTACGGCAAATCATATGTGTCCAGTCGTGAGTAAAGTTTGGAGGGTACACTGTCAATATCTTGCTGCAAGTCATCCCATAATATTTTGTAATATATATCGCGCCGCATATTTTATTACGACAAATTCATTTACGGTATTTTTTATAATGGAGTTAGCTGCTTCGATATGTGTGCGCATATGCCGCACCTTTTACAACGGTACTATCTCAACAGCGCGGTATTTGAAATTTGTTTTGTCGTCTCCGCAGTTTAGAATCGACTTGATTTGAAAATAAAACATATTTCTCAATAAAATACCAAGGCCAACTCATTTGACGACCTATCATACGCTAAAACTGCTAATCTGATTATTTCGATAATTTTTATTACATGCGCCGCAATACCAATTGCGGCATTTATTGTCAACATCTGGCAGCAATATGTATTTATTATTTTTAGCTTAGTGCAAGAAAACGCAAAAAAAACAGAGTATTTATTCTTGAAAAGCCATCTTAAAATAATGCGCAAGCCTGGCGTTCCAGAAAGCTTTAATAAAATCAATAGATTTATCCCTTCTGGGTTTCTTTTTTTTATTCCGAGATCTGCAATGCAGAGATTTTATTGGTAAACTAAACGTTAATGTTTTTAATTGGCGAAACAACCGTAAACAACAGCTACAACAGCTTATTGCCGCAGCGCATAATGCGGCACACAATGTTTGTGGGAAATCAATAATAACGATAAACATAAGCTAATTGGCGAACGGTATTGCGGCGCATGCCACCCGCTAACAATTAAACACATGCACTAATTAAGGAAACATTCGCTAATTATGTATGCCATCCCGTTAACAATTAAACACATGCACTAATTAAGGTAACGTTCGCTAATTATGTGGCGCGTTAATTATGGTACTCATGCACATGCAACTGGCTGCGTATTATTATGAAATAACAGTTAAGCGCATGCATTCTTGCAGCGTCCAATATGAAATGGTCCATGGTGAACTCACCGTTTAGGCTCTTCATCCAGACCACCGGCCTCCTCCAAGGCCTTCTCCGCAATTTCGATGGAGAGATGCGGCATCTCTTCGTCATCCATCGGCTGTCCAGACGATGAAATTCCTGTACGGTCCTCGATGTAGCGCTGCATGTACGCTAGAAAAATATTAATTAGCATAAAAAACTTAAATACTGTGAATGAACATATTATGCACAATTAAGGAAAAAAAATATGACGCACTTTTCGGTGGTGCATAACGAAAAGCACCAGCCGGGCCAGTATATCCTGTGGAAGTTGACGCCACTGGTTCCACATGAGCTTCGCCACTGCCGCTGTTCACTTGGAACGATGTTCCCCCGCCGCCACTGTTACCCTGACGCGCTATGCCACCACCGCTGGTGCCCTGGTACGCCCCGGCGCCACCGTTGTGCCCTTGGAACGCTTCCCCGCCGGACGTTGATGCGACAGGATTTCCATACATGTCTAAGCCGTTGGCAGTTTGGTATCCACTGATGCCGCCGCCTGAACAGAAAAATAATTTAAATTTTGTAGTTAATAAGCTGCGTCAGTTGACTCACCGTACTGCCCGTTAGGCCATCCAGTGCCGGCCTCGCGCGGTGGGTATGCAGGCCCTGGTCCCTCTTGAAAAGCTGCCATTGCCAGCTCGTTAGGCTGACTGCCTTGCGCTTAAAAATACAAATTTATTGTATGACTAAAAAACATTTCTGTTGTAAACTTAGTGGGACTTACTGTTGCGAAAACTCCCGGGGAAAAATTCGTGAATGTTCCCAAACTGTGTGTGGCTGTCGTTAGTGTCCGTGATCATAATAGACTGATCAGTCGTGCGAAAATTGATGCCTGGCATGCCGCGTTGCACATAACACAAGCGGGTGAGATTTTCCATAGAAAGAATCCCCGCCGGTTTTCACAGATTTTGTCTTACCCCTGCGCACCGAAAAAAATTAATTAAAAATAAAGGTGTATTTTTGAATGAAACAACGATCTCATTCTCCCGACGCCATTTATCTTCATTCAGCTGAGCGAGAACCAAGAAATCGTGCAGTTTGATAGCCTAAAAAGATAACGTTGTTACATGTGCACGATTTTCTTTTAGAATTTTCGCCGCTGAAAATTTTGCGGCGTGAAATAATAGTGACAAAAATTTCGTACTATATTTTATTGCCGCAGAATTAATTACGACGCGCAAATATCTACTTTAAAATTATTTTTCATGAATTTCTGGCACTCACCCACAGACAGATCTTCTGCGTCATAGTTTCAATGCTATGCTCCGAATAATACCGGCTTCGGTCCAGCGCCCGAAATCCCACCGGAGTCACTCCATAGCGCGAATCCCCCTGGCGGATGTATGTCACGCGACGCTGATCGATGAATTTGTCTCCTTCCGGTGTTTTGACGATGGAAAACGCCATGGGGCGCTTATCGTCGCCCCACAGATAAATCATTGTTTTATCGAAGCCAAATGCATAACTAGGATCTCCATTCGCGCGGCCGATTTGTGGGAATAATAGCGTTCCCACTTTAAACGCACAGGCAAGATCGTCGTCGGTCAGAGCACAAAAATTCTGAGGTTCCAGATCAAATCCGAGCGGATTTCCAGCCGTCTGCGTTCCAGCATTCGCGGGCGGTGGACGCGGTGCTTGGGGCGGCGGTTGAGCACGTCGTCCAACAGGGCGCTCCATGGGATTAAACTGTCGAGTTGCTCGGTTATTACTCATACTGCACTTTTAGCAAAACTTTGCAAAGGTCACGAAACTGAAATTTGACAAGAAGTTGCAGTAAACTGAGAAATTTCAAGAAATTTCGGAAAATGCACACTGACTGTAGATGACCGTCACTGACGAGGACTTTTATAGCCGTCCGGCTGCATGGGCTGCCTTTTGCTACTTTAGCAGGGCTTTGTCTCTCATTTTCCTACATGCTATATTCTATCTTTTTTAACCAGATTTTCCTAATTTGCATAACAATGGCTTTTCTCTACCTTTTGCTTTTGCTACCCTTCGTGCATTATGCACAATCCTTCTGTCTTACTGAATGCGTGTGCGAAGGAGAAGTCTTAGACTGCTCAGATGCTGATCTGAATGCCTTTCCATCGACGCAGGATGGGTGGTTCCCGACAGCTGTTCAGCTGATCTTCACCAACAACGGGATTTCATCCGTCCACTCTTCAAAGGAATTTGGCGCCGTTTTCCCGTCTGCACAGTACGTCGATCTGCGGGGCAATCCTCTGCCCTGCATGGACCTGTCTCTGTGGAACGTCACAATGGTCGCTGATTGTACGTACACCAGCAGTTTTCTTTTCTTTTGAAAATAAATAAAAAATAATTGCCTCCAAAAAATCTATAGCGCACATTCCAAAACTATGCATTGATTTAATTAATAAAAACTGTGAAGCAAATTACAGTTCCACTTTGTTAAATATTCGCCGCAGAAGATAACGTGTTTATTGGTTAATTTTAATTTTAATAAAAAAACATTTTTGCATAGGCATTGTGCCGCGTGTTGAGGAATTGTCAAGTACTCCGAGCCCTGATGAAAGCCTTTCGAATGGTAATCTCAATAATGTTTGCCGTATACAAATGTACAGCACTCATAATTAAAACATTCTGTTGTAGGTCCGTCAAATCTCCCTTATGAATCATTTCCGGGACCAAATCCGTCGGTTCTTCAAGGTGGGCACCTTACGATTTTTTTTGCAACAGATTTTTACGCGGCGCGAAAATATTTTTTTATTAATGTATTGATATTTTTGAATCGGACTGTACGCAACACAGAATTTTTTGCATTAATGTATCATTATTTTGCCACAAACTAGTACGCGGCGCAGATTTTTTTTTTGAATTAATTCATTTATAATTTTTTGCCGAAGATTTTTTCTTGGCGCGGAATTTATTCAATATTTTAACCACAGGTTTTGTCGCCGCGAATTGTTTTTTTTGATAAATTTGTTTAAATTTTCGCCACAGCTTTTCACGCGGCGCGGAAGTTTTCTGAATTAGTTCATTCATAATTTTTAACACAGAATTTTATCGGCCCAGATGTTTATTATTAAGTATTTTACATTTACATTTTAGCCTTCACAACGGCATCAAATCGTGTACCGTCCGATATCGCACCTGGAACGGCGGCTGCTCCGTCGCGACCTAGTAGGCATTTAAAATTTAAAAATGAAACCAGGGTAATCCTTCTCTTTCAGAAATGTCCTCCATAAATCCGCCGAACGACTACACCTCGGCCATGCCTTCACCGGGTAGGATTAAATTTTAAACCGTTGCCCATTTTAAAATAATTTCTTTTTATTAATGCAAATCTTGATTTGCAGATGCCGATGTGACAGTGACCAACGTGATCTATGCCTGCGTGGGAATCTTGGCTGCTGCTCTCACAGCTGTCTCTGTTGTCTGCGTGATTCGGCGTGGATGGGCTGCATTGAAAGCCCGTTCAGCACGTGGAGCAGCATTTGGCCCAGAGGGCATTGAACTGTCAGATCCCGCTACGATCGTGGAGGACGCGGTTTAAACAGCCCTGTATAGATTTTTTCCTGATTATGTACAGTGATTCATATTGATGATCTGAATGATTCCGTTGTGGTAGAATAGCTATTTTTACGATTCAGAAACAGTTTGTTTTTATAAATAACACTAACTTCCTTTCTTTACGTGATCTGAGATGCATTTTGTAGAGACGGAAAATTTATGCAATAAACTTCAGATTTTCATTATTATTGCCGCATATATTATTATGCCGCAGCGCAGACAGCGTTAGCTGATAGACTATGTACCACATCAATTTAAAAACTTCACAGCAGAAGATACAAATGCCGTAACGAAGCTTGCGGCGCTCTCAGGACAGCGTCAGGCGCTGCAGTAACGTACACACACACGTATAATTATATTCGTACACATTTACGTTGTTCATTCATACAGAGAAGACAGAAATGCCGCACAATGGGCTGCGGCGCGTAAAAGTGAGCAATGATCAGCTGATCACCTTGACACACATACCACCTGCCGTTTGACCTCAGGCGTTGCGACCGTTGCATTCTTTATTATACTTACCTGACATTTGACCTCGGCAGTTGCAGACGTTGCGACCGTTGGTCATTTTTTAATTTATTCTATTGTTCAAGCTTTAAATATGTAAATCCCGGCTACTTCTAATGTACTGTCTACTATAACATAACTTTGACTACTTACTTAATTTGGATTATGTAACCTGGACTGCACATCGTGGATTACATTTTCTTATGTTCTTCTTATTTTTTCCGATGTTAATCTTTTTTTCATGCTTTCTGATGCTTTCTTATGTTTCCTTCGTTATTTTTTTCTTGTGTTTCATTCTTACGTTTTTCTTATGCTTTCAGAACATCAACAAGCAGCTGGTGTATGGCACGCTGGTGTGCGGCACGCGTATTGTTGTCAGCCACCACTTCCTCTATGCTGTCCTGGTCAAAGATTGTACCCAGTATTAGGCTTCAACACAAATAACCGAGTTCATGCAGAAATACGTAGTTAAATCCATGACAATGCCCGTACACCGCTTCCATGGAATCTGTAGGTGACATAAAGTTCGCGAACCAGCTCAAAGATACGTTTAAATACCAAGGCTGAATTATAATAGATTACAGTAGTTACATTACAACTTCTGGCCGTTCGGATACGCCATTTCCCATAACTCGCTAACCGGCAAATTGATGACCAATTATTTGCTTTTCTGCAAAATCGTTCGCCGTGTTTGACGGAAACCTATGTTCGTCGGTCGACACTCACTTGTCGGTTCGTCTCTTACATGTTTATATTGCTTAGCCTTTTTCCTTGGGTTTCCGAGTTTTTCATAGGTTTTGTTGCATTCGTTAGTATTTTACTTTGGCTTCTGGGTTGTTTTTTGTTTCCGTTTGCTTTGGGAAGTCTTTTTTAGTGGTCCAAAACTTGTCGTCAGAAATTGCCAGTGTTCAGCAGATGTCTAATATTAAACGACTATCGATAGTCGTTCAGCAGTCTGTCGACCATCGACTTATCGCTTCGATGAATCGTCAGGTGACTCAGGTATACATTTCATCTGTCAACAAAATGCTAAAATAGTTCCCAGTAAGTTGGTGGCCAACATGATAGTGGTCGGCAAATCGTCGATGTGCCCTCGTGGATTGCCGGAAGAAAGCAGTGTGCAGATTGGTGTTTGACTGATGGTGCACTTGAAAGGAACAATTAAGGATATCATGCGGAAATAAGTATGAAGCTGGTTAGAATCGCTTCAGAGTCCAGACACGCTTTATCGGCTTGACTCCATCGATCGGCCACGAAAACTATCAAATCGTCGCAGGACGGAAAACGCCCTGCTGGTATCTTTCTGTGCTTAAATACTACGATTTTCTGAGGTCAATGCCGGTTTATACGAACTACAAAACTGCATGTCTTGCAATTGCTGTTTATTTTGCTTATAGCAGCAGCAATTTCTGTCCACCCACCCAAGCTAAGAAGTACCACGAAAACTCTGTTTCCGAAGCAGCATAGAAAATCATCGACGACTTTCATTTAGATAAAGCTTGCGCAACACCACGATAAGCTACACGGAATTGCAAGTGCCCACAATAAATGTATCGGTCACGAAGACAGCGAGATGGGTCCAGCAGAAAGCGACTTCGGACGAACCGGAAATATATTTTCATGTGCTTAGTTGTTCTGGAATGCAAATTCTCGTTAGATCATGGACGGCAGTGTAGAATTGTTTGTGCTCGTAGCCGTTAACCTGAATGACGTTGATGGCGCTGCCCCCGGTTCCTGTGCTAGTGGCGGCGCGAGCCAATTCCGCAAAAGACAACAAGAGTGCTTAACAGAGCGGCGCACACCTGTCCGAAATAAACTCACCATTAGTGCATGCTAGGTATATCACAATTCACGTCAGCCGAAGCTTAAATGGAAGCAGCAAATACAGAGATTGATCAGCTGCATGGCGCCACTGGCACTTCCTCATTAACAGGTATACACAAAAATTTCAAATCAATGACATTCTAATGTGACCGTTAAACTTGATCGACACCCGACTTGCACCTGCATGGCACTTTCCCTCGTGATCACCACGCCCGCCACAGTAAAGCACCCGGGTTCGCAGCGCCTGCCACGGTGATACATGGTTTTCCATTCATCGTTCTTCCACTCCTTTTCGCCAATGCGCAGGCAAATCTCGCCAATCTTGACCAGTTTCTGACCCTGTACACAATAAACTGCTAACAATCTTTAAGACAAAATTTAATGCTAATGAGAACCGGGACGGACAAGTAAACTAAGAAGCAGTACCTGTTCGCATGAATACGCGCAGGCGACGATCAGCATAGTAAACGATCAGATGCAATTGATCAATGCTACTACAGCGGTTGCCGCAGGCGGCCGACCAGCAGCATTCCTGCTGCACGTGAAGGTGAAGATAATGGTGCCGGCTAAAGCCCCGTAGCACTGCAGGCCCACGATCAGCGACAAATATGCATCCAAATGACGGACACTCGTCATCACCTGCATCGGCTGGGAGTACTCAGCCACACTCACCACTCCCTTCTTTATCAATCGAACATCTAGGTCGAGTGCAGTAGCACGCATACCTTCGCTGGTCAGCAACATGACGGTCAAAATGAAACCCACAAGGAAGTCACATCCCATGTAGAATATTCTGCCTAAAGTGCAGTAAATGCGATACACCCATTCCGCAGTTTCTGGCGATTGAATAAAAGGATAGCGCTGCTGAAAATTCACGATGCCCCGGGCGATGGAGCGGTCAAACTGTTTGGCATACGTTCGATAACCATCATTACTACGATCAGTAAAAATACCGCCAGACCAAGAGCAATGGCACGAAGCCGTTTTTTGCATATACATACGGCAAAACTTTCGTCAAGTGCATGTATCAGTTGTGCAATGCGTCGACTAGACCAGCAGAGGAGGATCATCGCCAGCACAACACCCCAGATCTGCGTCACGTCCAGTAGTTTCATGATCTGGGATGTGAACCAGTTCGACAGATCATCGTAACCCGACCGGATAGCATCAACCAGAGTTAGTGCCTTAGCGGCCAATAGGAATGCAAAGTAGATGCTAGATAAGCCTTGTAGAAACTGCGTCCATCTGCACGGCTTTTAAGTGAGAGCGAAAACGTAGCCGCAAACGCGCAGGAGCATCATCCAGACCATGGTCGCCTTCCAGACTGCACCGCGGATGGGGCACGAGGTTTCGAGCCTCACCGCTTGTTTCATTGTCAGAGCCATAATTGTCATTCTTTTTCGAGCATTAAATGTCTTCTGCAAGGAAATGAAGGAATACGGTCTCGTACGATCGAGGCAGAGAAGCTAGTGTGTTAAATATTGACAGTACCTGTCTGGCTGTGTTCACGGAAATGATCGATTCGGTACCTCAAATGATCCAGCGTTGTCGTCATCAAATATAACTTGAAAACGCGATCATCGCAACCTGGGTAACGATTGCGTGGATGCATTTCACTTTTGCAGTTTGCGGATTATTTAGCCAGTACTATTGCTCCAGCTGAAATACCACACGACTTATTTACACACGCCAAATGGCCATAGCAGTAGTATGTTTTCAGGTTTGATTAGTCTATACAGCTGCTTGCACATGTTTTCTTATGTTTTATTGTGTCACTGTAAAGGTTTTGTTTTCATGTTTTACTCTTAAGTTTTCTTTCTTATATTTTATTCAAATGTTTTATTATGTTTTCTGGTGATGCTTATGTCTTTTTGTGTTACCGAAAATGTTTTTCGAACATTAGAAAACAAAAGAAAAAACAGAAGAAAACAAACGATTTACAGAAGCATTAGCCTAAGAAAGAATTTAAAAAAGTTTATTTAAGATTTTTCATAATAAATAACTTCAGCAAACATTTAAACAAAAAAAAAACATAAGCAAAATTAATCGGATAAAGTAATCCAAATTAGCTACTAAGTTAAGTAATCCATGTTAGGTAATCCAAGTCTGTTATTCAATCTAAGTTAGGTAAGTGAGATAGTTAAGTGATCCAAGTTCAAGTTAAACGAATTCAGTTCCCAGTTTCAGCAATCCAATTTCGAGTCCGAATCCAAGTTTCAGCGGGGGCCCGTAAAGAGTTGTGCAGATAGCTGACTTGCCTTGTCGTGATGTAGCACCGGAAGTAGGCGTGCCGCTCTTAGGCCTTCAGTGTAGTACTGCCATGGCTCTGCACAAGCATTCTTTAGTTTCTTTAATTCGACCAAAGTTTTTTTCAGTAAAGATTTTCTTGCCAACCCTTTAAGAAGATGTGGTTCTGCTGTCGCCTAATTCACGTATAACAGCAACTCTTCGCAAACCGCTGTTCCTGGTTTTGGGGGATGGGCATCATGGCGTCCGATAACATTACCACAGCTTTCTTGAGTGGTGCCCTTCATTCCACACTCTTAGCGTAAATTGGACCGTTCCGACATTTATCTTATCAACACGTTGGTCGCCAAAATTATTGTCTTTATTGAAGAGTGGTCGGCCAAAACCATCGCCACCCGCTGGAATGCTTGACCGGCTCCCGCAATCCCTACATTCTTGCACTCTCTGCCTTCAGTAGATGCACCTGTGGCACATCATTCCCACAAAATACATCATTCGCAAAAGATGGCGATGTGCAATTGTACATCTGTGTGGGAGTCTGGTTACTCGCTGGCTGTCATCGTGATGCAAGTTTTTCCACAATTTGTACGCGATTCGTTATTATTATGTACTCGTATTTCCGCATGCCAATGGTCTGCGGTCGTTACATAGTGAGTGCAAATCGACACCACGGTGTACGTTGCTGCTAATTTATGAGGCTCCCAAAATTATCGTCCATATCATCTTCCGTTGACTTGATGCTGGCTGCGGCAAGCGTACCAACAAAATCGCACAGTCAAGAACATCCGAACCCGTGACCACCGCCGAAATGGAAATGATGAAGTGGGAATGAGCAGACAGCGATAAATCTAAGAGCTGAATGATACGACAATGCAAATTCGGCTGAATTTTAATCGCCAGTATAATCATTTGTTCGCCGAGCTATGTTATGTGATGGCGGCGTTTGTGGATTCGCACCGAAAGCCAGAGACATACTCGTATTTTGCGGTGTTTAAGTCTCTGTCATGGATAGAAACCATCACCGATTCCATATTTTTTAGCCTGGTATTCAGCAATGTTTTCTTATGCAAATTGTGTACTAAGTCTACTGGCATAATATCTAGTACTAATCAGCCCATAAAATAATTATTCATTTTTGTGGGGTTGCGTTAACTGCGATTGTAAAATGTAAGCATGTCCGTATTGCATGCGTTTCTGCAATCTGTGTTGTATATCATATCATGCGCACGGCTCTTCGTCATGCATGCATAGCATGTGTTTGTTTAAATAAATCGATGCTTTCGACGTTCTAGAAATGTAACCATCAATTTTGGTTTGATCGCCAAATTAACTAATGCTACATTTTTTACATCAAACTCCTTGGAATATGCTACTTTTTTTGCAGCTAAGATTTGCTCGTTTTGAACTTCGACGAACCTAAAATAAAAGATTACCTATATAGGTACATAGCTCACGACATAGTACTTATAAGACATCTTGTTGTTGCTCGGCTTGCCTTTGTTGTGACATACAGACTGTACAAATCCGGAGTAAGGTGTGTCTGTTTATTCCCTTATAATTATTCTATCGTCTTTATTAATAAACTTTTACTACGGAGCAGGTAATGCGCTTGCCGAGCAGTGAACTGAAGTCTTATTTACGGTTAGACACCACTGCAAATTACGCCAAGGCCTTGCTTAATGGGCTGTATTGTGTTAAGCGTACATACAAAAAGATAGCTTACTGCATTACACATTATAAAAGGATGGCGATGTACAGTCTGCGCGGGAGTCTGGCTGATCGTTGTCATCGTAGTGTCCTTTTTTATGGCACTTTGTTGTAAGTGATACCATAAAGCCGCCTGAGTTTGCGTAAGCGGAGTTAGACTTTGCGTACGCATACTGTAGAGCCAACACAAACTAACCGCACTAGCTTGGTTTTTTACATGTTTGCGACGAATTATTGTCTCAGTTTCACACTTCACAATTCACACTATGGCTTTGGCAGTACTGTGCTTAAATCGCCCAGCCTTTTCTTATTGTGAGAAACAGGTATGGCTGCATCGTGTACAATCTATCGTATTACCCTTTTTGTAGCACAATCGCACAACCCGTGTAAACAATATATGACCAAGACGCACAAAGTGCGACAAAAACAAATTGGCAGCGTGGGTTAACACGCAAAATAAGGGGTGCTTCGCAGACATATTCCAGACGAGCACATATTCCATTTGAGTAATTGTTTACCAGCTGTATACGTCACGGAGGGATGATGAACGCAGCTTATACGTATAAGGTTAAATCAGCCAAACACATTTCTGACTTTGATTGCTAACACAACTTGCAGTTAATATTATCAAATAATCTGCTAGAACGCGTAGTTAACTTTTGTATTTCTTAATTTCTCACCGCCTCCATCATGGTTGGTGCGATATACTGGACTGTGCATGCTTAAGAGATATTACGTGTAACAGCAATTGCTGTTTGCTGCCCATTGATGTTATACTACGGCACTTGACACATTTTCTGCTCTTGAAGCGAATACACAGAAGTTTGTGAGCAAATTTGAGAATGCACAAGCGCAAAATTTGGCCATAATCATGCACTCAAAATGGTGAACAACAGCTCCTTATTAATCGCTTCCGATACCTTCCCATCGCAGTGGGGAATCATCGAAATCTTTAACACGTTAACCGCAATAACCGGTGGTCTACTGAATACTGCAGTGCTCATCACGCTTGTCACCAATCGCGCGTCTTTCACGCCGTTCACTATTTACTTAATCAATCTGCTGATCGCTAATTTTATCGAAACCGCTTGCGCCAAATTATTGAACGCTCTGCTGGCCGTCAGTCCGCAATGTCGCACTCATTCCGTTTGCGACTTTTATTTGTTCACCAGCTACCTCGCCATGGCTGGGATGATCAACAGCCACCTGATAATTTCCTTTAATCGCCTGTGGGCCGTCATCTTCCCGCACCACTACAAAATTCACCACTCGAAGGTCATGGCTGTCGCTATCTGTGGCGTAATGTGGATATACATCTTTGCCACGGTGATGCCTCAGTTAATTCGTGACTCCCTATATTTCCGCGAAGCCTACACCGTCCACGGCCGTTGTAAACTGAACAACGACGCGCAACCGGTTCTGTATTTAGCGACGTTGCTGATCGTGTATATTATCCCGGAAGTTGTCATTTTACTGACGTTCCCAGTTATTTGGCATAAACGTCAGCGTCATCGCAAGGTCTTACATATGACACTGTCCACGCAGCCGACGACCGTTGCGAGTGAGGTCACCGGGGGACGTACAACTGGTAATAATCGCGCGGAATCGTCCCGTGCACAGAAAAAAAGTATGCAGGTGCTGGTTATTCTGATGGTCAGTATGGTGATTTGTTGGACGCCGGTAATGGGTGCCACGCTGGTGGCGTGTTTCATGGACTTCAAGAACCGGAACTACTTTAACGTGGCCACATGTTTGTTTGCCGTGGAGGCGGTAACCGATCCCATTCTTTTTGGATTGGTGTTTAATCGGCATGCTCTCATGAAACTTAAACTTTGCTGGAAAACCTGAAAGTGAAAAAAACTAGCAGGTGGCGATAAAAGTATCAACTTGCTGTTGCTTTATGAGCTATTTTGACGTCGTCGCTAATTGTGCATCTTAAAATGTCCCATTGTTTGGCGGGTATACATCACATGGACTTTAAAATGGCCTCACCTGTTAGTGCCATGCTTCATCTGCAAGTGGATGATGTGCACACATTACACAAATTAACGTTTAATGGGGTTGCCTTTCTCGTATTTTTTACTAATCAGAAAAAAAATCAGTAAATGTGAAGAAAGCAACTGATAGACTGGGCTTGACTAGGCCAGTAGCTTCAAGAAGAATTACTACCGAATGTTGGAGGAAAAAGAGCACTGACAATGCATTATTTAAACTGGGATACAGACCTGAGATTACTAAACAATTCAATCAGCATTTTTTGTTAATCATAGCTAGCGTTAATTTAGATAGCTGTCAACGTCACAACGAGGGTTTGAGAACGCTAATTTGGAAAAGAGCGTTATTGCCATAACTACATATTTATTCACTTTTTTACCCTTGATTACATAATTAAAACCAGTATTGTGCATCGGAAAGTCTGCCCAGCGAATACACAGCTTGGGCAAGCCGTAAGGTGGGACAATAAGTGACAACCATATTTTATAGACAATTCCAAGGCCACTCCTATAGTCTAATCTAATTCCAAGGCCACTCCTATAGTCATTTATTGTCATGTGTAATGAGTAACTGCAATATACAAATGAAACACGAGTTAAAGAAAATGATGGCGCGACGCATGCTAAATCTTTTATAATTTTTCGAACAAAAAACAGGCAACTAAACCCGGGGCAAGAAAATACATTTCGTATCTTCACGCTTTTGTTGCCGCCAGTCCACGGATTCGTCGCTGTTCATCCGGCGTCGGAGCCGATTCGGGGCATTCCGGTTTATCTTTGTCATACTCGCACTTCGGAATCTGTTGTGCGTTTAGGCAGAACGGGGCAAAGAGCCAGTTGATTATCCCGTCTATCTCGGCTTGCTTGGCGGTTGTCATCTCGTCCGGACGCTGTTTGACTCGCACGTCCACATGCGGTGTATCACAATAACCGGTTGCCAGGTTCGGCTTGGCGCAGCGGTACAGGATCCACACGCCTTGATCCAGGTTCAGGTAGACGGTGCAGTATGTAAAGGTCACTACAGAAAAATGAAACATGATGTCACCGGACGTAGGTAACGGTAGTTCAATTACTTCAGTAAGCTTTTCAGTACAGCTGCCATTTCAACCACTTACGAATTGGCTTCGTGTCGACGTAGCCGTCAACCACCTGCAGTCCGGTGAAGGCGGTGAATCCCAGGAAATCCATATTGCTACATGTCGTGGCGTTCTCTGATTCGTAGAAGGACACCGCAGTGCGCTGGGCGGCAGCGGGGATATTGGTCTGTCCCGGAAAGGACGTCTTGCCGAGAGACTTCACGCGGTAGACGCGGTTGATGCCGTTCGGGCCCGTCAGGAGATGCCGGTATATGTACCACGTCCCTTGTAACTGAAAATAATTTTTCAAGTGCACCCAATTTGCAATTCTATTTTATGTATTTATTTTTTATATTACTTTGTTTATTCTGTTTACGGCGCTTACCTTGTTTACACACAATTTCTATTGTATTTTTTTAATTCTGTAATTTTCTATATTTTTTAATTTAATTGCTGTTCATCGTAACGGCGTAATTAAGACAAGTTCATGAAAATTGCGCTCGTACCACATCGGGATCGTAATTGCTGGGATACGGTCCACATGTCATGATCGGACGCGGACAGCTCTGATATCCCGGTGGCGGGCCAGGATAACTTTGATAATTCGGTGGATTACCGTACTGCAGGGGATTTCCTAAGATCCCAACTAAAAGAAAAGGAGCCGATGAAATGCCAATCGCTTTGCACGCAGCACGATGCTGCACGAAAACAGCTGGCAGCAGCGCAGCTAAATAATCCCGGTACTTGCGGCTAGCTGGCTACCGGGTGGAGTACAACTTTGAGAATGGGCATGCTGCTTATGCAGTGCACTGGGTTTGCTTATATTGCGAGCTGTAATGCCGAACTACGTCGGGTGACGGCAAAAAATAACAAAATTAATTAGCTAATAAAAAATTTATTGCTAGCGCTTTTCTAGTTAAATTTACTGTAACTGCGCTTATAAAAAGATTATATTTACCGAGAAGCAACGCTTGAGCGCCGACCAAGGCAATAAGCATGGTATCGCGCATTTTTTTTAAAAAATCGCTAGAAACGACAGCAAAAATTAATGTAAAGATTTGGTTATTGGACTTTAATTTAGCAAATTGCTGATAATGTCATCGGCCATCGACCACTGTTGACTCGTTACCGTCGCCAGAAAGCGATGTACCCATGTTCCAACGGTATAATATATACGAATGTTTATTAAATCGCGCGTTGCGGTTTTGAATATTCACTGTTAGCAGAGGAGCCAACCCGCGTTCGATCAGGCGTAGATTAAAATTAAAAAAAACCGTGTGCATACATGTATGTTGCTCGTATTGCTTGTAGGAAGGCTGCTGTTGCATAATCTGTAACAGTTTATCTCCCATCTTTGGAGTCAACAATTACGCTTGTTGACCGTGAGAGTTCCTCGCAAAAAAATGGAACTGAATGTAACGTAAAAATGTGCCGCTTTGGTACAAGGAGCTGTTATACGTGTCCATTATTCGGGAAGGGGAAAACATAGACTGCTTGCACTGCTTTCCTGTACTACTCCAGTCATCCGTTTCAAGGTTTCAAGATAACTCAGTAAAGAATTTTGAACCGAACGCAATTAAGGTCATATAAGAAATTAATCGTGAAGTGGTAATCACGTGATGCAAATTAATAAATGAAGTGGTTATTTTACCGCAGTCTTTGCGGCAAAACATCAAAAGTTATTTATTAATAAATGCGGTAGCATTGCCTAAGACGAATAAGTACATACCAATTAAACATCGCCACATTCACAGTGATACCGCGCGTAAATTGTATATTGCTGTACAAAACCCACGTTTCACCTACAAAATTTAATGCAACAAATTCGGCCAGACGACTAAAAGACTACCAGGAACCCGTGAAAATCTCAGGCGTTTTCCTTCTATACGATCAGCACAGTGCTGTCTTCTGTTTTCAGATGTTTAATCAATATCTAGTATCTACTGAATCAACAAATATCAGTACAATGCTTGTGCTTGGCAGAGCTTAATACGTATGAAAAAACGTACTTATCGCACTTGAGCAGCATAGCTAGTTTTGCAAAAAATACTGAACAAAAGTTTTTACAGTAATATTGCCATCGGAAAAAGCTAATTCATTTGGAAAATAATATTTACAGCCACACATCCAGCAAATCAGGACATTTTGATAAAATGCTATACTTTCAGCCAGTACGAGTACCATGGTTTTCGAATTTGTACCCATTACGTATTTCTCATTACAAAGGGTTTATGACTTCATTTTCGTTACGTTAGCGTTTCGAAAATATGGAAAACCAAGACTGAATCCCAAAATACAATGTTTTCCCACAGTACGGTTTAAGCGTTGGCATTTAATAAGCCGGTAATAAGCTTTATGCAGCATAAACTGCGCAGTTACTATTGTCATTTTTTGTAGCCGGCATGTCGCTGATGTCATGTCGCATTTGTTTGTATATGTAAATTAGTGGCTGCATGTACAAACTGGAAAATTTTGGACAATTCTCACGGGACTAAATTCCTGTAAATAGGGCTTTTACAATCATTGTCATACTGTTCATAGTATACTCTGGATATGCGATACTAGAACACAGTCTATTATCCATCCAACTGCGTACAGACTACATACAGTATGTTTGATCAAGTGCGCATATTAAAATACACCAATCTCTAATTAAATTAATTTTTCTGAATCGTTAGAAAAGAACCACTCATAGAAAAAATCTTTGATTTATTGAAATATTCTGAGGATTTATTTCTTCGGTAATTACTCAAAAATCGACTTGCGGTTTGTTTTAAATTGGAAGAAAAGCGCATGTTTTTTTTTAAATAGGCGGTAAAAAGCGCATGTTGTTTGATTATTTTGGCGATTACAGACGTCTATATAGGGGGCAAAACTAAACGTGTTCCACGGTTCCCCTGTATTGCTGCCGTCACCCGGCTGGAGTTTTACGTTGTGGCTAAACATGGCGCTTATGTACCGCGCCAGATTTAACCATATGTATTGCCGTAACGTCACACTCCAGGCGGGTGACGGCAGCAATACAGGGGAACCGTGGAACACGCTTAGTTTTGCCCCCTATAGAAAGCCAACACAAATTATATGAACTGCTAAGGTAGCACTGACTTATTTTAAAACGACTGTCCCAAATCCTTGTGTAGTTTTCAGCGTAAGTATGGTGCTTTATTCGGTTTTCTTGTTTTCTTTTCAATGCAAGCACCAAATATGTATTTATCACAGGTCACATGCCTTTTGGTGGTTCCACATGATTACGAATTCAAAAGATTGATGCGGCTCCTAAACTTGTAACTCTGTCTGTCCTTTGAGGAAGATCGTCTAATTGAAAAATCAAATGACGTCACTGGCTAAATGTAGAAATTGACATAATCTGTTGTAAAAGGTAGCTAATCTGATATTCAGGTACTGCAGAGCGCCGTAACCTATCTTGAAGGCATGCGCAAGAGCTCAAATGATTAAATAACATTGTATAAAACGCGTCAACTAAGCGCACATCATCGTTGTAGCATTTAGTTCAACGACAGTTACAACGAAAAGCGAGGAGCAACGAGTCAACAATTCACTAAGAGATTGCCTCATCCTGCGAAAGACCGCGACGTGGGAGTAAAAAACTCGCTAGAGTGCCAACGTCATTTAAAACGAGATACATGTTGTTAAGCATTTTAATGTAGCCGAATCAAGCACACTCGCCTTATATAATTTCTATTATTGATTACCAATATCCAACGGTAAATATAATCCTTCTGTTTTCTTTAATAAATGGAAAGTTCCACAGAGCATGGCACCGCAGGTTTAATGCTAATAAATCTCATGTTTACCAACCAGTCTGAGAAAGGTTCGCTCGTATTTACATTGGAAAGACATGCTCGGGTAATACTGTAAGGTTTTGGGTAATGTTTTCTATTTAATGCATCCTGTCTCGGGAAGTATACGAGTAAATTATCTACATATACGAGCAAATTACTACTTCCGGTAAATTATCTGATATATCCAATTACAGATAGACGTTTTCTTATTATCTTTTCCTGTGTATTTCTTCCAACAACGGCGCGGAAATAAATGCAACATGCTGCGTCAACTGTTTCTTCAATATAATTCTTTTTAATTCGATGATCTGATTATCCAGGGCTTCTTGGGCTGATTTCATGCGCACGAAAAATGGCCAACAACAGCTCTTTATCCACTTCGCAGGGCGATGCTCCTCCTAACTGGGGAATCGTGGAGATGTGCAATGTCGTGACTGCCGTCATTGGCGGCCTGTTGAACACATCTGTCTTCATTTCTTTAGCAGTGAGCCGCGTTATCTCTGTCCCTTTCACCATTTACCTGCTTAACCTTCTCATTGCCAACTTCCTGGAGACGGCCTGCGCCAAACTGGTCAACGCCCTTTTAGTGGTCTGCCTTCCGTGTCGCACGCATGCATTGTGCGACCTTTATCTTTTCAGTAATTATTTAGCTATGGCCGGTATGATCAACACCCATTTACTCATATCTTTCAATCGCTTATGGGCCGTGACCTTTCCGCATTCCTACAGGATCCACCATTCCAGGAAAATTGCCATCTGTATCTGCGTGGCTATGTGGTTTTATATTCTCTCTACTGTACTGCCGCAACTGATTCGTGATTCGATTTATTTTCGCATTCCCTTTTCTCGGCATGGCCGATGCATGCTGAACAATGACGCTCAACCGATTCTCTATTTTGTAACTTTAATGGTTGTCTACATCATCCCGGAAGTTGTGATTCTGCTAACGTTCCCAGTTATCTGGAGGAAGCGGAAGCGGTATAAAAAGGTGGTGCAGCTCAATCTTTCGGCTCAGCAAGTCAATACCAAAGAGATCGAAAATACGGGTACTCGGATCACCGCGCTGAGTCGATCGCCGGAGTCGTCAAAATCGCAACGGAAAAGCATGCAGGTATTAGTGATCCTGATGGTCAGCATGATAATCTGCTGGACGCCGGTAATGGGTGCCACTGTTGCCACTTGTTTTGTGGACTTCAAAAACCGGATTTATTTTGGCGTTACAACATTCTTGTTTGCCTTGGAAGCCATCACGGATCCCATCTTGTTTGGTGTGATATTCAGCCGCGAAGCGTTTAGGGATATGTGGCATCGTTGGATGAAAGTCTGTCAATAATTAACTGAATGCTATAGTTTGGAACCTGCTGGGCTTGGTACGGTTATGGACTTTAGAAACATTAATTTTTCTGGTTATTATGCTATGTTGAACGTACAAGCTTTGTACAGCTTCTGTACAAACTCTAATGCGACTTTAATGCAGTATTCCTGAATTACTTAAACTCGTGCGTGTACAGAATTTGGTACGCTTATCGCGCTTCTGATGCAGTATACAAAGGTTTCCTTTTTCATTGCCATAAAACAGTGCAGATTTTACATGCCGTTTCCTTCCTTGTATGCCGGCTCAAAAACTGATAAGTAAATGTAACAAAATTTATATTGTACGAAAATGGCTGAGCGTCGGTTTGATGCAGGGGTCAAATAACATAATAATACACAGTAAGTTCCCGCTAGAAATCTAGGAACTTCATTGTCTATAAATGCTCGTTACGAGCTTTTGAATTGAAATGCTCGTACAGTCGTACCT
This sequence comes from Paramacrobiotus metropolitanus, assembly GCF_019649055.1. Lineage (NCBI taxonomy): Eukaryota > Metazoa > Tardigrada > Eutardigrada > Parachela > Macrobiotidae > Paramacrobiotus > Paramacrobiotus metropolitanus. The sequence goes on along the minus strand of NW_026570256.1, from coordinate 557,378 downwards.
GTACGTATGGAAGGGTCTGCCTTGCGCTTGTATTGCGCGTACCGTACCAGCTCACTGGACTGATTTTTCTACGTTTATCTTTTCTTTGTTGTGTTATCTTGCTTTCGTGCGAGTAGACTGATATGTCAGTTCGTATTATCTTAACACGTTTAATAAAATTAATGATATTCTCGCTTTACTTTAGGCTTCTGTATGTACCGTTTGCGTTAATATGATGCGATAGACGTAGTGTTAGCTAGGATACGGCAACATAGGCGGCATCACTCTAGACCTGCAAGTTTTAACCATAAACAGTTCCTGGCTAGTTTGGTATAGAAACCTTGTAGTTGAGTTACAGCAGCAACACATAGTAGCAGCAGCAACATAGTGGAAACCGTACCTGTTGTATAGGTAGTTAGGATGGACAGCGGAAGTACCGAGCCCTATGGCAACCGGAACGCCGCTGCAGCCGCCCATCTGCAATATGGAATCACACTGGTGCACCCTTGTTTAAAACAATTTGCTGTTAAAACCATTGAAAGCCAGAGCTCCACCTTAACTGCCGCCACGGTAGCCTATTTTAAAACAAACTTCCATGATTTTAGTCAAACAATTTATTTTATCTTGGACAACTGGAAAAATGGTGGATTTGATCAGGGATGCAAGAAGATGCTGAAAACGTATTTAAGACGCTGTAGAAATATTCGTAATGACGTCTCCCATCAGACTTACCGGAATACAGACAGTCATGACAGGAGAATTGAGGATTTGTGTCATGTGATGAGGGAAATCGGTCATCCCCTCGAGGCGGAGAATCTTCAAAACTTTATGAAACCACAACCGTTGGTAAACACCTCCTGGGAAAAGTTGAAACAACTGGGGAATCAACATTATAAAGAAGGTCGCTACACAGAGGCTATGATAAGCTATACGGAGGCATTGAAAGAAAAACCGGACGAACCAGCGCTTTATTCTAATCGTGCGCTGTGTGAAATGCAACTGGAACGCTTCGAAGATGCACGCAATGATGGGGAAGATGCCCTGAATTTAGACGCTAACAATGTTAAATTTTATCGAATCTTATCCTAAGCACTCGTGAAACTCGGAAATCTGGAGGAGGCGTTGGCAGCCTGTGAGCGCGGACTGGAGATTGATCCGCGGGATGGTGTGCTCCTGGTTCGGCAACGTGACTTCCAGGCGATGATGGTCATGAAAACAACCAATCAACACCCGAGAAGAGATACCAAAGAATTCATGGAAAAAAGCAACGAAATGATATTCGACCCTAATGATTCGGATTTGTTTCAGCGCTTTTTCGCTCAGAACCCTGATCCAAAGGATATCCGGGTACTGGATGATGCCCAGTACAACCAATACGCCAAATTCTTGGCTCTCTTACGAGAGGCCCACAGTTATCTGAACGGCGCAAGACAACAATCCAAAGATCCTAAAATGGCATTCAAGATTTTCAAAGAAGCAGCTGAATTAGGTTGTGCAGAGGGTCAGTACAATTTGGGACACTTGTACGCAAATGGACTGGGAACCAATGCAGACTATGCGCTAATGTTACGTTACTACCGGCTTGCTGCGGAACATAAGCCTTTTGTAAAGTGGGGAGCAAGGATCATGTCTGAACTTGGTGAGTCAAGCAGCCTAACTCTGGAAAGTAAATGTGAAAATGAACAGGCACTGGCGATAACCAATTGCTCAGCAATAAAGAAATGATTTGAAAGTTTGCTGGAAAAAAGTTCTAATTCGCTCGTCTTGTTAAAAGGTACAACCAAGAATTTCGCGAATTCGACAGAAAAAGTTTTTAAACTAGAGATAAAAACATTTTACTAGGAGGTGACTTCAATCGGCCAATAGTTGCGTTCCGTGAACCGAGTCACAAAAAGTGACTCAGCAGAACCTGTATTCGCTCAAGTTTTCTTCCGAATCTTAATCGCATTCCATGCTTAGCGCATCCGATTACAAATATTCAAAATTTTGAAGACTTTTATTCGAAATCGAATTTAACAGAGGAAGCTTGATTAGAGAAAATATCCTTTCAGGATATCAATTATTTTGCAGATTTCAAAAGAATAGCTGGATTTACGGTTAGGCAAGATTTGGTGTTTAAACAATATTTTTTGTCGTTGTGTTGTCAGTAGAGTCCTGTGCGTAGTAATATACGCACCCGGTTTCCTCGCGCATATTAACTAACAAAATTTAGGCTTAATGGTACTGAGAGCTGTAACAGTCGCCTTTTGTAAGTGGTAACTCGTACTCTACAAGTACAGAGTAGTTGACTGAAAATGGCTTTGTGGTTGCTTTCGTAACAGGCGTGGCGGAGGCTGAGAACGCCTTAGGTAATGTTTACCGCGACGGTCGAGGTGTCGACGTAGATTACGCTAAAGCCTTTCGACATTATACACGAGCAGCTAGCTGGGGACAGCCTGAAGCGCAAAATAATATGGGGTGCTTCCTGTCTAACGGGCTCGGCGTTGCAAAAAACTACCAATTCGCCCGCAGCTGGTTCGAACGTGCGGCTAAGCACGGCCTGGCCGAAGCGCAGATGAACTATGCCGAAATGCTGGAAGATGGGCGAGGGGGGCCAGTGGACGAAGAAGGGGCATTGGAATACTTTCAAAAGGCCGCGAAGCAGGGAATGCCGGGCGCTATTGAGGCGCTTCACCGCATGGCAGTGAACGGGTCAGCAAGCCAGCCTCACAAAGCCGCTTTCGAGGATCTACTCAAAAGCTCCACAGCTAATAAGGACATCAACGCTTTGTTTTTTAAGGTAAGGACAATTAGCACGAAAGCTCAGCTGAAAATTGATGAGTTCGGTTTTTTCGGGGATGCACAGCCAAATAAAATTTTGGTGACCACTCCGTACACAACCTTTCACTACCTTTTACTCAGTACACAACCTTTTGCTCTACTTTTCATTTCGTGCACAACCTTTTTGCGCTACCTGTTTTTCGGTACACTATCTCTTTGAGCGCCATCTTTGACTCTTGTACACAGCCATTCCGCACTACCATTTTCTGCGTACACTACCTTTTATTTTTTAAATATTTTCACAGCAAAGTTAGTTTTGGAACTCTTGTTTTTTCGTTATCAGCTGTTATAGCTGCATACCTAATTTAAAGCATCATCGGCAGTTATAAAATCGAATTCCCGTGAGTAAATAATTTTAGGCGCCCGTGTGCCGGTTTTTCTTTGCAGGGTTTGGAGAGTGCCGTTTTTGAACGAATTTTCGACCCCTGTGTCAGAAGTATTTTAAGTATAAGAGTATATACTCGTAATAGTATGGTAGTGCACCGAAGGAAAGGTAGCGTGGACTGCTAGTGTGCCAAGTGAATGGTAAGGTCAGATGTAGTACCGAAAGAAAGGTAGTGCCCGAGAAAAATGTGCACGGAATGAAAGGCTGTTCAAAAGGTTGTGTACGGAGTAAAAGCTAGCGAAAGGGAGTGTACGGAGTAGTCACCTAAAATTTTAATAGATGAGTCAAATCAATTATCGTAATTTTATCAAGCATAAGCCTACCGTCATACATCGCAACGCAACGCTGTACGGACAACACTGCAAGCACTGAAGCACAGCATGAGGTATCTTGGGACCATTCATTGGAAGTTTGGAACAAACCTCACTGTCCACATACGACCAAACCATATCAAAGAACCATTCTACTGTATAACCTTTATTTTGAAGATAACCGATTTTTGTGCTGGGTAGAGACTACTGCGCTAAATCTAATAATTATTTTTTGTGTTTACTTGTTTTTATGCAAATCATACAAATAACAGTATCTTGTGTTTCGGTCTAATTTTCATATTTAAGCACATCCAAAGCAGAGCTTGTTCGACAAAAAATTGTATAGATAATACTACTTACACCATATTATGAAATTTGTGAATACGCACTCGCACTTCTTAGCTTCCAGATACAGCGCCGATGACTTCTCTAAAGGTGACCTTTAATGCTTAACTGGCATGTACAAAACCGTTTGCTAATTGCAGGGCAACATGGAAAACGAAATGCGTAATTACGATGAAGCAGTTATTTGTTGGAAAGCAGCTGCCGATCTGGGACACCTGGAATCGAAAATTGTACTGTGGAATCTACTACTACACCGCAAACGACAAAATGAAAGTGCTTTTCTGTACTGCTTGGAGGCGAGTCAAGCTGGCGATGTGGAATCTCAGCTGCGTCTCACTGTTCTTTACGCGACGGGTACAGGGTGTGCTCGCGACGCTGCTGCTGCTAAGAAATGGTTTCAACGTGCAGTTTCCCGCATTCCCGGAGAATCAAGCCAATACATGTCCCAAAAAGAATTTGACGAGTTGCTGGTGACAGCAGAAAGGGTTTGCAGTTTTGAGACACGAATGTCTTTATCCAGCAAAGGTTTAAAATGGGAACAGAGGCTGCTTCGATACATGGAAGCTCGGGATGTGTCCGAAGATGACCGCAGGATGATCGAAAATTATCGGCATATTCAAAGACTGAGCGAGCTTCCTGATCCGTTGCCCGTTAGCACTAACATACCATCCATAATAAGAAAACCCGACATGCAGGCAGTGATATTAGCTGCCGAACGCGGTTCCACCGTTGCTGCTGATGTTGCTAAGGCTTGGATGATGAATGCTGAGGCTCTGCAGGCGTGGGATCTTGGTAACCATAACATGGCATTCTCGCTCTTTCGAGAAGCGCAAAAATATCATGATGTTGTTGAAATTCACAACTTCGATATGGTGGCATTTATCGAAGAGCAGTCTTTAAACACGACGGACGCAATGTTTGTAAAAGCTTGCCATTTCGGCAATAACATTCAAGGTACGGCATGCATATCTGAAAACGCTGAATATTTCTACAAACGTTAACTTCAAATATTTTGGTACAGGTTCAATTTACTATGTCCTACGCTGCATTCGTAAGCATCCTATGGAAGCTGATTTTCACAACCTACTTGCCAATCTGTATGGATTTGCCGGCCGCTTCGATGATTCGCTAAGTAGCGCTCAACGAGCATATGAAATTGAAGCGCGACCAAATTTTTTGTACACAATTGCCACGGCTATGCGCATGCGGTTGCCCGCGCCGGATGAGCGAAGGAAAAAGATTAAACAGAAACTGTACGACAAAGCACGGCTGAAAGTCATAGAGGCGTATTTAAAATTTTTGGACCACAACCCCCGTGATCACCGTAAAGTCCCGACTGTGCTCTTTTGCTTGGCATCGTTGCATTTAACTTCGGATATGAGCGAAATGGGAAAGTGCGCAAGTATTACGAAGAAGCGCGTACTGCGGAAGAGCGACGTCTCCCATGTTTTGAAGCCGTAGCAGATAGTTTCCCGCCCAAAGATACGGTCAAAAGAATTTTAAAATTACAAGGTTTTGCTGGTCGAGAAAAAGATACTTGAACAGAAACAGCAGAAAATGCGCCGCACTGGCAGAGATACAGCGGTTTTCCTCTTCCTCAAAGCATATCTGTCTAACCAACGCTAACCAGAACCAGGAAGTTTTTACTGGGAAATAAATCTTATCTGCATAATTTTAACGTTGTCCAAAAGTAGTTTTTGGTTTCCAAGAACATAAAAAATAACGCAGTATCGGCTGATTGTACTTGCTTTGGCATGCCGGTCTAATGAAAAAATGTTTGCGTTTAAAATAGTGGATCGTGAGTGTTGATTTTCGTCTTTTAATTGTTCATGGAGTAATACCGGTAAAGTAGCTTTCTGATGAAAGAAACGGAAGAACTTCGCTATAGCGCCCTTGTTGTTACTGAAGCGGAAGTATGTACTGGATGCGTATACGGATATATTTCATTGTACACTCGGGCTTGTAGCAAACTCAAGCGTACTGCATAATTTTTAATAAAAGTCACCATTGCTTAATAGTCCATGTAATTCTGTTTTTCTTAAAAGGAAAAATCAAAAATCCAGTATTTAGCTGAAACTTAGTTTACAGCTAGGCGTGATCGTGTTATTACATATATAATCGACCGAAGCGTAGCGAAGGTCATCTATGTTCAGCGTTCATGAAAAATGTGGTGTCTGTCGGTCACCGCCATCTAATGCACATATGCCCATATGCGCGGTCTGCTCCTTCCATTGCCAGGGAGTAGTAGGGACACCAAATCGGATACGGAGTGAATCGAAGCCAAAAAGGCGGGAAGTGCTAATTCCTCCGACCGACGAATGCTGATATTTAAGAGATCTATTTCTCTGATAATTTAGAGTTAGAATTTTGCATTTCTATCTTTACACCATACGTAAGCGACAAATATCTGTGTGTACGAAGCCAGGAAGTGGGGAAACAGTCACAGCAGCTCGGTTTGGCAAGCGCCATACCGGCATGCATGGACAAGCTGGTTTCTGGTCTGACAGTAGGTAACGAATTTTGTAAGGATAGAGTAATCAACCGTAAAAGTATTTGTAGAACCGTATTAAACAATCAGCTCATACGAAAACATTTCGGTGTTTCGCCGGGAAAGTTACCGCCATCTACTCGAACGGTGAGGCTGGATTATTTTACTCAGTCACCATTGGTGACTGAGTAAAACAAAACAGACTTCGCGTTACCCGATTCGTCAGCGATGAAATTTGAAACAATATTACATATATATTGTCTAGAAACACATCTAGAGCCGGTGAAACCATGCATCCGCCGGCTCAGAAGTTTCGCCGGCCCAGAAGGACGTCCACCGTAACTGTGACCTTAAATGTTTCTTTTCAAGTAGGTTTTGCAGAATAATTTTCGATATGGCTGGCAATTTTTGCCATGTTCCGAGAACAGCGGAATGTTTATCTGTCTAGGAGACCTCACTGGTTGCATAATTTTACTCTTTACACTTCATAATCATAACATTCATACTACAAATTTTTGCTACTATTTAAAAATGTATTTACTTCTACGCTTCGGTCATGCAGTGCCCGCCAGAAGCGAGTGCACTTTCCTAGTTATTCGTGTTTTCGTTCCAAGCATTCAAACGTTTTTGTATTCCTGCATGTCTGTAATTTGGGTAACGGTTGCGCTTCGACGTCAAAGCGGAACGACTACCGAGCGGACAGATAAGCTGATAATATATCCCAGAATTTTGGCAAATCAACCAAACTGCTTATCTGCTTACGCACCGGAGGTCCGGAACGCCATGTTTTTTACTCCGCTACTGCCGGTTGAGCGTCGCGTAACGATTACGCAGAGCTACTGATCTCTTCCAATTCAGTTTGGTGCATTATTAGGTACGAAAACCTATGTCCAAGGCTTGAGACAATCTGTTGCAACTTGCAGTTGATATTTTTATTTATTCTCAGACATATATAGCCGTCTGTGGGGTCGCGGTTCGTAAAGGGTATCCGCAAAAGTAGCTTTTACGTTTTGCGTAAAACATTGACGACAAACTTGATCACACGACAAATTTTGGTTATTGTAAGCAATGACCACGGAATTAAGACTAAATTCATAAAAAGAGAATACCGTTAATTGAATTTTAATATCGATTTTACTGAGTAGCCATCGCGGTTCGAAAATAAAAATTAAGAACAGTATCTTAATGCTGATTGCAGTCGGACGGTTAAAAACTGATAAAATTTGTACGCAGCACAATATCATTGCTTCTATTTTTCCTATCTCAGAAAGCTCATATGAGTTCATAGCCTCGGCCCTCGGCTAATATAATGTTTCTTGGTGCCTAGTGGAAATTCCTGTTGATCCTTACGAAGAGCCACACGTTCGCTTGTGCAGACGCCAGTGTTTTACTTGACATTCTTTACTACAGTACGTGGCTTTGCGGCATTTGGTGCACCTGTAAGCAGGATTGTCTTTTCCGCAGTTGGTACATTTATCGACGGCTTTTTCCTGAACGCTGGTTTCAGCGCCCGGTTTTACTGAGTCAGCGAGGTCTCGCATTTGTAGAAACATTTTTACCGTTGATTTGCGCGATGAGCCGTCTTTTACAGCCTCGAAACATGGCAGACGTTGCTTGTCCGCCGCACATGCTTTGTCGTAATATTGGCGTACTTTATCCAGATCGTTTTTGCTTTTAATCAGGTACAGATATGCCACGCCAAACAGTGCAGACGGAACGTAGCGCGCATCGCTTGGGTTTTCGCTCAGGTATTTGAAATACGCATCAAGCACCGTTGGTGATGTTTTTTCGTACAAGTCGCCCGTTACAGTGTTGCGCCTCAGACTAGGCTCCAGCAACGATTCCAGCATAGCGGTTGCAATGGTATACAACCAATTCGGTCGCGCCTCGAGCTTATACGCTAGTTGAGCACTTGCTAATGCTTCACTGGATCGTTCGGCCGCAAGGTATAAATTAGCCAGAAGATTATGAAAGTCAGCTTCCTTGGGATGCAAGCGGATGCAGCGTTGCACATAATGAATTGCGCCTAAAACGAAAAATATTGAATACTCTGTAATTTACGAGTTTACGCATTGCAGACATTTGCGTAATCACACTTATAGGTCTTCGCACTGTAGATACAAAATGGATAATATTACCCGATTCCGAATGTAGCCTCACAATGGAAAGTGATTTCTTATTACCCAGCTTAAATTGCTCATAAAATTTGCTTTTGCAATCAAAAGTTAGAAACAAACTAAATAGAGCTTTAAAAACTAAATACCCTACGCACCTTGGGTGTCGTTGACAAAATGGCAAGCCTTAACGAACATCGCATCCGGTGTGTTGACCGAATGCTTTTCGATATATGCCACCATATCGGGATTGCGAATTTCCACAATATCGTGAAACTTCTGTGACTTTCGTAAAAGCGCAAATGCCCTGTCATGGTTGCCCAATGCCCACGACTGCAGAGCTTCGGCATTCATCATCCGAGCTTTGACGATATTTTGTGCCGTCACCGAACCGTTCTCAGCGGCCATCATTACGGCGAACATATCGTCTTTTCTAAGCTGCTTTGGAATATTCGTACCGAAGGGAAGTTGATCAGAGCGCTCATTCAGTCGGTTGACATTTTGAAACTTTTCACTGATTTTGCGGTCAATTTTGGAAGCATCTTGAGTGTCCAGGTAGCGAAGCAGTCGCTCCTCCCATTTCAGCCCTTCGGTAACTAATGACGATTGTTCCTCATAACTGCAAACTACCTCTGCTGTTCTTAAGGTTTCATCGAATTCTTCTTGGGAAATATGATGGCAGGACTCTTGAGGGATGCGATGAAGGGCGCGCCGGAACCATTTCTGGGCAGCTTCAGGGTCACGAGTACATCCGGTGCCGGTTGCGTAGAACTTCGCTAAAGATTGCTGTGAGATAGCGTCCCCGGTCTGACTCGCTTCAGAACAGTGCAAAAATGCATCGGCATTCTGCCGTTTTTGGTGCAAAAGCAGCTTCCATAATTCAATTTTCGACTCCAGGTGTCCCAAATCAGCCGCTTCTTTGTAGTAAATTATCGCTTCGTCGTAATTGCGCAGTTCATTTTCTTTATTTCCCTGAAAAAAATTTGTTACTTATCAAACTGAAACGTTATAAGCAAAAGTCTGGCAAACTTCAATTTAATATCACACCCGTATCAGAAAACGTAATTTTAATTTAAGACAGCGCGGTAACAATTGCAACCAAGTTTATGCATCACTCACGAGTATCAGTAAGCTGGCTTACCTTGAAGAACAACGCGTTGACGTCTTTTTTTGCAGTAGATTTCTCCAAGGTATTTTCAAAAGCGTTTCTTTGATGTTTATTGGCTGATCCGCGCAACGACATACGGTGCAGCGCATCAATAGCGCCCTGCATTCCTTGTTGCGCAGCTTTTTGAAAATATTCAAACGCCCCTTGTTCGTCTACTGGCCCGCCCCAGCCGCGTTCCAGCAGTTCAGCATAGTTCATTTCCGCTTCCGCAATGCCCGCCTTTGCAGCGCGTTCGTACCAGCTACGGGCTGACTCCATATTCCTAGTGACACCCAGTCCGTTAACAAAGCAGAAGCCCATATTGTTTTCCGCTTCCGGCTGCCCCCAGTTTGCTGCTTTCTGATAATGAGAAAAAGCTTTCTTCAGGTCTACATCCACGCCTCGACCATCGCGGTATGCATTACCCAGGGCATTTTCTGCTTCTGCAACGCCTATTGCAAAAGCTGTTAATAATGTGCGATTACAACGTTTGTGTTCTTTTACTCGTCTGACTGAGTTGGGACTAACTGACCATGTTATTAATGGCAGCAGATACCCTACTACTCTAGCCGATCGTCCATTGCAGGCTTCTAAGCACCCGGGCTTACCTATTTCAGGCATGACTTGCCCTCTCCATTTTTTAAACGGCTTCTGATTTGCAGCCAACTGGTAGTAACGAAACATCAGCGCATAATCGGTATTTGTTCCCTGTCCATTAGCGTACAACACGCCCAAATTATACTGGCCCTCTGCACATCCCAAGTCAGCCACCTCCTTGAATGTCCGAAAGGCTTTCTTCAAATCTTTAGGCCGTTCGCGGGCTCCGTAAACATAACTGTGCCCTTCTCGCAGGAGTGCCACGAATTTCGCATGCTCGTTAAACTGAGCATCGGTCAATACTAGAATGTCTTTTGGATCGGGATCTATGCCGAAGAATCTTTGCAGCAAATTAGATGGAACATCGGCCAGTCCGTGTGTGTTCTCCATGAACCCTTTGGCATCCGTTCTAGGATGCTGATTGGTTATTTTCATTACCAACATCGCTTGAATGTCTCGTTGGCGAACTAAAATTGCGCCGTCACGCGGATCAATTTCCAGTCCGCGCTCACAGGCTGACAACGCCTCTTCCAGGTTTCCGAGCTTCATCAGTGCTTCAGATAAAATGCGATAATATTTAGCCGTGTTACCATCTAAGTTCAGCGCATCCTCTGCATCATTTCGCGCATCCTCATACCGTTCCAAATTGATCTCACACAAAGCACGGTTGGAATACAGCGTCGGTTCGTCTGGTTTTTCTTTCAGTGCCTCTGTATAGCTGATCATGGCTTCTGTATAGCGACCTTCTTTAAAATGCTCATTCGCTAATTGTTTCAGCTGTTCCCATGATGTTTTCACCAACGGTTGCGGCCTCATAAAGTTTCGAATACTGTCCGCCTCCCGGGGAAAGCCAATCTCCTTGACTACGGGACACAGATCCTCAATCTTTCTGTCATGATTATCGGTGTACTGGTTGGCTTGATGCGACACGTCATTGCGGACATTTTTGCAGCGTAATAAATAAGACTTCAAAATCTTCTTGCATCCCTGCTCAAATCCTCCTTTTTTCCAGTTATTCAGAATAAAATGGACAGTTTGGTTAAAATCGTGGAAGCTCGTTTTGAATTTCGTTACTTTGTCGGCAGTAATGGTTGATCCCTTATCTTCGATGGATTTGACAGCGAACTGTTGTAAGCAAGAATGTGCCAATGTGATCCCATACTGTAGATGAGCGGCGGCAGCGGCGTCGCGATTAACGTAGTGTTCGGCCATGAAGACCGTAACAGATGCGCTTCCAGTACGTGAGCTACTTCCCAATGTGATTAAGGTTGTAATACTTTTATCAGTGCTAAACTACCGAGTAATTTTTTGGTGAAATCGAAATTCAAATAGGACAGCGATGCTAGTCATACTGTATTGTCGTCAGCTCTGCTGATGGTACGAAGTTTCAAGCATTGCGTTAGCAGGTATCTCAAAAATACTTAATTTGCGAGCGATATAATATCAGTAACTTATTATACCATATCTTTATCCACCATGGACTACAGCTGAAATATCAGTTTGTTATCACACTATTGGACACTAATGGTAAGCGTTGCGTTAGCAGGTATCTCAAAAATACTTATTTTGCTAGCGATATAATATCAGTAACTTATTATACCATAATATTATCTTTATCCACCATGGACTACAGCTGAAATATCAGTTTGTTATCACACTAATGGTAAGATAATACGAGCTATCGAAACTGTTATGTCGCGCGACAAAGAACGATAACGTGTTAGGCAAGGAAAGCATATGCCGTAAAAGGATTTTGTTGTAATATTAGTTCCGTCATGGCACTTTACATTAATTTTATACTTACTTTATCTCCGAGATTAAAATGTCATAGCGTACTGCTTTTTCATTCCCTTCATGCAAAGCTGTACTGCACACGTACTCGGATACAATTTTACAAGCGTAATACGTATAGTACATAAACCGGTTGCTCTAACAATGCCGCATCATGAAGGAAACCTATCATCAACGTATAGGGTCAACCTATGAATAAGAAGCTTATGATAACCGTTGTTTTGTGAATGCAAGAAATGTACCAGGAATTAGTCAAGATACTCGTAAAAATAATAATTAATGTGCATGCATTGCACACAAATACACCAGCTCGTGATACTAATTAAAAACTTGGTTCATTTAAGCGATTCTAGGCTTCGGCCTTATTACGCAATCGAATCGGCATTACTGTTCCTAGCACAGCTAGTATATTGAAACCTCGTTCAAAACTTTATGTCAGCAATCAATATTTTGGAAATGGTTATTTAAGATAATGCCATTGTTATATTTACGAATACCTAAAGCAGTCTGACTGCGGCATATGTTTTTGAGTATCAGTTATTTTAATTTTATGAACAGCATAGATTGCCTTGAGATCAGGCAAAAACGTAATAATGGTAAACATTTATGTATCGAGTAATGACACGAATAGCCATAGTGGATAATAATAAGCTTAAAAGCACAAGAATCAAAAATATCTTCTTTTAATTGTACTCGTACTTGGTCTGGTATGCATGTGAGACCAATGCGCTGTGGCTAAAACCTAACGCACGGCACTTTGCATTTGAGTATAACTACAGTACTCGTATAAAGTATGCACCACAAAGCCCTTGTTTCGGTTCTGGATTCCCAGTTGGTGATTTCACAAGCTGCTCATCGGTAATGCTAAGGTAAGTTTACATTTACCTCTACCATACGGCTTGTTATCGCAAAAGCATGTTAGCTCGTCTAACCCATCTGATAACAGGCGCGATATTCCGCCAACTTGCAGACTGCAGAGCAACCGGCATGCTGATGGCTACTAAGCACAAACTACACAATTTTTGTTTATAGTATTACAGTAAAATCCTTTTCACGTTCGTGCGAAGTTCCGGACAATCATCGTTACACGGGATTTTGCATTAAGCAGTGCACATTTTGACAATTTTATATTAAAAGCTTTATTTTGAGTCATATCTGTGAAGGCACTTTATGGCTTCCGGTAGTGGGGATGTCGAGCCGTATGTTAATCAATCTGCTGCAGTGGCAGCTCACTTGTACTACGGCATCACGCTTGCACATTCTTGCCTCCAACAGTTCGCTGTAAAAATCATCGAGGGCAGCGGATCGAGCCTTTCCACCAACAAAATTACCAAATTTAAAACTGTTCCCCATGATTTCAACCAAACGGTTAATTTTATCCTAGGAAACTGGAGAAAAGGCGGATTTCTGCAAAGCTGCAGCAAGATTCTGCATGCGCATTTGCAACGGTGTAAAGACATCCGCAATGATGTGTCGCACCAAAATTTGACCGGAAATGACAGTGATCGAGCGGTTGAGACATTGTGTCACGTAGTAAAGGATATAGGATTTCCTCGGGAAGCAGAAAGCATTCGCAATTTTAATAAGCCACAAAGTATAGAAAAAACACCATGGGAACAGATCAAACAACTGGGCAACGAGCACTACAAAGAAGGTCGCTACACCGAAGCAATGATAGCGTACACGGAAGCGTTAAAAGAGAAGCCCGACGAACCGACATTGTATTCCAATTGAGCTCTATGCGAGCTGCAGCTCGAAAGATTTGAAGATGCACGGAACGATGCAGAAGACGCGCTAAATCTTGACGGGAAGAATTTAAAAAACTACCGCATCCTGTCAGATGCTCTGACGAAACTCGAGCTCCTGGAAGAAGCGTTGGGAGTGTGCCAGCGCGGCTTAGAAGTTGATCCGCGAAATGGAGAACTCCTGATTCGGCAGCGCGATATACAGGCGCTATTTGTTGCTCGTAAAAATGATCGACACCCGCGACGAAATCCGAAGGAAGTGATGGAGAAAGGAAATGAAATGGTTTTCGACGCAGACTGGAAGGATTTCATGAAAAAAGAAGCTGAACTGAATCCGGATCCTAGAGATGTTCGTGTGTTAAGCGACGGAGAATTCAACCAATATGGGAAGCTTGTATCCTTTCTACGCGACGCACACAGCTATTACCATGGAGCACGTGGACGTCCAAGGGACCATAAGCGGGCGTTCCAGCTTTACAAGGAAGCTGCTGACTTGGGAAGCGCTGAAGGCCAGTATAATTTGGGGCTTATGTACGCCAACGGAGAAGGAACAAATACGGATTACGCCCTTATGCTACGATACTTCAAGCTCGCTGCAGACCAGAAGCCTTTTGTGAAATGGAAAGGATATTACACGCATGACTTGGGTGAGCCGGGTATTACAAAATTTAATGCAATTGTCACTAGAGTGTAATTTCTGAACAATTATTACAGTGTCGATAAAATTTTTTTTGGCTGCAGGCGTGGCGGAAGCAGAAAATGCTTTGGGCAACGCCTACCGGGATGGAAGAGGTGTTGACATAGACATGTCTGCAGCGTTTGCGCACTACACAAAAGCGGCCAGTTGGGACCAACCGGAAGCACAAAATAACATGGGGTTCTGTCTGCGGAACGGACTCGGTGTCGCGCAAAATCCTGAGTTCGCCCGGAACTGGTTCCAGCGCGCAGCCAAACACGGCATTGCGGAAGCACAGATGAACTACGCAGAAATGCTGGAAAACGGTGCGGGTGGGCCACGCGACGAAAGCACCGCGTTCGAGTATTTTGAGAAGGCCGCAAAGCAAGGAATGCCTGGCGCACTTGAAGCCTTGCACCAGATGTCCATGAATGGGTCAGCCAACCAAACCCAGAAAGCTGCCGTCAGCGACTTAATACAAAGCTCGACAGATAAAAAGGATGTTAACGCACTGTACTTTAAAGTAAAAATATTATTCTCTTAACTATTCATGCGCACTTCAGCAAACAGGCTTAAAAGTATTAGCTATATTCCAGGGAAGCAGGAAAAATGAACTGCGTGAATATGACGAAGCGGTCGCCATCTGGAGAGAAGCTGCCGACCTGGGGCATTTGAAGTCGCAAATCGCGTTATGGAAAATACTTTTAAACAAGTTGTACAGAAACACCGATGCGTTTTTCTACTGCACCAAAGCGAGCGAAGCTGGTGACGTTGAATCACAGATTACTCTTGCTACACTTTATGCAAAAGGCATTGGTTGCGCCCACGATGCTAATGCAGCTAGAAGATGGCTTCAACGCGTAATGCACCGGATTCCAAAGGGCTCGACCAACGCCATTTCTAAGGAAGAATTCGAGAAAAATGTTGAAATAGGTGCAAAAGTGTGCGCATACGAGGCAAAGAATGCCTTGATTAGTGAACGCATACGGTGGGAGGACAGGTTCCACCGCTATCTTCTGGGCGAGCATAGTTCAAAGCTAGACCCGAAACAAAAGAACCAGGCAGCTCAATACTTTCAGAGTATGCGGAAACTACGCGAACGACCGGATCCGCTGCCCTTTGCCATGGGCGCCCGCTTCCATGAGGACGATATGTATGCCGTTATAATTGCCGCTGAATCCGGCTCAACCGTTGCGCAGAATGTAGTCAAAGCCAGGATGATCACTGTGGAGGCTCTGCAGGCGTGGGAAATTGGGAATTACGAACGAGCCTTCTCGCTACTACGAAATTCGCAGCGCTATCACGACATTGTGGAATTTCATGATCCTGAAATGGTGGCGTACATTGAGGACAATGCTATTAATACCGCGGATGCCATGTTCGTCCGAGCCTGTCACTTTGGTAACGATATTCAAGGTACGCAGTACGCACTATGACTTTCGCCAAAAGGATTATCGTATAGCGCGCAGATACTCCTTTGCTCAAAATTAAAACTCGCACAGAACTGTACAGATAATGATATGCAGCCGGCATGAAGCTGCTACATGGCCGATGACTAACCCTGTCAGATGGCATCGACCTCCTTGCCGGGTCTTGCGGGTGCTCTAAAGGAGGCATCAATGTACATATTGAGCTCATTGCAAGTTCGCAACCCCATCAGCCTTTGCTCTCGTCAGGATGTTCACGAGTTACCTGTTATAATATTACCACACAAATTCATACTCTTAAGGGTGACTGCGAGAAAGTTTTACTTACAATTAGCAGGGTATGCCTTTGTTCCATTAGGAATACTTAATGTGACCAAACGTCCAGGCCAATAACAATAGGGATAACAGCCTAATGTGCCTGTACAACCAAAACGCAACTAACCAGGGCATATTTTTCGGGTATAAATTAAAAAAAATCTTTTGTAAAAAGATAAGTATACTACCGTAGTATGTTCAAAAAAAATTTCATGTACCATGGTCGAGAGGGCGTGGCCAAACAAAAATTAGGTGAGTGCCATACATACCATAGTACTGCATACTATAATACCTTAAATCATCTTGACCTTCCAGGCGCTCTGTCTTATGTAACGCGCTGCATCCGTCTGCATCCCATGGAAGCCGATTTTCATCAACTTCTATCGCACCTATATGGCTTTGCTGGCCGTTACGACGACTCACTGAGAAGTGCACAACGCAGTTACGAATTGGAAAAGCGACCCAACTGGCTCTACACGATTGCTACGGCGATGCGGATGAGTTTGAAACCCTCGAGTAAAGCATCAAAAGCTGCGATATCGACGAAAGAAAGGGAAAACGTGATCAAGGCTTATCAGCAATACTTGGATGAGAATGCTAGTGAAGACCGTAAGGTTCCTGCAGCTTTATTCTCTATGGCTGCCTTGCATTTAAGAATTAACGAGTCCAACAATGTGGCGACAGTGAAAGAATACTACAAAAGAGCGTGCGATGCGGACGCACGTCGTTTGCCATGTTTTGCAGCTGTCGATGAGGGCTTTCCCTGTCGGCATATTGTCAAGATGTTTCTTGACTTATTCGATAGTGAGGATCAGAAAAAGCGTTCCCTTGACACCAAAGCCGGAGACAAGCTGTTACTGATGGTCTGTCGTACCTGCGGCGACGCAAGTCCTCGCTACAAATGCGTCCGATGTCACAAGGCGGCGTACTGCAGCAAAGCGTGCCAGGTTAAAAATTGGCGCGAACATAAACAAACGTGTGCCTCTTCGCAAATTTAAAATGAACGTTGGAAGAAAGATAAACATTTCATCATATCTCTGTATCTGTACACGCATGCGGTTAGTTGAAAGGGCGGAACATCGGGCGTTTATTTGCGAAAAATTTCGTAAAGTACTACAAACCATCGAGCAAGCCCGTAAATGTCATATGACGTACTAAATAAAGTTATAAGTTGCTACTGGAGGTACAATGACAGGAAGTTTTAAATAAACGAGATATCGAAATCGGTTTAAAACGTCAGACAGATAACACGGTTATACAATGATGAGCTGATTAACATTACGGTGCGTATATTGTTCAACGCTGTTCGATTCTCTGTAAACGACCTCCAGAAATCCACGATCACATCTTTCTCATCCAACGAGCTATAAATCGTACACGATATAAAAAGATCCCAAATAATACCTCCATTCTATTTCTTTGAAAGTAGTAGACCGCTAATCGCACATGCGAGATTTTTCGTCATCGTACTTTTGTGCATCGAAACTGCTTTATTTTCCGTAAATGTCGACTAGAAATTTTAACCTGGATGCTGATGTCGTTATGCTTCACCTAGACGAGTGCATGGAGATAGTGCGCCGTGTGCAGTGTACCTGCATGAACAAAACTGTCACCGGGTATGTGCAGAGTTAGGTAACATTGCCTGCCTTTTAGAGCACGAACAAAGTTTAGATTCACCGAGAAGTTACAGTTACGTAATTATTGAAAGCAATCCTGAAATTGAAAATTTTTTCAGGACAACCGTTTGAAGTGATGACTACTGAACATGGGTGACTGGGTTTGATTAGCCGCATTTTGGAATTGTATATTTTCTATGCAGAATTGCGCACCCAGTTTATTTCTCAAGTATGCCGGGCCCAGATGCCAGTAGAGCGACGATCCGGGCGAGTGAATACATGGACGCGCATGTATCGCTGGACCGTACCTTGAAGCGTTTACATATGGGCAAGCCAGCAGTGCGTAGTGTCGTTGGCATCAAGAAAGATCGAGCGCTTGTGCATCGGAACCAAGCAGAACATGGTCTGTCGTACAAGGAAAGGCATGGTTGTTGTTAAAGCAGCAAATTCGTTCGGAGATTTCGAAGTTAGCATCTTCGGTCTGCGCAGGTAAAGGGGAGCTCACCGCGGTTTTTCATCCAGATGCGCCCCCACGTTGTATCACGAGGTTATATATAAAAGCTCGCTCGCTTCTTTGGCTCAGTTCGTTACTATTTTGTGCAGTTACCCGGGTGCCAAAAGTATACCGGGCCACTGCCTAGTGCCTATAGTGCCTTGGTAGCCGTACTAAATACTGACCAGTGACCACAGCATCTTCAATACTCCCGATTTCGTGAACATGTACTGTACTCTAACACTGCACTTGACGGAAATTTGTACAGTGCAGCCTCACGCACATGTACGAGCGCATTCACCATTCACATACAGATACACGGCTTGCAGTTACTGCACGTTAATAGAACGTGAACTGGCTGAACGTTTATCCGGCTATACTGGACTGGAGTACTGGACCGTGTAGCTGATAGCGTCCAAATTTCCTTCAAGTGCAGTGTTAGAGTACAGTATGTGAATATGCCGGTAACGTTTTTGCAAAAGCATCGGTGCCTATGGGCAGATTACAATGGCTGGATGCCTTTGAAACTGCGGGTGGACTTCAGCAAGGAGAGAGCGGTATAACCGTTGGACATGAATTAGTACGGTGGCGCATCCGTTTCTTTGATGTGAACGAAGATGCTGTCGCCGCGGGTGTCGCTGGCAGACGCTTAGTTTCTTTTAATCCAAGGCCTCTGTGGAAAAATCCCTAAAATTAAATCAAAATACAGTCTTTAACTTCCTAATACAAATATGCAGTACGGTAATTAATATCCAGGTTAGTGGTGCGGCGCAGTGGGGACGATCGTTAAAATGCAAAAAGGCGGGCTGTGCCGGCTGATCTTGCTCGGGACGGACCGGAAGCCCATGGGACCGTGCCCGTTGGGCCACGAGAAGATTAGTTCCCGGGATGCCGGCTTAAAGCATCCCGGTCGCTTTTCAATAGGAATCGCTCACCATCATTATACGTGTCACAGTCAGTACTTGCAGTTTATCAGACTGCGGTAGTAATCAATATTAAATAACTTAACTTCTGCTCATTGGACATTGTCACACTGATAACACTGACAATATATATCAGTGCATTGAATCGAATATGAGTATAAGTACAGTACGTCTAGTAGTAATTTCAAGTTTTTTCTTCATAAAACAGCGGCAGTTTACGATGTTTTGATCACCCATGTAAGGGCGGGACGCCCCGCCCTCCTGAGTAGCTATTCGCTGTTTCTGGGGATTTCCACCCCGCACATTGCTGCGCTGTTTTGACGGACCTGCAGCACAGTTGCACTGGCTGCAGGATCCTTCCTCATTAGTTTTGGTGTTGCTGCGCCACGGTGCGCATTAGATTCGGCAATAAAGCCTCATCCGGGTTCACCGCTGTTCGCTGTCGAGGATACGCGTGGCGCCCATACGGCCCCGCGTTATATGGTAGCAGATCTGGCTATCGTTTCCAGCTGCGCGCGCTCGTCGCGCCCGCAGCACCTCTGAGTTATGAACCCCATTTAACCCCGGGGTGTGGAGCTACATTCCCACCCCCCACGCGGAACGTGATGGATCCTCTCCCAACTGACGGAGATGGACGCCTCCCCGCGACGGATGCCTCCCAAACTGGACGGAGATGCCGCGGAGCGAGAAACGCCTCCTGCGATGCCGTGGAGCGAGAATTGCCTCCTGCGATGCCGACGGCGAACGCGACCCGGACCAGCGGGAAACCAGAACGGATACACCGCCAACAGCAGCACCAACTCCGATCCCAACGGCACGGATCGAACACCAGCACCACGCCGAAGAATTCCCCACCAAAACACTGCCCGAACTTCCTGGGACGGCGACCTCCCCCCGGACGGAGCAGTGGATTTCACCGCGGATTTGCGTGCTTTGTTTTTTGCAGGGTCACGGGCCACATAAGCCCCAAACCCCTGCCCAAATTTCCCCAGAACGTGACCTTTCCCTTGCTGAAGA
The DNA here is from genome assembly GCF_019649055.1 of Paramacrobiotus metropolitanus. NCBI lineage: Eukaryota > Metazoa > Tardigrada > Eutardigrada > Parachela > Macrobiotidae > Paramacrobiotus > Paramacrobiotus metropolitanus. The sequence continues at coordinate 537,189 of NW_026570256.1, read as the reverse complement.
AACCACGGAATTCACCCGTTTCCGGGTTGGACCCTGGATCTGGCGCGACAGTGCGTTGACCCAGACGGTTGACTCGGACCGAACCAGAGCCGACCTGACCCGGAACCCAACCTGAGCCGAACCGGATTTGAGCCGACCAAACTGGAACCGAGCCGACCGGATTAACCGCCCGAACCGGACCGAACTGACCCGGAACCCAACATGAGCCGAACCGGCGGGGGGGTGCGGATCCTCCGAATCCTGGGAGATTTCGCTCCGAGGACGTAGCGATGCCTGCAAAAGGGGTGTAAGGGCGGGACGCCCCGCCCTCCTGAGTAGCTATTCGCTGTTTCTGGGGATTTCCACCCCGCACATTGCTGCGCTGTTTTGACGGACCTGCAGCACAGTTGCACTGGCTGCAGGATCCTTCCTCATTAGTTTTGGTGTTGCTGCGCCACGGTGCGCATTAGATTCGGCAATAAAGCCTCATCCGGGTTCACCGCTGTTCGCTGTCGAGGATACGCGTGGCGCCCATACGGCCCCGCGTTATACCCAGTACCGAATAATGATACCAAGCGGGCATCGATCTGACATAAATTAATTTGGAGCTAACGTTCTAATAAAGTAAAAGTCATTTTATAATACAATTCTGAACCATGGCCGCTTTAATGATAATGTCCGTTTTAACTGAAACTTTTCACTTTTGCACAATGCAGAATTAATAAATGATCAATTAGTACGAGTAATCATGTTCGCAAGTTGTTTACATGCGTTACAGTACAACAGTTGCAGCCCGAAAAAGGCACGGACTTGCTTTACGACTATTAGTTGAAATGCACTTGAGTAACCTAACGAGTGGCATGCCCTTCATAGACAATTAATACAGCGTGCCAGACAGATAACCGCCACGGCTAATAAACTGATACAGATGACCAGCAACACTGTTATCTAGCTTCCCGATTGTTCGTCAGACACTGAAATTCACGGCCACTTTTGCCTCATCCATAATTAGATGGGAACCGCAGACGATATATAAAACGTGTCGCACTCTAGTCTTTTCAAGTCAGTATTGAGAGTGCCGGCTGCTCGTATCGGGGACAGCTAATCATCCTCCAGTGAAACTGCAAACCCCCCATGAAATGGCGGCAAGTGATTCTGTACTAGACGCGAGTATCGTAGTGGTGGAGAACGACTGTTCAACGTGTCCTGGATGCCTGCACAAAAAAATGTTCCCAGGTTCGAATATTGACGGTCTTGCATTTCTTAAAACTGTGCTAAATTTAATGCTCCTAATTACGAAACAGAAATCGTTTACGGATACTAAATTTTAGGAGTGCCATTTGAAATAATAAGCTCGGAGCACGGCTCAATGGTGGTGTCTAAGGTACAAATCATCGAAGAGGAGAAAGAAATCGACGAAGCCGCACAACAGCTAACACCCTTCCATTCTGCCATTTTAAAGGAAAGTGTCCGCAGTAAAAAGCCTCCTTCAAGGATCCTCGACTGATGTTAATGCTCAAGTTGCCGGCTTGACACCGCTGATGCTGGCCGCAGGTGGTGCGGAGTCCGGAAATTGTCCAACTTTTACTGGACACCCCCGGCATCGAGGTCAACGCCGTGTCCGCACGGTTTAACGGGATGACGGCGCTGATGACGGCGGCCTTCGCTGGAGGTTGCGCCGAGGACGATCAACGCGTGGAGATCATCGATGCCATTTTGGCTCATCCGGAATGCGATTTTCTAGTGAAAAATGAGCAAGGTGTGACTGCGCTGGGCATCGCAGCGTTAAGTGAGAATGAGGAAGCAGTGGAGAGCCTGATCGAGCCGGAGCGGATGGAACAATATGCTATGGAAGATGTTCTGGCTGCGATGTTTCTGGCAATGGTTGTTAAGAATTCCGATGTAGCCAATACTATTGGAGATGCATCTCGTGATGAATGGGAAGAAATGATTTGCGACAGACTCGCTGGTGCTACAGGTTGTTCAGTTCCTCAACCCTGCGAAATAGTTTTCTACGGCAATTTATACCTTTTTCTTCAGATTTTTCGGGTCCGGACGCTAACCGAGCGATTGTCCGAGGCAGCGAACACTTTGATGCGAAATTTTCGCTTACGCGTACACCGAAGCGTTTGCGTATGGGAAAGCCAGCTCTGGGTAGTCTTGTTGTCATCAAAACGGACAAAGCGCTGGTGCAACAAAAGCAAGCTGAACATAACTTGCCATACGAGTCGATCCACGGTGCTATGGGAATTATCAAAGCCGAAACGTCCGCTGGAGATTTCGAAGTGTCCATGTTCGTCCAACCTGGAGCCGAGCTCAACCTACTGTATCATCCGGACGCCCGCGACGTTATATCAAGAGGTAACAGAGATGATCTTTCGGGTCGCGGTATAGCAGAAATACAGAAATAATAACAGTCGGGAAAATTTGTAGATGGTTACGAAGGTATCGATGCCGATGGACAAGTCATTATGGCCGGTGAAGACGTGCAAGTACTTGACGATTCCGAAACTGTGAAGGAGCTCCAGCAAGGGCATGGAGGTTTACGCGAGGAACAGGAGTCGTTGCTTGGGCAGCCTTGGCGTATCCTTTTCTACGATGTGGATGGAGAGGCTAGCACCCTTGGTATCATCGGCAACGGCGTGGTTTGATTTAATCCTAGGGCTTTAAGAAAAATTAAAAATGCCAAAGATAAATAGTGAATTTTGTTATTTCCGGCTGCTTTAATGGCCGACTTTACTTCTTTCACTGCTTACCCTTCTGGTAGTAATTTGACCGGGTTTTGCTTTACTAAATCTAATGAGCTACCTAATGATTACCCAATATATTGCTTTGTATTGTGCTCGAGAGCCGAGAACTGTACGAAACTGTGCAGAAAAAGTCCACATTGCACAGCAGCTGCTATGTCAACTGGATAACAAATAAGAGACATCCGCGAGAGACTGTCCCAGGACAAAAAGCCTTCATTTGAAACAGAGGAAATAAACCTACACCATCAATAAAGATGACAGTCGGCGTACAAAGCGTCCGCCGACCGTTTAGGACGGCTACATAAGCATAAGTATTTGTATCTGCACCATTATGTACACTTATATGTACTACCGCTAGCGATACAGCGCCATTCATATGTGTGGAAATTAAAATTCTCAGCAATTAAATTTCTTCGAGCCAGTTAAAACAATGCAAATCCTTACAACGAGCCAGAGCTCATATTGGACATTTGTGGGTGCTTCGTAAGTAATTCGGAATTTGGTGGTACAATGAGGTAGTTAGTGTTACTGTCAGTACCTAATAGATCGAAATTTGCAAAACGTAAAATTGGTGCGCTGAAAAGCACATATGGGTTTTGGGCAATTGGCAGCATTAAACAAATTTTTCAGGCCTTAATTTGCAGTGTGCGGCACGCCGAAACCCAAATAGTTAGATCGCTTATTTGCTAGTGGTAGGTGAAATGTTTAACTGAGACGAAGTATTTGGCGTAACCCTGACTGCAGTGCCCGCAGATTAGAATGGTAAACCAACGGGTTAAGAATGCAAACCGAAAACTGCAGGCATGTCAGCACATGACCAGTCGTAGGATAATAAAATCCTTCCATCCAGCTTGACCGCAGTAAATACAAAGATAAGGGCATGTAGCACACCAGCACGATCACCGCGAGCAGTCCAAACATTCGCAAATGCTTGATATCGTCTCCGTTGGACGTGGTTTGGAGAATTACTTTGGCTTTGGCACTTGTGTTTGGAATATTTTCTGTAACGTAAAAAGTTGGTCGACTTTTAGAACCCTTAAAAACAAGCTTATCGTTCCAGCTGTACGCGTATGTATGTCATCTTGAACAGGTCATGCCGATATACTTACTCAATACGTAATACCGTACGTATAATCGCTCTTGAAATTGAATACTGTACGTTTACAAAAAGGACAAAAGTGACAGTTCTTATGAATTCATACGAGTGATTCGGCACATTCATCATTCTGTAGTTTACGTCCCAAAACCAATGCTGGAGATGGTGACGAGGCACGACTGACGATTGCAAAATAATGGTTATACCTGTTTTGAAAGCTGTACTCAGTACCAGTCGCTGTACTGCTTGTTTGGAGTTCCTCCTTTTCCTGCGAAGCAATTGGATGAAAACGTACGTATAGATCGCTAAAGATAATAAAATCGGAATGTCAAATCCAGCAAATTCAATAAAAGCCGCGAATCCACGCACACTACGCTGGACTGTGTAGGTGAAGTCTGCATAACAAGGTGCGTACTCTCTCCTGGGCATTAACCCCTCCTCAAAGAAACGATAAGCGAACACAACAATCCCCAAATTATCCAACCACTGGCACAAATGAACAACGCGAGCCGGGTAGTAGATATGTTCTTGAAGGAAATCGGTAGTGTCAGCGACCATAGTCTGTTCAAGCTAAGCAGGAGCATTCCTTGACATTGAACGACCAAGGCAAAGTCACTACAATATTGTACAGTGGAACATAGTAACGAAACCATCGGAACGTCCAGAACGCGTAGAATGTAGCATGGCATCGCCGTCAGAGCGACTAATAATTCAATGACAGATAAGTTTAGAATGTAACAGTTAAAAGGCGTGATGAGTTTGCGAAGGGTGATAAAGGCGACAATTATTGTGCCGTTGTAGACACCTGTACCGACAGCAATGAGGCCGATGATAGTTAATAATATTATTAAATTGACTGAAATAATAGCTTGCTTGGCAGGAGTAGAACTGGGAATCCCGGAACTGTTATTTGCGAAGATCATAATTTTAGCATCTTTAACGGAATGCACTGATTCGATCGATTTGTTGGCAAGGAAAGTGGTACATAACGGCGCAGATACTCACGAAGCAATGTCGACAGCATGCAAGATATGATTACTGGAAGTAAATTTGCGAGTGCATATTTAAAACATGAGCCTCAAAGCCTAGTGTTTAAAACATGAGTCTCAATGACTACCCTAGTATCTTGTTTAACCATTACCTTGAAATCACCTTCCTGAAAGGCGGATCAATTGTCATTGCACTATTTGTTCAGGGCGACAAAGCGGTGTAAAATTTCAAAAAGAACTGTTAATATAAGGACTTTAGGTGTAAGCGCAGTATGGAATGCCCTTCCCATGCAAGCCGAAAGCGGCAAAAATTTCACCTGTTCGTTTGCTTTCCAGAACAACTGAATTTTGAGATCGACAAAAGGTTACATAGAAAAACAGAGCAAGAACTTTAGCAAGTGAAAAAGTTATTCTGTTATCGTGTACCGATATATTAGTGTACACATAAAGCGATGAATATCATTAAATTTTATGCAAGATACACATTAAAATAAAAAATACAGTGGACATATTTGCGCTACTTATTTCCGTTTAATGTACTGTAAAGGAGGTAAAGGAGCTAAGAAGTAAGATTAATACCGGTTCTAGTCGTACGATGAGCGTCGTAAAGAAGATAAATAATAGCAGGCGCACGAATTAATGGCAGGTTTGTAAAAAAGATTGCTAACACGCAGTCATATATAACACTGATCATTTCAGGAGCATTTTATTATCGTCTTGCCAATCTATTATCGGCGGCCATCTCATTTCTGAAGGGGAAAAGGAATCGTAGACTACGAGCAGCAGTCAGCAGTCTGTTGCACGGTACATAACTTAAACGTTCTTTCCATTCTTGTCGTTTACTAACAAAATACCGTGCAATCGCATTTCCATAGTTTTGTTTTCTTTTATGTGTTCGAAGTAATTGTACATATTCGAAGCTTTCCCTGGAGGAAATTGTAAAGGGTCATATTAATATTGTCGTACGATAGCACAAAAAAGACAGCCAGCATTGTGAGCTTTAAATCTTTATTAGTTTCCTGTTGGCACGAAGGAATAACAATGATGACCACCCTTCTAACCGGAATAATCTGTCACTTTCTAATCCTGATAGTGGCAGACCATGACAGCACACGTAAGTTACAAAAACATCCAGAAACCGCTAAAAATGCAGCGAAACCGAAAAAATTGCTAGTTTAATTGTTTTCAGTCATTTTGTGCGACTTTAATATTTTTTAAGCGTTTGCAGTTTTTGTCGTAAGGCTTAGACATATTAAAATTTGGTCAACTACCGGCGCAGTCTATTTTTTCAAAAATCAAACCATCCAGGCGTTTCGTTTTAGTAACCGTACCAGCAAATTAAGGAACAGTTTGACTAAAAACGAAAAGTGATCAACCTAAATTGTTTAATAATTTCAATGATGAACGGCTAAAGCCGCACTTTTAAAAAGATTTTTCTGCTCTGAATAATGTTTTGGTACCGTTTAGTTGGCCGTCAACGAACTGATGTCTTGGACGATGATAGTGTCGATAGCAGTGACCTGTTTGAGGGCGACATTATTGACTACAATAGTAGAGACATGATTTCCGATGTAAGTCCGTGAAGGCGATTCGAAATGTACAAATCCGAGCCTGTTATACTCGTATTATCAGGGTAGTTTGCTTGCTTTCAACAAACGCTGCTCCCACTGCTTATTATAATTGTTGATCAGGAACTGAACGCAACATACGCAAATTTCATGGACTCTGCCAGAAGCCGTTGGCCTCAAGGCATCGTGCCATACGACATCTCTTACGGCATTGGTAAGCATGCGATGTCTATTTCCAACGAGAATCTTCCATTGTGGTTTCCAAAGGGAAAGTGTACATACGTACTGACTGTTGTGGGCATTTGCGTGTGTGTGTTTGTACTGGTGTTCAGCGCCGGTTTCGAGAAAGATTTAGAAATCTTGCATGACCCACTACCACCAACGTCAGCTTAAATAATGCTAGTGAAGGCTTCTTCAGGTGAAATGGAACTTACTCCGGCTATTCATAGTGCTATGGATACGATTTCCCGAAAAACAGCCAACTGCATTCGCTTCAGACCTCGAACTAACGAAACAGCGTTTCTGCTTTTCGTATCGTCTCGGTCAATGTAAGTGCACTGAAAAAAAATTTTCTTTTAAGCGTTATAAATCTGGTCAGTAGGTACAGCAGCAAGTACCGCTTATGTCAACAATCAAAATGGAACTTATTCAGATAACTAATTTACTAGTGCGGGAGTTGCCCTTTGAGCGGCTCTTGCCTGTTCTGACACAAAAGAATTTAACTTTGATCTCTTTCAATACTCGTAGTATGACAACGGCCCCGGGTTAAACACCATCGTTTCACTTGCAAGCTGAATAAAATATCTGCGATTTAGTGCTGGATTATTAGTTTTCTTTTCCGGTCGGCAAAGCTAGAGGCTTGTCCAGTGTCAGCGCCCACAGACTTCTGGTTGCCACCGCAGCTTCTCTCAGTATAATGCGTCACTTGGGCATTCTGTGATTTCAATTTTAGCGGTCGGACTAGCTAGTTACCAGTATTACTAAAGTGTAATTTTTGACATATTTTTCTTGTCGCAGTAGACATCCTTACGACTTTACGTACTTTAATTTTGTGCAGCTGCAAAGCCACTCTGGGATACGCCCGTTACGGCAAAAACACTATCGGTTTGTCGCGGCAGTGTGCAGTCCACGATATCGTTCATGAGCTCCTACACGTACTGGGATATCATCACGAACACACACGACCCGATCGGGACAATTACATTACGGTACATCTTGAGAACATTCGAGGTTGGTTCTCTTTAGAATCAGTCTACCATTACTTACAATATATACTACCACTTCAGGAATTTACTGACTATCTTTCTTACAAGTAAGTACGTTTCTAGGTCGATGGCGGAACAATTATGTTAAGAGAAATGATGTCGATTTGATGGGATTCCCCTATGACTACCATTCTATCATGCACTATCCGTCAGAAGTCGGAAGCGTGGCGGAGAACCCGCAAAAACCGGTAATGACCACCAAGAACGGCGTAGTCATTAAACATAATACCGAATTGAGCGATTTGGATGTTCAGAAAATTTTGGCGGCCTACAAGTGCCAAGCAAGTAAGAGCGCTCATTCTCGTTGACTTCAGAACGAACAGAATACCCAATGTAACACTGCCTTCTTTCCTACATGGCACTGCCAGCAATAGCTTCTTTAATCGCACATGTCACTATTTGGCACAGAGAACTCATTGTGCAACACATCTGCTGGATATTGTCATGTATATATTCGAGGACTGGAAACCACGGAAAATGAATATTGGCTAAAAACCTATGTGGCGATGACCAACTGCCATCATCCGAGCGTTAAAAGGATATCGGTCTACTGCACAACAAACGCCACGGCCGACGATGTCCAAAACATCGCAAACCAGTTGACAAGTTTTGCCCACGTTGACAGTTATGCCATTTACATTGCCGATGCCAGTGTTTCAAGACCACGCGTTCTCAGTCCTGTTAAGACCAGAATAACGCAACTCGGGATACATACCTGCACACAGCCATCAACAACACTAAAACTACGAGAAAACACCCTGGTCGATCTGCTCGATTTTCGCTTGTTTTACTGTTCCAACCAGGAAATTCGAAAAGCCGATTTCCAGTTCAACAGCAAACTGAAGAGACTGGTGTTTCACGCTACAACGATTGCATCGATCGAACGTAACGCTTTTGACGCACTGGCGGAACTGGAGATTTTTCAATTAGAAGAATGGTGGAAACCGCGCGAACAGATAGTTAAAGCCAAAAGAGAAGCGGAAGTTCGAAGGCACTTACAACTTTTGCACTGCGATTGTCAGTATCAATGGTTACGGAACTGGTTAAACGCAAAAAGCCTGTTGGCCAATACCAAGTCTTTAGTAAACACTTTTCCAGAGGACCGCGAGTCGGTGACGGTGGGAGAAATGTATATACCTATCAACTGTCGCAGCATTGACAGCTCTTTTATCGCATTTCGCAATCGTGATAATACCCGATTTTTTAATCACGTCGCTCCGCAGCCCTTCTCTAGGAACGTTTCGCCTGGCTGTTAATTTTATCCGGCTTCTTTTTATGTGTGTTTTGAAATACGAAGTGTATCACTTATTCTTGGAGATCTATATATGCAATCTGATCCAATACAGTTTTGATGTGTTTACGGTACGATAACGAAAAAGATTGCAGATTTTCTCCTTTATTACCGAAATAAAACAGAATGCATAACTTGCAACATAACTTTACAGAGGTAGACTGTACGCTTTTTGGTTTGATTGTTCAGCCATCAGGTTATTTTGCATCCGCATGCTCGCACCGGCTCGGGTGTCCCGAATTATTTGCTTGTCAGCACTTGCAAAAATATTCATACTGTTAGATCACTTTGACTCACACTATTGTTCAGTGCTTCGAAAGAGTTTTTAATTGTACAGGTTGAAAAAAGAAGCAGTTTTAAGAACACTGTTATGCTTCCAGTTACCAAAACCGAGAAAACACGGGATCAAAGGATGAGTTAAATATATGTTTAGCACGTCCCACACGTGAAGGACGAAAGAACGAAAACTATACCAGACTGCAAAACGCCGGATCAGTTTGCGGTAAATCTACGGTCACGATGAGCTAATGTCAACGTCAGGAGGTCAGAACAGACTCTTCAGAGCGGACAGATATGATATGGTAAACCGATGAGACAACATTACTTTCACCCTAACGCCAGAACAAATTTGCATCACCCAGCTGTTTATTGCAAAATTGATTACTTTCCAAGAATTGTTCAAAACGCTCAGTTTTGCTTGTTGTCAGCACGCTCGAATCAAAAACTTTACTGCTCGATATGGCGGCATATTATTGTGAGCAGCATTCTTCCCGGCCAATCCTGTAGGATACGCTGCATCAAGAAATTCAGCATTGGTCGTTGTGGTTTTAATTCGTAACCTCTTATTTATAGCAATCTGCCTACCAACAGGACTATCCGTCATTTTATGGGAATGGGTTGGCATTTCGTTCACCGTCAGTCGGTGCATTTCTTCGCCGCCTTCGCTGGCCAGCGGATAACGCTCGTTCGCACCTATTAAGAACTGCCCACCGAGATTTGGCGTATTTGCCTCACCGAGAACACCGGCTAATACGGGGTACAGTTCAGGGTCGAAAAGATCGCCGGTGCACTCCAACCAACACGCTGGTACCGTATCGTTTCCCGTATAAGCGATAACAGAGCCCACCGGAAGCAGTCCCGAAGTACGGTTCTCCGTGGCAGTGGATGTATTACAATCGTTCAGTACTACGCCAATATTATTTGAAGAATTCGCTGATTTTTCTAACGCTTCGAGCCGCTGGTCAAGTTGTGCTGCAGACTCCGAGAATAAAATAATGTTTTCTCTTTGCTCAGTTAGATTCTGCACAACAGCTTTGTAAGCGCTTTGGCATATATCCAGTGTCTGGTTTACTAGATGTTCCAGAGCATATAAGCGGTTGGACACATTCTCAATAATAAGTGTAATATTATCACCGAGTCCCGGTTCCGCTGTGTTGTCTGTCCCATTTATCGGGAATGCAAAACTCCTGCTCTCGAAAACCGAAAGCCGTTGCTGGATGATCTGAATTTCGGTACTCAAATTATTAATCTTTTCTTGGTAGTTGTCACTAATGCTTCCAAAATGGCCGTCTTCCGGGTAATCGATATCGGAAATTTTGGGCCGTACCAAAGAGATGCTGTAGTCAGCGGCGGTTTTACTGGTTAGCACGTAGATATCTCCGAATACCACAAACTCGGTGTTTTGTAGTTTGTCCATATTTAGGCAATACATTTTCATTGACGTTAAAGTGGCATATTCCCCATTCCACGGTACACCAGCATCTTCGATAGTCGCTGTTAACTGGGAGCTGATAAGGCCCAAATCGGCTGTTTCACTGGAGACCGCATTTCCCAATAAATGTCGAGCTCTCCGATCCGGCCTCTGGTCGGTGTTACGCCAGTACGTGGCGCTCCACATCTCCTCCGTAAAGTCAACCGAACTGGTAACGTTGTGGTAAAATTTCCGCACTAGTTTCTTAATAGAACCATGCAGCTGTTCGTCATCCAGAAACTCGTCGGCATCCAGAACGCTATCTAAACTATTAATCACCGTTTCTCGCACCACAGTGAAAAAATCCTCCTCTTGCACGAAGACATACTGGTTCGCTCCGAATTGTTCGCTGATGGCCGTAAAAATCGCCGATTCCAACAGATGCCGCTTTTCCACTGTTACTATGACCTTTTTTGGCTCCGGTGTTTTATAGGCAAACATCAGCTGCCAATCGGTTGCAAAGTTTGCATCTACAATTTCTTTCATACGCTGACATTGGCCCGCTGTTTGGCAAGGAATTTTCAGTGAAACCGTTTGCGGAAGATGGGCAATGGGTAGCCATGGACTGCGAATGTGCTTCCATAAGGCGTGTTCCGTTGTGTACTTGACATGCATCCATTTGAAGGGGACTGGAAGTGTGAGATGTTCTGCGTAAACCGGCCTCTGAGAGACATGATTCCGGATGTGCTGTGTGTAGCTTGCGTCCCACAGTTGTATCTCTACCGCCAGTCGAACGGTACCGGTATGGTTGTTGAATACGACCTCTGTGGAGTTGGGAAGAAGCATTCCCGTTGGGACGTAGTACAAGCCATTAGTGACGGATGCATTGGATGGCTTAAACGCCTGGATGTGATATCCGTTTGAGGGGATGCTAAATGTCGGTACCAGCAAATCAGGTGTTTCTAAAATACGCAAGCACGCATTCTAAAATACACAGTCTGCCTTCGAATGCCTTAACGCGCAAACGATTTATAATTCGGTTTTTCCTGCTGTAAAGCTCCCGTGATACAGTGCACAGCAGGAAATCGGTTCTGTACAAGCTTTCGTGAAGCGGCAGAATATCGAATATGCAATCACTGCGCAGATTTAAAAAAAACAACTTATGTGCATACCAAGTCACGTAAGTCCACTGCAGTCCAGAACTAATAACGATTATTCTGAACGCCCGTGAACGTTCTGTATCCAGTTGGTGCTAGAGGAATGATCATTAATTGCAGACTTACTGTACTAATTATTTCAGCCATCTGCAATGACTGGCTACAGCAGACTTGCCTGTTGCCGCGCTCGGGAAATGAACACTAAACACCATCATAAATATAGTAACGCATGCGGCGCGTATAGTTACTTTAGCTTGGTTATGCACAAGCATTTTGGACAGCAAAATTAATTAAAACAATAAGCGTACAAAATTATTTGGAATGTAAAAGACTGCAGCTACTTTTTAACTTCGTAGGCTAATATGACTAATACATGTACAATAAAACGATGAATCGGTTAAATAGAGTTAACTATCAGGATATGAATGTTTGTATGTAAGTACCTCCCAGTCAGACGTGTTTGCAAGTACAGTAGTCAGATGCGCCGTGCCGAGTGATTTGGTTTAAATAACCGGGATATGCGTTGCCAAAGTCGGCAGACTGCTGGTCTTGTTGCTTCTTATGAATAACAACAGCCAGGGTGTTGGTAATGATTATCTGACTAATGAGTAATCAGAATAAAAAGTTTGTGCAGATACAAGAATGATTAAGATCTGGCACACGTCAGATTCCTCGAAAACTATGCGGAAAATTTTATTGCCTGTATGGTAGTTTCCTGTTTGTATGCACCGGGATCATGTGCCCACGGTATTAAAGCTCTCGCTGTACGTAAGATTACATGATTGTAAAAGCCGTTATATCAGATTACTCTGCCTTTAACAGCTTTGCTGCACCCCTGCGCTCAAATTTACTTCCCTTAAAAATGGCGCAACGTTGCGGTCAAACTATTCATAAATGACACATTTAATAATTATAAATCAGTGCTGTTTTATAATTTTTGTTGTTTGACCCTGCCGTTTCGCGCTTGACGATGGTACTGTATCGCAATTTCATTTCGAAAACTTGTTTAAATTTAATCACGTTCTAGTGTTATACTCGCTCAACGGCACTAATAAGCACGGTTAATTCAATTTCCTGCTCCATTTATCTTACCGCACCGGTACAATGCTGCCAGAACAAAAAAATCTTAATAAATAAAGTAACAAAAGTTAAAGTGCGAAATTAATCAGATCTATAACGTGAAAACAGTATCTCCCAACTAGCACGCACGTATAAGAAACCGTACCGCACGATACGGCGGCATATTATTATGCGCCTCGTTCCGCCCTGCCAGTCCACTGGCAAATGTCGCATCGGGAAATTCAATATTCGAGTCCGCTGTTTGAATCCGTGGCCGCTTGTCTACAAAGTTATATCGGCCCACTGCACCATCGGATAATTTATGGCTATGACTGGGCATTTCGTCCAGAGTCAGCTGGTGTATTTCCTCTCCGCCTTCACTTCCCAACGGAAAATGATCGGCCGCACCCAGTACAAACCGTCCACGGAGGTTAGGAGTAATGCTTTCTTGCAGAGCGCCGGCTAATTGTTGATATTTTGCGGCATCGAACGATTCGCCATTGCATTCCAGCCAGCAGTGTGGCAGCGTGCCGTTTCCCGGATAGGCCACAATGGATCCAACCGGCAAAATGGTATTATACATGCTGGCAACGCGATGCTCCATGTCGCTGCTACGGCTCTGCGCACTTTCCAGTCTTGTCACTTGTCCGCGGAGCTTTGTCACGGAGGCAATGGCCGCATTAACCATGCCAGTTTTTCTCACCACGTTGTCGACTTTCGACTCGACTGCATCTATCCGATTTCGTACTGACCACATTCCGGATTCAACACGATCGGCTTTCTTGGAACACTGTGTCGCATTTACTTGTATCTGAGCAACCGTTCCTTCCAGAGTCTGCAGGCGTCCGTGCAACGGAGAAAGCGTAACGTTGAGTTTGCTAAGAATAACGGTAACATTATTCTCGCGGCTGGCGTTATTAGACCGCTCCAAAATTTCGAGTCGTTGATCGAAATCAGTTGTCGAAGCCGATGTTAAATTTTCCGTCTTCGCGATCAGCTCAGTTAGATTCTTCATAACGGAGTCGTACAAAACTTCCAGCGCTTTCAGTCTTTCCATGGCAGTTTGGTTAATTATCATTTCCAGTGCTTCTATTCGTCTGCGTGCAATGTCATCCACAAAGGTTGCGTTTCTGAGATCCGCCAGTTTTGCATTGATTTCGGCTAGATTGGTCCGAACTGAGCCATCATTATCCTCTAAACTTTCCAGGCGCTGGTTAATGTCTTGAATTTCGTTCGTGACATTATGTGTATCCACCTCGTCCTTCTTCTTAAAGCTCTTTAGGCTGTTACCCTCGATAGCATTCATGCGTTTAACTTCCGGTTTCACGAGGAAGCTACTATAGTCGGCCGTTGCTTTAGCGGCAAGGACAGTGATATCGCCAAAAACCATAAGCTCTTTATTCTGTAGTTTATCCATATTTACACAATACATACGCAATGGCTTTACGGTGGCTGTTTTATCGTCAAAATGTAATAGATCATCTGGCGGAAGTGCTGCCACAAGTTCCGTCAACGACTGGTTCGCAGGAGCTAAACGGTTATTAAGATTTTGTGCTCGTCGATCCGGTCGTTGGTCCGCGTTGCGCCAGTACGTACTCTGCCACATTCCATCCGTGAAATTGGCGTAATTAGTAATATTATGGCAAAACTTCGGCAGGAGCTTCCTAATTGCACCGTGCAGCTGTTCATCATCCAGAAATTCATCGGCTTCCCAACCGTGGTCCAGGCTGTTGATAATTGTCTCCCTCACCAACGTAAAGAAATCGTCTTCTGATAGGAAAACATATTGATTCATGATTAAACGCTCACTGATAGCTGTGAACATTGACGAACCAAGCAGATGCCCCTTCTCAACGGTAATGATGACCTTCTTCGGTTCGGGTGGCCGGTTAGCAAACATCAGTTGCCAGTTGGCATTCAAATTGGTGTCCACGCTGTCTTTAATACGCCGGCACTGAGACACAGTTTGACAAGGAATTCGCATCGAGACAGTGCGTGGAAGGTGAGCAATGGGCAGCCAGGCACTGCGGACATACTTCCACGCCGAATACTCCGTTGGGTACTTGAGGTGCATCCATTTAAAAGGCACTGGCAGCAGCCGATATTCGGTTTTGCCGGTCCACTGGGCAACATAGCTCTCAATGGTTTGAGCGAAGTCGTAATCCCACAGCCGGATATCCAATGCTAACTGGACGCTTTCGGAATGATTATTGAATATTACTTCAGTGAAATTGGGGAGGATTATTCCTGTTGGCGCATAATACAACACAGGATTGCCTGTGAGGTCGGATGAGTTGTACACCTGAATGTGGAATCCATTATAAGGAATACTGAATGCCGGCGCCGATAAATCAGGTGTACCTAAATGCATAAAATAATACAAAATACTGGAAAATCAAAGCCCACTTGTAGGTAAATGCAACCGAACATTAATGAGTATATTTGCATACTTAAGCATACCTGATATGCTTGCAGCCAATGCTGACACGATAAGAACGGTAAGTATGACCATTTGTAAATTAACGAGAATGACAGCGCTTGCAAAACATCAAACATGCAATCAGTCAATGCAAAGTTGCTCTAAACACTTCTTTAGCGTGTGCCCCAATAGCGTCCATGCAGATATTATGCAAAACTGTAAATTTATGTGGACAGCACTGAGCAGCAAAGACAAATTAATTTCCTGGTATGTCAGCGGAGATTTTATAGCATTTTTTATCCAAAATCACGCCTGGAATAATTTCGGACTTATCACCGAAAATTTGCGTAATGCCGCTTGTTCAGTTTAGTTAATTGACGTGCTTGGCCAAAGTCCATTAATAAATCTTCAGTGTAAACTGTTGAATACCGAGAACGATTAACCGAGCCTGCGCAAATGTGCACCAGATTAAATCTGTCGTAAGAACTTTAGTCGTCAAAACGGCATATGGTACATGATTAATCCGCGTTTTGAATGCCAGGAAGTTAACCAGGAACTGCAGATCGGCGCTTGCCGTCGACTGGTAAAGTGGTTCTGTACATTGAACAATAGCCTACTCTGTTCACAGTTATTTTCACCGTTACCTCACCAGTCAGTTCCACCGATGCATTCTAAGCAGTGTTGTATGTACAGTACTTTATGAACGAACGGTGTATATAAATTTTGTGGAATTTATTATGATGAATGACAGCAAATAAGCAAGTTTAGCCCCAAATGAAATGCATTTTAAGCAAAGTCTTTTGGTCACTAAATACTTAAACGAAGCCAGTTCCAAGACAAAAGCCAGTTTTGACTTTGCGTGGCGTTGGAGCTTGTAATGACAGCAGATGTTGACGCGTTGCAGTTTGGTTCATTAACCGAGTAATCAGTTTGCGTGTAATAATTAATCCATTCCGTGCTAAGTGGAAACGGATCAGCGCTGCAGTTGATGGGATGATAGAGGTCTTCTCTCGTAAACTCGTCGCTGCTGAAAAACGTCCCAGCACTAGGTCCCTCAAAGGAATACAGCTCCCCAGCTTCCGTACGAAGCCGCAGTCTTTTGTTTTCGCGCCACCAAGATCGATACCAAGCGAATTCGCAGCTGCAGTGAAGGTTCCGCAAATGAGTGCGATATGCCGGTACGAAGTTGTAATATTTTTGACTGTCTGACAGCGCTTCCAAAGAAAGGATCTGCAGGCTTGGCAGGTCCATGAAGGAACCTATCTGGAGGGCATAAATCGTACTGTTTAAGAACAAAATGATTCGCAGTCGCGGAGAAACCCCGAAGTCTGCCTTTTCAATATCCAAGTTATAACAGTTGTAAAGCTCGAAATGCAGGAGGTTGCTGAAATTCAGTTTCTGCAACCTAGAGGTCACTCGGTCTGTGGTGCAGTTCCACAGCTGCAGCTTCAAAACCTGGCGTTGTATGGGCGTAAACGAGGACTTAGATATCAGTTCCTCTTCTGCACTGATCGACACAAGGCGCAAGGGCTTCGCTGTCATAGCCAGCGTCATTCGTTCCAGCACGTCAACCGGTGCTTTTGACTGGCACATGATACGATAATCTCTCCGCTTTGCGCAGTTATAAGGCGTTGTGATGTCGGAATTGCAGTACCTGTTGAACTGCACGCAACACTCGTCGTCGGTCATCGGTTCCAGGGAGAAATTCGGGAACTCATCGCTGATAGCAGCTTCTGCGACCACAGGAATCACAGTCAATGGGCACTTGTAGGCAATCATGATTTTTGCCACATCTGTCGAACTCATGCGAAGGGTTTGGCCCATGCGCACAATCAGTCCTTTCTTAGGTACTATGCAGGGTTGGACTACATCTTGGATGCCATGAAACGTACCATAGTGAAGGATAGAATTGTAGTCGTATTTGGTTCCAAAAGTGTACATTGTTCCACTGATAGCGAAATTTCGTTCGTATTCATCAGAATCAATATTTCCACGGCGTATGTCAACATACTGGTCTCGATCCGGGCGCTCATGTTCGTGGTCAAAACCCAATGCGTGCATAACCTCGTGTTGTATTTTCCCAATGTACATACAGTCCGCGGATGAGAATAAGCTGGGTACCGCTAAATAGATGTACTGATAAGAACCTTTGTGTCCAAGTTCCGACTCACACCTAAGAAAAAGCTCGATAGGATTTTGGCGATTGTGGCAGTGGCGCATTTTTGCTAGACAGCAATTACAAAAACCTCAAGGCCACCTAAGTGTACTGGTGTAATATCACTAATTTGCTACTGTCACCGAGAAAACACATTCGGTAATAATCGGTATCTAGTGTGAAGTCAAATAGAAAAATTTACCCGCCGGAATACATGCGCTTAAAATAAATATAATCCCATTCGTCCGTTCTGGCCGTAAACGAAATACAGCCATTTGTCTTTTTCTCCATAATTCGGAGTGCTTTCGTGATCAGGTCTTGCTGTGGCTTGTCTACAATGAATTATACAGGAAGTCGGAAACTATTCCAAATCGAAGTTTTATTATGTTATGCACTGAAGCATAGGTCAACGTTAAAGAAAATTAGCACAGCAGTGACAACACGATTGCCCCGAGCTTTGAGCTTAATGTCGTGGCGAGTCTGACGACCAGCCAGCGCACGAATGCACGAATGAATCAGCTAGGCGACTAGTGTTGATAACTTTATATTACTGTTTCAGCCTTATGAGTTGTTATCTTACGTACGAGTAACAGAAAACGGAAACGTTGAGCTTTCAAAAGTTTTGCCTCAGAATACGTAATTTATGCACTAGCCTAGCCTAACTTATGTCAGCCGATATATGAATTAAAATAACAATTCTTATGAACGGAAATATATGCGACTTAATTTATTGCTTCCCACCGAATTCGCTGCTGATGTAATAAGGAATCGCTGTGCGATTTGGCCACAGTCTTGGACCAGTTCCCGCTTCAGCACTGGCATCAGAAAAGTTACCCGGTTGATAAAACAGATCTAAAAATCCATTACTTGAAACCAAATTTTCGTCAGGATAATTCAGTAACGATACGTAAACTCGTGCGAATGTGAAGGCCTGATTGATGGTCTCATCTTGCTGTACCTGTGGTAATCTCGACATTACCGCCTTCGTCGGATACTGCAGTGACAATGATTAACTTCAGTATAGCACTGAGGACGGATAGGAGCAAAGAGCTGAACTTTCTCTTTCTATCCATGAAAGAAATTTCCAAATACTCAACAGCAGTTTATTAAATATTCTGCACAACCTAAACAGCGCGTGTGCTTGCCAAACCGAAAAAAGTCTTCGAAAACATTTGCTACACGATAATTGATCAAAAGTTTTTGATTGCAACAGTCTAACATTTTCCTTTTATGGTTGTTCATCGTTTGCTTCGGGCTTACAAACGTAGCGTGTCAAAAATCGCAGTTTTTCTGTGTTCGTTAATCTACGTGCGTTGCTTGATGCAACACCAACAGGCGATTGCAATAACCATAGGCAATGACCACGATTTTTTATACCCGGAAAATGACGACGGTTGTTATCATGGGCCATCAAATGCAGTATTCCTTCCTACCGAAAGATTAGTTATGCCAAACAGAATTTGTTTGAGTTTCCTTCTAATATTCCAGTCCAGTATAAGAGATTTTCAAGCTGCGTTTGTTGCTTTTACTGCCGAGATCTGCATTTTTACTATGTAGCTGGCGTGATTATTACGACTGTAGATTTACCTACTGCTACTCGAGTAGTTATTCTGTAAAGCCATATGAGAGATTTATCAGTTTTTTTAAGGAAATACAACTTCTACGTTCATTACTAGATAGGTCTTATACTTATTATTTTAGCGGTTAATATGGCTCGTATTATCGGCACATCTATCGATCTATGCGAATCGGGAATCATTTTCAAATTATCATCACTGAATTAGTAAATGATAATGGAAGTTAGCGTGGTCACGCTAACTTGGTTTAACGCGGTGAGAGAAACGCCGGCCAGACATAATTTCTCGTTTATTTAGAACAGCGATGAATAGTGGAAATCAGCATCCTTCAATTTGACCTGCTGGACAATCATATCCTCATCGGACTTCGCCGAATTCATTATGCTCGCCAGCGTACTACCTGCCTGCTCCTATCTCGTACCACCAGCCCGCTTGCCACGGATCCGGATAGAGTTGGCCCGATTTTTAGTTTGCATTGAATTTCTTGATGTTACCTTGTCATTTTAGTTTCGTGATGCGCAGCGAATTATACAAGTGGAAATTGTATTGCGACTAGCGTTGCATGTGACCTTTACGAATTTAAGATCTTTTGGAGTTTAATAATAATATTCAGATCAATTTTAATAATAAGGTTTTACTGAGATCAGCTCACTCGCGTGGAAATGACAGGACGCGGGGGCCGGGGAAGGAAGAGACCGTCCGGAGCCCGGGAGCCGCCAGGGAAACGTACGACCCGCGCCGGTGCAAGTTCTCGTCGCAACCCCGCCGCAGCACCAGAGATCGCACCAGTTGCGAGTGGTTGCTCAGCGCAGGCCATCAGCAACATCGACGAGCAGATCGCTCAAGCCCAGCGAAACCTGCAGCTGCTGCAGGCGCAGAAGAAGTCGGCTTCCAGTGGACACGTCGCGGAGCCGGATGTCATCCCCCTCGAAACAGTGCCGCCGCCTATTGTTCAGCCATCGGAGACCAACATGATTCTTCAGCTGATGATGAACCAGATCAACCAGCTCACCCAGCGAATGAACGACAACCAGCCGGCATCATCATCAAACAGTGGATCCCCTAACAGTAAGAAGGCACCGCCGCTACCGGCAGGGTTTCCATTTGTAAATGAAAAATGCTTGGAAGAACTCTACGATCTTACTGTCAACGTAGATTTAGACAAGTTGCTCAGAGCGAACAGCATAATGTCGCCAATCCACGGCGAAGCGAAAATTGAGATTAGAGACGGTAGCTACGTTCTGTCAGATTCTAAACCAAGAAAGGTCACGATTACTTCGTTTACGCAATGGACGGAAGCATTCATGGTGTTCCGACGAGTACGCGGCTACTACCATCCGGCGTTAGAGCATCCGCTGAATAATTATCAGGCCATTATAACCGATTTAGCCGGTATTTACGCGCCAGTCGTATGGTTAGAGTATGACAAAACGTTCCGCGCCAGCCGCACCCGCGACACCAGTCCTGATCAGTGGAGCCTGTTAGATCGCAACCTGCTCGATCGCTGCGTCGCCCGTCTGCCGAATCAAGCTTACCTGCCGCTGTGTCGGGCATGCCAATCTCCGGACCACCCGGAACAAGCATGTCCCAAGAAGTTCCAGTTGTCTGCACATGGTCTCAAGAACGCTACGGCGGAACAGCCCTTTCGACACATCCCGCCAGACCTGTGCAGGAACTGGAATAACGGGAAATGCACGAAAGGATCCAGCTGCCGATTCACGCACCACTGTGGAGCATGCCGATCCCCCAACCACACCATCCACGAGCACGATTCAGTGCAGCACAATTCTCCCAATGGTCACACGTCCAAACCCGGAAGTGGCCACGCCAGTCTCCGTCGATAGGCTTGCGGAACTACTGGTAGAGCACATTGATCGTGATGCTGTTTGCTTTATATTGCAGGGCTTTAGGTTCGGTTTCAGCGTGGGTTACGAGGGCCCTCAATTCCGTCGCTTTACCAGAAACGCGCGTTCAGCACTCAACGACCCTGCGGTCATTACTTCGATGATCGGCAAAGAGATTCTCGCGAAACACACAATGGGTCCTTTCGTTACCGAGCCACATCCGCATTTCGTCACCAATGCTCTTGGTTTGCGCCCAAAGAAGCCGTCAGGACACCGCGTCACCATGGATTTATCGCAACCTTTCGGATGCAGCGTCAACGACGGCATATCAAAAGATAAGTACTCGTTAATCTACGTTGGCGTAGACGACGCGGTTAAGATGGTGATGAAACAAGGTAGAGGGTCACTTATGGCAAAAGTCGATATAGAATCTGCTTTCCGAAATTTGCCAGTTCGGTCCGCAGACTGGCATCTACTGGGATACTACTGGGATGGCGCATTTTACTTCGACGTTGTAGTGTCGTTCGGTTTGAGGTCGGGCCCGTTCTTGTTTGATAAATTCGCCGGCATACTCGAATGGGTCTTTAAAAAATGTACAGGTAAAGACTCTTTACTACATTTTCTAGACGATTACTTCGCATGCGGCGCACCAGATAGCCCAGAATGCGGCAGGGTAGTGAATCAGATGTTGTCTGTCTGCAAATACCTTGGCGTACCCGTTAACGAGCAGAAATTAGTCAGCCCGACAACGGTTATCGAGTTTCTCGGTATAGTTATCGATAGCGTAAACTTCACGTTGTCGGTATCAGCGGAGCGGATGAAAGAACTGACATTACTTTTAAACAGCTTCTCAGGGCGAAAGCAGTGTACGAAGCGAGAGCTACTCAGTCTGGTAGGCAAGCTATCTTTTGTAACCAAATGCATCCCAGCTAGCCGAATATTTCTGAGGCGAATGATTGATATCAGTTGCAAAGTCAGTAGACTTTACTACAACATCACACTGAACGATGGTTTTCGAAGGGACATTGCATGGTGGCAGGAATTCTTGCCGGCATGGAATGGAACTGCTGCCTTTGTGCAGCCAGAATGGCTACCGGCAAGCACGCTGCACCTATTCACAGATGCAGCCGGCTTGATCGGTTACGGCGGGGTGTTTGGTAACGAATGGTTTCAGGGAACGTGGCCAGAGTGGTTAGTCCAGTTAAAGCCACCCATCACATTCCTGGAAATGTACCCAATATATGTAGCGTGCGTCGTATGGGGTGGTAAGCTTCGATGTAAAAGAGTAATGTTTCATAGTGACAATACCGGCACAGTTCAGTCGTGGTCAGCCGGTTGTTGTCGGAACCCAGGCATAATGGAAATGATTCGCCGAATGCATTTTGTCACCGCACAGAGCAATTTTGTCGTGAAAATAGTGCACATTGCAGGAACCGACAATAGCATCGCTGACGCATTGTCCCGTTTTCAGACGCAACGTTTCCAACAACTCCTCCCCTCGGCAAGCAGTGTTGGGATCGAACCACCGGACCTGCTCTCACGGCTGCAGCCGTTCCTGATCGGAAAAGAACCCCCGATTGTATGGTCCGCCCAGACGACCTCTTCGCCGCCGGAGTGGCTCCTGCTACCCGAAGAGCATACGCCAACGGAGAGCGAAGCTTTGAACAGTTTTGCAGAGTCGTAAAAGCTAACCCGTGGCCAGCCAGCCAGCAAATCGTAGAAGAGTACGTCGCCCACCTATTCAACCAGAAGTCATCAGCATCGACCATCAGTGTCTACTTAGCAGCTATAGCAAGACGTCATCTGTCGCAAGCAATGCCGGATCCCACCTTTAATCCTAGACTGAAGCATATCCTTGAGGGCGCTCGACGCTTAAACGTTCCGCAGCCAGATCAACGACTACCTGTAACCGCCGCACTGCTGAGCCGCTTACCGAAGCGGTTGCATTTAGCCACGCCCAACCTTCACGACCAACAAATGTTTTGGGCCGCTTTCACAATATCTCATCATTTTCTCCTGCGTGTTTCAGAGCTGACGTCACCATCTCCCACCTCTTTCGACCCTGCCACGACTCTTTTATTGCAAGATGTCCATTGGAGCACATACACGCTGGAGATAACGCTGAAGCAGTCAAAGACCGATCAGCGCCGAAAGGGCATTAAGCTATCGCTCACGCCGAGTGAGGCGCCGGCAACCTTCGCAGCTTGCCTTGCCTACACAAAGCGTCGCCAGCTTCAGCGACCACCGAATCTGCCGTTCTTTGTCCACGACAGCGGCCGTTACTTGACCAGAAATGACCTGTCCAATGCGCTCAAAATATCTCTTCCACCGGAAGAAGACCGAGATCGCTATTCCTCGCATTGTTTCCGCATCGGTGGCGCAACATCAGCCGCCGCCAGTGGCGCTTCGGCCGAAGCGATATGCGCACGGGGACGATGGAAATCGTCCTCGTTTCTGCGCTACATCCGTCCCTGTCCAACGCGTACCTTTCTGTTTGGGGCACCTCCTCACTCGCGCAGCTCTCTCGCACAATGGTACGCACAGAACCGCACCGGAAGTAGCCGCATACGCATCATCCTGGCCATGAATCAGGATTCAACTCCCTGGCCACGAATCAGGGAGCACACCTGGCCACGCATCAGGTGTTAGCATCGCACAGTCGCTCGCAAAAACGCTCCTTCCGGTGGCCGTGCATGTTCTGACGTTTCCACGAGACTCCGCTGCCGGGCTGAGGCTGGCCAGTTGCCCCAACACCCTGTCGGCGTTTCTCGATCGTTGTCGTTAATGGAAGTTAGCGTGGTCACGCTAACTTGGTTTAACGCGGTGAGAGAAACGCCGGCCAGACATAATTTCTCGTTTATTTAGAACAGCGATGAATAGTGGAAATCAGCATCCTTCAATTTGACCTGCTGGACAATCATATCCTCATCGGACTTCGCCGAATTCATTATGCTCGCCAGCGTACTACCTGCCTGCTCCTATCTCGTACCACCAGCCCGCTTGCCACGGATCCGGATAGAGTTGGCCCGATTTTTAGTTTGCATTGAATTTCTTGATGTTACCTTGTCATTTTAGTTTCGTGATGCGCAGCGAATTATACAAGTGGAAATTGTATTGCGACTAGCGTTGCATGTGACCTTTACGAATTTAAGATCACCCGCCTTCCCACCCCTTTTTTTGCTTCGGCTAATGTTAATGTGCTTAATTTCGGACATAAACTACGTCCTCTTTCTGAGTAATTTGATTAAAGGTCTGTCCTCACTCGCGCAGCTCTCTCGCACAATGGTACGCACTGAACCGCACCGGAAGTAGCCGCATACGCATCATCCTGGCCATGAATCAGGATTCAACTCCCTGGCCACGAATCAGGGAGCACACCTGGCCACGCATCAGGTGTTAGCATCGCACAGTCGCTCGCAAAAACGCTCCTTCCGGTGGCCGTGCATGTTCTGACGTTTCCACGAGACTCCGCTGCCGGGCTGAGGCTGGCCAGTTGCCCCAACACCCTGTCGGCGTTTCTCGATCGTTGTCGTTAATGATAGTCTGCCGTACACTGAAAACTAGCTGACTAATCTTCAAAACAGTCGAACAACCCGGCAATTACAACTGATGCAAACAGACAGCGGTTTACAAATAAGCCTAATAACGTTGCCAGTATTTCTTGTTCATGCTCATGCAATTTTATGCATTTAATTTAAAGAACCCTCCAGAGACAGTTTTCCTATCTTTATCTTCTCCCATAAATTCGGTCATCTCTTTCCAGCCATATTTTGTATAGATCAACCAATTTAGGGTAAGAAGGCGAGTTCCATACGTTCGATTGGTATCACTTGAGGACGCAACGACTTTTTGGGTTTCGAATACAAGGGCTGGCACTGTGGTACAGGGAAACAATGCCTTAGTTACCTTAAACGGGTTAAACTCTCATAGTTTTTTCTCCTAACACCATTCATTAACAACTCTTTAGGAAAACTAATCTGTCACATGCGATCATTCCTAAAACTAAAAGTGTAAGCCGGCAGCAATAACTGATGCAATGTGGCTTACAAAAAATGATAAATGACGATTATGGTGCTGCCAGTGCTTGAGGTTAGATAGGAAGTGACGCAACTTGGTGAATCCTAGGAGTATGGACAAACTCTTACCCGGATCTAATGGAACATTTCTGCGTATACATGCAGCTCTAGCACTGGTGTGACCAATTTTACGCGGGATTCTCGCCCCATGAATTCGATAATTTCATATCGAAATTTGAAAATACCTCCCCGTTGGCGGATAAATTTATTTCAACTATCATAAAATCAGTCGCTTGCTGTATGATCTTGTCCACAGAACATCTTTTAGCGCACATGCATGGCATTTTCTTAAAAGCCTCTTCAAACGGCTAAAGTGTCGGGCATTCGGCTATTCGGACATCCAGAATAAAGTGCGGTTAGCACCCTTTACATGGATCAGTATGAAAATATGGGTTGCAGTATTTAATTTCGTAACAGACAATTAACAATGAAGAGGTTTTTTGAATTATTAAATTTGTGAAGACAGTATTATTCTATAAAAGAAATTTCAAAATTTCCTGCTAACATCTTTTTCGGTCTTTCAGCTTGTTGAACTCTGAAACGGTCATGCTAATTTGAACATTTCTCCGGTGGGCCAGGAGATGTTGGAACTATATCCGCTACAATTGGGCTGGTTAACCGAATAGTCCGCTTGCGTGTAGTAGTTAATCCATTCAGTGCCGAGCGGAAAGGGATCAGCCTGACAGTCCACAGGATGATACAGTTGCTCTTTTACAAACGCATCGCTGTTGAACTGCTGGTTCAAATAAAACGCATCGAACGAATACAGCTCTCCTAAGTCAACTTTAAGCCTCAGCTGCTTGCTACTGCGCCACCATGAACGATACCAGGCGAATTGGCAGTCGCAGTGTAAACTGCGTAGAAATGTCCGAAAAGGTTGCTCGAACTTATCATATCTTTGGCTCTCCGACAGTGCTTCTAGCGAGAGAATGGAGAGATTCGGCAAATCAGCAAAAGTATTTGGTTGCATGGACGCAACAGTGGTGTTGCAGAAGACGACAATGCGGAGATGCTGAGAAGTCGTGAAGTCAGCCTTTGCGATGACTAAGTTGTAGCAGTGATAAAGCTCGAAGTGCAGAAGAAATTTAAAGCCCAGAGAGTTCAGTCTGTTAGTCACGCGGTTGGTAGTGCAGTTGCGTAACTATAGCTTTAAGACTTGCTGTTGCACGGGCAGAAAAGGGTACTTGGCGATGAGTTGCTCTTCCACATCAATGGACACAATTCGCAACGGCGCTTCGGCCATATCCACCGTCATGCGCTGCAGCACAGCAACCGATGAGTTTGACTGGCAGACGATACGGAAGTCGTTCCGATAGGTGCAGTTGACAGTTGTACTGACGTCAGATTTGCAGTATCGATTGAATTGTGCGGCGCACTCATCCTCGGTCATTATTTCCAGAGGGAAACGCGGAAACTCTTCCGTTGTATTCGAGCTTTTATGCCCAGGCCCGGTATTTACTGGACAGTTGTAGGCCAACATGATCTTAGCAACATCGGTCGGACTCAGACGTTGCCGCTGTCCCATGCGCACAATCAGCCCCTTTTTTGATACCATAACCGGACTGGAATCCACAATTGCCCCGCTGAATGGACCGTAATGTGTGATGGAATGATAGTCATACTTGGTTCCCAATGTGTGAACAGAAGCGTTGATTTGGTACTCGTGAGCGAAACCGGATTTGATGTTGTCGCTTCGCACATCGACAAACTGGTCTCGGTCGGCACGTTTCTGCTCATGATCGAAACCCAAAGCATGCAAAACGCGGGTCTGAATTGCTGCTGTGTCCAAACACAGATATGGGTAGTCGATGGTTGCTACCGCCAGGTAAATGTACTGATACCCACCTGTGCGCCCAACATCTGATGAACATCTGAAATGAGGGAAGATATTTTTAGTGTATTGTGGATTGACGCATAACGTCATCGAAAACACAAGCTGACGTTGAGCGACGAGGGTACCTGCCGGAATAGCTTGGAATGAAGTAAATATAATCGAACTCGTACTGTCTAACTTTGAAAGCTATACATCCTTTTGTCATCCTTTCAATCTTCAGGAGAGCTTTCAGTATCACTTCCCGTTGCGATTTTTCTACAACACAAAATAATACTGTAAAATAATTACAAGGACCAACCGGGTAATACACAGTGTAAAGTACTTAATAATTAACAGGCTTGAATATGACTGCACGATTTTGTGCTAAAGTACATATTTTCGCTTTAATACATATACCCGAAACGGCGCAATTCCAGAATATTAACAGGGTGTGTAAACAAATCGACTGTAGCTATTCGCATGAACTTGTAAAAGCTGAAAAGGGACAAATATCTCGAAGACGTTGCACATTGAGAGCTAATGTACAAATGCATATATGTAATCTTCTGATATCTGTACATGTATATGATGATGGGCATGACTCCTGGGAAACTGATGTACTGTGCTGTAGATATGCCCAGTATTACCGCTATCTCTACTGTAACTGCGCCAGCTGTTAAGGCCATCGCTGGTTCGGCTTTAATCCTAAGATGCCATTCTGCAAAAAGAAGCGGCTATACAGATTTTTTCTCTGCAGACTACAGATAGTTAATTTTTTAGCGTGATGTTTTCGATTGAAACTTTAAACTTGTTTAAAGTCGTTCTCGCCAATTTTAATTTGGGAATTTTTCTCAATTTAAACTGGACAAACAGATGTATCGAGAACGAGATGCGATTTCAAAATAGTAATAAAATTGGCGTTCTTCATCTGAATTAACAATAAGCCGAACTAGCCATGGCCTTAACGTGTGTAATAGTGTAAGTTACTAACTAAGTACTCTATACTGTACTACTGTCGATTACTGGGGCGAGTACATTACGGTCATTCCACTGGATATTTCATACCACCTACTCCTACCTGCATTAGTCCACACACGTCTGGTACAATATGATTTGTAGTCGATAGCTTCATACTGCAGCGCACATCTTAAATCGGAATTACAATTTAAGACATAAAAGATATTTTTTAAGAAAGGAGCCACCACTGCACGGACTAAATTGATTGTCGAAAAGCAAAATGTACTACGAGTACAGTACAGCTTCAAAGCCAAAAGGGTTTTTTACTTTACTGTAAACACTAGCACAAATTATGGGATTCGCAGAATCGCAACGAAATACTACCACAAGAGAAAGTGATAATTATTATGTCCTTGCACGAATAAGCAATAAAATTAGTTAAATCAACATACGATACTTTCAGCAGCACTGACCGTGAATGCATTCCTGTGCTTACCGAAATCGCTACTGATGTAATAAGGAATTGCTGTGCGAGATGGCCACAGCCGTGGGCCGGTCTCGGAAGTGTCGCGTTTGCTGGAGCTGTTGACAGGCGCTTCAAATAGATCTGCAAACAAAAGTTATCTGACAGACTTTCTTTTTCACATGTGATCGGCGAAAACGTTACCTCACAAAGTTCAGATACTACTTTTAAACTTGGCTAAGGTATTCGGTAAAACTCTAAAAAATTGAGCATAATTGAGCAATCAAGATTACCTGGTGTAATCGAAATGTCTCCATTTTCATCCGACACTGCTATTGCGATTTGCGTGCAGACACCAGCAACTGCCGCGAATAGAAGAATTTCAGATTTCTTTTTCGTGGTTAAGCTTCTAGAAAGTATCATATTTCCTAAGCAGAAAAGATTTGGTTGTTGTCATCCAAGTGCAATCACAGATAAATCAAAATATGCAGGCACTGATCCCCACAATGTATGTGATTGCTATGCCGACTACATAAAGACATACGCAGTTTTTACAGTTCATATAGGGGAGTACCGGATGCAATGCGCACGATATGTTGCAAACACCCCCGGGTTAAACCAGTAATTTTTGGTGTCTTGGAAGTGGTGACGACATTAGCTGTTGTCGTCGCTGGCATTCATTCAAAACACGCTGGCAGTTATTCATCTCATGATTAGTAATCATGCTACCTACTTCGTTTTTCAACTGTTTGACCTTCGCTACAAGTACTTATTAACTTTACTCTTAGTAAATACTTGCTATTCTGCCTTTGCTGCAAAACTGAAATTTTTTATTTGCTGTCAAGAAAGACTCTGAGAAAAAGCAATGCGCGCAGTATTTTTGTTGCAGTGATTTGCAGTTCGCATTGTGGTGGTGTATATGTATTTTAAGATCCCAATGCGACCATGCTTTCTGAAATCAACGTTTTACAAAACTGCTCTTATGGTCAGCGCTTCTTTGCATGTATGATGCAGTAATATATCATGCAGTAACGGAAATATGTAAACATAAAGTACTTAACAGTACTGAAAAGCGGAAGTCGCTCCATTAACTGAAGCATAATATCATCTTGTTTCCGTTTGCTTTAAACATATCATCTTGTCATCTTGTTTCCGCTTGCTTTAAAAGCGGGTCAGGCAAATCAGACAAGGCAAAACATGAAATTTTTTTGTACAGTTGTCAGCAGCTTTTGATTGCAGCAGCTTTCGCAAAAGATTGCGAAATGTTTATTTGTGTGCAGATCTGAATTCAGGATATTGTTCTGCTCCGAATAAGCAGCCGGTTGCGAGCTGGTTGTAAATGTCAGCACTGTAGGCACCACCCGCTCATTTATCCCGGCAATGGAAACCTTATGTCCCGTTACGGTTGTGATGTCCTTCAGTTTGGCGGTCATGCCCAACACCCGTTGACAATCTTTGCCAACCGGAAGCAATATAAACGGCGACGATGTGGACAAAAACATGGCTCGGTTCACCGGCCCATCATCACGGCAACAGTACTGCAGTGATGTGGAATGAACATTGTTTGTCCCGTCAGGAATGCTTCCCCGAGATTTATGCGTGTAATGCGGAATGTTTCCGCCAACAGTCACCGAGTACGATATGGTCATTTGGCCGACACCTGGGAAACTACTCGGGCATGTTCCACCTTTCCGGAATACACAGTACGAGCCGCGCTGCCAGTACGCCATTCCTCCGTTGATCTCGCGCTCCGTGCGTTTTGTACAAAACCCGGCGCTCCAGATGCTCGGTCCGTATCCTGTGGGCGCGGTTATTGCACTGTACGGCGTTTCGATCAATCCAGCCGGCGCTCGTTGCGGACCATGGTGTGCGGAAATCTGTAGCGTCATATTCCGAGTGCCGCTAGCCCATCCTTCGGGACAGTGTAAGTTGTTTTGTACCAACAGCGAATATTGTCCTTCAGGCCAGTTGGGCTGCATTGTGTGGTTGGCTTCCTCGAGTTCGTCAGGATTGATTTCGGATAATTTTGGATAGGCATCGATGGCTTGTGCCATAGCTTCGCTGACGCGTATGGATTGATTGTGATTTTCGTCCAGAAGACGGCAACTAGGGACAAACTGGGCGGATCGGGTGAGGTAATCTGTACCAAGAAAATAGTCGAGGCCGCGGAGGGAAAACGTGATCGGTGCGGGTCGATCGACGGAGCCGATTACTAAATGGCTGGAGTAAGAGTTGGTGGAGGCGGCCATCATCATGCTGATCTCCCGAGAACTAAAGCTCGTGGACATTCCAACGGATGCGCCAAAGCCGAGAAAACTGGCACCAGCTGAACCTCCGTAAGCGGAACTACCAAAAAATGAAATACACCTTCAAACTCAGTGAAATACACTTTTTATAAAATGTCTATATTTTTTATTGTATATTTTTTATTATTCTTAGCTTTTGTACTTTGTCTGCTGTGAACACAAACTCAGCTATCTTATGTTTAGTGCCGGTACCTTACAGACTGTCCGACATAAGGACTGGTGCACAACTAATAGTTTTGATGATAACGCTTTGTTGCACGCAAATTCACACAGCCGTAGTGTAACTGCAAGCGTATGCATTTGGCAAAAATATGGTGGAACAGAAAAATCACCGTGACTTACGACGAACTGCTCATGATGGTTTTCGCGACTTCCGATTTTCTCATAATTTTTCTGAAGATACTGCGTATTCCCATTTTCGCGCTGGTAACCACATGGGTGCCCCACTCTTTGATGAATGTCATGTATTTCCCCGGCTCATAACGGTTCGGTAACTGGCACACAGCCGCCATAAAATTATTAGATAACCGGCGTTCTTCGTGATAGCGATAGGCAATTTCTCCGTAATTCGTCAGATTGCGCGCGTTGAGTATAATTGTTTCTTTTCTTGCGGAATTCATCGCGTAATTCATTGGCCGCTTTGCTGGCGCTCCCTCTTGCCTTGAAAATCCACGCACGAATCTCGCCTTCAATATTCCATGACGAATCATGAGAAGTTTGATAAGAACGCATATCGACGTCGCTGGAGTACGACTCGTCCGTGAAGGACGTATCAAACTGGACGCAGTTGGCTTCGACAATACAGCCGCCTGGCTGTGTCGTCTGGTGCAACACGGTCTTGGCCACTTTCAGCCCGGGATCCATTCCCCCTGTCGTCAGGCTGGGACCATCGGGGCTGCCATATAAAAGGTCATACCCGGTTCCCACGTACACTGCCACGTCCAATAAGCTTCTAACTGTGAGTATTATTTAATTGGTTTCCTTCGTGTTCACAACAATGATTACATACTACGGTTACAAATTTCTAACTTGTCTGTAGCTGCGCTGTTGTAACTCCGAATCGGGAGTACGCAAGTGGCATTCCACCACTAAAATTCTCTGGCACAGTAACAGTAATAAAATCTGCAAAGCGCATGCCATTGTGTAGCTACTCTAGGAAGTATAAACTCAGTACAGTAAACAAATAGTAAAATAAATGAATATTGCACTGTTGATTCCATACGTTTCACATCTTTATAAAGGCCGGGTAAATGGTGATGATTGATTCCTGGGTCAGGGAACGCCGACGTCACCGGTTATCGCTGTTTGTCCGTTAACTATGTTATTATTATTATTATTATTACGGCACAAGAGCAGACAACCCCAAGGGGACTTTAAGTCTTAGATATGGCACACTTCGAACACAACAATTTTTTATGACCGCACTTCCAGGTCGTAGTCCAGTAGCCACCGTACTAACCTATACACTTCATATTCTGTTTGTCGACTTCCGAAAATCTTAGTAGTCACTCTTAGTCTGGGTAGTAACCTGTAGTTTTTTGTAGTCTCGGTAGTTTGCGTAATTTGCTGTAGTCTTGGTAGTTTGCGTAATTTGCTGTAGTCTCGGTAGTTTACGTAGTCTGCTGTAGTTTCCTGTAGTCCCGGTAGTTTACGTAGTTTTCTGTAGTTTCCTGTAGTCCCGGTAGTTTGCTGTAGTGTCGGTAGTTTTCGTAGTTTGCTGTAGTCTCGGTAGTTTGCGTAGTTCCCGTAGTTTGCTGTGGTCTCGGTAGTTTGCGTAGTTTGCTGTAGTCTCGGTAGTTTTGCGCCTACGTATACTACAAAGACTACCGACACTACTGGGAGCCACAGAAACTACAAAACTACAGGCGACTACGCTGGCTAGACGAACTAGGGTTATTACAGGAAACTGCACAGGCTTCCAAGACTACTGGTGACTACCGAAAACTACGCAAACTACCGCGACTACCGAAAACTACACAAACTACCGCGACTACCGAATACTACACAGACTACCGGGACTACCGAAGACTACGCAAACTACCGAGACTATGAGTTACTACAGGCCACCACACAAAATAATGAAAATGCAGGTAACTACGGGCATGGAGGAAAAATTTTGCCATTGTATAAACATCCTTTGCGAATACATAGGCTACAACGGAAAGGTGCACTACATCGTCTAAGGATGGCCGTAAAAAAATGTCCTGTTCGAAGTGTGCCATAGGTGTCAAGTCTGGTCGAACATCGAACATCGTGCTATCAGGGAGTGATGTCATGAACGAAAAGGATAGAAATTCATACTTTATGACACACTTTCTTATCCGCTACGAGTAGGTCGTTCTGCGTAACCTTGGTCATGTTGCATAAAACTCGGCCAGTCTTATTGACAGAGGACATATTTGTAATATGTACAGATAGTTCATAGGAAATAATATTATTTGAGTAAGGTTTACCCAGTGCTTCATTTGTACTCTATCAAACTACTTTTGAACTGATTTACAGATGCAGCTCCGCTACCACGGTATATACGTATTTACCGCCACAATAGTGGCGTTTGTTCTTCGACACGTTCGAAGCCGCTGATAGTCCAGGTAATATCGGCAAACTATGCCATGCCAACTACGCGAAGTGGAAATGAAATCAGTATCAGAAATTATCCAAAGGCTGGTTACAATGACTTTTTACAAACCATCAAAGTTGCGCTATCCGGGTTGGTTATCTGGTGCTGCGGTGTGGTTCAGAGGAAGCCCGGTAACTCTCTTATGCACACTCTTGTTGGTGGAATAATTATAGCCGCGAACGATTAGCTCTGAACAGTCAGGCTCGTTGATGGAGTATTCAACCTGACTGTAGTAGTTGATCCACCCAGAACCCAGAGGAAAAGGCTCTGCCGAGCAGTCTATCGGATGATAAAGGTCTTGCTTTCCAAAGCTTTCGCTCTCGAAAGCGGTGTTGGGAAACAGGCCGACAGTCGAATAAATTCCTTCAAAGGAGTAAATTTCCCCAACATCGACGCGTAGCCGCATCTGTTTATTGGCACGCCACCAGGATCGATACCATGCATATCCGCAATCGCAGTGAAGGCGTCGCAGGAAATCTCGAAAGGGTTGCTCAAAATTATTATGCTGTTGCCCTTCCGGTATTGCTTCCAACGAAAGCACTTGGAGGTCTGGCAAATCCGTTAAGGAACCCAAATGCATAGTGTCGATGGTACTGTTACGTAAAAGAATTATTCGCAACCGTTTAGACATTATAAAGTCAGCCTTTTCGATAACCAAATGGTGACAGTGGTATAGCTCAAAGTGCAGTAGATTCGGGAGCATAAGGTCATTTAATCTGGAGGTCACGCGGTTCGTGGTGCCGTTTCGCACTCGCAGTTTGACGACTTGGCGTTGCAATGGCTTAAATAAGTACTTAGCGATAAGCGTTTCTTCCACATTGATCGAAACCGGTCGCAGCGGCTCCTCCGCCATATCCATCGCCATTCGTTCAAGCACTCGAACTGATGCGCTTGACACGCACACAATTCGGAAATCCTTGCGACTGGTGCAATTTGTTACTGTCGTTAAGTCAGAATGACAGTAGCGATTGAACTGTGCCGCGCACTCGTCCTGTTGCATTGCATCCATCGAGAAGTTTGGAAAATCTGCATCATGGACTGCGGCTTCTTTTTTTGCGGGGAATATTTCTAGGGGACATCTATAGGCCACCATAATCTTTGCCACATCTATAGGGCTCAGGCGTGCTCGCTGTCCCATACGCGTTATAAGGCCTTTTTTGGGTATCATTGCCGGATGCTCATTGGATAGGGCGGCATGGAATGCTCCGTAGTGCAGAATAGAGTGATAGTCGTACTTGGTTCCACTTGTGTACATCGAAGGGTTAATTCCGTAATGATCATCGTACAACAGGCTTAAGATGCTCTCTTTGTGCACTTCGACATATTGTTCCCGGTCGGGGCGTTTCTGCTCGAAGCCAAAACCAAGAGCACGCATGATCACCATCTGGAGTATACCGATGCTAAAACACAGCGTCGTCCGCAGAGAAATATTTTGCGCGCCCCCTTGTCTTCCCACTGACGCAACGCAACTGGAAAGACCACATCAGAAGCATGAAAATTATTCAAGTCTGTTCACCGTTATATAGCTGAATAATTATATCTTTAATTTTCGCAGAATACCTGGAGAACAATGACTCGGTGGGTTGGAAGTATAGATAATCGGGCTCGTCCGTTCTGTCTTTAAACATTACACATCCCTTCGTTTTTTTCTCCATCTGACGAAAAGCCTTTAAAATTATTTGCTTTTCCGATCTATCTACATCGTAAAATGAAGGGGTAAAGTTTGCAGAATACATTGTAAGTCAAGTTCTGCTGGTCAACTAAAACGGCTACTCCCTGAATTAAGGTATTCTGCTGAATCAGTACAATAATACTTGTTAAATTATAAGACGTAAAAACAAACGTGGTTGCTGATCTATTCAGCGCTTAATTGAGTGTTCTTGTCAGTAACGGTTGGCTAAGACGTTCACAGGTGGTTTCGAACGTACGGCCTTGTCTGACTGCCCAAATCTAATAAAATCCGTCTGCAAGTTTTCCATAGGCCATTAACATCGTCCTTTCGTTTCTTGCTGAGGTTACTCTATGTCCGAAATGGCAAATCAGTTTTCTTAGCTAGGACGCACATTTCGATAAATTTAACCGACACAAAACAGCAAGATATTGGCTGGACGAAATTTACGACGGACGCCTTGTTCGCACTCGGACCTTTT
The DNA here is from genome assembly GCF_019649055.1 of Paramacrobiotus metropolitanus. NCBI lineage: Eukaryota > Metazoa > Tardigrada > Eutardigrada > Parachela > Macrobiotidae > Paramacrobiotus > Paramacrobiotus metropolitanus. The sequence continues at coordinate 501,965 of NW_026570256.1, read as the reverse complement.
TTCGCAAAGTTCCTGTCCATTGTGAGTGTGATTATTTTGATTCGTTCAACAAAAAGCAAAAATGCCGCCAATATGGTAATAGTACCGTACTTTAATAGTGCTTACCAAAGAAACTGCTTAAGTAGTAAGGAATTGCTGTACGGTTTGGCCAGAGTCTATAGTCATTGTTCGTCCATTTATTGCCAGCATCCGAAAGGTTGAGGGGCAAATGGAAAATGTCTACAACCCAAACTCCTCGTTAGCGTTACACGTATTTGGCAGGTATATTAATATCTAGAATTGTTTGTCAATTTATGAGTTTATCTATTGATGGTATGTATAAACAGGTACATACTCGTATATAGAATACTAAGAATAGATGCGGTAATTGGGTTGTCAGCAAGTGACACCAAATGTCGGTATATTTATCTGTACGTGCATCATTAAATTTCCACAACGAGCCGATTTTGTGAAATACTGAAGCAAGAGTCAAAATTTAGTAGTCAAGTAACAGCACCTTCAGTGATCAGCACATTCCCGCTTTCGTCGGACACTGCTTCTATACCGATTACAACCAGTACAGCAACCAGCACATAAAATATCAGACGAAATAAAGCCATAGGAAGAATTTAAAAGTACCCAAACACTACCAATTGCAAGATTCCTAAAGCGCACGCGATTCGTTGCATACACGCACTACGAAGTGTTCCACAAACAGATAAGGACCGTTTGTTCCACAAAGTTCCAGTTTGTTCCGTTTGTTCCGTTTGTCCCACAAGTATTCCACAAACAGATAAGTATAGTCTTCATCTGCGCCATATGGCGCTGCTTGAACTAAGAAGACAGTGTAAGACGTGTAGTGCCAGGTATAATACCAGGTCCGAGAACATTGTTGCAAATTACCGTAGGCAGTATTTAATTGTTGTTTTTTTTCATCCGGGATGTGACGACAGTTGTAATCGCTGTTTTTAATACATGCTTCTGTTCCCGTCTGCCAGCGGCTTGATATACCGGCATCTGGCGTCAATCGTAGGTGAGAAGTTATTAATGTGAAGACGAATCAACTTTTGCGAGGATTTTGGGAAATTCCGTATACTGCCGTATCAACTTAGCTTACGACAAACTCGGCTAATAATTTTGTTAGAAAAACACATAATATCAGCAGTCTTACAATTAGTACTTTACCTACGTAAACGTACGAAGTAAATTAAAACACCACGAATTTGCGTAATAACCCCAAGCTCTTCTGTAGTTATTTTTCGACAACAGCCGCCGATGCTGGTAACCAGACAGACTTGTATAATTAAAAAAAGTTGTGAAATTATAAAACTACCCACCACGCTGTCACAACATTGAACACAACTACATATACTTCGTGTATTACTGTGACGGTTGCGACAATCGTTTTCTGTAGTAGATTTTGTGGAAATGATCTGCTAGTTATCGTGTATGGCGCGGTAGCTTGTATAACATTCCAATAATGCATGGCCCTGAAATTTTCTAATTACATATTAGACGAACGGCTTCGGATGCACTAGAAGCTATTACGTAAAAATTTTCGCTCAAGCGCTCGCGTTCTACGACAACGGAGGTAGCATGGTGTAGAGGTACATTAACAAAAACAGATTTCCAATGCATAAGGACGCACCTGAGAGAAAAAATAACTGGGCTTTCGGAAGCGAATATGCAGTAGATACGACATATCGTAGACATGACCAAGAGTCAACACTAGCCGGAAAAAAGAGCTGCAGAAAATCACAACTTCAGTAACTCCTGTTCTCAAAAATAAAAACTGGCGAAGCAAACAAGAAAAATCAATTTTACTGTCTGCTTGTATTTTTTCTTTCAAATTCCGCATTTGCGTAGGCAGTTTTCAAAAGTTTGTACAGCAGGCTATACAGTGCAATGCGTGGGGTCATTCGCAGACTGATGTAAACAAATGCATTAACAATAACAATTAGGTATTACAAAACGGCTCGTTAACCGAATAATCAACTTGAGAATAATAGTTAATCCATTCCGTGCTAAGAGGAAATGGATCGGCACTGCAGTTAATCGGATGGTACAGATCTTCCCGCGTGAAATCATCACTGCTGAAATACGTTCCAGACAAAGGCCCTTCGAAGGAATATAATTCTCCATATTCCACTTTGAGCCTTAACTTCTTATTGGCACGCCACCATGACCGATACCATGAAAATTCACAGCCGCAGTGTAGATTTCGCAAGTAATTCCGATATCCCTCTTCGAAAATATAATTTTTCTGACTATAAGACAATGCCTCCAGAGAAAGTATTTGCAATTTGGGCAAGTCCGTAAAAGCACCAGCTTGTAAAGAATTAATCGTACTATTGAAGAACAAAATCATTCGCAGCTGCTGAGAAATCGTGAAGTCTGCCTTTTCGACGACTAAATTGTAGCAGTTAGATATTTCCAAATGTAAAAGGTTGGTAAAACTGAGTTTCTGCACTCTGGACGTCACACGGTCTGTGGTGCAATTCCATAGTTGCAGCTTCAGGACTTGCCGTTGGATGGGCGTAAACAAGTACTTGGCGATAAGTTCTTCTTCTGCACCGATCGAAACCAGTCGCAGTGGTTGCTCTGCCATATCCAGCGCCATCCGTTCCAATACCGATACGGAAGCATTGGACCGGCAAGTTATACGATAGTCCCTGCGATCTGTACAGTTCGTTATGGTGGTCAGGTCGGAGCGGCAATAACGATTAAACTGTGCACCACACTCGTCGGCAGTCATCGGTTCCAGGGAGAAATTCGGGAACTCGTCACTTGCAGCAGTCTGTTCGTTGCCGGGGACAACGGCTAGTGGACATTTGTAGGCGATCAAAATTTTGGCGACATCTGTCGGACTCATGCGCGCTGCTTGGCCCATGCGAACAATCAGTCCTTTCTTAGGTACCATGCTCGGAAGGGTTAGATTCTCGGCAGCCTGGAAGGCATGATAGTGAAGGATTGAATGGTAGTCGTATTTGGTTCCGAAAGTGTACATGGTTTTATTGATAGCGAAATCTCGTTCGTATTCATCCGAATCAATGTTTCCATTGCTTAATTCCACATACTGGTCTCGATCAGGGCGCCTTTGTTCGTGGTTAAAACCCAATGCATGCATAACTTCGTGCTGTATATTTCCAATGTACATACACGAAGCGGACGAGAATAAGCCGGGTACCGCTAAGTAGATGTACTGGGACGAACCTTTATGTCCAACTTCCGCAGCGCAGCTAAGAAAAAAATAATGCAAATAAAAGCTGTAAAGGGTTGAACGGGGTGCTTTGTCGCTTAGGCTATCAGTTTTAAACAACTGGCACCCTTTTTAATCTATGTTCATTTATTCCGCTGCGCATCCAGATATTGCCGCAAAACTGTTCTAAATTTAGAATTCATTGAACAACGCTATCCGTGACTTTCGTTGAACATGTTTATTCATACAACCTGGGACTGAGAACTGGGAATGGAAATTAGTATGGGATTAATTAGGGGAAACCGCAAATTTTTCGGAACTGTACATCATAATGCAAATGACAGCGGAGGACACGCCGCTGTTTTCTAATAATTTGTTGGTAAGGCTTATAATTCACTTGCTGAGATAACTGGGCAGGAAACGTATGTAGTCCGATTCATCCGTTCTGGCTTTAAATGAAATGCAGAAGTTCGTCTTTTTCTCCAGAACGCGAAGGGCTTTCAAAATCAAGGTTTGTTGTGATTTGTCTGCAGGGAGCGACAGCAGATATTAGAAGCACATTTTCCAAGTAATAAAAATTATGAAGATGCAGCGTTTCGTCTCACAGTTTAGCAACTTTCACCCTACTGTTTCAATGCAAGCAAGTTAATTTCGGCCAGCTATCGTGGAAGATGGACATACTGACGTGGTGAGCGGGATATACGTTGTACTGCGGGGAATACTATATGTTTTGCTCGTTCGATTCATTTAGTCTTTAGCTAAAGTGTTCTCCTTTTGTTCGTACCTTGCGTGAAGTACGAGTACACTCGTAAAAGTGCACAAAAAGGAGCATTATTTTAGGTTCTCACCAAAGTCGCTGCTTATGTCATAGGGAACAGCTGTGCGGTCTGGCCACAGTCCGGGACCGGTGATCGCTTCGGCATTTGCGTCTAAATAGATGCCGGGATGGTGGAAAAGATCTAAAAATGCATTGGATGTATTTTTATGTAATAGATACATTTCAGGCAAGAGAGCCTTTCTATTCTGGCGCTGAGGAATACGGCTGAGGAATACGGCAACGGCTAGGGCGGAGAAGAACCGGTAATGTTTGTCATCCATGGGAAAGCTTTAAACTTACATCACAATTTAAAACCACCGAATTGATTAAGTGTTGTACAAACAAAAAATACAAAATATGTACAGCAATGATAAATAATTAAAAAAAACGTACTCTCACTTTTTCTGACAGGGTAGGTTAAATGGTTTTTTGTGATCGCTTCCTTTTTGGTGACAACAAGTAGAGTGTTAAAACAGACATTGTGCATGTCGAATAACACGCATGAAGTGCCTGATGCAACACCTACGTATGGTTGCAAATAACCGGAGGTAGCAAGTTTTTTATATCCGGAAATGACGACAGTTGTAATCATCGGCCATCCACCAAAGTACAGAGGGTTATTCAGCCAAGTGTGGTCAGCGCATTAAAAAAATTCCTATAATTCAGCCGTTGCGCAGAGTCAGATTCTAATAATTGTTTTATTATGGCAAATTAGTTTTGATGCTTTTTGCAAGTTTTTGTGACAATCGGGTTTAAACAGCCCGCAATATTGGCTACTGACCTAAAGACTCCGACTCTAAACCTTTGACCAGGCAAAATTTGGCTTTCGATGATCTGGCCTTAAAAGGATCGTCTGCTTTTCAAATCTGGATGGTTTTAATTGTGAAAAACGACGATCCGAATATTTTTTATAGCAAAACGATTCCATATTCTTGCGCGTTCTTGCGGTAGGACGGCTGGAAAAACGCGAAAACAGGAAGACACTCGCAAGAGCCATGCTCAATGTGCGAATTGTTACTCACGGAGCTATGGCTATCCTTTTCGTTCCTCCACAAACTAAAGTTGTAACGCAGGTCTTCCTTCACAATTTACAATGTTCATTGGTCGAAAAGACGCTCCACGGATTAAGCCTGGCAGAGAGGAAGAAGTCATCCAGAACCAGAGATGTGCTCCGGGAGCACTGCTGAGAAAAACAAGGATGTTGCTTCCTGATCGAAAAAACTGGTAATTCCTTCTGAAAAGGTTTGTTCGAAACCCATGACAGGTTTCCAGTCGATTATGGCGAAAACCCAAATTTTAAATTAATTTTGAGTAAAGGGAATCCATTTCCTATAGCTGAACTGGTCAACTGTTGCCAACATGGTGGGGATAAACTGAATTTTTTCCTGGGCTACAGGATAACGAAATCTTGGCTCGGTTGAATTCAAAATGTGATTGAATGTTGTGGCTATTTGATAAAATTTTTAAAAAAGTAAAATGAGCCTGCAGCGGCTAAGCAGAAATTTTCCAAAAAGTGACCACACTTGGCTGAATAACCCTCTGTATCTTCTGCCTTCCGGAAGAATACTGCTTCCACATCCTACTGTGGCTCAATAGAATTTCGGAAGTAAATGTGGCAAATTCATGTCTGCAAGAGCGTTGGCGTGTCGAGTTTTGTGACCGCACGCCATTGCTAGAGAGTTGTCAAAGTCGGGTTATACCGAAGCGCGCTTTTAGGACACATGCCTCGCATGGGTAATTTATGTGTAACTTGTAAGTGTTACCGAATTAAAATAGTGGCAGCGAATTAAAGATTTGCGATGGTTTCAGTTAAAAAGGCGAGAGACTATCAATCAGGGCCTGATTGATAGTCGAAGGCACAAACGTAAATTTTCCCCCGGGCAAAATATCCGGAGCACTTTTTGGCAAATCTTTACACAAAAATATAGATAAAAGCGAGCAGATTTCGAATCTGTATTCCGGAAAAAAATCGGATGGATAGGTAAAAAGTAATGGCCGTTGCCGGTCTCAAAAAATACCATAATCCGCCCCTGAATCAGGCCATATAAGGACATTTTTTTAAACGAAAGTGCTATGCGCCAGGGAAATTCCTGGCGCATAGTCAATTTGCTATGCGCCAGGAAATTTCTCGCAAAAATTAAAATGTAAGTGTTTTTAAGTTGTTAATATCCCTTTACGAAGTCTAATCATAACCCACACGTCCGATTACGATTTATCAACTTGATGGTTCGATCAGAAAGGCTGTAATTCCAGTTGTTTATACGGCACACCGTTCTTTACATCAAGACGGACTTTATCCAGGACACCCCGAATTTTTTGAAACTGGTTTCGATCCGTTTTCAATAATTTCGTTTAGCCAGTTTCGAAATGTAGACTGTTTGGCATAATTCGCGCTTTTGATGTTCGCATTTTTTGAAAGGGCATGTTTGACGCAAAACGCTGGTGCATATACCCCACAATTACTCTAACCGATCTTTTGTTGCGGGACGGAAGGGCACTTAATGTGCATTTCGTTTCCTTGAGTGCAAAGTAATTATGTATGTATCCAGGTTTACAGCTTAATACAAGTCCATCGGTTTCCGTCTAACTGTGCATAGTACTCGCGATTTTTGGGATTAACCCATTCCAGTACCAACATGCAGGCCCGCGCTGGGGTTTTTTTTGGGGGGGGGCGGCGTTTTGGCTAAAATCTGCCGGGGTGGCGGCCAGAAACTGGTCGGGGCGGAGGGGTGCGGAAGGGGGGCGCCATACTTTAACCCATTGACGGGCATTGGCGTTCAGGAGGCGACAAGGTGTTTGAGATTTTTTCCCCTGCGATCGGCAACAGTTAATCGTTATCCTTTAATGTAGTAAGCAACATGGGACTTTAAAGCAACAGTAAAAACATAATTGAAACTTTTGTCTCAAGGTAATTACGAACGACAGGTCCGCGAAAATCGCTAATTTTGGACTTTCCTAGCTGCCGTAGGTCTTGCTAATTAACTAATTAGTGAATGATTAATTAAACCGGAGATAAATCAACAAAGTACAACTGAGTAAGCTGAATCTAAAAACGGTCAACATGGGTTCTGTAGGTTGAACCATAGATGACCACAGTCCGTCAAAAACGTGTGTCGCCTCCTAAACGCCATTGCCCATGAAGGGTTGTGAATATACGGGCGGGTGCACTTTCGACAGATTCTTTTCATTACGTAAACGGAATAAGTTACTGTCGGTTCGGACGCAAAACATGCGCCATGTGGTTCTGGTTGTTGAAAGCTGACAGAAAATGGGGTTCTAGAATGGCACCCCGGGCGGTCGGCATGGCAGTCTTGATGCGTTAGTTATAATTATAATTATAACGCCAGTGTACGTAGCACTGTGAAATGGCACCACAACCCTGCACTCTGCTGCTCTCTACCTTCGATACCGAATACCGCTTGGGCAAGCAAAGCTATGGAGCAGCGCAGCTTTAAAGAAACTTTCGAATTTTGAATTTTGACCAGTCTCAAGCGATTGCAAACTGTAATGACCAGATTGGTGATGTTGACCTTTGCGACAGCCTTATGTTGGTTACATCCGGCCGATAATGTGTTAGAAAAAGTGCAAGTGACCACTAATATTTGGTTCGGCGCTAATCGCTTTTGCACCTGGATCATCTTTCCCCATACCCACCGCTCCCGCCACACCAGGAAACGTACAAGTCCGAATATGCACGCAGTGTAAGGACGGCTCGGCGTGTTCATCAGGGCAGCAAGTGCATTGTTAAATTGCAGAAAGGCTGCTTCGTGAAATGCCATATGAGAGAGTGATGAAAGTTTGCGAAGGAACATTGTCAGCATCGCTTGTTTTCTGTTTTATATATACAGTAGTGGTCAAAATGCAGGGAAAAGGGTTTTAGTAGTTTTTTATTTTTTGCTGACCAGTGGTCAATTTGTTGACCACTTCTGTACTACCGTTTTGAAGTACTTTTTTGGGGGTATTTAATGAAGTAATTGCTTTTACGTATTTCCTGTTCTCCTAATTATTACAAAATTAAACGTTTGTATGCAGTAGACCGTCCATGGGCATTGTTGTCAGCAGGCGACATAGTCACCACCGCTGACCTATGGTCAGCACAAGCTCACAAAAAATTCTCTTTCTTAATTGAATTTTTTCATCGGGAAATCCCAATTTTCAATAGGAAACTCGCACTCCTTCGGGTACCGCCCGCTGGAGGGTTAAATTCGCCCCCACGGCGGCCAAAAATCGAAAAAGGGGGCTGCGCCCCCTCTCCAACGCGGGCTTGCTAACGTGCCGGTGAGACCGTTGCTTCTTATTCCGTTCGACTGTCGGAAAATCGTGCATGCCCTGCTTTTTTGCTGATTTGTAAATTCGGCAAAACTGTACAGTGGTGTTTTTACTTTTCAACGCGGCCATAACAACACAATGCATTCCCACATGTGCATTTTCTTCGGTGTTCGCCGGCTTCATCCTCTCATTACCGCTTTTATCATGGCAAAAACGCTCTCAGCTCTATTTGCCATGTTCTGCTCGAGCAGTCGCAAATGCTTCCTTAGGTCTAATGCCCATCAAATGCCCATCACAAGTATTGCTGGTACTCCAGTTCTTAGTTTTTCCTAAATATTGAGTTCTTAATAGCGTAGTTTGTGCTTTTTGTAATGAATCTCACGTGTTGTTATGCTTGCTATATAAAAAGCACTTTCACCAAGTGACAGTATTGTGTTATTAATAATTTAAAGCGATAAATTTTAATTTTGGCGGCGAATTTCCGGGCGCATAGCAAAACGACTATGCGCCACGAATTTTTCTGGCGCACAGCAAATTGACTATGCGCCAGGAAATTTCCTGGCGCATAGAAGTGACCTTATTTAAAACCGGCTTGTGCTGCAGTAGAGAGTTCTGTATTGCGGAATTCAAACAAAATAAATAATTTTATTTCGCATCAGAAATTATTAAATACAGAGCTTCTGTACATGCTCGGCTACTTTAATACAGTTTTTACTTATGATTTTATTTAAGTTGTCAGGAACGTAAAATCAAAGCTGAGCAAGCTCCATAAACATTTGTAGAAAAATAGTGAAAGCATCGGATTCAACTGAAAGCGAAGTTTGAATAACCCGGTTCTATTTGAGAAAAAAGCACCCATGTATTCTTCATCCAAAAGATGTCCTTTGGATGGGTGTTTTTTGAGTTTCAAAAAGCCATAATATAGTTCCGTAGACCAGGTATTTTAGACGTGAAAATGTACATAAAAAGGGGCTCCATAAGTATACTGAAACATGCCGTTCTAAAGACGGCGTGTTGTGCTCAGACGATGTCTAAAGCACGTCAAAAAATTGCTTGCCGTAGAACCGGGTAATATTTAAGCAGCATTTGTGTATTCACCAAGGAAAAGTACAATCCCATGGCGATAAAGCCGCCACGGGTTCTTTTATTTTAAGAGCTGATTTCATTAGTAAATGCGACGCCGTAGTCCTCGTTGGCTTTTCTATTCCTAAATGCTCTCCATATTGATTCACCATTGCGCAAGGATGTCCACCAAGCTGCACACCGCCCTTTCGCAATTACCGCCACAGTACCCACACTCACAATCAAAACGCCCAAAAGTACACCAAGCACGATACCCGTGACAGATCCGGCGCTTAATTTATTTTGCGCCAGTGTTAAAGGCCGAATTTTCCACGGTGAAAGCGTTGTGGGAACAACAGCGTCAGTAGTCGCCGAGGCGGTCGTTGTAGTAGAATTTACTATCAGAGTTGTGTATGTACGAGCAGCTGCAGTGGGTGTTGTAGTGGAAGCTGTAGTGGGATTTACTATCAGAGTTGTATATGGAGCTGCAGTGGATGTTACAGTGGGAGTTAGGCGACATTGTGGGTCGTTGATGGAGTATTCAACGTGTGCATAATAGTTGATCCACTCAGTGCTGAGAGGGAACGGTTCAGCATCACAGTTGATGGGATGATACAGGTCTTCTTTGTTAAAGTCATCGTTACTGAAGAGGGAAAAGGTAGGCCCATCGAAAGAATATATTTCTTCCTTCTTCACTCTTAAGCGCAGTTGCTTATTACTTCGCCACCATGATCGATATCCGGCAAATTTACAGCTGCAGTGCAGACGGCGCAAGTAATCACGATAGGTCGGCTCGAAATTGTAGTTTTTCTGGCTGTCCGATAAGGCTTCCAAGGAAAGAACCCGCAGTTCTGACAAATCCGTAAAAGAGCCAGGCTCCAAGACGCTGACGGTGCTGTTGTAAAGGATTATTATTCGCAGCCGTGGAGTTAGCATAAAGTCTGTTTTTTGGACGACCAGGTCGTGACAGTGGTGAAGTTCAAAATGCAATAAATTAACAAAGTTCAGCTGGTTGAGTCTGTGCGTCACGCGGTCCGTGAAGCAGTTGCGTAACTGCAGCTTCAAGACTTGTGTCGAAATCGGTGCAAATAAATATTCGTCGATAATTTGTTCGTCTACCTGGATGGACGCCGGTCGTAAAAGATCTTTGGCCATATCAAAGGCCATACTTTCCAGCACCGGCACCGCTGCATCTGACTGGCAGACAACACGAAAATAATTTCGCTCTCCACAGGTTGTCTGCGTGGTTAGGTCAGACGCGCAGTAGGCGTTGAACTGCAGCTGACACTGGTCTTCCGTCAACGGCTCAAGGGAGAAATTTGGAAAGTTTTGGCTTTCCGAGGCCGTTAAGCTGCCGGGAAAAATGGTTAGCGGGCATTTGTAGGCCAAGGCAATCTTAGCGATATCGCTCGGGCTCATCCGCTTATCTCGTCCCATACGAACAACCAGACCTGTTTTTGGTACAATCACAGGGATCAGAGGGTTTATGGGATCACCGAAGGCCTCATACTGCACAACGGAATGGTAGTCATATTTGACTCCGAAAGTGTACATGGACGATTCGACAGCGAAATTATTGTATTGGTCAAACTGGATGTTGTCGTAGCGTATGTTGATATAGTGATCACGGTCCGGGCGTTCATGCTCGTGGTAAAAGCCCAAAGTGTGCATGACCTCGTGCTGGATGCTTCCCGTGTCCAAACATGATCTTGTGGAAAAAATTCCGGCGCGGGCCAAATGAATGTACTGCAACCCTCCACGTCTTCCCACGCTTGAGTCGCATCTAAAGAAGGACATTTATGTACGGTTTATCTTTGTTGATAAAAATGAATGGTGCAAGGATTTTAACCCACAAGTCCTGAAAATTTCCGAGAAAGTAGATAAAGTCACTCTCGTCGGTTCTAGGCTTGAAAAAAATACAGCCTCCTGTAATTTTTTCCGTGGTACGAAGAGCTTGAAGAATCGCATGCTGTTCTGGTACATCTGAAAGATAAATTTATTTAATATTATATTCTATTGGTTGGATCATTTTATAACAAAAATTCATGGCGAAATTCTGCAAAAACGTTTCCTTCCATTTCACGCGCGCACTCGTTCGGAATGAAATTTCAAAACGTTGTGCCGGGATTTAACTTACTTTGTCACCACATCGTACAAATATAATTATACGCCGTGTTCGCCTTATTTATTTATAGCACTAATTGCAGCAAGCTGTTCTACAGTTGTACTCATAAAAATTATTCGATAACTCGCCAAATTCGCTGCTGATGTAATACGGAATCGCTTTCCGATCTGGCCACAAACTTGGGCCAGTTCCCGATTCGACATTTTTGTCTGAGAAGATGCCCGGTTGATAGAAGAGATCTACAAGAGACTCTTTTCAGAGTTAGTTTTCAGGATAAATGAATGTGATTTATGGCTGCGGCTACGTACCTGCTGTTACCTTAAGGTTGCCGCTTTCATCGGATGCTGCCCTAAGGATTTTCAAATTTAGTGCCACCACCAGTGCGATACGAAGTCCAAAGCCATACATCCTATCCATGGAAAAAAATTTGAGCTACACAAATCCTCTTTAATTTGCTCTGCGGAACACAGTTTGACATCTCAGATAAATTAGATCAGCTCTGCGACATGGTTATTGGTGAAGTGCCACGGTTTACACTTCTCCTTTCCTAGATTAGTTATTACAACATTTTTGTTTTCTTGGTGCTGAATGTGCGTATTGAGCGCAACTGTACTAGTACACATACAAACAGTATCTTGTCGGTAATAGCTGTTTTTTTGTGAACACGCATCGCACTGCATGATTTCCTACAAGCTGATGCAATGCAAACACCCAAAGGCAATGAATATGAAACTCCTCGTGCACCCGGAAATGACGACAGTTAATTAATTTGCTATGAAATGAGGTACCTGTTATTTTCTACAAGATTTTCCATTACCATAGTCGGACTGGTATTATACTGCAGCGCTAGAAATCTCTAGAGAACTTATACTTAAGGGATCGACCATATCTGTACGTTATATACCTGCGAAGCTGGTCCTATACTGATAAAAAACGATAAAAATTAATGGAAACACCATGACGTGTACTTCCGGTACAAGTTTTCGAAATGGCATTCATGAAGGTACTAGTGTACTAGAATAATCCTTTGTGCAGGTTTAAATTTTAAACCTACCCAAAGGATTACCTATTGTAACAGCACCCGGGTTGACTGCTGTTCTAGTGGGTTGGTAAATCTTCCTTACCACGATCTGTCGGTTGTTACATGTAGTGTGCGAAAGACTGGCAGAGTCGGCAGCGATGCTGACCGGAAGCTGAATACCGTTTACAGGGTGACAATGGAGGGAGATGCACGATCATCCCATGGCGATTACGCAACACAACACAAGGTCATCGCAGGTGTTTATTAACAAGTGCACAAAGCAAGATTCAGCGAGCAAAATAAGATGAGGAGCAAGAATGCATATGCGTGGGCAAGAAGCGCGGGAATAGCAAGAAGCGCGGAAGGCGCGGAGCAAGATTCGGGGCAAGCTGCAGCAAGACTAATTTCAAGATGTTTCTGACCGTGAGATGCGGTCGGTAAAGTAGGAAAATCAGGTGATCTTCATAACACAACAACCAATAATCAGTAGAGAAAGGCAGTTAACACTCCTACTGGCGGTACATCTCTAATTTCTATCGCTACACTATACTCCCGCGCAAAGGAAACTGACTATCTGCAGCACTGCTTTTACCGCCACAAAAATACCGCTTGTTCTTTGTACGGTAAAAATACTAGATAGTTCATGCCTTGGCGATTGAAAAATCAAGCTCCGCTTATAATCAAGCTATATTAATTCAAACTCTAGTAAAAATTTGATAAGAGAAAGCCAATTTTACAGTCAATAAACTGAAGAACGCGGCGGTGTCAATTAGTTAAGCTCATGTGATTATCAAACAATGTTAAAAGTCTGTCACTCAATCTGTCAATGATTGTTTGTTTTATTTTCCGCAAATGAACATCCGTTCTTTAACAACTATCCGTACGTACACTGCAGTGCATGTCTCAGTTCACCGACCAAAGTCATTCAGTAACAAGTTGTCAACAGCAACAACTGATTAACAACAATAACTGAAGAAAAAAAACCATTTCGCAAACTCTCTGCACAATATGTGCTCAATTTTTTATTTTATAGCTTTGTAAATAAGCTAACATGCATCCTGCATTCTGGACGCCATACGTGCCAATTCACCGATTCCATCCTGCCCATCACTTTTCAACGCTACCGGCGTCTCGCTGGTCAATATATGTAATTTCATTTTTTGTGCTGGTTGAATTCTCAGTGGCATCATCCTTTGCTGCTCGCGATGAAGGCGTTACAAAACGAATTCCGCTGGTAAAATTCACCGGAATATGTCTCTGTAATGGCAGCTTTGTAGTGGACATAGCAGCGTCCACAGTAGCTGGTCGCATGACAGAATGTAACGATGCATTACAAATCGGCTCGTTAACCGAATAATCAGTTTGCGTGTAGTAAGTAATCCATTCTGTACTAAGCGGAAACGGATCAGCGGTACAGTTGATCGGATGATACAGATCTTCTCTGTTTAATTCGTCACTGCTGAAAAATGTTCCAGATATAGGTCCTTCGAACGAGTACAGCTCCCCGACTTCCACTTTTATTCTGAATTTTCGATTGGCGCGCCACCACGATCGATACCATGCAAACTCACAGCCGCAATGAAGATTACGAAGGTAATTTCGATATCCTGACTCAAATTTGTAGTTCTTCTGGTCATCACTAAAAGCTTCCAGGGAAAGTATTTGAAGTTGCGGCAGGTCCGTAAAGGCACCATGTTGCAAAGATTTAATGGTACTATTGTAGAGCAGAATCATTCGCAGCTGTTGAGAAATTGTGAAGTCCGCCTTTTCCACAACCAAGTTGTAACAGCTGGAAACTTCCAAATGCAGCAGGTTCGTGAAATTGAGTTTCAGCAACCGAGAGGTCACACGATCTGTGGTGCAATTCCATAACTGGAGTTTCAGGACGTGGCGTTGGATGGGTGTGAATGAATATTTAGCGATTAGTTCCTCCTCTACACTGATGGACGCCAGTCGCAGCGGCGGTTCCGCCATATCCATAGTCATCCGCTCCAAAACGGCAACTGATGCGTTGGACCGGCAGACAATACGGTAGTCCCGACGGTCTGTGCAGTTGTCTTTGGTGGTCAGGTCTGATTGGCAATAACGATTGAACTGCGCACCACATTCATCGGCAGTCATTGGTTCCAGGGAAAAATTTGGAAAATCATCACCGGAAGCCGTTTTTTTAATTGCGGGGGCAACAGTAAAAGGGCACTTGTAGGCAATCATGATTTTTGCGACATCCGTCGGGCTCATGCGCACAGCTTGGCCCATGCGAACAATCAGCCCTTTCTTGGGTACCATGCTCGGACGGGTTATGTTCTCGGACGCTTGAAACGCATAGTAGTGCAGGATAGAATGGTAGTCGTACTTGGTTCCGAAAGTGTACATTGTTTTATTGATAGCGAAGTCTCGTCTGTATTCATCGTAACCAATGTTTGCGCTGTTTACGTCAATGTATTGGTCTCGATCCGGGCGTTTCTGTTCGTGATCGAAACCGAGCGCATGCATCACTTCGTGCTGTATCCTTCCAATGTACATACACGATGCGGATGAGAATAAGCCGGGTACTGCTAGGTGGATGGTCTGGTACGAGCCCTGCTGTCCAAGTGCCGACGCGCAACTGAGAATAAAAAGGGGAATATGAGTAAAGAGTCATTAGGGAGCTAAAAATTGTGCATCAAGTGTTCAGTTTTATTTTTTTAAACATAGTTGTTTAGAACTTACTCGCCAAAATAACTTGGCCGGAAGTAGATGTAGTCAAACTCAGTCGTTCTGGCTTTGAATGAGATACAGTCATTCGTCTTTTTCTCCATAATCCGAAGAGCTTTCAAAATCAAATCTTGATGTGATTTTCCTGCAGCGAGTGATAACGAAATTAAAAGCATGCTAAAGCCTGAGTAAAAACATGAACTGAATTTCAACGCTGTATCTCATATTTACGCCTTTTCTCCTTAATTTTTTCGATACATATGTCGCCTTATCGGTCAGGTTAAGTTTGCAAATTCCTGTTAAATTTGCGAGCTCAGTAATTTGGGTTTTCGTTTACAATTAAAGGCCGCTTCCAGTGACAGTTTTTCTTACGCAAACCTGCATTGTAGAAAACAGACTTGCATTCAAATAAGGCGTAGCACAATGTTAAGTTAAACCTGCATTTATATTAAGGAATACCTTCAAGGGTGCCGAATCACCAGCACGTACAATTAGTTGCAACATCACGTTATATTTGCACATCCATTGCAGTCTACTCACCGAAGTCACTGCTTATGGAGTAAGGAATTGCTGTGCGATCTGGCCACAATTTAGCGCCGGTTCCTGCTTCGGCATTTGCGTCAAAAAAGTTGCCAGGCTGATAGAAAAGATCTGAAAAGCAATCACACTATCTGTAATCCCCATTAATCAGCCCACATTAACCTGTTCATTTTGGCACCTTCAAGGACCGCTTTATTTCTGCTGTGATTGTTACTTACGAGTACGGGGTTACCGAGTACGTGATCTCTGCACAAGCTGTATGGTACGAGTTATGTTAATGGAGCCATTGGAGCGCACATGTACTCAACTGGAAAGTCGGAAAATTGTACGACAGTATGCACGGGAATTCGCAATTTTTTGCTTACTGAGGATAAAGTGCGATAAATTATTTTTGACTGCTAAGGCTAATTGTTTCAGCTCCAGAGAAGTTGGAACCGGTGATTTACCTTCTGTTATCTCAACATCACCACTTTCCTGCGAAATTGCTACAGCCGTACTGACGAATACGACGGTAACTAAGGCGCGGCAAAATGATTTATGAATTTTATCCATGAAACGGATTCGATAGACACTTAGTAGTTAGTACAGCACAGTATCAGGCCGACCTTGCTGGTCCCCCGTCCCGTGTTCCAACAAAAAAACAAAATGATACGTATGTCAGCTGTTACTAAAAAGTTTTTTTTTGCGGTGCATTTGGCCCTTTCATTTGGCCCTTTTTATAACGTTTTCTTTGTGGCGACAACGAGTAACTTGTCAAAACAGCAAGTCTTCATGTCGGCTAACACGCATGAAGTGCCTGATGCAACACTTACCCGTTGTTGCAAATAACCGGAGGCAATCTCTGTGGTTTATGAACGGAATATGACGACAGTTGTCATCATCGGCCACCAATCGAGATATCTTCTGCCTCCTGGAAAAGTCGTCAATCAGATTGATTGCTTTTATATCCTGCTGTGCTTAAAGGAAATTCGGAAGGTAACTAGGATATTCATCAACAATGTTGCCGGTGAGCTGGTGAATGCCGTTCACTATTGTGCAGCGTGCTTTTCAAAATCGGCCGGTACCTGACACAAGCTTTAAAATGCATGGGTGTGTAAGATTATGTGTAAAATTAATATTATAAAACTGGAATAAAGACAGCAAAATTAAACCCTGCTTTGCTTTTACCTGTGCATGCGCCGCTGACCACCGGCCACTTCACATAATATTTTGCAGAATTGATCAGCACTGCAGTTTTACTGTGGAATTCGCACAACTTAGCATTATGTGTACCACCAAATCGTTCAAATTTTATAGAGCCATTATTTACTATACCTGCTTCTCTGAAGATTATTTATTTACTTTTGATTTGATTCGAACGGTCACACTGAAAAGTGGCAATTCTTAAAAATTGACAGAAACAACAAGCAGTGCCTTTGAACTACAAGTCCCGCAACTGACAATGAATGCATTGTCAGAATTTATCTTAAACCGAAAATTATTAATCCGAAAAAGCAAGAGCATATTATTCGAGTATACAGTATTATTATTTGTAAGAGCTTATTATTCGATAAAAACGAAATGCATCCGCTCTAATGTTTTATTGAATTTTCTGCTTGCTAAACATTAAAACACCCACAGTCGTTAGAGATATCCAACATTCTAGCCTATTTATTCGTGCGCTTGGAAATCAGTGGAAATTTTTTGCCAAGTTATAAAGAATGCCTTCAAAACGTTCACAATAATGTTGGTAATCAGCAAAAGCAATAAATAAAACAAGTCAGTTACCAACTAACGGCCTCCGCAAAGCCCACACGCGGCTGACACGCCCATTCTTTTAGGGTGTTGTTGCGTCACCAAATGCGATTCCTTCGCCGGCATCGGTTCCTCCATTCCTAACGAGCCTTCCCGATAGTCCATCGTTTCGTAATGTTGCCTGCCACGCTCTGCATCGGTTTTTCATAATAAATGCGGAAATAGCGGCGATTAGAAGAGCCATGCCCATAAGTACGCCTATAACAATACCCGTTACCGATCCCGGGTTTAATTTACTTTGCGTGACCGCTAGATGAGTCGGTTCAGACCCGTTGGCTGCCGGTGACGGTGCGCTAGTTGTAGCTGGAGTTACCAGCCGGGTTGAAAGTTTAGCTGCAGAAGATGTAGCAGATGTTTGGTTGCACAGTGGTTCGTTGACAGAGTACTCAATTTGCGTGTAATAGTTGATCCACTCTGTGCTCAGCGGAAACGGATCGGCATGACAATTTATCGGATGATATAAGTCCTCTTTAATAAACGGATCGCTGTTAAAGAATGTTCCTTCAGACGGTCCTTCGAAAGAATACAGCTCCCCTGTTTGAACTCTGAGTCGCAACGCTTTACTGTTGCGCCACCATGATCGATACCAAGCGAATTCACAACTACAGTGCAGACGTTGCAGATACTCTCGAAAGGTTGGTTCAAAATTGTAATTTTTTTGGCTGTTGGAGAGTGCTTCCAATGAAAGGATCCGAAGTTCCGGCAAATCCGCAAATGAGCCAGATTGCAGAGCGTTGACGGTGGTGTTATAAAAGGTGATTATCCGCAGCCGTTGATACATTGTAAAGTCCGCCTTTTCGATAATCAGATTGTGGCAGTGGTAAAGTTCAAAATGTATTAAATTTTCAAAATTCAGCGTGATCAGTCTTCGTGTCACGCGGGCTGTGAAGCAGTTGCATAGCTGCAGCTTCAGGACTTGGGTTTGAATCGGCTTGAAGGAGTAAATTGCCAGAAGTCGTTCTTCCACTTCCATAGATGCTAATCGCAGCGGTTCCTTCGCCAAGTTCACGGCCATTCTTTCAAGCACTGATAACGGTGCATTCGATAAGCAACGAATACGAAGATCCTTTCGCCTCGTGCAATTGTTCCACATGGTTAGGTCAGATCCGCAGTATTTGTTAAACTGTTGCTGGCACTGGTCTTCCGTCATTGGATCGAGGGAGAAATTTGGGAAATTCTCGCTTTTGCCGGTTGTACTGCCGGGAGAAATGACTAACGGACATTGGTAGGCCAAGATTATTTTAGCGACATCGCTCGGGGTCATTTGCAGTTCCAATCCCATACGAACAATCAGGCCTCTTTTCGGTACAATCACGGGAACTTGAGGGGATAGGGCGCCAGCAAAGGCTTCGTAATGCAAAATGGAATGGTAATCGTATTTTATTCCATACGTGAACATTAACGAGCTGATGGCGAAGTCATTATCAGCCGTTTCGTCGTCAATGTTGTCGCTGCGGACATCGACATACTGTTCGCGGTCCGGACGTTTCTGCTCGTGACGGAAGCCCAAAGTGTGCATGACCTCATGCTGGATGCTTCCGGTATCCATACATGATGTTGAAGAATAGTCACCGGGGTGGGCCAGATGAATGTACTGCAGGCCGCCGGATCTGCCAACTTGTGAGTCGCATCTAATGGAGAAAATTCGATAGTAATCAAAGGAGGCTCGTTTCTGATGAAGGCATTTTAGGCTTAACTCACTTGCCGTAGGTGTTGGCGGAAAAGAAAATATAATCATTTTCGTCGCTTTTAGGCTTGAACATTACACATCCCCTTGTCTTTCTCTCCATGATGCGAAGAGCCTTAAGAATCGTCAGTTGTTCTGGTAAACCTAAATAAGAAATTTATTACAAATAGGTAGTTTGCGTTGTGCTATGCTGAAGCAACCTGAAACCAAAGAAGCAATGCGGAACTGAAAAAAATGTAGAAGTAAAAGTTAGTTTGTCGGATTGTTTGACCGATGTGATCGGGAATCGTCAATGCGTGTCCTTAGTCCTTACTGAATAATGGGCTTATGATATAAGGAATGGCAGTGCGAGTTGGCCAGAGAGCAGGGCCTGTATCTCCCCTCGCATTTCCGTCAGAAACGTTGCCAGGAGTTTGAAAAATATCTGCCAAAAACGCATTAATTTTGCTGGAAGGTCTGAAGAAAACCTGGATGCATTAAAGCCGTACATCGAGCAAATACTTACTGGACGTCACGGAATAATATTGGTAACTGATTAATTATTAGAACTTACTCGTATGGAAACGATTATTAGAAAGGTCATTTTAGGTCACAAGGTTTTGTCATATGGAAACCCGGGCATTACAGAATTTGATATACAGTACTTCAGCCCAGGGCAAATAAAATTCTAGCATAAAAAATTCGGAAAACCCAACATGGCGCTCGTTGAAATTTGCATATTTGGTGTTGCAGTAGCCAGATGAAAATTTATACTTTGATTGTTCTTGTAGTATGGACCCACAGAACTGTTGATTAGTTAAATGAGAAAACACATGTGCATACCTGTTGTTATAAGCACATCTCCATCTTCGTCAGATACTGCTTTAGCGGTGTTCAAGAGCAGGGGAGCGATTATAAGATAAAACAGGGACCAATACTCTACCATATTTACAGAAATGTTGGCTCCAGGAACGTCGTATTACGATTTCTTATAAGGATATGGCCTTTATAAAACACGAAAGCCGCTTCTCACCCTGTTCCTGATCGCAGTGGAAGTAAAGATAACTACAGATACATTATTTCACTTCTAATTACGTAGAAACTGGCAACCCATAAATAAAATCCACGAAAACACACAGTACAAACCATTAGAAACTTGTATGGATTTTGTAGTGTTACCGCAAATCTAAACTGCAGAGCGTAAGCAAGTGAATTAAGTAGCGCGTGTTCCAAAACATAGTGTATAAAAACTCGTAATGATCGAAGATATAGATGCCGCTAAAGCAGCTGTGCAAGAAATGACGACACTTGTGGTAATTTCTTGATAAAAGATCATATCTTCTGAATAAATAAAGAATCATTGCCCGTTGGTTACAGTGGTGTGTCGTACTGCTTCCCGTTTTGTGGTCTTGATAAACAATCAAACTTTTGATCAAACATTTCCACTTCTGGTACGGAGATTTCAATTCAACATAATAATTCACCTTCACCACATGCAGGTAGGAAGGAAGATGCTGTTCATCCTGAATTCTTTGCATCAGTAGTCCATAAACACATGAATCGTGACGGTTCCATAACAGCAAGAAGGTTTTAAACAAGTCTGCTTTGTACTTCGCATTTTGCTTTAAAGCTGCTGCACGAAGATTTTGATGCCAGATGTCAGTGCTACTGTTTTGATCGTTACGAAGATATGCTAGTTCAATTTATCAGAGATAGATTTCAGACACACGTGCTGCCGCATTTCGTAACATTTACTGCTACTTCAAAACATGGACAAATATGTACGCACTTGCTCAGTTAGCATGTACATTTGTACTTGTAGTTAATCGTCTTCATCGCTAGTTTTCGAAGGTGCAAATGAAGTATAAACAAAGACCTTTGCCCTTTTCGCGTTTATTTCATTTTTTGCCGTGAAAAACACCTGGAAGAAGCTAATAAATATCTCGTCAAATAACAAAACGTCAAAAACCACCTGTATAAATGAAGTTTCTTATTCTAAACCCAGGCCGTTACAAAGAAACACTAAAGTGCTGAAGAAAATTTCAGGCACTTTTCTCCAACGACGACATCACGAATATATGACAGATAAAATGTTTTTCAGAAAGGTTTCCGGTAACTACTCACTGACACTTTGAATAACCAAGCGCACGTTTGGAATCAGCAAAAACTTGGTTGTCGACTTGTCGTCATAATTTCTGTCGGTGACTTGGCGGTGGCTGACTTGATCGAAATGCGGTTATAACGCAGCGCGGCTCGTCTAACGAGGATACATTATGAGTGAAATTACTTAGGAGTAATTATTACGTACAAGCGCATTACCAAATTAACGTACGCAAGCACGGAAACGTTCAAGTGGAAAAAGGCAACTAGATTATGCAATCGCAACAGCTCAACGGAGGTACTAGCATAGATCCACTCCGAGCCGAAAGGAAACCGAACGGCGGTAATTTACTGGTCGATAAAAGCCTTCTTCCTCCCACGGGCCACGTTCGAGATATTCATTTGAATAATATCCGTACAAGGAATGTGCATACTTCGCTAACCTCAACTCTAAATAGCAGCGCTTTCTTGTTACAGGCTCTGCTATAAAACGTTAGTAGTACTATTTAAAACGCTTCTAAATTCTAAAGACAGCATTTGCTAACTTTGCAAGCCCGTAAACGCACCCAGCTGCATGCAATAAATTAACCGTATCATTGAGAAATAAATGGTTTGCACTTTGCAGCCGTCGGGAAATCAAAAAATTAGCTCGCCCCTCGTGAAAATAAAAGTTACTAAAAACATCCAGTTAACAAAAGAAGTACTTGTAAAGTTACGCTAAAGTTACAAAAAAGTTTTCATGACAGCCGATTATAACTTGGACCATTCATATAACTTACGGAATACTTCAAGTTGTTCAAAAGTTACTTACTCGTATCTGTACTACAGCACTGACGCACAGTCACGCACTGTTTCACTTTGTAAATCCATTTTTTGAAATCTTAAGCAGTAATAAACAGCCACCAGTGGACGTAAGTTGCATCACTGCATAACTGCATAGTGGCATTGCTACTTTATACAGCGTAACTGCACAAAAAGGTTTTATGCTATGTAGTTTTAAAATATTTTTGTTAGTAAATTGCACTTGTAATATCTGTACATATTCGGGATATAGATATTCCATCTCAGTTTATGTTTCTATGGTTTATACAGATAATAAACAATGATTAAATAATTCGGCAAAATTAACCAACGTGACTTTTAATTATTACTAACAAATTAGTAAATAAATAAGACACGCAAATAAAATTTTATAACAACAAATGACAAAATAGCAATAAATTTAATGTGGCAGTATAAAAGTGTAACCTCACAAATCAGCCATGTGAAAGATATGCATGTTACCCCACGAGGTGGCAGCCGCGATAAGGGCGCACGGTCGAGCACGTTAGCACAGCTCAGCTTGCTAATAACGCAGTCGAGCCGTTGACATTCACACTCTTGTTAGTCTTGTAGTTTGTTTCGCTTTTTAGTTTTATTTCACTTTGCTTTGATGTTAGAGGTTGAGTGGAAAATGATAAGGTCTGAAAACCAGACGTGATTTGTAGCTTCCTGTATGGAATTTTGAAACATTGAGTCAGAAAGCAGTACCAGGTTAAGATTACTTTTTCACGGGTCCACGAGCAGAATCACCGTTGAGAGCGTCTCTGCTGAATGAGGAGCCTGCAGCTGGGTTGTTGGACAAAACTGCCTTGATTCTGAATCATTCAACAGGTATGATGACTGGTTTTAAAACGATATATAAAACGCAGCCGTACGATTTTGGAGTCGACTTCGTTCTAGTAAGCGTAGAAAAATCGAAAATTTGGAATATGTCCGAAATAGAGCGATTTGGGTTTTTTATCTTTATTTTACGCTGGACGGAGTCGACTCTCTCTAATTTGCTCACATCCTTATGAAAATCCTTTTACACGTTAGAGTTTTAAAAATTGACGATGCTGCTCGTCAGTCTTAAAGGCAGTCAAGCTAATTTTATTGTATTTTGTCACAGGTTCTTCGGTTATTTCTGAGTCGACTCCATGGAACGATCTCTCTTCCCCTTCGCTATGCATTAATTACTGGCATCTTCGTTGCGAGCGCACACGAGCGCACACTGGGCCTTTGGATGGAGCCATCATGGAGGTGTGGAGCACACTGCCAGTTTAAACAAAGGTGAGCTCCACAAACTGGATTCAGCCTCATTTACGCGTTGAGTAAATTGGTGTGGAGTTAATTGTTAAGTAACTGAATTTTTGTACGTGCAGATCAAAATCATTGTTTTATTTTAAATGTTTTCCCGTTACTCAGGAAACTAACGAATTTCATTGCCATTTGATGGACTGGAGTCGACTCCGGAACCGAAGCAGGCTTCTTGTGGTTTGATTTTTGGCTTTTGAATTGTATTCTATCTATCTGAATTTCTGTATTTTAAAACAGCAAGTGCAGCACATCAGACGATAATTTGATGTTTATTTGTGTTTTTTTTTTGCTGTAATTTTATTGTCATTTTTTGTGTGTTGAATTGAAGTAACTATGTGCAAAATTACGAGTATGTGCGGCAAAAGTTGCAATAAAGCTTCTGACAACGATAAAGCAAAAGCTCCGAATACAGTACAAAACTTCTAAAAACGACTGCCAAATTAAGTTGGGAATTGTAAGTTCTACACTAACTTTTACGGCACAAAAAGGTATAGCCGCTGTTCAAAGATTGTTACAAAAAAACTTAAACATTTTCACGAGGGCGCTCGCCTGATAGGCAAGTTGTACAAACAAACCGTCTGAACTCTGAAGTAAATAAAGCATTTGCTTCTTAAAATTGCCCGGCTGCCTGTTAGTAGAAGCATGAACATAAAGATTTTGTTTTTTCGCGCCTCACTGTGAACATTGATTTATTTCTCTGGTTACATTTACGGTGTTACGTGACCTATAACTTAACCGGAGTACATGAACAATGGCGTAACCCGTAGACAAATGGCCAAAAGGCTTATTTAATGGTAAGGCCGTACTGTACAATACAGGTGTACAAGTATTGAGGCTTTTTATGTGGAAATGTACCTATATGCGAGTATTCTAAGCTTTGGATACGTGTCCCTTCCTTTAAAAACTCTATTCGTTAATAAATGTATGCAATAATCATCATTCGGTTTTCCTTTCCTAAAAACTCTTTATATTAATCCATCATTTTGCAACGATGTCCAGCACGCTTTAAATCGATTTTCCTTAATTAACACCGAAGCCGCATAAAGGACAATGCCCACGCCAAAAAGCACGGCTACCATGATGCCCCCGATAGATCCGGGGCTTAAGTTATTTTTGGACAGTTCGAGGGGTCCAACCGTCCACGGTAAAGTCGTCGTGATAACCGCGGCTGGAGTGAAAGTCGGAGCGGTTGTTGTAATGGGGTTCACTATCAAAGTTGATAACCTCGCTGCAGAAGTTGTGGCAGTGGGTGCTTGGCTGCAGTGGGGTTCGTTGATAGAGTAATCAAGTTGCGAGTAGTAGTCAATCCATTCTGTGCTAAGAGGAAACGGATCTGCATTGCAGTCGATGGGATGGAACACATCTTCTTTGTTAAACCCATCGCTATTCAAGAAAGTGCCAATAAAAGGTCCCTCGAAGGAATACAATTCTCCTGTCTGAACTCTGAGGCGTAACGCTGCATTGGATTTCCACCATGCGCGATACCAAGCGAATTCACAGCTGCAGTGCAGACGGCGCAAGTAATCACGATAGGATGGCTCGAAATTATAGTTTTTCTGACTATCCGATAATGCTTCCAAAGAAAGAATGCTCAGTTCTGATAAATCCGTAAAGGTGACGGGCTGCAGAATGTCCACCGTGGTGTTGTAAAAGGTTATTATCCGCAACCGCGGGGATACCGTAAAGTCCGTCCTCTCGATAATCAGGTTGTGGCAGTGGTGGAGTTCAAAGTGTAGTAAATTAACGAAATTCAGCTCGTTTAGTCTTTTTGTCACTCGACTGGAGATGCACTTGCGCAGCTGCAGCTTAAGGATTTGGGTTCGGATTGGCCCGAACGAATAACTGGCAATAAGTTGCTCTCCTACATCCAGGGATGCCGGCCGCAACGGTGGCTTTGCCATGCCAACCGCCATTTGTTCCAGCACCAACACATCCGCATCCGCCTGGCAATGAACACGTAAATCCCTTCGATTCGTGCAATTCCATTGCGTGGTTATGTCCGATTCACAATAATCGTTAAACTGCAACTGGCACTGATCGCTCGTCATCGGCTCCAGAGAGAAATTTGGAAAATTTTCGATTTGGGAAGTTGTTATGGTGTTAAGAATAACAGTTAAGGGACATTTGTACGCCAATGATATCCTCGCAATATCGCTTGGACTCATACCCAGCTGTTGACCCATGCGAACAATAAGGCCTCTTTTAGGAACCAACCCGGGAATCGTATTGGATAAGGCAAAACCGAAGGCATCGTATTGCATAACGGAATGGTAGTCGTACTTAGTTCCAAAAGTGTACGATGACGACGTTATAGCGAAATTTACATCCAACTCGTCCGGTTTAATGTGGGCGCTGCGGACGTTGACATAATGGTCACGATCAGGACGCTGTTGCTCGTGATAAAAGCCCAAAGTATGGATGACTTCATGCTGGATACTTCCCGTGTCCATACATGATGATGAGGTAAAAGGTCCGGGGTGGCCCAGATGGATGTATTGCATCCCGCCTCTTCTACCGATGCTTGAGTCGCATCTGATGAAAGGAATTAGAAAACGATTTAGCAATTAGCGGTTTATTAAAAGATGCAAATGCTGCTGCCCTAAACTCACATGGGCCCTGATGGTTTGCGGCAAAATAGATATAGTCAGGTTCGGCGCTTCTTTCGTTGAATAAAATGCATCCTTCTGTCTTTTTCTCCATGATGCGAAGAGTCTTAAGGATCATTTGCTTTTCTGACAGATCTAAATTAATAATACCGTGAAAAAATTGCGGAAATTCGGGATATTTAAAAACTACAGGTATCAAAATATAACCACAGTTAGAAGAACAAATTATCGTCTCCTCACCAAAATCGCTGCTAATATAATAAGGAATGGCTGTGCGATTTGACCACAGCCGGGGGCCGGTTCCCGCTTGATAATTTACATCTGAAAAGTTGCCCGGCTGCAGAAAAAGATCTGCAAAGTCAGTTATTAGGTTTATTTTGGCAGGATAATAATTAACAGCAAATTTGCGAAGACGACAGCTTACCTGCTGTTATCTGGACGTTACCGCTTTCATCGGATACTGCCATCACGGCGACAGCATTCAGTAGGGCAGTTAGTACGGCAGGGAGGAGTGAACTGAACCTTATTTTCATGGAGAAAATGCGCGGTTACGCCGAGGCCCTTTAACTGGAACTTCGATATAAACCGCGTTAAGCTGGTAAATGCTTAATTAATGCAAAATTTTTAGAAAGCAGAACGAGTACAGTAATTTCAAAAGTGCCGGTAGAATTATTATAGAAAGTTTTATTATTGCAATAGATTTCATTATTCATTTCGCAGATTGAATAAAGCAGCAGTCGATTGCTTTGTGCGTACAAGCGGTAACTTGTCCGTTGTCACCCATAACAGTTGTGAGTGTTGTTAGACATGCATACATTGCGTGATGCGAAACCTACACGCTGCTGCAAATAAGTACTGTACCCGCAGGCAGTGACTGTAATTTTATTGTATCCGGAAAATGACGACATAATATACGAGTACAAGCCGGATTTCAAATGGGCTGCGTATTAAGGTACAAGTGGACGCATTGGCCATTCAGTGCGGTGTTGTGGTTTGAAGTGATATCCATTAAACTACAGCTGCTGTCGGAATGACAGGTTTATTAAGTTCAGTACTACAAAATAACTACAAAATTATGTTAATAGTAGTTATTGTGCTGACGGTAGCCTATAGATAACCCTTTCCGTGATAATGGTAAGGGCTACCAAAAAGACTTGGAGGAAGACCATTGAAAACGCTGGAGCATTAGCGGTGGCAAAAACAAACGGGACGGAACCGAAGGAAAATTTGATCCACTCGATAACAATTCTTTTGTCCGTCACACAGAGTGGTGCCCATCCATACTGGCAACGCCAGTACACGAATGTATAAACGTGAGCTGGCTTAGCCGATTGATTTTTTAGCGCGGAAAAGCGCAAGTATTTTTAAATAAAAAGCAATAATTTCATTTTTTTCTGACTTTTTTAAGAAAAATAATTGTTTTTGGTCGATTTTTAATGGAAACAGTGACCTCTGAAACAAAAAAAGAGTGCTTTTTTATAAGAGTAACGAGTTTTCGCCGAGTTTTCGAGCCTCAAAATCGGCTTTGAGCGGGCCAAAATATTGCTACTTTCTAATCGATTCCTTACAATGCGTAAGCCGTATGCCGAAATCGGCTTCCGGCTAGCTCTCGGCTGGCTGAGACTTCGAGCCGGCGCAGCCGAAGCCGGTTTAGCCGCGGCTCGCACGGCTTCGGCTGAGCCGTTGCTATCCCTACTGAGTCTACTATGACAGACAAATGCAGGAGGCTCACAGTGATCTTTATTGACAAATAAAGGGAGCAAGTACCGCGTGATTGCGGGAGAAAAAGACAACAAAGCCAATACGCATCCTCAATCACCTCTGGTTTCTGATCTCCGGTCTGGTTTTGTTTTGACCAGGATTATGATTCATAACATTCCGAACCGATCTGCTTTTTAACTGGTCGAAGGAAAGATACGGCACGTTTTACAAATGGCCCGCGCTGAAGCGCTGAGTCTGAGTCTGAGTCTGACCCCTAAAAGGCTGAGTCTGACTACTGAAAGGCTGAGTCTGAGTACTAAAAGGCTGAGTCTGACTATTAAAATGCTGAGTGTTCCTAAGACTACTTAAGTAATATCTCGATAACATTTAACTCTTGACTGGAAATATGCGCCATATGGTCCAGCGAATCCCCGTATTACATGCAACTTAAGTAATGTACAAGTGCAACTGCAACATTTTAATTGGACACAAACCCATTCAGAATCAAATACAGGACGTGCACCTGTACGTTTTTGCGAGTATAACTTGCAGCAACACGAATGTTGAAAGAACAAAAGAATTAACCATAATTGTAGCCCTATTAGACATTTCCGGCCAAAATAAAATTAAATTTATTTCTTTTACAACTATGTAATTACTGTACCGTGTGTACCAAATAATAAGCCGGTAATGTGCGCATGTAACCAGATCTATCTACGTACAATAATACGTAAATATGCGTTATCTACGTACAATACGTTAATGTGCGAACTGACGGTAAACCTGTGCAATAAAGCTCAATAAATCGAATAAAACAAATGCATTACAGCAATAGAGTAATAGAGAATAGAGCAGGTCAGCATTAATTGAAAGTAAAAAGCACCTGTCGGGTTCTCGCTAAAATAATAATATGAGGTCTTTGTACGATGATGCTCGTTACATGCAGGTTTAAAATAATTTAGCTAAATACAGCGCTAATTATAGCTAACGTAAATGAAGCATAAAACCCATACAGCGTTAATAGCAGCAGCATTATCAGCCTACGTATAATAATTATGCTACAGTAGCATATTTTCCCGAAGTAGTATTACAATTTCGATAATACACGACATAGGCATACAAACCACCGATTCCCTTCGTAGCTGATTAGCTGCATGCCCCAGTGCTAATCTGTAACCCGAACAGGGGTTGTTTGGGCCTGTCAAACTCCCCTGTTCGGGACCAGAAACAAAGTCCGAGGTGCCATTGTGCGGGCCAGAGAGCTCAGGCCTACCGGCAAACGGGCGGAAGGCCTATTTGTAGACCCACTCTGAGCAAGTTCTGGTT
This sequence comes from Paramacrobiotus metropolitanus, assembly GCF_019649055.1. Lineage (NCBI taxonomy): Eukaryota > Metazoa > Tardigrada > Eutardigrada > Parachela > Macrobiotidae > Paramacrobiotus > Paramacrobiotus metropolitanus. The sequence continues at coordinate 472,948 of NW_026570256.1, read as the reverse complement.
CCGCCTGGGCCTATCTAAACACGATATGTAGCAGCGTTCTGGCCCAGTCCAAACATTAAAATTACTTTGAATTTGCGGTTGCTTTTTCGTTTTATATTTTACATGTTTACTTGAATCGAATGCTGCTTTGCATGATTTAAGTAACCTATTAAGCTTTATTTATGATCACGTAGCGCATCATATGCACTGATCATAGGTCTGCGTTAATCACGTCATAAACATAAAAACATGATGCACAGCGTATATATAACTACATTTATTTCTTAACATTTCGGCGCAAAAATTCGTAATTAACATCCGCATCAGCTCTGTTCGAAAACGCCCTCCGACTCGATGGCATACAGCTTCTCTCGCTACTTCTTCTCATCGGAAATATTCGGCAGCTTCGGTAGGTTTATAAACGGCAGCGGGCAGGAGTTCGTGAAAAATTTTCATCGGATAATGGAGAATCTATGCGCAAAATCCTGAAATTAAATAACAAACTTATTGATCAACTCAATAGTTAATAAAAAATTATTTATTATTTAGAATCAATGATTTACTGCATTCTGAAAATAATTAAAATGGGCCTACAAATGATTTGGGTTTTCTCCACAAACTGGAACCTACATATACACCGTACACGCGAAGAAAATCATAATAATGCACGACAATAATTAAACATTTAAAAAATAAAACAAAAATAGAAATTTAACTATCAGTAAAAAGTTGAAACAAAGTTCCCAATATGCAAATAAAATATACAGCACATTTGTTTGCATATGGCTTTCAAAGTACTTTTAACGCAACGCACGCACCTGCACGGGAATATCCTGTTTATCAGTTACTTATGATTTCCACATTTTCCGGAACTTCTTTCTCTTGTTGGACATATACCATGGGAGGTTTCGACAAGGTGGAAAAAAGTTTTTCGACGATCAGACAGCTGACGCAAGTCCAGAGTTGGCAAAACTCACGAACCGTTGCAACAGTAAACGCTAAACTGCATGAAATAACAGCACAAAGACATGCAGCGCTATGAACCATCTACCAGGAGCAGTCTTTATAGGTCTGATGTACACTAAAATGCCTTTGTGATTACAATAATTAAAAGGAGAAACAGAGGATATCGTAAAACTTAAAAGCAGTGGAAGAAGAGAATTTATAAATTTGCGCTTTGTACAGAAAATGAAAACAGAAAATGAAAACAGAAAATGTTCCAGATAGGCCAGAGTATTTCGTGCCCCAACCTGGCTTAATTTCGTTTCTAGAAATTGCACTGGGAACTTTATCCGAAATAACTAAGCAAAGACCGCAATGAACAGTCTAAATTTTAGAAGTAGCCACAAAATCGTAATGAAATTGTCGTCATGTAAAAATTACCCAGATGCAGTTTATTATGACCAACTGTTTATTATGACTCACAGTACCTCTTAAATCAGCACTTTTTGATAACGGGTCATATTTTGCCGCACACAGGCATAAACTGTACGGATTTGTTCTATTTGTTGAAAGTTTGTCGTATCTAAATCTACCATTTGAAAATTTGCAATAACTTTTATATTTGTCGACATATAAAATTAGAATACCTCATAAGAATAAAAGCCTACTCTAATCTTTAAAGAGCCACTAATTGTTCAGGAACACAACGTACAGTATAGCCCAAATTCCAACCCTATTAACATTGTTTACATGAAATCACAAATCTGTGTATTTCGGGTGACTGAATCACAAAAAACGGCATGCGATACACAAGTCTGCATTTAAGTTCGCTTAAATCACTTTCGCGCTCACAAATAACAGCTGGACAGTTACATCTTTTATCTGATGCAGCACGAAAGCCGTCTTGATAGGACATATTTCTTCCGGAAAACACAAAATTTGATTTCAACTGACAAAGGTTTGTCGGCAGTTGAGCTTCCATATTGCCCACCTTTAATAGACACAATATGTTTTGCCTTCAGTGCTATTTATTCATTTTAATTCCAAAAAAAGCGCAAACACTCACGTTTAAACTTAAAACATCTTTAGTGTTAAAATAAGTATTTACCGTTGCGCGTTCATGAAAACTATTGTGGCGGGTGGCATGAGCGTGCAATGATGACTGATTTATGCCTTAATTAATGCACATACGTAAGATATACGCCTTACGACCACAAGTTTCAACTCTGAACTAATTAGACTGCATGACGCTAAATTGTAGACATATTAAAAACTGATTTTTAAAGAAGCAAAAACGTAGTTCGTTGTAGTTTTGCTGAAAAACGTTATGACTGTTATCTTCTTCGTTACAAACCGAATTTAATACTCTACGAAAAGCGACCGCACTCGAGTTTTTGGTCAGATGCTGGACTGATTAATTATTGATAATAAGAGTAAAATCATGCTTTTAGTAGTCGCAATTTGTGCATTAATTGCAAATTTGTGTTTGCTAAATTAACACAGGGCGGATTACAAAACACCAAAGAAAATTAACCACGTTGAGAAGCAGTCAGTACTTCAATATGCACAAGCAACTTTGACTAGCAAAGTATAAGATATCCAGTAATTATGAATTGTTACAAAATCAGCTACAGATATGCAGGTGACAAATAAAATAGATTTTGTACGAGTAGAACATCGTTTATACCCGTACAGTTTACCGTAATTATCGAATTAGAGCCCCAGGGTTACAAATATTTCAATCGCCTTACGGGGTGGGCTCCAATTACGGGCATGGGCTTGTATTTCGGAGGGGGCTTCAGTTTTTCAACTTAACTTTTTTGGCATTGGCTAATATGGGCTATATAGCATTTAGTTAAGCCCATGGGCTTGTATTTCGGGGGGAGCTTATAACTTTCAAATGACCTTAAGGGTGGGCTCTAATTACGGGGGGAGCTTTTATTTCGGGGGAAGCTTATAATTCGATAATTACGGTATGTCTGAATGCGGCAAAATATGGACCGTTACAAAATCTGTTTTTTCCACCAAAAAAGTGCTGATTTAAGGGGTACTGTGACGGTGTGACCCACGCAGACTACTGGTGACCTAACATGTGTTTACATGTGGGGAAATAAATATGAATCTCTTATTTACTGTTAATGGGTCAAGTTGCACTAATATGTATGGCATCGCTTCTTAATTCATATCGATATATGCAGCATATAATTAATACATGACTTTTAGAATGTTAAGTACAGGAATGTTAAGTACAGTTAATACGAGTATTTGGAGAAGTATATAGAACTGGGAAAATGAATTACGGGTACGGATGTTGAAGCACTGAGCAATTGTTCCTTTCACTGCCTGCAATATCCGTAATAATTACTGGTGAAAGATTGCCTATGAGACATTTTATTAGATTTACTTATACTATTAAACTTTTGCGAACGAAGTTTGTATGTTTAATTACTCGTAGAACAGCTGGCGCAGGCGGTCCAGTTCTCATTTCTTTCGAGCGGTAGCTTTGTTTGTGCTTAACGGTCTGCTGAGATTTAAGGAAAAAACTGGTTCTATCGCCAATTTGTCCCACGTTTTCATGCGGGAAAAGCCGACATAGAAAAGCCGACATAGTATTGTAGCGATAGAAATTAGATGTACTGCCAGTAGGAGTGTTAATTGTTTTTCTTTGCTGTTTATTGGTTGTTGTGTTACGAAGGTCAAAATCCTTATTTTCCAAGTTTTACCGACCGCATCTCACGGTCAGAAACACTTTGAAATTAGTCTTGCTGCAGCTTGCTCCGAATCTTGCTCCGCGCCTTCCGCGCTTCTTGCTATTCCCGCGCTTCTTGCCCACGCATATGCATTCTTGCTCCTCATCTTATTTTGCTCGCTGGTTCTTGCCACCCCTATTAATAACATCTATATGGAAAGACAGTTTTATATGTTTCGGATGAGTGATTCACAAAAAAACGCATATGGTACACAGGTCTGCATGTCGGTTCATGCAAATCGCTTTCAGCGCTGACTGATAACGCCTTAGCAGTTATAATTTTATCTCGTTTCGCACGAGTATTGTCGTGGCTTGGCAGATTTTGTACGAAAATACAAAGACTGACTTCAGATGCCAAGCACCTATCGGCAGCTATCTTATACACATACCTACTAGTAATCCTGTATTTTATCGACAAAAAGCTCAGTTGCATACACTTTGTGTATTTTTATATACTTGATTTTTTGTTATGTTTTACATTAAAATTTTTTCCTTTTTTTAATTTTTAAAAAAGGGATACGCTCTCATGCATCGTCATTGTGAAAAACTGGGAAAATAGGGTGATCAGCCGCTGCACTTTCCAGTCACCCATTTTGCGCGTTTTTTGCTTGCGCACCTACGTACGGTATAATAATTATAATGCGTAACGGGACTTTCGACCGCATTATTAAAAAACGCTATTATAATATTGATAAACCTCCATAAAATACGAGTAGTATACACGGAAAAACCTCTATGAATCTTGGTGTACAAGTACCTTAAAATATTAGGTTTTTCTTCATATTTTGTTCTTGATAGTTGGTTATAAAATCTGCCTCTGATCAGTAATTATGTATAAGGCGCAGTATGCATCATTATGCATCTGCATATACGTACTTATATAATTATATGTATATATAGGTACCACTTCCGCACTTCGTATAAACATCTAAAATACTTCATATAATATCACTTTATAAATACTTCACTTCACAAATCTGGAGAGAGATCTACGCAGACTACAGAGAGTACGCACAATAACAGAGATAGTATGACCTATGGACTTCTGAATTTTGGGAGCAGCTAAAAAATAATTAGACACTGTGAATGAAAGTCGGCATATCCGCATATGTAATTTTTCACATGCGCCATGAAATACTAACCGATAACGGTGATTACTTAAATACATTAAAAACATAATCGCCTTGTGACTGTAAATTAAACCGATTCCTAATCACGGTAAGCACAAAACCGAAACGGTCCGCTTTTTTCCATAGCACTTACTGCTAAATTTTAAAATAACGGCTCTTATGATCTTGTGATATATGTAGCAATAAATTACGTCAAAAGCCAAAATACCTGGTATACCGGCGGTAAAGTTAAACTAATCTAGCTAAATTTAGCTCGATACACATACTTACACAACATATGTACCCATGTTATCGCTATATGCTTACTTATATTACTGTATATGTATACTTACGGCACGGTACAATATAATCTGTGTACCGTGCATACACAGATTACTGTATTAATACACAGATTATTTTGTACCCAGATTATTTTGTACCGTGCTTACGGTATATAACGAACACCACGAAAGTACTGTAAAACGTTTTTCATTTCATTTTTCCTGTTTCCGTTCATTAACCATATGATTAATTAACAGAAGACATTAAACAGTTAATAGCTTAACTCCCATAGCAGACGCGCACGGACGCGTCCGTGATAATATTACTGGTATCAAAAAAATCTCTTATCACAAGTTATCAGGATTTCACACGGAGTCGCGTCGCAACGGCTCAATGCGCCATATGTAAAGTTCCATTGCGCGCGGCAAAAGTTGTCAGCGCGATGCAAAGTTGCAAACTCAAAACTTGATATTTCAGTCGATCGCAAGCTTCATACCGCACTGCACCACTGAATCTTTGATTTCACTGGTCTTACATTTCCGAATAAATAATTATCAGCCGCAGCTCATATGGATCTATTTAATTTATTGGGATAACAACCGGGAGCATCAGGCTGTGTCACTGCGTCTTTTAGGCAAAGGTTTTGAAATCGTTTGAACAGTGCAGCCGCATTTTATTACGAATTGATGCTTATTTCTTTGCTTTGGAAAGCAGCGAATTGTTGCACAGTTATTGTGCGAATTGCACCGTTATGAATCTCTAACTGCTTCCCAATCGAACCACGAGTTTTATTCTAATCAAGGGTAACTGGAGTGGATGGTTTGTACAAATCATCCACACAGAAACCTGTAGCTGTCCGGAGAACGCAGTCAGCAAAATTTTGTTTCCAGGAAAGGATGAATATAATTTTACCCAAAATTAACTAAATGTTCGTTGCCGGGAATAATTAAATGGTCGTTGCGGGTGCCATTTCTGTATCAGTCAAAACTGTTCTTCCAACATTTATACATACACCACATGTACAACTACTAAATCTAAATCGCCCTGCTGATTAATAAAGAAAAGCGCCCATACAAAAGAATCCGCACAAGCTCATTAAAGTTACTGTAATAGTATCGTACTACAGAATACAATCAATAGTACGCATAATAAAATATTTAGAAAACAGCCGCAACGATGGGGGGCGGGAGGGCACAATTTGTACCGACAAAATTGTTCTGTTATGTCGGCTTGCGACAAAATACTTCCAGGACAAATTTTGTCTTTTTCAAGACAAAAAAACACTGATTTAAGGGTGATTGTGATCCATACGTTTCCCGTCTAAGTAAACGTCTAAATGAATGTACCGATATTACTATGACTCATATGTTTATTATTGATGGGGCACGTTGTACTTGCTAATAAACACCTGCGATGACCTTGTGCTGTGTTGTGTAATTGCTAGGGGATGGTCGTGCATCTCCTATCTTTGTCACCCTGTAAACGGTAGTCAGCTTCCGGTCAGCATCACTGCCAACCGTGCAAGCCTTTCCCACATTACCAGCCGACAGATCGTGCTAAGGTGGATTAACCAACCCACTGGAACAGCTATCAGACCGGCTGCTGACAGTATTTACAATGGGCGACCAAATTTACTGGTAAATGATAAATCAAATCAAAACCTAACGGGAAGAGTGCTCCCGAGCAGTCTGATCCAGGAGCACTCTAATTGCCAGGCGGGAATTATTTTCAGGATGAATTCTACCGCGTCCGATCACTTCGGCCGCGTTACATTTCCGCCGCACTGAATCACTTCGGCTAGCTTTCATTTTGGCAAAAAGGACATTTCGCCCATATTGGATTGTGAAATTTTTTCTTGTGAACTTATGTTTTCTTATGGTTTGTTATGTTTTTCCTTGGTTTCTTATGGTTTTTACCTTTACAAATTTAACAACAATATATAACTGACAGTGGAAAAACAGACAGGAGAACATTATAGGGGCACACAGTAGAAGCACATTCTAGGTATTTATCGTTTATAATACTCCTTCAAAGTACATAAATTAAAATTTGCTCATTTTAGGCTACTGTATCCTTTGCGGCGGTGCTGCCGCTTGGGCAAATCACTCAGTCACGTTTTTTTCTTCCGTTCCACACAAACAAACAAACTAGCGGCTGTGGCGGCAAAACGCCAGGGCGCTGCACAGAATCCCAACTCATGGAAGTGGTTAGTCAGGCCATATATCGTTACGCATTTTTCTTTTGTATGTTGTAAGTATGCGCCCAACCGCGCCCAACCAATACTAAATGCCTACCAAATAATAAGTACCAATACTATTTTGTTTGAAAAATACAATATTTCATCTGAACTTTTAGATAATTTGACGTCAATAAATAAGCTAGGCTGCTAGCCAAATGTGCAGCCACCAAATCATACAAACTGTTGCAGCCACCTGCTTGTGATGATTCAGTTTATCTAGAATCTGTTATCTTCTTGGCAGCATTAAATTAGACGGATATTTTCATGTCAGCTTCACAATTCATTAATTCTGTCGAAAATACTCCAACGAAAAAATTTTCGAAAAAGCATTTCATCTTAATGCGTTAAATCTTGTAAGATTTCTACAGCTGCGGAGACGGTTCAATGATTCACTGAAACGACTAAGGCCTCGTCTCGAATTCAAGGCGAATCTAGATTTGGTATGGTTGCTCAACCGCACGAGGTGGCTCTACGCAGTGGCCACGCCTACAGATACGGTACGCGAAGCCACCTCGCGAGGTGGAGTTGCTGTATCGCAACAAGATTCGCTTTGAATTCGGGACAAGGCCTAACTGAAGCCGTGGAGCGCATGACTGAATCCACCTGTTTCTTATGTCAAATTTTCTCATGACAAAATTTTATTGCAAATCCCCAACTAAATTTATCGGAGAAAATCATTTGTCCGCAGTATAAACCCCAAATGAACCCTCAAAATTCTTTCCTTAATATCTTAGAGAAAAAACAATATTAATGCAAGTAATGGCAATCCATCATATGTAATGCAATATACACTACATAAAAAACGTACGTTTATTATTGTTTTAAAATTGTACTTTCATAAAATTTATTTTTATTTTTAGTCTATCTAAATTAGACTAAAATAATTAGTCTATTTATAGACTAAAATTAGACTAAATAATAGACTAAAATTAGACTAAAATAATTAGTCTATCTAATTAGTCTATTTAAATTATTAGCTATAAATTTACTACATATCACTTTTACGAGAACTATCACAATTCTATACATGTTCAAAATGTGTCAGAATTTTTTCAGTATCTAATTGCACAGAACATGTAACCAAAAGTAATTATCTAATCGATTAATATGCTATCAATCTCATAATTTTTCCACGTTGGTTAGCATTATTTGACCAGCAAAACACGCTAAAGCCAATTATAACCTTTTGGCGTTTCGTAACCCTTCTTCATTACTATTACCTGAACCATTAAAAATTTAATATTTAGTTTAATAATTGTATAAAAACAAGAAACCACAATAAGCATAAACTAACGACAGAAGACACGTTTATAGAAAATACCAGCTATAACCCATAAAATCTTAAAATCAAAATAACGACAAATTTCTATTATTTAGAATTGAACCATATCAAAGTACTAAAAAAATATTAAAATAACATGATCAAAACAAAAATACTTTTTCCAAAACCACCATGTACTTCCGCTATTCGTCCAACTTCCACCATCCGTGATTAATTTAACAAATTTCTCTTCTCCCACCAACCAGTAATATTATGTTACTACAATTAAAATTAAACCCTCAATCGCTAATAACAAATTCAACTAACAAAAATACCAACTTCCAACACCATCAAATCTCCAACTTCGGAATCAGTGCGCACAACACAAAGATTTTCACCAACAAACTCTCAAATAACCAACTCACCAACTAATTTCAAACTGCACTCGGACTCCTTTATATACCCAAACCACACTATACTCGACAAAACAACCAATACAGAAGAAATCTCAACCCACTGCCTACTCAATCTCCCAATCAAAGACCATTTCGTCAGCGAACTTCAAAAGCGGCCTCATTTATATCGAAATACCCATGTCGAAAATTGTCCTCTCCAGAGGACATATAGGCAGACTACAGCTTCTACAAAAAATACTACCCTTACAAATTCTACACACAACAGAGCCCATACGTCCTCGGGTGCTAAGCACCCGCTGTCGCATGGCTATCGCCTGGCGCAAAAACTGTGCATTTTGCCCGGTTAGCGTGTGTATATTGGGCGTGCATTTTTCCGGTATACCAACGCTGTGGTATAACTTGATGGAGCCGCTACAGTACTTTACCCCGGACCATTAGCCGCTGTCGGTTACAGCGCATACGATACAGTAAATGAGCGCCGCATATCCGGCGCTATACCCGCTTACTGAGCAGTAAGCGCGGCAACCGTGTTCTCTCTGTTCTCCGTCTACAGTAAGGAGGACAAATCCACGGGCGCGAGCCCGTGGAAAGGATTTGGAAAGGAAATTGCCATGGAATTCCATGGAATCCGTGGATTTAAGGAAATCCAAACGGATTTCCGTAATTCCAAGGATTTCTTAGTTTTCGTTGGAATACCGTTATTTAACTATCTATTTACATAACTATGAACAAAAAATCATTTTGATTAACTTCAGCTGCTTAATTACTGCGCATTCGTCATTAAAAACTTCATTTGAAACTCCAAACAGATTAAAGAAACCTAAACATTTACTATCTGCCTATCATAAAGCAAGGCAGACTGGCAGTATTATATGCTGCTGTAGTATAGACTGTATAGTACCGGTACGATTTACGAATACTGTCGGCCATGCATACGCAATTTGAAGAAAGCGGAAAACAACATAAAAAGTCGGCAGATTGTAGATTGTTAGCTACTGAGCGCTGTCGTTAGTAACTCCGTATCATCCTTTCCAAGAAGATGACTTTGATTTTTCTCTTGTTTTGGTCAATTTAAGTATACGGTTTCATATTTTGACTTCATATTTTGACTTCTTGATTTATTGACAATACAAAAGAAATAAAATAGAAACAGTAACGTTGGCGGCTACTATACTGGCGACTACGCTATTTCCAAAATAAATCGTATGAGACCGGAAGACGAGATAATGTAAAAATTTGCAGCCACCTGTCGAAAAACAACACGAAAAATGTTTTGTTTCATTGTTTTTCCCTGACATTTCTATGCGCTTGGAATTCCAAATACAGAGAATCTGGAATTCCAAGCAAAAATTGGAATTCCACGGATTTCCTAAATTCCAATTTCCAAATCCGAGCCGCCCGCGAGGAGCGCGGATTTGGAAATTGGATTCCATCCGTGGAATTCCATTTTCCTTGGACGGTCGTTCCTTAGTCTACAGCTAAAGCCGCAAAACCGGTTCCGAGGCAAAGTAAATTTTGTCGCCCATTGTACGTGTATATACCATACAGCCGGTATAGTATATACACGTAAAGTACAGTATATATATACACGTAAAGTGCAATACTTAGTGGATATAAGAATATACATGTATCTATATTGCAGCGTACACGTATTTAGGTTATGGTGACCACTCCGTATAATTATGCCACCTTTACCAACATCTTACCTCTTCGTACATTACCGTTCGGCTTTACTTTTTCTGCGCACACGAGCGTTTATTCTTTAAATTTCTTCACGTCAACGCTATTTCCGAAACTGCCGTTTTTTCGTTGACAGCTGTCATTGCTGCGTAATTTGAAAGCGTCGTTAGCAATCATACATAAGTGAATCTCCGCGCACCTGTGCCGGTTTTTCTTCGCAGGGTTTCATTTTTAAACGAATTCGCATTTTGAACATTTCGCAGGTCTTTCTGTACTTAATAGAAGTCGCCGCTGGGTGTTTCATATAAAGGTATCTCAACGCCAAAGGTGGCATCGATTGATAGAACACCGAATGAATGGTAGTGTTCAGGTAGTTTACCGAATAAAGAGTAGTGCCCGAAAAGGTAGTGCTCGAAATAAAAGGAAATAATGCATAAGGCAGTGTACGGAGAAAAAGATAGTTTATAGTTTACGGAGTGGTTACCTTGAGGGAAGTGGTGTCACCGGTACATGGTGTCAAATTCGGTACATGGTGACACCCCGTACATGGTGTCAAATTCGTTTACACGCGCGAAAGCTTTCACTTCCGCCCACTCCCAAACACTTTTTTCTTTGTTATAATATTCTTTAGCTAGATAATTTGTTTGCATAAGCGTCAAAACCACTTTTCACGGTAATAACTTGCATTAATTTGAAGATGTACCGATTGCATTAAAAGTTTAACGATTAAACGGTAAAGAGCAGTGATCTTTCATTTTTTTGTCGCTTTCCGAATAGCCCACTAGATGGAAATATGTGATGCATCAATGGCGTGCAACATCTGGTCTTTCACGACGTTCAAACTTCAGTTTGCTCTGCAAACTTCGTTCAAACGTCAGTTTGCTCTGCAAACTTCGTTCAAACGTCAGTTTGCTCTGCAAACTTCGTTCAAACGTCAGTTTGCTCTGCAAACTTCGTTCAAACTTCAGTTCTGCTCTGCATGATTCAGCACATCAAAGCGCATTTCTTTAATACCCAATGTCATGTATTGAACGAACGGCATAATCTTTTATTATGTCCGCTCGGGACAGCAGCAAACAACCAACTAAACACCAGACATGGCAACAATAACGGACAACAACAATACCGTTGCTACGGCGCATTAGCCATAGGCCATTATCCATTTCACGAGATACTCGTACAACGTTTGTACGAGTACTTACATACACCTACTCTATGTTATTTTTTCTCACGATTCATAGCACACTAAGTGTACGGGTAATTACTTTTTCTCGACAAATATGTTTAGTTGTAACGCTTATTGCAATTGCATTAAGTACTTCATTTACTTTGTTTTAAAACGTACAGTCCATCAAGTGCAACTACACAGCTTTAAAATTTTTTAGCGCAGTTTCCACTTGTTTTGGACCATCAGAAATCTAATGCTTTTTTGGCCGCAAAAATTCTCTTCCTTTTTTTACCATCGAAATTGCTTTCCTCTTTTTGACCAAAAAACATTCCTTCCTTTATTTATTCCTTCCTCTTTTTGACCTTGGTCAATGGTTCCAGACTCAGACGTGAAGTTCTCAGCAGTTCAATAGTTATACATGGTATTTACAGTCTTATTTAAAATAGATTTAGTTTTATTTTGGCCGGAAATGTTGAATAGCGGCTATAATTATGGTTAATTCTTTCTTTTCAACATTCGTGTTGCTGCAGTTACACTAGTACAAATTTCCCGTATTCGATTACCGCATGGGTTGTTGTCAAATAAAATCTTGCAGTTTTACACTACTGTACGTTGTTTTAGCGTTGCTTGTGATATGGGGATTCGCTGGACCATATGGCGCATATTTCCGGTCAAGAGTTAAAAGTTATCGAGATATTACTTTAGCAGTCTCAGGAACACTCAGCACTTTAATAGTCAGACTCAGCTTTTTAGTACTCAGACTCAGCCTTTCAGTAGTCAGACTCAGCCTTTTAGGGTTCAGACTCAGACTCAGCGCTTCAGCGCGGGCCTTTACAAATACCCGCGTGAACAGCTCCGTTTTGCAAATACTCGTCACGGCATCAGGCATGCAAGTCATGAAAATAACAGTCTACTATGCACATACACTTTAATACATATATATATATATATGTGTCTAAATGAGCAGTTAATAAGTAATCTGTTATCGGACTATTAGGTAATTTATCTACTTACGTTAATTACAATTACAGTTTACACTGCTTTAATTAATTCATTAATGTACTGTACCATGTAGGCTAACAACGGTAAACGTTTCCAGTTTAATTCAGCGCCACAAAATGAACTGACACTTAATTAGCAACTGATATGCTTACTTAGTCAATTATTCAGCTTAATTAATTAATTTTTAACAAAGGCGAAACCTTCTTTGCAAAAAACATCCCAGCATATTCTTTAGAAGAGCAGTGCAAAACATTCTGATCCATCGCGCTAATTGTTTCCCTCTTATTAGTCTTATACGTGCAATTAGCAACGTACATACTACGTATTTTTTTTTGTAGAAAATTTAAAGCGACAACTTAAACAATTATTTTGTAAGACAAATATGAGGTTCTTTTAGTCAAAATTCTTGAAGTATCATTTCCTGTTATTTCTCATTCCTTATCCCTTCGCTGCTCTCCGAATCTCTGATGCCGCTCATGCAAATCGTTTTACGATAAATGCATTTACCGGTGATGCGTGACTATCAAGCGCAGCATTCAAACATCGCTCGCATAAGTCCATCGGTATGTGTTTTTATTGGTTACTGCTTATCTCTTTGGACTTCGAGCCAAAAAAATTGTTAAAGCAATACCAGGCTGGGAATGATAAAGCTGGATATCCTTGAGGTCTGCTAATGTCTGGCAGAAATCAGCAAGTCAAGTTGCTGCAAGCGAGTTCTAACGCGTAAAGAAATGTAGAGAATAGAATGTGCTGGCGGCAACGGCGTCACGCTGTCCAGACACACGGAATGTGAGTGCGCAGACTGGACTCGTATCCAACGCGAGCGTATAAGCGCTGATTCATACAGCGAGAGAGGAACGAGAGAGCAAGTATGCTCAGTGAGTGCGCCCGCGGTGTGATTCGCTAGGCGGAGAGTGCAGTGCAGCCACTCACGTACGTACAAGAGGGGGCGAATCAGCATGTGTGCAGTGATACGCATACGCAAAGTGGCTATTACCGTGGACTAGGAATGAGTCCAGGACGGAGACCCAGACTGACAGGATCCCGTGTAGTGAGCAGTGTTGTATACTACGAGCTATGCGGAAACGCAAGACACCCGACAATCAACTGCACACTTTTATATCCCATTCATATGGCACTACAGATGCTCCCGCAGCAGAATGCTGCGGGGCCAAAAGTACAGCAAGTTACTCAGACGACGATGGCTAGCAACTGAAGAATCTACCAGATTGAAGATCTGGTAGATGAAGAAAATCAACATCAAAATACAGCAAAACAACTAAGCACCCGCACCAGTGCGGGTGGGCGGGGAGGCCACTCCTCCTCACATGGCGTATCTATCACGCAGGCTGTCGTGCCTCTAACACTACTCAATACCGCATCCCTCGTATTTCGTAATGACGTACTTAATTCCATATTGACACTTTGATCGGTAACGATTCACGACCCTGTTTCACTCTTGAGGTTAGCTTATTTTAATGCGCGCAGAGTGGAAGACGCTTTCGTTGATCTCCCAGTCCCAGCACAGCCAAGATGATATGCGATGGATTCGGTGTGCACGTTCTGGGCCGCGACGGTCGACTGCGCTACGGCCGCGTGGTCGACGTGGCAGACAACGGGCTCTTTGTCGACATGCTCTGTTCCAACCGACGACGCGAATTCTTCCCAAGCGACAAGTGCTTTTCGCCTGAATTTCTATCGGGAGACGTCCTGGCTAATCACAGCGCTTCAAAATCCGACTCCACCGTTCCCGTAGTCGTCCTCGTCTTGGAGACTCCTCGCGGTCCGTGGATTTGGGTTCCCGGCGAAATATCCTGCCATGGACGCGGTGTGCAGTATGCGTTCTACGAAGAGGCGGTTGTTCGTTGGCAAGATGTCCTGACGGGAATCCCCCGCACCGATGTCGTCCCGATCGACCGCATCCGCTGCTTCCAGGACGGGAAAAGACGCCGTGCTGTTCAAACGGTTGAATACACAGCACTTCACCCGCGCATGCAGCGAGACACGTTCATCCGACACAGTGGTATAGGTCAATTGCATTTGGGTAACCGATGCGCGTCGGGTAACGGAGAAACGGGTAAAAATCTGTCCATGACTCAGCGAAAAAAATATCGTCCAATCGTAAGGCGAGTACGCTTCCGTGCCAAGAAAGAAATTGAACAACGGAAAAACTGAAGTGGAACTGAAAAATCTGTTTTGATGCTTTAATGCGGTAAAACGTCAAAAAAGTTGATTCTGAGTTTAGAAGTGTCAATCTGGGTCGCCGGATGCACTTTTGGTTCAAAAAACAAAAATTTTGTTGATCTGGGCAGGAGAGTTACGAGTTACTCGTAGTTTGGGTAACGGTTGCGCTTCGACGTCGAAGCGCAACGGTTACGCGGACGGGTAAGCTGAAAACCCATCCCAGAATTCTGGTTTACCAATCAAATCGTTTACCTGCTTACGCGCCGTGACGTCATGTTTTTTTTACCCGACTGCCGCTTGCGCGTCGCGTAATGCTTACACAGAGCAATTGACCTATGCCAATGTGCAGCTAGACGGTGCATTGCGTTCGTTGTCGCCCGAGGAGGCGCAAACACTCGTCCAGCGTTGGAATACCGGCACTCTGTGGTACGCCTGCAAGGGCATCCGCTTAGTAGACATCGTTGGCGATCGGTTGGACTACTTGTACAAATCTGGCTGTGTTATATCGGACCCGATTGAAATATTATGCCTTGTGGTAAGGAGTGTTCGGTTTGATGTTTTTAGATTAAAATTACCCGATACTTGCGAAGCCCTTTTTTGTAACACTTATAACATACTTCAAATAAGTGAATTGTTTAAATTGGTCTGAAAACCATCAGCGCGCCGCGCCGCAACTTCCGATTGCCGAGATAGGACGATTTAAAATTGGCAAAAGTGCATTGTCGTGTGACTCGTGTACCAAAATGCTGATTATTTTTTACAAAGTTTGCTGTTAAACGCACATGATTCTAGAATCTAGAGTATGAAATTACACAGTTTCCTAGAATTGCAAAATGAATTTTTACGTTTATTTATTTCGTCATTTGTTTTGATTTTGAAAAATGTAAGTGCTGACGAACTGACATTGATTCGGATTCCACTTTGTCTGCATAATAATGCGCAATTTTCAACCAAATTTTACGAAGATCCGGGCAACAATCCGACTTTTTCTACAGCATGTAGAGTGTAGACTCTTGGTCCATTTTCAATCGACACTTTTCGGCAATCGGATATGAAGAGCGCAAAAGACTTTCAGAGCAACGTAGAAAAATTATTTAGCTGCAAAAAAGACATAAAATTTTTGCGCAAAAGTATTCGAGCTGCGCGGAAACGGAAGATTTCTTTGTATTTACAGTACGAATTCGGTACCCTGTACCAGACCATTTCCTGTAGAAATCAGCATTTAGATAGTACGCTATATATATGTTCCAGAATGTAGTGAAAGGTTTGCAAGATGACTGGACCTTCATGGCCAAGAAGATGATCAAGGAGGACTACAGCGGGCTGCCGGTGGAACTTTGGCGGGAAGTGTTTTCCGAGTTGGACACGGTGTCACAGACTCGGCTGCGTATCGTCTGCTCCACGTGGAACATGCTCATGGATTCGCCAGCGCTCTCGGCTCTCATCGTCCTAGAACGCCGCTGTGTCCCATGTAAACGGTTTCCCTGCGAACATTTTCACCCTTTATTGTCGGCGGCGCTTTTCAAACGTCTCCGTCCAGGCACCCGCCACGTTGCGTTGGTGGATGGAGAGGGAACGATGACGCCAAACGACCTGCTGAATATGAGCGACATGTTGCTGTACACGGCGAAGCATCGACCAGAAATCCGATTAACCGCGCTGCATCTGATTGGTTGGCAGATTTCCTTCCTGGTCAACCGCGCCACCGACCACTGTGAAGAGCCAAGCCCGTGTGTGCAGCATAATCCCGACCCCTGGTCTGCGGGAACTTATCGTCCACGTCTGGTTCGCGAACACTGCCGTCTGCAGGATTTCATTAAAATTTTTAGTAGTTTGCCGTGCGAATCACCGCGCCTGGTCAATTGTACGGTCAAATGGTTCTGCCCATTCGACGATCACCGGAGTAGACCGCAGAAAAGGGGTCCCGCTTTGGAGATGGAATTTCCGGAAGTGTGTCTGAATGTCACCAAGGATTTCGGTTGCATGCTGTGGGAGGCCTGTGAAATAATGTTGCCGGCGCTGAGTGACGAAGATCTGCAACAGCTGATGCAGTGGGTCACTGGGTTGGCTGATCCTGATCTGGATGATGACGAGGAAGAGGAACTCAACGTATCGGTAGTTGTTTGCAAGGTAAGGTTGCTCCGCTTTAACTGCTGTTTTCCTTAACGTTGACGCTGCGGTTGTTTGTTCACAGGTATTGCGTGCCACGCAGTCCAATGACCCGCGTTCGTCGTCGCATTACCGCGGAAAGCATTGGTGCTACGAAGGTCTTGAAGGGCTGCAGTTGGAGAAGCTGTCGCGTATTGCGCTGCTCTTCCTCTGGCAGCTAGCGCTGCCATCGGAAAAGGGATGGCGATACGGCTGATAATCGGTGGCCAATGGCCAAATCGGCCGTTTTTTCAAGAGAAGTGTGTGCATTTTCTGTTTGCGCGCACTCGTTCTGTTTCGTATATTACAGCAATGAACAAGTTTAGTGTTACGTTTTTATAGTTTTTACAATATTTTGACTGGGGCGATGTTCAATCGGATTGATCCGCATAAAATTTAATTAACGAGATTTTTTTCTTTCTTTGTATAAATAACGGGTAAAACTGGAATAAAAGGAAATTTTAAGGGTGCCTTTGTCATACCAACGGCCATCTGTTCAAATACCAGCACCGCTGGTTCCAAGGCAGGTCGGCTAATACAGGAATAAACTAGGAAAGAGCACCGCTCTTGGCGTGCACGAAAAGACCAAAGCAAAGCGGGAAGCCAAGTCTAATTAATTTAACCTCTTTAAGTTTTTTTCTTGACCAACGGTTTTACTACACATATGCATATGAATTTGCCTGAGAAAATCAAAACTTGAACGTTATCCGCATCCATGAGTCTCTCTGCCAGACCCGCTATACACGTATAAAGACACATTACCACCAAATCCAAGAGCTGTTATGTGGTCAGGTTACAATTTTTAACCGATCTCATGAAAATTTCTTGTAGAAGGCGCATGATCATGAAGACAAATCTGAACCAAAACCGAGATCACAAATTACGTTACAATCCTTCGCAGCCGATTTTGCACAAACTGAATTAAAAAGGATTGAGTAGGGTTAATTTGATACTATGAAAAGGCAACTACGTAAAAGCGGTACAAGGTTGCGTTACCGCACTATATAAATGGTAGAATACAAACGCACGTACAATAAATTCGTTGTTTTCTTACAGTTTGGACTTGGGAGTGTGCGCAATTTATTAATTCAAATATTTAAGAAATGCGCATTTTGCATCAAACGATGCCAGCAAGGAACAATTACAAACTTAGCATAAAGCGGCAGACTAATCTCAAGGCGACAGATCCCGGAAACGCTTCACCTTTGTACAGCTAATGGGTGTTTTTCAACATCCAAGAATTCTAAAATAAATCAAACAAAACAGAAAGCTACAACTTAAACGTAAAAATTATAAAAAAAACTTGCTCGAGTAGATATAATTGAGCTTTACAATGCAGCAAAATAGTAAAAGGTTATTATGGCGCACTGTGCGGCCAACCAACAAAATCGAAGACAAATTAATAACACAAAAACGTCCAGCCGGCGCATCCTTTCAAGAGCTTACTCCGCTCGAAACTATCGCGATACCATCGGCACTACTTGGTTCTCTGTTTCTGAAAACCCTGAATGATAAGCTGCTATTTCGCAAGGATGAAACCCAGGTTCTGCATCGTCCATTCTTAATTAATAAAGTAATAGCTGTAAACAGAGTGGCGATCCCAAACAGAGCGCCTACCAAGATACCCGGGATCGATTGCGACCTTAGTCTTTGTGGCGACAGTGCGAGAGGCCCGATTTTCCGTGGTAAAAGCGTCGTGGAGAAGGGAGCCAAAGGGAACGTTGGGGCCCCTGTTGCAGTGGGGTCCAGTATCAATGTCGAAAACATAGCGGTCGAAGACGTAACCGTGAGTGTTTGGTTGCACAGTGGCTCGTTTATAGAATATTCAATTTGCGTGTAATAGCTGATCCACTCCGTGCTGAGAGGAAACGGTTTATCGCTACAGTTGATTGGATGAAACAAACCTTCTTTGCTAAATTCATCATTGCAAAGTAGGGCAGAGGTAGGTCCATCGAACGAATACAATTCCTCTATTTGCGCTTTTAGACGTAATTGCTTATTGCTCCGCCACCATGATCGATACCAGCTAAATTCACAGCTGCAGTGCAAACGGCGGAGAAATTCTCGATAAGGAGCTTCGAAATTTTGGTTTTTCTGGGTGGCCGATAATGCTTCTAAAGAAATTATCCGCATTTCTGGCAAATCGGTAAATGTTCCCGGTTGCATAACATGGACGGTACTGTTGCGAAAAGTAGTTATCCGCAACTGTTGGAATACCGAAATGTCCGTCTTCTCAATAATCAGATTGTGGCAGTGGTGAAGTTCTAAGTGTAGTAAGTTGACAAAATTGAGCTGCTTAAGTCTCAGGGTCACGCGTTCGGTGGTGCAATTGTGTATCTGCAGCTTCAGAACTTGGATCCGAATCGGCTCGAAGGAATAACTGGAAATGAGTCGTTCGTCGACATCTATGGATACCGGTCGCACAGTCTTATCGGCCATAACAGCCGTCATACTTTCTAGAACCGGCACCGGAGCGTCCGACCGGCAACGAATATGAAAATAATTCCGGCGTCTGCAGTTCTCTTGCGTGATTTGACCGGGCGCACAGTAATCGTTAAACTGCACCTGGCACCGATCTCCCTCTATCGGTTCCAGTGAGAAATTTGGGAAGTTCTCCCTTTTACGGGCCGTTTGGCTGACGCGACGAATGGTTAAAGGGCATTTATAGGTCAATGCTATCTTTGCAACATCGCTCGGGGTCATGGCCAATTGTTGACCCATACGGACCACTAGGCCTTTTTTGGGGATCAACACAGGACTGTTATTGAATACGGCGAAAGCGAAGGCATCATAATGCATTACGGAATGGTAATCGTACTTGAGTCCAAAAGTGTTTATCGAGGATATTCTAACGAAATTATCAGGGTAATCTGCCGGTATTACGTTTCCGCTGCGTACGTCGACATACTGGTCGCGGTCGGGGCGTTGTTGTTCGTGACGAAAGCCCAAAGCGTGCATCAGCTCGTGCTGGATCCTTCCCGTGTTTATACATGATGTTGAAGTAAGGTGTATGGGCCGGGCCAGATCAACATACTGTCTCCCGCCTACTCTGCCTACTTTTGAGTCGCATCTGGTACAGAAACGTTGGTGTCAGGTAGTCGTTGTTGGTTAAAGATACTAGAGCCTAAACTCACTTGTCCAGAAAGTTTCCAAAGAAGTAGATATAATCATCTTCACTGGTCTTAGGCTTGAACAAAATACATCCTCCTGTTTTCTTCTCCATGATGCGGAGAGCCTTAACAATCGCTTGCTGTTCTGATGCACCTGAATTATGAATTTATTATATTCAAATTTTTTTCACATGGTTTGGACATTTTAATACTCGTACTACAGAAATCATATAAAAGGAGATGGCAACTCATCCTTAATATCGAATAGCGAGAATGAAATTTAAGGTTGGTTATAAGACTGTTGAACTATGCCAAGTCCATAAAATTTTTTTTATGCTTACTAAAAATTTCGCTGATCACATAAGGGATGGCGGTGCGATTCGGCCATAGGTTAATACTTGGATCGTCCACATATTTGATAGGCGTTTGAAAAAGATCTGCGAAATACACAATTGTTAAACTGCCTCACGAAAAACTGATTTTGCAGTAATCCAAATGATATTAAACAAACACAAAAAACCTTTGTAGCTAATGTAACAAAATCCGTGCACAGCAAAATTCTGGAAAGGTCAACTTTGTACAATGAATTTTCTGCACAATGAGGATTAATTATGATATTATGCCAAATTTTATTTTCATTAAAATTTTGGTCTAGGTATAGTATCAGAATTCTAGCACAACGACATTCTTCATAAAAAACTGATAATAAGCGGTCAAATTGATGCGACACTTCTAAGTGTCGCCGGATTTACAAACGGTTGCGGAAAAAAATATTAATCCAATTGACTGGCACCGGTGAGCAAAGCCGATGCGCGTATTGGTATACTCGTATAATTATATTAACGGAAAGGCAGGTATTATTCATACACAACTGTACCTTCTGTTATTACAACATTTCCATCCTCGTCCGAGACTGCCTTTGCGTTGTTCAAATAAAAGAACGGAATTAACAGATATGATAGGGAGTGTAATTTCCTACCCATATCTGTCGAACCATGGGCAACCAAATTGCCCAGCACCTTTTTGTACTGCTGTTCAAAAATCACGGACTGTAATAAATTTCTGGATTAGCACTCAACCTTTTAGCACAGCGCAATGAAATCAAAAAAAAGAAAACAATATATTTTGCTCCCTATAGCAAACAAGTTTGACGCCAACAATAAAAATTCACCGTACATCACCAACTATAAATTCCTGCACATGTGTCGGAGTTTTGAGCAGATACACGCGAGCAATATTTAAAACCACTGCATCATGTACCGTATAGCAGATAACCCGGTATGTAAAAATGCTGTACCGATGCCGGATGTCGGTAGCAAGATTTGTGCGATAAGCCTCAACTTTGCGGTCACTCCCCGATCAGTAATGACAGCGATGATACTGTCTGAAACACTCACGATTCATGCGCTGTTAAATGCAGCGGGACCCAGTGTGGTGTACCGCTGCATTTAACATGCGCTGTTAAATGATGCGCATTTGATTCATGCGCTGTTAAATGCAGCGGTACACCACACTGGGTCCCGCTTTAAGTTTCTGATTTATCTGACTTTTGGTCAGGCACTTTGCCTTTTGTACTGGTATACCGTATACTGGCTTTTAAAGCGTTCTCGTTTGGAGCTAAGCTTTTACTCACGATGCAGCCTTGTCAGAGAAATTTTTTGAACAGTTGTAGGAGCGCACTTTATATATGTAGCCAGGGCAAATTTTCCGGGTCTTAACTCGTCAAAATCTCATTTCTTGTTTAGACAATTCAGTAAAACCTGCGTACTTTGAATACCACCGGTTCTCAAATTTTCGTTCCGTACAAACGGCTGTTAAATGTTCAGAACATCTGCTCCTCACGGGGGTCGCCACTTGGGGCTGTTATCTTGTATACGGGACCCACCCATGGGTGGTGACGAGAGCCGCCTCAAAGGGACCTTATTAGCAAGCCTTTAGGGAACTGCATATTACAATAATGAAATTATTATTGCAACGATGAAAGATGCCCGTAAATCGTAATGTAGTTGTCTGATAAATGACGACATGTGTGGTCGTAATAATTTGCGATGCCAGCTGATATCTGATGAAGTGAATCAGGCGCTAACGGACAGTCGGACACCGCAAAGGTTTCCGATTCCATGTTCTTCGTAATCGAATTTTTAATCGTGTACACCATGTACTTGGACACGTGGACTTGTTTACTTAAAACATGTACATGCAGCACTTGTACACGTGTACCTTCAAAGCTTATCTCTTTTATTGTAGGACTCTGTCAGAGAATGTGGCACGGAAACCTTCTTTCCACTTTTGTTCGAATTTGATGATTCATCTTTACCGATATCGTTTTTAAGGAAAAACATCACCTTCAACGACCTGTTCCTGAGCAAAAGTTTTCAGATAATGAGTAATAACTTTTTAGAGTGGGGTTTTGGCAGGGCATTATCATTCCCATGCGCATTATCGCAGGCAATGTGTAACCGCTTTATTTATTTAAATGCAATATATTTAAAATTTTTAACGAAATGTTGTTCAGAGCTATGTAGGTACAGAACGACAATATGGAATACAATTCTGCGCCTTTTTCGATTTTTATTTCGTGCATTTACTTTACCTCAAACTTGCAAGCTTATCTGTAGTTCAAAAAAAGTTACCGGTATTATGCGGTATAAAGCTGCCGGGTCCACTTACAATGCTACCATTATTACGCGGTGTAAACCGGGTCAGCAGAAGAGAAACTGGCCAACATCACAGATGTTGCAAGTGGTGGTTGAACGGTAGAATATGATGTTGTGATCACCGCGGGGCTAGTGCTACTCTCGTAGCCTGCTGATTTCTCGCAGTTCGGCTCGTTAACCGAATACTCAGTGTTAACGTAGTAATTAATCCACTCTGTGCCGAGAGGAAACGGATCCGCGAGGCAGTTCACAGGATGATAAAGATCCTCTCTGCCAAACGCAGCGTTTTCGAAAAATTCATTGAGATAACGTCCGTCGAATGAATGCAATTCGCCAACCTCAACTCTAAGGCGCAGCGTTTTATTGCTCCGCCACCAGGCGCGATACCAAGCCAACTCGCAACCGCAGTGAAGTTTTTGCAAAAACGAGCGGTAATCCGGTTGAAAATTATAGTTCTTTTGGCTCTCCGACAGCGCTTCCAAAGACAGTATTTGCAGGCTGGGTAAATCCGTAAATGTACCCGGTTGCAGTACATTAACTGTACTATTGATAAAATTATTCGCAGCCGTCGGAAAATCGTGAAATCATTTCTTTCGATAGTCAAGTTGTAGCAGTCGGAAAGTTCAAAATGCAGCAGGTTGGTAAAATTCAGTTCGTTCAACCGGGACGTCACGCGTTCAGTGGTGCAGTTATGTAACTGTAATTTCAGGACTTGTCGTTTTATGGGCGTGAACGAGTACTTGGCAACCAGTTCCTCTTCCGCGTTTATGGATACCAGCCTCAGCGGCTTCTCTGCCATATCCAACGCCATTCGCTCGAGAATCGCAACGGACGCATTTGAGCGGCAGACAATACGATAATCCAACCGTTTTAAGCAGTTGGATATTGTGGAGACGTCAGATTGGCAGTAGCGATTGAACTGCGCGCCACACTCGTCTTCGCCCATTGGCTCCAAAGAAAAATTGGGAAAATCGTCATCGCTCATTCCGTTCTCTTTATGCGTGGCGACGATGTTTAGTGCACACTGATAGGCGGTCAGGACTTTCGCAATATCGGCTGGGCTTAAACCCGCTTGTTTTCCCGCGCGGATAATAAGGCCTTGTTTTGGCACCATAGCTGGGCGGCGATTGCCGGTAGTACTGGCATCAAATGCGCTGTAGTGAAGAATGGACTGATAGTCATACTTGATCCCGAAGGTGTGGATGGAACTGTCTAACCGGAAGTCAAAATCGGTCAAGAGGTCGTAGTTGATGTTGGCATGGCGCACGTCAACATACTGGTCCCGGTCGGGGCGCTTGTGTTCGTGGTCAAAGCCTAGGGCATGCAGGATCTCATGCTGGATTCTTCCTGTGTCCATGCACGATGCTGATGAGAATAAACCAGGTATAGCCAGATAAATGTACTGAGAGCCACCGCCTTTCCCTCCAATAGTTTCAGAAGAGCACCTAACGCCATAAATATTATAAATATTACAATACGAGGCGTGTGTCCCTTACTTAGATAGAGCACATTTACCTTACCATACTTAGATAACTGTGTCCGTGTTGTGCACTCAATGTGCAGCGCTGTCAACCACCCAGAGATGGCAACGCTAGGGCGAATTTGAAAAATGTGTTGATTCAGCCGTTGATAACTTCAATTGCTCACATCTCGTGAATGTGGGAACAAAACTGTTCAAGCAATATCTCAAAAGATGCAGAAAAAATTCACAAGATATTTGATACCAAGTAATATAGGTTTAGAGCAACTGAAAAAAGGTGCAGCCTTTTTGAGTTTCTCGTAGACACACTATAGGATCTCTTCGTGGACCCCTTCAACGTAATACTTACTATGCTATGTCTATGGGAAACAGAAATGGCTCTAATTTATTTCAGTCGCTCTAAATCCTGACTTACTTGGTATCAAAAAACTTGTGAATTTTTTCCACATCTTTTGAGATATTCCTGGAACAGTTTTGTTCCCACATTCACGAGATGTTAGCAATTGAAGTTATCAACGGCTCATTCAACAGATTTTTCAAATTCTCCCTGACGTTGCCATCTTTGGGTGGTTGACAGCGCTGCACAACACGGGCACAGTTATCTTAGTATGGTAAGGTAAATGTGCTCTATCTAAGCAAGGGACACACGCCTCGTACTTACGTTAAGTACGTATAACTTCCATTGGCCAGATTGTACTGAACCGTGAAGTAACGCAAAATTTATTGGCTAGCGTAAAGATTATATCAAACGCTAAATTAGTTATCGAACGCCGTTACGGAATAATACACTGACACGCAACAATTTTATTTGGCGAAGCGAATGAGCGACGTACTTCGAGGCATATATGGGCGAAATGTAGATATAGTCGATTTCGTTTGTTCGGAGTTTAAACAAAATACAACCTCCAGTCTTCCGTTCCATAATGCGAAGAGCTTTCCAAATCACTCGCTTCTGTGATTTATCTGTGGTTAAACACGTTGGAAGTGTGAAATCATATGCACAATCAATAACGCGGCAAAAGGTCGCCTCGAGCGCGTACTACGGTCGTACATTCCTTTAGTATTTTACGCATGTAGTTTTGCCATATTTTGCCTGCGCAACCGAGACGCCCGGAACAGTAATACCGCAGCAACTTTACCGGATGCCTGAAACGCTTTGCGTTAATTATTCCTTACCAAATTCACTGCTGATCCAATAAGGAATAGCTGTACGGTTCGGCCATAATTTGAGGCCAGTTCTCCAATCGGCATTTGGGTCCGAATATTTGACCGGGCTGATGAAAATGTCTGTAAACAAAAATGTACGGATATACTGCAGCATAATCCTTATGTTTTATGATTTCTTGACTGCATAAGTAATTTCACCATCACTAATTTCTCCGGTTTGACTGGCTTGTGCTAATCAAGACCCAATGATAAAAAATGTTAGGAGAATTCGTTTCTTACCTCTAATATGTAGTTAACTTACCAGCGGTTATCTCCACATTCTCGTTTTCATCAGCTATTGCTGCCGTGGTGTCAAAGACTACAGCAGTAAATAAAAGAAAATTTATTAAAATCCATCTATACACGGAAAAGCGATGAAGTACGCTTAAAGAAATTGTTCCCATAATTTTCAGCGATATTCAGCAATTTTTTGTGAAATATGTAGTACTGAAAGTCAGTGATGCTGTGACGGATTTGGCTGCGCCTTATAAAACTTCCCCGACAACCAATCTTAATAATTAAGTGTCAATGAACTTAACTCTGTAAAGTGTCAGTGACTGCCCGATGGTATTGGTGACACTTTATTGCCTGATGCAATAATCGCGATCGCGATGTTGCAAATTACCGTGAACAGCGATAAAATTTAAGCTTCCCGGAAATGACGAAAAAAATGAGATTTTTGTCGGTTTCCAAACTGTGTTTTTATTAACCTCAGGAAACAAACCTTGCGCGCCGCTAAATATTATCCGTTTTATATTTCTACTTCCAAAAAAAACAGAAAGGAGACTATATTGATTATGTCAATAACCTAAATATGGTGTAACTTGGCGTCAAAATTTTTTAAAAGTGTAAATACGCGCTTACATAGTTAGTACAGATACATACATGTACATAGTTAGTTTATTCGGTACGAGATTTATTTAACATTAAATGAGTGCATACTGCGGTATTTCCGTTAGTACAGTGCGATTTTCTTACAGAGATCCAAGCAAAACCAATCTATTCAAATTCTTTAAGTACTGAAAATTTTGGACAACCATTATCGAAAATGAAAATAATCTTGCGCCTCACAATTCTGTACGATCGAAAACTTTAAAGCCGTCTGTTTTTTATCAATCAAATGGAGGTGCTTATGAGTAACTGGTCTGTAACACATGCCCAACCGTCGGAAAGGCAATAGTTCAGCACGCCATTAAAAATTAATAGAGCGACGATACATAAGTTAGCGCCTAAACGAAACACCTGAAGAGAAACACGCACAATGATGTTTACAGGAAGAAAATAACAAATCTCAACAAGTGTGTGGTATTGCCGGTACGCCCCACTGTTTCAGTTATGTGGCTTTAATAAACACCCGTCCGGCCGTCCGTAAATTCCGATCTTAAATCAGTTACCACAATTGCTCCAGCGCACAAACCATTCAGGAATCAGCCATGCTTGCTATAAGAAAGTGCTGTACAAAGTACGTAACTCGTGCGCTTAGTTAATCCTTGCGACTACATATTCCTTATAATTTATTTTGGAAATTAAAAAAACATTCCCCATTTGTACGATGCAAACATTTAAATAAATATTTAATTGTTTGATCTGTATCGAAATGCCGATGCCTTCTTAGTTTCACGACGCAGTTTAGCACGAAGGTCTTCGTGGGAGTCAATTTTCTGGTTTTGACCTTAGGTTACGCAGAACAAATACGTACACGCATTTAATTACGAGAATAACTCAGATCGTTCTTATTAAATTTAGTAAAAAGATGAAAACCAAAACAGAATGGGCAGAACAAACACCCGTACGGTTTCCTCTGATTACCGCAGCGACGTGACATTTCATGTTTGAATTTTTCCGTGACGAAGAGCGACTCAAAACAGATGACAGAAAAATTATTCAGTTATTCCATTTAAATAAAGACATTTAGGGAATCAATTTGCTGTGGCATTAATGAATTAAGAGAAAAAATTATTCGGACGCCGTTGTAGGAAGCGGTTCGTTTGTAGAAGGGTCGTTCACTGGTGCCATGGTTTGTTCAGGAATCGTTTCGTTGGGAGAACTGTTGTTAGCTGTGGTTGAGCTTTCCAGGGGAATCGATTCGTTCGTAGAATTAATGCTGTCTGATGCAACGGTTTCTGCAGGAACTGGCTCACCGGTAGAAGAAAAGATGACGGACGATGTGGTTTTTGTAGTTGATGGCGATTTCGTGACCATTGTAATTTTGGCCGTAGTGACTGCGTTGCTCCCGTGCATAATTGACGCATCGCAAGGCGGCTCGTTAACCGAGTAATCAATTTGTGTATAGTAATTAATCCATTCCGTGCCGAAAGGAAACGGATCAGCGCGACAATTTACAGGATGATAGAGATCCTCCTTGCCGAATCCAGAGCTATCGAAGACTTCATCCGAGTACCGACCATCGAAGGAATATATATCGCCGATTTGGGCACGCATCCGCAACTTTTTATTCTTGCGCCACCATGAACGATACCAAGCAAACTCGCAGCTGCAGTGAAGATTCTGCAAGAAGCTTCGGAAAGACTGGTCAAAATTGTAGTATTTTTGGTCCTCAAACAGCGCTTCCAGTGACAGTATCTGCAGGTTTGGCAAATCGGTAAAAGTTTCTTGTTGCATGGTTTTTATGGTGGTGTTGTAAAATATGACTATTCGCAGCCGCTTGGAGGTGGTAAAATCCTTCTTAACAATGACCAAATTGCGAGCGTCGTACAGTTGAAAATCCAGCATACTGGTGAAATTAAGATCGACCAACCTCGATGTCACGCGCTCCGTGGTGCAGTTGCGCAGCTGTAGCTTGACGACTTGGCGTTGTATTGGCGCAAAAGAGTATTTAACAATCAGCTGTTCTTCCAAATCCATGGAAACCATTCGCAGCGGTGGTTCAGCCATATCCACTGCCATTCGCGCAAGTATGTTCAGCGATGCGTTTGACCGGCAAACAATCCGGAAATCAGTGCGGTCGGTGCAGTTGAATGTAGTGGTGATGTCGGATTTGCAATAGCGGTTGAACTGTGCGCCACACTCCTCGTCGGTCATTTTTTCAAGGGAGAACTTGGGGAAGTCGTCGTCAGCATTAGGCTGTTTTGTGCCGCGAGTAACGTTTGGCGGGCAGTTATAGGCAAGCATGATCTTTGCAACGTCTGTCGGACTGAGTTTCTTTCTTCTCCCCATTCGTGCTGTGAGGCCTTTTCTGGCTATCATGCCAGGATTTCGTCCCAGAGCGTTAGCCCACGTGAAGTAGTGCAGGATGGATTCGTAATCGTACTTGGTTCCAAATGTGTACATATTTGGATTGATCGCATAGGAAGAGTAAAAATAGTCACTGTCAATGCTGCTGTTGCGTACTTCCACATACTGGTCACGATCTGGGCGCTTGTGTTCGTAGTCGAATCCTAGAGCACGCATGATTACCATCTGGATGTCACCTGGGCTGAAGCATGGGCTAGTGTAATAGGATGATAAATACGACGGACTTCCCAGGTTAACATCTTGATAACCGCCTGTTCTTCCAAGGTCCGTACTGCACCTGCGGGATATAAGTACTCGTATAAAATAGTTACGCTTGGTGCCTTTTAATACGGGCTTATAAAGTCTAGAAGAATCGTGACGTACTTTCCGGTGCTGCTGCCTTGAAAGTAGAGGTAGTCAGTTTCATTTGTTCTGGGCTTGAACAAGATGCAGCCTTTCGTCCTTCTCTCCATTGTGCGAAGAGTTTTCAAAACCACTTGCTGTTCTGTCTGATCTGTGCAAATAAAGTACGTTTTACACACAGCTGGCCGAAAAATATGTATCGTCCTATGCCATAAATAAGTCTACTACGTACTTTGTATTTCAATAACTGTATGAGTTGTACAGCAACTTGAACGCGAGCTAAACCTAATAAATTGGTAATGATATCAATGTACTACTCTAGTAATGTATTATTGTTCGAGTTATAAACTAGTGATAAATATAATAGCATTTAAAAATTAATCGAAACTGCTGACTGCAGTGCCTCTTCTGCGGATATAAATAATACGACATACATATACTTGAATAGAAAAAATTTGCGTTTTAGAAAACCGTTACGATAGAACAACTTATTCTGTGTACTTACTAAGGCTATACGTGCTCATGTAATAAGGGATGGCGGTGGGGTTGGGCCATAGCCGAGGTCCGGTTTTGGCAATAGCGTTTACGTCCGAAAAGCTGAGTGGTGTGTTGAAAAGATCTAAAAATAAGAACGTTCGCATATAATAAAGTTGATGAAGACGTCTGTCTCATCGTTCACAATACGAAAGAGTGTGATAAGAGCGTTGAGTTTATTGACCAGCTAATTTAAAGGTGCATTATGATTAGGGTGTCTGCCAAAGGTCGCTGACCATCACATTGATAAGCGACCAGAGCGCAGAGAATGTCTCCTAACTGAGAAACAGGAAACACACGAAATTGGGTGTCTGATTTTTACAGAAGTGCACCGGTGACGACGTACGAGATAATCGCGTGTGGCGTCACACGGCTCTATTCAGGCGATTTTCCAATAAGGATATTTGTGCGGTATTAATAATAAGGCTTTCGGCAAACGCTCCGGCAAACGGTTCGGAGCGTAAAATATTTAATAAATATTTTACTGTCACCATGCACCGTACAAGAAAAGCTTCGGCTTCGCGTCCGCTTTTTCTGGTTTCCACGGTCAGTTCAAATAAAGAATTTTGATTAGCTGAATTAAAATTACCCGCTGGCTTTTGATCAGACCAAAGAAACTTCGACAGAAACAAAAACGTTTC
Organism: Paramacrobiotus metropolitanus; assembly: GCF_019649055.1. Taxonomy (NCBI): domain Eukaryota; kingdom Metazoa; phylum Tardigrada; class Eutardigrada; order Parachela; family Macrobiotidae; genus Paramacrobiotus; species Paramacrobiotus metropolitanus. The sequence goes on along the minus strand of NW_026570256.1, from coordinate 442,564 downwards.
CGTTTTTTGTGTGGATAGATTGCATTAAAAACTGATGGCACAAGACCGAAAAAATTTATTTTCTCTGCTTAAATCTAGCTCACACGCTAAATCGCTGCGCCTTCTTGTGCATGCATTTTCCAAATTATCTAAGGAAAGCTGCCCGGCTGAATTTAACCGAACAAGTCCATAAACTGAGCTTACCTTCCGTTATCTCTACGTCTTCATTGTCCGCAATCGCTGATGCTGGATCGAAAAATACCGCGGCGACCAAAAAACAAAATAAAACAAAGAGTTCTGTCTTCATTAAAAAGGCTGACGCCATCGTAGCAAAAAGAGTGTTGATTAGGATTTGCTGTTGCATATACGTGAACAGAAACCATAAAAGCAAGCAAGGCTTGGTAAAAAGAATCTGTCTGGTTTTTATAAACGACGCCGGTACATGCCGTGAGCGCTGAGATAGAGGCAATCTGCCACATTGACAAACTGTGTGTGTGTTTTTTTGCAATGATCACGCTTTCTTTGCCTGATGTAATACGTAGGAGATGTTGCAAATAACCACCAGCGTAGCGGATGATGTTTTGTTAACCGGAACTGACGATAATTCTCCTCATAGTCGGCTAGCTATAATAGTCAGAATCAGGCACCGTTTGCCTTCCGGAAACTCTACCTGGCATATGCCACACTAAACATACTGTAGGTTCATCAGTAACGTTTACCCGGCTGAAAAAACTTGAGAAACAGTTTGTTGAAACTACATTCGCCTCTCCTTTCGTTTTTCAGCCGGCGAAGCACATGTCTTCAAATGTAGCCGAATTGGTTGTAGCTTGTAGGAGACCTGTTGGTTACGTGACTTATGTCCAGTAATACTGCGTCTACATCCGCTAATATAACCTGAATTGCTTGGAAAAAGGTTTAGTTTGTAAAAACAAATCTAGTGAGAAAACGCATGTATAAGTGACTAAAACCGCTGGCATTTTTCAGACGTATTTTTTTACTAGGCAGTAGGCACATATAATTTGGTGTAGGTTCATAAAATTATAGTCCATTGTCATACCAAAACCATAGAGTAGTCCTTCGGCTGATACTGTACTGAGTTTACTCAGTCTACTGTGCACAGAGGTTGTGATACAAAGCGTAAGTCTCCAAAACCTGGGGCCTGGGCTTAAACAAAATTCGAATTTTACAAGAACTTATATTCGGTCTGTCAGGGCGGTATATGCATACTTCTATTTTTATTTTTGTTATTTTCCCTTTAAAGATATGGATGGCTTAAAAATCAACACAAGCGCAAAAAGCAGCCAAAGAACATGCACTGAAATACAACGAATTATTTCAATTCTTAAAACATATACCTGTAATGCGTCGTTAGCGCCGGCAAAAGTTGTTGGTCACAGTGCAAAAACTAAAGTTATCGTTTTTTGTGCAGCGATGTCACTTTTTGCAGGCTGTTGCAGTACTGTAAGTAGCAGATGCTTGCAGATACAGTAACTTCAGGCACAATTGAAATTCTTGTGTACAGGATGTGACGACACTTTCCATCATTGCAATTTGATAAGGTGTCTTGAACTCGATCGTCAGCCTTTGAGGAGCAAACAAAATGCTACGTAAACCAAGTACTACTGCAACCGGCAACCCGGAACAAAATCCAGGGTAAAATGTTCGAAGCGTCGATGTCTATTCTTGAATATATTTACATCTATTCCTGCCACCGTTGTAGAGTCTACAAACGATGACGTAAACTGAATTCTACGTTATGCGTTGCTTGTCTTGCATTTTTGTATGTGCGGATACTCAAATCGTTATGTATAAACTAACGTGACAATTCTGCTACCGATTATATATGAAGCGCCTGTGCAGTTGGCCCAAAGTTCGGCTTCGATTTTCGCAACAGCATTTCGAACGTTTGCCGCCGCATAACGATATCCGTAAAACGACGTAGTTAAACAGGCAGGTGGCTTTAATGCACGTACTGGACCACAGACCCACACATTACAAAATGTTTCATTTACCTCCAGTGCCAGTATTGAAATCCTTTCATGTTTAAGACCTGTTGCGGATCACCGAAACAGACTGCGCTCAAACTAGAGGTTGCAAACCGTACCCGGTACTGCATCCACCGAATTCCGACGGAAAGGCAGACGCGCTCCGGCAGATTGGTGAATGAGTGGACCACTCATCCGCCAATCCGCCGGAATTCGGCAGGAAGATGGATGCGATTTCATTGAACGTCCAACATCCACCAATCCATCTTACTGCCGGAATCGGCCTGCGCTGAAAGTCTGAATCTGGTTCTGATTCTGAATGCTAAAAGTCTGAGTCTGAAACTCTGATTCTGATTACTGGAATCCTGGATCTGAATACTGAAATTCTGAATATGAATGGGAAGGCTCGGAACCTGGCCGGTGATGACCAAAGTCTCTGTAATAAAACCATAACAATATTATAAACTGAAGCATGCGAGCGAGTCTATAGCGCACTTGGATTCTACTATTATAAAACTGTAATTCAGACTATCCAGTAGCGATAAACAAAAGAAAAAATAAAAACGGCGGCAGCAAATTTGTAGAAGTACTAGTACTCTGTACATACGAGTATTTGTGCTGCAGATCTTATTGCAGAACAATAATATTTAATGCAGACGTTCTTCTTGATATGTTTCTTCCAAGGGTAGTGTATGCGAGACCTGGCTAATGCCGAATGTACGGGGGATTTATGTTCTTACAAATGTGCGACACAGTCGGCAACGACCTCTGTGCTTTATGTGGGATTGTTTTGTGTTCGTTCGGTTGATTAGCCGCGATGCAACAAACCTAAGAAACCTAAGAAACCCAAGAAAACCTAAGATATCCAAAAACTTAGAAACCTAAGAAAACCTAAGAAAGCTAAGAATAACCTATCAGCCATTCCTTGCGTGTTAGTCGACAATAAAAAATGGCAGACAAGTTACTCGCCACAAAGGAAACGATTACTAGCGCTATAAATGCAGGACCAAATGCAGCGAGAAAAAACCTTCTAATGAACAGTTGTACATGCTTTATTTTGTCTGTTTGAACAACACGGTCGGGGACACACTCGGCACTCTCGGCCTAATATTGCTTTTTACGAATCCTTTTCATGGATAAAAAATACAAAAAATTTTAAAAGGTCAACTTTACATCATGCTGCTAGCCCGAAGAACCGTTACAAAAAAATTAAGAGCCCTGCTAAAATACGTTCGTATCACGTCCTGAATGCACAAGGCTGAATGAAACAGAAGCATCCCGGCTTTAATATACAGTACATAACTAGAATAGACGCAGTTTAACGTGGAGCTTTAATCCGTTAATTAAATATGGCAGAATTTTAGGCACGGTACTGGCACGATAGGTGATTCCGCATACAAGCCGCTTAGGCAGTGCCGAGTGTGCCGAGGCTGTAATCTGGGTTTTACTCTGTGTAGAAATAATTTAATAAACCATGCCTACAGGGCGTTACAAGCGTAACTGCATGATGTTTACCGGCGCCGCTGTGATTGCAGTAGCAAGTTAGCAATTACCCTATAACAAGAAAAAGTTGTCACCGTAATTAGATCTCGACACTGTTATCGCGCTACTGAAATAAAGTACACGTCATCACAGTTGTCTGATGGCTTTAAAGTACGCAGTGTATTGTATTAATGTAACCTGCCATGGCGAACTTTGTGATGTTGCTTGGTATTCGGTAACAATACTCTCAGACTACGAGTGTTCGTAGGATCAAAGTATCCAACAATCGCTCCTAATGCAGAACGCTTTAACGTTTTTGTTTTTATGGTGCGCAAGTTATATTCTTCGTAGATCTGACGTTTTTATGTGTTTCTATTTTTTTCCACGTTAAAATGTAAAGGCATTTAGAAATTACTGTAATACTGTGCGCCAGCTGCATAACAGCATGAATGCTTGTGAGTAGTGCAAAACTATTAACGTGTTAACATGTTGTTAATTACATAATCTCAATTAGTGTTAGAGGCTTTATTTCGCAATATATCGTACAGCTTTGCTTACAAATACAACTAAATGAAGAATATGCTCCAACCAGCATGAGTTGGGATCGTACATAATACACCCATTGTACGAGATACATGTAAATACCGAGCATTATTAGTGTTATGCAACCTGCGACTAAAATCGTTGCCACTCTAACTAACTCAAATTATGCATACAGTACATAATGACGTCGATAACTTGTTAGTGTAGTATTTGCAAATAAACTTGACGCTTGCCGGTGCAGTGTACAAGTAATATCACGCTCCCTGTCCAAATTTTCAAGCAAATCTGTACAAAATCTATTGATTGTGGGACCTTTTAAGTAGCCCGTGAACCACCAAATTTTTTTATTGAGGTTGTAATACGCATATTAAAAATACACCGTGCAGTGTGCTCAGACTTATTAGAAGTTTTAACGTAAAAAACTGTCATATGTCAATAATAAGTACAAGTAAGGCAAAAATAGGTTGAACAACAAATTAAGTTACTAAATGGAAGTACTACTGTACTTACCCAAATTGGCATCGTAGTCGAATAAGTACTCGAATACAGCACCGGGAACGCAGATACTGACTGATACGAATTTATTTTTACGAATTTATTTTTACACTATGATGATCACTTCTTTTCACAAGTGGGTTCAAGCCTCGTGAATTTAAACCCTACTATGATCCTGTGATTTCTAATTTCCTGTCCAGTTTAAAAGCGTCCATATTTCATGAACATGACAGTGACAGCAAGTGCGGGCATTGTTCGCCGTTCGGTACTTAAAAAATTAGCGCCAGAATCAGAGTTAGAGGTAACTCTTCAACGCAACTCGGCAACAAGGTTTAACGTATGCACACCGCACAGTTGGATATACATATCTATACGGGCGCTCCGGTTCAGCTGCTTGTGTTGCGTGGCTTATTTTCGCCGCTATAATATTATACAACGGCAAAATAATCAGTTAGCGAAACAAGAAGATAAGGCTAGCTGTTTGCTACCGTGCGTATGTAAAAGTGCGCGTATACATGGCGCCTTTTTTTGGAATAGCAGCAAAGTTCCTGTTCAAATATACGGGCACATCTGATACGAACCAGTGACCGATACTGTAGAACACTCCAGATTAAAAGTTAAAACATGATAGACATTAGATAGTCACCATGTACCATCTTGCTTACTCTGGCATGTAATTGGTAGTCAAAACACTAACAAAATCGCGGCTTCATTCAATAAAAAATAAACTGACTATCTTTTTCTCTGCAGACCGTAATGTTTGCAAGCATTTATAGCACTAGAGTTTAATTTCCGGTCGAACTGTTTGTAGTCCTTAATACTACTGATGGCTTGCAGTTGAGTGTTATTGGAAATGTTTAATTAGCATTACACTGCTTTGCTGTATGAATATTTCAATTATTTACATGGCTGTAGAGGTATGAGCACTAGATTATTACCAATAATCATTTTGATATTAGTGTTTCTATTGGCTATGCAGTTTTGTGATCGCTATATTGCAATGGCAACTTCTAAGCTGCCCCTAGTGGGTTGGGTTACACACCCGTACCACGATAAAACTGGAGGTTCGATGGTTCGTCGGTAATTACCCAGATCTTAAGTAAATCACAATCTTACGTAACGCGCGAATTCAGGAACATCATCATCAATTTAATCAGAATCAGAGCAAATGCAAGAGCAAGGGCAAGAGCAAGAACATGTGGGAAAGTCAACCGTCTGCCGGTCAAGGCAGCGTGAGCACGTCTACTGATTTCACCTCCAGAAAAGTCAGAACATCTCAGAATTCTTCGTAACCGATAACATGGATTCGCAATTCTACTGAGATAAGCGGTACATCTGTTTCCGGCTGAGTTGTTACCGATGACAATCTGTAGAACATGATTCTACGGCTACAATATGTAAATTATTGTTATCTAACAGTATAAACGATTGGCCTAATCATAGGGCCACGGTTGTTTTAACATTTTATCTAAATTAGCCGAAACAGGTAACGTTATGTACCTACACAGTGCAAAATATGTGAAATTAATGTATAAATTAATACCTTATGTATATACTGCAAAACAAATACTAGTAATTTAATTTGGGTATAATCATTGCCACTCTTCAGGGGTGCAACGTCATACAGCATGATCTGTGTAGTGTATGTAAATAAGTACAGTACTCATACAAAGGTTGTACGAGTATCTCGTGAAATGGATAATGGCCTATGGCTATTGTGCCGTAGCAACGGTATTGTTGTTCTCCGTTATTGTTGCCATGTCTAGTGTTTACTGTTTAGTTGGTTGTTTGCTGCTGTCCCGAGCGGACATAATAAAAGATTATGCCGTTCGTTCAATACTTGACAATCTTTTCATTCGTTTCTGAATTATTAGTCTACAGGAGAGTGGCAATCGTACAAATTTTAATTTGGAATTTAATACTGCTTATAATTCTGGACACTGTAATACCCTGTTGTGTAACTTTCATATTAACAATGTTTGGAAACAATCACGTCAGTTTTGCTTCTGGTTTGACAGATGCCTAATTACGTGGTGGCTGACGTTAACTTATTGAAACAATACAGTAATTGTCATAAGCTAAGCCACCAAATTAGCGTGCGGAGAAACTTAGCCTAGTAGAATGCTAATGTTGAGAGTGGCATTTGTCGTTGAGCTGGACTTAATTAAACAAAAAAAGCCCTATTCTCAGCCGTGAACCGCGATTGTCTTTTAAATGAGCATTTTTATTCTTTTGTATTGTATCTGTGGTACTTTGCGCAAAGGGCAAATTGCAAGTGACCTTTTAAAATTTTATATCCGGGAGCGTTATTCCTAGCAAGCTTTTAGCTGAGCGCTAGCGTAATTTGCTCCATAGTGCAACCACTACACTTTCACGTAGTTCTAACAGGGGATGAACGGCTAGTTCACCCCTGTGCGCGAACAGAAACGGAAACTGAACGCCATCACACTGCACAGTGCACACTTTATCTCTCTCTCATACAACACATCAAAGGCCACCGCAGCACCTTGCTGCGGGGCAAAAAGGAAAAAGCATCCAGCTCAGACGACGAAATCTAGCAACTAAAGAATCTACCAGATTTAGAATCTGGTAGATGAAGAAAAACACGGCAAAAACAGCAAAACAACCTAGCAGCCGCCTGTACGCGGGTGAACGGAGAGGCCACCCCTCCTCACATAGTTTTCAATTCGATAAATTTTACAAGATGCGCCCGTGCGTTACAATGCCTGTTGCAAATATTGGCTTACTTTAAACAGTTCTCTACAGAACGAATAGCAGGTACAGGTACTACCGCAGATGAGTATAAAAATCGGTGTTGACTTGTGGAAGGATGCTAAATTAACTGCAGTAGTTTGAGGCTATTCCCGGAAACAAAAGATACTTCGATTCGTGGGCGATGACGACATAGACACGACAGATGTTGTCATATTTTTGATGCAAAGAAATTACATTTATTGCTTGCGGCCATTTGCAACCACGAGAGGTTACCTCATTAATTTATTTAGATTTGCAGCGAAGGATAACAACTATCGTGAATTCCGGTTACATTTTCATAGCCATTGCCTGCGGTTATGTGCAACAGGTTGTACATCATACAGTGCATAATTATGTATACATGTCAGATGTGTACGCCGTGACGGTATGGACATACAAGTCATAATAATAATTTGACCGTACATAATATAGGGTTATTGCTGACAAGCAGTACCGCTTGCACGGACAAACAAGCAACTAACATTGGAATTAAAAAAAAGAGTAGTGAGGACAGCAAAGCAAGAAAAATTTCATCAGCAATCCAGTCGTAAATTTTTATATTTCATGTTATTAATCTTTGGCACACAAAAGTTGTCTACATTTGACAGCTCGAGCATTTGACAGCTTCTTTAGAAATACTAATTTTTTCTATGGATAGAAAACCTTGCTCACTGTTCCGTGTCTTAGTAGTCTTCGTACTTCATTTGGACATCGTTGCGGCAGTATCCGATGAAAGCGGTAACGTTGAGGTAACAGCAGGTAAAAGGTTGCCCTCAAAATTAATATATTTACATTCAGTTTGTTTTCTGAAAAAGTTTACCTAGAAAAGGTTTCTTTTTAGATTTATTCTATCAGCCGGGCGACTTTTCCGACGTCAGTGCCGAGACGGAAACAGGCTCCACACTTTGGCCAAATCACACAGCGATTCCTTATTATATCAGCAGCGATTTTAGTGAGGAAAACGACTGATTTTTTGCGAACCGACGGCCGTTTGTTATACATAGTTGTTATGACCAGTTTGTTAGTACTTTAAAAAAAGCTTCAAACATTTACAACTATTTTTTCGAATTTCGAAAAGTTTCTTGCCAGTGCTAAACTTGATATAAAGACAATCCGCTTACTAATCCTGCATGTTTAAGCAGTTGTGAAATACTGTACGTATGTAGCCGGCAAAATTGTACCGTAATTAACCTGTTCCCGGTTCACGGTGAGAGCATATTTGACGGGCGAAAATGCTTACATCGCCCGTCAATATGCTCACACCGTTAAACCTTGAACACGTGAACAATCTTGCACGCAACATACGTGTACTTAAGCAATTTTCCAAATAATAAATTTATGTTACAGGTACAAAAGAAAGGCAAGTGATTCTTAAGGCTCTGCGTATCATGGAGAAAAAGACAGAAGGATGTGTACTGTTCAAGGCTAGAAGCGATGAAAGTGATTACATTTACTTCCTCGGGAACTTTCGGGGCATGTGAGTACACGTGATACAGCATGTACTTCCTTGTGAAAATTTAAATCGCTACATTTCCTTTGCTCCATCAGATGCGACTCGAAGATCGGTAGAATTGGTGGGATGCAATATATTCATCTGGCCCGCGCCGGACTTGTTTCCTCATCATCATGTATGGAGACGGGAAGAATTCAGCACGAGGTCATGCACGCCTTGGGCTTCTATCACGAGCAACAGCGCACAGACCGCGATCAGTATGTCTACATACGCAAGGACAACATTGCATCAGATGAGCTATATGAGAACTTCGCATTCACCACATCAGCGTTCATTTTCGGAACAAAATACGACTACCATTCCGTCCTGCAGTATGATGCCTTTGCGTTTGCCTCATCTAACAAGATTCCGGCGCTGGTCCCAAAAAGAGGGCTTATTAATCGCATGGGTCAACAAATGGGCATGAGCCCGAGCGATGTCGCGAGGATAGCCTTACTCTACAAATGTCCATTAACCGTTATTCTGGACACCAAAGCGGCTCCTAAAAACGCGGATTTTCCAAATTTCTCTCTTGAACCGATGACGGACGATCAGTGTCAGCTGCAGTTTAACGATTATTGTACGTCGGACATAACCACTCAGTGGAATTGCACGAATCGAAGGGATTTACGTGTTCTTTGCCAGTCTGATGCAGAGTTGCCTATTTTGGAAAGTATGGCGGCCGGTATGGCACAGGAACCTTTGCGACTGGCATCCTTGGATGTAGAAGAACAATTAATCGCCCGATATTCCTTTTCTCCGATTCGGAACCAAATCCTGAGGCTGCAGCTACGCAACTGCATCACGGACCGCGTGACATTAAGACTGGAGAAGTTAAATTTTGTTAATTTGTTGCACTTTGAACTCCACCACTGCCATGGCCTGATTATCCAAAAGGCTGATTTTGCGATATCCCAACGGCTGCGAATAATAACCTTTTATAATACCACCGTTAACGTTCTCCAGCCAGGCTCGTTTACAGATTTGCCAGAACTGCGGATTCTTTCTTTGGAAGCGCTACCGGACAGCCAGAAAAATCACAATTTTGAACCATCCTTTCGAGATTATCTACACCGTCTGCACTGCAGCTGTGAATTCGCCTGGTATCGTTCATGGTGGAGATCCAATCCAGCGTTGCGCCTCAGAGTTCAGACAGGAGAATTGTATTCCTTCGAGGGGCCTTTTATCGGCACTTTCTTTAATAGTGATGAGTTTAACAAAGAAGATGTGTTCCATCCCATCAACTGCAATGCAGATCCGTTTCCTCTCAGCACAGAATGGATAAGCTATTACTGGCAACTTGATTACTCTGTCAACGACCCCCTTTGCAACCAAGCACCCACTGCCACAACTTCTGCACCGAGGCTATCAACTTTGATAGTGAATCCCACCACAACGGCAACCGCCCTGACATCCACTGAATCAACGGTTGTCTCGACGACTTTGCCGTGGAATGTTACTATTAGGCCTCTTGCACTGTCGCGAAATAAATTAAGCCCAGGGACCATAACAGGTACCTCGGCAGGCGTAATTTTGGGCGCTGCTGTTCTGATCGCTGCTATTATGGCGGTTATTAAGGACGAGCGATGTAGAAGTTGGTGGACGTCCTTTCGAAATGATGGATCAATATGGGGGCGATCTAGGAATGGAGGACCGAGTGAAGACTACAGCGTCGCTTTTGCTAACGAATAAGTTCTTAAAAGTAATGGAATATAGAAGGGCTTTATGGCTATGTGCTCCAGTTTTCACGCGATAACGGTAATAAAAAAATTCTGACAATGGGCTCAGGTGCGTGACTTGGTTCAAATGCACTGGCTGTTGTTTCTTTCAATTTTTAAAAAGTTGCAGTTTTCAGCCTGACGGGTCGAATCAAATCAAAACTACCGTTTCACTTATAACGTTAAGTCGTTAAATTCCACAGTAAAACTGCAGTGCTGTTCAATCCTGCAAAATGCCATATGAAATGGCCGGCGGTCAGCGGCGCATTTATGTACAGTTAACAACAAAGCAAGTCTTGATTTTGCCGAGTTTATTCCTATTTTAAAATTATTTTCACACATAATTATACGCAGTCATGCATTCTGAGGCATGTCACAAGTATCGTACTGGCCAATTCTGAAAAGGGCGCTACACAACAATGAATGACATTCATCAGCCTCACCGGCAATAATGCAGGTGAAGACTACTAGTTAACTTCCAAAGTTCGCTTGAACCCCAGCAGGATATAAGAGCAGTTAATTTAATTGTTGACTGATCTTGAAGGCCGAAGATATCTCGATTGGTGGCGATGATGACAACTGTCGTCATTTCCGGATATGAAAAATCATAGGTACTGCCGCGGGTTATTTGAAACTGCGCGTACTGTATTTGTTGCATGGCTGGGTAATAAAACATGTTGTATACACGGCAGCAATGAAAACGTTCCAGCATTTTACACGGTATGATAGTGAAAACCAGTTTCTGTTTTAGCAATAAATGGAATACAGTCGTGTTCATACGTATTCTAAAGCGTGATACTACCAACAACAGTGGTATTACTGTAAAGCAATCGTCGAAGCGCTACTGGGTAGCAATGCCATGCTTTGTGACGTCAAGTCATGTTTCATATATTATGCAGTTATCGGAAGTTGATTAATGTGTGTGACACACGGTATGATCATGCACTGGACACGCCATGTTTATAAGTTGCGAATACTGTACATGGTCACATGGATGCTAATACAACAGTGAAAATACAATGCCTGTAAACTACGTAGAACTTTCATAGTACTTTATTTGCAAGCAAACTGAGCATTTTATGAAACAGTATACAACTTTACCAAAAGAAAAGAAAAACAATCCAAATAGTTCTGTAAACTTCCAAACCCATGTTGATAAGCTTCACTTTTCGATTCAGAGTACTATATTAATGGCCCGAAGCCCAAATAATGCCTTGACCTTTGCTGCAGACTGGCCTCAACGCCCTGACCAGCTGAACCGCGCCGAACCATGTCTTTGAACAATAACAGCACGACGCTTCCCGACGCGCGACCTCTACGCTGCGGCACCGTCGACTCGGAGGAGCGCGTCGTCCACCATCTGTTCTTCATCTACAGATACAGAGTACTTAATCATGGGTCCGGTTTTCCTCTTGCTGTTTCTTTGTGCTTAATTTATGTGTACTTATGTTGCCAATTACTCGTAAAGTTGTGTACAGTTTCAGCTGTTACAGTTTTTTTGTGATAAATCACAACATATTACGGCAGCTGGTCAAAGAAGCGAAAACAACAATTGTTTTAATCCATGCATACAGGCATCATGAAACCAACAAGCAGAGCAACTGTTTGCAAAAACAATTTCTTTCAAGGGTTAGCAGCATAGCACACAGATTTTTGGTAAATAAAAATCTTTCGCAAGGTAATGGAAACACAAGGAATATTAAAGACCGTAATATCCAACATTAACCGTGGCAATGTCAAGTATACAGAACAGATGTAATAAAACAAATTTTTATAAATTCTTTACTCTATCGTTTTCTTATACCTATTGTTCAATGCCGGTTTTACTCCTGACTCTCATGTATTCACTATGGAATTCGTAGTTCTAATGAAGGTAGCGGATCCAGTCGGTGTTTTGATCGGTGCCGCAGCCGGTTTAGAATCTGTTGCAGGCTTTCCTATGGAGCCAGTAGAACTGCTCTGTCCGACTTTGCAGTTTGGTTCATTAATGGAATACTCAGTTTGAGCGTAATAGTTAATCCACGCAGGACCCAAAGGAAAGGGCTCGTCTTGGCAGTTCACGGGATGATACAGATCATCTTTAGTAAACATGTTGCTACTAAAAAGCGTGCCAGTGGAAGGTCCGGCAAACGAATACAACTCACCCGCCTCAACGCTCAGCCGCAACCGTTTATTCCTTCGCCACCATGATCGATACCATGCAAAGTCACAGCCACAGTGAAGATTACGCAGAAAATTTTTAAACGGCTGCCCAAATTTGTAGTTCTTTTGTCCTTCCAAAAGAGCCTCCAGAGATAGTATCTGAAGTTCAGCTAAATCCGTGAAAGTTTCGGGCTCCAGCAAACCAAGGGTGGTGTTGTAGAACACTATAATTCTAATCTGTCTGGAAGAAGCGAAGTCCGTCTTTTCTATAACCAACTTGCGGCAATGGTAAAGTTCGAAATGGAGCAAATTTGTAAACCCCATTTTATTCAGCCTGCTGGTTGCGTTTTTCGTGATGCAATTTTGGAGTTGCAGGTGCAGTATTTGACGTTGTATTGGCAGAAACGAATACTTTGTAATTAATTGCTCTTCCACATATATGGAGATCAGTCGCAGCGGTTTCTCTGCCATATCCAACGCCATCCGCTCTAGCACAGCCACCGATGCAATCGACTGGCAAACAATACGGAAATCCCGGCGGCTTGTGCAGTTCGTTATTGTGGTGATATCTGATTGGCAGTAGCGGTTGAATTGCGCCGCACACTGGTCCAGGTCCATCGGTTCCCGTGAGAAATTCGGAAAATCCTCATCGAACTCTCGGTTGCCGGCAACGATATTCAGCGGGCATTGGTAAGCCAGCGTGATCTTAGCCACATCTCCCGGGCTCATGCGCGCTTTCTGACCCATACGAACAATTAGTCCATGTTTCGGTATCATAGCGGGGCTTTGCTTGTTACTAGCCCCGCTAAATGCATCGTAGTGTACAATGGAATGGTAGTCGTATTTTGTTCCAAAGGTGTACATTGTTGCATCGATCGGGTAGTCCTCTGCGCCGTAATTATCCATGTCTATATTGCTGAAGCGCACGTTCACATACTGATCTCGGTCAGGGCGCTGATGCTCGTGATGAAAGCCCAGGGTGTGCATGACCTCGTGCTGGATGCTTCTGGTATCGACACATGAAGATGACCGCCACGTTGCTCGTGCCAGTATTATGTACTGCTTCCCTCCTATCTTTCCGACTTTGGAAGCGCACCTGTAATGAAGTTCACAGTCAGTCTGGGCCCTAACAAAATGGCATACACCACGATCTACGAACTTACGTTCCTTCCCAGACATCTGTTATGAAATAGATGCAGTCAATCTCGTCTACGCGTGGTGTGAATAAAATGCATCCTCTCGTTTTTCTCTCCATGATGCGCAGTGCTCTCAGAATTGTTTGCTTTTCGGCTGGTTCTAAGACACAGTTAGCTACATAAAAACTGGCAACTTCAATGGAAGACATAAAAACAAAACTGCCCGTGTCGTTAAGCAGTATAATATGTTGAATAAGCTAACCGGGTTGTCACCGGTGAGTGTACACTCGCATTTTTCAGCTTTGTTGGTCCATATTTCATAATTACAGACGACGATAACTTTTTTTTTGAAATACAAATCAATTAAGTAGCAAGAAGAAGAATTTAACGTTGTGTTCTTCAAACTCGTTTGAATGCTGGTGCACTCACCAAAATCACTGTCGATAACGTAAGGGATGGCTGTGCGGTTTGGCCACAGCGTAGGGCCAGTTTTCGCAATGACATTTGCGTCAAAAAAGTTTATCGGCTCGTTGAAAAGGTCTGTGAATGAAATCGGCTAGATGAAAGCAGTGAATATGATTATGAATGGCGCGTTCTGGAGTATGCGCTTGGCAGTCTGCATATATATTGGGAACAAATCAGCGACATTCGTGAAATCATTATCAACCCATTTGCATATCTGAAAATATGAGTAGGAAGCAACTATGAACAGCGCTGTAATTATAAGTGCACCACTTAATTTCTGCAACAATTACATAATGTCCGCACAAATTTTCGCGCCTGCCGGTTTAGACTCTCGCCATTGCACCTCAGAGCAGCCTTACCAGCCGTTATGACAATTTCATCATTTTCGTCCACCACTGCTGCTGCACTGTGAAGCAGTACGAGAACTATTAGAACGCAGTGGAAAATGCAATACTTCCGTCCCATTCTTTGGTAAGCTGGGGTATTTTTAGTATGTCCTTGTTGGTTGTTCGGAAACCGGAAAATCGAAATGTGAATTAAACAAATATGGTACGCTTCTTTAGTGTGATTACTGTCTTCATTTACGAACTGCTGCTTCGAACTTTATTGGTCAAATCATGCTGCTTTGATCCTGTACATCTGTACAGACTGTTCTTTGCACAATAAAACAGTAATAAAAACGTCTTGCATTTTTATTATACGGAAACGTGTATTACCTATCTTTCGTGTATCACCTATCATTGGTTCTCAACTTCTCAATCTGTTGCAAAATTGATGGGATTTTTTGCAGACAACTGTCAAAATATGACTCACAACAATTATTTTTATTTAGGAATTGACGTTTCTTGCTAACAATAAATAAATGAACCAGAGCCGGAGCTCCGAATCACGACGGCAATATACTGTACATAGCTTGCGGGCAGTGAACTGCAAAGACCACGACGTAATCATGCGGTAGACATGCAATATTTTAGAATTTTGCGCGAAAGATACAGCCACGTGAAAGGATACTATTGTTCGTACAAGGCCTGTTTCATAAACTTTGTTTCTGTTTATTGGAAAAAAATGCTTGACACTTTTCTAACGGGAAAGGAGGATCCCAAGTAAGAACTCTGCGCTTATTTTTGATGAAGCAAATTCGTTTTCTTGGCGCCACCAGTGAAAGCATTTTAATCAAAATTTACGCAGATTCTAAAATAATGTTCGAGTACTATGCATACCGGTACCTCGGATATAATGTACAGATATCTAAAACTTCCTTTTTAAAAACACCACAGTAACAGTTTTCCAGACAGCAATGCGTTGATGGTCATTTATTTTCTCTACCTCAAGGACTGTTTGAAACGGTTAATTAGAGTATACGGTTTTCATGGCGGCAAACGCAACGGTAAAGGTAAGCTGAAAAAACCCGTCGAAAACGATAAAACAGACGGCAAAGCAAAGTTAGCGGTTAGCGTACCCTTTTAGGGCATTCATCACGATTAGAAAATAACAGGTGCGTTAAAAGAAAGGATGGGCACATGCATGTTACTTCGTTATTTGTGTCAAGGTACTTCACAATACAGTATGTATCTGTAGCGTTTCATCAGCTGCAGTGTATTGTAAGACTGTAAATCCCGTAGTTAACGATTTGCTGGCTCGGAATTGTAATTTCTTTTGGCTGTCAGCCAGCGCCTCCTGGAAAAGTATCTGCAGATGCGGGAAGTTCGTGAAAGTAAGTACCGGTTTGCGTCGTTATTATTGCTGATCACTGTCCGGCTTGCGCATGCGAGCGGCTGGGCCGATTCGAGCGCGGTTAACTGCGCTAAAATCGTCGGAGCAATGCCGTTGTTTGTGCGCTTGTTTCGCTTTTTTTGCGCCTCAGAGGAATACGAAGAATCTAAAAAAACGGATTGTCGCTATGGGCTTCTATAGACATACATGGACTAATGCTTTCTGCGTTTGAAAACCGAGACACACCGCGGCCTTCGGCATCGGTCTGCTACAAATTACAGAAAAATTCCGAAAAATACGGCACAGTTAATCTGAATCGAGCCGACCGCCGTGACTGAACTTTCTTAGATTTCTCAGATTTCTTAGGTTTATTGGGTTTCTTGGGTTTCTCAGACTTCTTAGGTTTCTTAGTATCTTAGGTTTCTTACAATTCTTACGCTCATAAAATTCTTAGGATTTATGAGATTTGCATATTTTTTTAAATTAACAAGTTCGAGACCTCTTCGAAACCAGTGTACGTACACCGCGACAATATGTGCGGATGTAGATCTACGTCAACGGGTAATAATATTTTCTTTTATGCTTATTTGTGGATATTTGGTCCTCACCGAAGTCTTCTTTTATTTCGTAAAGGATGGCTGTGCGGTTTGTCCACAACGTACGTCCATTTCCCACAACGTGCGAGAAGTTGTCAGGTGCTTATAATATACTTCTAGCTGCCTACAAAAACGTAAACTGATACCAATTAAGTCATTTTCGGTCCACTTGTAAATGGAGCATCCTGTATAAGAACGATTTCTGTTTGAAAACACAACTGGCGTCCTTTTACTACATTTTACTTTGCTGTTCAAAAAAAGGACAGTCTGTCCACTATTACAAAATCAATGAATGTTTTAAAAGAGAGCAAATTTTTATTCTTTCGCTCTGTACAATTTAACACTCGCCTGACGTTATTACTATGTCGTATGTCCCCGTTTTCGTCCGACACTGCGGTTTGTGGCGTCAGATTACAATACAAGAGCCATAAAGTTTGACTGTGAATAACAGTATACCACAGCCATGGCAACCGTTTCAAGCTGCGTACTAAAAGGTCACTAAAAGGTTAATGTAGCCTAAAACAAAAAAGTGTGTTCAGAAAATTATGGGGAGCACTAGCATAACGGGGCGCTCGATGATTTTAACTTAATAATTATGTACATATATACAAAGCATTATCTTTAAAATGCACATCCACGTAGCCAGACGCCGGGCGCCGTTGATTATCACTGCTAAGGTCAACCAACGCCAACGATGGTGGACACTTTACGACAATTGTGATCATTGTAACTTTGTCAGGTATTGGTAGGGCACTTGATTGAAGCAACCTACAGGTTTTATTCACTTATAATGGGGTATTCCTGTGGTCAACTGATGGAAAATGGAGAAAACAGAAATCAGTACTACCGTATTATACTTGGCAGAAAATAAATTAATCATGAAGCTGCAATCCAATGGAGATATTTTTCTTTTTTATACAAATTACATAAAGAAGGTCATGGATTGTGTCAGTATTTTACATCCTTTAAATGACTTTATATTCTGGTAACATTTTGCCATAAGCTGAGCGCCGTTGTCGGATTCAAAGCGCCATTTCTAAACGCGTTTGTTGCGATTTTATCCGCGGCAAGCAATAATTTCAGTAGTTACCGGCTGTTTCCATTCTGCATAATAGGATACTACGCTGTATGCAAATTCCCCATCCGCCCGTGTTGCTGCATACTGAAAATGCTATTAACGAAAATCAAGGTCGCATGGTCACGTCCCATTGATCCCGGCCTTGTCCTAATGGCTGATTTAAAAGCCAAATTTGGTCAAGCTGTTACCAGTTCGCTTTTGCATCAGCTTGACTTTAGACCGGATTTTCAGCTTAAAGTCGCTCTATTTCCAAGAGAAGTCTTCACACATATACAGTAGTGCTGGTAATTTGCTACACATTGATACATAGCGTTTATTCTGGTGGCCGTTTTACTTGCCTAATACAATTCCTGATATGTAGAAATTAAATCCTGTAGTTTTGGGTCTAGTTGTTTTGTATCATGTAAATACTTTTTAATAAGGGCAATATCTGACCAATACCAGTTCCCATATTATAGGTATTATAAAATCACTGAAGCTGTATTATACAAATATTTGTAATGCAATATCGCTCCTTCATATGCGCTACGGCAATATATGTGACAAATTGCAATCGGTCTCATAATAAAAAAATACAAGTCCGTATTATTCACAATTCAGCGAAGGAAGTAAAAAAAATGCCAATTTTGTCAGAGCCTGAGCAACTACCGTTTCTTATTTACGAGATCTAGATGCTAGATGTTTCACAGATGTGAATCTTATCGCTTTTGTATTGACTGTACACAAAATGCCCACCCGGGAAACACAATAAAGTCAATTAAGGCCGCTTGGAGAAAATTATTTAACAAGTACTCCGACTATCACGCGCGGGGACAAAACAACCCAACACCGATCGATCCGCCCCGCCTCTAAGCAGCAGTCAAATTATGCAAATGTAATTTCATATTTACTCCATCACATCCTGATTCCGTTCTATATACCCGGCCTCCCTGCGTTGATCCCCGCTTTTCTGGCGCAGAAAAAAGGAACAACACCAGGATAGACGGAAACTGGCTTAAATGTGTTCAGGTCCAATTGAGCAGACACGAGGATTGCCCAGGGAATGCGCAGAGTGTGCAGTGTCTTTAGGGATGCATTTACTTGTGAAAAGATGTATAGTGTCCTAATAACGGGGCTCTATACTCACAGCTTGTCTAAAAATACAGTGCCCTGTGTCTTGGATTTTTTGACAAGATACTGGCGTACATATACGCGTAGCATCTGATCTGACATTCGATATTGATTGGCCACAGATACGCTTTAAGCACTGGCTGCGAAGAGAGACAGCGACGCGATGGAGGAGGAAAACGTTTAGTCGATTGCTTTTCATGTCCAATTCACCGGGGAAATGTTCCAGATGGACACTGTATATATCCAGTGTCCGCGTTCTCCGGGAAACGGCGCATCTGACATCAGCAGGCGCAAAGGTCACGCTACCGGTTTATGACAGACGGAGGTTATGTGCCGCGGCTGTGTAAGCGACACGCTTCATCGCTTGTACAGAGAGCCGGTTACGCATCTGCAGTTTCCGTCAGAGAAATCAATCCAACTTTTGCTTAAGTACAAGACCTTTTTTATGCCGAACGGGGAAACTGGCGCGTGCGCTGAGAAATAGCTGTCAGAATTAGTTTATTCGGACGGTGGCGAAATAGGTCGCTGTATCGTATTTCTTCTTCGAAATTGTAGCTGGAATATTATGAATGGTTAAAAATTTTGTTTTGCCTTTAAACTGTACCAAAAAAATTTGCTATTTGCACAGCCAGCTGTATCATAATTTTTTACTAAAAATTGTGTAGCTTATTAAACAAATGTGAATAAATTTAAATAGATTATTAATCGTACAATAAACAAAACAATTAAAAAAACTTAAACAAAGTTTTTTTTAAAAAATCAATTTTTTATGACTTTTTTGCATCGATTTTATTGGTGTCGTCATCAGTTTATGTACTTGATTTATTTATTAACCGCGTGTCAGGCATTTAATTTCTGTGTTGGTGAAATTCCATCCCGTTTATTCGGTTGCTCACCCAGCAGGATACAGCGCACTGTATCAGTTTTCCCCTCCGAGCTGGCCCGATCAGTTCGGCGCGCGATGCGTATCAACAATTACACCGCGCCACTTCCGGTGCATAATTTTACCCGGGGATTACGCAAGCATTTACCCAGCATAGTTAACACCGTTTAACCCGGCGCGCGCGCAGGCCGCCCCACCCGCCCGCATTGATCTTCTTGGCGCGCGCACTTTTCTCCCTATTTTTAAAACAGTCACATATCTACGCGGATTAGCGGAGGGGATTTTCGCACGTACTTCTGGCCGTGGCCACACTCTGATAGACAAGAGAGCCTGTTAATTCAGCCGGAAGATGTTGCGCTGGCGCGCTCTGACTTTTCACATTTAGCTCCGCTGACTTTGAAGGGCAGCGTGCGGGCGCGTTAAGCGGCGGATTAGCGGGACATAATTATATCGGTATCAACTGCGTCGAAACGTTACTTTTAATTGACGGAGAAGGGATCCGTCGCGGTATTTTAAACAATTTACGTCCTTGGCGGTCTTTCCACGAAAGGCAAAACAACATGACCTTTAAATACTTTCACAATTATTGCTTTGATGTGAGAAACAAACCACAAACAGTTGATGACCTTTCAGCAAAACTTAGCGTGAACACTTTTAAAAAATTATTTTAAACGGCAAAAATGTAATCACCTTCATTCTGGAATAAAATTATATTTATTTTTCAGAAACTGCAAAACCTTAAAGTTAAAAAAAAATTACAGAAAAAATAAAATAAAAGTACAGAAATTGCTAGGAAGTTAAATTTAATTAACTTTATAAGCAGAGGATCTCAGGTTTTTAAGCTTTGTTTTACAAATCGTATTACTGTGTACATTTATTTTTATACAAGATTTTTTACTGTAAAAGAGAGCGAATAATTTGATTAAAAGAAATTCACTGCTTGCTGATTATGTCTATATATCCATCCGCAAAAGGAACTGCAGACTGCAGAGTGGCACAACATCCCCAATCTCCGATGGCCTGACATGCCATACATCCGGCCGGCGTGCCACGGCGACGTCGATCGGAGGCCGGTGAAAGAATGCGGAAAGACACGTCCATATTCTGTTGTACACATTTATATACCTTCCCCTTCCACGTCCGTCGCCAAGAAGGAGAAAGGAAAAAAGAGTAATAAACACTTAGCCACACTCATCCTTATCAACATTGACATTGAAACACGCCAACCCGATGCACACACCCGAGAGATGCCGGTACAGGCGATCAGTCAGTCACGGAAAGACGTTCTGTGTTGTGTTCCCGTGGATAAAAATACACAAACGTCACACCACACATGTATATTCAACGCAGATCACTCGTACATTGCATACAACAACAGGCACAGTAAAATAGTACGCATGTGCTCGTCCTGTCGTCGCTGTGCACGGGCTGCCATTCAGCATTTACGTCGGTTGTGTGAGTGATCGCGCGGAGCGCGGGATATGTTTGTGGGGGTTTTTATTCGACTTTTGTCTGCTAGGCGCACACACAGCACCGGATGTTCACCGTCATAACTGCAATATCCGTCTGGTGCGGATTTTTCAGCAAATTTTATTAATGTGTCTCGCTATCGATCTTCGCTTCCCGGCATTCTGGAATATTATTGCATTTGCGAAATTATTGTACGGAGAAATCGTATCCCGTGATTTCCTGATTACAATTATCCGGATTGTTTCATGACTTCCGCTGCAATTTATACTGTTTTCCTCATTCTTCTGCGCCCTCTTTACCGTGACCTTTTGTCGATCAGTTTATCTTTATTGCGTTGTTATTTAAAACCGGCATTTTCACGCCAGTTTTACATGATAATAATCTTGGTGACCTTTACGTTAGCGTTATTAAGAGAACATATATTAAACTGTTATTAAAACTTCTTAACGGTTCAAAAGCTAATCAAAATCGGTGGAAATTTTGTACTTTCTGTGGCAGAAAGACATTAAACTTATTTTTTTTAATTACTTGGATGCGATGAATGTGGGAATATGTTGTATGTAAGCGATGATTACATGCAGTCAATTATGCGTAATACCGTTTCTGTTTTTGATTGAGTGCTGATCGCGGCAGCGCAGAGATCCCGGCGACTCCCGGCTCAGTTAAAACAGCTGTATACCATTAGTTAATTTCATTTTCATCGCCCGGCTATAATTAACACTGGAAGCCAATCGACGCTGACAGTTCCCCATCGGAGCGGCGAAAGATCACGCGTGTGGATTATATCCACTGCCAGCCACCGAATCCGTACTGCTCATCTTTCAGCAGTGCTCTTGCGCTTTTCCACTTTTACCTCACCTTCCATTACAATCGGCCATTTTTTGCCCATTTTTTCCCTTGAGGAATTTTGTTTTCTTTCGGAATTCCCAACGGTCAACAAACCGAATATTTTGAGTGGAGGATATTTATTCGGGGCGCAGACGGGGTGTTGTTTGGCTCGCATGTGTGTACCACATTCCGTGTGCGGGGATGGTCATGTTCTAAATACTTTTGATCCCTGTATTCTCACCACGAGGAATGCGGTGAGCGGATTCGGAAATATGAGCAATTTGTCATCGTGGAATACGGTAAACTTCCCATTATTATCAATATGGAAAAACATTGAAAAGATGACACTTAGTTTTAAATCTTGAACTTCCAGAAATAAAAAAAATTGATTTCGTTTTTACTAAAATGTTTTCCTTGAATTTACCGCTGAATGCACTGCAACTTCTCAAGTTTTTTTGTATTATATGTAGAGTAATATAGTTGCTAAATTTACCAAAGTATTTTTTAGAGAAAAAAACCGTAGCAGAAAGGTATCTAAAAAAGGTAGTTTGTTATAAATCGATAAAGGTATACTGTATCGATCTAAAAAAAGCCATCTTCTTTTTAGTAAAGTCTGATGATTTGCTTCATAGTAAACAATCAAAATTATGCCGTCTGCCGTTTTCCCACTGTTTTTCTGCTTTTTAATTGATTGTTTGCTTTATCGATGTGTTGTTAAATAAAGCGTGTTTGATCGTACAACTTCAAAGTGATATTCCGGCTTCACTGTGTAAATGATCGCCTAAATTTTAATAGTTATAAGCGTTAGTGCAATAACATTCTAAAACTAATTTATTCGTGGAAAACCTGCTTTTCCACATAAAACCTGACATTCAAATAAAAAAAATGTTAACAATTATCGATGATGAAATATGATAATGAGCGTTGTAAGAGTGCTATTAGCCTATTTTGCAATAGCAGCGGATTACCGCATCGGCATTTGTCAGCGCCCCGGCGCACAGTCTCGTATATAATGTGAAATATGCCCGTGTTGCCGGTGTTGCGCCACAGAAATGTGTCCCGCGCGGGATTGTCCGCGCAGCGCGGCGACAGTTGCCGCGCTACAAACGATATCATTAATAATTTCATTAAGACGCCGTTTCGTGGCAGGAACTCATTTTCTGGAGCGTGACGCTACATCTGTCGCCGGTATTAATCTCCCATATATACACCAGCCGACAAACTGCGAGCTGACGGCTGTCTAATTACCATCTTGCTCCGATTATCGAATTCGTTTCTCAGCTTGCCGTATTTTTCAATTAAAACGGTATAAAAATTTAGTTTATAAACTGAAATAAAAAAGTACCAGATATCCGTACGGAGTTTAGTTAAACAAAACCAGTAATGCATAAGTCTGAATGGTATAATTACTCGATCAAAACTGCGATTTAAAATAATTTTAATTTAAATTACTTAACCTGCGCACTCAGCAGCATAAGTATTTTCCCCTTTTTTGTGATTGATTGCACAACACTTGGTCGCTTTTTCTAACACGTGGCTTTATTTGCGTTTTTCTATTCAAATTTCGTAAGTCGTTAAATAAGAAGTCATAAAATGTTAACAGGATTTCCGATTGAAATAATGAAATTTTCTCTAATCCGCACTTTCCCAACTGACAATATACCGTAAAATCGTTTGCCGGTATTAGTGGAGCTAATGAACACTTGGGAGAGGGAATCTTCTTCACTAACGATCAAACGCATTTCAAGCTGTGTCGGAAGTAAATGGTCAATATTTAGGCAATTGATTGACCCAGTGGCTGCTGTTACTCGATCGTAATGCGTTTAAATCGGCAAAACATTGCCGTTTTCCCGGTCTAACAGGCGATACTACAGCATGGACTGCCATAAAAAAACGGCGTTCAAATACTTTCGTTTAACTATTTGTGCGCGGTTAAACTTACTGCTCGATTTAAGGAATGTACAAGAAGCAATTCTATCATGTTTTACCAGCTAACATATTACGCCAGAGAGCCCGAGTAAGTAAAAAGTAAACTATTTTCAGAATATAGCCCAAATATCGCGGCTAAAATGCATTTTTGTATTATACGATAAGTAAGCAGAGAAAAGAAGGAGCCCATCAAAAAACAGAAAATATTGGAAAATCGTAGAGTAGTGGTTACCGCGTGCCAGTCATACTCTCGAACGCTAACTCGAATGTCCCAGAATAATATTAAATCAAATAAAATCAGGAACCTGCTAAATCTGTTAATTTTTAGGACGTAGTTATAATTTCATCGTGTTTTAAATAATTTTAAAAACCAGACTTAGGTATTTTTAAACGTCTAAATAATATTGCGTCAGAAGAACAGCTGGCGCTTTTTGTCCAAGCTGCGAAATGTCTGCCTGAAATTCAAACGAAAATTTTGCTGAAGTCGGTGCAGTACTAGCTGTTGTATTATAAGTACACGCACAAAAATTGACCATTAAAAATACTCAGTTTGGCTCAGTTTACACTCGTTTACCATCTTGGCGCTAATGCCGGCCACTTGAAGACCATTTCACCCGTTATCCCTGATCGTTTGCTTGTGTAAACAATCAATATAATGAGCGCCATACGGGTCCGCCAATTACGGGCCCATTTACCGTGCTAACCAGCCGGTTAAAGCCGAAATCCCAATAAAACCGCGGGATGTGGGGTGTGCAGTGTGTGGGGCGTGTGTCTGTGTGTATGGCGGAAACGCCGGTCATAATGATTTGGGGTAATTTTCTCTGCTTTCCCGGCTGCACAATACCCCGCTCGCGACGTTTCTAGGCCAACTCAGCCTCATTTCCCTAACGTTACCTTGACTTCCGCCTGTCAGCGTCGCTGCAGGCCCAACGTATATACACCGCACGCCATAACGGATGTATATCCGCCGTATCCAGCCGACTGGAGAACAATTTTCCAGAGTGCTCCGCTTATGTAGATGCACTGTGTTGTCGCACTTAACGCCATGGTCCATCCATCATGGGCGTATGTATAAATGCACCGTTTTGCACTGATTTTGCGCTCGGTTAGGAGAGCATACGAGAGGCAGCCAAAGATGTGAAACGTAATGAAAATTGTGGAAATCGTAGTGCTGTGGCATTTTCCGGTGAATCTTTACGAATACTAACTGCTGGTATACTTACACTATCCAAGTGTCTAAATAAAGTTTAATTATTTTTTAAGTTGCGAAAATTTACAGCACATGGTAACAAACGCTGTTCAATCTACAAACATCAGCAAGAAAATTACACGTTTTAATTAGTGATTTTACAATATTGCCACGAATAAACGCGAAATCATCACTAAATTTTTAGACAAAAAAAATGCGTTAGTTGTTAAAGTAGCGGAACTACCGAAGTCTTGTTCATAAAATATTTTTTCATCAGAGTGCTAAATTTATGCACCCACGCTCGACTAATATCTTGACCTTTGCTACAGATCGTCCTCAGTGCCCTGACCATCTAAACCGCGCCTACCATGACGCCGACCAATAATAGCACGACACTTTTCGACGCGCGTCCCCTGCGCTGCGACACCGTTGAGTCCGATGAGCGCGCCATCCGCTACCTGTCCTCCATCTACCTGATCATGGGCCCGGTGTTCCTGGCACTATGCGCCCTAGCTTTCCTGGGCAACGCCCTGATCCTGTCCACGGTGTTCTTCATCCGCAAGAAACAGCTGACACCGACGCTGATGTTCAGTCTGTCCCTGGCGGCAGCGGATGCCGTGGCGGCAGCCGCCATGGGGGTGGGCATCCTGGTGAACAACATCCTCTTCTGGAACATCCACGTGGACATGGAGTACCGGGCGTGTATACAGTTCGTGGTGGAGGCGCTGCGGCTGAGCGGGATGGTGTGCTCGGCGCTGCATTTCATGGCGCTGGCCATTAATCACTGGATGGGCATCACGAAGCCGCTGCATTATGCATCGCGGATGACGCGGCAGAATGCGGCCATTTGCATTGCGGTGATGTGGATACTGCCGGTATGAGAATATATGATGCAGCAGAATAACTGAACGTGATTCGTAGTGCATGGGATGCTTTCGTCCTTAACAAAAGTACTTACGTCCTTCGCTAGTTTAACTAACCACATTGAGCGAAAGTTTGTCTGTTCTTTTAGCATTCATCTTTGTTGATATTTTACATTTTCTGAGTGCTCACTTTTCACTTTTTCGCCGTGCAGTCCCAAATAAAAACTCCGGCACAAAATAATTTAACACGTTTGAATAATGTATCAAGTTAGTAAAAAATGCGCATGTATCCCGAAGCTTAGCTTAGACTAAGTGCATAATTTATTAATCATTGTTGCCGTGACGTGCGCAAATCTCAGTGAATTATCTATTTATTGCCGTTATCCGGAGCGTAGGAATGTAAATAATATCCGAATGGTTTTGAAATATTAGTGAACAATGTAGTACGGTGGCGTTAATGACTTCCAGTCCTTTTGAAATTAGGTACCAACCGAGTGCGTAAAATCTGTAATACGTACATCGGTACATACATGAAACGTCAAAAAAATATCATAAAAAGATTTTATTTTTGGTCTTAGTTTTTATGTACGTACGCTTACAAGTGGATCTTTGGATTTTAAATACCTTGCAATTTTTCCTTTTTTAGCATTACGTGAATTTACTCATCATTATTAATGTTTCAAAACGTTATTCAATAGTCTTTGTCGTTAAGTTCTTAAACGCTCGGATTAGTTATATTTCGTGCTTTTTTGTTGCACTCATGTACGAAAAATTAAAAACATCATAACTGTGAAAAAAGAAATGCGAAAAATTACGAATATTAATGACCATGTGCATCTTTCCCAATTGCAGGATGTGATATTTTTCATATATTTCGTCTCGATTCCCGATGAGGGCTTCCGCTCCCCATACTGTCAAAGGGACGATTTTGCGCACAAATTCGCCTTCCGCTTCTTCGTGTCCGCACTGTTCTTCGCCCCGTTAATCCTGATGTCGGTGGTGTACTTCCATGTCTTCCTCGAGATCCATTTGCACCAGAAAAAATTGAGCACCCTGGACTGCAGCGCAGCCAACTACAACACCAACAACGTCAGCAGCAGCGGGGGCAGTGTGAGCGTCAGCGGCAGTATGAGCGTCACCGCCAGCCAGCTGGCCAGTACCGAGCGCAGCTATCGCGATGAGAAACGCCGCATGGCCAGTAATACACGGGCACTGATCACCACGCTGATTATCCTGTTCGTCTACCTGATTGGCTGGCTGCCGGCGGTGATTAATTACCTGCTGGTGTGCTATGACTGTGTTATTCCCCTGAGCATATCGCTTTGTATCAG
Organism: Paramacrobiotus metropolitanus; assembly: GCF_019649055.1. NCBI lineage: Eukaryota > Metazoa > Tardigrada > Eutardigrada > Parachela > Macrobiotidae > Paramacrobiotus > Paramacrobiotus metropolitanus. The sequence goes on along the minus strand of NW_026570256.1, from coordinate 415,383 downwards.
GCTGCCGGTAAGGTCATCGCAATAAGACATTACCCCACGGGACCTAGACTTAATTTTAAGAACAGCAATAACAGAGTAGGTAAGAGTCAAGACTGAGTCATTTTAGGAAATAACAATACTACAGTTTGCTAACGCGTTTCTTCTGAGGGAAAATAATTCGTATTTATTAGCTAGAAAACATTTTCAGCGTAAAAATTAGAGTGCATTTCGGATAATCATTTAAGAACAAAATTTAGGCTCGCGTACTGACTTATTTATTATGCAAAACGAGTCCGTCAAACATATCTTAACACTCTAGTCCATACTTGTAGACAGAGCACTAATTTGTTATTTCCTGGCAGAATAAAATTTGGCTACTGGGCAGAGGCAGTAATTTATGGCTACTGGAATTCACATGGCTTTTCATAGTATATTAAGCGCTGTGGTTGTTTGTAGCAAAGCGTAGTTAAGTGGCTTGACAAAAACCTATATATCCCAGACTGGTTATTTGTTGGATATTGCTATAAAATTCGTTTGGTAAATTAATAATTTTTTGCTACAAAAGTTTGCTAACAATTTTAGTTACGCAAGAAGCTGCTCCCGGTACATTTTCCGGTGAAATTTGACATATTGCAGAAAAGTGGTTACTGGGTAAATTTTTCTGAAGCTGATTCCTTTTCTCTTACAGACGAATATCATCGTGAATCTGCTAATATTATTGAAATTCCTGGTGTATCCGATTATCTACACGGCACGTATCCGGGAAATCCGAACGGTGGTGACATATTACTGCGGTAAGTAAGACGATGCCGGCATATGTATATAATATGATCATAAATGCATAATCGCCGCAACCAGCACGCCGCACGGCGCTGCATGCAGCGTATAAGTGCAACCCTGGGCAGTGCGCGCCATTCTTAGAGCGAAAGGCTTTTCTCTTAAGGGGTTTCTTATCCGGGAGCGTGCGCCGGGTTCGTAATAATTTAGCCGCAGTATGCGTCGTGGCTAAGAATGGCTCTTTAGCGTGTATATCCACTCATTTCCCGGAAGACGCAGTCGCAAGCCCCTCGATGATTAACCTATTACATACACTGGCCCGCGGCACTAACTGCCACGTGCTTCACAGTTGGATAAGTGCGCAACGCGTGTCGGGAGGGCGACGCAAATCCCTTTGCAAAGCGATTACAGTAAAACGCAACAACGCCAGCAGCCAACTCATGCAAATACCAAATAATATACTTCGTGTTTTTTAAAAAAAAATTGTTCTTTAAAACAGAAATATTAAAGCTAGACCAATTACTTTTAAGAATAAATTCAAAAAATTTATACAAGTGCGAAGAAAAAGTTTTATTTTGGGAAAACTGCTAGCCTACGTATCTATTCAAGTCTGGCAGTAAAATATACTAACCGTTTAGATAACTTAACGGAACAATTAGTATAAAACATGGCTTTAATTAAGGAGAGGCGTACAAACAATTATTAAAATTTTTTTTTAAAAGATAACTTTGTTACTAAAAATAATCTCTTGACCTTTTCACTTAAGACATTCTCCGTCTCAAGCACCGCTCATGATCACATATATTGCGCAAGAAATATTTTTTGAAGACGATCGTCTTACGCACGTCATCGGGCAATCGGACGTGCATGCACCGGAAGTCGCCATAGCATGTGTACAGCGATCAAATCTTTCCCCGAACGGCACCCGCGGCCACGAAGAACGCCAACGTTCCGGGGGCGGGCCACGCACCCATTGACACTAATCAATTTCCACTCCTTAAGATCGACGATACACAGAGATATGCACACACTATACGCAACGCTCAGCCGATTTCATAAACAGCGTCCATTTCCATCGTTTTGCGTGAGAGCGTTGTCTCGGGAAAACGGATCGATTAACCTTGACAACACCAGCACGTCATCTGCCCATCACATTCGACACATAATCAAAAGTCTCCGCAATAACACTTACCGGTTAAAAATATACAAGAAAACTCCGGATTATAAAAATTACCGGATGACGAAAATGGCCGGGAAAATGTTAACGATTATGTTGGAGAAAGTGATTTCGTTTTTTACATAACATACTGTCGTTCATTGTCCGGGATTTACGGATCATTTCGCTGACGAGCATGGCTGTATTGAAAAACGAAAATCCCTCAAGATTTTCCTCGGCACCGGAGATTACATCTCTTAAATGTCGATCAAAACGCCGCTGATGATTCTCGGTCCTTACGTAATGTGCAACCGCCTGCGGAGCGGCTAAGATGTCGCTTGTCGTAGTAGTCGGTTACAACCGCGATGACTGATCGTCGTTCAGCACAGCACACATTCCATGTCATTAGTCCGCATCATCAGTGTTGTCGCGTTTAATTATATTGAATGGTGAAAAATTATGGTGCGCTGTTGCAGTGCGCGGACGCAGTGTATCTGTATAAGCAAGACATTCCCAGATTATTCTCCTTCACTCGTTTTAACCCCGGACAAGGATGCACTTAGGCAATTTGTTCCCTGTCCACAATTCAATTTTCAACAACTCTTTAAACTCGGTCACTACGACAGTGTCGCCTTTTTATGTCCATGTATTTAAAACGGCTTTCGCGGAAACATTGCTGATTTTCAAAGACAACCCACAACTGAGTCACAAGTCTCACTTCGAGTATTGTTATTCTTCGCTAAAGTAAATTATTTGGTGTTCTTTTCTCGCGTCTTCGGCGACGCGTGACAAACCGCATTTAAATGGCATTTGTATTTTTATTTTAATAAGGTCGACTGCAACTGCGATCGTACAAATGCACAAGAGCGTATCGTAGAACATGGGCTTAAATTCTAGGATTATACTGTACAATCATATCGAATGATGTCACTCCAAGCAACCGTTGTCTTCGAAATAAAAAAAAACCATGTCATTTTTTACAAATTTAGGTTTTTACGATACTACAGTACGTACATACATGATACAGCATATTTTATTTTTCCATGCGGGCCGCTTATATATAAATAAGCACTGGCAATCCCGGTCTTATATTTTACATGAATTTGAGTCAGCTTTTTTTTATAGTAAAATTAGGCTGCCGCAAACCGGCCTCGCATCCGCGTTCCTTCGACCGCTTCGACATCTCGCGCACCGGCTCCTTCATGACGTCACTGCGCTACTCCACTTACCGTTCCCCGCGGAAGGGCAGCGACGCCAGCACCTCGCCCTCGATGGTCACCCGCCGCTCATCCGCCACGCAGGTGTACGGCGCACGCAAAGGTCCCTACCTCGACATTTTACACGCGACCACACCCAACGGCACCGGGCCGCGCCGCGCCTCCAATGGCTCACTGGGCCGACCCGACAAACCCGGATATCTCCCGTATCCCACGCAATCGCCCCTGCTGGAGGTTAACGAAAGCCTGAGCAGTCCGACCAGTGAACGCCGCGAATTAAGCTCCATGTGATCAGTTCTCTGCAGCGCTGTAAAAATAGCAATCTTGCAGGAAACTGCGCGCGTAAGGCTGTAATCTTGAATGTGGCGAACGGTCGGGATTCCCTGTACCGACGACGCTGTAAAGCGGCTAGTGCACAGTGTATCTGAAACGTGTTCTTCCATTAACTGATGGTAATGCTGCCTTGTGGAGAGAAAAATGGTTCATATAAATTAGGTTTAACTTGATTTTGGCCTACTTTATTTTGTTGTATGGACAAGCGGAGATGGGAAAGAAAGAGAAAGCGGGGGAAGATATCATGCTGGTTTCCGTGACAGAATGAGCGATGTGACTGTCCCTTGGGGTTGACCTCAATTGCTGTTTCATGATCGACTAAAAGCGCCCATTGTTATGGCGCACTGTCGGGAGTAATTTTTTTTTCTTCTCTTTTTGCTCACTTTGTCGTTTGATCAGTCTGCGGCAAGATTATTATTACCGGTCAGATGCACAATAAACAAGAAGAGTGTTTTTATTTGCCGCTATAGGTGTATATAGGGGGAAATCGATAGCATACTATACACCTTCCCTGTACTGCTCCAGTCATCCGTATGGATTGCCACGTTATGGCAGAACAGGGGTTTTTAAAAGCGCTGCATTTATACCTGCACATTGATGCAGGTACATGTACCGTGTAAGGCAGTGATAATCAACTAATTGTAAGTGCTGCAGTCAGTGCAGTGACAGTAGGATTTGCATTTTGTTGTGGGCAGAATCGTGGGAGTGTGCACAAATCTTTTTCGAAAAGGCACATTTAACACTTAAATTGATTCCCGTAATTTATTCTTCATTTTGCAACCAAAGTTGCGAGAAGAAGCCACTTGTTTGCCCGAAAATCGAAAATCAAAAGGATGGAAGATTCGAAAACTTTCAAAATGTGAGCCAAATCACGGTGCCACACCGGGCGGTGACATCTGCGTCACTCGCCGGAAGTTTATAAAAATCGTTTTCTAATGTTTAACTCTGAGGTCTTGGTGAATTTTCATGTAAAAAAAAAGAGGTTTCCTGGAATACAGGGCAGTTTGAAGGTAATCACCCATAAGCATTTCAAGATACGCTTGTTAAAGCGACTTTTCAGCAATCAATGTGCAGGTATAAATGTGGCGCTTTTAAAAACCCCTGTTCTGCCATAACGTGGCAATCCATACGGATGACTGGAGCAGTACAGGGAAGGTGTATAGTATGCTATCGATTTCCCCCTATATATACTAATGGCAGTTGATATAGATACAGATATGCGTTCGACTGATTTACGCAGTGACTGGCCTAAAAGCTGTTTGGAAGTATCACACCATACGTTGGCCCCAGTATTTCACAAATTGTAATGAAAATCAAACTGCGAATCAAACTTTTGCATACATTTTCTCATCACGTACTCAGCAAGACACCGAGTATTCATTGTGGATATGCTAGTTATCACTTCCTTTAATCTTATTAAAATGGCCCGATCCCTTCAATATATAGGACTACTATCTGTTTTTATAAAAATTAGTTGAGCGCGCCGCCATAATTATGCACATGTACAGTAAGTGCACAAAAGAAGAAAGGAATAAAAAATGGCGATAATATGAATCATCTGAACTTCATGCAACTGGCCAGCCATTCAAGTGCGTAGTAAACTGCATATCATTCTATATAAAATTATTGACACAAGTACAGTACTTGTACACGTCCCGCGAGGTACCTGTGTACAGTACTTATCCATGTACCGTTCGGTATACCTATTCTATTAACAACATTCCTTCCTATTAATTTTTATTTGTTGTAAAATTTACTCTTCTTCGTATACATCATGCGATATGCATGCATAGCACTGTATATAGAGCTGTAATTAATATAGTATCTTATACGGTATACGCTCTTACATTTCTGTGCACGCGCTCGTGTTTATTAGTTTATTAGTTGTATTTAATTTTTAGCTTTATTATGCACGTTTTTGAGCATGCAAAAGTTATTCACTTTCTGAGTTAATTTTTAATTTAGTGTATTAGTGTACATTTTTTCTGTTAATGTATTGTATGAAATGCCAGCTGTACTTACGATTGGATGCAGAGTAATCATTACAGTTAAAATTCCAGCAGCACGCAGTACATAGTCTTCGTACATATCAATGTCAGCGGCAACTGGAGCATTAATACAGATTTAAAATCAAGGTAATAAAATTAAGAATTAAAAACAAACTTAGAAATACCGCCCATCACAATATTCTATAGAATGCGATCTGTGTATTGTACGTATGTACCCGTACTTCCGGTGCGAGCTAACTGTAGCAAGCTGTCTGCACGCAAATGTAGCTGGCGCCGGTTGGCGGTTGGAGTACAGTGAATCGGTAAGTGCGATATGTTTATTGAATTTTGGTGGCCAATTTCACAGGATGCAATATGCACAGTACTTCCGCCTTCCAGAAAATAGTGCGCAGTACCACTATATCCCAGTTTAAGAGACCGAGGCTTGCAGATGGGATCGCTCGAAGTTTTTTCAGTTTCGTCTTTTTCAACTTGAGAAATTACGACTGGAATTTGATTGTAGTTCTGTTCCCGTTGAAATTACTCCTTAACATTGATTTCCATCTGAGCCAACTTTCGTAACGAAGAATGGATGTTGCTGCGAAATGGCGCGAGATATTGCAGAGCAATCGGTTCTATGGACCTCGTTATTTTGAATTGGCCAGACTATGGTAAGATTCGTAAGAACAGCAAACGTAAGAATTAGGTACTCCGTATAACAGTTTTAAGCAGGAGAACTATACTGTATGACTTCGAAATATGTTGATGCTTTTCGGAAACTTTTAAATAATGGTTGCTTTTTGAAAAAAAACGATGCTGTTCGTGTAACAAGGATAACTCGAAATCTTCCTCAGAAATCTCTGCGATAACGAGCAGAACGGTTTTCCGTTTGCCCGAGCTTTGCGTTAAGGTTTATAATGTTTACCAGTCTCAGAAACGTGTTCAACATGCCGTTACATGCGTGTTAATTATTTTACAGTTTATACGTACAATTTTAACGTTATTTTGCGATTTCCATGTCGTAAATTGTACTCGTATTGATTGATATTTCATTCGTGATTCAGTTTGTGCATTATTCAGTTATCTCCATATTATGTACAATACAGTGTGAATATACTATCATTACTCCACATGTACTCGTATATTATAGATTAATTAAATAGTGTTTCACTGTTTTTGATAATTCATATTATTTGTGGTGCTTGTTCAAGCTGGGAATGTCGATAACCCGGATGGATATAATTGAAAATTTGAATTATTTTTATGATAATCATAAAAGTTGAGAACAAAGTCGCAGTCGCAGAGTGCGCGTCCAAAGATCTGTATTTTATTTCTGATTCCAGTTTCTGCTGGTATGAATTTACGTGCATATAATATTTTTATTATTGGTGTTTTTGTCAGTGGTGCTTTCGATTGCTTGAGTTATTTTTAAGAATAATCTGGCATTAGTTGTTTTCATTTGCATTTTGCAGGACACCGACAGCCGTCCGTTTCGGTGTGGCGGCGGCGTTATTGGGACTGCTGTTCACCGACTGGCAGGTGATCAACAACAAGATCCCCTTCTACCGCAAGAAATTCGAGGACAAAATTTATACCTGATCCTTCTACCCACCGACTGGATGCTGGCCGTTTGCGCGTTAGAACTGTGTGCTGTTTTCACCGAACATCCTGTGCGTGTATAGTCTGCAAGGGAAATGTTTGTGCATTTTTGATTTCTGTGGTAATATAGATATTTTCGCGAGTAACTGGATGTTACTCTGCAGTCTGCACTATCTGAGACGGAGTTAAAAAATGAAAATCGTCATATTAACTGACGTTTCTGACGGAATTTCTTTTTCATGAAAATATAAAAATTTTACAATTGGTTGATGGACTACATTTTTCGTATATCTCTACGGTTAATAATAATTATTATTTTCTATCTTTTAATGCATTTTTTAAACAATTGGTTTTGATAATCTTGGCATTTGTTATTAATTCGCTGTTCAATTTTTACTGCGCCAAGCCGCCAGCAAGATTGCACTCAAAATATGTACAAACTACAAAAGTTATGTACGTTCATTTTTGTATTACGACAGATAAGTAACTTAATTTTAATGGCTTGTTACAAGCGAATAAACATGAATTTTCACCAGCCTGCAACACCATCTGCAAATACTGGAACAGAACGTTCAGCACGCACACGAACTTTTTATTACCGACCATAAATGATAAATCTGGCAGTAGTATTATAGTGTGCAATACACAACAACAAAAGTCCTGAACGGCGTCCTACACACCCTGACGCACGGCACTCACGCTTTCACTCATTCTGCAATGAACAGTACAGAAATCTGTCCACGCTTCCCCGGACAACCACCGTCCTTCATTTCTGTCCCGGCGGCGTATGGATCGTCACCGACGGCACCTTGTCGGGCGTGACAACCGCCCCGGTGGTGGGCGTCGGTTTGGCCAGTTCGGGGAAGGCCTTGGTGGGGTCCTCGCCCTTGGTCTTCAGTTCCTCCTTGGTGGCACGGCTGTTGGACGGGATCATGCGGAAGCTGTAGTAGGCCACTCCCAGGCCGAGGAGCCCGAAACCCAGGGCCCAGGTGGGGAAGCCAGCACGCGGGGGTTTCGGGAGGTTGGCAGCGGTTCGCGCCGAGGATGCGGCCGAGGACGGAGGAGGTCTGGAGGTGGGGTCCGTCATGATGGAAGCAAAGATGAATTTCTCAAGAATATAATTTAATAAATGCGTTAAATACTGAAAAGCTAACTGCACCGCAGCATCAGCTGAAAGTGAAGAGACATACACGCAGCGGGCTACTGACTAATCAGCTTTCAACTTCGCATAGGAATAATGAAATGCAGCTGGGAAATTGACAGTTTGCAATAGAGAAACGAAAGAATACAACGAAGTTTGCACTTAAAATGCCTAGGCGCCAAGAACAACTGACGAAAGTAAATGACTTTTATTCCAATTTATAATTTATTTTTTAATTTTTATTTCAGGTAGTGAAACAGTTGAACGGATCAGACTCAAAAGTCAAAACTACGACTAATGGTTGTACCGCCGTCTAATGGGGGCGACACGACTGGAATCAAACTGCATGAACTACCGCCCTGAAGCTCTGAAAATTGCCAGAGTACTGTACTGTACATATTTTCGATAATTCTAATAAAGCTGCCACGTTATTTATAATTTATAGCTTATTTTATTGAAATAAATGATCGTTTCTTAAAATAAATTCCTTTGAAACCAGTCATTAATAACTTCGAACCCATTGATCTGGATACTTAATGAAACGCGCATGATTGGATTTGGTACTGTACCGTCTGTACGTACCGTAAGACGGCGGCGTAAGTACATATTTACAATTAAAAGCAGATACACAGTACTGCACATATCGCATTTTTTAAGGTTTTCGACAGAAAATCGCTGCTAGTTGTGATGATTCAGTACAAGCATTTATTTTAGTTTTTCAAACGCACGTGTTCATTCCCATGTAAAACGCATCACTGCCGACAAAATACTGCATAACAGGCCGATACAAAATCCTTAAAAATAAACAACAAAATGCTACTGAAATGGCTTTATCTAAAAATGACAAAAAATCAGCCACGCCTTTACGGAGTGGGGGAGTCCATGCAAATCAGCGTGCGCTCGGAGAGGATCTTGAGGATGATGCGGGCGAAGAATCCCGGGGGACTCTGGTGGCTGGTGAGGAACTCGTTGACGAAGACCTGGTTGGCCGTGGTGTAGTCGTTGCTGCGCAGTTCCCACGGCTTGTTCTCGTCCTCCCGCTCGAAGACGATCGTCTCGTTAGCCGGTGCGTCGGCCACGCGGAAGACGATCTTGTTGCCGTCGTAGCGGATGTTCCAACCCAGCAGGTCGCGGCACACGTGCCGGAAACTCTGGATGGACTTCTTGAAGAAAGTCGTGTCCTGGTTACGTTGCTTTTCCGCTTTCTCCAACTGCTTCTTCAATTCTGAAAAATTCTGGACTTCAGTACGCACACTTGACCCGGTACTAAAAGGACTGAGCGCATCAAGCAATTATAAAAAAACGAGGCGACGACAACCTTAATAACTGCACCGTCCGTATCGACCACATTAAGTAATAAAAAACCAAACACTATTCTAAAACATAAGAATAGTTTAAAACATATTACAAATTGTTAGTAAAATTTATAATTATATCTCGTAACTTGTAAATCTTTATCTGGATCACCAACTCCTGCTGCCTCCTACGGCCATTTGGAACCCTTGCACTACGATACTTCATTGCTCATGGTAACCCTACTCCGTATTCTTCGCCGTATCGTTGGGAAAAAAAGCAACGCAACTACCCTAACACGGCGAAAAAATTTATCGTTGCTTTCATTTTGTAACGAAGAATAATAATCAGAAAATAGCGGATTTTTGAAGAGAAAACCTGCTTAATGACTCCCAAAAAGAGCTAAAAGAAAAACCATAAAAACGACCTTTTGGCGTTTGTTACACTTACCTTCCAGCTGTTCCCCGGGACCGCGCAGGAACTCTTCGGCATTCACCGTCACATCCCCGCTGTATCCGCCGCCCATCTTCACCTGGTTGAGTTTCTCCTGCAGCAGTTTATTCTCCTCCAACACCTTCCCCGCCTCCGCCAAGTACTCCTTCTGCGCCGCTTCCAACGGACTCTCCCCGACCACCACGACCTCCGTCCGCGTGGGATCGTATTCCCCGCGCAGCATCCGCAGCGTCCACTCGCCCAGCCGCTCCTCCAGCTCCTCCTTGACCGTCCGCAGTTCCTCATTCTCCTCCGTCAGCTTCTGCAGCTGTTCATGCGCCCGCACCGTCTCCGCTTCGTAGCGGCGCTGGAGGTCCTCCAAGGTGGTCTTAAACTGGGATTCCGACGAGAATGCCCGGTTATACATCTGCTCAAAGTTGTCGGCCAGTGTCTGGCTGCGTGTGGCCCGCTCTTCCAGATCCCGCAGTTTCGCCATGATGGACGGATCACAGCGGCGGTTGGACGACTGGTCCATGGTTTCTTTGATCAGTTTAAAAGTATCGCGTTCCTGAAAAGTTATTGATAAACTTTACATTAACAAATTTTTCTCCCTGTAATTTGTTGTTGGCGTTATCTCCAATACAGACATACTAGTCCATTATCCGTTTTGAGATGCATTTGGTACGCATGCGTATTTTGTTCTAAAACGGTTATTTTCACTGTAAAATTTTAAAAAAAGAAGGCAAATTAAAGGGAAAATTAAAGAAAAATTATCCAAACAGAAATATTCAGCGTTTAAACCAGCAGTTAATTAACTGCAACGCATCTATGGTTAAAATTATGACTATAAAAATCTTAAGAACGGCAAGTACATCTGTTAATTCTTCCACTTATTTTACACAAATTTCTTACTGTGGAAACGGCAGCCAGCTTGTTTGACAAATCCTGTGCCCGGCTTTCCTGCATCTGCTTCGACTTCTCCGACAATTCCAACTGGGATTTGACCTCCACAATTCGCTCTTCGAGATCACGACAACGGTCGGCCATTTCACCGATCCTACCAAGAAAATCCGCTCCTATCATTGACTTAAATGAGAAATGCAGGCGCGCTTCTTTCAATAACTACATGTATAAATTTATCTGTATGTAAATGTAAAGTATGTATGTATTGTATAAACTATTTTGCAACTCACTTTTGGTTCCGGCTGGCGACATCATCACCGAGCTTCTTCTCACGCAGTTCCATTTCACCAATCCGATCAAGTAAGTGCTGAATGCCGCTGTATTGTACACATAAAAGCAATCGACATTCAGCTCCAGTATGTACTGTACCAACGAGATAAAGAAAGTTTCTGTTTAAAATTTAAACCACAACACGCCTGACAGATTGATTGACAGCTGATTTTATCTGCACATCTTTGCGTCTAACTGTGATACAGCCGCTTGCGCAACTGCCATTGTTCCCTTCACTCGCTCGCTCTCACAATCAGCCAGCTATCGCCTCACCATCAGCCTCAAAACCGGTTTGTACTCATACCTCGTAAAAGTAAAATCAACGGCTTTTAAGTCTTTTAAACTTTAAAGTCGGCTGTATGCACGGCTATGCACAGCGGCCATGGTTAACGAAGCAGTAAAGTATTGCAGTAATTAAAAACATTGCTCACAATAAAGCCTGCGAATATTGTATCAATGCTGAATTATTATCAACAGGCAGAAAAAAATTAATTACAAAATAATATCATAAACTAGATAATTAAATCACTAGCGACGAAAGTAAATCACTAGTCACGTTGCGCAAACGCACTTCTGGTGGCAGTTGCTTGTAGCTCGTAGCTTTTATTGCCCCTAATCCTGTCTGTCCTCTGTTTATCGTAGATAGAGCACAGACAGGATAAAAGGCGTTAAAAGCTACGAGCTACAAGCAACTGCCACCAGAAGCGCGTTTGCGCAACGTGACTACTAGCGACGTACCGCGGCTTCTTGGACGGAGACTGCGCCAAGTCGGCGGATTCAAACTCCTCGATCTGCGCCTTCAGCTGCTCGTTCTCCAACTCCAAATCGTAGAAACGGCACTGCCGCGTTTCGTAGCGTTTAATGGACTCCTCCAGGGTTTGGATTTTATCCTCGTTAGCACGGGCAAGTGCGGCTCGTTCTCTGTAAATATAAAACACAATAAACCAATTCAACAAAATAATACCTAAAGCTAAAAATGCAATAAAAAAACAGAATGAAATTACAACACAAGAAATAATTACGTGATGAACAAATTAAGTAAATATCTGTAGCGAAATTCGCAAATAATCCGCTACGAAACAATTCGCAAATATGCAAAAAAAAGAAAGAGTCTACGTTTATCTACCTCAACTTCTGATTTTCCTTCTCCAGCAACGGTACTTTAATCTGCAGTTCACGGTACTGTTTCAGTTCTTCCGGCAAGTTGGCCAGCAGCGCGTTGGCAGTGGTCAGGTCGGCGATTTGCCCGTCTTTTGCCTGAAAAAATCCCAACAAATAATCTTTGCCCATTTTCAAACATCACTTAAAAAACAGCAAAATGCTTAACTGTGAAATATGAAAACGGCCACAATTATTCAATAATATACAGATACCTTTAAAACATTCAGAAGACAAGCCGTTAAAAATTTTCCAATCTTATTTTTTTAAAAAAATCGAAAATTACAGCTCAGTGCTGGCGCTGGGAACAACAAATCTACAATGATACTTAATTAAATACACAATTTTCAGCGAATAAATTGTTCTCAGCACTAATACACTCATCGTCATGATTTATAATTACGTAAGGATTAGAAATACAGAGACTCCGCCGCGTTTACACATTAATCCAACGTAATACAATTGCAAGGTTACAAGCAAGCGTCAGCAGCTAACAATAAGTTGTATGCAAAAATTCAAAATTCAGATTCAAGTTTGTACCTGCAGCTGTGCCATGAGATTCTGGTTGTCCTTGCGCACTTCACGCAATTCGCTCACTAATGGATTCAGTTTGTCCAGTTTGGTTTTCAGGAGATGATTTTCCTCCACGGCGACATGGCGCTCTCTTGATGCACTATACAATGAAAAATAATCATTCCGTAAAACGTCGTCAGTGATAGAACCGTACGGCTTAATAACATGAGGAATTAAAGCAAGTAACAAAAACAGAAAGAAAAAGCAGACAAAAACATGAGAATAAATACGAGCTTTCAAAGATTTCGTAAAAAAAATTATTTCTCACACAACAATCTTTCACAGAAAATCTGCCGCAAGCGAATCAATTTTCTTAGCTCGAATTTTCTTGTCATTTCATTAAAAAATTATCCAGCGTGAATTATTTCGCATTATAAAAAAAATGATGGAAAAGTCAGTTAAGCAAAAAATCATCTGAAATTTTGGCAACATTCGACACACTCAAGACGAGTAAGTCTACTTACGTTTTGAAGCGCTCGTTGAGCAGCAGATTCTCGCTGCGCGCTTCGCGCAGATCCCGGTCGAGCTGTTGCGTGCGCGTCATGTGCTCCATTTTGATGTGGGCAATCTGCTCTTCGTACTGCTTCCGCATGGCGATTCCCTCCGTTTCCGCCTTGTCCATCTTCTCGCGCAGCCGGTCGTTCTCCTGCAGAATCTTCTCCGCCTGCGACCACATTTCCCCGGCTTTGGCCATGGCAGCCTGCCAAGAAAAAGGAATTAATACCCGTACGCTGCCACAGTTTCAGATACTCAATTCGGGAAAAATCGTCTATTAATCGCACAATTGTCCTCTTAAAAAACGATCGCAAAAATAAAAACGTTTGCTGATTTAATGCAAGAGAAATAATTATCGAATTAAAATTTTCTAATGGTAAATATATTAATTAACTAATCGTAATAATATACTTTGTATAAGTTACTCACGTCTTCGTCTTGCTTGTGCTTGCGCAGTTTCTCCTCCGTCCGCAATCGTTCCAAGCTGACTTCTTCCTTCAACAAATCGCGCTCGAACGTAACACGAGTTATTTCCTTCTCCAACTTAATCAAATCCGTGGTTTTTCCAGGCGACAGTGACGAATTCAGGCTCAATTCGCCGCTGGAATCCAGTCGTCGTTTCTTCGTTGTGGAATCCACTGCAAACAGCGATTGCAAAATTTACGTAAAAATAAAATAAAAATTAATCATTAGATATTAAGTGCAAATTAAAACAGTCGCAAAAAATATTCAGCACTACAAATAAAAATTAAGCGTTTCAAAACTGACGGAAATTGTGCTCTGCGCAGAGAATAAAAATGACAAAACTCAATCAAAAATCGAAATAGGCAAAGAACGCTTCAAACAATTTCTGAGAGTTCCTCACCATTTTCCCCTCGCAGATTCTCATCCCCGCTCTTCCCCTCGCCAATGGGCGCCCCATCCAGCCTACGAAACGTGGCCAGCACGCGCTCGGGGCTTTTAACTGCGGACTTCTTGCGCAGCGTCTCGCGCAGGCTCCCCAGCCCCGCGTCGCTGGCGGGGGTCTCTTGCGCCGTTTTCCGCTGCTCGCCCTTCCCATTCTCCACACTCTCTGCGTTGAACGTTAGACGGCCGCGGGGCTGGTTGAAATTGGGGTTAACCGTCGGAGGACGCACTCCGCGCCGTTTCTCCCCCGGGCGCAGCGGGGTGCTGGCGCTGATTAACGAGGGACGAGCGGCCCCGGGGCGCTGACTGCCAGGGGCAGCAGCGGAAGGTAAAGAATACTCGCGGGTGGGCCGCGGCGGAGGATGGGAAGACAAGGGAGGGTAGGATGCGGTGATGAGGTTAGAAGGGGGACGGCGATGGGGAAGGGGATTCTCGGAGGAAGACATCGTAAAAATTATTCGGCAAAGGAATGAAATTCGTACTACACTCCACACACTACACTGACAACGGATAAAATTAATAATAATAATCAGGCTGATTATTATTAAATTGATTAAATTAATGGTGTGGCTGATTGTGGCTGATTAAATCAGCCACACTCGCATCTGACTGCACTTTGCAGCTTTTGGTAGCGAATGATCGATGACGGTAGAACCGCTGCTGCCGAACAAGGCGGTTGCAGTTGCGCTGAATGATCAGAGCCGCCGGTTTCAAGGACAAAAACAACGCTTCTTCTTTTAAGATTTGTACATTATTACGAATTTACGCGCATCATGTAATCCTGACGGAAACCGCCAAAGGTCTGGTATATAAGAAAAAGATTCCAGATTGCCACTGCGACGCGAAGAGTGGAAGTCGGGTTTGTAGCTGATGCAGCGTGTTCACAATTCAGGCCAGTGAAGATGCACGGGATACATGATATAATTATATTATGCAGTAATAATCCGAATATTCTCCGATGGGTATGGCGCAAATTAAGCGCGATCGGTCGCGATAAAGATCAATCAGAAATCAAATTATTTTTTTATTTATTTTACCTATCAGCCACTTGCAGTGTATACAAGCAGACAGAACGCTAAGCCGGCATTCAGTACACGCAGTTGCAACAGGTATAAACACGACAACTGCCAGTGAACCCACGTGCATTCTCACTTTCCGTTTCCCGTCTGCTTTCCGAGAATGCGATTTGCATACCGGCGTGAGCTGGGTAGACACGGTTGCTGTACGTGTCTGCGCTGGACCGTCGCTCGTACGAGAAAAGCGTTCAGCAAGATCCCAGTGAACACGATTGCAGCTTCTCCATTAATGGCGGCTGGCGAGTGCACGATACTGTGTTGCTGGACATACATGCAACTGTAACAACTAGAGCAAATTAACAATTAATTACAACAGAATCTACAAAGCAACATCGTGCACTCGGCAAATACTGGATGTTCGTACAATGCAGCCGACAATAGTGTAGACTGAGATCTAACGTTTGCCTCTTGTACTTTGCGGCGTGAGGAGATGCTGCTGTCTACCTGGCTCACACCGGTAGCGTTCGGAGCGAATTCTCGGAAAAGTAGGCCGGAAGACGAAAGTGAAGATGCTCGTACGTGGGTTCGCAAGCAACCGTGCAGATGCCGGCTGCAACTGCGCGCACGTACTACTTGCATATATGCCGGCTGGCACATACTGTTTGCATGCACTGACTATTGCGACATCCGAATCTGCTGCGAACGAAAACCCTAATTCATTGTCAGGATACAAATTAATTTTCGAAATCTATTATAAACCCTTTGCTTAACGCCAGAAACGCGAGCGCGAAGATTCCACAAGATCCTACAACTGCAACGAAGAAGTAAGTTTGTTCAGCTACCGAAATTAAGTAGATCTGCGATATTTTTTTCTGCCATTTCAGTTTAGTCTGTGAATTAATGAGGCCGTTCCAGGATACTGTAGACAATTTAATTTTGGAAATTCATTTCACTTAAAAAACTGTACTTACCGTATTTACACAAATTTAAGAGCCACGAGAGTGCCCTTATGAGCGCAAATTATCCGACGGCTTTATGGAACGTGAAAGGATCCGCGCGCTATTATGTACAGCTTAACTTATAGCAAACGCGGTATAGAACAAAATTGCACACAAAACAAAATTAAACACTAACAATAAGCATTAATTGTATGTATAATTTATTTAAGTATTTATTTATTTATAATTTATCTGTGTAATTTATTTATTTAATAATTGACTTATTCACTTTATATGTACCTCGTACAATTCATTTATATATATAATTCATATGTAAATTGTATGTAAGTATGTTTACTTATATGTATGTAATTATAATTTTATATGTTTAGGTCTATTTATAGTATTTATATGTTACATTAATTTATATTTATATGTTTCTTAATAATTCTGCAATAAAAAATAATACTTGAGTGATTGGCTATTCACTTAACTGGTACTCAAAGAATAAATAGTTTTGAATAAAATAAACTGATTGAATACGGAAGGATCCAGAAGCTCTGGATCCTTCCCCGGAGTAAGGGACAAAAAGTTTTTTTACGAATGTGTGCACCACTGCGAACACGAAAAAGGGATGAACCGCTGTAGCCGGCGCCGCATGTGTCCTGCTCCAGCTGTACATGCTGTACTGTAGCGAACAGAAGCCGGTCACTGCAGTGTTTCCAGTTGTCCAGCTTTAGTTGGCGGAATTATTTTTATTATCGGAATGAAATGTGTTATTATTTAACTAGTAGACCCCGCGCAAACTGCGCGGAACAAATCAGCTACAAATAATTTACGTTATATACAGGCTGCTCTAAGACTCAAATTATGATTGAGATACTGTACTAATAGGAAGAATACGGATCATAATTACAAATTCTATATTTTAAATTCGATTATGTGTTGCAACTTGCAAGTGTACTGGTAAAATTACCTATACTTCTACGGTAGTATGGCTGACACCGCGCAAAGTGCGCAGAGGAAATCGACTGCTGCCTGATGATAAATGCAGTTAAAATAAAAATTAGCGCATTTGCTAATACAGTTAACTTCGCTGACAAAAACTAAGTTATTACCGAATTACCGTAATTATCGAATTTGCACCTCCCCGCATAATAAGGCACTATCCGTAATAAGTAAGCCCCCTCCCATAACCCGTTTGAAAAATAGCTCCTCCCCGAATCTGCCTCCCATGGGGGTGTTATTAAATGTTAAGCGCCACGAAATGATAGATATAAGGCCAATTGCTTCATAATAACTGCTATGATGTAATTAATAAACAGTAAACGGTCACAAAAATAATTCGGTGCTATGCTTCAGAATGCTGCTCGTAAGGTTCTGAAACTGCAAACACCGGTATCTACTGCGTTCATTTTCAATGGAACAGAATGCGCAGTTGTTTGAAAATAAACGTCCACTTCTGAAAAATACCGTTTGAAAAATAGTACCACCCCAGAAATAACGCCTCCTCCCGAAATAAGATCCCTACTCCAGGACGTTTGAACTTTTGCACCCCAGGGGTGCAAATTCGATAATTACGGTAAGTGATTTTTTCCAGCGGCAAGTGGCAATCCCACACCAACTAACTACTTAATACTTAACTAACTATAAAGGTTCAATTGTTGCAGTCTTGCAGAGCTGGCTGATAAACTGTAAGAAAAAAACTGCCAAACGATGTCTCACTTGATTGCTGCTCCTCCTGCTTAGCGAGCTCCGCTCGCGCAGCAGCTCCGTTTCGCCTTCTGTAAATATCCGTTTTTCATTACTAATTTTAAAAATACCGTCTTTCATCGGTATAATACGAAACTAAAGAAACAGTGTCAACAGAGAAATGATTAGGTTAAAACTACCGCAAAACACTGCCTTTTACCTAAGTATCAAGCAGCCACCGTCATCCCGCAGCTACTTGATAATTGGTACTGCCAGGCTGCCAGCAAGATTCGCGACGCATGCAGCTCTCACTTGGGACACTTCCTAAGTTCCTGGGTCGTTTGTGCGTTCGGTTGTCAAAATAACTTAAATCTTTCTTGTGCCTAAATTTTTATTATCCTTAAACCCACCGCTGTTAATATAATGTTTCTTAAAGCCATTGCAGACCAAATACATCAAAACAAACAAAATTTTTCGAATTTTGTTTCACGATATAACCCGCGCAAGCTCTGCAGCAAGGCAGTTACTTTAAGTCTTCGCTGATTGGTTGTGTTGGGGTTCCGTAGACTTTGTATGATAGGGTTTTTACAGTTTTCTCTCAAACGATGTTTGTTTTTTGAAATCCGAAAGTTGCGGGCTCATCTACGAAATCAGCGCTATCGAATGATCCGTAAATGTTGAATATTGATCCACTCTGCGATTCTGGGGGATTTGACAGACACACTGATCACGCCCCCTCTTAATCTTTTATTATAAAGGATATCTGAGAACAGTGAATGAGTCAATGATGGAATCTATTGTAAATAATATTAATTTAAAAAGGGTGCCTATAATAAACAGGGTGCGAAAAGGGGTGTCTATAATATACGGGGGCTTCATACCTTTTGCAGTCTCCAGATAATACATAATCAGGCAGTACGTAGCTCTTTGACAACATTAGAAGAGCATTATAATTATACCATATTGCCATATATTTTTTTAAAAAAAAGCGCACAATTAACAGAATAAAAGTGCACATATATTATGTATTTAGGGAAGTCCGCACTAATGAAAAATTTATGAAGCTACAAAATAAGTAGCACTGTCGTCAGCGAGCTGTAGCCACTTCTCTACGGTCAGAGATCACCTGTCGTCAGACTTGCGAGGTTATGCGTTATGCACCGAATTAGACTGCGATATCGTGGTGCAGTGGTTTACGTTCTGCCACCCAGATGTATCCGTAGGGTACCGCAATTTGTAAAAACGTGCTTTGTAATAAAATTTGAAAATTAAAAAAGCAATTTATTTTACTTTGATTTATTTTAATCTAACTAAACTTAAATATTTTACTTCAGCTTTTGATTACTTTAGTTTGTTGCCCAATTTTTAACCAATGTTCACTTGAATAATCCAATGAAATAATCCAATGAAAACGCTTAGATTAGTTACTGCACTAAAAAGCCTACTGAATAATATTTAAACAATTCTATATATTTTATTCTAATTTTACGTTAAGAGACTTTTAATTGGCGGATAAAACACTTTTTTAAACGTTGATTAACTTTTTTTTTAAAATTGCAAAGTTCGAAAGATTGTTAATAATTTCTGATTAGATTTTAATTAACCGCAGTTGATAAAAAGTTTTATAATTTACTGTTTTATTCACTCTATATATATTTACTGTACAGGAATTTTATTTTACCAAGTAAAACATATGGTTGAACTTGTTATGACATATAAATTAAGAAGGGTTCAATAAGCGGAATAATATCTTCGTATTCAGTACTGTACACCTATGTAATTATTTGATACTAAAATAATGTAATGTAACATTAACGTAGTGCCCTGCCGAAGACTGATTCGATGTATTTCGCCGTTGTTGACGATCGCGGTCGTTGTAAACTGCTTGCCTATAGTCGACTAAGTTAATAAGGTCACTAGAAGCTTGCACCGCGGTAAATCGTTGTCAGGCATCTGCAAGCGGTTTACTATCATCATCGTTACAGATTGCTCGCCGGAGTTTTCTGTTGTTCGCAGGGAAATGCAGAAAAGCCGCGTTAAAAAATTATCGTGACATTTTTTCTGAAAATAACCAAATACTAAGCACCCAGAATAAATTAGCGAAACTGTGTTAGCAGCGCGTAAAAAAATCTACAAATACACTTTATGGTAACCTTTTAATTATCTAGCGTTAAATGCTCATAGAAAATTAATGGAATGGATGATATAAAAAATACTAAAATACGTATTTAAAAAATGCGTAAATATCTTTTTCGACTAGGAAGTAATAAACTGGATTCATTTTACAGAATGGGAGGCCGAAATAGCACCGAGAAAAAAAAGACCGAAACCCTGAGTTATAATTTGGAACTCCTCGTGGTATACAACCAAAATCCCCAAGGATGTAAGGTTTTTTCTTTTGCTTTTACTAATGCGAACATCGGTTCATTTAACTAAAAAATGTAGCAGGTGTAAAACTAGTAAAAGGGCACTCATTTCGCGTGCCCTTTTGTAAAGGGTAAAGGGTTGTAGGGCACTGCATGATCGAAGCGTAGCAGGAATTTATCTGTATACGAGCATCATAAACTTACAGAGTACTTAGGCTTTTGCTGTTAGTAGAACAGTTTCACATATTTTATTCTACAGAATAGCATTCAATTTTGAGAAATAATAATATTGTAAAATTTAATAAGAGCATATGTATTCGGGAATACCATCCGCGTATAGTTACCGTTCCGTGTATACTAAAATACGTATATAAAAAATACGTAAATATCTTACGACGTAAATACGTAAATATCTTTTAGGCTCGTGGACTTGTAGTTTCTCTCGGTAAATTGTCTACGTATACTAGTATACGTACTGCTTGTACTGTCTACGTATACTAGTATACGTAGACAGTACAAGCAGTACAATGCAATTTTTCTACGAAATCGCTATGGGTACTGTCACTTCCAATTTACCGAGAGAAACTACAAGTCCACGAGCCAGTCCACGAGTTTTATTTATGATGCGGCTCGGTACGACTACACCTGTAGTCGTACCGAGCCGCATCATAAATAAAAATTAATCATTTCGAACCGTAGATGAACATGTGTTAGTGTCCTACAGACCTGTATTTCGTTATTTCTGTAGATACCGCGTACTGGTCATAAGCAATATCTGCATATACAGATGCAACAACAATGCAACAACAATTTACTAGCGCTGAAATTTTAAGAACTGAGGAATGATAGGCTGTTTTGTAGTTGTGCCGGAGCGCCTGACCAGTTACTTGGTTCAGCACGGGATCAAAGGCACCTGGACCTGGATTACTCCTCGCGGTACCAATCGAAGGAATTATTTCATGCTGATGGGCCACGAGGAAGAAGAGACGATGGAAGCAATGAAAGCACATGCCGAAGCCATGTAAGATGATAAAATATGAGCCTGATGATATTCTTAGTGGTAAAATTATTATTCCGATATAACGTTTGTCGCGCTTTACTTTGAGACGTTCAATTAGGGAGAACTAAACACCGTACAGCAGCTTGATTATACAGCACTCCCGGTAAGGATATAGGCACTGCGTACGTACGGATTTGGCTGGCTAGTGCACCCGTCTACGGTTAACTGATAACTAGGAACCGGGAACCGGTAAAACCGGAAATCGTTTATGGACTTGTATGGCAACAAATGCGCTACCGACTCACGTTATTAGCGTTTTCCCCGAGTTATAGTATAGAAGTATGCATATCTTTTGATTTGCAGCATTGCACTATCAGCTGGTTGCTTGTGATTGGTAGTTTGTTGGTAGTGAGAAGGGAACTAAGCGAATGCAGCGAAGGATCTTTCTGTGCAAATTCAGTTGTATATGGCGCAGTACACATGCTCGAAGAGCTCGCTGATCCTGTTCAACATCGCTGTTGAACAGAAAGAGCCGCTTTATATACGATCGGTGCAAACGCGTTCTCATTTACAGGCGCCTTTCTGGCTCCACGGTTTTTGCGTCAGATTCCAAGCAGTGGAATCTTAAAACTTTAACTGCTGTATTCGGTAGGGCTGGAACAGCCGCCGGCATATAGCCGACTAACAGCTTGGTGAGCCGTATGCCGCTTCAGTTTGCTTTTTTCGGCTATTATATATATATATATATATAAATATATATATTGCCTTGCCGTTGTGAAATTTGAAGTGGAGAAACGCCGTTTCAGAAAGCCTTTGTTCGTTTAGAAGAATAATTTGTGTATAACGGATAACACTTAATTTTGTGAAAATTATTGTAGTGTTTCTTCATTTTAATTTTTAAAATCTTTAGTCTTATTGGTTTTATTCCATGCGTCACAAAAACAGACCTTTTTAGCATTGCTAGGTTGCATGCAACACGCAGGTTTCTAGTCAACATTTCTCAACGAGTTTCTTAAAAATCATTAAGTACAGAATTGTACAGTGTCACAGTGACATCTGGAAGATCGTCTGCCTAGCTGGAAGCCTTTTGTAAACTGAGTTACGGATGCATACGTTTGGTCAAGCCCAAACCTTTATATAGAATTAGCAAAGCTAATTCCGATTAATCCAGCGGAGGTGTTTTGCAAGGCTCGACGACTTGGTAGACCAGTGTCCAGCCGAGAAAAGTCATTAGGGTGTGTCGTGCGGATGTACATTCCGATACTGGAGAAGCCATGCATTTATAATTGAGGAAGTCGCATAGCGATCACACATTTGTGTTTGGTATATTTTAGTTTCGTTTCCTTGGCGCAGAAGTAAAGTTCATTTACATGTAACAAGTGTTTGCCGTCACTTATCTCAGCCTATCTCGGCAAATGCAACTTATCTCGGCACGATATGTTTGCAATAGCGAAAGGTCAGACAATGGTTTTGATATGATAGCAACAACCAAGCCGTATGCATAGTGGACTTCAGAAAAGTTTTAACACCGACGGTATGCAATAACTTCAGAAGTCCATTGCAGACTGTCTGAATGTGTGTCAGTTCTGGTCAAGTTGCTAATGGCAAGTGCGCGTTGGAAACTAGTGAAAATTCTTTTCCAGTCTAATAGTTGCATGTGTTCAGTATTTGGTATTGCGTGTTTTGGCGTCCTGAGGTGCATCTCACGGAACGAAAAACAACCACTTCGTTAATAAATGCCATATGGTTTACAGACTGGCAGGCCTACACATTCAGCGGAGAGGTCCAGGGGAGGTGTCAAGTGAGGAGAATGTGTACCGATGGGATGGGATGATGAAAGCTGAGGGATATTCTGCACCATATCCAAGTGCCAGCGGTGGTCCCATGCAGGAAGTGTTCCCCCAGATGATGGTAGAAACCGTTGTGAAGCGCTTTTCGAACGCGGAGGAAGGAGGGTGGCATCAAGATGTAAGCATATTTGCACGCCATCATTTGTATAAATCACAAAATGTACGTACGCCACTACGCATACGTTGCCCGAAGATAGTAAATTTATGATTAGTTTTACTGGATTTCATTCGGCTACCTGTAGCTTTCTGTAGGTCGAAGGAGCGCCGACGCAGACAGTGGATCATCCTGTCGAGACAGGCCGATCGGCACCAACGGAAAAAGATAGTGGATTGTTTATGAACAAAGGGTTGAAGCTGAAGAAGTGGAAGAAGCGTGGTGGCTAAAAAAACTGCAATATTTTGGCTGACTAAAGTTTTTTTTTGGAATTAAATGTTTGAGGAAACGTATTAAATTTCTGTTATTCGAAAGGGCGTTCACGGTCCGCCTTTTTCGCAACTTTAATTTGCAAATTGCACACAAATGAAAGCGAAATTCTACGTTACGGTTTAGTTCACAGAAGTCTGACGAGGCTATTTATTAGAAGCGCGCGCAAGGTGAACGCGAGTTGTTACGACCAGAAAGGTCATCATCTACTAGCAACTAATTTCTTAAGCACATCGGCAAATTGCGTCCAAAGCAGCAGCATTCAGCAAAATACCGTGGCAAACATATAAAAACTTACTGAGCGAAAAATATGCTGCAGTTAAGTAGTGCAATGGCAAATGCTTGCACATTGGTAGTCCGTAGTTAAACAGTGTAATGGCAGAACCAGCGCATAACAAAAATAAGTAGGAATCGGCCAGTCGGTCTGCGATCGCGTCTCATCTACTTACTTTTTTGTCCGTTTTAGATTACGCATTCGTAGCACGTTTACTACTGCCTCTTTGTTGAATGAAATCGGTTAATAACTTTTAGGGCGTGGCTCATTTTCGTGCAGAGCCGGGTTGTCGTATGGAGCGAAAGCATCGACGTACTGATCAGTGCACTTACTGACCATATCTTTTCCACGATTTCATGACATAGCATAGGCTGTAACATTCCTGAATTTCATGAACAAAAGCTCTCTCGTGGCAATGTCGTCATTGCAGAACTAACAAAGGTACGATTTATTGTGCTGGAAAACCGTAAATCTTGAATCGTGTACTCGCGCACAATTATAACTTCTGCAGTTGTCTTTTTCGCTGCAGTTCCAACAGCTACCACCAATCGAATACCAAAAAGACCTCTTTATGGTTGCGACTTGCGAGCTTATCACTGCTTATACGGAGGGTCACTAAGTAGCGAGCAGCTGTTTGCTGAGGATTGTAGACTGGGCATACCTAGCAGCACAATATACTAATGCCCTTGATTTTCAATGAAATGCCAGAATTTTTAATCGATACTGCACTGCTGAACTGACACGGTGACCATGCGGGAACAGCAGCACTTGTAAGTAAGCACTTCTGATGCAGTAAACGCAATACGCGTTGGCTTAACACTGGCAGACAAGTGCGCGTATCGATCTGTGCAACATGAATATTCTGTACTTTCCTTTTCCCTGGACGAACGATGCACATGCACGTCGGTGGTGCTAACGCACCGGCACCATCGCAACTTCATATTATTTTGATATGACAACTGCTCCGGTGCAGTCTGTTAATACAGCAAAGTTGCGCAATTGTTGCAGCATTCACCGGTTTCAATCCTGCTATATCCGATTTCCCGGCGAAAGCGTTTGCGATAACTCTGGGACAATGTGAATGAGGGAATGTTCAAACGTATTCGTCTGCCACTCTCCGAAAGGTTTTACTGTACGTATTAGTCGGCTAATAATATTAAGACTCGCCAACACGCACACAATGTTTGCTGGAAAAGTGCAAACTTGCGGTTTTATACATTACCCAAGCAAAATTGCTCCCACGCGAGAGACATGATGGAAAATGTTTTGTCAGTGCGAATTAGCAGCGATCCCCTTATCACAGGGGTTTATGGACGATTTGTTGTCGATGTTCTGGATGAGGATGCTACTTATCGTGGGTACGTCTGTGCAGTCGAAAACGATCATTGTATGGTGCGAATTGGTGCCATGCAGCATCTACGGCGCCTCCCGATGGATAAATTGCGACGCACGAATTGGTTTCAATCTCTAAGCTTGGACCTTGACGATGTACCGGAAGAGATTGACGTCCTTGTCAGTGTGGAAGAGAATCAGCCCGAATCATGGCAGCCAGCTTGCATCATTGACGGCATAGTTATGGACGCATTCTCGTTCCTAAATGTGGAAGTGCAGCTGCCAGAAAATGTGGTTAAATGTTACTATGTTCTGGACTCCTCTGGTGCCGCTTTCAAACGAGTTAGGCGCCGGGGTTATCTTGGGGATCCCGTTATTCCACAGTCGTTTGTCAGTCATGAGATACCAGTTTCACAATTTGTTTCGTATTGTAGCAACTTTGCTGATACTCTGCCGAAAGTACGACAAATGCCGCGTTTTCGCAGTCGCTTAATGCAAGAAATTTGTGGAATTATGTTTATGGATGCAACGGATGATCACGTTGTTGTGTTAGTAGAAGAGGAATATAGTCAAACGTTAACGGACTCTGAAGTTAAAGCAAATGTTTTCAAACGCGTTGTGTCCGCTGTGGATAATTTTATGGGAAAATTTACCCTGGCAACAGAAACAATTTCTCGCACCGTTCTGAACGAACTTATCACACGAATCGTTGCTGGTCTAGGTAATGTTAGTAATCAAGTTAAACTGCACTTTGAAGGCCAAAACATTTTACGCTCGCGAGTCCAGTTAATACGAACATTGTCAGCGGTTACGTAAATGTTCACTCCGGTGTTCGTATTTTTAACTTGAAAAAGCGGAACCTATGGCACGGAGCTTTGTGATTGACCTGCTGAGGACGAAACTATAACTTTACGGATAAGTTCAAGCTGCATGTACTGTAGCCGCTGGATGAAATTGCACCATTTTCGGAACCGGCCACTACCTGCCCGTTGCCGGGCATCGTACACGTTACGGAGAACATCGAGCAGCAAAGTGTGTGTCAGTTCCCATGTACCAGACTATGTGGTGCAAATTCATCTAGCGGCTATACAAAGTAGTATTACAGTGTGCATGATTTCGAAAGCAAAGCAGAAATTTTCAGCATTTTTTGCCAACGTAGCGGAACTTAAACTGAACTCAAATTTTCGAGTAATACAGCGGAGCTTAGCGGCTTCTCCAAACTGCATACCGTATTCAGCGAAATCGTTTTCAGTAGAAAACTGTACATGGCACGTATACAGAACAATAATATGGTTCCGTCACATAAAACCGCTCAAAAGTTGACGAGCAATTTTGCAATCAATTTGCTAACTGGCTGTCCAATACGCATCTGCGCACATGTGGCGGAATAATACTGATGAGAGAAAACTTATTATATTTCATAAGGGTAGATACTTTTGGCCGTTAATCTGGAATTTCAAGGGTTTGAGCCGTTTGATGATCCAAAAAAGATATATAATTATTGTATTTGTTGTGCGAGTATAAATCTTGTCGTTTGTCGTATGTCTCTAGTGTAATCACTATTCCGGATGTTATTTTCAGTTATGTATTGTTATGTTTCAGACGTGAGTGAACCTCAGGAAGTCCATTTTGAAGATTTACTTAAGGAGCTGAGTATGGAAGTTTTTTCCTTTATGGATGTTTATGATCAGTACCAACTCCGCAGGTAAGCGCAGGAGGTTTGTAATTATAGAAAACTCTAGTACGTTAAAATTTTATATTTAGAAAAGATGTACGAACCCGGATTGCACGTACGACGATCGTACATTAGAATATATTAAGTACGACATGCAAAAATAGCTTCACTTTCGCGCCTCATGTTAAACTCCTTCACACTATGCCTGGATTGTGTGAAGTGCTGCACAGTGGTGTATCCATCCACATGTACCTAATTCCGTGAATCGGTGAAAATTCATAAAGGTAGTACTTTATCAGCAAAGTGCTGCGAATACTTTATACCTCCCGCATGCCGTGAATCCGTGAATCGGTGAAAGGTCAGTACTTTACATAAAGTCAGTACTTTATGTAAAGTACTGCCAATACTTTGTACCTCCCGTATGCCGTGAATCCGTGAATCGGTGAAAGGTCAATACTTTACTTAAAGTCAGTACTTTATGTAAAGTACTGCCAATACTTTGTACCTCCTGCATGCCGTGAATCCGTGAATCGGTGAAAGGTCAATACTTTACTTAAAGTCCGTACTTTATGTAAAGTACTGCCAATACTTTGTACCTCCCGCATGCCATGAATACGTGAATCGGTAAAAGGTCAGTACTTTACATAAAGTCAGTACTTTATGTAAAGTACTGCCAATACTTTGTACCTCCCGTATGCCGTGAATCCGTGAATCGGTGAAAGGTCAGTACTTTACATAAAGTCAGTACTTTATGTAAAGTACTGCCAATACTTTGTACCTCCCGTATGCCGTGAATCCGTGAATCGGTGAAAGGTCAGTACTTTACATAAAGTCAGTACTTTATGTAAAGTACTGCCAATACTTTGTACCTCCCGTATGCCGTGAATCCGTGAATCGGTGAAAGGTCAGTACTTTACATAAAGTCAGTACTTTATGTAAAGTACTGCGAATACTTTATACCTCCCGCATGCCGTGAATACACGTTGTTATCAGAAGATTCGGGAGAACTGCTACCCCCACGGAAGCGTATGCGGAAGCGGCCAACAAGCTGTGGAAAATCGGTGAGAGGGCGATCGTCCGCAATTTGGAGAGAAATGCAACTAGCTTGCAAATTATATCAGGCTGTTAGAGATTTAGTAGACTCTTGCACGACGTTGTCAGGATTTCATTCTATGAAGTATGAACGCTCCATCAGTTACGCGGAAGTGGATCAATAAATTCTATGAAAACTGAACTCAGTCTTCTCGTTCTTGCGCACACGAGCATGTCCAAGTACTAATGGCCCTATTATTGAAACTTTCTTAATACAAAGTACTATAAACATCAGGGTTGTGTAAGGGTGTTGCGCACTAACCTTTTAATGTTTCTGTGTACAGGTTGGCTATTATTAGCTTATACGTAATAATTTAATGATTAACCTAATTTTTGTTTTCATTAGTTACTAATAAGGTGAATTCCATAATTTCCATCAGATGTCATTAGCGACCATTACCACTTTAAATTTTGGAGTGCAACTTTCCAGAGTACAAAAAGCACAAGAGTTTATCGTTATATGTATTACAGGGGTGCCGCGCCAAGTTCGGAAAGTAGCGAAAATTAAATTTAAAAATATTTGTATGCTTGGTTCTACTTTTTATTTTGCAGTTTTCTAGTGTAACTTTTTAATGCAGATCTGAATATGCTAAAATTTTAAATTGCTAAACGGCGTAATAACTAGTCAGCCAAGTAAAACCTGGATGGGTTAGTAGTCATTTCCAGAGGGCTCATAACTGACCTTCTAGAAAATTCCCCACGTGATATTTTTTCATGGACAAATTCTGAACTGTTGGGTAGCGTTAAAGGTATGGAAAAGTGGTCAGCAAAAACTTTCTCGTGGCTGGTGCTGGAGGTGGCCCAGAAAGAAGGTGCACCTCCCATAGACTTGTATGTTAAAAAGTGCTTCCGGAAAAATGTGGTTGCCTAGCGCGCAGAGATGCATAACTTCGAGATCATGTTTTCGAAAAACAAGACATGCATAAAAGTAGAGGAATTTTGTATTCTATCTGTTATCTAACAAGCATGCAATAATATGGAGGTGGCAAAAGAATCGGAGAAAACACCGACAAAGCAGTGGCCAAATAAATTTCGCGCTGGCGCGAAAATGTGCTGAAACGGTATGTCGCAGGCATTTTGGGCAAAAAGAAAAGCCTAAAATGTTGCTCAATGCTTAGCCAACGAGGTATTTTTACATACTTGACACACCCGACCTACTGCGATTCCTGTGCGAGCTCTCGAAGGGCACCGTCCACCATTGTGACAGTGCCTCCAGCAATACTGCAAAGGTCACGTCGCCATCATTGAAACAGCATGGAATCAAACGAATTTAGCAAGGGCTTTGAATGACAAACAGTTCAGCGTAAACTTTTTTGGACGATAGCACCTGTGGAATTTCTTAACAAATTTTAGATGGGAGGGAGACTAGGAAGGTCGTTGGGTCTAATCGCATTTTTAATCAGGTCTGCATTACTTTAAATCTCGCTGTACTGCAAGCCACGCCCTCAGCCTCGCGACTCATAGTGAAAAGATGCATAACACATACGGTAATAATAAAAAAATCTAATAACTGGAAATTTATTTTTAAGACAACTGTCCGAACTTGGCGCGGCACCCCTGTAATATTCATTATGGCTGCGTGCGCGGGTAAACACGGGCGTTGGTTGGGTGCACCGGATGGATCTTAGTGTCCACGCGGGTGTTGGCTGTGGGCACGAAGTTTCTGCACGTATATATATAAAATAATATATATATATATATATATATATATATATATATATATATATATATATATATATATATATATATATATATATATATATATATATATATATATATATATATATATATGTAAAAATTGTATTTCATACTGAAAGGTCACCGGGTGTCCCCGTATCAGCGCTTGTTTGCTCTGTTTTCGAGTAGGTACTTTGAATCAGAGATTTCTTGTATTTTTCCAGAACAAGCAAAACTCTCCATCGCCAATTATCGTGCAAAACTCTCCGACAGTGCGTAATACTGCCAAACCAGCGAAAGCATGCTATTGAAAGTCTGAAGGTAGGCCCGCCCGGCAGTGCTTATCGAGACCTGGCTCACATTATCGGCAGCACTATCAGCCAAGATGCCAAAATTTTGTATTTCATCGATAACTGGGAACAAAGTTTGTTTGTACTTGCGAATGTGCTGAAGGTCATGCGCGTGAGACTTGATTGGTTGGTCATCGCCAACAACTCCACACTATTGCTGAACGAATTCCTGCCATTTCCTAAATCGTCTCTCATGTTGTATACACATGACTTTAATACCATGCACGTTAATTATTTGTCGGCGGAGAGGTACACGAACTACGCTTTTTGTTGCCGGCAGCTTGCCCTGAAGAATTGCTGTTTCAATAGCCAACTGTCGATATGCTTCAGAGACGTCATTACGTTAGGAAATGGGTGGGATATATACTGGAACTTGACTCCTGGACGATGGAATTTAAGGTGTTGCCGTGATCCATTCTTCATTGAGATCCCGCGGTGGCGGTACAGTTTTGAGGAAACAACGGCGGTCACATTTGAAGCATCCTTCCGGTCTGCGTTAGATGACCATTGTCCAGTACTCAGAGGACACGTGATCAAGAATCTTTTTTATTGGTTGAATTCCTTGACAAGCAAGGATTGTGAGCCGCAAACCTGCATTTGGGCGTTTATTGAGCTCTCCTACAAACTGTACGCATGGAGCAGGAAGCAGTACACAAATTGCTAGCTTGATATACGGATTATACTTTACAGGTGGAAGGAAAAACCACCCAAGCATTTGAATGACGTTAAAGCCGACATATCGCACAATTTCTCACGGAAGAGCTGTATTTTACAGACACTGGCCTTGCTGCTGCCGTGCATTAGCGACGGATTTTGCTGCGTTGCTAATGCAGTCGACGCTGATGCGTAGCCACGCCCGGATAATCTGACTCCACGGTAGAACCGATGTCGACTATTTCGTATGTCCTCATGGTCTTTCTTTTCAAATCCGCATGTCGTGCAGTTTTCATTGTAATTAAATACTTGTACGTACGTAGATGGTCTTTATTAATCCGCTGCCGCGCACCATGCTTCACACTGCACGATTCACCATCAACTAAACTGTGTAAACACAGTGTCGTTGGCTAAAAATACTGACCTTATAGCGCTTCTACCCGCGTACCCTGCACAAACCTACCACTACGGAGCCACCTGAAGCTATCAATTATTGTAAATGCTGCTCTAGTCAGCCTTTGATAAACTTAAATGCTAATTTCGCTTATGCAGTCGTTTCAGATGAACTACAAGAAATAATTTTAAAAGGCAGTTAACAAACGTTTTGGAGCTGTATAAATGAAGAATCTCTAGGGCAGTCGTTATTTTGTGCGCTTGATGCTTTAAACACGCCCAGGCAAGGCAAACCGACTACGCGCCAGGAAAACTTTGGTCGCACAGAACTAAAACTGAAGAGGACATAATACATATTTTCCACTTTTACTTAAATCGGGTTGCAAGAGCGAAATCTGGACACTGCTGTCTGGACGTTATAAATACTGCGCTTGTATTTGTTTTATCATACCTTGAAATCACTTTTTAATATAGGGGGAAAAATGTGTCTAGCCGAACCAATCCCTTGTACTTCTGATGTAAGCCAGCTGGTGGTTTACGTTGTGGCTTGACAGTGTTTTATGTAAGGGGGCATCCATAAATTACGTACGCAGAAAACCACGATTTTTTCACCCCTCCCTCCCCCTTCGTAGCGGTCCGTCACGTTTGCTTAACCCCTCCCCCCGTGGTTCGTTCAATCGTAATACATGAAGCGGACCACCCCCTCCCCCCTGGGTTCGTCGAGGCTGTCACAGCTTGTCACACTTTTTGGACCCCTCCCTCCCTGGTTCGCTGCGTACGTAATTTATGGATCCCCCCTAAAGCGCTGCCATTAAGATTGCAGGTAGATAACAGGTAAGCAGCACTCGTACAACTGCAGGTAAACAGGCTAAAACTGTGTTATAGCCCGGACCTGCCTGGTGCAGCTAATACCACATGTACCGTCAATGCCGCACAGCCTTAATAGCAGCGCTTTACATAAAACGCTATGCAGCCACAACGTAAACCACCAGCCGGCTTACATCAGAAGTACAAGGGACTGGTTCGGCTAGACACATTTTTCCCCTTATATGTCTGTGGCCCGATTTCTCAAGCTCTCACTATCACTTTCTGTCAAAGCAACTGGTCCCACAGAGGCCGCCATGTATTATTTAATGTATTATGTGCCCTTAATAATGTATTATCTGTATTATATTTAATGTATTAGCTGCCCTTAATAATTTATTAAGGGCAGATTCAAAGATATAGTACTTCGTTTATCATAAAACATGTAACGCCTACTATAGTTTGTTACTGAGCTACTGCGGTAGCAATTTCACAGTGAAATAGTTCTTGTTAAACTTACTGCCTTAAACCCTGACGAGGCGAGCATGCTCGGTCATTCTAGTGATTTTGTGTTAATAATCTTAGCATGCATATTTCAGCCACAGGGTGACTTTTTAAACGCATTATTGACGCATAAAATACTTAAGGGAAATGGCCCGGTACATAGCGTCAAAAATGGGATACATACGCTAAAACTTCGCTTGCGCGCACTTCCAATCATTATTTTGTAATACTTTATGTCATTCTAAAGCTAAATGATTTGTATACATTGTTCTGAAAACCGTTCGCGCGCGCAACATCCGGTTGCTGAGATATAGTGTATTAAAATGGGCGAAAAGTTTAAATGCATTGTTGTGTACCAAAAGTCTGGTTATTATCCGATCTTCTTGAAACTTTGCTGTAAAAGGCACATGGCTATAAAGTCGAAAGTGAACCAATTTTAGGTCCATAGCACTTTCCCATAATTTTAAAATGAATTTTAAAATTTTTGAAATTCATTTTAAAATCGGAAAAAAATGCTATGGATCTGATATTGGTTCACTTTCAACTTCATGGTCATGTGCCTTTTACAGCAAAGTTTCAAGAAGATCGGATAATAACCAGACTTTTGGTACACAACAATGCATTTAAACTTTTCGCCCATTTTAATACACCATATCTCAGCAACCGGATGTTGCGCGCGCGAACGGTTTTCAGAACAATGTATACAAATCATTTAGCTTTAGAATGACATAAAATATTACAAAATAATGATTCAGAGTGCGCGCAAGCGAAAGTTTTAGTGTATGTATCCCATTTTTGACACTATGTACCGGGCCATTTTCCTTAAAGTATGGTACAGTTTGCTTGGATCGGCAGTATGATCCGTTTTACTCTGGCGTTGGCTGTGTCTCGTTGTCGACTGCTTGAGCAACACTGCAGAATCCACCAGTGATACACGGAAGTAGTAGTGCCAGTGGATACATAACACAGCTCTTCGGGAAAACTAATGAGATATTATGTCGGCTTTAACGGCATCCAGGTGCTTAATCGCAGATTTAGATTCGTTAGTTACTGTATTCTAATAGGCTTTTGTACCGGTGTGCAAGATTCTCACCATTTGTCAACAGCTATTTCGTTTTAACCGACCTGATCAATTCTGTGCGACAAAACTATCGTATTTCGAAAGCCTTTTTACTCGGTTTTGGTGGAATTCTGCTGTGCGGCGAACAACTTTATCGCAGATCGAGTAAGACAGGTTATTTCAGGGCTAAAAACACAAGGTACTCCTGGGCGACTAAAGTTTACCGCGATGGCGACGCATTAGCTAGCATGCACAGATGCCATGATTTCGTACGGAAGAAGAATACTTCCCCTCGTTCCACCTGTACAGATAAATTAAAATCCTTTTAAGCATCACGCCGCCCTGATGCCGGTTGTGCAAATGATGCTCCATGTTTACAGTGGGTAGTACTAGTTAATGTTACTGGTAGTGGTACTGATAGTAGTAGCATGTTATGTTAGTGTTACTGTTAGTGGTAACGACAATGGTTCTTTTACTGGTAGTGGTACTGGTTGTGGTAACATTTCATGGTAAAATGGTGCTGGTAGTGGCAGCGATTACGATACTGCCACAAGTAAAAGTGTTACCGGGAAATTGTTATAACTTCGCTTCCAGGTCAATAGATCAACAGAGAGTGCCGAAATACGATTTAGTTCTGCAGTTTTGTGAAAAAGTTGAATTTCTGAGATTTTTTTAAATTCTTTTCATGCTACAAATGTTGTCCTTTTGATGAAATTGCGTGATCTCAGTTAAGCAAGGACAAGTGGAACTTGATAAACCAGACCAACATTTTATTCAGCCACCCGGTAAAACACCCGCCCGTACATAAGATCGAACAAAAAATTATTAATTTTGTTACTTTCATAACTGCCACAGCGCCTCTTAGTGTGCCTGGCTGCCGCTTGTGTTAGCAGCCGACGAAAACTGCAAAACTTAATCGTATTTCGGCACTCTCTGTAAATTTATTAACAAGGAAGCGAAGTTATAATAATTTCCCGGTAACACTTCTGCTTGTGGCAGTATCGTAATCGCTACCACAACCAGTACCACTACCAGTGGCAGAACCACTGTCGCTACCACTAACAGTAACAGTAACATAACATGCTACCACTACCAGTACCACTACCCGTACCAGTAACATTAATTAGTACTACCCGTTTACAGTTCATAAGATCAGACAATTAACGGCCAAATGCATTCTTCTGGCTCACAATATTTGCTTGTCAAGGAGTAGAGCTGTCGTACGAATTCGTGTAAGCGAGCTTCTCCGGAATAAATTATCAGTCGGTTCCCCATTCTTTGATGGCGGCAAGGGTGCTTTTTTGACCGTGATCAAATTAGCTAAAATCTACAAAGCGAAATCCACTAATTATTACGCAGGTAGGCGTAACAACATGCTTGTCCAATAATGTCGAAAATGTATTTGTAGCAATGCAGTACTACCTAGAGTGGTTGTTGCCAGTGCGTATCTACCGGATGGTTGACGATGATTTAAGTTATCAGTACTTGTATGGCAGATGTACATGGGCTGCGTTGCTATTGCTTCCGTTTCCGTACACTGTTTATTCCGCACAGCATGCCTCCCGATGCAGACCAAGTTGAAGTATATGCCCATCAATTTGGTAGCAGATTCGGAAGAATAAAATACTATGTCGTGGAATTTGGCTTGGTTCCCTTTTTTTCGCTTCTTGCTGAAGCTGTGCGGTGGTAATATCCCCAAAGCGACTCTCGTCGCACAAACTTCCCTACGTTTATACGTTTTTCACATTGCGCAAATCGAAGCAATGGAGTGTTCAACCGTTCATGCTGGTTTCTGTCTCCTTTAAAAATGGTTTTATTGTTTTTAGAAAATATATAAATGCTTTGACGATTGCCGCGGAAAGTATTCTGGCAGTGTAAAATACTGACAAACTAAATAAGTACGCCAATGAAAGCTCAAATGTGAGCCCATACTGCTCTGTAACCGGGATCTAGCTCACGTTATCGGGGATACTATCCGCCAAGATGCCAAAATTTTGCATCTCATTGGTAATTGGGACGAATGCCTTCTTCAAACGCTGGTAACAATGCACATGCACCTAGAGTGCACGGAAATTATCTCTTCCCAGATTCGATAATGAACTCACTGATGTCGTTCTTATTTTTATGGCATTATACTCTGAAGAATAGCAGGCGATCAAGATCAGGTCATGGGTCTTGGAAGATAGCATTTAGAATGATGCTGATGCTGCCACTATCCGACTCACATTTCATTTAACGCTCGAAATGCGCTCGAAATTACAGTCAGTTTCCTAATTTTTTGTTCAGGATGAAAAAGGGTTGTGGTTTATACACAGCCTTAGAGAAAGTGAGAATGCTTTGACTCAGTCAGTCCAGTGCGTATACAGCCGTATTGACTACGACAAGCTTGAACCAAAAATTAGGAAATGGAAAGGAATCTGGAACCTGTAAAGTCACCCTAAACCAGAAAGAACACGAAGGTAAAGTGGAAGCAGTTTCGTAATAATTACTGATACATTAGAGCTCATTCGGTATTTCAGCTGTAAATTGTTTTTCAGCTGGCTAACGAAAGCGTGCAGATAATAAGCAGGTTGCTGATGCTGGTCCTTTATCTCGACAAGGTACCAATGAAGCAATCATCTATTCAACGAACATCAATGATGGCTTTGCGATTTTCAAGCCGCAGCCGGAAGCAAAAATCCCGAAAGTAAATTAAAATCATGCCACACCCCTTGCAGACAGGCAGCTTCAATAGTTTCTGGATAACCGGCTTGACATCATCTAGCGTATATGCGATCTCAAGCTGCTCGCGCGTCCGCTATTGAATTCAGCAAGTGATAACCAAAAATAAAGAACGGTGTTGTTTTTTTCAAAAATTTTCAAAGTTTGGTATTTTAGCTTGTTTTTCTAAATTTTGCAGAAATTGTGCACTTTTATCACCCAAGTAGTGCTTTATCTTTAGTTTTCTCGTTTTTTCTTGGTTACAACTTACAAGTGAGTTAAATTACATGCAACAGACATGTAGTGCACTGTTTTACGTGGAATCTATGCGGCATTCGGTTTTTTCTGTTACTGTACCTTATCCATATTCTAAACCCGAGGAAGTCCTCTTATTTTCGAGGAATACCTCTTATAATCGCGACGTTTTCCTTCTTTTGCCCACCATGCATTACATGATGTGTAAAAAGTTCAAGGCCAAGCGACGCCAGCGCAGGCGTGCAATGTTTAAAACCTTGGATCATTTATTTATGGGTGTCGCGCTCCTGACCCATGCTGACCGAGAATTCGAGCGGTTCTATGACCGCAATCACACTGGCTTAGAGGAAATGCCTCGGGAGAAGTTTCGAGCTTTTTTTCGAATGCGATCTTATGCCGATTTCCGACGGCTCTTGGATGCGCTGGAACTGCCTGACCGCATTGTGTGTTCGAACGGAACCAACGTAAGCGCCGAGGTAGCTTTTGCTGTGACATTGCGTCGTCTTGATTTCCCGAACCGGTGGGTTGATACAATGGATCTTCTGGGAAGAGACCAGAGCCAGTTATCCCGAATTTTTAATACGACCATTAGTCACATCTACAGCCGTAAAGGGCGGCTGCTCGAATCTCTTGACTGGATAACTCCAGAGGCCATTGAGAAATACTCTGAAGCGGTTTTCCGCGAAAGCAAAGGCCGATACGGTATGTTGGGACAGTATTTCTGTCTGTCGTTATTGCATAGAAGTATTCTTCATTTGGTGTCTGTGCCATAAATGTATGGGCTGTTGTAGAGCACTGCTGGGGCTTTATTGATGGTACAGCAAGAGCAATTTGCAAGCCGAGCGTATTTCAGGAAGAATATTATTCCGGGCACAGTGGCCGTCATGTGATGAAATTTCAATCTGTTGTCGCACCAGACGGGCTTATCATTAACATGTTTGGACCAGTGGAAGGACGAAGACACGATGCGTACATGCTGTTAAGGACCAAACTGCGAAGCCGGCTGAAGAGGAAAAACCTCGATTGGGGAAACCCCGATTACTGTTTATTTGCCGATAAAGGCTATACAATTTCTCCGGAAATCCAAACGCCATACAAGGGATTGAACCTAACTCCGGAAGAGATTCAGTTTAACAAAGACTTATGCTTATGTCGCGTTGCTGTTGAGCTAGGATTTTTAAAAATTGCAAGATATTTTGCATTTGGGAATTATTCTCGCAGCCAACAGTTGCTCTGGCAGCAGACAGCGAAAATTTATCTTGTCTCTGCTTTGCTTACTAACTGCTTGACCTGCTTGTACGGCTGCAAACTTATCAGTCGCCGGTTTAAGGTGGAACCACCGATGCTAGAGGAATACCTCGCCGCGGCCTTTATTAATTAAACAATTTTATTCAAGTTTCTCTGATAAAAGCTGTTATTACAGTGCTGCTACAGCTTGAAATTAAGTTTTTTCGTTATTTCTGCTCAAACAACGATCCATGACATTTTCCAAAGCCTTAACTGTTGCCAAATGTTTCTGCAAATCAGCTTCGCGGTCCTTATTCCGCTGTTCAATTTCTTTTTCTAAACGGTCTCTTTCCAGCTCAAGCTTTTGCTTTTCTATTTCTCTTTTTGCTTCCCTATCCAAGGCAATTTCTTTTTGTTCGGCACACCATTGCTTCCACTGCATGTCTGCGGCTTCCTTTGCCGTCTCCGAAAAGCACATAACGGCATCCACAATATCCTTTTCCCGTCCGCGGATTCCCGCTTTGGTGCTATCGCCTTTGCTTTTATTTGGCCCACTTGCTTCAGGAGAGCTACTAGAACTCTCTAGTTGCAACGCTTTTTCTGCAAGCAGACACATAATTTCATAAATTACGTATTGCAGGAAATCGTTACGGCTTGCAACACACCATTAAAACTGTCCAAATTATCGTAATCTTTGTCGTCCTCAGCTGCTTCCTGTAAGCTACTAGCTTCGCGGTTATCCGCTTCAACGGGGTTTCCCTTTCGAACTCTTTCTAAGCCGGACTTCGGCGTGGTGCGAAGTTGTACTTTTGTGGATTCGTCTAGTCAAACATAGTCACCATTAGTAGTAAAAAACAGTAATAAAGATTCCTAATCCTTAAATAATAAAATAAAAATTCGGCATGAAAGCGAGGTGGTTGAAGTTAAAAAATTATTACTTACATTGTATACAACACATTAAATTGAAAGACGTGCAGTTTTTCTGGTTAGATTAAATTAAGTTTTTTTGCATTTAAGCATTCTGAAACGTACCTGGATAATGAAGACGAAAGCTAGACATCCTGTCCAACCTCCCAACAAGACTTTCTTCCATTTCTTTTAAATATTGCGGTTCATCCGAATTATAATCTCGAATCTGGCCGTCATCTGTGTATCCTGTGATAGAACGTGTCGAGTCTTATTGCCAGTAGATATTCCCAAGCGCTTCATCGCATTTTGGCGCTTTTCTAATCCAGCTTCGCGGTCATCCGCTTCGAGGGAGTCCTCTCCAGCATCTCCGGATTGCTTTAGACGGTACATTTCACCAACGAGTTCATCTTCCTCCGATTTTGGCGGCGGTTCCTCTCCAGTTGGTCTTTCTACGTAAGTCTTTCGATAGTCAGCGAGCGCTTTCCCGATAGCATTTTGAAACAGACGTCCAGCATTAGGAGTATTCTCCAGCAAGTTCTTGGACTTCAAAATCTTAACAATGGTGGCCCAGCGCTTGTAAAACCCTGGGCTGTTACGCTTGCAGTCCCAGGGATTATTTTCAACAACCACAGCATACCGTGCACATGTTGAGATATCTCGTTGTTCTTCGTCCAGTTTGCGCTTATCTGCCTTTTCTTTTCTTTTTCGCTGTTTGCTAGTTTCTGGTCCTTTCGGACGACCTCTTGCTCTCTTCACTTCTGCAGCGACGCTGGAGTTTGATTCCGAAATATCAACAGGCGTCAGAGGACCATCCTTGGCTTCGCTCCGCGGTATTCCGCTAGGTATCTGCATAACAGCTTGCGCATCGAACATATCGTTACTGTCAAGATTATTTTCAGCTAATTGACTTGTCTCCGCAAGAAGCTGACTCGAAGATGGGACTTGAGGAAGGAGAACGCTGTGTGTTGAGCCGGGAAAAAATACGCTGACGAATTCATGAGGATCTACATTGCTCCAGTTCGCAATTTCTAGAGTGCCGCCAGCAAGTCTACTAGCTATGTCTGTTCTGCTAAATGGGCCATTTACTTGGAATGCCATGGCTAAGTACTCTATTTCACGAAAATTATGTAAAAGATGCACACAGAAGAAAACCACAGAGTCACAGATACTTATAAAACCGTGCAACTTCGAAATAAATGATTTAGAAAAAGAACCAAGTTCTAGAATCAAAAAAGGCGATAAAGCTAGATACTACTGTAAGTAGCTGCCGCTTGAATCAAGTACAACGTTGAGACTGTATTTTTGAACAGCCGAAGCTGCACGCCTAACGTCCCCCCCAGCCCCCCAAACGAAGCATCCAAAAACTTAAGTTTTTGGATGCATCAGAAGCTGCTTTGGCGAAGCAAGCGTTCGAAAGTGACATAATTTCGAACATGGCCAAAAATGGCAACCAATAGCGCGAGTGAGGCGGTTTTTCGAATTACATTTTCGGCTCGCAGCATCGTTTTCGTCTCGCCCCGGTTGCACGCCCGGGAAAATCGCATAGCCATCAATAATACCAGTTTCAAGTCAGGGGTGAAAATTTTATTGGTTTAGTTATTAGACAGTAATTTACACATCACTTACAAAAAACATTATAACACAAAGTAAACAGCATTTAAACCACCAGAACGTGGAACAGTGGACGTCACAGACAGCGCATTCCAGCGCTGTATTTCAATACTATGACGTTGCATCAAAAACTCTATGATGGTTTTTCTCCAGAAGCATCCTTCAAGCGTTTTCCTAGCTCACGTAAAAATTTCACACAAGCTGGGCCGCCGACGCTAAAAGTCTCGAAAGCTAAAGGAACGAAGTCGTACTCCGGCGCCAGATATTCGTACTTTCGGCACTTTTCTTCTTCCGCTTTCCTGGCAGCTTCTCCGGCTTTAACGCTGCTGATGATGACGTTAGACAAGGCCACGGTGTCAACACATGTCACGTTCCAAGGTAGTCGTGGTCCGTTTCTCCAAGGCGACTGCGACACACCATCCGGCCGGCGATCATCCTCGTCATTGGTCCCTCTCGGTTCCAGTACGGCCGGTATATTGGCGGTAACTAGGCTTCTCCGAATTGCTTCGTTCAAGGAAGAGTGACGAAGAAAACGTCCAGCGCTCTTCTTACAGGAAAGTCCATGGTGGCCGTATTGGTCGACAGGCAGACGGCAGTCAGCGCAAAGATGGGGACTGCAAATTGGCGCGCCGACACGTAGTCCAACTGCTACACGAAAACTCTCGTCTGACATCAACGTTCCGAGTGAAGGTACAGGGAGGGCGTTCAGCCATTTGCCCGATTCCGGCCGCGCAACTGCAAGCAAAGGCGCACAATGTGTAACATCATTTGCATACAAGTTTGTGATATCTTCGCAAGATTTTTTGACCAGAGCGGCGTCCCACACTTTCTGTGTCTTTCGTTGGTTTTCTGACGGTAATTTAGCACCCGATGCTGCTTGCCACAGTTGGTGCACCAAGTCAAGGCTCTCCGTTCCAGTCAGTGAATAAAACCTATGAATAGCTCAATGTACGAGCTCAATAGCTCAATGTAGCTCGTACCTGACTGCCTGGAGAATCCGCGTTGGCGCATTCGATGCCAGTCGCTCTTAATGTGAAATTGTGTCTGTGGCAGTAAGACCCTGAGCAGATACAAGAATACTTTTTTTTTGGTTTCCTTTATCAGTAAGGCAATTTTATGATTGTGAAGCTGATAATACGGGAGTAAAACTCGCTACATCGATTAAGCAGCGTCTGGAATTCGGTATTTTGTTTTTTCTGGTTTTCTGTTAATGAAGGACATCATTCCGCAGGAACACGTTCTATAAGAACCATCGAGATGCAAGTTTCTGTTGCATCGCGTGGTAAGGATTCCAGTTCACAAGCGCTGGAAAAGGTGGCGTTGTTCGCGTATATCGACAGCGTTTGGTGACCTTACCTGCCTCCATACGAACGATCTTGAGTAAGGATTTCCGTCTGCTTGTTACGGAATTTTGTCGGTCGCATGTCATTACACGAGATTGTCTTGCAAAGCAATTACAAAAGTTTATATGCCGTTTTTTTATTACAACCAGACAACAGCCTACTGTACTATGGTAATTCATAGCGTCTCGTTGTCCACCGCGTGTGTATTGGAACAAAATCCGTCAGTAATGCACGGTAGCAACAGAGCAAGTGTCTGCAACATCAATTTATTCGAAGAAAATTTGGTGGAAATGTCTTTTTTGGCGTCTTCTAGACACTTGGGAGGCTTTTCTTTCCACCTGTCCAATTATAAAAACCCGTTATGAAAATGAGAATATCTGCAAAAGCTTTTGCAGTTCAAGCAAACCCACAGCTCATAAGTCAGCGCAATAAATGGCCAAATACACTTTCTGGGTTCTAAATCTTCAGGTGCCAAGGACTCAAGCCAACGCAATAAGGAGTCCACCTGTCTGCTCTTCACTGCCGGACAAAACTCCGCGAGCGCGGACCTGAAGGTTGTTTCAAAGGTGGGTGTCGATGAACTGGTGAAAGTGTACTGCCAACGAGGAATGGTGATATGAAAAGGGTCATGACAACATCGGATGTGCCGTCGTTCAGGCGCTTCCGGCATGAACATACTCGTATGCTGAACTGCATCGATCATCATAATTGCTATGAAACATATCGATAATCTGCTATTGAAACAGCAATTTTGTAGTACAACACGCCGACAAAGGGAAGCATAATCAACACCAGCACCTTCGGCCAGATACAGATAATTGGGTTGAATGTCCACTAAGTCGTACGTGTACAACATGAGATCTGACCGTGGAAATGGAAAAAATTCGTGTAGGAAGAGCTCGGAGTTGTTGGCGATGACCAGATAATCAAGCTGCACGCCCAAACATCGTGGTACCATTGTGACTGGGCGTAGCCGGTCCTTCCAATTGCCAGTGAGATAAAAATTCTGGCTTTCGTGGTAACACAGCTCGCAAGAATGTAAGCCATTTCACAGACGTTTTCACGGCAGGTAAAATAACTCAAAATCTGTGTCGTATGCTCAGGCTGATATGGCAGAATTATAAATTGCTGGATAACAACCGACGACAATAAATGGTCAAAATAACTGCACGACCTGAAAAACAAACAGTCTATACAAAAGCAACAAGAGCGTAACTTGACTTCTAACAACATACGATGAAATAAAATAAAATTAGTTAAGCCTTAAATTAAGCCCAGTTTATTTACTGTGAGCTACTGATCTGGGTAAGCGCGCTTTGAGTTCTTTACCGGCTCTTTACCGGCGGAGGCAGTGCTGGTCGAAAACATCTAAATAACCGAAAACCATCAGACACAGTTCCACGTAAAGGTCATCAAAACGGGTTTCATCCAGCTCGTTCAGGTCTGCAATTGTGACAGGTTAGAGGCAAAAGTTTACACAATACAGTAAGGAAATTTTCTTATGACAATTACCATGCTGGAACGTAATAATGGTAAGCATCTCTTCCAGAGCGCGGCGGCACGGAATAATAGTGTCTGACCCAGGAGCAAACAGTCTTTTATACCACTCTCCGGATACCGAGAACACGAGCCCTTCGTCGGCTTCTAGTTTATAGCCTCTTCTACACAGCAGCTCAACTTTGTCTTCGCTAACGCCGAGAA
Organism: Paramacrobiotus metropolitanus; assembly: GCF_019649055.1. Lineage (NCBI taxonomy): Eukaryota > Metazoa > Tardigrada > Eutardigrada > Parachela > Macrobiotidae > Paramacrobiotus > Paramacrobiotus metropolitanus. The sequence goes on along the minus strand of NW_026570256.1, from coordinate 372,256 downwards.
ACATAATATTGCGAGTATTTCGCAAAAAACGACTACGAAATGACGGAAACTCCCGGATTCGCTCTAGAGTATCTTCAGTGTTATCCGAAAATTCGTAACTGCGACGTTCTGCGTGGGAGTAAAACATCAGCTGAGCGATGGGGATTGTCACTTGACGAAATGACTGTGGTGTGACTGGCGCTCCGAGATATCCGCGTGGGCGGAGACAGCTGAACGCCATACCGATCTCTGTGCTATGCAGGACCAAATAGCGCTTGACAAAATCACCAAACACGCATACATCTACGTTTACAAGGGATACATTCTCCATGAGTGTGCCGTCAACAAGAAGAACGACGGGTTGCCAGGATTCGGGCTGATTCTCCTCCGCACTAACCAACAGCTCGATTTCTTCTGGCAATGTATTTGGATGAATTAATTTGGATTCCTCGGGATCTACCAAACGCAGTTTATCCATGGGAATGCGCTGTAATCGCTGCATGGAACCCACTCGCACCATACAGTGGTCATTATTGTCGATTCCACACACGTATCCACGATACACAGCATCACCGCCCAAAATATCCACTAGAAAGCGGTCATATACGCCAGCGACAAGCGGGTACCTTCCGATCCGCGGTAGAAAATAACGCTCCATATTCAGTTTCCGCTTTAATAATCGGTTATGTGCAGATTTGGATTATGCACGTACTGTAGAGCGCCCTACAAAGTTAGCCACACGTATGTCTACAGGGAACAGTACAATACATGGGTAGCGTGTGTACTGCTGTAGTAGGTTTCTTTTGACAACTGTATTCACGCTCTTGAGAGTGGACAGGGATACCGGAATATTGTGTTGCCTGGAGAAGAGTAGTAGTCCCGTGGAATTAAAGCGCAAACGCCATTGAATAACATGTACAATTTTAACTGAGCTTTTCATTGCACATACACTGATACACTGCGTACAAAGATTGAACCGTGTATTTGCACATACTTAAACTGCAGGACATTGTTAGCTGGGCAAGAAATATCAAAATCTTTCAAAACTAAGATCACAGTGTGCTGCTTGAAACCGTATGACACAGCCGGTGTTCAATATAGCTTATCGTCAAACTGCGTGCTTGCACCTTCATAAAACTGCATGAAACATGGGCAACTACATTACAAGAAGGCTGAGCTTTGGTGGTAAACGGGGAACGGAAGGCACAGACAGTAGCGTGGCGATATTGATCGAAACAAGTATAGTACAGACTACAGATACTCGTATACTGCCAAATCGATTGGGAAAGCCTATCGATAGATGTTCTACTGTGGCAGCTTTACAGTGTAGGATACTAATGCATTCTGAAATGGCCTACAATGCTGTATTCCACCTTCCCCAGTTATACCAAGATACATGCCGCAGGCCCGCATGGATAGAGGCAATCATACTTTCCGAAACGTGATAACAATATTAATACATTACGGTATTATATTAATACAATAATTAAATATTATTATTGTTACATATTAATATTATTGTTTAAGGTTCACCTGGACTTAATCAACTGCTGCACCAATGTTGGAACAAAGATGTGCTATTAATAATAAATTAATAGGAATGCGAGAATCAAGCCGAGTGGGATGAATGCTTGACAATTTAACAGCGCATGTTACTGTATAAATGGCACATCACCAGATTCACCACACCGAATGGTTGTTAGTTGCCGGTACATGCCGTACATCAAGTAAGGTTCCGGAGTCGGGCCCAGGTTCGAACGCTTAATACAGCCCTACTGCGCCGTCAAGTTGGGACAGTTGCACAAAGCAAATTCTAATTTACTTTTGTTTTGCGTTTTCTTCTTCTTTGTACTTTTCTGGTGTAATGTGTCAGTATTTATTCAAGCGGAGATTAAAGAGAATGGGTAGTGACCTTACCGTGCTTATAATCTGTGGTACCTTCGCAAAAAAATATTTTAACGTGGGCTTTTATGGAAACTCTTGAATGACTCAAGAAGTGCACGACAGGTGCATTTGCCCATGGCAAAGCCGGAGATTACGGCAGCCGGCAAGCAATAAAATGTTGCAAATGCCGAATAAAGTACGTCATCATTGCTCCTATACGCGGACTTAAATATGCTGTCGGTTGAACTTATAGCACGCCTGTGATCATTCTCATTTCAGGTTCTTTCATCTAGGTGGGATATTCGTATCCGCACATTTTAACTTTGGTGGCAAATTTAGATTCAAAGATTTTGGCCTAAGTAGGTCACAAATTAGCATCCGGGTATTTTGGCCAATGTGGTTTATCAGTATCCAGGACTTATAACCTAGCTGGTACGGAGATTTCGACCTACTCAGGCGTAGGTCAATGTACATCCGAGCACATTGCAAAGCTTGTAACTTTCTTGTTGAACATTTGCGCCGAGGCTGTGAAATTTCCACCTGGACCAAAATGACCGGACTGAAATCTACCACTTAGATCAAACTCTTCGAAAAATACTTATGTCGTGTATTGCACTCCCATCTTTATTGGTAAGTACGACGACTGAACTAACTGATAATTATTGACCTGACATAAGTACATCTAGGGTTGTCATCCCACCAAAGTTTTGGAGGTGGGATGTGATGGGAATGTGAACAGGAAGTGATGTGATTGGTGGGATAGACTACTAATATATTGATTAATTTCTGCCTTATTTTTGCAATGAAATTAAAAATTTTTATGCTAGCTGTTTACTACAACAGAGAAGCCTTTCGAAAAAAATGTAAGAGAGTTAATTAACCGACGTTACTAGTAAATCCCAACAATTTAACAACAGTAAAAATTGCACGCATCGGAATCGGATAGTTTTCGCAGTAGTTCTAAAGAAGTAAATAACTGTTGACGAATTACGTTAAGTACTGTATTGTATCATCTATTTATCATCATCACCCTGTTCATCATCTTTCACAACGGTCACTTCAGCATCCCATCGCCGTCTATTTTGACAGATGATTTTGCAAAATCAAGCAGCGCCCAATCAAAATGTCGATATTAACACGTTTTCGCAAATATTTTTCCAAAAAAATCAAATTAGAGGTGCACCAAGTCACTCATGACTTAAAGTATCTGTACGATATATTATGTAAATCAGTGCAACCGTGATGACAACCCTATGTACATCAAGGTACTGTAGCCGCCCACACAAGTTGCTCCACTGGCAGATCCGGCCGTTGCCTTCTCCCTGCATACACGGCGCTGAACAGCGAGCAATGTGGGTGCAAATATCCGTATTAACGGCTTAACAAGTCGAAATATTGTTGATTTCTTACCAGCTGTTAGGGCTGTGTGTTGACAATTTTTTTGGTCGTCAGTCGATATGCAGTATGCACTCGTATATCGTATACGGCGAGTATTGCTGTGAGGCAGGCAGCGGCGAGGCATTTGTATCGCACTATCTGGCTTACTGCACTTTTAATTTAAAAGTACAGTTTAAAAGTTTTAAACAGGTAGCGGAGCCAGGCCTCGTCGATCGTTGCCGTTGCCTGAATGGTAGCCTATATCCGGAATACTGAAACCGTTAGGTCCGGTTGTCAATAATAAGCAGATTTCTCCCTCCTAGAGAAATCCTTCACTCTCAAGAACGTCGGCAGTCCGTCTGCAGCTACGCTGTTCAGCAGTTACAGTTTCTGTTACCATAATTATATGAATCTCACTGCTTTGGCTTGCCGTGACCGGCTGTGGCGGCGGCGTGACGTGAGCGTAAGAATGCTTTGCAGACGACTTATCAGTCATTAACATGAATTCTGATTCTTTTTCTAAATCGATGATAGCAATTATGTGCAAGGAGGATATAAACTTGTTGATGATTGAAATTCATGTTATGAAATCAAGAAACCAATCGGAAGGTGGATGATCTCTGTTTCGTGTGTTGGCAAGCCAATCGTCGTTGAAATCACTATGTACCGGTAAGTCAGAGTCCGCCAGCGTTTTTGGTAAATTAAATGATATTGTCACTTACTATTTAGAAATGTTGAAAAAGCAAAACAAATTGACTGATTATCCTAATTTACGGAGATTTGCCAACGCATAACTGCGGTGGCCTACTATGCGTTTTGGGTTATAGCTTGGGATTTTTCGCAAGGTTCTAACCAAGGTATTGAAGGGACCGTACAGCGCAATGTATTAATTTTAGACTCTCATGTTGGCCTCCGTAAAATACAGCCGCATTCAAATCGAATTAAGCGCTGCAGCTTCCACATTTTCTGGAAGGTGTTTTTATAAAAATCATAGCAAATAAATCCTTCGGTTAATATCACAGGATTTTTATTTCTGGAAGATGGCATTATATTATAACGAAGTAAACAATTGCAACGGTACTGATTACTGCGACTGAGTACTGCTATGAAGTTGCAGGTTCTAAGGTTCATTAAGCTATTCCGAGGTTCCTAGGTTATTGTGAGATTGTACTTACGTTTCTTAGGTTTCTTAGATTATTCTAAGGTTTCTTATGGTTCTTAGGTTTCCTACCCTAGGTTTTTTACGTTTCTTAGGTTCTTGAGGTTTCTTAGGTTATTCTTAGGTTTCTTAGGTTATTCTAAGGTTTCTTAGGTTATTCTAAGGTTTTTTAGGTTTCCTAGGTTCCTAAGAAAACTTAAATAACATAAGTGACCTTAGTCCCCTTGGTATAACCTAATAAAAATAAGGAGAGACTCAGTGTAAACCTGGAAACCTAAGAACCTAGTTTGATTGTTGGACAGTTTTCAGAGCATACCGGTCAGAGTCAGGCTTTTGCCAGTCAGAGTCAGACTTTGAGCTGTCAGAGTTTGAGTAGTCACAAGGGAGCGTAATTTTCCACATGCTTGCAAATGCACCGGGTTTGCAATAAATATCTCTTGTTTTCTCAAAGGTCCAAGACTCGTGCCAAAATGATTTCATCGTCACTGCCACCGTATGAACGGCTCTTATTTGATGCGCAGCAAATGAGCTACGAGAACACTGTCGTCGTTCGCAATGATGACAACGTGTATTGGCTGGGAAACATACAGAATATCTCCGTAGACTACGCCTACATTCACTTCAGGTCCACAAAAGTCAAACCTGGCTGGATCCACGCGGCCCGCGTGTGACCCTTACCGTTCATTGAGGACATCCACCGGAATGTGTATACCGGCAAGCGGGTATTTGCGGCTCTCCGTGACGAAGACGACGGGCCATTTCGTTTTCGGCCAGCTGTTATCGTTAGAAGAGTCACTGCGTGCACATCTTGCCGAATATTTTGCGTCAAAACGAAGAAGAGCGCGTCTCACAAGGCTCGCATGGAATTCGTGGATAAATGCCAGGTTGCCGTCCAAATGCCGGTCACCGATCCGCCGCTGCTGTGCCGAGTCGATGGACTAATGTTCAGAAAGTTTTTCGTTCCGTTTGACAAAACGCAACACATTTTAATGACGCTTCCGACAGATCGCGGATCATCAAGCATTTTCGCGACACGATGAAGCGTTGGCCACCTTATCGGATTGCTGTCGATTTCACCTCCGCATCCAACCGGACGGATGCATGTTTATTGTTGTCAGTCTGTCAGCTGACGCACAAACGGCGCAGCGGATGTCCACAGCTCTGTCGGAAATGCTGCTGACCCATCTAGCCACCCGGGACGATCTGCCACCGTACTTTCGCGCTGACCTTAGCGAAAGTGAAGAGCTTCTCTGCGAATCAGGTTTGGAAAGTCGAGATTCCCGATTGTGCTGGGAATTACAGTATACCACAGTAGAGAATCCATTGTTAATATACCGCTTGCAGCGAAATAATAAAATATCGCGAGTCAATGAACAATCGAGCAAGCGGCTTTCTATCGAGCTTCAGTGCCTATTAACAGATTAAACTGATGCAGTATGAAAGTCCCGATACCTTTCTCTGCTTGTGGATGCACGGACTGACCAGCTGAATTGTGCTTCTATTGGTAATCTTCCGCCTGTCCTCCTGAGCGAAATCTTTTCTTTTCTGGAACTGCATTCATGTGAAAAAATGAAAAGGTGAAGAAAAATTTGTACTTAATGCTTTAAAACCAAGGTGCCTTCATACGCACAGTACGCTCTGGGCAGATATTATGGTCAATCTTACCCAAGTGCCCCATAAGTCCAAGACAAGAATAATCATGATTCATGAATAACCCTTATTATGCATCAATGCGCAGCATTTATCATGAATAACCTAATCATAAAATTAATAACCAACGAACTACTGCACAGCACCTATCATTTTTACCACGGTGGTCCTGCCGGTGAACAATTTTAAGACGGCAAATAAGGCCCAGCGCAAACGGCGTAGCTGTCGGTTCCTGTACCAGCTAGTTTTGAAGTCATACTTCGTAGTTCATGAAACTTGTCCACTTTACAAGGTACAAGTTTTCAGATATTGATTTCATACAGCTTTTGTTCTTTGCAAGCCTGGTGGCCGCCTCTTGGGTAGAGTACTGGAATCTGTGTTTTTATTGGTAAAATGGCAATTTTTAGCCAATACGTGATCCTGACCATGAGCGGTGAGGACGGGAAAATAGTATATACAGATAGTACTATATACTAATAAATATTTTTAACGTGCGTTCGACTACAGCCTGCCAGTAGTTCCACACAGAGTTCATTATTATTGTAATTCACAAAAATGCTTAAAAAATACGAAGAACTCGGAAGTTTACTCGTAAATAATTCAGCGTCCGTTTTGTTGATATCTGGCTTCGCTGTATTCAGAGCGTGCGCTTTATGGCAGGAGCTCCTGAGCAGTCGTTGCGCAACCGAACACATCAGCATCAGTTTGGGGACATGTACTAACAACACACAATCCGTCAACTTCAACTGCTTCAGAGGAGCAGTCCTGCTGAGCCGTACCATCAGCTCAACCACCAAGAGCTTGGCTATACTGCAACCTTTCGCTAACAAGTACTACTTATGGAATTTGTTATCAGTCATGCAAATCAAGTGGCCTACATTAGTTTTCAAAGATTACACTTTACCCCATGCCGGTGGCATATGCGGATATGGTAGGTGGTCGGACCCTGAGAACGCTAACTATTACGGGAATTATGGTGGGACAGTATGGTTACAGTATTACCACAACACCAGCCAACGTATCGTGCTGCACAACTGGAAACTGAGCAATATTTTTAGTCCAGCTTTATATCAAATATTTTTTGATTCATCTATAAGTATAGTCAGACTTATACGGCTGCCAGCCCATGAGGTTACGTGGATGAAACCTCTCACCCGCGAGTTCCGGGGCGAGATTGATCAACTGCAAGTCACTATCCCAAAACTCGTTTTGGATGGCTGCCAAGATTGGGAGAGCATGACCAGCAAATTCATGTGGGCGCTGGACAGTAATTTTGCACCTGTCGCGGATGACGTTTACGTGAAGGTCAAGAGTATTCATGCTCGTTGGGTGCGGTCACTCGCCTATCCGCATGAATGGGACAGCATTCGAGCATATCTCTCACTGTAAGTTACTTGAAATTTATAGATCTAGTGAACTCAAAATGAACGGCTAAGCAAAACCTTTTCGTATTAGCATAAATCGTGAGTGCGACTGATGTATCTTCTACTCTGTTGAGTAAAAAAAAACCTCATTACAGAAGTAGCGTTAGGCAACCGCGTAGTATGTTGTACAGTACTGTGTACGCACGATTTGCAGCCCAAATTTTTGGTTCCTTTGCCACTTTAATATAATAACGTTACGGCTTCAGGATTGCCTCTGAGATTTTAATTTGGCCGCTGTTTTACTGCGATTATGGTTCAGATTTTTCTTTATGGTTAGTATTTAACAGGCTATGGGGATTTTAGTCTTTTACAGCAGAGCTTCGGAAAAGAACGGAGCATCGCGTGAGTTTTGAGGCGGAATGCGAATAGCTGAAAAACGCTGGCATTTTACTTGTTGTCCTTTTTATATTTCGAATCATACTCAGACCTCAGTATACAATGTTTTCTTTAAACCGGACCTCCTCTACCTTTTTCCAAATTAAAGCGATGTATTTTTTAAAATTACAATCTATTCCCCTAAAAAATTCCTAGAATTTTAGAAATTAGCTCCGTATAATGCGACATTCTCGAATTTATTTTGATTTACAAGTTTTTCTGACATTTCTTTGTTAAACGTGCCAGGTATCTTTTTCTGAAGGCATTCTTAAATTTTCGACGATTTCCTGCTCTAAACGGAATCGTGCCAAAACTTAATTTGTGGCAATACAATCTGAAACAATACAAGTCAGTTGAAAGTGGCATGCAAGCGCTTCATAAAAAAATAATTAAGAGCCGTGCTTGCGCCTCGAATAAATTAAAAAGGTAAAAGTAACCGGTTCACAGGATAAATTACTGACGGAAAAAAATACGTTAATTAGCACATGAAATAATACTGCATTTTTTACGTAGATTCTGCGGATTTCACGCCGACGGAACAGCGAGATCATGGATAGAAACTGATCTGAGACTGGTGGATGTCTACAAGTTGAGCAGAATGGCTGTGTTAGGAATCGAGGAGATATTTCGCGTTTAAAGAAGGGACTGCGTCAGCGAGCGCCTTTTACAATTTTTTTTTAACGCTAGCTAGCTGTCAACTGATTTTTTAACATTTACAATTTCAACTGCAATGAAACACAAATCATTTTGGCTATCCAGTATCAGAAAACGATATAAAACAGTGTTTGCTTGCTGTCGTGATAGGTAGGATCCTATCTGTATACCAATGTAGTACTCTGTAGAGTACAGTACAGTACTTGTTAAAAAAACAAATCGTGTGAATCTTGTGATTCAAAATAAGTCAGTATTGAAGAGCCAGTAACGGACAAACTCCAGCGTATACTGCGGTTTACCACTAGTGTCGCCTGATGGTCTCCTGGGAGAGGCATTGAACGTAATCCATGTACGGATGCGGCCTTCTCGCCTCCTGCTTGAAAATAATAAGTACCGTTACATTTTATTTAACACGTGGGTAAGTTATAATCTGATCCATTTTATTATAATCATCCATTTTACTCGCCAAATAAACACTAACTCAAAGATAGCCACCAACAACAAACCAGAAAAAGTGTAAGAACTGGCTAATCGTGACGACGAGTATAGAAAATGGTGAGACTGCTATGTCGCGATGTAAACATAAATAAAGAGTGTTATTCTCTAGCTGAAAATTCTCTCTTAGTCCCAGCTTGCGATGCATTACATGCAATAAAGAACTACAATATAGGCAGTTTTGCAAGCGAAATTTAAAGAAACGCCGTAGCTGCTACAGTATTAATAACTACTTTGTCACCGCTCAGAGACTATTTTGTTCCATTTCTGACGACAACCAGGCAAGTTTAGCGGTACAACCTTCCTTAAGTCAAACATGGTTTTCTACTAATACCGTTTTTGAGCATGAATATTTGCACTTCCCCCGAATCCGCTTTAGAGAATTCTGTCCTCAACGGCTAAACGAGGCACCGGTTAATGCTGCGACTGTTCCTCGTCCTCTTAATCTTCATCTTCTTCCGGATGACGACGTCTGTGGTGATTGTGTTTGTAGAGTACTATGCCGCCGATAATCAGCAAGATGGCCTGTTTAATTACAAATACAGTACAAACAAAGGTCATGGTCGCATGGTTGTTACATACCGCAATAACAATCGCGGCAATAATGACAACGATGTTTGGTCCACCGTCTGTAAAAGGTCACGATGTTTATTTGTTATTTTGTGTGCATGTGATAAGTAGCGTGAAAGTGCTTGCCTGTTGATCCGGCCGCAGTATTATTGCTCGCATTAGTCGGACCCCCTTTGCCGGCTGATTGTGAGGAAGGCCTTGTCCACTAGCCGCCGCCCCGCCAGCAGATTCCTTGTTATCAGCCGCTGATTGCACGCTGGGATTATCCGCAATGCCTGTGGCACCGTTTGAAATGGCAGCATTATGTGACGGTAGGGAAGATCCGATTGGTAGTGGTACTTTCTGTTCACAAACTCTCGTTATCGCGGCATGTCAGTCCTTCAGTAATTCAGAGTTTCAGACTACGTACACGTAATTGATTAAAAGATGCAAAATTCATTCAAAATTCTGCAAACAAGCTGTACATACTAGAAAAATCAAAGTGAAGTGAGCAAGCCATATTAAAAGGACTTTCTCAGTCCCACCTCGTTGTTTATTTCCTGTACCGTCACTAGCCTTTTCACCTGAAGATCAGCTGATGTAATTTGTTTTGCTGAATCTTTTTTTTTGATAGCCTTTTCCGGTGTTTCTCCGTTATCCGACGCGCAACGGTTACCCAATTGCAACTGGCCTCTATCATTACTGAAGCATTTTATTTCGGAACACAGGTGTTCATTCCAGATCACTCACATGAATGTTGAACGCACCATTCCCGATAAAATACGACATACAGACCGATAAAGAATTCATGAAAAACAAACAAAATGTTACAGAAACGGCTCTATCAAATAAGAAGAAAATCACAGCCACGCCTTTACGGAGTGGGGGAGTCCATACAATAAGAGTGCGCTCGGAGAGGATCTTGAGGATGATGCGGGGGACTCTGGTGGCTGGTGAAGAACTCGACGAAGACCTGGTTGGCCGTGGTGTAGTCGTTGCTGCGCAGTTCCCACGGCTTGTTCTCGTCCTCCCGCTCGAAGACAATCGTCTCGTTGGCCGGAACGTCGGCCACGCGGAAGACGATCTTGTTGCCGTCGTAGCGGATGTTCCAACCCAGCAGGTCGTGGCACACGTGCCGGAAGCTCTGGCTGGACTTCTTGAAGGAGACCATGTCCTGGCTGCGCTGCTTCTCCGCTTTCTCCAGCTGCTTCCTCAATTCTGCAAAATTCTGGACTTGAATACGTACAGTAGTACGGGTATTAACGGAAATGGGTGCATTAAACAATTATGTAGAAAAACGGGGCGACGACAGCGTTAATAATCACACAAGTAATATTCGTATCGACTGCATTCAAATAAAAAAACCAAGTATTTCGACAACATACGAGGTAAATCTCTTCAATTTTATAATTTAAGTTATACTGCACATTATCAAGCAAAATTTATAAATTCATCTCGGAACTTGTAAATCTTTATCTGGATCACTACCCGGTAATCACTACTCAAATTTTGACCCACGGCAATTTGCAGCCACTGCACTACGATAACTTTCTTGGGGATAGTAACCATACTCCGTAGCACTGTTCTTCACAGTATCGATTGAAAAAACGCAACGCGGGCACACTAACATGTGAAAACAGTGAATTTTTTAAGAGAAAAGCCAGTGACCCCCAAAAAAGCAGTTGCAACAACCATAAAAAGCGATATTTGGCGATTGTTACTCTCACCTTCCAGCTGTTCGCCGGGACCGCGCAGGAGCTCCTCCGCATTCACCGTCACATCCCCGCTGTATCCGCCGCCCATCTTCACCTGGTTGAGTTTCTCCTGCAGCAGTTTGTTCTCCTCCAACACCTTCCCCGCCTCCGCCAAGAACTCCTTCTGCGCCGCCTCCAACGGACTCTCCCCGACCACCACGACCTCCGTCCGCGTGGGATCGTATTCCCCGCGCAGCATCCGCAGCGTCCATTCGCCCAGCCGCTCCTCCAGTTCTTCCTTAACCGTCCGTAGCTCCTCGTTCTCCTCCGTCAGATTCTGCAGTTGTTCATGCGCCCGCACCGTCTCCGCTTCGTAGCGGCGCTGGAGGTCCTCCAAGCTGGTCTTTAATTGGGATTCCGATGAGAATGTCCGGTTGTACATCTGCTCAAAGTTGTCGGCCAGCGTCTGGCTGCGTGTGGCCCGCTCTTCCAGATCGCGCAATTTCGCCATGATGGACGGATCACCGCGGCGGCTCGACGACTGGTCGATGGTTTTTTTGATCCGTTTAAAAGTATCGCGTACCTTAAAACAATGTATTGCGTGTCAGTTATTTTTCATATTTGCTTATTATCGATGGTTGCGTGACACTGAATGCAAAAAGAAGTGGTATAGCCACCTATCAAATTCTCGTATCTGTTCTAATTGCTCTGTTGTAAACTGTAAATTCTGAAAATGATTTATCCTTTAATTTATTGGTAGTTCAGTGAAGTACAAAAGCCTGTTCAAAAACCAAACAAATGCACCATTTCCGTCTAATTCACTAAAACTGCCACTGCATTACGTTCTAAGAAAAACAAATTATGCAAAAATTCTACCATGGCAAATACTTCTGATAATCAGTAATTAAAAACGAAAGTAGCCAAGAGCCGAGTGAGCGGAAACTGAGCCAAGTCAGCGGAGCATTCATGAAATCAAGACGGATACAAAAGTCCACTTACGTCTTGAAGCGCTCGTTGAGCAGCAGATTCTCACTGCGCGCAGATCTCGGTCCAGCTGCTGCGTGCGCGTCATATGCTCCATTTTGATGTGGGCAATCTGCTCTTCGTACTGCTTCCGCATGGCGATTCCCTCCGTTTCCGCCTTGTCCATCTTCTCGCGCAGCCGGTCGTTCTCCTGCAGAATCTTCTCCGCCTGCGACCACATTTCCCCGGCTTTGGCCATGGCAGCCTGCCAAGAAAGAATGAGTTTCATTTAAATACTGTACGCATAGATATCGCAATGGTAAAACTGCAAAATGCGCTCCACACTATCCCTACGTTTAAATATGATTTAAATTCCTGAATTATTTTCTAAATACATATTTTCGATTTTCTGACAAATATCGCACACATCAGTTTTGTTGCATAAATCATAACACTGATTTTATCTGTAGAAAAAAAAACTAATTTATCGCCAAAATTCACAACGCGGACGCAGTTCCAAAGCCATGGCAGCCTGCCAAGAAAAAGGAATTAACACTGCTACGCTGCCACAGTTCCAGATATTTAATTCGGGAAAATTCGTTTATTAATCGCACAAATGTACTCTTAAAAAACGATCGAAAAAATAAAAACGTTTGCTGATTTAATGCAAGAGAAATAATTATCGGATTAAAATTTTCTAATGGAAAATAATACATAACAAAAAATAATTAATAATAAGTAACGAAATTACTAATTAACTAATCGTAAAAATATAAATCATGCAAAAGGAGATAATATAACTCATGTCTTCGTCTTGCTTGTACTTGCGCAGTGTCTCCTCCGTCCGCAATCATTCCAAGCTGACTTCTTCCTTCAATAAATCGCGCTCGAAAGTCACAGGCGTGATCTCCTTCTCCAACTTAATTAAACCCGTGGTTTTTCCAGGCAATAAGGAGAAATTAAGGCTCATCTCGCCGCCGGAATCCAGTCGTCGTTTCTCCGTTGTGGAATCGACTACAAGCAGCGACTGCCTTGCAAAATTTCGTAAAAATAAAAAACTTAATCATTAAATATCCACTTTAAATTAAAATAGTCGCAAAAAATAATCAGCACTCTAAAATAACAATTAAGCTCTTCAAAAGGGACGGAAATTGCACTGCGCAGGGAATAAAATGACAAAACCCAATCAAAAATCAAACAGGCAAAGAACGCTGCAAATAGTTTCTGAGAGTTCCTCACCATTTTCCCCTCGCAAATTCTCGTCGCCGCTCTTCCCTCGCCAACGGGCGCCCCATCCAGCCTGCGAAACGTGGCCAACACTCGCTCGGAGCTTTCCACTTCTGATTTCTGCGCAGCGTCTCGCGCAGTCTCCCCGCCCCTGCCTCACTGGCGGGGGTCTCCTGTGCCGTTTTCCGCTGCTCGTCCGTCCCATTCTCCACACTCTCCGCGTTGAACGTCAGACGGCCGCGGGGCTGGTTGTAATTGCGGTTGACTGTTGGGGAACGCACTCCGCGCCGATTCTCGCCCGGTCGCAGCGGGGTGCTGGCGGCGCTGATCATCGAGGGGCGAGTGCCAGGGGCAGCAGCGGAGGGTAAAGAATACTCGCGGGCGGGTGGCGGTGGAGGATGGGAGAATACGGGAGGATAGGATGCGGAAGTAAGGGTGGAAGGGGGACGGCGAAGAGGTTGGAAATTCTCGGACGAAGACATCGTTGTGGGTGCTCTGGCAATATATATTCAGCATTTGTTAACTGTTCAAACACTCGTTAAACTGCTGATTTCAGTGATTTGGGCCATTTGGCGATCAATCACGGCAAGAGCGGTAGCAACTTCTAATTTAAACACAAAAAATAAACTGTGCAAACGCCGGCCTGGGTGGCTGCAATAGCGCTGTGATTTAAAACGGCCGGTCTAATAAAATGTACGGAATGCCATTCGATGAATGCGCACTGCGCAGATAGAGGCGTGGTTTGCCGTGTTTATAATAATTATGCCGGCCGGTCTGCATGCAGTATTGCGACATACTGCATTTCTATTGTACAATAATTATACGTACAATAGCAATACATTGTACCAACCTGTTGAATACAGTATTCAGTGAAATCCCCATCCCCATCTCGTTCTTCCCGATACTGTAGGTAAGCGGTGGTAAGATGACAACTATCGAAACTTATTGGCTATCGGCTGGAATTGTAGTTTTTTATTAGGCAGTAGCAAACTGAGTAGCAGCAACGCAAATGCAAAAATTGCTTACTTTTTCCAAAAATTTGATAATAAAACCAGCCTTTCCTTGGTTTACTAACAGGCAAACTGCTCAACAGCATTAACACCTAATCTGCATAGGCCAAGAGTGGTTGCAAATCGGGCTAACTGCAATAAACCGTATGCAGTTTTTAAGATACGATCGAGGCATCGGGCACAGGTATCACGGTATTTCTGCGGTTTTGTCGTCCGCCCGTCAGGGCCTTCTGAGCATATAGCCTGAGCATTGACGCCATCGCTGACGTCGCCGTCCAAGCACACAGCCCGGCAGATGCCGATTACGCATTTGCTGGGAGCCGTTACGTTCTCGCAGAACGCCCAGTTCGATATCAGGAGCACTTCTCTCGCGACGCAGGGTTCCTGGGTGGTACGCCGCTGATGCTGGAAACGTTCTGGCCATTCAAGAGTTGTCTTCATTGGCTGAGTAGGTGCAAGAAGTGCTGGAACTCTGCCGCGAATTAGCCATGAGTCGGAAGTTGGAGGACGATGATGCTGAGGCGAAGATGTCGTCACGCAAGAGAAGATCGGAGTGACGGCAGTGACGGCGCCATCGATTCGGGACGACAGTGGGGACATGCGCATGGTGACACCGCTGCGTCGTCCCTGTAGATGATTTGGATTTCACTTTCACTGAGGAGCGATGCGATGCAGCTGCAAGACCCGCGAAAACAATCGGTGAGTGTGCCAACAATGAAATTCAAGGCCAGATTTATTTTTGATGGATATTCAATCTTTAAAATTAATACGAGCAGTGATTCTTAGTTTTCTTGACTTCAGATCGTTTTTGTTTTGTACTGTAGCTTTCTGCTGTGTATGTTTTAACCAAACTGATAACTGTAGCCTGGAAAAATTTGCAAACAAGATATACAGTAATTTTGAAATTGCTGATATGCTTGTAAACTTGCAGAAATCATCGCGTTGCAGCTTTTATGACTTTGTCGGCTGCTCAACGGTCTGACCCCGAAGCGTTGTACATTCGATCAAAGGCAATTCTCTTCGGCACCATAATCTAGCCATCGGTCAGTTCAACACAGGATGTGTGTGATCACGTTGGCATTTTCGTCACAACCCTTGTCGTGTCAGGAGGAAACGCTCCTGTGCCCGCGCCTAACGGACATCGGGTGGACGATGGTGGTTCATTGTGAAGCTATCCAAGCGTACTGTCGTCAGTGTGCCGTTCTACATCGAAAGTATAGATGAGAAAGTGATCACCAGTACCACTATGGATCGCGGAGGATTCCAAGGCTGTCTGGGGAATGGTCGGATTGTAGCACTGTAGCCGTCACTGGGCTCATACACACTCGAACTCTTCTTCAGGTTTGAATACCTGTACGGAATGCTCATTATAGGGCCGTCCAGTGAACGATCCGTGCACGCTTCTGATTGCCGGCGATTTCCCATTATCCGGAAGATAAATCTGGAAGCACATCACCGCCTGCTCTGTTAATGATGACGGCGAATCTGCAGATCAAATCTGACCCAGTCACTGTCACCGGAAGCTGCCGTTTAGGTGCCGGGAACGGATGAACTATTCGGTTCCACCAGAGCATCACCGAACGACCCGTCAGCCCCTTCAATCTTCCCGCTTGATCTGACTGCGGAGAAATCGCCCTTACTTTTTACGCGAGATTCATTCCAACTGGTACCGGGCACCATTTCACTGTGCGTCCATATATTTTCCCGCCAATCATTGTGCGTCTGCGCTGAGGATAATACGACGAGATGTTCGTTCCACACGAAAGGTTGTCGCTGACCGTCTGATGAATCCCCTTAAGTCCTTGACTGATCGCTTCCTGCATCCAACACTTCCAACATCGAAAAAGATAGCAAAGCAGAAACTCGAGATTACAGCAATAGCTACATTGTCGTTACCTGAAAGTACGCATCATTGACTGCCCAAAGCATACAGCGTGGTAACGCCAAGTTGAAGACAGCGCATATTTAATTCGCTCCCTCACTTCCCTGTACTTGTTGGTCCTGCTCAATTATTATGGATAAAACTATGGTTCACGGTTCACCTATTCGAAAAAAAATTTTCGCTGTCTTTTGTATAGATCTCATATTATTTATATTTTAATTTCATTTCCGGTGAAATTTCAACTGACCAGCGTTTTCAGGATATTTTGGCTTGAAACTTTTTAACGCTCTTCGTACTTTTCAGTGTTTGTTTTTTTTCTCATGTACTTTTCCGCCTATTTCAAGAAAAAAATAAGGTGGTTGGCTTTCCTTATCTTCCACAGGAAAGAGGATTTTTTTAAAATATGCTGTTTTCAAAAACCGACCGGGATTTTTTAGGTCGCCGTGGTAAATTCCCTGTACAGTTGTAAGGCATTACTCGGCTTCTCCCGGCCTGTTTTCGCACAGACACAACTGTTAGGTGTCCTAGTTTTGTGTCTGCTCAGGGGGTAGTCGCTATTAACTACACTTGTCCAACAAAATCTGGGACCTACTGTGTCATCCAGGAATCTTCCCTTTGGGAGACCCTGCAGAATCGGAATCCAATTCGAATATGGAACAATTTTGTTTTGTTCGTTGGCACAAATATCAGCCTTTACGGTGAAAAAAATGTACGAAAGAGACCCAGACGATCTGGATTTTTTGCGTAATTTTTTTGTTGATCCACCCCCTTTGCATTTTGCGAAGTGGTCACTGGTCAAATTCCAGTGACCACTTCCGGAAAAAATCCGAAAATTCCAGAAAGAGTTTATCCACCAAAACAGAGTGTTTTTCCAATTCTCCAAACATAGCGTTACTAGTTTTAGCAATAAGAGGGTTAAAAGTACCAAACTCTGAAATTTTAATAATTGGCACCCAACTGTCTTCAACTTGGCGTTACCACGCTGTACGGCCATCGCGAAGAGCTTACACTAATGCTTCCTTTTCCGTTGGAGTGTCGGCGTACAGGATAATCCCATTTGGATGAAAACTCCGCAAAGAACCGGTAAACTTTACATCGTTTTGCTGCAGAAACATCTGCATTTGGCTGCTTCTTGTTGCCCCGAAACTGACGGCATCAATCTACCGGTGACCCTAATTATTTTGGGCGATGGTGCCCAGTTTCTTGGATGACGGGATAAAGCCGCAGCTGAGGGAAGCGGTTCAGTCAGCAAGGACTCCGCGGTCGACCGCACCACTGCTTCAAATTCACACCGTCCAGTCGCTTGCAGTTCGCGCTGAAATGCTTGCAATCGCTCAAACCCAATCAATTCTCCGCAGATAATCAGCCCGATTATGTAGCCGAAAAAGGAGCGCGCCGACGCCGCAATACTCGACTGATCCACAGCCGACGGAAATGATATCGGTGCCTTGAATCTGCACTTCTTCCTCCTGGACCATTTGATCGTTCACACCGATTTCAATCTTCTTCTTGCGTTCACGCATGGACACGGTATGCAACACCCGCTTTTGTCGATGAGTACCTTTAGCTGTGCCGCTGAACCGCTGTTAAAGGTCAACACAATCAGCAACGAATCCGGCAGCGCGCTCCAGTGTGGAAACGGAATGGCTGCTTCAATGGCATAAGTCGGTGTGATGAGTGCCTTCATGGGTGAGAATAAAGAGCCGACGACGTGCAAGCGCTTCCGTGTGAAGGCAGTGGGAAATGTAAATATTAATGAAACCCACATTCGGATCGCTTTGTGCTAGAGGAAGCAAATGGAAAAAAAATGAAGCGCCGCTGCCAACACGCGAAAAGTCTCAACACGTGAAAAAGGTCATCAATTCTATGACATAAATGTGAAGTGTACATTCCGCGAATTTTATTTTCTCATCCCAACTTGAAACCGCTCCATCAACTGAAAACTGTTACTATTGACGCCGCATGACGTAACCCCGAAACTCACACAAAGAATAACAGTACCGTACTACACTCATATTCGTTTTTACAACAATGTACATCGACAAAGCCAACGATTCATTCGACGGAAAACAAAACCATCGGTGGACCAACAACTTCCGGTTATGAAATTCAAGCCTGCTGAGAGAATCCTCCGGCGACTGGCTCCCTTGGCCTTGCCTCCAGCTGGTTTGCCTGCGTCTCCTGTGGGCCACCAGCAGCCTTCTTCGGCAAAACCGTTGGAGCGTCATTGGGCAAGGACCTCCCTGGCCAGCAAATTGTTCAACTCTTCGTTCCTGCGGATGTCAAGTCGGAGAGGACGCGGAATGATGCGAGTCTTCCAGTTGTCACGTGCGGCATTGTCCGCCAATCGAGGACTTCGGCAGCCAGATGCTCCAGGACAGCGGACAGGTAAACGGGAGCATCAGCATCGATGCGTTCGTCGCATTTGCCCTTGCACAACATACGATGGATACGACCAACGGGAAACTGCTGCAGTTCAGCGCGGCTGGAACTTGGCTGGAACAGCGGGACTTGGCCTTTCGCTTGACTTTGCCTTCTTCAGCACGTCCACTCGTGATGAACTCGAACACTGTGCAACTCACGTCACGTAACGTTAGCGCTTGGAAAGATAGCGAAAGTATCACGACCGAGTTTACATGCGGAGTTGCTGTTATCAAGGAAGAATGTCCTCGGTGTCTTCATCAGATTTGGCTATCATGTCTGTGGCAGCACATTTTGAACCACAATATTCAGGCTGTACAATACATGCGGCCCTGAAGAGGAAAAGCGCGCGCAAGCGGATGACCGGCTGTTAACGGAGCTCGGTGGATCGAAACGAAAATCCTAAGAAATTCACTGCCGTAGGACATCGTTGTGGACATTAAATAGCCTACCTGAAGTGTCGGTTATACCGAATTTTGTTGCATACTAGTTGTTTGTGTATATCTTGTGTATCTCGTTCTACAATTCTGAAAGTTTTAACGGATGCTGTTTGATGCTCATAAATTTCGTTTTGACTCTCATAAACTACTTATATTACCGTGTTTTTCGAATTAGAAGCCCTCGGCTTTTAAATTTTCGAAGCTCCCTAGAGGGAGGCTTATACAGCAGAGGTTCTATACTAGCTTCATTGTTATAATTATAGTGTTTATGGAGAGAGGCTTCTAATACGGAGGAGGCTACTAAATTTTCGAACTATAATGGTGGGAGGCTTATATGGTAGAGGAGGCTTCAATTTTGGAGGAGGCTTTAAATGTGAATAACACGGTATGTAAAGCGCTTTTCCTCTGGTATGTGGTCAAATCGTCTCGCCATGGAGGTCGTGCTTCTGGTTTCTTAGCGCTATAACAAGAATGCACCGGGTACCGCTATCGACGCGTAGGTGGAAGGGGAAGACTTTCCCAGGAGGTGGCAGCAGAACGCTACGCGAAAACTTTTACCACGGCCTTTCAACCCGGCATGCAGCTTATCCTTACATAGCATACAGAATTGATTCATTATCCAGCTTATCTCTTTGTAAAACCACCAAATTATTCGCCTGAAATTCCGCGGCTACAGTAGCATAAAACCATAAGGAAATTATTCCAAGGTTTTAATGTTCTCGAATGCAAAAAGTGGTTTAAGTTGGCATTAAAGCTAGCTAGATGGAAACGGTTTTCTAATAACATAACGTAATAGACTGATCGTATCTGAAAGGTCAATGTGCGAACCAGATCCATTTGAGTCGGCGTTAATAAAGAAAATCGTACGTAGACTTCTAAGCGGTCAAATTAAACTCGGAATCGTAAATATATCTTTGGTGTAACTTTCGGTTAAAGTGTTAAGCAGGGTAAACTAGCAGTAGATTGAAACAAGAACAGAACGAGAAAAGAAGGCAGAGAAACAAACGCAGAGCTAGCATTGCAAGATGTTGAAAGCCGACTAATAAAGCTTCATGTTTTTTTGCAGAAAATGGCATCCTCCACCACGCCTCGACCAGTTGACGGATTTTACTTTGAGATGGAATTCATTTTCGATCAACACGAAGCCCATGGATGTAAGTACGGGGAAAAAATAATTCTTGCCTAGGTACCTTAGGAATGATGAAAATACACTGCTATTTCCAGAGAAATTTTACATTAATCAACAATCATGACCCGCTAGATATTACTAAGATGCCAAATTAAGTTAAACACTTTGTCGTATAATACATCAAAAATAAAATGTTGTTTGTGAGATGTAAGCGCAGTTAAAACATCCTGCTCAAAACGAAAACTCGTATTACTGGAATAATTACATCTCCTTTCTTTCAGTCAAGCCAACCAAGGCGTTGACGGACCTTATGCGCCAGCACAACATGAAAGGCGATTATTACGATTGCAACATGATGGTTGCTTCGCACAAAATGCACTTCATTCTTTTCGGCCACCGCAGTCAGGAGAAAGTCGAAGCATTCAAACAAGCCGCTGAAAGAACAGTAAGAACCTTACAGCTAATAAAAGCGCCTAGTTATTTACTAATGTTTGTTTGTAATAATGCTCCTTTGGTGACAATCTATCCGGTTGCATTTAGTTTTTCTGGTTTTGGTTTACAGTACAGAGTAGTTACTGCGGGAGTACGTATGTACATAATTTGTATTGTTCACTTTGATATTGCTTTCCTGCTGTACTTGAACGCGTGACAGCTTTGATGCCTGGTTGATCCGTAAATGTCACTTCCAGTTGTCTTATCTCAGTACCCAGCAGAAAACATTCTGGCGTGCTTCGGCCGTTGTAGGAAAAACCTACAGGATTTATGCCTTTCATTGGCGCTTCTCGACTTTATGCGACTACTGAGTGTAGAAGCATTAAAACAAAATATAACTAGTAAAATGCATGCTAGCTTTTGAGGTGCATTGGCAGACCAGAGCGCAGCCGTTGGTCACGTATTCCATTTTCGTGTAGAAAGTAGTGCAGAATGCCGAGATCGTTACTCAGTGCATGTGTTTTGTTTCCAGCCTGGATATGAGGGCAGGGTGTAAAACCTGGCACTGGCAAGTGCCTGTGGCATTGCCACTGGCATGGCACGGGATAAAACCTGGTATGCTATCCTTCTGGCACACAATAAAATATGGCATGTGCCAGAAAGCACGTGGCACAGCGTTTAATAAATAAGGAGAAAAATACTGATGTGTGTCATCATTGTACCGTACACGTTGTAAGTAAGTATCGATTGTATATAGTTGCAAATACGTAGATGAGTTAGATCCGTACATAGGCAAGAGTTACAAAACCTTATTAATATTCTCAACGAATTAGACTCACCGGCACGCACAGCTCGATCAGCAATTGCGTAACGGTGGTGCAAAAAGAATGAACTCAAGAGCTAAACTACACTGCTCCCGCGTTGCAATTTGCAATCATTTGGCAAGGACGGTGTACGTCTGATATTGTAACGCAAAAATCTTAATCGCCTAATGGAGACCGTTTGGTGTCCAGACAACAAGAAGTGACGATCTAACAGTAGAAATTTGTATTCTACTATCGGACTTATTCCGCACCGTCTGGACCTATACGCGAAGGTAAAGGTCACGATACGAATTACAATCACACAACAATTTCCAACAGATCAAAATGACGCCGATCTTAACGCAGCTGCATAATTATGAAATGCAGACAAATATTGCGGCGATAGACGCTCACGGTGTGATTCAGTAAAAAATTACACCGTAACACTGTAATGTGATCCATTTAAAAGCCGAAAACGTCCGTCAGTCTGCACTAAATAGGTCTGTAATATTGTTGACATCATCATTTAAATTCCGTAATTAGCGGCATCATTTGCATCCCAATATATATTCGAATTGCTTTTAACACATGTTCAAACGGGTGCCTAAATTTCCAATAAACCTGGTGGGAATGTTACAAGTGCAGGCCTACTACAGCCGGCACAAAGTGAAACGGCAGTCATCGATTATCAAGTTAAATCAACGCTGATTCATTGTTGCCTTTGACTGCACAAGTAAAAACTGACATGGCTACTACTGATTGTTATAGGTTTTGGGTTGACTGTTGTTTGGAAAATAGAATACTATGCAAACATAATAACAGTTCGTTGCAAAAGTGCAATTGGCCAATGTGTTATGCTTGTGTAAGTATGTTTATAAAACCTGTGTAAGGCGCCTTTTTTTTAAAACAGTGCAGTTTCACACCCGCATCGTATCGCCGGCTCAGGTTCAGTGCACATAGAGACATAACATTATTGTGGTAGTTACCATTCAGACATCAAACGATAGTCACTTTGAACTTAAAATGTAGTATCCTGCCATCAATCATCGTTTGTTATGCAGACGACACACTGAAACTTACAATTGCGAAAGGACTACGAATAATTTTATTGATTGAACGTTCCGGAACATTACTGAGCGCGTTTGCATTAATTTGTCATAGCGCTTGAAAGTGTACCGATATTGGACATTATGGATGACCATTGGGTAAGCGGTTCGGAGCTGTGTGATATACAAATCAATTTTAAACAGTCGTCATACAAATATTGATAAGTACCGACATTGTGATTTTTGACCATTAACTAGTACAAGCAGATGCCATTTACACTTAAACCTTAAAAACCCAATAAGCAGCGAAGTGTTAAAATTATGTAAAGTTGCAGTAATACAGTATATGCAGAGTAAGTTGACAGGTGAATATTACTGTTGCTTTTTTATTTCGTTTTAGGATCCCAGTAGTGGGCCGGGCAGTTGGTGCAAAGATGATCGTGAAGTGCTGAACAGGTTACAATCACCCCCGGAAAAAGAGCGGCAGTGGTAAATTTTAGCCTGGTCTGAGAAGTTCATGTAACCTTTATTAGTTTGTTTGTTGCATGGGATTTGTTTCCATGATAATAATTTAACAGCTTTTAGTGACCGCTAGAATAATAAACTGCCAGTTAACTGAAGAAAGCGCCCATACTTTTTCATATTAAATTCATATTAAGCAGTTTTTGAAGCCATGGGTATCGCAAATATTTTAATGGCTACGTACGGTTGGGAAGTTTCGCAAGGAAGTGGCTAAAAATTGACAAAAAGTCGTGTTTCTAAAAATTTTGCCAAGTGGCTGTTAGTCTTTTGTAATGCAAATTTCAGTGTGCCGTGCCTCGCCCATCGGTACATAAATCTCGCGCGTTTTTGTTGCCGCACTATCTGTAAATTGCTCTTAATATTGGGTCAGTGAGCCCTGCATGGCACTCGTATTCAGAAACTATTGCTCTTGTACCGTACGTGTATAAACAGATTTTTTGTATTAATAAGTTTTATGCGTTTTATGAACAAAATTATAAATCTTTTCATTTTAGGGCTAAGAGAAATTTTGATGCTTACCGAAGCGACAGCAGCGCGAAATCGACGCCACAGAAAAAACATCCCACAGTAACTTTGCGTTCAGACGCCGACGTCGAACATAGCGGAACTGCAAGCCATCAACCGAGACCCCAGACTGGGCGTCGCCGGTTACCGTTCCCATCTGACGAGAGCCGAAGATCGCCGTTAAGTTTAGCGAGCGCAAGCGCCATTTTTTTTGAAGCTGCAGTAAACTTAAACAGTGTGGCACTGTGTGGGATACGCCGCTTAGTCTATATTTTGACCTAACCCAAACATTTGCACGTTTCTCCGTCTGTTTGCTTGTGTTTGTGTGCGTCGGACAAGCTTGTATAGACCACGATAACACGAGCACACGATATAATATGCATGGTTTAAGTACTTCGAGAGCTTTCTACATCCGCCTTATAATGTACAATTTAATACACCCGTACAGTTTGAGCGAGTGATCTTTCTTTCCACCCTATCTACCTGGTTCGTTGTCAGTCGACTTGTTGCTTGTATAATGTTAGTCACAGGTAATTAAATAAACGATAAGAGTAGGTTATAACTTGATGAGAAAAACTAAAGTCTAGAAAACAGAGCAATCGTAATATGTTTTGTGGAAATCGTAAAAGTCGTAAAAGTTTTATGAAATCGTAAAAGTTTTATGTTTTTCGAACCGGTATCAGGCAATAAGCTTTTCTTGTTTCCGTTTCAGGTTTCTCGCATCCCACGGAAATACAAAGATAAAGTTACGGGTGAACTTCTAACCGGCACTATCAGCAATGCATATTTTCATGTTACTAGAGCATGCGTGCAAAAAGAACTACAGGAATTCAACCCATCAGACATAATCATTTTGCCGGTCGTTAGAGATCGACTTGAACCAGTGCATTATCAGCATATGAGAAATGTTTTTAAAACTCAATTTTAGTACAGTAATAGTCCATCTTGTATTCGTCGGCACGAGTGACCGCACGACGTTTGGTGTTAAGACCTTTTTTGTCTTTAGCAGTTTACCTTTCTTTAGCGGTTTAGCTTAAAAGTTGCAATTTAATCGTCTTTATTTAGCAGTTTATGGATTACTTTCTGACGGATATGCTTTACTGTCGCACTGTCACGTTTTCGGTTTACTATGCTATGTGTAAAATTGTCCTCTTTAATACCGTTCGGTTGGTAAATTGCAGTAATTCGTTGGTTTGCGCTTTGCGGTAAAGTTATTTATGAAAACCCAAAGCTACAACATCGTACTAAAAGCTATAACTTTAATAATAATTTTAGTTTTCTGGCATTTGCCATATTTTATTGTGTGCCAGGGGGACAGGATACCAGGTTTTATCCATTGCCATGCCAGTGGCAACGCCACAGGCACTTGCCAGTGCCAGGTTTTACACCCTGCCGGATATGAGAGCTGCTGGTAAACATCGGCTCGACGAATTGCTCCCTTCGAAAGGCCACACTGAAAAATATATGGATTGGGACAAAGATAAGGTTAACGACATCTGCCGCTATTCCGCGGAGCGCATGAGAGAGATCTCAGCGGAATGCAAAAAAATGGAAGAAGAGCCAGCCGGACCAAATGGCCCACCGGTCTGGATCGCCAGGGTAGGCTGTGAGGAACATACGAGTATAGTAATATAGCAAAGTCACTAAATACACAACGTATTTATTTGCCACGCAATTAGTGTTACTTCAAATAATCTTCAAAATGAGTTAGCTGACGCAGGACACCAACTAGGTAGTACTGCGCTGCTATAAATACTCCTGCTCTTCATTTTTACGCAGCGTATTAGTACGCTTGCATGCGTCATAATTTTGTTGGTTCGGAGTTCTACTCATGTACCGTGCGAGATAAAATGTATTACCACCAGCACAAAGATTAACAAAGTGCACTGCACAAACGAGAATCTCGACTTCATATTTGTTTATTATTTAGTAACTGGGACTTAACCACTGCGTCTGTCAGCGGAATTAGTTTATCGTTCTACTGTAATTTGCACTATACAGCGAAGAACCAAAATATATGCGTACGAGTGTCATATTACACCACTAAATTTATAAGAGATTGTGAGTAGAACAAATACATAAGTCCATTTTACAAGAAACTAAAAAAAATATTTCGTTTGTTAACTTAGCGCATGCATGTATGATTGTGTTTGTCTTCTGTAGGTGGAGGGAGGTGTTTCAGAGCGGGAACTAGATTTTGATTGGCGCACCGGAACAACGCCTCCTCTCCTGCCGAACAGTAGTCAGAACCGGCTCAAGGGAGAACTGTATGATCTTCATAAAACAGAATAGTGTATGTTACATGTTTCTGTTGGCTGTTTGGCGGCCTCTCAAGTCGTGAATCATTAAAGTTCAAGAATCAGTATGAAGTACGCTGTGTTATGTTAAGTAACCGAGAATTAGGCTAAGTGATGTCCAATTTAACATGCTTAATTGTTATTAATGGCAATGTGGCGTACAAGTATTGTGCTACGTGCTCCATACCGCCCACTACGTTATTATACAGCGCCAGCACGGCTTCGATGCTTTCCAGAGTTCATCGCTGCTCACATCGCAGTTCATTTCTGTTTTGCAAAGCTAGCAGTCACATACAGACTTTCTTGTCCACCCGCCACACCCGACTACTTTTCTGAATTATTTTGTCCGACGCCAAATAAGGTGTTATAAGTGCAGGGCTGGTAACCGGCAAGCGCCCACGCACAGGTGCGCAGCCGATGCCCCTCCCTATTCGAGAACTTCCACTTTCCCACAGGGCACTCTCCTTTCCGGAGAAAGATACGAGCAGTATGCACATTAACTTGAATTAAACGGCAAAATCGATAACAAACCTATTGCACAAGTGTGTTAGGCAAATCGTAAGTGAACTTTGGATAGTTTACCATGAACTAGCAAGCTGTCGAGCATGGTTCCGGGATAGAAAGCCGCGCAGAATTTATTCTGTTTTTTCTTGTTATTGTGTAGATCGTACAGAGTCTACAGACATACTCGTACACATCCAACTACAAATGCTTTTTATCGGACAATGCCTCAAATTGGCATTATGTGATGATGATGTGGCGCATACTTATAGCGTTTTGTTTGCAAACCGATGTCATAGCTATCTGGCGCTAACGTTAATATAAAACTGGTACACAGAAAGTATTCAGACTGCCGTGCGAGAAACGAATTTGCAGTTCGGCTCGGGAAAATGACCCGCAGTCAGTGGGATACAGTTACCGCATAGGCGCATACTCTGTCTGCAAGCGTTATTATTGTCTGATACCTACTTTACCTTGGAAATTGGAATCATAATGATTCCGGCTAAGGCTGTTTTGCTGCGGTAGGAACTATAGGCGGCAAAATAAATAACTGGCTAATTTATCGCAAAGACTGCGGCAAAATAGCCATTCCGAATAATTAAATATGCAGTGCGCGATCAAGTTTTCGAGTATTCACTGCCATATATAGAAATATATATTTTTAAGTCCACTGGGTGCACGGTGTCGAATTTAGTGGGCCCGGACAGACTGCTTTTATGATCGATAACCTCGAAGACTTGGTGCAATAACATAACAGATAAATAAATAACATAAAATTTAAAGGTGTTTAATAGTAATTAACGGCTGCAGCAATTTTGCAGTACGCAGTTTTCGTTAGACTGACTTGAATAAGGCGAGCGCTCTTGACTATTTGGAGGTTACTGTTCCTTATAGTCTTGACTGGTTTTGCATGTGTATTTGAGTTCCGAATTGGCTGTTTAAGAATATCATACAAATGTAAAAGCATCGCACAAACAACCAAGCGCGGTAGTTAAAAAGGTCGGTAAAATTAGTCTGCATTCAGGCATTTCAAGCCATTTTACCTTGGACCTTGTAATGCTTCTCCATCGACTACATAAGCAAAACAGCAAAAACTGCCGCTAATACACGGCAGTAGCAAGGCCATTGTCTGCAAAATGCAGCTCTTTGGCGAATACTTACGAGATATATCGGCTACAATGTCGTCCAAATGCTTGGGTGGCTTTTCGTTCCACCTGCAAAGTTAAATCCACTTAGTTTGCCATTTTTGCTTATGTTTGCTGCTCGATGCGTACAGTTCGTAGGAGAGCGTAATAAACGGCCAAATGCAACCTTTTGGTTCACAAGCCTCGCTTGTCAAAGAATTCAGCCAGTGGAAAAGGTTATCCATTGCGCGTTCTGTTAGCATTGGACAATGGTCTTCTAGTGCAGACCGGAAGGAAGCCTCGTATATTTGTGCCGCAGATTCCGAAAAACTGTGTAACCATCGTGGGATCGCAATAAAAAACGGATCACGGCAACATCTTAAATTCCATCGTCCAGGGCCCCTAACCCGATGCAGTAGCTCATCGTCTAGCCACAACACTTCTCTGAAGCATATCGATAACTTGCTACTGAAACAGCAGTTCTTCAAGGCTAGATGTTGGCAAATGCAAGCGTAATCCTTATAAATATCTGTCTGATTTGCATGGAGATAATTTCCGTACATAGTAACGAAATCATATGTATACACCATGGGAAAGGGTTTGGGAAATCGCAAAAATTCGTTGAGCAAAAGTCTGGAGTTGTTGGCGATAACCAGCCAGTCGAGTTGCACGTCCATGACCTTTAGGACTTTCACAAGGGTGAACAAGCATTCTTCCCAGTCATCGATGAAATACAAAATCCTGGCATCTTGGCTAATTGTGCTCCCGATGACATATGCCAAGTCCCGGTAACCAGAGCCGGATGGGCCGACCCTCAAACTTTCAATGGAATGTTTATGTTGGTTTGGCAACATCACGCACCGCCGAAGTGCTTTACAGAATAACCGTTGATGGAAAAATTTGGACGTTCTAAAAAAAATAAAAAGCTTATTCAAAGTATCACGAGCAAAGGAAAACTGGGAATTCTCTTGCTCTAACCTGGACCCTCAAAATGGTTTTTTCGGTGTGCTAGAGCCACTTACGCCCACTGCACATTTTTACGGTCAAGCGAAAATCTATCACGCAGCAGCGTTACAGTTGTTTAAGGATTCCTTCTAATCTGCTGCCAGAGTTGAGGTTAAACTGCCCCTTCTACCCCTGGCCTAAACCATTTCGCTCCAAGTGCCATTTACTCGACCTATTTGTTCGCTTGGTCACTGAGCATGGCTGGGGACCCAGAACTAAATACATGTGTTGTATTTGCGCCCTGTATTGTATTAATTTTGATCTACGATGCATGGTGTAAAATGGTGACGCTCAAGTGGAAAATAATAGAGAAGCAACTTTACTACAGTTTTTGCACATCTTCTTCTGCTAATTGAGTCGGAGCGGTTTTAAAGTAAACCAAAACGTTCTGGCCGGGTTTTTTAAAATGAGCCCCGCAAGCAGTTATTGATGGTTTTGGAGGGTGATTGATGCTTGGTATGGTGAAATTGCTGTAACGGGTAAATTATAATTACCGTATATAAATTTGACAACCACTGCTAGATGACTTGGTATTGAATTTGTGTGATGTTCAGTTTAACCAGTAACCAGGTGATCTCCTGAAAAGCAAATACTTATTCTATTCCAACGGACATCAGTTTCAACTTTATTTCTATGCTTTATGCACTCCCCATCTGGTATGTTAAAAAATTGCTGCTGTTAAGTAAAGAACTGCTGCGGGCATAGCGCGGGTGGGCAAATTGCGCGGGTGGGCATAACGCGGGTGGTGAATACTGGCACTGCCGGTAACTAGTGGGCAATTTTTGGGAAACGCCGAAATAATGGAAAACCAGAAATTCTTAGATAATTAGGGAAAGAACTTTTGAATTTGATTATTTTTATCGTTGTTGACAATCGCTTGGTTGTCAGTTAATGCTAAGTACAGTTTATGAATGCCGAAATGTGTATGTGTTAGTGAATAGTGATAGCTGATTTTCCGACCTGTCTGACACGCTGACAATCTGTCATAGTCAGAATATGGGTTACCGAACTCACGTAAACTTACAGCCCTCGCCTATTTCCGTTCAGCCCCAGTCAAAACGACAGCAACGGTTATTCTCATGCGTGTCAATTTAAGAACCCACTTTGCGTATGCGATCCTTCATGTCAGAAAAAGCCGCATCCCTACCTGCGGAGTTGATGCTGGTCATACACGTCCATAAAAGAAAATACTTCCGTGCTCAGCTCCATAAGTACATCATCAAAATGGAATTCGTGAGATTTGTTCAAGTCTGAAACATTACAATACAGCCTTAAGCCTGGAGCATTACATTGTAATCATAACATATGTGCGCACGATCTCGTGCGTAATAAAATTTAAATTGCAAATTGACTACCGAATTGGCTATCGCTTTATACGGACGCCCTCACTTCGTTGTTGTAACTGCACTTATCCTTAAAGGTCCAAGTTTTTTATTCTTTACGCATCCCTCGCATACTACAGTAGTTCAGTGCCAGATTCTGTTCACGCCGTATAAAGATACAGAGTTGTTTCTTATAAAAACCCCAGTTGTTTTTTTTGTACATAACGCGCAGTAGATAACAACTGGTAACGTGTGTCATCACAATCCGGAGCTTATCTGCGCTCCGAATGGTCAAAAAAACCATATGGCACGTATTCAAGATAGCGCAGTTTTTTAAAAAATACCCGTGCTTATCTCTATGAATGATGACACATGCGCCATAGTGCACATTGCTGCACAGCACTGGTCGGATACCAGTCAGCGGGAAAGATGTCAGAATTTGCGTATTGAGGAGCATGCCGGTCTCTTGTTACAGTGTTAACCATAGCCGAACCCGTGAAATGTTTAAACTTGCTGGAGCAATTTAATTTTATTGCTGTTAGGATGCATAATAAGTA
Organism: Paramacrobiotus metropolitanus; assembly: GCF_019649055.1. Classification (NCBI taxonomy): domain Eukaryota; kingdom Metazoa; phylum Tardigrada; class Eutardigrada; order Parachela; family Macrobiotidae; genus Paramacrobiotus; species Paramacrobiotus metropolitanus. The sequence goes on along the minus strand of NW_026570256.1, from coordinate 341,831 downwards.
CCTTGATCCGTATCGATTAGAGCGACAAGCTCTTTCAGAACGGTGTTGGCAATTTTGTCTGTTGCCCGCATGAAGTCTATCATAAACCGATCCACAGCATTCGCTATGCGCTCATACATTATGTGGTCCGGTAGCTTGTAACTGGGTTTTCCTTCCACCAAAAGAATAACGCCATCATTCTGATTGTATTTCTCCTCGACCAACAGATCAATGTGATCATCCGTCGCACCCAGGAACATAATGCCATAAGTCTCTTGCATGAAGCGGCTGTGAAATCGTGGCATTTCTCGAACTTTTTGCAGAGTATCAGCGAAGTGTGTACAATACGAAGTAAACTTTGAAACCGGGATCTGCTGATTAACAAACGACTGCGGAGTAACGCGATTTCCAAGATAACCGCGGCGGCGAATCCGTTTAAAAGCGGCACCGGAAGAATCAAGGACACAGAATTGTCTGGGCACATTACCCGGCAGGCTCACTTCTGCATGTACCAACGAGAACGTCTGTATTAATTTGCCGCCTATAATACTAGCTGGCTGCCACGATTCTGGCTGATTGTCATCAACACTGACCAGTACGTCAATTTCTTCCGGTACAGTGTGAGGATGTATACGTTTGCATTCGCGATAATCCATTAGATGCAGTTTATCCATAGCGACACGTCGCAGTTCCTGCATCGAGCCAATTCGCACCATACAGTGGTCATCATCGACTGCACAAACGTACCCACGATAAGTGACATTCTCATCCAGTATATCGACAGCAAAACGTTCGTAAACGCCAGTGATGAGAGGATCTCTGCCAATGCGCGCCGATAAAAAATTTTCCATGATGCCTCCGGATGATGATCCTTCCGGATGGAACGAAGTTTTCGTGAACGATTTGTACAATCCTTTAGTTCTCCGATTTCAGCCAACGTTGTTGGGCTGTTCGTCAACCTTCTCATCCCGTAGTAGCGACGTCTGAGGTTAGGCAGATAGCGCTATGAGCAACGTTTCGTATAATTCTTTAGCATCCGAGATCTATCGTCCGAGACCGAGATCTATCGCCAAAGTCTACATTATGAATATTATTTTCATTATAATAAAAGAATGAAAGGCAAGAATGTCAGGGTTTAGTGACAGCGTTGTACGTACGGTATTGTACCAGGTTGACAAAATTAATCAGTGACTGTGAACTACCGATGTTGGAGAATGCTGGCTCCGTTGCAGTATACCATTATCAGTTATGTATCTCTTCCATTCAGGGAAGAGTCTTTCACATTAAAGTTTCATGCAAAAGAGATCGATAACAGCACACTGTCTGTACGCAGTACACACGCGTGCTGAATTGATGCATGCTCTGCTTTATAAGGCGCTTATTCGGTTGTTCCTGCTTGTTGTTGTCGACTGGCCAATGGTAATACCCGTGCCGGTATTGATTGAATATTATGCAGTTGTGCACTGTGTATGTACTGCGCCTGCGAATCCTTATTACGGTACAACGTACAACAGAATATATGTATAGATTGTAGATATATAGGGGCAAAGTAAACGTGTTCCACCGTTCCCTGTACTGCTGCCGTCACCCGACTGGAGTTTGACGTTGTGGCTGAACATGGCGCTTATGTACCGCGCCAGATTTAACCACATGTATTGCCGTAACGTCACACTCCAGGCGGGTGACGGCAGCAGTACAGGGAACGGTGGAACGCGTTTACTTTCGCCCCTATATATGTATAATATAGATATACAATGCACTGCAATTTAGAGGGTACAAAATACTTGTCCACATACTTGATAACGCTAAACTTTGCGTTTAATTAAACAGGAATCTCAGCACAGTCAGCAGACTGGTTGGAGCATCGATCCCATCGGCATCTTCTCTCTGTTCTGTAATAAGCATGCACGGCGCCGCAACTAATCGCCATACGTACATCCTGGAGTAGTATCGCTGGAAAAACGGAAATTGTACAAATCAAGAAATTACCAATACTTGTACAGCATCATAATTATACGAACGAACGTGTACGATGCAGCTGCGTAATACTGACTCCAGAATCAGCAGCGGTAAATGCTGAAAGATCTATTGATATTTTATGCATCCGTAGACAATACTTCACTGCGGTATTGCTGAAATCGGTTGGCTCATCCATATTCTCCGCAATGTCCTTTCTTGTACAGAAAATTTCATTAAACTGCACTGCAAAGAACGCGCGCACTGATGTGCCGTGCACTAGCCGTCTGATTCTCGGACTTTGAATAATTTCCCACTTAATAATGATGCAGCATGCGCGCAGCCGCAACGGAGAAATCTGGCTGCCAAAAACTTTAAAAGCCCCGCTCGTCACCGGTTTATAACCGTTTTGCTGTTGATGTTCTGTGTGGCGAATACACTTACCGTGTTCGTGGATAGTGGATACAGTCACGGCAATCTTCTGCATATTCTGATTGTTCAAAAGGGGCACGTATTTTTGAGCAACTCTAACAGCGGCAGTGCATATCTACAAACTTTACAGAACTTCCCTGTCGGCAGATGATAAATCATCAAGAGCGGCAAATGACGGCTTCTTGTACGAGTATGAGTAATACTGTCAGCAAGTAATGTGCATCTTACTGAAGGTGCGCTAAAGGTGACTGCACTGTAGGAAGACCCCATCAGTCTTAGGGGTCACGCATAAACATCTGCTCAAAAAGCCTCTCTTACCGCAAAAACTTTCGATCACGCTATTCATTACGGATACATACTCGTACATACTTATCTGCGTTGCCTACTAAACCAATCAAGGTAAAGTTGAATTTTTACCAAAATATCGGTAGATTAAGATTTTTTGACTTGTCGTTAAGAAATACAAGACAAAAGTTTTGAAAGCAATGCAGATTTAATCGGATGCACTATGTAAGTAATTTTGGCGTTTGACAATCACATCGTCTACAGAGTAAATATCCACGCCATATAAATTTTAAAAGTATTTTAACAATATTTTAAAAGTAGTACAGCTAACTGCAACCCTTTTTTTATGCAGGAAGACACTAGAGATCAACTGTAATGGAGCTGATTGCCGTTTTGACCAATAGATTGAGCCGACTAATTCTAGTGAATACTATTTCGCGGATCATTAAAGTGGAGACTGGCGGCAAATGTTCAGGGCCGAAAAGTGAAGGATATCAAGCAAAACTGGCAAGCCATCAGTGCAGCAGCCACCGAAACAAAGGAAAGATTGACAATCACGAAGTTTGGTGGCCGGTACACATAACTCAAATATCAAATACTGAATATTTCAATATCAAAGTATCAAACACAGATATGATCATTATTGATTTGTTTGCAATAGGTCGTTGGGGAAGACAGTTTTGACGTGGAAAATTTGCATCATGACCTTGATCTGACGATCTCTCCGCGTCAGAAACCGAATACTGGCGGCACCAGCCTCAAAGTAGCCAGATTTCGTTGCCCAACGGTGGGCACCCGCAAATCACGATCGCCGTCTCCGTTGAAAAAAAAATGAATCGGTAAGTTTCAACATATGGCGTTCAGTGTTTTTTTTTGGCGCGGATGTTTTTGTTAGATTCTAGCGCGGTGCGATTTTGGTTTCTAATGCGGCGCACGTTTGTTGTAACCGTAATTATATAGACTATTACACAGATTTGTACGAGGCGGGAGCAAGCATCTTCGGTAGCGCGTTCGAATAGTCAAGACTCTTAGACGTTTGAACATTGGACGTCAAGTGTGTGACAGCATGATTCACTTAACAGCCAACCGTGGAATGTTGCCCATCTGCGTGCACCTCACCGTCAACCGTGGATGGATGCCCTGATTGACAGTGGCCAAGTTACGCGTTCCTAACGCGAAAACAGCTCCTCGTAGACCTAACGCTTTAACGAACACCCACCCACAGCCAATGAGCAGGGCGCTAGCCACCGAATCTTAATTGCGTATAAGACTTCATAATTTTCTCCGCTTCGATTGCAACCACTGTGTCTGTATGTATCTGTAATTGCATGTGATATTGATTTTTTAATCTCAATGTCAGAGTTCGTTTTTCTTTCATATAACACTTTTGATATTTTGTTTTTGCTGATCACTTTTCCGCGGAATTTCACTCATTAAACACCTTTTCAATTTAGAAACTAATGGCACGTTGTGGAAAAACATGTGGGCACAGAACGTTTCTTATCGTGCGCTTTTTTTATAAGTGCATACAAGTCGAACAGTATTGATTTTTAAAATTTGTTATTGCTGCACAACAAAACAATCTCCACTGCAAAAGTAAAATGGTTTCCCAACAAAATAGTGGCAAAACACCGAAACTGTTTAGCTTTTTCTGTTATAGCGGCGCTCGTTTGCTGTACTACCGCCTGCACTACGCGATGTACTGTTGGTTGTACATCAGGTTGTACAACAATATGCACATCAAGTTGTACTGTAGATAAACATTAAGTTGTACCGCAGGCTGCACATCAGGTTGCGCTTCACGTTGTATTTGACACAATTTAAAGACCATCATTATTATAGACATTAAAAATTATTATAAAAAACCTTTTGCACGGTGTTTGCATTTTAACGCTAACTAAAGGTTTAACGTAGCTTCCGTTAGAAAATGCATTAATTTTTTTAAAATTTGGTTTGGACAATTTTTTTGCAATGATGACTGGGATGCGTAGGCTTATCAATTTGTTCTATCAGATGTCTATAGGGAGGCCTTTTAAAAATCACATCCTAAAAATGATGTTATTTTTATGAGAACTTCCAATAAAATTCGCAATATGAGGTACGCTAGTTAAAACGTATTTATGGGAAGTTAATTTTGGTCAACCAGAAATGTAAAGTTTACTTTAGCTGAAAACCAAGATATTGCATCAGAAAACAGCGTTAAAACCAGAAATTCAAAACCTACTTAATTTTCTAAGGGGATTGTATTCTTGCATAGAAGAGCTGTTAGAATTCATGAGTGTAACCGTTACTAATGTCTGTTACTCATGTTGGCACCCAGCCCCTTTGTCATACAACGGCCTTAAAGGCGAAGTTGTTACTCAGAAGTTTAGTCAATCTGTCTGTTTTACTGAATATTTAACTCTGCCGCTCGCTGTGGTCGTAAACAGAACACCGCATCGTGGGTTTGCCGGGCATTTTATTGAAAACAATAAATACACAATGAATGCACAATGAACCAAAACAGAAACGCCGCAAACAAACCCCAAAACAGAACTCAGTACATGCGGAATGATTGAATTGGCAGATTCTCCCGAATATAACTTGAAAATGTCGAAGATTTCCAACGTCCAGCAGACTGTACTTGCTGACAAGATGAACTCATCGCCAACGCAGTGGTTGCAGCGCGAATACGAAAACTGTGAGAATGAATATCAGGAAATTCCGGTAATAACCGACGTAAACAACATTCAAAATAATTCCGAGACAATGATGACCCATCACGAAACACAAAAAATGGAGCTTGAACATCAATATGGGCACGGTATCGCGAATAACGAATATATGCACGAACAGGACAAATTGAACGCTCAGTTGAATTAAAATGCACTGTATAACCATGAAAAAATTGGTCGGTTTTAGAACTTGGAATAACAAGTGACACATGATGCCCATCAAAGGTGACGTGTCGAAACTAAACAGTGTGCTTATTGCTCAACAAAACTGCAAATTCAGAGATACGCAAAAAACCAAAGAATGCAAAACACATTGCGCACCAAAGTAATGATTGGTCATATAACGATAAGCAATAATTCTGGCTTTTAACAATCGCATTATGTCTAATGAAACTGGCATTCGGTTATCAGGCATGATACGAGCCGACCGCTGAAATCCCTTAAATGCATGTTGAACGTTTATGGACAATACGGGATCAGATACACCACTTTCAAGCGCGTATTTTGTGATTCCGGCAAGATATGTTCGCACACATGAAAACTTATGGCCACAACGATATAAATGAGCAATGAAATTCAGCACGTTGACTTCGGCAAACAGTGACGAATTGCAAAATGAAGCAGACAGGAACTGCAAAAATTGATTCAATGCGGTCAAATACGTTTTCCGAGTTGATGCGGAAATATGATGCTGCATCAACTGGTAGACTGTTGCATCTGCAAGATATCAGACCAAAAATCAGGCACATTTACTGGACGCATACAAGCATTCGGAGCAGCTGCGCAAAAACGGACAAATTCGAAACGGGAAAGTGAATCGGCCATTACATTATCAATGCCCGAAACATGTTTTACAGTCATTGTAAAATTATTCAAAGCTGCAACCATTAAAATTTTTCGCAAAGCATGCAGAATGTCAGAATTTTTTGAATTAAGTGTACACCAGCACTGAACCACCGCCATGTTGTCACAATGAAAAATAATTCGTTGTTTCCGAAATTTTCCTGCCCAAACTAAGCACGCAACATAAACAGGAATGATTTCCAGAAATGCGATACACCGTTGAGCAATTTCCTGTGATGGCCAGCGGCATGCAAACCATTCCCCATCAAAATACGCGGCTAAACCGGTGCCGGCAGCTGCATCTGTATACAGATGAAGAGCGTCAAGATGAGACCAATTAAAAGACAGGAATGAGGCACAGCCATTCCACTTTGGCAAAAACTCTGCCCACCAACGAAGATCATCATAAATATCATTAGTGATAACGATTCGATTTGGATCTGGCGAAGATAGCAGATTAATTAGTCTACGCGTGAATAAACGTCCAGCAGGAACACACTTTGCGGCAAACTGCAATGAGCCGAAGAGGCTTTGAAGCTCAGTCTTGGACCAAATGGGCTGCGCCAGCCACACATTAATTAACGCTATAAGTTGTTCTAATTTACCCGCTGGGAGGGATAAAGTTTGTGACACTGAATTAAAAGTGATACCAAGAAACGGCAAACAGGTTGAAGGACCTTCAGCTTTGTCGAAGGAAAAAGGAATACCGAGATCTTGAGCAATTTGCAGTAACAGGTTAACGATAAACTGGCAGGCTTCCACCGTAAGTTCAACAATGAAGAAATCATCAACATAATGCAAAATGCTAAATTTTCCTGAAACATTTGCCACAATCCAATGTAAAGCGTCAGAGATCATGCAAAAAAGACGCGGAGACGATATTTCACCGAATGGCAGAACAATATCGTAATAAAAGTGATTTCCAACTTTATAGCCTAACAAAGGCCAATCGGCAGAACGCACAGCAAATAAGCGAAAAGCATGCTTAATATCCTGTTTACACATTAACGCCCCGACTCCCATACGTGTCAACAATTGAACGGCATCGTCAACTGCACAATAAGAGACCGTGTACGCTTCAGCATCGATATAATCGTTGACACTATTACCAACTGGCCGGGATAAATCAAGAATAACTCGATGTCCACTCAGCTTCTTTTCACGCACGCCGAGTGAACTGATAGAAAAATGCTTAAATGGCGGCTTCTTAAAAGGACCGACTGTATGTCCCAACAAAACTTCTTTTTCGATAGCTTTTAGCGAAGCGTCATGGTGATCGCGCGCAGTTTTAGCGTTAGCGGTAAAACGAGAACAAACAGGCCCGAATTAACCAATATCTGCACCATTAGTGATCATGTCAACAATCACACTTACAAAATGCTGGTCAGGATGATTGCGCATGTAATGCCGAAACGCATCAGGCTTGAGAGGTGTCGACGCGGTTCGCGGCGGCTTCGCCGACATTAGAGCGCTTTTTGCAGGTGCGCAAACCATGGGAACCGGCGTCACACGTTGCACAGCGGCGCAACTTCCCGTACTGGCATGGTGGAGTGCAGAATCCGCGTTGCCATTCGGAACAGAGACGGTCATCCGTCTCGTTGCGCCCGCGAAAAAGCTGGGGTTCCGGGTAACGATTAGGAGGATCCTTACGGCGATTAGGGCGTTTCTGGATCCAGTGGCCAGGAATAAAACACTTGTAACAGCAGTAGGATGGTGGTGGAACACTTGACAGTGTCGAACGTTCAAAAGACGCTGCTGACTTCCACTTGGACGCATACTGGGAAATACAGTCATAAAGCACTCTCTATAAATTTCATGATCAGTCTTAGACCAAATGGCGGCATTATTCGGGTGCATACGAACAAACATTCGAAAGCGCTGATCGTAATTAAACCACTGAGCGGTGTCAAATGAATGAGCAAAACTTTCCATAATGTCGAGATATTTTAACATTGGCAAAACAAGCTCTGGCTTGTTGTAAATCCGGTAAGACATGAAAATGTGATAACATCGAGTCCACATTGTAAAGGTCATGGCACTAGCGCGCTGGCCGGCCGCTGATACGGCTGATAATGGTTGAACAAATTCGTCACGACGCACTTCAGGTAAATTAAACTCGAAAACAAATGACAAGGAAAATAATTCGGTGAAATCAACGAACGCAGAATGATCAAACAAATCTCTGCTCAGTTTTTCAGCAACGGCTGGCAGGTCAGTGATATCATCTGAATACTGAATTAATGCGTCAGGCTTTACACCAAGCCGGTTAAAAACGCTGGGAACTGCAGCATTAGAGCTTTCCTTGGTAGGCACATACACAACGCTATCGTTACCTGTACGCTCAGGAGAAGGAGAAAACCGAACACTACGCAACGATGAGGGGGGTGATACTGGTGAATGTTCAGAAGTCCCTAGTTCATTGATTTCTGCAAACAATTGCCGCTTACGTGCAAGAAGTTCTGACAACCGATCAGGCTTTGGACGAGCAGTAGTAACCTTTTGAGTGGGCGCACGAGGTGGCCGGCCACGTCGCGGTGCAGGCTTGGAGATCCTTCTGGAGTTACGCCCGACGGCAGCAGGCGCATCAACCGTTTTCCATGTGCGTCCCATTGTGAATCCCAGCGTCCACAATTAATCCGATGCGTCAGATAGGATAGAGTGGAAGATTGAAGCAACACCAAAGGCGAAGATATTAATTGTCGAATCGGATACGGCTGAGTCACGAAGATGATAACGCAAAAAACGATTAAAGATCAAATTTGACGTCAAAAATCGTGCAGGAAAATCGTAAAAGTCATATGAATAAAGATGCGCTAAATCTGTTACAACTTGATTCGCAGTGATATGAGAAGAGCACAGAGTACACGTACAAGGGTAGCCAGAATGCAAGCAAATGAAGTTAGGCATTTTGCGCACCCGGCAATATGCCGGGCTGGAAGAACGGGGCGACCGCCAATACGGTGGTACTCACAAATAAAAAGCCAATATTTATTATGTAAAGGGAAATTATTACTGATCCTCGATAAAGAAAACGTAAACAGGGACCTCCAAAAATTGATCGTACGAAACACAAGCGGCTATATACAATTCATGAGAGACACGACGTAATAATTGTCGACAAGATATGCCGCGGACAAGATTACGCTATAACATAATGAAGGAGCATATGGCAGGAGCAAATACACTAAAGCACAGCAACATGGAATTTTATTCCAGAATTTTCACAAAATCGCGATCGATGTGAACTGCATCAAAGATTTTCACCACTGGTAGATGGGCATGCAAAGCTGCAGAAAGCAGCATGAAAACCAGAGCAACATCAGGAAATATTATCTGACCACCTAGATGGCCACCAATAAATCTGTCGCGCGACAGAACATTGATGTCAAAGGCGAGGCAAAAGCATGCCGCTCGCCAGAATTAACATTAATTATCTCCGATAATTCCTTATAAGATGCTACAATTACAATGTTAACGACACTTTATTATTATTATTATTACGGCACAAGAGCAGACAACCCCGAAGGGACTTCAAGTCTGGTCGAACAAAACAATTTTCTGTTAACAAAACATTTAAGAGAGATTAACAGATCTGAGTAGAAATTTAAAAGAAGGCACAGAACTAGCTTCGAGAATTTTAGGATTAACAGCAAGAATTTTATCAAGAAGACGCTTTAGTCGCATTTCCATAGTCGACCCTCCGATAACTTTCTTTGCCCGCGTAACATCGATCCGGGCCGGCTTCCGCAAGTTGTAGTGCGCGGTGTTATCTTTTACTTGGATCATGTCCAGGAGGTAGGCCGGAAGTGAGAACTGATCTTTGTTCCAGAACTTGAACAACCACACCGCATCGCTCTGACGCCATCGGTCGAATATGTGAGGAATACCCAACTTCTGATACAGTTCCGGAGTAACCGGCATCTTGTAATCAGTGATGGTTTTCAGAGCTTTACGTTGCAGTCCGTCCAGCTTGTCGCGCTCAGTCGAAGACGCTGCAGACCATACCGGCGACTGGTGTCCGATATGGCATCCAAAGCAAGCGTGGTAAAGACCTTTGCGCTGTGACATGCTGAGCCCTTTTTGTGCCCGCTTAATCATGGCAATGCCGAAATTCCCCTTCCGCTGCACCTTTCTGAACTGCTCACTCCACTTCAAGTGGTAATCGATCTCAACGCCGAGATACCGTAAACATTTTGCAATGCTGACAACCGACCTGTTGATGACGACTTCCGGATCCGGTTGTTTGTTTCGGTCAGAACATAAGTAAATGGCTTGGCATTTCTTTCCATTTACGTGCAAGAGATTTTCTTCCATAACCTGGCCGACACGCACCAGTCCAGCGTTCAGTTTAGCGGCAGCAATACTTTTCGTTTTTCCAGTTGCATGGACAATTGTGTCGTCTGCAAAACAATCAACCTCACAATCTTCTGTGTTAACAGTAAGTACATCATTAATGTAGATGGTAAACAGGATTGGTCCTAGCACTGTGCCCTGCGGGACGCCAGATGTTAATGGCAGCCAGTCGGATGTTCGTTTCCCATCTCGTACTCTTTGCACTCTGCCGGTAAGGTAACTATGTAGCCATTTCACTACGATATTCCCGGCTCCGATTTTCTTCATCTTGTCCAGTAGTCGCGAATGGCTTACACTGTCAAATGCTTTCTTGAGGTCTAAAAAACACTGCTGTCACATTCCTGCTATCCATTGCCTTTTTCCATTTCTCCGTTGTTTTTAACAATAGCGTTTCACAAGAATGACCGTCTCTGAATCCAGACTGATTTGGGGATAAGATCTGTTGTTCTTTCAAAAAACGCACTAACTGCAATTGGACGCATTTCTCAAACACCTTCGAGAAATTACAAAGTAGCGAAATGGGGCGGAAGTCATCAACACACTGCGGGGAAACACTTTTTGGCAAGGGGTAAACTTCGGCTTTTTTGAAGACGGAAGGAAACACTCCCCCCTTCAGCGACTGATTCACCATTTGCGTAAGGACTGGAGCGATGAGCGGCGTGATTTTCTGTAGCAGTTTTGGTGGCATCCCGTTTGGTCCGGGGCTTTCTTTCTTCGGGGCCATTCGATGAAGTATCCCAAGCCACCACTGCTGTATCAACATTCGCAAACCTAGAAAACAAAGCGTTACTATCGTCCTCCAGTGGCGGTCGCTCTGGGGGATCATGCGGAGCCCCGTGTTGGCCCATTGTAACAAAATGCTGATTAATCGCATTTAAATTAACTGCAACCGCACTAGGTTTCGCATCTTTTTTCATTGTTCTGCCGATTTCTTTCCACACTACGTCACTCCTGCGCTGATTTTCTTTGAAAAACGCCTCTTTAGCATTTAAAATAGCCGTGGTCACTTCTAGCTTCACTCGCTTATACTCTCGGGCTTGCTGATCGTACATCGGTGTCCCACGTGATCTGCATTTCTCTTCGTACAGTTGGTCTTTAATCTTTAGCATAGCTTCTAAATCATCGTTCATCCACGGTGGAGATGCACGCTTTACACGGCGGGAGCGTGTAGGAAAACATTTGTCAACCACAGCTGAGAGGTCTTGCACGAAATTCTCCACAACTTCATTTACGTCACGTTGTTCATCATACTGTTCGTAGCGCTTCACTGTTTCACCGATTTCATTTAAAAACTTGTTATCGTCCGTATGGCTCCACAATCGAAATTGAATTGTTTTGTGAACTGGAATTTTAGATTTGTACTGTGCAACAGTACGACACAGGCGATGATCCGAAAAACTGACATCGGTAGCAGGCATACTGGCATACAGGGAAAGTGGGGAGCATAGCATAGTATCGATTTTGGTGCAGCTGATAGAATTCATGTTATCCTTCTTCATTTTCCTGTTGGCCACGCGAGTATAACCTATCACCTTTTCGTCGAGATTAAAATTTGTTTGCAGATCATGGTAATAGCGGTGGTACGGAGTACTACTGATGGAAGTATCGATATTCAAGTCTCCCGTAAGCACGTAATCACAATCAGGGAACCGAGACAGGGTATTATCGATATGCGCAAACAAATATTTTGTATCTGAAGCGTTGGAATCCGGAGCACGGTAAATCAAACCCACCAATACTTTTCGCTTACCGATTTGTAATAAAACCCACAAACTTTCACAATGAGCATGCGTTTCTTTGCAATCAACGAGTTTACTGGTGATATAATTGGGCACATACAGCAGGAGACCTCCGCCGCGAACTTTACAGTGGTCTTTACTGCGATCTTTACGAAACAGCTTATATCCAGGGACTTCATATAATTGATCAGGATCCGAAGATGAAAGATGAGATTCCGAAATACAGAAAATTTTAGAAATGTTATCATCAGAGAGAAGAATACTTTCAACCAAATTATGCTTGGTCGAACTGCGGTTATTAATGCCCTGTATATTTAGATGGTAATAAGCCACTGAAGACAAGCTGCAGCGTTTTTTGGTCCCTATATCGATTATATACAACCAATCCGTACAAACTTACAGTTGCAAGACTCAGAAAAAATTACTGAACATTCTACTACAGAAAAAAGTTGCTTCTATTGCATTCTGAAAGGAAAAAGTTAAAGAAACTCCGCTGGCTTGGTGGAGCTAAATTTAGCCCACCAGCCAGCATACTTGAATTACTCTTCATTAAAGCAAACTACCAAAACCACGTTAATTGTATCAAGAGCTATTAAATTACATATATTATGTGTATTTTCAATATTAATACCACCAAGAAAAAGAAGCAGTGATGTACCATTTTTACAGTACTTTTAAATGTTAGTAGCTTTTTAATGTTTCATAAATTTTATAATACGACCTGTAGTATACCTTGTACTCTGTAGTATAACCTGATGTACATCCTGCAGTACGACCTAATTTATTTCTCACAGTACAATGCGTAGTGCAACTTGTAGTGCAACACTCCAGTTTGAAATACAACCTGACTGGCGCCGTTGTACAAAAAAGGTCACCATTATGTCATTTTGTTTTTTTTAAAAGTCATTTTTTAAAAAAAAATGTCAATACCTGCTCTATGCATCAATTCAGTTAGAAGATTCAATGTTTTCATTCTCAGTCGAATTAAACGTTAGATCTGGCAAGTCCAAATTAACTTTCCATAATTATACATTTTTGCTTCGCCCGCACTTCATATTGTGCAATTTATTTAAAGCCCTTATAAAAATAACATCATTTTAGGTTGAGATTTTTTAAAGGCTTCGCGGTAAACTTTTGATAAAACAAAATGATAAGTCTGCGCATCCAATTCATCGTGGTAAAGACATTGTCTAAATCAAATTCGAAATGAGAATTTATTGCATTTTAGAATGGAAGCTACTTAATCTTGAGTTAACGTTGAAAAGCAAATAAAGCGCAAGAGGTGTTTTATATTAATTTTTTATGTTTATAATAATGATGGTCTTTAAAATTAATTGAATACAACGTGCAGCGCAATCTGATGTACAGCCTGTAGTACACCCTAATGTTCATCCTGTAGTACAACTCGATGGGCATACTGTAGTACAACCTGATGTACATCCTGCAGTGCATCGCGTAGTGCAGTCGGTAGTAAACAAAACGGGCGCCGCTGTGAGAAAAGAACTAAACAGTTTCGGTATTTTGCCACTACTTTTTGGAAACCATTGTATTTTTGCAGTGGAGATTGTTTTATTGTACAGCAATAACTAATTTAAAAAATCGAAGCAGTACGACTTGTATGAATTCTGTTATTCAATATATCGCTTATAAAGATAAAGAAAGCGCACAGTAACAAACGTTCTGTTCGCCAACATGACGTTGGACAACGTGTCTTTCGTTTCTAAATCGATTAGTTTCTAAATTAGTTTGATTAATGAGTGAAATTCAGCGGAAAAGTGTCAGCAAAAACAAAATATCAAAATTGTTTTATGAAAGGAGAAATGACATTGTCATTCAAAAATCCAATATCGCATGTATGTTCAGATGCGGTGGTTGGTAACAGCAAGGGTTGCAATCGAAGCGGAGAAAATTATGAGTCCTATGCGCAATTAAGATTCGGTGGATAGCGCCCTGCTCATTGGCTGTGGGTGGGAGTTCGTTATAGCGTCAGGTCTACGAGGAGCTCTTTTCGCGTTAGGAACGCGTTGGCCAAGTTAAAACGTGGATTGTCAGCCTTCCGCGGTTGACTGTTAAGCCAGATTTGCAGCCACACGAGTGTTCAAAGTGTCTTGAGTCTTGACTATTCGAGTCTTGACTGCTTGTTCCCTCCTCGTATATAAACTGACAAGTGAGTACTAGTACTGTACATAGTTCGATAGTTTCGTCAAGGTGGATGGTTTCGTTTTAATCGGCGTTTTATGCTGCGATCACCTGGTAGCTGGCATTCAGAAGTGGCTGGATCTGTACCAAACCTGGCGTCTGTTGTCACTGTCTCGTTGCGGACCAAACTTCGCGACTACTAACAGAGAAGTTGAGAAGTGGCAGCTAATAATACGATGCGACGACAGCGACACGGTACGGATGCGAGACAGTGCCGCTACAGGAGCGACCGTGCTAGTGGTATGCCCTGGTACAGCCAGAAAGACGACGCGACTACAGCGACGCGGTATATAAGCGTGACAGTGCCGCTACCGCCGCGACCTTGCTGGTCCTATGCGCAGGCGGCGTAGCAAGAAACATGGCGCGACGGCAGCGACAGTGACCTGCGACACGATAGATTAACGGTTTTAAATTTCAAGTAGTGTGCCAGCGTCTGCAGTTATTGTTATTTGGATGGCCACTGCCTATTAAAATATAATTTAATTTGCGTTGTGTTTGAAATTTAATTTACACTGTTTGCGTTACTTGATGTCCCTGCACTGTATGTACAAGTACAGACAGTACAGACTGTACTTATCATTAATTACAGCCTGTACCTAAGTTATACTGATTAAGGACTCGCTACGGGCATCAGGTTGGCCTAATGTGAACCGCTTAATTCATTTGTTCCGTAAGATTACAGCAGCTTGCAATTTTTTCGAGTGCATATTTGCTCGTTGCCATTTGCGATCTCGTAGATACTCGGAATCGGATCAGTCGGACGTTACGTTCACCGATTTATTAACTGCAAAAGTTAATAAAGTTATAAATTACACGATAGGATCGCAGCAGTCTGTCTATCAACTTTCAAGAAGCCGTTAATTTGCAGCTGTCCTATAAATTTTGAATCAGTTGTCCGTAATTAGTGTCTACCAGCTCAGCCTTTTTTTGAAACAGAAAAAAAACAGAAAAGAAGCAGTCGTTTTAGAAACTTGTAAGATGGCAGTATGTATTACGTACGGTACTTCGATGGCAAGCTCTGGCTGAATTTACTGCTGAATTTACTGGAAACCACGAACAACACCAATAAGAATGCATAGATTTATTCATATTATCATTCAAAAAAATATATTCAAATGAAACTGGTGCCAGTTGGCATGTGAAGGGTTCGTGCCTTATAGCACTGTCGCATTATCGCATTATCTTCAAACGCAAAGATTAAAAAAGCGCGTATGGCCCGTTCTGATAAACAGCTTCTTGCTGGTCTTTTTTAACAAAGCACTTGCGGCATCACACCCAGTGCCAAATGTTTCGTCCACATCGGGAACAAAATACGAGCAACTGGTAATTAAACTGGCTGTTAAGAAAGCACTTAGTTATTAGTTACCGCCTTACCGGTAAATAAGCAAGTGGGATACACTGAAACTCATAGGAACGCCCCTACTAGAGTTAAGAGTAACTGGATGCTCGAACTGACAAATTGAACCGGTTCATTTCATCAGTTTCACTTAAATCACTGGTGCTCCGCCCCTTCAGTTCACATACATTACATGCATACGAGGATGCGCGCAGTCGAACCGACAGTAAATTTTTTCAGCGAGACCAACCGACAACCACGCTCACAAGTGGATTATTTTTTCACATAACAGCCACCCGTGGAAGGGAGGTGTCGTTTGCACTGTATGCGTGGTACAGGTGACAGCCATCCATGGATGGTTGGCAGTCGCTTGCACTATGTGCACGGTTGTCGGTTGGTCTCGCGGAAAAAATTTACTGTCGGTTTGACTGCGTGCATCCTCGTATATTGCTTCCACCGGCCGGCAGAAGTCCGTCAAGCGATTGGTTCGGCCGCGTCAACAAAGCTGCTACTTTGTAGAGTCGCCTGGACTACACGGCAGTAGCAAAGCAAGGGTCTGCATAACCAAACTTTCGGTGGAAATCCTGTTGGATATATTCAATATCACATCATCCAAGCTGCTTGGTGGTTCTTCGTCCCATCTGCAAAACCAAAAAGCCAGTTTATGGCACAACTTATTTCCACTTTCATCCTCACCTGTCCGTTCTACGTAGTCTACTCAGCTCATAAGACAGTTCCAGATACGGCGAAATACACTGATTTACTTCTAAATCTTTCTCTGTCAGGGAATCTATCCAGGAGATCAGAGTTTCCGCCTTACTGCGCTCCAGTACTGGACAAAATTCTGCCAGTGTTATCCGAAAAGCTGCAGCAAATTTGCAGTTATCTAGATCTTCGAAATGATACTGCCAGCATGGAATTCTGATGCAAAATGGATCGTAGCAACATCCCAGGGGCAGGGGATAAAAGGTGGCAGTGGCACCTGCCACTGGCTACTGCCACCGGCAGTGGCAATTGCCATTATGCGTTCTGGCAAGCGATAAAACGTGGAAAGTGGCAATTGCTTAGATATGGCTATACATTGTAAACCTAAGAAACCTATGTATAGAAAAATGTTGCCGTCTTTCCAGTTCTACTAATGGGGCGAGTGATGGCTGTAGAGTGCGGCGAAATGTCACTCCCAGTTTTCCGGGTGCGCTTTCATCGCAATTCCGTCAATCATCAAAAACCATTTCGATGCTCCTGCACGGTTGAACTGTTAGGTTCGCAATTACTAAGGGCGCTTAGAAAATCAGTGTCAACAGATTGTTTTCCATCATCTCTCCAAATATGATGAAAATGCGATCAGAAACAGAACAGAGAAATGTATGTGCTGTCAACTACATCGGCTACAGTATCCGCAAGCACAACAAGAAGGTGTCACCGAACGTTAACAGTTCTGAGCACGAGCTGCCTGCTAGCTGCCTGGAAGAAACCGCAGGTTCTTTTTCCCTGCATTGTTGTTTGTTCTGGCCAGCTTTGGACGGAGTTTAACTTTTGAATGCCCAATGCAGTGTGGCGGCCCGCCGCCGAGATCAGTGCCGCCTCCGTTGTTTCTGAATCAGTTCAGCCGCCGTCACAAGCGTCCAATTCATAACTCATACAATAAGAGCCCGATTTCTGCCCATAATGAGTTCGCCTCAGCAGTGGCTCTAACCGAGCCTTTGGATCATTATTTTGATTTTAATTTTTCTTAATCACAATTTCCAGTGATTTAGACAACTGTTCAATAATTGTAAAAGCTATAATAAGACGTTGCATGTACATATTAGCAACTTCATGTGCTCGAGTAGATATGGCACAGTTCGTACACGTCTATTTTCTGGATCACAGTTTTAACGTGTAGTCCCGTAGCGCATGTAGACGCCTGTAGCCTCGGCAGTTTCCGGAGTACGCCGTAATACCAGAAGTTTCGCAAGGTCTCTTTAGTTCGGATGTAGTCTTTTGTAGTCTCTGTAGTCTCTGTGGTCCCGTGTGGGTCTCCGTAGTCCCGTGTAGTCTCTGTAGTTTCCGTAGTCCCGTGTAGTCTCCGTAGTCTCCGTAGTCCCGTGGAGTCTCTGTAGTCTCCGTAGTCCCGTTCAGTCTCTGTAGTCTCCTTAGTCCCGTGTAGTCACCGTAGTCCCGTGTAGTCTATGTAGTCTCGTTGTCCCGTGTAGTCTCTGTAGTCCCGTGTAGTCTCGTAGTCCCGTGTAGTCTCTGTAGTCCCGTGTAGTCTCCGTAGTCCCGTGTAGTCTCCGTAGTCCCGTGTAGTCTCCGTAGTCCCGTGTAGTCTTTGTAGTCTCCGTGGTCCCGTGTAAACTCTGTAGTCTCCGTAGCCCCGTTCATTCTTTGCAGTCTCCGTGGTCCCGTGTAGTCCCCGTACTCCCGTTTAGTCTCTATAGTCTCCGTAGTCCCGTGTGGTCTATCATCGCAAGTAAAATTATACAAACAATTTGATTTGAAAATCAGATTTGTGTGCAAATAACGTGCAATATGTTTCTGATTTTGCGTATACAGATAGCTTGTCAAGGTCAAGCGTTCCAAAATCGAAAATACCGTATTTGTATCTGCTTAAAGGTTAACTTATATCCACTACCCGTAGCTTATGGAAACCTTTACTGTTCTTTTAATTTTTTTGTCGTGAAAATGTTAGTATGCGCTCAATTAATATATGAATAATAAACGCCCATTTCACCACTGGCCAAGGTTTTTCCGGGCCCATAGCATTTTGACGACGACTATCTGTGGCACTATGCAACGTATCTGACCTATAATATAAGCGCCGCTTATCCGCTTTACAGTAGTGCAGGCAAAACAGAGCAGACTATTTACGAATAAACAATTCGGTCTGCACTATTGTAGCTACTGCACTAGTTATTGTTTACTGAACAAGAGCATTGGTACACCATAATGTAGACATGGCGAGGTAGTATGGATTCATTATCTAACCAGAAGCTATATGGTCGGACATGGACAGATTCCGAATTGTTGCAGAAAGAACGTCCGAAAGGACATCTGACTTTTTAAGCCAAATCGGTAGTACTGTGTACCGTACGTACGTACTAAGAATGTTTGAGTGACTTGTAATTGTACTACTAGTAATGCCTGTGTGCGCTGCGATCAGCTTACTTTGCCTTTCTATTGAGTTGTGTGGTATACTGTAGGTACTTGAGAAAGAATTATCGTACGGCTGGTTGCAAGTACTATGTATTATGTTGCATTATGTAGTAGAAAATTATTATCCTGGCAACCTACGTCAGTACACGTTTTTACCCTGAGTGAAAGCACAATAAATTACTACTCAGCTTTCAGTCCTTGTTATCACAAACGTAAAACCATGGAAAAAATAAAATAACTTATAAACATGGCGAAGAACGCAAAAGGAAACTAAGGAAAAATAAATAACTTAGCAGTTGTGTAAAGAGGCGGATGCGTTCTCCGTGTAGTGCTCTCTGGTAGTGTATGGCATCGTGTGGTAAAATGCTGCGGTCCGATGGTGAATGTAGGCGTAATCCGTAATTAAGTCTATAAAAAAAGAGCAGCATTATACAAGTGCCAAACGGTGTAGTTTTGTTTTGTCAAAGAAATTGCAGGTGAGACTTACCGCGGAGGTTGAGGACACCAGTCAACCGATGTTCAGGTGGTCCGTTGAGGATTCTGGTGCTGAGTCGCAGAAGGTCCAGCAACTGCGATTCAATCGCGTGGTGGCGAGTTCCCAGAAACCCCGACGAATATTGCTGCAGTGGTTGTTGGGTATGAAACAGCATGGTCGGGGCGTTTTCAGGAGCGGGCGATTCCGGGGAATCGGGTACCACGGGGAAGACGTTTGGCGATAAAACAGGTGAACTGGGTGGTGACGGTGACGAGATAGGAGAATACGACTCTAAAATCTCTGTAACTGCAGGCGTGGTTTGGTGTTGTTTAGCTAATACTCGTATCGGGGGCAGTGCAAAAGGCATAGCGCGGGCCCAATGCGGAACTGGCCACGATACTGGTGGTGTTAAAGGAGGAAAGAGCGGAGGACTGTGGCGGACAACTGGGGATAACTGTAGATCGGATGGCGGAGAGACCTCAAGAGCTGCCGCGATCGCTGCTTGGACACCAGGTGATCTCAGCGCATGGGAAAGGATTGTGGGATTGAATGCCAGCGGACCAAATTGGAAGCGTGGCGGTGAAGACTGAACGGGTGAGTAGGTCTCGCGAACGGGAAACATTGGAGGACAAAAAACCAGTGTGGCAGTGGGTGATGGCGTAAGTGATCGACCCGGCTGCGCACAGTATGGTGTAGGAGGGCGGCGGCTGGGTCCCCAACGGTTATGAAAGCTACGATTAATGTAAGGCGGCCTGTCAGAAGGATCCATGGCAAGGATGGCAGCGCCACAGCAGAGCGTAAGAAAGACAACGGTATACATTATAAAGTTATATTTTAAAGAACAACAATTTCAAAAAGCTGAATAAATTCTGACACAGTTTGCCGTCTTTTATGTAGGCACACAGGGATCACTGATGTCAGTGATCCCTACGTAGGAATCACTGACTTCCGTGATCCATAAAAAAAAGTTGCTAGGCACCTGATAACTAAAAACGATTACTTCCAGCAGAAGACTAAGATTCCGGAATACTTTATAAGGTCAACAAGCAAAATTATTTTGTGATTTTTTTTCGGTTTTTATCATTGAAACATGGATAATTTTTTAGAAGAATTATTTGCACCAGATGCAGATACACCCCGTTTTGCGCAAAGCGCTAGCCCCTCCAATACTGCTGTCTCGTTCAACTACGGGTGGCTCGATGAAGTACTGGGAGAACTGAACGAACCTGCACAGGCTCAGGAACTTAATGGCACCACACCCATGTCGACCGTCCAGACGGGTACCGTTCGTGATGTGTTGGAAGATGAATACGGGTGGCTAGACGATTGGCTCAAAGAAATAAATGGATCGGAAACCAGTCAGGACCTTGGTAGAATGGAGAAAGACCACACATCGGCACAGTGTAAATAATACATTCGTACTTACCTTTTATTGTAATCTAAATAAATTTTTATTTTGTGTTTAATTACAATTTTTTTTTATTAGTGAGAAACGAATTGGTGTTCAGTGCTGAGCAAAATCAGAAATTCTTTCCAGGTATGTGACCGAAAATATTTCACGGTTTCGGTCTACGATATTCGTATACGCAACGCAAATATTTTATTATTTCTAATTTAAGTTTCCAACATTTATTTTTTATTCAGTTTGTTTAAGGTCATTCAATTAATATTTCTCCTGTTAGCTGAAGGATATCTTATCTGTTTTAGCGGACTATTTTGACTCATTTATATATCAATTTCCGGTTGATTCGAGCATCGCTGCGGAGGACATCTGTATGACGGAAGGTCACAGTGAAACGCAGAACGAGATTGCACCGCTTCCAGTACAGAATTATTGGGCGGACAACCACGGTAATCGTACAACAATCTGATATTTTTTTATTAATTTATTATTTTGTTTCATTAAAACTCAATCCTCTGAAAACCTATCCCATGTTGTTAACCTGCTCTGTTAGTTACCAGATTCACTAAAAATCTTGCGTTTAATGTTTGCGTTTTTCGCTTGTAGGTCACGAAGCAGTATGCTACGATTACAGTGCGCCGGCGACTGTAATCCTATTGGATGAAGGAGTAGTACTAGGAGGATGGGTTTCCGAGGCCATTGCGCTGACGCTGCTGCCACCGGTTGCTCCTAAGTGGATGCGTACGAATCGTGAAACGAGCACAAATAAAATGATGCCAGCCCCTTTGCGCCACGTCTCGTGGGACGTCAGAGCGGGGAATTTGCTGATGTATTTTGATGGTTCCATCGACAGTGACGGGTGGTTTAGCCATGCAATGCTTGTGTTTTTCACTAAGGAAAGTATTCTGAAAATTACGCGACAAGAACTACAGGTGCTATTCAAATACCTTTTTGCGGGTGGTTGGCACAAAGACGTTAAGTATGTTGTGGATTGCAATAACGGGAGAGAAGTTTCTGTACCACCGTATCGCCGGATCAGTCCAACACTGCTGGGGTGGTATCGGGATTTTGTAAATGGTAGCAAGTCGCGCCATAAGGCAGCGACTACAAATCTGACGTTAACACGCGTCTCGCATTTTAACACTTATGAAGGCTGTGTTAACCTTAATCTGCATGCGGTTGAATATATACAGTCTCACAGAGGTAGATTTGCTGACCTGGTTCCAGATACTGTGGAATTTCCCGAATTAGTTTCCTGAAACTGTTGTTTATCTTGTTGAATCTGACTGCTAAAAAACAAGCGAATGCGAAAAACAAATTTATGTGCGTTTATCTTGCGTTGGACAAATAAGAAATATTACTGGATACTACTAGTACAAGTTGTAATGGTTTCTGGTCATCATTAGTACCAGGTGCAGTACAAGCGAAATACAAGTTATAATGTTTTCAGTGATCCCTATATAAACAATTCTAGTAGCGCTAGTACGTATTGTAATCGTTTTCAATGATCCATACGTAAATTATACACAGGCGGTTCAAGATACCGTTGTTTACAAATAACGGGATAATTAAAAAAAATATTTGCGCTAGTATAAAACGCACAAAACGCAACAGTTATGTTTTCAATAGATAAAATTGTGAAACGATGGATAACTTGAATATGGATGCACCATATGCAGTAGAAGATTTTATTAGCGTTGAATGTACCGGTGAGAAGTTTTCCCATAAGTACCGGCTTCTTCAAGTGCTTTTCGGTAAAAGTTTCGGAACTTGAAAAAGTGCCATTTTCCGATATTCCAGTGGTCATCACCCAGATCATCGAGAACATACTGGAGACCCTTTTAGAAGATGTTGGACCAGACGAAATGGTTCGCATTCGGCTGGACTGAAATTCACTGAACCGGCCGATATGGACACCGCCAATCAAACGATCACAGTTAACTGTGACCAGATGGATGGCTGAACTCGCCCGGGTGTTAAACTCTTACGAGGAATTCGTGATCGATGACTCCTTTGAGATTTCCGGACAGTATACTGATATTCCGAAAGGAACATGCAACTGCGACGTTATTGCCCTCTTGCGACGAAGATTAGAAAAGATGAAAACAGTGGTTGTTATAAAAAATTTCGACCAAATTTGCCTAGCCCGGGCTTTGGTTATTGGTAAAGCTCACGCGGACGAAAACAAAAACCTTTACCGGAAGCTGCTGCGAAGAATGAAACTGCAAACAAGAGAAGCTCAGTGCCTCGTCCAACGAGCTGGATTTAAGGAGCAGGAATTTAATCTACGTCATCTACACAAATTTTAAGAAATCCTGCCCCAGTACCAGATCGTTGTGGTCAGTGTCGATCATGCAAATCTTATTGTCTTGAGCGGTGCTGTCCAAGATAAAAAAATCGTCCTACTGCATCACGACCGGCATTTCGATTTGCTCAACTCGTTGCCGGCATTCTTTTGCAAAAAATATTGGTGTTATTCCTGCAATAAGGGATACTTTAACCGAGGGGATCATCGCTGCTCTCAAACGTGCCGATTTTGTCTCCGGTCCTTCTGTCCGTCCGATGCGACCACTATAGTTCACTGTGACGATTGCAGTCGGGACTTTTTTGGTCAAGGTTGCTTCGCGCAGCATAAGAAAGCTGGTACTAAATCCCAACCATCACGCAAGAGCATCTGCAGTATGGTGATTGTCTGCAAGAAATGCCTGCGGATAGTCTCCATGCGGCAACAAAATGAAAATACTCATCAATGCGGTGAAATCTTGTGCAAAACGTGTAGAATTCATGCTCTACCACAACAGCATCAGTGCTACATGAAGCCACACAAGGTGGATGCCGATGAACTGGAACTGAATGAAAACGCTGACTTTTTGTATTTTGATTTTGAGACGTATGTCTCGGAAAACGGAAATTTAATACCTAACCTTGCGGTGAGTAAAAATGTAACATATTCAAACCTCGAACCGTTGGTAACACAAGTGTTGATTGCAGGTTGTCCAGGACGACAGCGGTAATGAGTGGGTGTTTCCTGAGGATGACGTCCCGCTACACGGTGACATAACGAATGAATTATGCACATTTCTGTTCCAAGAGGAACACCGCGACCACTTTATCATTGCCCATAATTTCAAGGTAATAACAGTTTTTACTTTAATTTTGCTTTTTGTTTTTCCTATGGTTTTTTTTTCATCCGCCTAATGAAATAATTTTTTTTTCCACGCAGTCCTTTGATGGATACTTCATTCTGAACTGGCTGCTTTAAAACGGCATCGTACCGAAAGTTATTCTGAATGGTGGGAAGATTTTACAATTGGATGTGCCTCAGCTGAATATCCGATTCCGGGACAGTATAAACTACAACCCTCAAAGCCTTGCAAAATGGCCGGCTACGTTTGGTCTACCAGAAATCAGCAAAGGAACGTTCCCGCACCGGTTTAATCGGCAAGAAAATTTAAATAAGATAGTTCCCTTTCCCTCAGTAGACGAGTACGGGTTTCAAGTAATGAACAAAAAATCAAAGGACTCTTTTTTACGTTGGTATGAGAAGGAGAAGCAGGAAAAAACCGCTTCTAAGATTAAACGATAGATCTAAGTATTTTTATGAGATAATTATAGAATCATAGTGCTACTGTTATTATTAAGTTACTGGACTGTCAGGACAACCCTATATAGACATTTGCATAATTATGAAATTATTCAAATTTTCTTCCCGAAATGGGCCGGCTTTCGGTTTAGCTCTTCAGAACGAATCCTTTCGCACCATAACAGTAATTAACTAATTAACTTTCACTCAGAATTTTATCTGCCCAGCTGCAACATAGTATCTCTGTAATTTTAATAACACTTATGCTACCCGGTCATTTTTACCATCGCGATTCGTGCGCTCAGCCGCGCTGTTTCGAATTTCAACCTTGCAGTTGCAGACTTGCAGTCTAGAGATACTGACTCAATCAAACACTCCCGCTTGACAGTCAAATTATCAAAAATTTCCCGAATTTCAATTAGTGTTCTGTTGCTTTGTACATATTCACTACTGTGAGGAACCTCTCCTCTACTGGGAAGGTCCTCTACTATACGCTCTACCGGAAATGGGGAAGACAGGACGATAAAAATGAACTTTTTATCCGGAAAAATAACCGCAAGCATAACACCAAAACGTGAACATGACAACTGACAATCTATGACTGCCGATAATCCTGCGTTAACACTGCTCTACCATAAGCCATATGCATAAGCCTGACGTAACCGCCGAATATGTACGGCGCGAAGCGCCGTTGGCGGATGAGAGCGGAAGGGGCGGATCGTAATACTTGCGATCAGGTATACACGATCCACGATCAGGTATACACGATATAAGCTGAAAGCCACTGCACTGCGTATGAGCTGCTGGGACGAAGGCGTGAGTCCCTCTCATGCCACTGGTGGGGACTCGAGGTCCTCCGAGAGCCTGGCACCCCCGCTGCCGAAACCAGCGATAAGCATGAGTGTGCAAGTGGGAGAATCCGCATCGCGCCGCAGTCTCACGATACTGCCGCAAGACCGAAGCACGGAAATGGACTCTCGTGACTGCATGGTCTCTTCACTGCATATAAGCCCGCAGCTGACCAGAGTCACAATAAGCGTTTTAAACCTAAATTCGCAAAAAGAATACAATAAGCGGAGATACGCGAAGCTTTATACGTTTAAGCGTGCTGCAATTTAGCTGACAATTTTATCACAAAGTTAGCGCAAGCTTATCTTTCGTCGTACAATAAAAAAAAATTTTAAACAAATATAAAATCCATCGAAATAAACGATTAGAGAAAAACGTTAAAATATTACTTGGTCATTCCGTGGTGAGGAAACAGGAAAAATGAAGATTAATTCCATCCACATGATGATCCGATTTCCAATGCGCCTGCATTCGCGTTCGGTTTCCGATCCGATTTATCGTCCAGCATCATCACATCGTTCGCTTTTAAGCTTTAATCATCGTCTGGCATCTTTCGCGTTTGCTCGCTTTCAGGTCAAAGTCTCTAGCTTTGTAGCGTTTGCATAGTTAGCGTTCAGTCGGCTGACTGCAGAGTTCTAATAAGCCGAAAATCGCTGTGTGTACGCGTTACTCTGCAAATCAACACAATTAGCGGTCAAGGTTAATAAGCGAAATATTAAGCATATCATAGCGTGAGCGTTATTAGATAACAGTTTTAGCGATTACAGTATACAGTTTACGAATGTAGCCTAATTTAAACTTTAAGCGGTTTACAACAGAGCGTGGTTTATAGCGGTACAAATAAATAAGCTACCATCTGAGAATCATTAGCATTTAATTTTAAGCTTTATTTCAGCGTTTAAGCTATTTTCTGAGGATTATTTTAGCTACCATCTGAAGAGCGTAATGTTAATTGCCGTGTGAGGAAACCAACGTAAAATTAAGCATTATCTAGCCAAATTTACAAAGTAAATCTACGCTTGCGTGTTCGCTTAGGATAACGCGATTTATTAAGCGTTTCCTGCAGTTTTGGATCTTCGCCATCGAAGAAATCATCTAGCTGTTCTGATAACAAGTCGCTAGGCGGATGTTTACGCGTTCTTCGCTTTCTAGCATTTTGTTCGGCATTAATTTCGCCTAAATTATCAGCATCAGAATTAAGCGTTAAATTTGCTGTATTATTTTGCAAGTCATTATTAAGCTGTGGTTGAGCGTGGTTTTGCGGTTGTACAGCCGTAGTAGAAGTACTGTCGTTAGCGGAAGTACCCGTACGTTCTTTATCTGGAAGATTTGTCTTTGTAATCGTATCGCCTGGGAGCGTTTGTTCGCGGCCAAAAAGCATGTAATACGGGGATTGCCTTGTTGTCTTATGCTTAGTACGATTATAAGCTGCAACAACATACGGTAAAAATTCATCCCATTTTTCAGCGGTATGTTTTTGAGCGAAAATGGATAAACAATCACCTATCCATTACATCTGCCTTTCAATTAAGCCTCTTCCTACAGGGTGATAAGCGGTACCAAAATGATGGTCAAATTTTGTAAGCTTTGATACAGTCTCCATGGTACTGCACATAAAGTGTGTACCGCGGTCTGTGTTAATTTCATGCGGTGCGCCGTATGGAAGTGTAACACCGTTAAGCAGAAAATCAGTGGCAACTCTAGCAGAGTCATCAGGTACAGCCTTCGCAATAACAAATTTAGTAAGCTGGTCAATAGCCACAATTATGTATTTATTTTTAATATTACTAAGCTTTAACGGGCCTTTAAAATCAAGCTGTAATCTGAACCATGGTTCGCCTATTTCAATTTGTTGAAACTTTCCTGGAAGCGGTTTACGCGGTACTTTACGAAGCTGACATTTTAAACAACGACGACAACAGCGCTAAATTTCGCGAAACATGTCGTCCCAATAATAACGTACGCAAATATGGTAAGGCGTCTTTTCGCGGCCTAGGTGGCCACCGGCTGGGGAGTCGTGCATAGCCTTTAAAATATCGTAACGCCAATGTTTTGGTATCACAAAACGCCTTATATGCCGGTCATTAATTTCGCCTGCGCGATAAAGCACATTATTCCATAACTCGAAATTAGCGGGACGTTGAAGCGGATATTGTGATTTGTCAGCGTCCTCTAAAGCTAGTATAGTTTTTTCTAACGCCGGATCGCTAAGCTGTTCATTACGCAGAAAAACATAATTTTGCTCTTCTGCATCGCGTACAGAACTGTTTTGCGCTTCTGGTATGCTAATTACGCGTACCGTAGGTGTGCTGAAGTGGATATCAAAGTCCTCTTCCGGTACAGCTGGGTCAACAGGGGCGCGGCTTAATGCATCAGCATTATGAGCGTATTTTCCTGGCCTATATACGATTGTCATATCATGCGCGCCTAACTGTAAAGCCCATCTTACGAGCCTGGGATTCATCCCTTCGCGGTTTGAAGTTGAGCGTAATAAATTTACCAACGCCTGATGATCAGGTTTAACAGTAAATGGCATGTAGTCTACATAATAGCGGAATTTACGAACAGCGTAGACAACTGCTAAGCATTTAAGTTCTATAGGCACGTATTTACGTTCAGCTGTAGTTAATAAGCGGCTCGCGTAAGCAACAGGATGACCATCTTGGCTTAATATAGCGCCTATTCCTATTGTACTAGCGTCACATTCTATGAGTGTAGGTTTTTCTGGATCAAATTTCGCCAAGACTGGAGCGTTCATTAGCGCTGTTTTAATAGCCTCAAATTCTTTATCACAAGCCTCATTCCAATCTGTAATGTCATTAACATTTTTAAGGAGCGCGTAAAGGTTTTCAGTTATAGGAGCATAATTTTGCACAAATTTGCGATAATAATTCGCTAAGCCTAGAACTGAACGT
Organism: Paramacrobiotus metropolitanus; assembly: GCF_019649055.1. Classification (NCBI taxonomy): domain Eukaryota; kingdom Metazoa; phylum Tardigrada; class Eutardigrada; order Parachela; family Macrobiotidae; genus Paramacrobiotus; species Paramacrobiotus metropolitanus. Next base: position 313,636 of record NW_026570256.1, on the reverse strand, counting down.
AATTGCTTTTCTGTTTTAGGCTGCGGGAAATTCTTAATCGCCGTAATTTTTTCGGGATCAGTATGAATACCAGATTCCGAAATTACATGTCCCAAAAAATGAAGGACAGGTTTAGCGATGTGACATTTAGCTGGTTTTAGCGTAAAGCCTGATGCGCGTAAAGCTTCAAATAAAAGCCGTAATTTAAATAATAATTCTTCCATGTTTTTAGCTGCGACGATTAGATCGTCTAAATGAGCGAATATTCCTAATTTACGAAGCTTTGGAAGCGTACGGTCCATTGCGGCTTGAAAAGTCGCGGGGCCGTTGCACACGCCGAACGGCATTCAAAGGAATTCGAAGAGGTCGTCCAGTGTGACGAAAGCTGTTTTTTCGATGCTGGCAGGGTCCATAGAGATCTGCCGGAAGCCTTTTTCGCAATCAAAGCTGCAATACAGCTTGTTTCCAGAAGCCGTATCCAGAAGTTCATCTGGCTTAGGAAGCGGATAGTTATTCTTTTTTGTAATATTATTTAAGCATATGCTCGTATAATTCACACAAAAGCGTGTACCGATTGAGCCGTCTGCATTTTTCTTTGACGCCAAGACAACTGGAAAACTCCAGTTAGAGGTTGATGGCCTGATGATGCCAAGCTTTAACATTTCCTCTACATGATCTTGTATGAGCTGTCTACCGCGCCAGCTTGTGCGGTGCGGTAGAGATTTTATCGCCGGTGCATCGCCTGTATCTATTGTGTGCTTTATCGAGGCATCTACATTGCCAAATGGTCGCGATTTTGTTGGCAGCAGGTCAGCAAATTCAAACAATAGATTATCGATACGCCTACGATCAGCTTCTGATAAATCAGCCGAAATTTTAAATTCGCGTATAGCTTGCCAGATTTCAGCTTTTTCTTCTGGCGTATAATTAGCTGCAGTAGCGGTGAAAACCGTTTTATCTGGTTCAACTTCTTCATACGTTTCAATAACGCCTAACCATGTGCCTTTTTTAATTGTACCCTTATGAGCGGAATAATTAGATACGCAAATGTCAAACTTAAAATCTTTTGGTTCGACTAAACCTTGAAGCGGAAGTAGTCTACCTTCGCTGTTTAAAGCTGGATTAGGCAAAAATATGAATTGAGGTGTACGCAAATTAGCTTTTTTGTGTGCATAAGCCGACACCCATGATGTACAAGGTACAATAGTGTAATTATCGGCTGCATATACTTTCACCATTTTTAGCCTGAATTTTTCTTTGTCTTTTTTGCTTAATTCTTCGCATTCTGGCTTATTTGCAAATGTTTGCTCCTCAGCTGATAATTCTTCATTTTTAAGCGGGTTATTAGCGAATAATTCGCTTTCATTAAGCTTGTCGCCTGTTGACTGAAATAATTCAGTTAAATCGCCTTGACCTTCGAAATAATTTTCGCTATTAGTTACAAGCGGAATATCGCCTTCTGGTGTTTCTACAATTACATAATTAGCGCCTTCTGTTTGTGTAGCTTTTGATTCTTGATCTGCGATACATAGTACATACACGTACTTTCGCTGATTTTTGCAATTGCTTTTGAATTTTATCTGCATTTTCTGCAAAGATTTTATTAACCCTCCAGCGGGCGGTACCCGAAGGAGTGCGAGTTTTCTATTGAAAATCGGGATTTCCCAATGGAAAAATTCATTTAAGAAAGGGAATTTTTAATAATTAGTCTAATAGGGATGTAGTAAAAACAATGGCTTCATTAAATAGCTCAAAAAAAGTACTTTACAATAGGAGTATAGAAGTAGTCAACAATTTGACCACTGGTCAGCAGAAATCTCAAAACTTCTAAAAAGCGTTTTCTTGCATTTTGATCACTACTACACATAGAAAACAATATAGACAACAAGCGATGCTGACAATATTCCTTCGCAAACCTTCATCACTCTCTCATGCGGCACTTCAAAAAGCAGCCTTTGTGCAATTTAACATTGCACTTGCTGCTTTTCATTTTTTGAACACGCCGAGCCGCCTAAACACTGCGTGCATCATTCGGACTTGCACGTTTCCAGGTACAGCCGCAGTGGTGGGTATGGGGAAAGGCCGGAAAGCGGCGGGCATACTCCAGCTGCAACGGCGATTGGCGCCGAACCAAATATTAGTGATCATTCGCACTTTTTCTAACACATTATCGGTCGGATGTAACCTACATAAAGCTATCGCAAAGGTCAACATCACTAATGTGGTTATTACAGCCTGAAATCGCCCCAGACAGGTCAAAACTCAAAATTCGCATGTTTCTTTAAATCTGCGCTGCTTTGCTTGCCCAAGCGGTATTTGGTACTCGTGTCGAAGGAGTGCAGGGTTGTGGAGCCATTTACAGTGCTACGTACACTGGAGGTAGAATTACTATCAGGACTAACGCATCAGGACCACCATTCCGACCGCCCGGGGTGCCGTTCAGCAACCCCATTTTCTGCCAGCTTTCAACAACCAAAACCACATGGCGCATGTTTTGCGTCCCAACCGACAGTAACTTATTCCGTTTACGTAACAAAAATAATCTGTCGAAAGTGCGCCAGCCCGTGTATTCAGAACCCTTCATGGGCAATGGTGTTGGCAAGCGACACACGTTTTTGAGGGACTGTGGTCATCTATGGTTCAACTTTTAAATTCTGTATTAGACATTTTTGAATAAAGGGTTGTTTGTTGTACCTTGTTGATTTATCTCGGTTTTAATTATTCATCCACTAATTAGTTAATTAGCAAAACCTACGAGAGGTCAGAAAGTTCAAAATTAGCGATTTTCGCGCATCTATTGTTCTTAATTGAGTTAAGACACTAGTTCAAATTGTGATTTTATTGCTGCTTTAAAGTCCCCTATTGCTTATTACGTTATGGGATAACGAATAACTGTTGCCGATCGCTGGGAAAGAAATCCCAAACACCTTGTCGTTTCCAGACATCAATGCCCGTCAACGGGTTAACGCGGTCGAAATCTGCCCATACCTGTTCCTCTTTAGCCGAATTGTTTTCCCAAAGCGTAAATTATACGGCTTTTTCAATGGCTTATTAAGCGGTAAACATGAGCGCTTAGGAGCTGAATGCGGGTTATACCGCAGCGGCGGTAGCTCATCATCTTTTTTAAAATAGCGTACTTACAGTAGGAAAATCAAGCGTTTCATGAAAGCGCAGTACTTTTACAATATTTATAGGCGGTCTGCGAGCTGTTACTTGCAGCTTTTCTTTAGGCTTAATTTTCGCGTAAACTTCTTTCAAATATTTCCTAGCTTTGCCTATTGAATCTGCACACCGGCATATTGGCTTATTTAATCCGCGTGCAGATTTGCTGAAATATAGCCTAACTGCTGTATCGATAGCCTGACGCCATTCTTCATAAATTTCCAATCGCCTTACCAAATCTAACTCAGCATCAGCGCGTTCTTGGCTAGCCTTTTTAATAGCTTCTGTTTTATCAATTTTTACGTCTTCATAAGCTTTTTTAAGCACAGCCATCAATTCTTGATGCTTCTTAAAGGTATTTGCTAAATTGATAATGTAATTTTTGTATTCCATTATCGCGGCTGTTTCACGATGCATCAATTTACGCGGTTTTATAGCGGTAGGCGTACCAGCGGCATCGCTAGGTGCCACTGGTACGGGGAAAAGCTTAGAATTAGAAGCGGATAATTTATTTTCGCCTTTACCAGTGGCTACCGTAGGTGCCACTGGTGTGGGGAAAGGCGTCATTACAGCGTGCGGTTTTGCATTTTTAGCTTTATTCGTACGAGAATGGCTTCCATGAGAAACATTTTCGACATGAGCCCTTGCGGGTGATTTACATAAGGTGCGCGCATTGTATCCAGGTAAGCCTGTAAATGTCGTAGCGGTAAAAGCCTGTTGTGGCGGAATCTCAGTGATCAGTTGTGCTTCGCCCAGACTAATCGCGTTACGACCTACAAGCGTTTCCTGTTTTATAACATGAAAATTCATAATTCTATTCGCCTTGACTTCGTACTGAGCTTGACTTAGAAAGTCTTGCCCTAATAAAAAATTTATGCCATCTCGTGCGGGTTTAACATACATAGAATGATTAAGCGTGCAACCGTTAATGGTGACGGGAGCGTTGCAGTAGTGTGTTACGCAGAAGGCGCACACACCACCGATACCGCGGATATGAAAAGGCTTATTTATGGGAAGCGTATTTAATTTATTTTGCTTACAGAACTGTTCGGATATGAAGCTTGTTTCTGCGCTTGTATCGATTACAATTTTTACGGGAATATTATTTATATGAGCGTCATGATTAAGCATTTTGGCTTTGAATGGTTCGTTATAATTTACACGGAAAGCCTGTGTAATTATATGGGCTTGAGATAAGTTACATCTACAATCGCGTATAATGTAGCCATAAATGCCTGCGCTTTCCGTCATAATTTCCTTCTCAACGTTATCCGGCGGAGACGGTGGGAAGGGGGTCGCATAGCCGGAGTATGCTCCCCTCAAGCGTTTAAAGAATCGCTGGATGAGCTGCTATCCAACGCCGATGTACCGCCTGTACTGTACTCTGAAGCGGTATCATATTGAGAATTAGCGCGTGACCCGGCCGACGACTGCCGGCTGGAAGATCTGCTAAAGCTGGGACCACCATAAGTGGTTAAATCGCTTGAATTGTTGCCCGATGGGCTGCTGTTACTGCTTCTGCTAGCCTTCCATTCTGTGAATTCTTTTAAAGTACGCCGTTCTCCAGTGGTGGGCCAATGAAACTTGCACCAGACTGGATTTTGCTTTTGAGGAACGCCTTCATATCTGCAAACTTGTCGCGTATGGCCTTCGATATCGCAGTTCGCACAATACGCTATACCGGGGCGGCCTGCTGGCTGATTAGTTTTATTATTAGCAGTATTATTCGCCTGATTATTACTCGTATTGTTTTCCTGTTCTGCGCCTTTATTAAATGGCGGTTTATTTCGCTTAATGGGATGGCTATGATGGCTTTAATTCTAAAATGCCGTTTTGCAAAAAGAAACCGCTATATAGATCGAAGACCGCTCTGTTAGATGGCAGAAAGACCGAAGTAACAGGATTGCGGGGTTATGAAATATAAATTTTTAAGTTAACTAAGTAAGCGGAGTAACGGTGGAAGCAGTGACTGGCTCGGCTCACCATTACCGTACGCATATACGAGTTTGCGCATATTCAATGAAAGCAATGGGGAGCAAAGATTTGTGATCTACATCTTTTGTTTTACTGACAGCCATAAATCGAGCACTGGTCAGTGGAATGAAAGCAAACACCGAAAGACAATAGATTTTGGTCACACATAAGTGTGGTAGGAAGCGGACAATCGCCTGTCTGGATAGTCTCCTTGGTTTGATACATGTGGTGGGCTGTAACAGTCAGCATGTACATGACTGATGTAAACTTGCATGAACTTTCAAAGGCACCCGTTTAAAAAGCGGTCGATAAGCTTTGAAACGTAACTAGTCATTTACGGAGCACATTTTTTATTACCAAAATCACACAGTCGGTGGGTAAACATCTTAAAAGTTTAACTGCGAGAGCGATTTTGAAAAAAATTAAGTTTTACCGAAGTTGTTGCTGAAAGAAGCAACTAGAAAAGTGTTTATCGCTCTTTACAACTTTAAAATTTTGATTTTTCAAAAAAGCTCTCGCAAGGTGCTGGGGGTTTTTATTGTACACTTTGTGACTAGACTTCCCCAAATCTCCCCAGAGTGCGTTCGGACTAGTTAGTTTTTGGGGTGGTAACTTTAAAACCGATTTTAAAGTGACTCGTTCGGTTTATGTCTGGGTTTGTTAGTACTGAATTTTTCTTGGATTTAACTATGTAAGTAGGTAGATTGAGAAACTGTTTAAGTTTTGAATAACTATAAATGTTGCACTTTCTAAACGAATTAAGTCAACATAGCCATAGCCTTAAATTTATTAGCGGTATTGCCTGTATTAGCGGCAGCTTGTGCATATATGCACGGTGTCTGTGAAGTCCGTGCCGCACTAATGTACACCACATCATCATCCTTATATGTAGCCTCTAAATAGCGCGCATTTTTCAAAAATTCAGCGGGAGTTTTAGGCTTCATAATTATCATATTTTGCCTAAGCGTATGATCGACTCTAAGCCTTTCATAAGGTACGTAAGAAAATGAGCGTCATCCGTTACGCCTGCACGAGCGCGTAAACCTACCATAGCTTGGTAGTACTCATCAAGCGTTTCTTTGCCGACTTTTATTTTGCGGCTCGATAATTCATTAAGCGCATTATAGCCTTTTTCTGAATCGGAATATCTGTCTAGAAACGCTTTCTTCCACTGCGCGAATGTTTGTGGCTTATTTGGGCCTATAATCTCAACCTTAAACCAAGAAGCTGCATCGCCTTCTAAAGCGTTGAAGAAGCGGCTGACTTTTTCATCTTCATCCAAGTGACCGTATTTAGCGTTGAGATCAAATAATTCCAAAAACCTTCAACTTCGTTCTTATCGCCTTTGAATTTTGTTTTAAAATCAGGTGACTATTTATTCGCTTTCAAAGCCTGCGTGAGATCTGATACGGTGATAGCCGATGCCGGTGCACTGCCAGACAAACCCGGAAGTGCACTGCACTGAGCTGATGGCATGCTGCCAATATCGCGAGCTGTCGAAATATTTCGCTGAGATCTAAGAGCCTGCAATTCTTGTGACATTTCTTGATTCGCCTTTTCAAACAGTTCAAGTCTAGCATCTAAATTAACACAAGCGGCTTCTAAGCGGGTAGATTGTTCCTTATAATAATCAGCTGTTTCATTAGCTTTGCGCATTGATGTTACATTTAAGCTTTGCTCTTCTAGTAATTTACGGTGACGTTCAAGAGCCTTATTTAATTCGCCTTGGCATGTAATTAATTTCGGCTTGTGTTCTTGCGCCATATGCTCTGTGATTTGCAGCTTTTTGTATAACTCTTGCTTAACCTCCTTATATTGCTTAACCACATCATCGTGATCAGCAATTCGCCTTTTTAATTCGCGTATATAATTATGCGCCTTTTTCTCAAATTCTTCTTTTGTCGCGATTACGGTGAAAGCCTCATTACGCTGTTGCAGTAAATCAGCAGCTTGACTTTGAGCTTCGGTTAAAAACTGCTTAAGATGTACGTTTTTTTTTCATTTTTCGCTTCATGTACAGTATGTATAAGCCTTTTTTCCAACGAAGAATTTAAGCGGCGTAAGTTAATTATCTCATTTTGAGCTTCATTTAAATTGCTAGGAGTATGAAAATTAGCGGTATTTGCGTGACTATTACCTGTAGGCGTTGTCTGATGATTATGAGCGTTATCGCCGCTAAGCGTTTCATCGACGTCAAAATTAAGCAGTTCTTGATCTGCCAATAAGCATTGATCTTTTTCGATAAAGGTTAACGCATTTTCTTCTAAAGACATTGCTGAGCCTGTACGAGAATGCGTTTCGCTTTTGCCTGACAGTGGTATACTGTCAAATTCCGATATGCCGCTAAGCTGTGAAGTTGGCCTGCTTTCTTCCTGCTGGTTAGCATTACTAGCTTGTTCGGTAGCTTAGAAAGCGATGGAGAACGTAGCATTTTAGTGCTACGCGCGAAAGCGTTTCCCGGTGGAAGACTGACAGCGGGTTGCGGTTCTTGAGCGTGTAAACTCTGAGCGTTAAGCCTCGTATTTACAGCATGAACAGACGCAGTTGTTGATTTAGCGGCAACAGGTGCGCCTTTAGCTTTTGCGGGTGACTTATTTTTCGCGTTATTAGCCTGCGAATTATCAACTTGTTGCTGTGGCTTCTTTACAATACTGCGTGGAGAGATTAAAGCTGTCAATGCTTCCATTGTGCTTCGATGAGCGTAATTATTATCGATAAAAGTAAAGCAATAATATTCAGCGTTGAAATTTAAGCGCCTTCTGTATGAAAGCAGTTTAGATCACGGATGTTGATTAGCCTTTTAAAATTCACGAGAGCCTTATCTGCGAGAAAAATCTATAAGATTCTATTCAGCTGCTGCCTGTCCAGGTCGATGCACGACCTGCGCCTATTGTCTGTAGCGTCCGCTATCTACAAAATTGATGAAAAACAAGCCTAGACGGAGGTTGATGCGCCTGACAATAAAGCAAAAGTATGCAGAAGAACGCCTGATTTTTGAAGTTTATGAATTCCGAAATAAAATAAGCCTAATTTTCCCAAAGAAATTCAGCCAAATTACTGTAAGCGTTAAAATTTGCCTGATACCACATGTAGCGTTAAATCAAATTACAGTAAATAAGCCTCATGAAACACGTACGCGTCAGTCACTTACTCTTTCCTAACGAGGATGAGCCTGATGATCCTTACAATCCGAAACTTCTACGCGAGGAACGCTGAGGAAAACGCACTTGTAGAGATCCAGACGCGAGACCAAACCTCCACTGCGAGTTCGCTGTACGCTCCGATACGCTGATATCTGCAATTAATCTCAGAACACAAGTGAATAGAGATCTTAGCCTGCCACCATCATCATCATCTGAGAAGAACCTGCGGGAAGTAAGGTACGCGCCGAGATCCACGTCCTCCAGCGAATGGCAAACGGGAAATCGGTGCTAGTCCGGTAGATCTCGCTGGGCTGTTTCTCAGTTAAACAGGTAACCACAGATCGGGTCTGCTACCATGTGAGGAACCTCTCCTCTACTGGGAAGGTCCTCTACTATACGCTCTACCGGAAATGGGGAAGACAGGACTATAAAAAGGAACTTTTTATCCGGAAAAATAACCGCAAGCATAACACCAAAACGTGAACATGACAACTGACAATCTATGACTGCCGATAATCCTGCGCTAACGCTGCTCTACCATAAGCCATATGCATAAGCCTGACGTAACCGCCGAATATGTACGACGCGAAGCGCCGTTGGCGGATGAGAGCGGAAGGGGCGGATCGTAATACCTGCGATCAGGTATACACGATCCAAGCGTGAAAGCCACTGCACTGCGTCTGAGCTGCTGGGACGAAGGCGTGAGTCCCTCTCACTACGCAATCAGTGGTAAATTACTTTTTTGGAAAAATACTCGTAATTAGCCATTTCAAAATATTGTAATATTTCTTTCATCACTCGTTTAGTCGGAAATTTATAGCAGGTCGCTTCGCTTGCCACTCCGCGAGCTCCGCTCGCGCCGCACCTCGGCGTCGCTTGCGGCTCCGCCTTCCATGAAAAACTCACGAAATTATTTCGTTTCGCAAAATCCCTATTTCTCAAGACCGAAAGAAGCCACCCTGGAAGACACGTACGCCCAATCACTCAATTAAAAACTTATTAGTTATATAGCTCTGCTGCAGTTTATACACATTAACTAATTTAAACTCATGTGGGATATACTGCTGCTATCTTGCTGTCCCTATTCCCTAAGCCCTAAACATGGAATACCACCTTTCTCGGACATCATTTTCCAAAGAAAACATGTATTCAACGGCATATCAGTACCAATGGCAACCGCCCGTGGAAACGTTGCAACTGTAAGCTGGTCAGACCACTGCGAATGACAACTCCTTTAGCAGTTCCATACTGAGACTTTATCAGGTCTTCTTTCCAAATCTTACTTTTTCGAAAGCCATTTGTTGCTGAAAAATTTTAATTTAATTCAAGAATCAAGATACGGAAAAGAACGTGGAATCGTCCCAGCACAGCTGGCCAAAACGCTTTTTAGCTGTCGAAACAGTGGTGGGGTGGTCAGTTTCGTAGTGGTGGATTCTCAACTTTTCTCATTGGCCTTCTGTGGTGAAGTTTTTTGAAGTTTTCTTTCAAACGTTTGTTTTTCTCTTAAAACTGAGTTGCGATGGCAAATCTGCCCACTAAGGGCTATCGAATGATACGGAGACATGGAAGTTTGATTCGGTGGATCTGGCTGGCGAACTCGACATAGTGGGAATTTCGTTAAGGCTTACGCGATTATTATATAGTGATGATTCTACCGCACCACATGAATCATTACAATCCGCACAGTGTGCCAAATCATTTTCACTATCCCCCATAAAACTGTAACGACGATGATTTTACGGTTGCTTCTGTAAACTGGATGGTAGATTAGAAATAGCGAGTTCTCATTCAGCCTAGAATTCTGGATTTTTTGCCCAACAGATGCTGCGAAGTAAATGGTTCGTCGTTGTGGGTCACTTGAGAGCCACAATGGAAACGGCTCGGTCGCCGGTACACTTCTTGCGATGACAATCGTGAATGCAGTCATGCCGACAGCTTTGCATATACAGTAACTGCTTTGCGCAACGCTTTGTTCATTATGGTTAGATGGGAATGCCAGAACACAATGGTCAATTGGCTTGCGCAGGACGACAATCACAGGCTGTCATTGTATTCAAAAATTTTGATTGCGCACGTCTGCAATAAAATATTGATAAGCTTGTTTACGACAAAATTTATAATGTTTAGGCGTTTTCGGTTTTGCGTCCACGATCCGTGCAGCGTTTAGTAACAGCGGGCATATCAAATGGTATTAAATGAAATTTTGCTGTCAATCATCCGAGCGGTTTTTACTTAAGCCCGATAGATTCCTGAGAGAAGTATGGATATCCGCCAACATCTGTTGTGTGCCGACAGAATCTAGCCGTCCATCCACCAGACCGGTAGACGGCCACAGCCCACATTATGTGTCTGCGCCCATTAGGAGTCCTTATCGCAAACACATAACGCGGAGTCGCGGACTGTGTATTTGCGATTACGATCCTTTATCACATACACATACTGGAATCTGTGGAAGTTTTTCAAGAATATGGGATGGAACCCACGCCATCATCGCTGTAGATATTATTATACGGCACGCTCAGTTCAAACCGGTATATGTGCCGTATGCCGGTGTGGTATCCGGTATATTTCCTGGCTTGATCGGCACCGCGACATTTCGCCGATGACAATTAGTCGCAGGACACTTGGTCACGTTTTTATTATATTCCTTACGCTTTGCTTCTTTGAGTGTCAAGGTTTCTTAGATTTTCAGGTTTTCTTATTTCTTATGTCTCAGTTTTTCTTATGTTTTCATTGCCAAAAGCCCGAAATTTTAGCCCGAAAATAGATAGTATAGTAAATTAAGTTTATGCCAGTATGCATTTTCTGTGACATTTTTAATAATCACTTTGTCCTATGACATATTTTACAAATACTGCACAGTGCACACTAGTACTAGTAATTTAATTTATTATCTTGTGCAACGGGACACTCAAGGCATTTGACATTCCCAAAACATCAGAAACAGCAAAGGTCACACAAAAAACACAACATGAGATGAAATATTTAGCGAGAGAGAAAAAACCAGTACAGTATAATCATACCAGATAGAGTTTGGTTAGGCAAGTAACAGAAATTGTGAAAAAAAGTACTTCTACACAGAGTGAGCTGAAATTTACGAAAGTCAACAACCATGTCGGTAATGTGAGATATAAGATATTGGCTTAAAGACGCCGTGTAAAAAGGGAGGGAAGCGATCGCACTGGTGTCCATGCGTAAAACCAACACCCACTTACTGTTATTATTAGTACAAGCTCAACCTCGGCCTCCGGCCTCGGTTGAGAATTTTTAGAATTGAAGACAGTAATGTGGTAGTTTTATAAAGATTTAGGAAACGGATCGGAAATGCGGTTTGTTTTGAATTTGTCACTGTCGTCATTAAGTACTCAATGCTATAGAATTCAGCTAAGTCAGTTAGTTATTTCGGTAGACGGTTGAAAGTGTAAGTTTGGTTTTGTGTAAATCGTCGTCTACAAAGGTTGAACCAAATAACATATCAGCCAAAAATATTATTAATAGCATATCGGCCCAATATCCTCCTCCTCTGTCTGACCAAAAAAATTCCCTTTTTTCGTATGACCGGCGAAAATCCCTATACCTCTGTTCTTACCGATGAAAATCCCTGTAATACTATCTGACCGGCGAAAGTCGTTGTGCTTCTATCTGACCGGTGAAAATCACTGTAATGCTATCTGACTGGCAAAAATCCCTGCCCCTCTATTCTAACCGGTGAAAATCCCTGTACTTCTATCTAACCGGGTAAAATCCCTACCCCTCTGTTCTAACCGGTGAAAATCCCTCTACTTCTATCTGACCGGCGAAAGTCCCTGTACTTCTATCTGACCGGCGAAAGCCCCTGTACTTCTATCTGACCGGGGAAAATCCCTACCCCTCTGTTCTAACCGGTGAGAATCCCTCTACTTCTATCTGACCGGCGAAAGTCCCTGTACTTCTATCTGACCTGCGAAAGCCCCTGTACTTCTATCTGACCGGCGAAAATCCCTGTACTTCTATCTGACCGGGAAAAGTCCCGGTACTTCTATCTGACCGGCGAAAATCCCTGTACTCCTATCTGACCGGCAAACACCCCTTCCCCTCTGTTTCACTGGCAAAAATACCATCGGAAATTATATCTTACAGTCGGGAATTTGCACATTACAGGGACATTTATTGTGCTCATCGTATTCCCTTCTTTTTAATAATACATACTTATGTTAGTCTTTGTATGTACCTTCCCCGTTAAGGAACAGTAATCTTTTCCTTCTTTACGCCAATTAAATAACATGCCGCTCACATATTATGCTACGTGTTAGCAGTTTCGTCTGAGAAATTATACATTTCCGCCAATCGGCTATTAGTTACCTCATGTTAAGCCAATCAGCGGGCAGGGGATAAAAGGTGGCACTGGCACCTGCCACTGGCAGCCGCCACTGGCAGTGGCAGTTGCCACTACGCGTTCTGGCAAGCGATAAAACGTGGCAACTGCCGGAATTTTGAAACGTGATGGTTCTGCCATCCAACGATAATCTTTTTGTAAAGTACCTAAAAAATTCAGAATGAAGTAGGTCGCCTCTATACGATTAACCTCTTGCCACTTAAGCGTGACAATGTAAGAGCAGTTCCTACTGTACGCCTCCTAATGCCATGAGCGCAGGAACGTTTTTAAATCCCAAGTGTCCTAGAAAACACCGCGTTAATCTTCGACGTCATAATCATCATTAAACGGCGCCTGCTATCGGGGCCTCATGGTAGAAGCAGGGAATCACAAAAACTGGCCGTTCAATACTCACGCAGTGAACAAGGGCAATCTACACGAATCGAATAATTTGGGAGGACCTAATGTATAAATGAATGATCACCTGTATCGCTTTCAGTTCCAAATAAACACGGCTTACATCAAATATGTTTAATAAACTATACGAAAACCAGCGAAATTGTAGTATGCTTCGCTAAGGCACATGACAATGCCTCGGATGCGGATTGCTTCAAGCACATGAAGTTGCTGGTGCAAGCAACATCTCAAAAAAGCTTTTATAATAATTGACAAATTGTCTAAATCTAAGAATTTGTAATTTAAAATCAAATAATCGAAGGCTCAACTAGAGCCACTGTTGTGTCGAACGCTGTTGTACAGAAAATCAAGCGCTTATTGTTCAGTTATGAATGGGACGGGACGTGACGGCGGCGTCGACCGATTTAGAAACAACGGCGGTCGCACAGATCTCGGCGGCGGCGGCCGCCGCACTGCACTGTGCATTCAAGCTTAGACTCCGCCCCATGCTAGCTACAGATAGATAATAAGTACTGCCTGGAAAAAAGAACGGAGGCAGTTCCTGTCCGACAACAAACGGCACCGCGACATTTCGCCGCGGACAACTAGTCGCAGGACTTTTGGTCGCAGACACCGCAAGGCCATCTCGTCTCGCGACGTTTCGTCGCAGGACATTTCGGCGGTAGGACTTTACGCCGTGAGACTTTCCGTCGCATAGCCGTTTCGACGCAAAAAAATTTCGTCGCAAGGACATCTCGACGAAGCGACATTTCGCCCATCAGATAAACGATTTACTAAGCTGACTAAAAAGTCAGAAAAGAGAAAACTGGAAATCAAAACCAAACGAACAACCTAAGAAAACCTAAAACCTAAGAAATCAAAGAAACCTGAGAAACCTAGGAAACCCAAGAAACCTGAAAAACCTAAGAAGAAATAAGGCAACCTAAGAAAGTCTGAGAAATATTAAGAAACTTAAGAAAAAATAAGAACAAACATTAAAAAAAATTAAAAAACTAGTGAGAATTAAACGCGGTTAATTATTTTGCGGTAATCAGTCGCATCGTTTGAAAAGTCCCAAGACGAATTGTCCGCGACCATACGTCTTGCGTCAAAATGTCACAAAGGTAAAATGTCTCAAAGTATAAAGTCCCAAACCGAAGTGTCCCAGCGTCTGAATATCCGGCGACGAAATGTCTTTGCGGCGAAAAGTCGCGCGTCGAATTTGAGTGCGGCAAAATGTCACACTCCCAATCGTCCGGGTGCGCAACAGGCACCTCATGCTCAAAACCGTCAATGTTCGGTAGCACCTTGTCGTGCCTGCGGATATCGCAGCCGACGGCATATACATTTCTCTGTTTCGTTTTTTAAAGCATTTTCATCGTATTCGGAGATATGATGGATGAACAATCTGCAGGCACTGATTTTCCGAGCGCTCTTAGAAACTGCTCTTAGTAATTTTCTGGGGGTTCTTAAGTTCAAACGTGCAGGAGTATTGAAATGATTTCGTCGACTAGCGGAATTACGATGAAATCGCACCCGGATAACTGGAAGTGTGACATGTCGCCACACTCAAACTGCAGCCATCAATGGAATTGGAAAGGTAGTGGCAGCGATTAATGTGTAGCCATATGTAGGCAGTAGGCAGTTGCCAGTTTCCACGTTTTATCGCTTGCCAGAACGCGTAGTGGCAACTGCCACTGCTAGTGGCAGTTGCCAGTGGCAGGTGCCAGTGCCACCTTTTATTCCTTCTTTCCGCCAATTAAATAACATGCCGCTCACATATTATGCTACGTGTTAGCAGTTTCTTCTGAAAAATTATACATTTCCGCCAATCGGCTATTAGTTACCTCATGTTAAGCCAATCAGCGAAATTCGTTTTGGTCATGTTTTGTAATTCGAATGACCAGAAGATCGAAAAACCAAAGTCGTAAGGACAAATAACAAGATTTAAGTGTTCCTTAAGATATCGTGGGAAAACCAGCGCCGAAGGGATAGGAGAAAAACGAAAAAAACGGCGAAGTTAGCTCTGTATATAAATAATAGTAATTGTAAAAATATGTACATGTACAGAGCCAGGCTACCAACCACGTTACTGTTACATTAATCAGTCTGTTTTACGTTACGCCTTTCCGCATTTCTGTATTTCCGCTATATCCACAATATTAACAGTATTAACTAACGGTATAGTGCTCTTTGGCTCATGAGTGTCGTTGTACCGCATGCTGTTAGGCAGCGGTTTTCTCTCGAAACGTTTCGCATTTTTACCAATCCTCTTTTAATTTCTAACGATAAGCCAATCAGCGAAATTTTTTTCGAACGTGTTTTGTAAAATGGAGGACGAAAAGATCGAAAAACGAAAGTCATTTATGCAAACTACATACTTTTAGGCGTTTTTCGAGCTATCGTGTAAAAATAAGTATCGAACGGTGTAGGAGGAACTGTTTCAAAATAATCAATATTTTCATCCTCTGCATTCAAAATTTGCTTTCCCGTAAAATGAACCATCCGAGTGGACAAACCGTGGACAGACCATGTGTCAGCGGTTTAGGTTCGAAAGTTACGCATTTCCGCCAATCCTCTGTTACTTTCTAATGATAGACCAATCAACAAAATTCGTTTTGGAGCCGTTTCATAAATCGGAGGATGAAAAGATTGAAAAACGAAAGTCGTTGAGACAAACTAGATGATTTTAGGGAATTTTTGACCTATCGTAGAAACATTAATGTCGAACGGTGTAGGAGGAGATGTTGGCCGAAAAAACGACTCAGTTAGCTTTGTATATACAAGGCAACCCTCGGCCTCCGGCCTCGGTTTGCAAACGTCGAATTTTAGAAACTCAGAATGAAATTTTGCTTTAAAGACTCAGCAAAACCAAAATCTGGATTGCTTACACACAGTGAATATAATAGCACTCAAGACTTAGTTGCCAGAAGAAAAGATCCGCCGAATGAAAGATGAATTGAGAGTTATAAAATTCTGTTTATGGTTTTTGAAAAAAAAACAAAATTCAAATAGTTGTAATAATTGTAATAGGAGTACTGATTTCTGAAAAATTTTATTGTAATACGATGAACTACTACTATCTGTACTATAAATTTTTACCCCTTTGTCTAACCGGCAAAATTCCCTTTTTCTTTACCTGGCTGGTGAAATTTCTTCACTTTTTTGTCTGATCGGCAAAAATTTTTCTCTCTCCCCTACCGGCGAATATCCCTAATCTTCTGTTTAAGCGACGTAATTCCCTTCACGGTCTAACCGGCAAAAGTCCCTGTTTTTTTGTCTGGCCGGCGAAAATTCTTCTCCTTTTGTTTGATTGGCGAAAATTCCTTCCACTCCGTGTAACCGGCGAGAATCCCTAATCTTTTGCCTATCCGGCAAAATTCTTCCCTCTTTGTCTGATCGGCAAAAAGTTTTTCACTCTGTTTACCGGCGAAAATCCCTAACCTTCTGTCTAAGCGGCGAAATTTCCTTCCTCATTGGCTAACCAGCAAAAATTCCTACTGGGTACTCCTTTGTCTGGTCGGCAAAAATTCCTACCCATTTGTGACCGGCAAAAGTTCCTGCTAATGCTTAGACAACGCTGGCGGTAGTTTTGGAAAGGTTTCCGAAAATTATTAATTATATTAAGCCAATAATAATAGTAATACTTACTTAATTTGAAAGAAAAATAATATAATAATATACTGTTATTAACCAGTCTGTGCTACGTCACGCCTTTCCGTATTTCTGTATTTCCGCTATTTCGCTTTTCCTTATTTGTGTATTTCCACTATTTCCGCAATGGTCAATGGTGCTGCAAATAAACCTTCGCAAGAGCATAAAATTTGTCTGAAGCCATGAAGAGTGTACGTCACACTATTCCAGTTCCACGATTCCAATACCATTTCCCAGTGGTACTGGCGCTCGAGCTCGTGCAATGATGTGCTTCGCAACGACCGCTAGATTTTAGCTATAATTTAAACCTATAATTTAAACCTATTTAAGAATCTATTTTTTAGCTATAATTTAAACCAGTTAATGTTTCTAGGCGGAAATTCCGCAAGAACATTTTTGCATATTTTCGAATTTTCGTACTTCGTTTTTTAAGAAAATAATCTTCTGATGCTGTCTTTTTGTAAATGCTGTTCGTTTTGAACTAGCTAATACAAAGATATTAATGTACACATGCCGGATTCGCAAGATGTCAATTGTTTCCACCCATCGTTTTTTCTGTAACAGCACTTTCCAAAAATTTGTTGGTATTACGTACTGTGTGTTGCCATAGTGATTCTTTCCGCAATAATAATAACTGATTCCGCCTATTCGCCCTTAGTGCTTTCTGATTCAGCCAATAGGCAGATACAATAGGTTCCATGCAGATACAAATAATATTTCATCGATGGAAAAACTGCATGTTTTAGATTACACTCATCACTGCAGCAAACATCACATATTTCATGCCGGTACCTTTGATAATGAGATCGACGTTCTTATTAATGTAGCCGAAAACCAACCCGAAGCATGGCAACCGGTGCGTATTATCTTGTTTCGTAACTCGCCAGTTTTGCTTGATACACACAGAAATTGGCCTGCCAGATAAAAAGGCCAGCGTTATCTTGTGCTTGATGGAGCTTTCAAGCGCATCCGCCGTCGGGGGCATCTCAGGCCTTCTGTCACACAAGTCACAGAAGACGTTCTGCCGATATGGCTGATACGCTGAAGAACATTACTGAACCTGCCACGATACCCAGCTAGCCTATAGTTAAAGGAGGAGGATGATTCTCGCGGTGTCGAATTTAATCGTATCACCGTATTGATTCAAGATTGTCTTTACCAGAAAGTTTTGTCGTCAGTAGATTAGGTAGGGAGTTTAGACCCTATCTATTGTACTCTACCCTATAATTATCTATAATTAGTGCGCTCATGCGTGACGTGCGTGCATCCGAGCGTAACGTATAATTATGTAGTGTAGTGGAGCGTAACCGTACACTAATTAGGGCTAATTATAGGTTATGTAATACTGTACACTAATTACAGGTTTACTCGTAAAACAATTACAAATTTAATTTAGTTTTTTAATTAGTTTTTTATGTTTTTTCTACGTAATTATGTGTTTTTTGTAGGTGTACAGTTGTTTTTTGTATGTATAAATAAAAATTAATATATGTGCGCGTAATTGCGTGTATGTGCCAGTATGCACTATGCGCTGTGCATATGTGTGCGTACCGCAGCGCCACCACATCAAGCGTTGCAAAGAACGCTGTCAGCCATCTTGCAGGCATTCCGATACAGCGTGTTGGAATTTTGAATATTTTTTATAAAAATTCTTGAACCTCTTTCTCTGGCCGTACGGCACGAAACCTTCTGTTGTTTTTATAATTCCCGCTGGAAATCCTGTGTTTCTGAACGGATTGTGGAGAAGTGCTTGGATTTGGTAGACGCGAAGAGTTCCTTGCGATATTACAGGTACGCGCTAAGATCATTGTGTAGTACCTCTTCTACACGAATTCCCGTCTGCTCACGGTTTTAACGGGATATTCTTTTGTGTTTTTTTCAGATATCGCTCCGTGATCGCCTTTCTATATCGGCCGACCTAGAGGGAACAGTTCTCGGTAAGTTTTCAGTCGAAAACTGGTTGTTTTTTGCCGTTGTTATTGGCAGTATTGTGCTCACAGGTTTCTGCCTGTTATCCGCTGTGCACTGTCGGAGTGTCTTTTTACTCGGTCCGCGTCATACTGCGTTTTTTCCAGTAAGTTTTTATTGATTATTTCAGTAGTTTACTACTGAGAAATGTATTTTTATACCGCTTGCTGGGTTTCTGTGTGTGCACCTGTTGCTGTTCAGTGCAGTGTGATGTTGCAGGTCTCCGCCTGTCGCTTCTTATTCCGCGACTCTGCAACATTCGCAGACCATTCCCAAGCTGCGGACAGGTACTTAATTTTATAAAATATCGTTAGTTTATAAAAACACGGGATCTACAGCTGGTGTTGTACCGTCAACAGGATCCAACACACTGAGAACCTGCTTTATCTGCCTGTGTGCCTGATCCTCGTGATTCACCGTCCTCTATTCGGTCCCACGTCCTCTTCACTTTCACGAAAGTAAGTTTACACTGTAAAATTAATAAAAATACTAAAAAACTAGGGATTTCTTAAATTTTCATATTTTTTCTATAATTTTGAAAATAAAGTACAATTAAATAGGTAAGAGTAGTATGCATGCTCTGTTAGCGCCACTACGCAACCAACGTAACGGTACAGTGCACTTATGTCATGCGCTCTAATTATATTTTCTAAAATTACTTAAACTGTGCGCAACCCGTTACTTCCCTGTAGCCTTTACGTAATTTACTACGCAATGTACAGAAATTTTTTTAAAGTGTCAAAATTTAAAAATTATTTCGAAATTGTCAAGTAACGTAATATTATGTAACGCATTTCTAGGCTAGTTTACCACGCTTTTTCGAAATTTTTCTGCTAGTGTTGTGGATGTATGCGTTGTTGTTGGCTATGCAAAAATGTGCTTGTATGCATTGATTCTTATTGTTGCTGATATTTTTCTAATAATATTCCAGAGTATCGGTAGTCTAGCCCAGCTGCTATTTTGCTTTGCTTGTGTGAGTGGGCCGTAATTGCGTGTGCTTCGCTGCTTCGCTTTGCTTGGTCGCTTCACTAAGAAATACTTCAAAACGATAAGTTTTTACAAATAAAACGAAGATATTTTGTAGATGGCTGTTAGGGAAGAATACTGGAAAGAAGCAGAAGAGCGCGCTCAGCTAACGGACGAAGAGCTGGTTAGCCGGTATAACGCAACCGCGGCGAGCTATGACCGTAGTTATTTGTGCTCGTCTAAAGCACGAGAGCCAAATAAGGAAACCAAAGCGAACCGCAGGGAAGCGAGGCAGCGTAAAAAAGATGAGGCATTTGTTGTGCAGGGTTATGCCGTCCCTGAAAAAGGGGTTTTTGATGAAAAAGGCGCGGCTGTCAAACCTGACACTAGCGTGCCGAAAGACTACCGCACATGTATCGATCAAGCGGTGAAAGAGACTGTTGGCTGCGATGACGCCATCGTGGATAAAATGGCAGAGCTTGTCCATCGTTCCGCATCTCACTGCAGTCTCTTAGCTAAAGATTTTTATAAAACAGAAGACGTGAAGACGCTGCTGTTGGAATTGTACCAGATGTGTTATGAGTATATCGCAACGCATGGGAAGAAAAAACATAATCTTGTTGTTGTGACCGATTTCATTGCTGAACAGTGCTATGCTGAACGAGAGACCGTGCAGCGCGTGCTAAAAGAGAACGGTTGTAAGATCTCTTTCAAATAAATGCTGTTTGTTTTTCTATTATTCTGTTGTCAACTACTTTTGTCAAGCGAACCGTTGAAGAAGTAATGTGTATGAAATGTTAAATCGCGTGTCATTTCGCTACGGTAATTGTGTTACAATAATCAAAGCGTTCCGCTTGGTTGTTGCACATTTGTGTCGCATCGTATAGCTCAATTTAACACAATTATGAAGACAGATGTCGGCCAATGCGTATGTGTCTTTTCTGTTTCATCTGCCTTGCGCAAAGTTTGCGCGTCGTGGGCGGTGTAAATAGCAACTGATACCGCAGACTAATAATGTTGTGCAATAGCTGATTGGTCGTTCGTATAACTATTATCACACGAAACCAGGTCAATATCATTTCCAACATTTCATAACGCTGAGGGAAGATTCATTTGACTTCTTGCCATTGATCAGCTAACCTCACATCTCGTTTACATTACTGTCTTCGGAAAGCCGTTGCTCGCATTTTCCTGCAGTTTTAAATCGCATCGTACTGTTTTTCGCTTTTTATCGCAAATGTCGTCCTTTCGAAAATGTCTCGAAAGGTTAAATCCAGAGTTAAGTCTTGCAAAAAATCTCTTATCTTCCGGGCGTTGGTCAACGCTTTTGTTGCCAAAATACCTGGTACCAACGTGCGTGGACATGAGTTGCGAGATCACATGCAAGTCGTACTGGCCGCAGGAGGTTTTGCAGCCCAGCGAGTTTTTGAACGAGCGCTCGCTCGTGCATCTGTTCGGAGACGCTGATCGTCCGTTGTGTTTCTCGGTCAATTTTTACACTGAATTGGGCGAGACAGTTTACCAGCTAAACTACGATCGTGTTGAGCGAGTGGCAGCCGGCGAGTTTATCGATACGGTTCCGATTCGTCCTACCAATGCTGGGTCAGTGGTGTACGCGCATTCGCTTGGTGCCGAAGAACTGGGTTTTCTGATGAACCATTACACCATGTTCGTGGCAATCGTTCTGGATCCGGGAATTACGACCGCTTGACGAAGTGTGCGTATCCTGTGCCGAAAATGCAGAAGTATCCGCCGTATGCGCTTTTTGGCAACGACGCACCAACGGTTGACGGAAAAGAGGCAGTTCTCAACACGAGCGCCGACATTTATGATCCGCACCATGCTTCTATGCCAGCAATCATGCCTAACGACGAAGAAATGAAGTTTTTGGAGAGCTTGGGAATTGTTGATTCAACGGGCGCTGATAAAGAAAACGTTCACTTGCAGACCGGAAGTGGTGACTTTCCAGAAATTGAAATCATTTCCCCGCCCCCATCTCCAACGCCAGCCGGGAAGCGTCGCACTATCCCGGATGCTCCAATGAAAGTCGCCAAGCGAAAGCGGTTTTCTCAACCAAACCTTCACGAAGTTGTGGCAAGGTCGACTGGAAGTAAGTTATCTTTTACCGAGAGTTTTTTAAAGAATTAAAAAATTCAATTTTCAGCAGGATAACAGTTTTTCGAAATTGTTTTGTAAATCGTCTATTATCATATAAACGCGTAGATTCTACCATGCTTTTTCGAAAATTTTTCGTTCTTGCAGTGTATCATCCACTGCATCAGAGTGTCACTGGTACAGGCAAAGCCATGGCACCCGTTCCTAGTTTCTCTCCCATGAGTCAAGTTTCACCAAACTACGCTGTCCAGAACGGAGCCGGGATGCTAACCCGTAACAATTTTTCTACACCGTCTACGTCAGGGTACACGAAGCAAAATGGATCGTACCTCCCGGATCCGGCAGTGTTCAGCGCATCCAGCACCAACTTCGTACCAAGTAAGCAGTGCACAGCATATTTTCGCTCTCTTTTTTTCCAGTAGTCAGTATATTATTCTAACGTAAAGACATTTCATCGTAGACTATCATCAGTCTCACCAGCCATATCAGCAGCCGTATCAAAGCCCGATGACACAACTGTTCGCGGAAGGTGGTCACGGACCGCGAGGGTATGACGCCTATATGCGTGAGCTGAGAGAGATGGAAGAGCGACAACGTCGAGAGCGTATCGAGCAAGAGCAGCGTTTGCGAAGCGAGATGAACCGACTGTTCTATCAGGAATTCGTCCATGGACGGGAGAAGCCAAACGTTATGACCGGCGCAGGAATGCCCCCGAGCTCTCGCGGTATCGATCCTGCAGCTCCGATTGTCCGTCAGAATGCTTTTGGTCACCGTCTGTAAGTCGTTCCACCGCTTAAAGGTCGTCAAATTTCAATTTTACTCAAAGGAATCCACACAAGCGCATGTTCTTATCAGTTGTACTGTTTTTTAATATTTTTCAAGCTGAACTTTGCAATTAGTCCTTCACATTACTGTTACATGTTATTCTGTGTTGTAATCTTAATAAATATCAGCCTTCCGTGAATTTCGATTTTGCATGGTAACTGTTCCACGGTACTGTTTTTGCGATTCGCTTTACCAATCGTATTAGAAAAATGTAAGTGTACTTGTGTAATTGTAGCCCGGCATATTCAATAAAGCCAGAGACTCGTCAGATCACACCATCAGTGCGCTTTAACACTGTCGAGGACAGCTTCACCATCTTTCGTCATGATCATATAGACCCCACTGATGCTGAAGGTTCTATGTACCGGCTGTACTTCATGTTTGAACATCTCTTAAGCTATCTTTACAATCACCACTCAGTCGAACCCGGTGACGCTGTTCGTGTAATACTTCAACATGATTCGCTCACACGAGGCGCCGTGTCTACGGGAACAATGAAAGCTGACCACTTAAGCGCCAAGACGGTTCTTGACTTAATCGAACGAGCCAACCGAAGTGGGAATACCGAATTCACGTTCTCGGAATCTTTTCGGTGCACGTTTCTAGTGGTTCATAACATCACAGGAGCGGGAAGCAATCGTTCCATAAAAAAGAATCGGCTGGCTTTCAAACTCTCGGAGTATCTTGAGCATCGTAAAAGCGTTGTGGTTATTTGCCCAGATGCTAAGTATGACCCAGATAATGTCCTATGCTGCTCTAGAGCTATAGCTGTCGTACTTGCTAATGTACTGGAGCTTCAAAACTATAAGAAAATCCGGGATTCCAACAAGAAGCCCCAGCATGAGCTTGCTCAAAACTTGCGTTGGCAAGCTAAGGTTATCTCGGAACCCTGCAGATTGCCGGAGCTAGACAAGTTTTCGGAACTTTTACGTGAGCGGTACGACTGTCAACTACGTGTTATCGACGCATAATGCCAGTTTTCTGAAACCTACGATTCTCCGGAGTGCAAACACCTCGTGACTCTAATTTACCACAACAAGCACTTCGATGCTGTCGTGAAACCTCATGCGCTGATGGGATTCGAAGGCAGATGTGAAACATTCGGAGTATTCTACAGAAGCAAACGACAACACAAATGTTTTGGGTTCTGTAATCTGTGTGGCGGTATCAAGTGTTACGGGCGAGGACGATACGACTGGCCTCGCGAAGACTTCCTTTGCAAAGACTGCAACAGAACATTTTATTCTAAAAAATGCTTCGACAACCACAAGGCAAACAAAGGTTATCTCACAAAAGGCAAAACGATATGCGAAGTTTGGAAAAGATGTTCGGAGTGTGGACTGTTTGTTAACCCACCGAATCGCGTGCAGAGCGGACCGCATCAGTGCTATGCAACTCAGTGCAAGAATTGCAAAGCAATGGTAGAGCGGAATCACTTGTGCTATATTTTGTGTGGCGAGAAGGCAAGAAAGACTAAGGTGAAAAAATCTCAACGTTCGAAGAGCATCCTGGTAGATGTCGACGATGTCGATGATGATGATGATAGTGAAACCATAACATTGGAGGATGATCAGACACTGGCCGAATCAGATGACTTTGAATACTTTGATGCCGAATCTGTTCTCAGCGCACCAGACAGTGAAGCTAGTTCGGATGTTTTGGAACGAACAGAGCAGAACATCACCAAGGCTGCGATTCAGAAATACGTCAGCAAGAAGTTCGTTTTTGACTTTGAAGCTGGCTTGGATTCTTCGCGATATCATTATCCAAATATGGCAGCGCTCATGTGTTTGGATGACGATAATTTCAGTTTGACGTTCCGTGGCACTTCTTGCGCCGATGACTTGCTTGAATGGATCTTCAAGCACACAAAGGAGTGCACATTTCTCTCACACAACGGTCGACGATATGACAACTATTTCGTCCTTCGCGCTCTTGAAGGACAGGGACATTACGCTCGGAAAATTCAAGATGGAGCCAGTCTTACCCTCATCACGGTTCCCGGAGTAAATGCCAGATTCGTCGATACGCTGTCATTCATGCCGAGAAGTCTTGCAGAGCTTCCAAAAGATCTCGGGATTAGTCATCTCGTTCTTAAAGGATTTTTTCCGTATCTGTTTAACACACCGGAAAACGAAAACTACGTTGGAGCAGTACCAGGTACGAAAATTTCGAATTTGCCCTGTAACTTATCCGCATGCTTCTGTCGCAGGGCGCTTACCAAGACTTTTCGAAATTACAGCAAAAGAATTTTTCAACACTGAAAGAATGTCTGCATCGAAAGTGAAAGAGTTTGAGCAGTGGTACGCGAATGCCGTGTCCTCCTTTGGCAATAACTACAATCTTATGGACGAGTGTGAGAAGTACTGCGTGAACGATGTTCTAGTTCTACGTGAGTGTGCCAAGATTACACGAGCATCGTTTACCAATCTTTTCCCTGGATTGGATCCTTTTGATGAACCCACGAACCCGTCTGCCGTTATAAAAGCGTTTCAGGTACACTACCTGCAGCCTGAGACAATTGGCATCCTTCCAGCTAACGGCTATGGTAGGGCTCATAATCAGAGCGATAAGGCAATTCAATGGATGACATGGTTCGAGAATAGAACAGGAACGGAGGTACAACATGCCCGGAAACTAGAGGGGGAGATTTACATTGGACCATACCCCGTGGACGGATTTGACGAGTTTGGCGATGTCTGGCAATTTTACGGGTGTTTCTGGCATGGCTGTCGTAAGTGCTTTCCGAATCCTAATCGCATGAATACAGTAAGAATGAAAACGTTTGGCGAGTTGCGGGAAGAAACAAAACGAATCGAGCATTACATTCGAAACGTCTATCCCAACCAAGAAAACCCTGAAGTACGGGTGCGTGGATTCCGCAGCATATGGGAATGCGATTTTGACGAAAAAGTTAAAACCGGAGAAATCACAGTGGGCAAGGATTTTCGAAAGCGCTTGAATGTTCGTGATCACTTGTTCGGTGGACGAACAGAAGTTTTCTCGGTCTACAAAGACATTCCAGTTGGCTGCAAGGGCAAAGCGTTGGATTTCATTTACTTGTATCCATCAGTCATGATCTTTGGAGAGTATCCTGTCGACCATCCGAGAATTATCTTTCCTGACTTTCCGGCATCAAGAAAGCCATTCAGGCTGAGTGAATATTTCGGGGTTGTGTATTGTCTTGTCTGGCCGCCGTACGAGTTGAAAGTGCCCACCCTTCCGTGCCGATTGGCTGACGGGCGAACAGTGTACACTCTGTGCAGGACGTGCTCGGAACCGCTAAATATCTCTAAGCCTTGTACTCATGGGCCAATGGAAAGAGGTTTCAACGGTGCTTGGACCACGCCTCTTCTTTCTCAGGCTGTCAGTGACGGATATTTGATTCGGAAAGTTTATGAAGTTCATCAGTTTCCGGAGCGTAGTAAGTTCGACAAAGACACTCGAACAGGAGGAATTTTTGCGAAGTTTTTGCTCGATCTTATTCGCGCTAAAATCGTCAGCAGCGGTTTTTCTTCGCACATTACAACGGCTGAAGAGGAACTTTGATACTGTCAGCAGTATGAGGAAGAGCTCGGAATTGTTTTTGCACCAGACGAAGTCAGCTGTAATCCCGGTTTACGTCCTTCCAGCAAAATCAGTGCGAACTGCGTTTGGGGACGGTAAGGAATGTGCTTCAAGAGTGTTCTATCATTTTTTGAATCATTTTCCTTATTAGGTATGTCATGAAAGAAATTTATCGACAGAATAAATACTGCCACACGTACAAGGATATGAAGGACATTGTTTTCAACAATCAGTATATTACCAACGATATACGGATGGTTAACGATGGGAATTCGATTGACGTTACATTTCAAGAGAAGGCTGGATGGGTATGAAAATTTCGATTTTGTCGTGTAAATTCTCCTCTTCTGGTTGACTGAGAGCTTATCTCCTTGCATTTTTCGAAAATTCTTTTAGGTAGCCCCAAACAACCGCACTAACCCGTACATCGGCAAATTCACTACTGAGCTAGCCCAACTCGAATTGCTTAAAGCACTGCGCACTGTAGAAGATCGCTTGCTCTTCTGCGACACTGACTCTGTAATGTTCGTAAGTGTTTCGGGAATGCCTGATCCACCCGTTGGCGAGATAATTGGTCAATTGTCTGACGACCTTGGTGGAAAACATTTCGTTGATTAGGCAGCATTCGCTAAGAAGACGTACTGCCAAGTGATGAATAAAGGTGAACAGCGGATTAAGTGCAAAGGAATCCCAAAGAGTGATGGGCTTAAAGATCGTTTTAATATTAAAACATTAAAGTCAATGTTGTTTGGAGAGGGTCCCGCGCAGATAACTGCATGTCATGACATCACGTTTAAAAAAGACACCGATCAGCTATGCATTCAAACAGTGCCCTTGATCCGCCGCATTGGTTTTACTGTAAATAGCCGTGTAATTGGGCGTGACTTTGAAACTTTTCCGCTTGGCTATCGCGGTATACCGTTTCCTCCAGTTGACTCTTTAGAGTTTAAAATCGTGAATCAGTTGATGGAGCGTTTTAATCCAGATATGCTTACTGAGGATCTCGATAACGACGATCCGGGATATTTTATCGATTAATCTTTGATGGTGTTCTCCGAATCAAAATGTGTACTTTAAAATCTGCTAATGATGGTACATTAAAGTTTGAACTTATTTCGGGTTTATGCACTGATTGCGATCATCGTCTTGATTTTCACTGTTCTAAACGAACTGCTTATAAGCCGTGTACTGCGGCGTTTAAATATATTCTCGGCTGTCTACTAAATCAGCAGTTTTTAAAATCGGAAAGAATGGTGTGTCGCGCTTGTTATCGCCTAGATA
Source organism: Paramacrobiotus metropolitanus (assembly GCF_019649055.1). NCBI lineage: Eukaryota > Metazoa > Tardigrada > Eutardigrada > Parachela > Macrobiotidae > Paramacrobiotus > Paramacrobiotus metropolitanus. The sequence continues at coordinate 286,252 of NW_026570256.1, read as the reverse complement.
TGATTCATACTTGTTTGAATCGTGTTGAAGATCGACAATATAAAGAGAGTTTGTTTTATACCCTGTTAAACTCTGTGAATAAGAAACAGTTGCGTTCATTATTCAAAGATGTCGTCGAGGAATACACTGGCCAGAGTGTTCAAATTTGTTCGTGCATAATGTTTTACAAATGCCTGACTGTTTGGAGAAGCCAAATGCGAATGCAGATTTTGAACTCAGCGATTCCAAAAGGACTTGACAGTCGCCTCGCCACAATCATCCATGGAAAATTTATTGAAAAAAATTTATTTTGATCCTTCGTCTCCCGGCGCATTCGGCGGTATCGTTCCTCTTCTACGGGAAGCGCAAAAACATTCCAAAGACACCGTGCCGCCCGACACTGTTAAGGAATTCCTCAGTCGACAGCGGGCGTACACATTACATAAGCCTGTACGGAAAAAATTTCAACGCTTACGTTTTGTTGTTTCTGGACCTGAAGATCAGCTGCAGGCGGATCTCATTGATTACAGTGCTTTTGCTGATCAGAATTATGGCTACAATTATCTTCTTGTTGTTAAAGACTGCTTCTCTCGTCGTGCTTGGATTGAACCAGTTAAACGTAAAAGTGCTGTGGATGTGAAAAACGCTTTCCGTTTAATTTTGAATCGTTGTGGATTTGTTCCTAATAAAGTACAAACTGATTTGGGCACTGATTTCTACAACTCTGCGTTTCAAAGTTTAATGAGCGAATGCGAAATTGAGCATTTTTCAACAAACAACGCTGAGATTAAAGCAGGTCAAGTGGAACGTCCTTATCGCACTATATCCACGAAGCTGTTCAGATATTTTTCGCACAACCGGACAAAAAAGTGGATTGATGTTATTCAAAAATTTATTGATGCGTACAACAACAGCCCGCATAGAAGCTTAAAGTTTCATATGCCAAACGAAGTAACAAAAGATAAAACCGAAAAGTTTAACAAAATTCTTTACGGGGACAAATCAGAATATGCAGCAAAAAGAGCGATTAAAGAAACACCGCGTGTTGGTGATTTTGTTCGGCTTTCGCTAAAGAAAACTCAGATGGAGAAGGGATACACACCAGGGTGGACAATTGAAGTATATCGAGTAAAATCTTTGCAAATACCTGAAAGAATTCCGATGTATAAAGTTGAAGATTTACTGAATGAAGAAATGGATAGGCGGTTTTACATGTGGGAATTACAAAAAGTTCCTAAAGACACTCCTGAGTCTGCTGAAATTGCAGTGCTCTCGAGAAAAGGCAACAAAGTTTTGATACGTTACATTGGTTGGCTTAAGAAGTTTGATAAATAAATTTCCATTGCACAACTTAAGCGCTTGGGACTCGTACTTGTATAGAACATAGAATTTCGAAAAGGTCGTGTACTTGTGTCTTAAATTCCTCTGAGAGTGTTAGTAACACTTTGTTTTGGAAATTTTTGTATTTCCTACTCTAGTTTAAAGAATGGAAAATTTCAATATAACTATCACTTCGGATGCTGTGGCTGGCAACTCGTCGTCCGAGTTCAGTGTGTTTTTGCCTAATTATATTGAACTTGAAATCAAAAAATCTGGGAACGTTGTGTGTGTTAAGTGATCTAGTGCGAAGTCAGATTGTCAACAAAACTCGAGTATCTCTTCTTGCGATTGTTCCGACCAAGCAAGTGACGGGCGGAAACGCTTACGTTCCTAAACCGCAGTATATTAACGTCGAAAACAGTCAGTACGATTGTTTACTCTTTTCGATAACTGATCTTGAAGGACGTGCAGTTGATTTTGATAAAGGAACAACGGTTCTGCAATTAAATTTTCGCCGTCGATAATGGATGAAGTTAATAGTTTTTCGATTCCCGCGCAAGTTTACGTCCAACTATTATCTCCAAATTATACCTCAAATGTTGGTCATGTACAGAATGGATACGGCTCGTTGGGAAATTTTTTCGGAAGCCTTGCTCGAACAGCAAAAAAATGTTATTTTTCCTAATTTGATTCGTTTGGGTCGAAATGTTGTTAACGATGTTATGCAGAACAAGACAACCTTATTAGACTCCGCCCAGTCAAGAACGCGTGAAACTCTGGCAAACATGGCCGCTGATTCGCAAAAGGGGAAGGGCAAACGACGTAAGCGTCAACGCAAGGTTAAAAAGACTTCCGTGAACCCAGTAATAAAGAAAAAACGCGCGCGACGTACCAAATCAGTTTCAAAAAAACCAAAGGGAAAACGTTTGCATAAAAAGCGGACTCGCAAGCAAACTCATCGCACCCGTCGTCATCGTAAACGACTTCGATTGCCTTTAAGCACCATTTTACACTAACTCATTTGAGAATGGCGGACGTACATCCCCACGCGCCTCTGTGCTTAAAATCTGAGCTTGCTCATTTTTCCTTACCTCCAACTCAGACGGCAATCGAATCAGCAAAGTATGTTCTTTATAACCCTATCGGAAATACTTTAGATGTGGATACTATTAGTTGGGAAATTGCCGGAACGCCGGATGAAATGCTAGATTTAGCGCATAGCTCTATCCTACTTGACGTCGCTGTTTTGACATCTGCGAACGTTGCGCCGGCTGCAGCTATCGAATGGGGATCTGTAAATAATTTTGCGCGAAGTTTGTTCAGCGGACACGAACTTCTTTTCAATAGCGAAACGGTTTCTTCTAATCCGTCTCAGTAGTAATGCGATACGACACAAGTAGATATGACTCATCAATTATTTAAAAATGCCGGCGCTTACGTCATAAACTGGAGTTGGGAGCTGGACATTCTAGTTACAATTCCCGGTTGGACTTTATGACTACAGCTCACAACTGTAGCATATGACTCAGCACAACCGCAGCATATGGTTACTGCATATGTATACTGTATAGAAGTACGAGGGCCCTTTCATAAGTTTTAGTCTTTGCTGCACGGTTTTGAACTAAATCAAATTTACTTTTTCGAATCCATAAAATCTACTTCTCTACTCTGTCTGCACTGCAGGCATCTGCTCCCCAATTCTTGAAACGAATTCAGAGAAAAATGACGCGGTAAAGAGGAGATCGACCCATAAAAATTCTGTTTCTCTTCTTTTTAAGCTTTTTGCTCTTAGACATCTAATATTGCATTTAAAGTGAAAATTATTTTGAACTAGTAGAAGGCTAGGCTATGTTGATAAAATGGCTGCGTCAAGATATTCTTGCGTGATGTTGCAAAACAAATGAGCGAAAGACGAAAAGTGTAGGTGCGTGCTATCTTGGGGTTGCCCCGTACGGAGGCTGTACCGTGTCAAAGTCAATCTTCTCCAACCTTATCTGCGAGGAACTGCAGCGATTCCTCGAAACCATTGCTTCCTAAATGTTTAGTCCCTCTACTATTGCTTTCATGGTTCAACGAGATTATTATTGTTCGTGGCTGTTTTAGAAGAGACGTTGTCAAGATGTAAACATTAAAGTATGGTTCCTCAATTCCCTGGTCTACGTCACAGAAGATTGCCCAGCTCGAAATAGCTTAACCGGTCCACAAACGTTAGAACGTGATGGCAATGAATCAAGGAAAAGAATAAATAATTCGCCAAGAAATAAAACTCCAGTGTTCTTTTCTAGCAATTTCTTGAAATATGTAAGGAAAATCCGCGGTCGGTAAAATGTTAACTCATTATTGACGCGAGGCATTTTGAGCCTGGATACCTTTGCACGAGCGGATGCCAGTCGCCAGCCGTGGGCGGTATCACCTCGGCCATTGCCCTATGATCTAGTTATGAATGCTACACTTTTTAAAAAATCAGATCATAATTTTATTAATTTTGGTTCGTATCAAAGGCTAAAGCTTATGAAAGGGCCCTCGTACACTACCTAATTTACTCACTTACTACGAGTAATATTCACACACAAGTTGTTTACATTCTTTTACCGCGTGGAGCTGCACTAGCATATTAGCGCAACTGGCTCGCCAGCGATGGTGCTGCATACTATGCGCGTCTCTTAATTATTGAAAACACTTGTAGTAATGCTGTGCACTTGTAATATACATAATTATTTGCCAACTTACCGAGTAGTTTAATTGCTTATCTGGATTGTGCACGACTTGGATATAACTGTGAAATTCGACATGCGCCCAGTGTACTGTATGGATACTACTGTACACTGCACAGTTATATTGGTTCACTTTCACTGTTTGATTCAACAAGTTGTTTACATTCTTTTACACTATGGAGGAGCACTTTAACGCATCAGGCTCGTCAAAGCCTTTCAACGTACAGTAAGTAAAATATAATTGCTTTTTAGTGGATATTACTAGTTCCTCTATTCTCAGCTTATTTATACCTAAATAATCATAAAAACTAACAGGTACGACGGAATATTATTTTCTTTATCACTGTAAATTATGACTGTACTGTGTAATCAATTTTGACAGTTATTTGCAGTCTTATGGTCTATTGCGTGCATGATTGTGCGTACGTACAGATCAACTGGAAAAAGTCCACCAGGGTCGCCGCAAATTTTTTTCCGCTGGAGCTAAAGGTGCATTTCTATTAACGATTACTCCGCTATTTGCAGAATTTATGAATTTCTTGTACACGAAGTAATTGAAGCTAAGGTTTTTAGTTCATATTGTGTTGGAACACATGGTATATTTTTTATGTGTACATAGTTTCGGGGATGCTACAAGCAACGAGGGCTCGAGTGGAAAAAGTTGGCCTGAACTTCTCAAAGATTGTTTTCACCTTGTCAACGGTATGGCGTAATTTGCTGATTTCGCAGTTTTTATATTACAGAAATTATTATTATATGCTTGTATGTTAGATCAATGCTTTTATAACAAAAAATACATTTCGTAATGAACCCTAATTATCATAATTAATGATCAATGTACTGTACAGTATTGCACTGTATATACTGTACAGTGCAATACTGTACAGTATTGCACTGTATATGTAGTGTGTACCGTGTACTTTTAAGGATAAACGTTCTTTACATTTCTTAATAAATTAAGCACTGCTGCTTTTTAATGCCAGGTAATAGAAATATGCAACGATAGCTTTTTTGTAATTTTATTTATTTCTGCATTTAGTTTCCTAATAACAAGCGCAATTCGTTTTCAGCAGTTTGCAGAGTATTAGCATCCTTTGCACCTAAGAAATTAATTTTTCCAGAATGGAAAATCATCGCCGTACAACCTTGAAGCCGGACTCGCATGGCCGGAAACATTTCAGGTTCAAACATGGCATCAGCTTTTGCTCTTATTGGGTTGTACAATTTCTCTAAACTAAGAAATTTCCCAAAATTAAAAGTGGCGACAATGTTAACAATTCGTGGATTCTTTAACGATGCTTTTCGATAGCCATATTTTTGCAGTTTCCGGTAATAGTGATCCAATAACGCGAGAGCATCACTGATGGACTTTGCACCATTAACTGTGATCTTGCCGTTGCGGTACACTTGGCAGTGCGATTTGTAAGGACGAATGGAACGGAGAAGAAGCCCGGAAAATTTATGCGGTGCATAATGAGAAAGCGGAGCGCGTTCGGATAAGCTGGGTAAGTCAATTGCGCAGCCAAGGTCAGCAGTTGCAACAACGGTAGTTATTTTCGCCATTCAGCCAATTTGCAAATGTCTCCGCTTTTGAAAGCGTTGTTTGTGGTAATGAAGTAAGCTCCTTAAACTTCGGGCACCCAATGTCTTCAAGATTAAACACTCCAGGCAAATAATTTTCCAAAATCTTTTGCTTTTACAATCCTTTGGCAAAAAACGTTAAACGCGCAGGTCGTTCACCAATAAGCTCCAGCATATCCTGAATGGCACTAGCGATGTCTAAGTATAAATAATCTCCACGATTATGCCAGACAAGTCCGTGCGAGTGACGCGATTGGCTCCGAAATTCAACGCGGTAATGATTAAAGTGGAATGGAATGGTGAATGTGTAGCACCTGCTAACACCAGTTGGGCAATCACAAAATGCCAGCTGTTTTATAAGCCGTTGGGAGCCAGCGATAAACCAATCAATATCCAAGACAACCCTCCGCTTTGAAGTCTCCATTCTGTTATCGGTACGCTAGCAATAGCTCCGCCCTTTGGAAATGGATTCCTTAAATAGGTATCCGCGCACGACAGCTGATTTGAGATTCCGACTACCTGCTTCGGTCCTTGTTGTTTGGCCAACGACTTCGGGGAAAACGACGTATGTGTCAAAATTAATTATGGAGCGCGATAAATTATTTGACCAACCATTTGGAAGAATTATTTTGGTGTAAGGAGAAATGCAGCCAGCCTACGAAATGCTTCAGCGCAAAGTACCTGGGATTGAACTGGCAAAAAATATTCAACAAATTGTGGAGGATGAAAATTATTTTGATGGTAAACAAAATATTTTGTTGATACTGGATGACGTGGCAAGCGGTTTGGTGAAAAACGAGCATTTATCTAAACTCTTCACTCAAAAAGTACACCATAAACGGCTTTGTGTATTTTTATTATTCAATAACCTATATAAACAAGGGTCTGCTATGCGAGACGTGCATCTTAATGCGCAATATCTTATACTGTTTAAAAATAATCGTGATGTGAACCAAATCAAGATTCTAGAAAGGCAGACTGGTTTAAAACATCTCAGCGGGGCTTACGAAGAAATCGGCCAGGAACCATTTCAACCTCTCATTTTGGTATGAAACCGGACACACCTGCCTATTTAAGGATTCGTTCAGCAATATTACCGGGAGAGTTGACTAAAATTTACATCAATCCACATACGACAAACTTGCCCAAGAATGTGTGATCAGATTTTAAAAGACTTTGCACCGTTTCTCCTTACCCTGCGATCGCTGAAACCCAAGCAGCGTCGTGTTCTTTTGGAAAATATTTCGAAACGACAACTTCGCTGTTTTGAAGAAATTTGTTTGAATTTGGTGAAGAATTCAGTACCTCTTACCACCGATCAGCTCAAGGTGTGTCAGCGTTGGCGTCGACCATTAAAGCTGATTGCCCTCAAAAAATATCCTTTACGAAGCAAGAGGGAAATTTTATTACAGCGCGGAGGATTCTTACCTGCGGTTCTACCTGTATTGGCAGCTGTTTTGGGAACTGCTTTACTGAAATGAAACCGGAAGTGCATTATATTGTTCCCGCGAGCGAAATAAAAATACTTGCAAGTGACACGGTTGGTCGTATTGTAACGGATGTCCAATTACAACAGCAGCCTACTGAAGTTGTAGATATTGTAAAACTGGATGATTTGATGAGAGATATAATTTCACGGAATACGCTCAGCGAATGGGAGAAAGCGGAACTGTTATCAAGAAACTTGGCTCGCTTTTTGGCGCTGAAAGAGTCGGCGTTTGGCCCTGACCAAAGGGTTATTCCACCTCCAGCATTTGTGCCCCCAATTCCAGTACAACTATTAAAGAAGCCGTGGGTACCCCCTAATATGCCTGATCGTATGTTAGATGCTTTCCCTCCTATTCCACCTGCACCCCCCGGCAAAACGCAAGCGTGCAAAGCGAGAAGTATTTGATGAAAACACTTTACAAATCGAAGGTCCCATCGGTTCAAGAACCAAATCTCAGTTCAACTGGATGACTATTAATAACAAATGAGTGGTGGATGCGTTCCTTTTTTTTGTCTTTGGGTGAAGGTATGACATGGAACTGCACATCTAGCTGTTGCGATGGATCAAGCACTAGCGACGACGAACACGATGGCCAATCTACTGCTACGACAAGCGTACCTGAACCCTCAGGTACGCTTGAACGTATTACTGGATGAAGACGGGGACTTAATTCGCGGGAAATATTACGAAGCCGAACTCAGTCGTGTCAGAAATGGCTCATAATATTTTTTATGTCACGCTTCCATCTGATGCCTGTATGCAACAGTTTCCAAAGAATAATGCAGCTGAATGGACAACAAAGTTAAAGAGCGTGATATCCCTACCGGGACAATGGGAAATGGCATTGGTGGAAATACAGTATCCTAATTCAATGTACAATTTACCCAGTCCCCAAACACTGGACGTAGACCAAATTACTTCTACGGATAGCAACGGTGTTTTTGTTATGGAGCGGAATACAATTACGGTACCTGCAGGAATCTATGAGAAAAGTGACATCATTAATTTTATCAACGGTAAAGTACCACGGTTAAAGCCATTTCGCGATTCTGCAGCGGAAAAACAGGCGGCTTTCCAACTAGAATTATTAGCAACAGAGCCCAAGCTCAAAGTGAAATTTCCCAGCGTACGTGTTTTTCTGAATTTTCCTCCCTCATCTTTGCATCTATCCCGTATGCTTGGATTTAAAGAACGACGATTTTCTGCTGCACAGTCTGAACAATATGAGAATTTTTTTATGGAAAAAACGAATTTTGCTTCCGCAGCTACAACACTGTCCGACCAGCTGAAAGCCTTGACAGAGTTGCAGCTGTTGGAGACGTCTATTACAATGACAGCAGATAAGCCCGTAAATATGCACATTGGGAACCAATCAATTTTTGTCTACTGCAACAAGTGCGATTACAATATTGTGGGCGATGAAACTATGCAGCTTTTGCGCGCTTTCCCCATTAAAGCAAGTGTTCTTCGCTTCGAAATTGTTTCGGAAAGGTTTGAGGATCCACATTATCTACCTGTTTTATACGATAGACTGGACACTATCGATATCAACATTGCAACTGATCTCGGAGAAGCGGCAATTTTTCAGACTGGAAAGTCAATGGTAAAGCTACATTTCCGGCCCATTCAGTATTACTATCGCTAAAAAATGCCCGTAATCCTCTTTGAGCCGTCATTTTCGTTCTACCTGGATTTATTTGCGGGGGCCGCCACGGGTGCTGGTAGCCAGCATGGCTATGGAGCCGTCATCACACGCTATCGCGGGAGTTTAATGCAAAATGGCAGTGGATTTATGCTGCCTAATTTTCTGCGCGCAATGTTTAGTAAATTAGCGCATTTTGCTGCCCCGGTTATTAAAGCAGCGGCACCACATGGCAGAGCAGCAATGGAAGCAGCAAAGTCTCACTTACGCGACGCAGCAAAAACAGTTCTTAGTGAGACATCCAGGAAGGTAGGAGAGAAAATTTCGGAAGCGTTAACTGCGCAACCCCAACAGCAAGGAGGCATTAAACGGCTCAAGCAGCAGCACAAGAGGACAAAGAAGATAAAGAAACCTTCTTTCCGACTTAAACGGCTTAAACAGATTCCCCCAAGAGAATTTGAGGACGCATTTTAAAATGGCTTTTATTTTGGAAGGAAGTGTACCAGCTATGCAGGTCGAGTCGGATTTATTCTCGGTTCCGGCCACTTTAGCGGATTTTGTACGGACAGAAGAAGAACGCATTCTACCGACCTCTGACCAAACAGAAGAAATTAGTTCTGGAGAAATTTCCTTTTACATTCCCCCTTCAACGTCGGCGCTGCTAGTGCTACCAGAAATTACGCTAGAAATGGATATTGCAATCAAAAACCAAATTGCAAGACTTGGTGCGGCCACGCATATTGAAAACACGGATCTGGTAGCACCAGTGAACCTAATAGCGCATTCTGTATTCAGCTCGGTAGAGGTAACGATGGCCAACCGCCTGATAACTAATTCGACCCCATTGTATGCCTACCGAGCTTACTTGGAAAATTTGTTGGGATACACACCGGCTGCCCTAAAAAGCCAGGCAACAAGTGCTGGATTTTATATAGACACCCCCGGGTACCTAGAAGATCATACCAATAACGCTGAAGAAGTAACGCGCAAAGCCATGTTTGTGACCAACGAGTACGTCGCATTCAGCGCCAAATTATGTACGGACATTTTTCAGCAGGGAAAAAATTTGATCACCGGTGTACCGCTACATGTGCGCCTCATTTTGAATAAGCCGGAATTCTACCTGCGTTCATATGCCAATCTTCAGTGGATACTTTTAAAGCATACATTCGCAATCCGCGGCTGTATGTCAAACGCTTCGTGCCTAATCCGGCATATTTCTCTGCGCTTACTGCCCAATTATCAACAAAACTGTGAAATACCCTACTGAGCAAGTGTGTATGCGTGTTAATGATATTGGTACGATTCAGAGCACAGTGCTGGCTAATTTACATATTGGAGCAGTACCAAAATGTGTTTTTGTGGGATTTGTGAAAAGCTCGAGTTTTCACGGGCTGCGCCGAGGTAATCCATTTAACTTTGAACATTTCAACCTCAACTATATAAGTGTCGAAGTCGACGGACAATCGTACCCCGCACAAGCCTACCGACCAAATTTCGCCACGGGTGACTATTTGCAATCATATGACGGTCTGTTGGAGACGCTTGGCCGCTTGCACGCACCGGACGGGGCGTTGCCTTTCGACCGTAAAGCATTTGCGGAAGGATTTGCTATTTGGGGATTCGATCTGACACCTTCACGGACAGGCCGGGGACCGATAAGCACCGTGCGCCAGGAAAATCTATCAATCCGCCTGCAGTTCGCCGCCCAAATAACTGAAATTTATTGTAACGTAAAATGTTAGCCACAAAAGTCGTTTTGCCACATCCGGAATTACCACTAATAAGAACAGAAGTTGGGTGCATGAAATTGTCACTGAGCTGTACTTCCATTTCCTCCAGTCAGCATGCGTCGAGTTTCATTGAACATAAATGAAATTAAAGGCGTAATGATATTATGCACAGGAAATCTGTCAGTAACTTTGAGCGTAATGACAGTAACAATACGTATAACATGGGAAAAAATGAATGGAATGGCGTAAAAGAGCGCCCAGAACAGAATCCCCTTCGAGTTCTTTTCGACGACAAGAATTGGAGGTGGAGTTTCCGGATCCATTTTAATTCAAATATACATACAATTTAGAATTCGGAACTATTGAAACTGATAAATGAGAAATAACAAAAAAAACGGTATCGCACGATCTACCTTATTCACAATCGCTGTCAACGATCTTCATGTCCTAAGGAATTCCGCTCATTTCGTCTCCCCAGTCTGGATTGCATGGCGGGGCGAATGCGCCATCCTGAAATCCCTCGTCCTCCTCTTGTAGATCTTCCGGTTGCGTAGCTGGCGGTCCATGGCCGGGCTTCAGAAGCTTCATTTTCTCAAACTTGTCGACACGCTGATAGTAGTAATCGAATTTAGGCAGTTCATTCACTTCATCCAAACCAACTCCCATGACGCATTCGCTCCAGATCTTGACACTAGTACTGTCGGGACACTCCACCGTAATGACTTGCTGAATCTTATATCCGTAATTGGGATGGTCGCGTCTCTATTTCTTCATGTAGTACTTCAAATAATTGCGCAGCCTACCATGAGCCAAATCTCGTATGACGCGGCGCCATTCGTCTTCGTTGGCAATTCTGCACGACAACTGCCCCCCGGCCTGGAGACTGCATTTCGCTGGCTCCAGCGGATACAAAGCGAATGCAACTTCTCCCATAGGACTTTGATGAAACCAGTCATCTCTAGTAAACTGCAGGCGCACTCCAATTGTGATATCAGGAAATATCTTCTGCGCTGCAGTGAATCGATCCTTAAGATGCTTGTAGACGGTCTGCAAGACGTTGAGATCTTTCGCATCAAGCTGTGGGTAATAGACTATTCCATTTTTCATAGTACGTGGACCAGGTCCAATGGGAGAAAGTGCGTGAGCGATTTTTTCCATAGACATGATTGCGGAAATGTTGCACTTACACGTGAAAAATATTGCCAGAGATAGGCTACTGAAAATCTTCAACTGATCGCTAGTTGATTGTACTAACAGACGCTTGCCATTTTCTAGATGATGCTGATGTGCATTATCGTGAGTATGGCTTTTCTGGTTGGCTGCCACGCAGGAGGCTGGATTCCCTGCTACAAACACTCTGCGACTACCAGGAAGGCGTGGTCAACTGCGCAAACCGCCGTCTCACTGCCATACCTTTACCGGCTGAGCCAAAAGCATGGGTGAAACACGTATTGTTCAGCGGAAATCGGCTTTATGCAGTGCCCTACGCCGGATTAACGGTTGCGTTTCCACGATTGGTGTACTTGGATGCGCGCAGCAACCCTCTAGTTGATTGTACTGAGCCAGCCTCCGTCAATTTCAGCGTGCTGACTGACTGTGTGCCGCGCACAACGGATCGGCCAGGAAACAAAAGTTCAAATTTACCGAAAAACAGTACGCCGACCACTGCCAGTCGAAATGTGACTCTTACGTCTTCCACCGCGGCATCAACCCAGGACGCGGACTCCGATTTTACCATTCCCAATATTATTTACTCAATTATCGGGATTGCGGTTTTTTGTATTCTAGTGGCTAGTTCGGTTGTGTTTGTTAAGCGTCGCTGTGTTAAACATGCTCCCGACGGTTCTAACGACAATGTTGAGCTGTCAGTGCTGAACGAGAGTGTAGAAGACACCCCACGAACTGACTAGCTCGCACAGTCTCCCGGTATGTCTTTGCGTTCTGTGATCGTTATCTGAAATTCTTTTTGTTTTTTTGTGATTGCAACAGACTGCTATTATTTTGTTTATTCTCTGCGGTTGTGATTGCTTCACCTGCGAGTCGATCTCTGTAAATACTAGCGCTGTGTACAAACATGGGGTTCATGATCGAATTTGACTATTTTGTTGTTGGAACCATTAAAAAAACACTGAACCACGTTTTTCGAAAAGCAAGAGTAAATTCGAAACTATAGTATTGCGGCGTATAGTTTACAGTACAAAATCGAAATTTTATCTCACTGACGGAGTAAAAACATACAGCGTGGTGACATTAATCGGAGTGTATGATCGTGTTTTTTAGGATGTCTGCCAAGCCCATCGTAGAAAGCGTGGAGCAATCGGACGCTGAAGCCGATTTGGTGGATGCCCAGAGCGGCGCGGAGTCAAAACACGACGCGAGTGAGACGGCTGCCGATGGGGACGAGGCGCTGAGAGAGCCTGTGGAACGGACCGCAGCGGAGGATGCGCAACTTGTGGCGGTGGAAGAACAGATGGAAGAGAGCGCGGAGGAAGCAGAAGAGACCGCCCAGCCTCCGTCGCCGCCGCACAAAGAGACACGGGGTAGAAAGCGCCCCACCAGCGGAATAATGGACTCCGATGACCGGTACTTCGACGATGAGGATCGCCGGAAGAAACTACGCTCGGAGATGATGGAGGCAGCAGAAAACGATTCTGATAAGGACCGGCCGTATTCCGATGCCGATGATGAATCTTCGTCTTCGGAGTCTTCTTTGGATGAAGATGTACGCAAGAAGAAGAAGAAGAAGGTGGTCATCCGTAAACGCGCGCTGGGAGAAGGATTGCCGAGGTACGATTTTTCGATTTTATTAAACAGTTTCACCTAGCAAAACATTGTAACATGTATCAACCGTATTTTTTTAAAATTTCAGAAATTCTTCTTCGGAAGCTGAATCAGCCGGGAATTCTGCTAGCGTTTCGCGTGTGTATGGGCCCGCAGTGCAGAACAATGAGTTAAAGTAAGTAATTCTTCCTTAGTGTCATTTTTCGAAAATGCATAGTAACTGGAATACATATGTTACATGCGTATCACTTACTGAACATTTTCGAAATTTTTTTTAATGATCCGTTTGATGATGTGGAGATGGAGGAGGAGGATGCGGATGAAGAGGAAGCGCCCCTCATGATAAAGATTGGGAAGTATATATTAACAGCGGACAATAACCCCAATGCCGAGGGGATCGGACACGCACCAGCAGACGAGCTACGGGATGTATCGGTCGACTACAATGGCGCCGATGATGAACCAGCTCCGGCATCTTCGTCCCGTGCGAAGCAGCGCAAGCGCCCTCCACCTACCAAGCAGGGAAAGAAGCCACGAGCGCGTCCTGGGGTGAAAGCGCTGAAAGAGATCAAGCAGCAGCAGCAAATGACCAGTTTGGTCATCCGCAAAACTCCGTTCCAGCGTCTTGTCCGAGAAATCTCCCAGGAAATTAAGGAAGACTTCCGTTGGAACGCTGCGGCTATATATGCCTTACAAGAATCAGGCGAGCATTTCTTGATCGACATGTTCGAGAAGTGCATGATGGCCGCCCGCCACGCCAATCGCGTCACGATCGACAAACGGGACAGAGCGCTGGTGTCGTTTTTGACAGACCAGTTCAAGTTGCCCCCTGCAGAACCCCCTGCTGCACGACCACCTCCACGCGCGCGTGAAACCCCACCGCCGTCTGCTGCACGCCCTGCTCTACGCAGCCGCAAAACCGCACAGCCGCCGTCTGCACCTCAGCCTTCTGTTCTAGCCGCTGACTCCGCTCCGGCTCCTGAACAACAGCCCTCCGTGTCTGCCCCTGCCGCTGCTCCGTCTGTCGATGCCACCGCGGCCACTGCTCCCACTAGCCGGGAAAACGAGCTTCGGGAGGATCACGGTAGCTCGCGTTTGAACCAGCCACGCTGCTCTCCGCGCCGTAGCCACCCGACTGAGAAGTAGCGGATGGAGTGTGTGTGTGTAGGTGTTTTTTTCTCTGCAGCTGTTATTAATGGTTTTTTATTTCATTTCATGTATGGTTCCTGTCAGAACACTGATTTTCTGATTTTGTTCGTGCTTCACCGTGGGCAGGTATTATGACTACACATTCTTTTGTTTTTTTCTGTTGTGCATATATCTGGTAAGTATCACTACATACGTATCTGTGTTTTTTCTCGATAAACTGCGAAGGGGTTAACGCTTGAACATTGCCGTTACTTTTTACACTTTCAAACTACAAATGCGATGCGTTCAATAAAATACCATGGCATCTGCAGCTTGAAGTTCTAAAAAAGCGGTACTTTTTCGAACAAAAAACACTTGCACACCTACAAAAAACACATAATTACGTAGAAAAAACATAAAAAACTAATTAAAAAACTAAATTAAATTTGTAATTGTTTTTCGGGTTTACCTGTAATTAGTATACAGTATTACATAACCTATAATTAGCCCTAATTAGTGTACACCTGTAATTAGTGTACGGTTACGCTCCACTACACTACATAATTATACGTTACGCTCGGATGCACGCACGTCACGCATGAGCGCACTAATTATAGATAATTATAGAGTAGAGTACAATAGGTAGGGTCTAAACTCCCTGTCTAATCTACTTCGTCATTGTCATTAATCTTTTAAACATGACCTGTTGGGTCCAAGATGCTTGCATCATCATTGTTGAATGTATCTGATTCCCATTTTTTTTAGATGAATGTTTTAGCTTCCACAAATAAAGATCAGTTAAGAACTGAATGGTCATTAAGTTCAGTAGCGTTCTGCATACTCTTTATTGCATTACTAAGTCTTATTAATTTTAATCTTTTTCTTCCAACAGTTTTCTCTTACTTGACATCGACCTTGCTCATTCACAAACTGTCCCACAGTGAAAGTAGTGTTGATTGATTGAGTGACCAAACTACCACTGCTGTTTAGTGCAAACTGCCCGTGAGGTGAATGAGTGACTGGCCTAACACGGCTATCCAATTGATACCTAGGGTAGGCAATAACTGTTTCTTACATTTGGGTATGTATGTTTTCGCTTCGGAAATTCAGTAATTTATCAACATACTAATCTAGACCGGCTGGGGACCTTAAGAAATGCGGAGGCGTAGCCGACGTCATTTCTTGTAATATTATATGCCGGCCTATGAATCTGATAGCAGATTATGAAAAATAAAAAATTATGTCGTGCAAACTGGCGCTGTTTCGGTTTCTTGGTTTCGCATCCATGCTAAAGGTGTGTAGTGGAACTAGTTGTCACATCTCCCAAGTGACTCATGTCGGGCAAAAATTCCCACGTTTATACGTTTTGTTTAAAATGTGCTGATGGAAGCAATGGAATGTCCAATTGCTCATGCATGCTTTTGGTCTTTTAAAAAAAGGGTTTCATTGTTTTCAGAACGTGCAAATAATCCCGTTGACGGTTGTCGCGAAAAATATTCTGACAATGCGTAATACTGCCAAACCAACATAAGTACGTCAATGAAAAGCTGAAATATAAACCCATCCGGTTCCGGTAACCGGAATCTAGCTCACCTTGTCGGGGATACTATCTGCCAAGATGCCAACATTTTGCATCTCATTGGTAATTGGGAAGAATGCCTTCCTCAAACACTGATAACAATGCACATGAAACTAGACTGCACGGAAATTATCTCTTCCCAGATTTGATAATGAAATCACCGATGTCATCTTTATTTTTATGACATCATATTGTGAAGAATTGCTGCTGCTTCAGTAGCAGGATGTCACTATGCTGAAGGAAAGTGCTATCATTAGAATAAAGGTGGGCAAGATCAGGTCATGGGTCTGGAAGATAGTACAGTATTTAAACTGATACTGTGACCCATCCTTCCTCGCCGTTCTGCGATTGTGCCACAGTTTCACCGAAAGAATGATATCCAATTTAATTAAAGAGTCCTCCCGTTCGGCGCAGAATGACTCCACTACTCAAAAGACGCGAGTTCGAGAATTTTGGTTTAGGTTACTAAGTTTAACTACCACTGTCCCGCAGCAGAATAGGCGAACAGTGAGCGATGCTGCCACTATCCGGCTCACATTTAACGCTCGAAATGCGCTCGAAATTACAGTCTGTTTTTTTTAATTTTTTATTCAGGAGTGAAAAAGGGGCGTGGCTTATACACAGCCATACAGGAAGTGAGAATGCTTTGACTCTGTCCAGTGCGTATATATGTACAATAATACAGCCACATTGACTACAACAAGTTTCAACCAAAAAGCTCCAGTATGTCAGATGCATGTGTGTCGATGCGGCAGCACCGTGGACAGTCTCGGACACCATGGCCTGGTTTGCAAGCTGGCGAAAGGAAGGCTCGGTGTCCACGCCGTTCTGAATGAAGCAACCAAGCGGGCTTTGACTTCGGCAAAAGTGCCTTCCTCACTCGAGCCGGTGGGCTTAGACAGAGGCGACGGAAAGCGGCCCGACGGAGTGACAGCTTTCCCGTGGAAGAATGGAAAGCCGCTAGTGTGGGATGTTACCGTGGCAGACACCTTTGCCCAAACTTACATCGGCCAGACGTCCAGAGCGCCGGGGAGTGCAGCGGAAATACGGGAAAACCGAAAGTTAGGAAAGTACAGCGGGCTGGCAGATCGCTACGTTGTTCAACCGCTGGCGTTCGAAACTACGGGAACATTCGGACCGCTGACGAAGAAGTTCTTTAAGGATTTGTCGAGAAAGATCTGTGACTGTACAGGCAACCCTCGCTCAGGGGAGTTTTTGCGTCAGAAAATAGGTATCGAGATTCAGCGAGGAAATGCAGTATCTGTTCTCGGTACTTTTAGTGACATGGTGGAGAAGGAGGATGTGTATTTTGCCTTCAAATTAGCTAAACGGCAATGAATGTTAAGGATTGTTGTTTTTGTTAATTGTGTAATACGCTATGTAAACCAAAAATTAGGAAATGGACTGTTTATAGAAATCCAGAAAGCCACCCTAGACCAGAAGAAACACGGAGGCGAAGCGGAAGTAGTTTCATAATAATTACATTAGAGCACATTCGGCATTTCAGCTGTAAATTGTTTTTCAGCTGGCTAACGAAAGCGTGCAGATAATAAGCAGGTTGCTGATACCGGTGCCCTTTATCACGACAAGCTACCAATGAAGCAATCATCTATTCAACGAAAATCAATAATACCAGTTTGCAGTCAGTGGATAAAACCTATGGATGGTTCAGTGTACATACCTGACTGCCTGGAAATCCGCGTTGGCGCATTTGATGCCAGTCGCTTTCAGTGTGAAATTGTGCCTGTGCAGTAAGACCCTGACCAGATACAAGAGTACTTTCTGTTTTTTGGGTTTCTTCTATCTTCTTTCTTCTATCTTCTTTCTTCTATCTTCTTTGGGTTTTTGGGGCAATTTGATTAATGGTTGTGAAGCTGGTAATACGGGAGTGAAACTCGCTACATCGATTAAACAACGTCTGGAAATCGGTATTTTGTTTATTTCTGTTTATCCTGTTAATGAAGGACATGATTCCACAGGAACATTTTCTAAGAATCATCGGAATGCAAGCAGAAAGTTTCTATTGCATTGCGTGGTAAACATCCCCGTGCTGAAAAAGGGTGGCGTTGTTCACATACATCGACAGCGTTTCGTGACTTTACCTGCCTCCCTACGGACGATCTTCAGTAGGGATTCCGTCCGCTTGTTACGGAATTTTGTCTGTCGCATATCATTACATGAGATTAGAAATGCAATCAGAAAAGTTCAGCCGTTTTTTTTTTATTACAACCAGACAACAGCCTACTATGGTACTTCATAGCGCCTCGCTGTCCACCGCGTGTGTATTGGAACAAAATCCGTCAGTAATGCACGGTAGCAACAGAGCAAGTGTCTGCAACATCAATTTATTCGAAGAAAATTTATTGGAAATGTCTTTTTTGGCGTCTTCTAGACACCTGGGAGGCTTTTCTTTCCACCTGTCAAATTATAAAAACCCGTTATGACAATGAGAATATCTGCAAAAGCTTTGGCAGTTCATGCAAACCCACAGCTCATAAGTCAGCGCAATAAACGGCCAAATACACTTTCTGGGTTCTAAATCTTCAGGTGTCAAGGACTCAAGCCAACGCAATAAAGTGTTCACTTGTCTGCTCTTCACTGCCGGACAAAACTCAGCGAGCGCGGACCTGAAGGTTGTTTCAAAGGTGGGTGTCGATGAACTGGTGAAACTGTACTGACAACGAGGAATGGTGATATAAAAAGGGTCATGGCAACATCGGATGTGCCGTCGTTCAGGCGCTTCCGGGATGAACATACTCGTATGCTGAACTGCATCGATCATCATAATTGCCATGAAACATATCGATAATCTGCTATTGAAACAGCAATTTTGTAGTACAACACGCCGACAAAGGGAAGCATAATCAATACAAGCACCTTCGGCCAGATACAGATAATTGGGTTGAATGTCCACAAAGTCGTACGTGTACAACATGAGATCTGACCGTGGAAATGGAAAAAATTCGTGTAGGAAGAGCTCGGAGTTGTTGGCGATGACCAGATAATCAAGCTGCACGCCCAAAGATCTCAGTAGCATTGTGATGGGGCGTAGTCGGTCGCTCCAGTTGCCAGTGAGACAAAAGATTCTAGCTTTCGTGGTTACACAGTTCGCAAGAATGTAAGCCATTTCACAGAAGTTTTCACGACAGGTAAAATAACTCAAAATCTGTGTCGTATGCTCAGGCTGATATGGCAGAATTATAGATTGATGGATAACAACCGACGACAACAAATGGTCAAAATGTCTGCACGATCTGCAAAAAAATCAGTCTATACAAAAGCAACAAGAGCGTAACTTGACTTCTACGTGACAACATACGATGAAATAAAATAAAATTAAGTAAGCCTTAAATTAAGGGCCAGTTTATTTATTGTGAGCTATCGATCTGGGAAAGCGCGCTTTGAGTTCTTTACCGGCTCTTTACCGGCGGAGGCAGTGTTGGTCGAAAACATCTAAATAACCGAACACCATCAGGCACAGTTCCACGTAAAGGTCACCAAAACGGGTTTCATCCAGCTCGTTCAGGTCTGCAATTGTGACAGGTCAGAGGCTAAAGTTCACACAATGCAGCAAGGAAATTTTCTTATGACAATTACCATGCTGGAACGTAATAATGGTAAGCATCTCTTCCAGAGCGCGGCGGCACGGAATAATAATGTCTGAGCCAGGAGCAAACAATCTTTTATACCACTCTCCGGATACCGAGAACACGAGCCCTTCGTCGGCCTCTAGTTTATAGCCTCTTCTACACAGCAGCTCAACTTTATCTTCGCTAACGCCGAGAAACATAATATTGCGAGTATTTCGCAAAAAACGACTACGAAATGACGGGAATTCTCGGATTCGCTCTAGAGTATGTTCAGTGTTATCCGAAAATTTGTAACTGCGACGTTCCGCATGTGAGTAAAACATCAGCTGAACGATGGGGATTGTCACTTGACGAAACGACTGTGGTGTGACTGGCGCCCCGAGATATCCGCGGGGGCGGAGACAGCTGAACGCCATACCGATCTCTGTGCTATGCAGGACCAAATAGCGTTTGACAAAATCGCCAAACACGCATACATCTACGTTTACAAGGGATAAATTCTCCATGAGCGTGCCGTCGACAAGAAGAACGACGGGTTGCCAGGATTCTGGCTGATTCTCCTCCACACTAACCAACAGCTCGATTTCTTCTGGCAATGTATTTGGATGAATTAATTTGGATTCCTCGGGATCTACCAAACGCAGTTGATCTATGGGAATGCGCTGTAATCGCTGCATGGAACCCACTCGCACCATACAGTGGTCATTATTGTCGATACCACAAACGTATCCACGATACACAGCATCCCCGCCCAAAATATCCACTAGAAAGCGGTCATAGACGCCAGCGACAAGCGGGTATCTTCCGATTCGCGGTAGAAAATGACGCTCCATATTCAGTTTCCGCTTTAATAATCGGTTATGTGCAGATTTGGATTATGCAGTTACTGTAGAGCGCCCGATAAAGTTAGACCATAAGTATGTTTTACGGGGAACAGTACATGGGTTGCGTGTGTACTGCTGTAGTTCGGTAGGTTTCTCTTGACAACTGTATTCACGCTCTTGAGAGTGGACAGGAATACAGGAATATTGTGTTGTCTGGAGGAGAGTAGTCCCGTGGAATTAAAACGCAAACGCCATTAAATAACATGTATAGTTTTAACGGAGCTTTTCATGGCACATACACTGATACCGTACACTGCGTACAAAGATTGAACCGTGTATTTGCACGTACTTAAACTGCAGGACGTTGTAAGCTGGTCAGGAAGTATTAGAATCTTTCAAAAATAAGATCATAATATGCTGCTTGAAACCGTATGACACTGCCGGTGTTCAGTAAAGCTTATCATCAAAATTCGTGCTTGCATTTTCATAAAACTGCATGAAACATGGGCAACTACAACACAAGAAGGCTGAGCTTTGGTGGTAAACGGGGAACGGAAGGCACAGACAGTACTAGCGTGGCGATATTGATCGAAACAAGTATAGTAGACCATGTGCGTTGGTTACTTGTATGGCCGACAAGTAAGGATCCATCTATACAAGTTACGTCATGACCGAACCCACACCGCGGCGATTCGCTGCCGCGCAAATTAGATGTATGCGTGTGTGAAGGCGGTGCCAAAAATCCATCCACGTAAGGCCCTTACGTGTATGCCTGTAACTCCACCCCTTTGCATGCATACATACAAGTAGCCGATCCAGCTGCCAGTCAACCTCGAAATTTCAAACGCTCGTTTTTCGTTTGCTTCTCAACGGATCTTCCCAGTCGACATATCAGAAGATGGAAAATTAAATTTAAAACTTTTTGGTATTTTGCAAGTGGATATTTATGGCGAATCAAGAAAGTTATGACTGTTTTGGTTTCTCGTAGACTTAACATAGGATGCAAGCCACCGCCTCCTTTCACGGGCCTATGCTAAGTCTACGAGAAACCAAAACGGCCATAACTTTCTTGATTCATAAATATCTACTAGATACCAAAAGTTTTAAATTTAATTCTTCATCTTCTGATATGTCGATTGGGAAGATCCGTTGAGAGATGTACGAAAGAGAAGTTTTCAAAATTTTGGAGATCAACGGGCAGTCAGATTGGCCACTTGTATATGTACATGCGAGGCAGCTGGCACCTACACGCGTGCCGCACACCAGCTCGCTCAAACACGTTACGACCCATACATACAAGCCAGTTTTCAGGCGGTTCTAACGTTAGTTGTATGTATGCATGCGTAACTTGTACACATACAAGTTGCAGCGCTAATGCACTAGTACAGACTACAGATAAGTACTCGTGTACTGCCATATCGATTGGGAAAGCACATCGATGTCGTAATGTGGCAGCTTTATAGTGTAGGATGCATATGCACTAGGCGGCATCCAAAAATTACGTAACGCATTCTGGGGGAGGGGGGAGGCCAGAGGCCTTGAAAGCGTTACTAATTGTTACAATGGGGAGGGGGGCTTTGAAAATTTGATACTATTATGACGTCCCCATGCTATATCTATCGAGGGGTTCTTAATTTTGTTACATAACGCTCAGGGGAGGGGATCTCCGTTTGTTTGCACTGGTGACATAGGGGGAGGGAGGTATCAAAATGTCGAATTTTTGCGTTACGTAATTTATGGATGCTGCCCAGTACTGAAATGGCCTACAATGCTGTATTCCACCTTCCCCAGTTATACCAACATACATGCCGCAGGCCCACATGGATACAGACGAGCATACTTTCAGAGACGTGATAACAATAATAATACTAGGAAAGTGTACTTGCTTATGGCGGGCACTGCATGACCGAAGCTTAGCAGGAATATGAGTACATCAGATATTTAGTACAGTAGGTAATTGCTGGTGTCAGTAAATTATACTCGCAATAATTTTTTTATCTGCTATGCAGCAAAAATTTGTATAATGGGCGTTACGATGA
Organism: Paramacrobiotus metropolitanus; assembly: GCF_019649055.1. Taxonomy (NCBI): domain Eukaryota; kingdom Metazoa; phylum Tardigrada; class Eutardigrada; order Parachela; family Macrobiotidae; genus Paramacrobiotus; species Paramacrobiotus metropolitanus. Next base: position 263,853 of record NW_026570256.1, on the reverse strand, counting down.
AGTACTCCTATGTAAAGTATCTGTACATAGAGTATTTGTAAAGTATTTGTACATGCTGTAACCGGTGTAACCACCCGAACTCCCGCTGTTCTCCGAACATAGCAGAACTACTGGATTTGGCAGTTCGTGGGCCATCCTGAAAAATATTCTGTAAGACCTATTTGGAGAGAAATACGAGTACTTACTGTCCAAATTACTGTCTCCAATTACAGTCTAAATTACAGTGGACGTACGTCAGAAACGGTGGATCCATGGTTTTGCCGGTTATATACGTGTTGCTGGACAATACTGTAGTTAATGCAGTTCCCAAATTTTATCTATGACGAATCGGGTATATGTCCAGTTTGTTTTATTTGCTTACCATTCGAGTTGATCCAAACCCGGGCAGTTATTTTCAACTATGTATTTAACTTAATGCGAGTTATTTCTATTTCTATTAGTTGAAACGTAGCTATATGTAGCGTAGTTTGTTGCCCGAAAAGCCTGACTCTAACGTAACTCTCATAATATTAAAAATTTCGTAAAAAAATGTCCACGATAGCGTAAATCACGGTATAACATGAAGCACTCATGAATAGCGTAAGGCCGCCGCCGTAACTAACACGCTCCCAGAACCTGTTAATTATAAGGACCGGGTGTGGATTTTTCATAACTGCCCAGGGTTGGTTGATAGCGGTAACATCCCCGGCAAATACCAAAATTTTGCAGCAGGAGCTGATCGTTAACCACAGTTTTGGAAATGCTTAAACGCTAGGCCACTGAAGTTACTACTAACTGCACTATTGTCAGACCAAGACGCAATTTGTCCCTGCCGATGTCCACTGTCCACATCAAGCAGCATCAAGCCGCAGGATACAGACGATTGCACTTTCAGAAACGTGATAACAAAATAAGATTTCATTACGGTATTATATTAATACAATAGTTAAATACTATTAGTATTATTGTTAAATAATAATAATATTGTTTAAGGTTCACCTGGACTTAATCAACTGCTGCGCCTATGTTGAAACAAAGATGTGCTATTAATAATAAACAGGCATGCGAGAATCAAGCCGAGTGGGATGAATGCTTGACAATTAAATAGAGCAGATTACTGTATATACGGCACATTCACCATACCGAATGGTTGTTAGTTGCCGGCTACATACCGTACATCAGTTACCCTTCCGGAGTCGGACCCAGGTTCAAACGCTTAATACAGCCCTATTGTTTTCGTGCAGCAAATTCTGACAGTTCCAATACCAGCCCTCACCCTACCTTGGTAGTACTGTATGAATGGCTGTCTGTGAAGCAGTACAATATATAGGTTCCGTATAATAATGTAGTACATGGTATGCATACGGCCAGTTGTTATCGCGAAAAACACACTAATATGTGATATACGGCAAGTTGTCACGAAAATCACACGTCTCAATCATGTTGTATTTAAGATTTACTTTTAGTACGAGTAGCCTTAACGGCTTAACGAGTCGAAATATTGTTGATTTCTTACCAGCTGTTAGGGCTGTGCTGTGTATTGTCAATAATTTTGTCATCGGTCGTCATATGCAGTATATTGTAGCGATAGTATTTGTACGAACGATAAGACCGCCCAGTTATGATGAATCATTCCATCGCGTTATGAATTTGTGTCCACTTTACCGGCTAGTTTCCTTTCTCATGAATTTCTAGAATTCAGTCTTGAGTCTTGACACTCGCTTGCTACAGCTTGCATCTACTTGATTGTTCCTCTTGCTGAAACCCTGGCTTACAACCTTGCTCCGTTTCTTGAACGCCTTGTCATTAAACATGCCTTGAGTTACGTTGTTGTGTTGACCGCTTGGGATGAACCTGTGTCATCCCAATCGGAGCCACCTGTGTAATTGTGTAACATCAGTTAAGAGCGTCCACGACCGCGTCGTTGCCGTTCGTGCCACCTTTCACACCAACAGCCGTTTAATCGTGGTAAAGGCTGATCGCCACCCCACTATAACAGTAGCCAGATAGGCCACTGTTACATGGCGCTCCTGTAAAGAACCATTCCACCTGGACGCCTGCAGCCTGTACCAGCGATTTTCGTAACATCGCTACTTCCGACACCAACCAGCGGAAGTCCCGGAACGGATAGCCGTTTCGTGAGTGTTTACAGTGACAGTTAAAGCCGTGAAATTTGCTTTGTTTGGTCTTGATACATTAATAACATCAAAGTTTTATATTAATTTTCCGAACGCTAAATTAATTAACATCACTGTTCCTGTTGCGATGCCATTTTATCAGAAAATATTAAAACTGCGAATATAGAAAAATAATTTTTGCTGCATTATTTGTTCGCGCTTTGGCTAACCGTTATATTACCGTTGTTCACCCGGCGCCGCTGTGCCGCCGTGGTCTGGTTCGCGCCAAAACTTCCTTGTGTATCGTAAACACTGGTCTAAATGCTTTAAGAGCACAACATTAACTGTCATGGTCCACCAGTTCAATGGAATCTGAGGAGATAAATTTGCAGTCTCAGCTTGGTGAACTCACCAAGGCGCAGTTGCAGGAGATCAGCAACAGTCTAAACGTGTACATTAATTGGAAAGTCTCTAGGTCAGGTTATGTTGATAAATTATCTTCCTACATGTTAAAGCACAACATTACTTTGCCGAACACTTGTATCAAGAATGATAACACTGGAAAAATTAACGCGCTTTCCCCGTCGACATTACACGCAGCGTCAACGTCTGCTGTCCAGTCTGTGTCCTCTGCCCAACCGGCCCGCAGCCTTACACATGCACCTTCAAGGGAAAACAGTGGACAGAGCGCAGTGCGTGGGAATACAGCATGCACTCACATCAGCCACACAGAACCGGTGCTTCGACACGACAGACTCGAGCAACGTTATAAACAAGAAGAAACATTAATTACCTTTTCAGATGATGAGCCTTCCGATGAGTCACTCACTCAAACTGCTTTGCATAGCACTCAGTTAGCAACCGCCCAGAGAGAGTCTGCCGTACACACAGCTGCGCAGCACACCGCACCTGCTCATACCGCGAACATGACAAATGAGCAAGGACAGTTTAATTTTAACTGCGTGTTGCAAGCGCTTGCTTTACAGTCGCAGAAAAGATTAAGTGGGAAGGATTTCAAATCAAAGTTTTTAACGATCAACCAGATTATAGTATAACAGCTTTCTTTCAACAATTCGAGAGAGCTGCCGATGCAATTGGATGGAGTTCAATCCAGAAAATTTGCATATTACCTACCTACCTTGGTGATACAGCACGTCAATACTTTGAGTGCAATTGGCCTACATGTTCAAAATTAAGTTACGAAGAATGGAAAAGTGAATTAATTGATCGTTTTCTTCCTTTTGATTATCTCGTCAAGAAACGCCTTAAATTATCCAAAATGATGTACCAAAAAGGAACAGACATTAACGATTTTCTCGATGAATTACAGATACTTTTTAACGAAATCGATCTTAACATGCCCAATTCTTATGAAGCTGCTGAAGTTCACCGCACGCTTTTTGATGTGCCAGAATACAGGAAGTATCTGGCATTGTCAAAGGCAGTTACATTACCTGAGATTCGTTCTGTGCTCGTAAAATTATATAACGCTGACAAAGCAGAATGTTCAGTTTCACAGTCAATAAATGTAGAAATTAATCGCCCTGCTGATCGTGACCTGTACTCGTACAGTAACAACAGAGACGACGCCGTGCACCGACATTGCGCTCGTCATGAAAATTATAGTGACTTTAGCGGTTCAGATGACCACCGGTCACCGGTCCCACGCCGGCGCCGCGCACATGATGAATATTACAGAGATCGCCGCAATTATGATGGCAATCGGTCACTCAGTGCGCATCGTGACCGCTCACGTTCGCAGCATTCCCGTGAACATTACCGTCGCTACTCGCCCGACAGTCAAGACAATAAAAGACATTATCGTTCAAGTCACTGGAAAAGTTAAAATTATTATCGCGAACGAAACCGTAGTTACGAGCATCGTCGTGAGTCGCACCGCAGTTACTCGCGCGAACGTGTTCACAGTCAAGAATATTATCCTCCACGACTTCGCAAGAATTCGCCCAAACGAGATCGCTTAAAATATTATAATCGGAAACATTGTAACGCGGACAAAATTGTACATCCAAAATTCATCGATTTCGACAGCTATCGACTACACAATGGGAAATTATTTTGTCCTAAATGTAAAGACTTTTTCCATTCGTATGGTGAATGCACAGATTTCAGCCTTGACGACAAACAAACATTACCGCGCATATGCCCCGATGACATTAAAGCCAAAGTGCAGTCACAGTACGACAACTTTATAAAATGTATGTTACGCCGAAGAGGAGATTCCTTTTGGTACAGTGAACAAGGAAAACGGTTGAGATCTTATAATAAAGGAGGGCCTTATGGACATGCCTATGTACCCCCTAAATTCTACGATACTGAAGAAATTAACTTTTACAGTAATCGTTTGGATAAATCGGCATCTCGTTGCAGACTGATATTAACTGAACAACGAGAAAATATGCAAACATCTGATTTTCTCAGACCGCGAACACCTTACATCAAGTCATCTGTCGTTAAAAGCTTAAATAATAATTGTTCGAATTGTCGGATTGTTTCTAGTAAAAACATAACGATTCCACAAAAATTGAAAATGTGCGAAAAATTAATAACTGAAATCTCCGCATTGGTATCGCCGAAATTAAAAGCAGTTGCCGAAAGCGATGAAATTCCGCATACAGAACAGACTTTCTTAACACAAGGAGTGTCAAAAGCTAAATTTCCATCAAAGTTATCAAAAAGTAAATTAAAATCAACACCTCTAAAGTCTAAATTAAAAGCAATGGCTTCGATCATACAAAGTATTCGTCAGTCACCGTTCTACCGGCAGTTAATGAGACAACCGCATAAAATTATTCACCCAAACGCCGGCACACTGCCGTTATGTGAAACTCCCACTACTCCCCCACATCGCCGGATAAACGCGGAAAATTTCCGGATACCGTGAGGGACCCCTTCCCAATCCCGGACATTCCCAGCGGAACCTGACTGTAGGATCCTTCCGATCGCCGGATGGATTCTCGTGGTAGTTCAACGTGAGGGACCACCACGCCGTACGTTAAGGATCATCCCGGACCATTGTGTTCTACTGTTTACTGTACTAATTCCTAACGCTTTGTTTTCCTACGTCTTTCGTTTTGTTGTCTTGATGAGACAGGTATATCTCATCGCTACCGTGAGGGATGTAGCGATAGTATTTGTAGCCATATAGGCCACTGTTACAATATCGTATACGGCGAATATTGCTGTGAGACAGGCAGCGGCGACTCCGGCGAGGCATTTGTATCACACTATCTGGCTTACTTTTAAACAGGTAGCGGAGCCAGGCCTCGACGGTTGTCGCCGTTGCCTGAATGGTGGCCTATATCCGGAATATTGAAACCGTTAGGTCCGGTTGTCAATAATAAGCAGTTTTCTCCCTGCTAGAGAAATCCTTCACTTTCAGGAACGTCGGCAGTCCGTCTGTAGCTTCGCTGTTCAGCAGTTACCGTTTCTGTTACCATAATTATATTAATCTCACTGCATGAGAATGCTTTACAGACGACTTATTAGTCATTAACATGAATTTTGATTCCTATTCTAAATCGATGATAGCGATTATGTGCAAGGATATAAACTTGTTGATGATTGAATTCATGTTAGGAAATTAAGAAACCAATCGGAAGGTGGATGATTACTGTTTCGTAAGTTGGCAGGCCAATCGTCGTTGAAATCACTATGTAAGTCAGAGTCCGCCAGCGTTTTTGGTAAATTAAATAATATTGTCACTTACTATTAAGAAATGTTGAAAAAGCAAAACAAACTGACTAATTTACGGAGATTTGTCAACGCATAACTGCGGTGGCCTACTTTGCATTTTGGTCGCTTGGGGTTTTTCGCAATGGTTCTGACCAAGGTACTGAAAGGACCGTACAGCGTAATGTACTAATTTTAGGCTCCCATGTTGGTCTCTGTAAAACGCAGCCGCATTCAAATCGAATTAAGCGCTGCAGCTTCCACATTTTCTGGAACGTGTTTTTGCAAAAATCATAGTAAACACAGTCTTCGGTTAATATTACAGGATTTTATTTTTTAGAAGATGGCATTATATAAAATATATAACGAAATAAAGAAATGCAACAGTATTGATTACTGCGGCTGAGTCAGTTGCGACTGAGTACTGCTAAGAAGTTGCCGGTCAACTACACAGATTAAAGGTGCCTTAATTTGGCTGTGCATTGTTAGTATCATCACAAATTGGCAGTTTGTATAATCACTTGAGAAGGCGTGAAACAAATTTTCTGCAACTTGATCAAGCTAACCTGAATACAATTTTGGAAGAAGTATTCAAAATAGTGCCAAGAAATGCAATCCCGTCCGGAGAGAAGAGTGGATTCTCATATAAATAGACTGAAAAAGGTTGCACAGGATAAGTAATAATATTGTCGTAGCGCAGAGGCCAAATAACTACAGTACTTACACCTACAGAGTAGACTGTGACCAAGCACTATCACTTACGTGGTGGTGTGGCGGGCCGCACTGTGTTTAGTCCAAACCCAAACGTTTAAGCTGAAGTTTCTTTGGGAACGTGTGTACAACCAAAATAATTATGAGTATCTGAAGCATTTTATAGGGTACTATGTAGTTTATAAAACGTCGTCTTATTGGCCCTGTGTCGCCAAATTATGTCCTTTCGCTGAAATTTTACTATGGCGCACTGTTAAAATTGAGGTCGATGCTGTGTGCACGGGAAAACACGGGTATTGGCTGCGTGCACTTGTATCTCCACGGGATTTGCACATTATTAAAATGCAGTTCAGCAGGAAATAAGAGCGTATAGTATAGTATACTTCAAACACAACAAAAACCTATACGTATAGCTCTCTCTCTATTCTGCCCAATTAGGCCGTGAAAAGCCCACAACAAGAAAGCGTAATTCATATGTGTTGTAAATGAATACATCGTATCTCTTGTTTTCTCAAAGGTCCAGGACTCGTGCCAAAATGATTTCAGCGTCACTGCCTCCATATGAGCGGCTCTTATTTGATGAGCAGCAAATGAGCTACGAGAACACTGTCGTCGTTCGCAATGATGACAACGTTTATTCGCTGGGAAACATACAGAATATCTCCGTAGACTACGCGTACATTCACTTCAGGTCCACAAAAGTCAAACCTGGCTGGATCCACGCGGCCCGCGTGTGGCCCTTACCGTTCATTGAGGACATCCACCGGCATGTGTATCTTATCGGCAAGCGGGTATTTGCGGCTCTCCGCGACGAAGACGACGGGCCATTTCGTTTTCGGCCAGCTGTTATCGTAGGAATAGTCACTGCGTGCAGATCTTGCCGAATATTTTGCGTCAAGACGAAGAAAAGCGCGTCTCACAAGGCCCGCACGGAATTAGTGGATAAATGCCAAGTTGCCGTCCAGCTGCCGGTCACCGATCCGCCGCTGCTGTGCCGAGTCGATGGACTAATGTTCAGAAAGTTTTTCGTTCCGTTTGACAAAACGCAACACATTTTTAACGACGCTTCCGACAGATCGCGGATCATCAAACATTTTCGCGACACGATGAAGCGCGATGTACGGTTGGTCACCTTATCGGATTGCTGCCGATTCCATCTTAGAATCCAGCAAGACGGATGTATGTTTATTGCCGTCAGTCTGTCAGCGGACGCACAAACAGCGCAGTGGATATCCAAAGCAATGTCGGAAATGCTGCTGACCCATCTGGCCACCCGGGATGGTTTGCCACCGTTCTTTCAGACTGACCTTAGCGAAAGTCCAGAGCTTCCCTGCGAATCAGGTTTGGAATGTCGGGACTCCCGATTTTGCTGGGGAATATACCACAGTAGAGAATTCGTTGTTAATATACCGCTTGCAGTAAAATAATAAAACATCGCGAGTCAATAAGTAATCGAGCGAGCGGCTTTCTATTGAGCTTCAGTGTTCATTAACAGATTAAACTGATGCAGTATGAAAGTCTTAATATCTTTCTCTGCTTGTAGATGCACGGACTGACCAGCTGAAGAAATGTGTCTCTATTGGTAATCTTCCCCTATCCTCATGAGCGAAATCTTTTCTTTTCTGGAACTGCATTCATGCGCAAAAATGAAAAGGTAAAGAAAATTATTGTACTTACTCTTACTGCTTTAGAGCCAAGGTGCGTACGTACGCACAGTGACATACGCAGTACGCTCTGGGCAGATTACTGTAGGTCAGTAACCCCAAGTGGGTTTAGCCCCAAGTGTCCCATAAGTCCCAAGACAAGAATGATAATGATTTATCAATAACCTTATTATGCATCACTGCACAGCACATATCATTTTTACCACGGTGGTTCTGCTGGTAACAATTTTAAGAGGGCAAATAAGGCCCAGCGCAAACTGCGGGAGGTGTCGATTCCTGTACCAGCTAGTTTTGAAGACATACTACTACTACCTACGTAGTTCATGAAACTTGTCCACTTTTCAAGGTACAAGTTTTGAAACAAATCAAACAATGACTTCATACAGCTTTTGTTCTTTGCAAGTCTGGTGGCCGCCTCTAAGTACAATACTGAAATCTGTATTTTTATTGGTAAAAGGGCGATTTTCAGCCATTTCATGATCTTGAGCAGTTAGCACGGGAAAATAGTACAAGTACATCATTAGTACTTACTCGTAAATATTTTTAACGTGCGTTCCACTGCAGCCTGGCAGTAGTTCCAACACAGAGCTTATTATTATTGTGATTCATAAAAAATGCCCAAAAAATACGAAGAGCTCGGAAGTTTACTCGTAAATCATTCAGCTCCCGTTTTGTTGATATCTGGCTTCGCTGTTTTCAGAGTGTGCGCTTTATGGCAGGAGCTCCTGAGCAGTCGTCGCGCAGCCGAACACATCAGCATCAGTTTGGGAACATGTACTAACAACACACAATCCGTCAACTTCAACTGCTTTAGAGGAGCAGTTCTGCTGAGCCGTACCATCAGCTCAACCACCAAGAGCTTGGCTATTCTGCAACCTTTCGCGAACAAGTACTACTTATTGGATTTGTTGTCAGCCATGCAAATCAAGCTGCCTGCATTAATTTTCAAAGATTTCACCTTAGCTGATGCCGGTGGCATATGTGGGTATTGTAGGTCTTCAGACCCTGAGGAAGTAAACTTTTACGGGAATTATGGTGCGACAGTATTTTTATATTGTTATCACAACAGCAGCCAGCGTATCGTGCTGCACAACTGGAAACTGAGCAATATTTTTAGTCTAGCTTTATATCAAATATTTTTTGATTCACCTATAAGTATAGTCAGACTTATACGGCTGCCAGCCCATGAGGTTACGTGGATGAAACCTCTAACCCCCGAGTACCGGGGCGAGATTGATAAACTGCACGTCACTATCCCAAAACTGGTTTTGGATGGCTGCCAAGATTGGGAGAGCATGACCAGCAAATTCATGTGGGCTTTGGACAGTAATTTTCCACCTGTCGCGGACAAAGTTTATGTTAAGGTTACGAATATTCATGCTCGTTGGGTGCGGTCACTCGTCTATCCGCATGAATGGGAGAGCATTCGGGCATTTCTCTCACTGTAAGTTGTTTGAAATTTATTAGATTTGGTGTACTCAAAATGAACGGCTAAGCAAACCTTTCCTGTATTACTTAAATTGCGAGAGGTCCTGGCAGATATATCTTCTGCTCTGTTTGAGCTAAAAAGCCCGGGTACGGAAGTAGCGTAGGCAGCCGCGTAGTGTGTAGGCCTTATTTGCAGCCGAAATTTTTGGTTCCCTTTACGACTTCATGATCAGTAACATTACGGTTTAAGGTTCGCCTTTGAGGTTTTAATTTGGCCGCTGTTTCATTGCGATTTTGGTTCAGAATTTTTTGGTAAGTATGCAACACGCTATGGGGATTCTTGTCTGTAACAGCAGAGCTTCGGAAAGATCGGAGCATCGCGTGAGTTTGGGGCAAAATGCGAATACTTGAAAAATGCTATTATGTTGGTCTTTTACAGTTTTACTTATAGTTCATACGTATTACTTGACTTTTCGAATCATCGCAACCGGATGTTGCCTGCGCCAACGTTTTCATAACAAACTATGTCATAGCAGTCAGTCAATCAACAGCAGAAAATGTCGTACAAGCGCTTCATAAAAAAACACTTCGCACTAATTAAGCCCCATGCTTGCGCCTCGAATAAATATAAATTAAAAAAGATTAAGATGCAGAACTCACCGCCTCATAAAATAGATTACTGACGGAGAAGAAATAGGTTAATTAACTCGTAGCACATGAAACAGTAAGTATTGTTTGTTCTTAGGTTTAGCGGATTCCACGTCGATGGAACAGCCAGATCGTGGGTTGAAACTGATCTGAGGCTTGTGGATGTCTTCAAGCTGAGCAGAATGGCTGTGTTAGGAATCGAGGAGATATTTCGCGTTTAAAGAAAGGACGGCGTCAGCGAGCGCCTTTTGCAATTTTTTCAGCGCTAGCTAGCTCTCCATTGATTTTTTGAAATTTATAATTCCACTATATTGAAGCACAAATCATTGTGGCTATCAATTATCCGAAAACCATGTTAAAAGGACTTTTTCAGTTCCACTTCGCTGTTTATTTCGCTTCACTGTTCCCTGACTGCCCCTAGCCGGTTCACCTGAAGATCAGCTGATGTAATTTGTTTTGCTGAATCTTATTTTTTTGATAGCCTTTTCCGGTGTTTCTCCGTTATCCGGCGAGCAGCGGTTACATAATTGCAACTGGCCTCTATCATTACTGAAGCATTTATTTCAGAACACAGGCATTAGTTCTAAACGCTCACACGAATGTTTAACTCACCATTCCCGGCAAAGTACGACATACAAACAACAAAATTCATGATAAAGAATTCATGAAAAACAAACAACAAAATGTTACAGAAATGGCTCTATCAAATAAGAAGAAAATCACAGCCACGCCTTTACTGAGTGGGGGAATCCATACAATAAGAGTGCGCTCCGAGAGGATCTTGAGGATGATGCGGGCGAAGAATTCCGGGGGACTCTGGTGGCTGGTGAGGAACTCGTTGACGAAGACCTGGTTGGCCGTGGTGTAGTCGTTGCTGCGCAGTTCCCACGGCTTGTTCTCGTCCTCCCGCTCGATGGCGACGGTCTCGTTGGCCGGGGCGTCGGCCACGCGGAAGACGATCTTGTTGCCGTCGTAGCGGATGTTCCAACCCAGCAGGTCGCGGCACACGTGCCGGAAACTCTGGATGGACTTCTTGAAGAAAGTCGTGTCCTGGTTACGTTGCTTTTCCGCTTTCTCCAACTGCTTCTTCAATTCTGAAAAATTCTGGATTTGAGTACGCACACTTGACCCGGTACTAAAAGGACTGAGCGCATCAAGCAATTATAAAAAACGGGGCGACGACAACCTTAATAACTGCACCGTCCGTATCGACTACATTAAGTAATAAAAAACCAAACACTATTCTAAAACATAAGAATAGTTTAAAACATATTACAAATTGTTAGTAAAATTTATAATTATATCTCGTAACTTGTAAATCTTTATCTGGATCACCAACTCCTGCTGCCTCCTACGGCCATTTGGAACCCTTGCACTACGATACTTCATTGCTCATGGTAACCCTACTCCGTATTCTTCGCCGTATCGTTGGGAAAAAAAGCAACGCAACTACGCTAACACGGCGAAAAAATTTATCGTTGCTTTCATTTTGTAACGAAGAATAATAATCAGAAAATAGCGGATTTTTGAAGAGAAAACCTGTTTAATGACTCCCAAAAAGAGCTAAAAGAAAAAACATAAAAACGACCTTTTGGCGTTTGTTACACTTACCTTCCAGCTGTTCCCCGGGACCGCGCAGGAACTCTTCGGCATTCACCGTCACATCCCCGCTGTATCCGCCGCCCATCTTCACCTGGTTGAGTTTCTCCTGCAGCAGTTTGTTCTCCTCCAACACCTTCCCCGCCTCCGCCAAGAACTCCTTCTGCGCCGCCTCCAACGGACTCTCCCCGACCACCACGACCTCCGTCCGCGTGGGATCGTATTCCCCGCGCAGCATCCGCAGCGTCCACTGGCCCAGCCGCTCCTCCAGCTCCTCCTTGACCGTCCGCAGTTCCTCATTCTCCTCCGTCAGCTTCTGCAGCTGTTCATGCGCCCGCACCGTCTCCGCTTCATAGCGGCGCTGGAGGTCCTCCAAGGTGGTCTTTAATTGGGATTCCGAAGAGGATGTCCGGTTGTACATCTGCTCGAAGTTATCGGCCAGGGTCTGGCTGCGTGTGGCCCGCTCTTCCAGATCGCGTAGTTTCGCCATGAAGGACGGATCACCGCGGCGGCTCGACGACTGGTCGATGGTTTTTTTGATCCGTTTAAAAGTATCGCGTACCTTAAAACAATATATTGCGTGTCAGTTATTTTTCATATTTGCTTATTATCGATGGTTGCGTGACACTGAATGCAAAAAGAAGTGGTATAGCCACCTATTAAATTACTCGTATCTGTTCTAATTGCTGCGTTGTAAACTGTAAATTCAGAAAATGATTTAACCTTTAATTTATTGGTAGTTCAGTGAAGCACAAAAGACTGTTCAAAAACCAAACAAATACACCATTTCCGTCTAATTCACTAAAACTGCCATTGCACTACGTTTTAAATAAAACAAATTATGCAAAAATTCTAACATGGCAAATACTTCTGATAATCAGTAATTAAAAACGAAAGTATCCAAGAGCCGAGTGAGCGGAAACTGAGCAAGTCAGCGGAGCATTCATGAAATCAAGACGGATACAAAAGTCCACTTACGTCTTGAAGCGCTCGTTGAGCAGCAGATTCTCACTGCGCGCTTCGCGCAGATCTCGGTCCAGCTGCTGCGTGCGCGTCATATGCTCCATTTTGATGTGGGCAATCTGCTCTTCGTACTGCTTCCGCATGGCGATTCCCTCCGTTTCCGCCTTGTCCATCTTCTCGCGCAGCCGGTCGTTCTCCTGCAGAATCTTCTCCGCCTGCGACCACATTTCCCCGGCTTTGGCCATGGCAGCCTGCCAAGAAAAAGGAGTCAATACTCGTAATAGATCGCTTAAATATGCAAAAAAATCGCAGTATTCAAAGTTCAGTTTACTCGCTAATCGCTTTACAATATACCTACGTTTAGATATAATTAAATTCCTGAACTATTTTCCTAAATACATATTTTCAATTTTCCGACAATTACCGCACATTTCAATTTTGCTGCATGAACCACAACACTGATTTTCTGTGCAGAAAAAAAGAACTAATTTATCGCCAAAATTCACAACGTTGTCACAGTTCCACATACCTATTTAATCCGGAAAAAAGCGTCTTACAAAATGATCGAAAAAATCAAAACATTTACAAAAACAAAAAAATCAAAACAAAAACAAAACATCAAATCAAAACACTTATCAGAATTAAATTTTTTCAAGGAAAATAATTTAAAATAAGCCTATAAACACAACAAAAAATAATTATTGGTAAATAACAAAATCGTAATAACATAAATCATGCAAAAGGAGATAATGTAACTCACGTCTTCGTCTTGCTTGTGCATGCGCAGTTTCTCCTCCGTCCGCGATCGTTCCAAGCTGACTTCTTCCTTCAATAAAGCGCGCTCGAAAGTCACACGAGTGATCTCCTTCTCCAACTTAATTAAACCGGTGGTTTTTCCAGGCGATAAGGAGAAATTAAGGCTCATTTCGCCGCTGGAATCCAGTCTTCGTTTCTCCGTAGTGGAATCGACTACAAACAGCGACTGCCTTGCAAAATTTCGTAAAAATAAAAAACTTAATCATTAAATATCCACTTTAAATTAAAATAGTCGCAAAAAATAATCAAGCGGGCAAGCGAAGCGAGCCCGCGTTTCTTTTAAGGTGATGCAAAGTGCAAAGTTCCTCACGGGGAGAGCCAACGTTAATGTGACCTTTATGGTACTCGACACCTCAAAAGACGTGAGTTCCTCACGCGGCGAACCTAAAAGGTCACAGTGGTGACCTTTAGTGACCTTTTGGGTTCTTGACACCCCCAAAGACGTGAGTTCCTCACGCGGCGAACCCAAAAGGTCACAGTGTTGACCTTTAGTGACCTTTTGGGTTCTTGACACCCCCAAAGACGTGAGTTCCTTACGCGGCGAACCCAAAAGGTCACAATGGTGACCTTTAGTGACCTTCAAGGTTCTTGACACCCTCAAAGACGTGAGTTCCTCACGCGGCGAACCAGAAAGGTCACAGTGGTGATCTTTAGCACTTAAGGCCCATTTCGTACCGCTCTATAACATCGGCCCGCTTTTTCGTTCACTGTATCCCATAAGTACTCCGCACGCACTCCTATGCATCCCATAAGCATTCTGTCTGTATTCGCGTTGCACTTTTTTTGCAGTTGCATCTGACTACTTTTTCCTTTGCTGGATTGCCGTATTCCCACGTATTCTACCTACATACTGTCCGTGTTAACAACGTATTTTTAGAGTTTTAGCTGGAGCAGCAGGGAATACGTGTTAAACACAGACCGATACGCGAGAATGCTCTAAGATGCTGTTACACGACAGTAGTCATGGAGGCTAGAAAAGCGAGTTAGGGAATATTTTGGGAATAAAGGCAGATTACAGGTAGTAAGCGGGAAAGTACAGGTACACTACGCAGGCATATTAATCACGCCTCGATGATAAGTACCTTTGGCCTTCAGCTGCATTCCCACGTATTTCATCCGCATTCTGCCTTTATTCCTACTGTATTCGCGAGGTGTTTTCAACTATCTAGGTTTAAGACACGACTGTTGTTTCCTTTGATGCGTCCCCGTGTTCACCGTGTTCCGCCTGCATTCCCAATGTGTTCTTGGTTTTCATAATTATAACATTAGAAAAACGCCTTGAACTAAGTCAAAATGCCTGCAGGCTGCAGAATAAGTAAAAATACCTAAATAGACTAAACAAAACCGCAGCAGTACATGAAAGTTAAAATAATGAAAAAATTTTAAATACGATAGGAATGGTAAAAAAACACTGTAAAAATACAGTAAGAATACGACCAAAATACTTATTGTTACGTGAAGTACAGTAACAAAAAAAGATTTTAGGTTTTCTGCAGTGGTATGAAATGAGCCATATCTAGCCATTAGTAACCTTTTGTGTTCTTGACACCCTAAAGACGTGAGTAATTTACGCTGCGAATCTATATGCCGCTGCTGCGACCCCAAATGACATTAAGGTTTTTGAATCCCTCCAAGACGGGATTCAACCTAAATAATCACTGTAGTGACCTCTACGGATCCTCCTCCCGTGCGTACGAAATAAAAACGCAAAACCCTCATCCTAAATATCGCCCCGCGGCGTAAAGCGCACCTTAAATCATCGTATTTTGTCCTGAGAGTGAGGCTTCGCTCTCACGAAGCCTCGCTGTCACGCTCGTTAAAGCTGAGATATCATCACTCATGCTTGGCTGATGGAATATTTTTATACCGAAGGATCCTATGTCTTCTTGCAGAAATGAAGGCGGGAGCTGGTGACTTGGCTATGGCGAAGAAACCTATGTACTAGCATAAGTGCAGTACTGGCTAATTTAAAGGTTTTAAATTACGCTTGACCACGCCTACTTTGGTCACTACCGCTGAAAATGTTTTTTAAATTCCCTACATAGGGCTGCTACCTTTCTGCAAAAAAAGAGATTTTTTGGAAGGGGGAAGACCCCCATGTGCCCTGGTTAGACGAACTCGCTAAAGTCCTAATTCTGACTTTCCCTAAGTCTGAGTCCTATTTTAGACAAATGGGTTGTTCCCTGTTTTTTCATGTTCAAAAAGGCAGCTTCCAGTGGCCATGTTTATCCAGGACAGGAGAAGATTGAAACGCTCCCATCAAATTCTCATGAAATCCACAAACAGATCGTTTAGAAATAAATTACCTTCAGTGCATTAGGAATTGATTTGAATCAAACTGGTTTCTGTAAGGACAGTATATTGGCAACATTTTTCAGTTAAGCCGGCATTTTGTGTTTTACGCCTGTCGCGCAGCAAAAAATATTCATATAAATAGCGAAAAACGAGCTGCAAAGGACGTACCAAAAGTAAGTTTGCCTATTTTGCCTCTCCCAGCGCAATGCCTTAGTTTTGATTGCCCATCCAGATATAAATACCGTTTACTAAGGAAAAGAAATAAAATATAACTTTGTCTAAGAACAATCAAACGGGGAGGAACTGCCAAAATATTCATCGACCAGTTTTTTGCACTTTGCCACGGATTATGCAAGGACAGTTTTCCAACATCCTGTAAACTTTTTGTGACAATAAAAGCGTTTCCAAATAAAGTACACTTCTCTACTCTGATCTCAATTAATAGACAAAATAAATTACTCATACCTCAAAAACTGCACTTCAGAGGTTGTACTGTACATTAACGCGAAGTGGCTAGCAACTCGGTCCTTTGGCGAAAACGGGCATACCGCCGGCGCGTTACCCTTTTAGACAATATCGTAGCATATGCCACATAAAGAAGTGATTTTTGTACTTTAAAATGAGATGAATCGTAGTAACGCATGTGTTGTTGCTGAAAAAATAGCTTTTAGAGTGAAAAATTTGTAGTCGATTTTGACAGAGTACCGATTCGAAAAAAAATATTCTGAAACGGCCATTTTATAGATTAAAGTATTAGAAGCTTATTATACGGACAGAATTTTGATTGATAAACAAGAGAAAAAGATAAAAAATCAGGGGTGCCAAGGAAGTGCTTGGGGCACTCTGCCCCTGGATATTTCTGGCAGTATCTGTCGAACGAAGGCCTAATTAGAAATTCTGTCCGTATAACAAGCTTAGACTGCGGTACTCTATTTATTGCAATTTTATTTGTAATTTTTGGTAACTGAATGTATTTACAGCGCCTATTCAAAGTTTTTTTACGTTTTGTTCACTGTTAGCTTGCAAAAGTACACGTCTTTCTTGGCTTCGGTGCCGGTACCGAGAGGTGTTGGCTGCCGCACACAAAAGCACTTGCACATGTGGAGCAACGCAGTACAGTCAGCCAGCCATAGAATTGCACTTGCAGCCACAGACGCTAAAACAAAAGACTGCAATCAGACATCAGATCTGCGCTTATGGCGTCTTTTGTTTCTGTTCCTTGTCAACAAGCTCAACAAAACTGAATGAGGCACTGGTAGATTCTGATCGCATCTGACTGCGATTACTTCAAGGCAAACCATTGATGTCGGTAGTGATTGAAGAAATATGCCATCACTCACAATAAGTGCGGCGCGAGCAATTATTTTTCTGCTCACCTTACGTGCCCCCCCCCCCTTTAACAGGTGTACAACTTCGTTTTTTTACTTGCTAACGAAAAAGGATATGATCATTACAATGACTGCATTATGTAGTAAAAAACACGCTCTCCAAGATGAGCTATGATAATTTTTGGGAATTATTTTGAAAATTCGCTAGCCACTTCGCGTTAAGTACTGTTTTCTGGGAAAATAGAAACTATCAATGACTGCGTGCAAAAACCAAAGAACAGCCTAACTTTCAGACGGTGAAAAAATCGAAATTTCATGAAGAAAAAATATTGCTGTCGATATAACGGAAAGTCCACTTGTGCCTTAGGCGCGCATAGCTTCGCATAAAATGTTTTTTCACGGAGCAAAGAATCTTGAATTCATAGATGCTAGCAGGCTTAACAAAAAAAAAACTGAGGAATGAAATTTTTACTGAAACAGCTGAATTTCCCAAAAAGATCTGCCACCACAGAAATATTACGCACACTATTTGCAGTTAACACTTTGATTTTATGACCGAAAACTGCACGAGGGGGGGGGCGAGTTAGACAAGAATCATGGAATTTTGAAAAGTCAGTGTAAAAGCTGAAAAAGTGGTACAAACTATACTGTTTCTCCTTTCTCCAGTTTCTAATCAACACATTTGATTCTAATTTTCCTGGGTAATATACATAATTGCTTATGTAACGAAAAATATATCAGTTGTGTATTACTTCAGATGGCAGACAGTCAAAATAGGTAAACCTACTTTTGGTACGACCTTTTGGTGGAAGTTTTCTTTTAATCAAGTCTCCAAATTTGCTGACTATATAGCTCTACCGGCGCAAGCACCGTGCCGACTAACATTTTCTGTTGGAAAAAGAGACCATTTTCTTGCTGAACCAGTTAAAAATATTCGAATATTGACGTACGGGAAAGAACTGCCAAGAGACTTCAGCGAGCTGGAACATAATAATTATTTATACAGTTTCATTTGGCATGATTTTTATCAATTACAGTTTGTTTTCCTGAACCACGTCTTATTGCTTTAAATCGTCACTAAAATTGCCTATCGAAGGAGTCTGGATTATTCGCAATGCGATAAGTGATTCATGAAAAATCAACCGAAAAAGCGGGTGATATTTTGTTCAGCCGCCCCGTCAGGTCACTTCCCTTAAGCGGTCTAAATTAAAAAACAGCATCAACAGAATAGACCAATGATTTCAATTTCTCTATTTCACACATCCAAAACTTACTGTAGCCGCTAGATGAAGCGAGACCACAGAGTCTGGTGTACGGAAAAATGCAAGCCCAATATACATACTTTGCTCCATGCAATAATGTTTTTGATTTCACTCTGCTACTACCAATATTTTACATGTTTTACTGTTCTTTGCGAATTTTTTAAGCTTTCCAACGAAAGATATTTTTTTAAGAGTACAATGTCAGAGCTCTGATAGTTTTCTAGTTATAAAACTGATTTGTTGTGGTTTTTGGGGTGCCCCTGACAGGGGCAGTACAGTACTAAATGCAAATGCAAAGTGTGCGCCGCCCGGTGGGAGGAAGGCTCGTGCTCATTGCCCGACGAGTGGAAGGCAGCGCCCGGATCTAACACTGGTCTCACTTCATCTAGCGGCTACAGTAACACCGCCGCCCGCTGGCCCTAAGGGCGGTTACGACCTTATACTAGTTAGCACTATAAAATAAAATTAAGAGCTTCAAAAGGGACGGAAATTGCATTGCGTAGAGAATAAAATGACAAAACGCAATCAAAAATCAAAACAGGCAAAGAACGCTGCAAACAGTGTCTGAGAGCTCCTCACCATTTCCCCCTCGCAGATTCTCGTCGCCGCTCTTCGCCTCGCCAACGGGCGCCCCATCCAGCCTGCGAAACGTGGCCAACACTCGCTCGGGCTTTCCATTTCTGATTTCTGCGCAGCGTCTCGCGCAGTCTCCCCGCCCCTGCCTCACTGGCGGGGGTCTCCTGTGCCGTTTTCCGCTGCTCGTCCGTCCCATTCTCCACACTCTCCGCGTTGAACGTCAGACGGCCGCGGGGCTGGTTGTAATTGCGGTTGACTGTTGGGGAACGCACTCCGCGCCGATTCTCGCCCGGTCGCAGCGGGGTGCTGGCGGCGCTGATCATCGAGGGGCGAGTGCCAGGGGCAGCAGCGGAGGGTAAAGAATACTCGCGGGCGGGTGGCGGTGGAGGATGGGAGAATACGGGAGGATAGGATGCGGAAGTAAGGGTGGAAGGGGGACGGCGAAGAGGTTGGAAATTCTCGGACGAAGACATCGTTGTGGGTGCTCTGGCAATATATATTCAGCATTCGTTAACTGTTCAAACACTCGTTAAACTGCTGATTTCAGTGATTTGGGCCATTTGGCGATCAATCACGGCAAGAGCGGTAGCAACTTCTAATTTAAACACAAAAAATAAACTGTGCAAACGCCGGCCTGGGTGGCTGCAATAGCGCTGTGATTTAAAACGGCCGGTCTAATAAAATGTACGGAATGCCATTCGATGAATGCGCACTGCGCAGATAGAGGCGTGGTTTGCCGTGTTTATAATAATTATGCCGGCCGGTCTGCATGCAGTATTGCGACATACTGTTCTAATGCTAGATCCAACTGTGATCCAGATACGGCGACCTAAACGGAATAGATCCCGTGGAGCGAGCAATGCGATATGTATTGCGAGCTATGCGGAAACACAAGACGTCGCACCGCTAATTGCTAACTTTTAATAATATTGAAAGTTCCGACAACAGAAAATCAATACTGATCGGCGCAGCTCGATCGTAAATCGTAGAGCCAATTCGACTGTGTGCGGCACGTGCTATGCCGCGCCCACTAACACAACTCAAGCCAATCAGAAGCGAGACACAACACAGACACGTAATCCAAAGGCGTAGCGCCTAGCGCCACGGGCGTGAACGCTATTGAGGCCTCGTCTCACATGCCTCTGGGGGGATGCCGAGCTCCGTTGAGGCTGGACACACTCCCAAATCCACGAAAAGACGACGGTCGCCAGTGTCTGTGCGTGCTCAAAACATCAAATTCTCTTATTCCATTTTATCACATCAATTCCAAATGCACAATGTGAAATAAAGAGATCTGTATCAAAATACTATTCCATATAAATTCTAATACAAAAACAGATCAACAATTAAACAGATCAACAGAAGTTTTTAATCAAATGTAGACTAGGATCCTCCATTTCTGACTCATAAAGGTCACAGGTCCTGTCCACCGTTTTCCGCACTTTTCCCTATTCCGCTCTGTTGAGCAACTTCGCGCATCCTTATCGCGACTTTTCATCACAATCCGCTTGAGAATCAGGTGCGTATCAAGTACGACTTAGGAATACTGCTTCAATCTTTGGAATTAGTGCGTATCAATTGTACGACTTAAAATGAGATCCATAAAGGTCATGGAGGGACGTCATATAGACAAGCGTAGTTCGCTTCCTCCCTGGTAAAGGTTATCCTTTGTTGGGATGATCCGTTGAGATGTGCGACTCGTTTTGGGTTAATGGTCCCAAAAGGTCATGCGACTTAAATTCCAATACGGTGACTCTCTTGGGCGGTAATGATCCCAAAGGTCATCCAACTTCGCTTCAAACTTCGATTAAAGGTCATGGAGGAACTTAGCCAATTTTCTGCGGCCTTCAAGCACTTCTTTGCTTGCCTCCTGATAAAGATTTCGATTTGACCTTTCCGTCGCACATCCAACTTCAACATGCCTCGAGCGGCCAGAGTGCCGGCAGAGTTTACCGTAGCATCTCTGATGGGGCCGGCTAACTACCGCATTAAATTTACCCCATGACGCTTCCACATTAAATCTTTTACTCTTGTTCGCCGCTTGTGGCCCATCTTCGGTACGAGAGATCCGGCTTGATTACTGTTATTTCTCTCGTTAAGTTTTGACACTGAATCGCTTGGAGAGAGTGGCCGGCATAGTACACCGTAGCGTCTCTGATGGGGCCGGCTAATGGACCGAATCAAATTCAACCCCATTAATATTTCCACCTGTTGTCTTTCTCTTTTTCGCCGCTTGTGGCCCCCTTTCGTGTTCAAGAGATCCGGCTTGATTACCGTAGTTTCTCCTGCCAATTTGTAACACTGAGTCGCTTAAGGAGGAGAGCCGGCTGACTGCCGTAGCAACTCCTTTGGGGCCGGCATAATAGACCGAATTGATTTCAACCCCAATCGCTGCTCCACATGATTTCTTTATCCTTTGCGATTCTGTGCTATAAACGCTGAAAACAACAATTACACGAATGCAGTTTAAGTTAACATGTTACGTGACCTTTACACTTAACCATGATATTCGCTTCTGATGACCTTTCGTGACCTTTTTCGTTAAATCATTAAGGTCAATTGCTTCATTCTAACGCGGTGACCTTTCACGTTTTGTCGTTTACGCCAGTTCAAGTGCTCCGTCGTTAATCAAACATTCAACAGAGTTTCTGATTTACTTCCCATCCTTTCCGATATTCAGTTTGAACATTTCAAAGTCAGACAGCCATGCAGTTCAAAAGGTCATTCAACGTCACTGCGTTTGTTCCGACGATAATATCCATGGCCGCATCAGTTATGGCCGCCCCCACGAATTTTTATTGTTGTCGCCGGCGGTCGCCGGTGTCTGTGCGTGCTCAAAAACATCAAATTCTCTTATTCCATTTTATCACATCAATTCCAAATGCACAATGTGAAATAAAGAGATCTGTATCAAAATACTATTCCATATCAATTCTAATACAAAAACAGATCAACAGTTAAACAGATCAACAGAAGCAATTAATCAATGTAGACTAGGATCCTCCATTTCTGACTCGTAAAGGTCACAGGTCCTGTCCACCGTTTTCCACACCTTGGCCCATTCCGCTCGCTTGAGCAATTCTGCGCATCCATAGTGCGACTTTCATCACAATCCGCTTGAGAATCGGGTGCGTATCAAGTACGACTTAGGTAATACTGCTTCAATCTTTGGGATATGGTGCGTATCAATTGTACGACTTAAAATGAGATCCAATAAAGGTCATGGAGGGACGTCATGTAGACAAGCATAGTTCGCTTCCTCCCTAGTAAAGGTCATCCTTTGTTCAGATGATCCGTTGAGATGTGCGACTCATATGGGTTAATGGTCCCAAAAGGTCATGCGACTTGAATTCTAATACGGTGACTCTCTTGGGCGATAATGATCCCAAAGGTCATTCGACTTCTCTTCAAACTTCCATCAAAGGTCATGGAGGAACTTAGCCTTTTTTCTGCGGCCGTCAAGCATTTCGTTGCTTGCCTCCTTCCAATTTTGACCTTTCCGTTATCAGATGGCGCTGGTTAAGCGCGCATCGTCCATCGACGGAGGAGCAAAACGAACCCGGATGTAGGCTTTAATGCCGAAATCTGAACACACACCGCGCTTGCGCGCAAGCCAAAAACCAACTGGTCTCTGTAGGCAGCGCAGCTGCCTTATAGAGCCATCAAAGCGCATGCAAATGCCCAGACAGGAAAAAACCCAAAACCAACCAATGAGAGAAGGGCTGAATCATAAGCCCGCCCTGATATCCCTGTACGGTCTAACACTGAGCTCCTGCGAAGTGCAGGTAAATGGCGTGATGCGCCGTAAAAGAACAGTGGATACAGGGACCGGTACGGTCCCTGTACTATGTCTAATAGACTGTACTACCGGGTGGCTCGGTTCCAGTTCGGTCGGCTCACGTGGTCCGGTATGGGATCTGGTTCAGTCAGGTTTGGTCCGGCTCGGTCCAGGTTTGGTCGGCTCGGATCAGGTTCGGTTTAGGAGTGGTTCTCGGTCGGTTTGGCTCGTTCGGTCGGTCTGGTTCGGCTTCACGCGGTCCAGTGCCTAGGTCAACGCACTGTCGCGACAGAATTCAGGGTCGGATGCGGAAATCGGTAGATTCCGCATTTTATCCGTCTGGAGAAAGGTCACCGTCTGGGGAAAATCGCGCAGGGTTTGGGGCACAGGTACGGCCATGACCCTGCAAACACAAAATTACGCTGCTCCGGTGGGGCAATTCCACTGCTCCGCCGGGGAAAGGTCGCTGTCCCAGGTAAGGCGGGCAGGGTTTTGGTGGGGTGAATTTCTCGGCGTGGTAATGGTGGTCGATCCGGCCGTGGGGATCGGGGTTGGCGTGGCTGTTGGTGGTGGTGAAGGGTCCGCAGGTTTCCTGCTGGTCCGGGTTGCGTCCACCGTCGGCATCCGTCATCGGTACGGTGTGGCTGTGGGTTTGTCCGTCCATCGCTGCACTTCTGGCTTGGCGATATCTCCATCCCCTTCTGGGAGAGGCAGTTTCCTCCGCGTTCTGCGGGAGTGACGGCACAGCTCCGGCGACTGACGGGGAATCCGGGGGAGCGGGATGAGCTCCGTACCCGGGGGTGGCACAGGACGCGATCACGCGATCTGGTCCACAACTCAGAGGTGGCCCGTGAGCGGGGCAAGCCCGCTGTGTAGCACACGATCGGAACCACGATCTGCTACCATATCAGATGGCGCTGGTTAAGCGCGCATCGTCCATCGACGGAGGAGCAAAACGAACCCGGATGTAGGCTTTAATGCCGAAATCTGAACACACACCGCGCTTGCGCGCAAGCCAAAAACCAACTGGTCTCTGTAGGCAGCGCAGCTGCCTTATAGAGCCATCAAAGCGCATGCAAATGCCCAGACAGGAAAAAACCCAAAACCAACCAATGAGAGAAGGGCTGAATCATAAGCCCGCCCTGATACCGTCGCACATCCAACTTTAATATGCCTCGAGCGGCCAGAGTGCCGGCAAAGTTTACCGTAACATCTCTGATGGGGCCGGCTAATTACCGCATTGAATTTACCCCATGACGCTTCCACATTCAATCTTTTACTCTTGTTCGCCGCTTGTGGCCCGTCTTCGTCTCGAGAGATCCGGCTTAATTTCCGTAGTTTCTCTCGTTAAGTTCTGACACTGAATCGGTTAGAGAGATGGCCGGCATAATTTACCTTAGCAACTCTAATGAGGCCGGCTGACTGCCGCATTATGTTTACCCCATTAACATTCCACCTGTTGTCTTTCTCTTTTTCGCCGCTTGTGGCCCACTTTCGTATTCAAGAGATCCGGCTTGATTACCGTAGTTTTTCTTGTGAATTTATAACACTGAATCGCTTAAGAGGAGGGCCGGCTAACTGCCGTAGCCACTCCCTTGGGGCCGGCTTTAGAGACCGAATCAATTTCAACCCCAATAGATGCTCCACATGATTTCTTTATCCTTTGTGATTCTGTGCTATAAACGCTGCAAACAACAAATACACGAATACAGTTAGTGTTAACATGTCACGTCGCCCTTATACAACACCTTTTTTCATTTCTGTGACGTACCGACAGATGCCGTAGACGCCATTCTAATAGTGTGATCCTAACGGTCAACACTATTCCATCTCATTTGAATCGTCCTCGCCGTCTCTCGGCGGACGTTTTTTAGCGCTTTTCGGTTGATTTTGGTCTGACGTTCGGTCAACTGGTTCCGTTGAATCAACTCCCATGACCTTTTCCGAATCAACCTCTCGCTGACCGCGACCTTTCCCTTGGCGACTTCGCTTAACCGCCTCAACTCGATGGCGTGCGTCATTTTCTTCTAACCGCAGTCTTCGGTTATCAGGGTCATCTGCCAATCGACGTTGTACATCGGCGAGATTGTCTCGAAGCTGCTGGTTTCGTAAGCCACGTCGTCCTATCTGGTTAGGAGCGCGTTCTGGGCGCCGGTCACTTTTCTTCACTAGGAATTCATCAATATACGTTTCAACTCCGTCCATTGGTTCGACGTAGTCGCTTCTCGTGGTGTCTTTGATTCGATTGATCCTCTCTTCCACCTGGGAGGCATGGCGCTGTGTAAGGTTGCCCTTTTCCATTCGTATCTTGCACTTTTTCAACGCCTTGCGAGCCGTGTGGGCTATTCCGACATGTTCCATGGGTTCTTCCAATTTCGCCACATGAGGTCGGAAGAGTAGTGGGATATCGTCCTTCATAGTATTAGACACCAGCTAAACCTGTGTTTTATAGTGTGCCAGTCTCGCAGCGAAGACCTTCTGCCCCATCCTTCTTGCGGCATAGTCTTTAGGATCCACTTGTAGTCCTATCGATGCCCTTGCTGCAAGCAACTTGAAGGCTGGATTCACATGACGTAAAACGAACTGAGCCACATATTCTTGTCGTTAGGGATAGTCCCTATAATAAAATTGTGTCATCCCGACTGGGTCAGTCGTATCCAGTGGTACATCCAGTAAACTCAAATCCAGTAGGCTATGTAACCCGTTCCGTCGAATAGGGAGATAACAATCTCTTACTGAATCGCGGGGAATGTATAATCGATGGAAATTTCCTTCTTCCACTCCCTTCTTAATCTCTTTTGCATAGCCCGAATCGAATAAAAATTGGCGCAGCTGATTCAGAATTGTGTGAATCTTATTCGCTTCCGCTGAATCACCTTCAATCCCTATGTATCGACAAATTCCCGCCATTTGTTCGTCGGTGTCTGACATATCACATTCCATGTCGATTATGTCGGGGTGTCGGTTGTTAAATCTGGAAGTCGTTCGTCGGTCAGCTTCACGACGATCATCCGGTTCACGTTGACCTTCTTGTTCACGCCGTCCTTCTGACTCGGGCTGCGACGGTTCGTTACTCGCCGATATAGCCGGTTGAAGGTCATTGTCCAAAATTACGTTCCGTCGGTGGGTCACATTGTCCTGGGACGTCAAATCCACAACTGAGCTGGCCCCTTCCATCGGGTCATCTTCTTGAACGGCACTAACGATTGGGTTCACCACGTGGACTGTTGATTCCATCCTTTGATACTTTGGGGGTGAATCTTCCCGTTCCGCACTCGATGACCTTTTGCTTGCACCGGATTCAAAGCCCGCATAATATGCAGCTCTCTCTTGCCATCTCTTATCATTTGGGTCCGGTGTTCGATTTCGCGTCTGCTCGCGCCTTTTGTCCCATGACCTTTCGGGTGTTGACATTCTGACATTGCGATTACAGAATCCAACTCCCAACGGCACCTGATGACCTTTCTTTTCAGGCTCTGTACGGTAAGTCTCCGCACGCCGTTGTTCTTCACGTCCTCTCGTCGCTGCCAAAATCTTTGCCGTATCGATTTTCCGTTGAATGGTCGTTTCCGTTATCTCATTGCCATGGCGCACCCATCCTCTTCCGCCACGGTAATCTCGGTCGTGAGAACGTTCGCGTGACTTTTCACTGCGGTAATCCCGTGTCCTTTCACGAGAGTATTCACGTGACCTTTCGCTTCGTCTTTCAGAGGTTCGTTCATGTTCCCGTAAATGTCCGCGTGACCTTTCTCTATGCGGAGGCGATCGAGGGCGTATGAAACCTTCGTCCCGTTTAAATCCTCTGAGCGCCTGCAGAACATTACTTTCATTTTGACGGGATTTACGCAGATCCTCCATACGTTTTTCAATTTCCTTCTTTATGTACGGCGCTGGAGCAAAACCTTTTTGTAATCTCATTTTCTCTCGTAACAGCGCGTCAAATAAATCCTGCTGCATGGCAGCCGGGTCACTCGTCAGCGTATCGATCTGCAGATTGAGAGACTGTCGTGTAAGCTGCGCTTCATCTTCGTTGAGGCTGGCTGTAGGTACAGCTGAGCTCGACGTGCTGGGCAGTGGCTCCCTGGCGGCCTGTTCGCTTGCCCTTTGATTTTGCGCGTTAATCTTCGCACGGAGTTCATCCTCCAACTTCTGGCGCTGCATCCGCTCCTGTTCCTCCTCGAACTTCTTACGGTATGCGTCCGTTTGTGAACATTTCAATGGTTCTAGAGTATCATCCCAGCCACTCTCGTTATTCTGGATCGCTTCCCGATAACGATCCTCGAGTAGCATTCGCTCTTCTACCGGGATGCTGCCATAATTCCTCGCGCTAATGAGGTTCCGAAAAACATCCATATTCCCCCGTTTAGCTTCCATGATTCCCACGAGTGAAACAATGTGTGGGTCCCCCAACTTATGAACGCATGTGTAGCACGGGAACTTCTTATTGACTTTTCTGTTGTTGCGTAAGCAGTCCGGACACCTTGGATTATAGCCCGTAGACTGATCGACGTCCATTGGAAGTGTTCCCTGACTTCGTTGAGTGGCTTGACCTTTCTGTGCCATCTTTCCGTGTTAATTCTGTAATATAAAAACAATTCCATCATAGTTATTTCTCCACAATAATCTTTTCCTTTCTTATCCATTAACGCGACTTTTCTATCATTTTACGCCTATTTTAGGCTATTCCGTTACTGAGCTGAGACTTTCCTAGCTCCTGCTGCCTTTCTATCACTGTAACGTGGTGACCTTTCTCACGTTATTAGCGTTTTCTGACTACTGTGACCTTTTCTATTAGTCTAATTCAGGTTGACCTTTTCGCTCTCTCGTTTCTGTAACACTTTTCTCTTTCATTTTGAACTATTTTATGCTATTCTGTAATATGCAGGGTTCATTACTCGCTGCATATTACATCTGTCATGTTCACTCAGACTCCTTCGCCGGCGGACGTAGCGGCTTAAAATCAACTCGGCTATCTTTGTTAATATGAAGCGTTTCGTCTGCAATCAAGGCTTCGACGGCATTCTTGATCCATTCTTTGTCTTTCTCGATATTCAATTCTCCCAGTTCGTAATGGACAGCCATGAAGTTCGAAAGGTCGCCCCATGACGCTCCATTGGTACCGCCAATGGCGTCTAAAGCCACATCTGTAATGGCTATTTTCCAGGCCTCCAATTCCATTTTCAGTCTGGGCGTGCGGTCCTGGTCCTGTTTCGGAAGGTAATAAATAATCTTGTTGTCTTTGTCATATTTACATCCCAGTCTTCCTTCCTTATATGCCCTTTTTAAGACTCGCTCGGTCATGCTAAGTGACGATCTTCCGTTTGAATTTTCGGCGACTTGTCTT
This sequence comes from Paramacrobiotus metropolitanus, assembly GCF_019649055.1. Lineage (NCBI taxonomy): Eukaryota > Metazoa > Tardigrada > Eutardigrada > Parachela > Macrobiotidae > Paramacrobiotus > Paramacrobiotus metropolitanus. Next base: position 235,655 of record NW_026570256.1, on the reverse strand, counting down.
TTCAGGTCTGGGCCCAGCATTTCACCCTTGCTAGTGCTCTGAAGTGCCGCTTGGACTTCGCTCCATGTCCGGTTGGTCACATCCAACGGTGCTCCTAGCGTATAGTCCGTCGCCTCCTTTGTCTTCGTACCGCTAGATTCCGTTTTCTGGGGGGATAATGCCGAGTGCGTTGGGTCAGTTGTCTCCGTTTCATCAATCCTCAGTTTTGCCAACGAGCCAGATGATGACTGAGCAGATTTCGGTACGTCGGTTTTCTCTTTCTGTGGCAAAGTCTCGTGACCTCCCGCTTCACCTGCCGACTTCGATCGCTCTTTCTCAAAAACCTCCTTCAATGGTGCGAACAAAGATTTCTGGTACACCTGTCGCGCAGAGGCCGCTTCTGCCGCTGCCTTGTCCATTAAGAGCATGACCTTTTCTTTCTCCCGTTTTTCTAAAGTCCCATGACCTTTCGGTTGACTTTCTTCCGTCGCAGTTCCGGATGTCTCTTGACCTTTAGACTTTTCTGTCGCCGGTTCCAAAGGCGTTGGGACAGAGGTGTCATCGTCGCTCTCTTCCGATTCCACGTCCATCGGCCCTTTCTTTTTCGTCGCTTTCGGTGCTTGTGCTGTAGCCCGAGTGGCTTCTTCTTCAGCTGTTAGCTGCGCGATCCGATTCAATATGGGAGTTGTCGGGTCTCCGCTCGATGGCACCTTTTCCATCTCCTGACTGTCGGACATGTTACAATGGACTTGTTTTTCCGGCGGTATCAGGCCTACTCTCGTGTATCGGATCGGATATCCTTTATGTGCGTTTGTTGTAGCAAGGATGTTCTGTTTTATCATCCTCGGCAACACGCGTTCGGTGGCTGTATCGATTTCCTTTATCATTCCTTTCCCATCATTCCAAACAGCATTGATGTATTGGCTGATCCGGTGACTCGTTGACCCCAACGGGCTTGTCATTCCCGCGATTGCCCTTTCTACTCGCATTGAGGTATCTTCGTTTGGAGTCGTTAGCGCCTTATCCGAACTTGACGGTCTAAATAATTTAGCCTTATACGCGAAATTCGGATGTTTCTGGAGAAGTTTTCCCGCGTTCCGAGCGTATTCTAATACCACATCGAACTTCTGCTTGGTGAAGCTACGGTGCATTTCTTTTCTCAAATATTTCTTTAAGCCCGTTCTGAATTTCGATGTTACTGATGTCGTGCGTATCCGTGTAAAATTCTTCTCCGCTCCGTCAAACGCATCGATGATTTCATCAATCGTAGTCATATTATCGCTGTCTGGATCTACGAATTCTGCTTCATCTCCTGAGTAATCAAGTTCACTCTCTCCATCCGGTTCGATGTAATTAGCCATCGCCAATGCATCGATTTTCATAATTGCCTTGCCCTTTCCTTTAGTCTTAACAGGTTCGCACTTTGCTTTTTTCCCTTTTTCCAAAGCTTCCGCAAGGCTTCTTGGCTCGGTGGTTCTTGCTCTAGTCGTTTTCGGGTCCGTGTGTGACCTTGTGCTAACCGTCGAAGTACTTGGTAGGCTCACTTCCGATGCTTCTGATTCGCGAGATGTCTCCCGTTTCGCTTTCTCGCGCGTTCCTTTCCCTGCGCTCTTCGTAGTGGATGCCGAGATGACGACTGGAACAATCTGTTTCACAGCTATGACCTTTCCCTTGGGTGTTAACGACTCAGTCTCGGTGACCTTTAACTTTGATGTAGCCGATTCGATAACAAATTTCTTTGGGATTATAGGTGTCGATGACCTTTCTTCCACATCACCAATTGATTCATTTAATATTTCGACATCATGAGACGACAGTTCGTCTTCCTTTTTTCTCTCCCCCTTTTTCTCCTGGTGCTTGTGCTCTCGCTTTCTTGACCGCTCTTTTTCTTCTTATCCTCTTCTTTCTTTTGTTTCTTTAGGAAGTCACCTTTCTTAGCCTTTTCCCGATTCATGGCTTCATCCAGTTTAGCCGTTTTCCTCGTTTTAACGACCACTTTTGGAGGCTGATTATCTTCCTCGGCCATCTCGTCATCTTCATCGGCCAGTTCCTCTGCCGAATCGTCGTTAGCTTCCTCCTTTTCCGAATCGTCCTGTTTTGATGGTCGCCTGGTACTCTCCGTTCCTGCCACTTCGGCTACGGAGGCCTCTGCCATCTCTCCGGCTCTACTTTCTTGTGCCGGGTGTTGGCCATGAATTTCCAAGTGCGGTGTTTCGACCGTCTGCCCGTGTGTGACGATCTCCCACAGAGGGTTGTTCTTTGCGTCATAAAACACCGTTTTATACGATCCGTCTTCCATTCGTCTTGTGAGTCGGAAATGGGCTTCGTCTATCTCCGCTCGATGACGCATCACACTAATCAGTGTGTTCGTTTGGACTACCGGATCTTGGCGTTCACTTTCGGGTATCAAGTCCCATAGTTGATCCAGGGCTGTCCGATTAGCATGTTCGGCGCTCTCTTCTGATACGTCCCATGGCGCATATGGAATCGGATCTCCTGTTATTGGGTCGACAATTACTGCAGTTATAGTTTCCGTCGCTTGCTGGCCACAATGGAGTTTTAGCGTCACCTTCCTGCTTGTTGCATCAGTGTATTTCAAAGTCGACTCATAGCCATCTAACGTTCTTTTAGCCGAATCTGGGTCTGCCGTCGGCCTTGAGCGAATTCTTTCTTTTGTCAACAACTTTCCTTCCACTGTGTATGTGTACGCCAGGTGATCGTCATTTGTGCCTACTTTGATGCGGATCCATGCATCTTCTTCAGCCACAACCTTGGACACCACGTGCTTCATCATCTGGATGAGAACTCTCGGGTTATGACGTTCTTCCGGGGGAACAAACTGTAACGCCTCGTTGACTTCTGCCTTTGACCTTTCCCCAATCTCAGTTTTGACTGACCTATCCGCCAGAGGGTTGTACGAGTCGATCTCTTTATTCGTTCCTTTATCGACTATCCGAGCCGTGACCTTTCGTTCGTTATGGTCCGTTCCAGTATATTTGACTGTGAAAGTCCTGCACTTCGGAAATCGAAGTGGGGCATCTCCCCTGTCCGACGGTGTGGGTGGCGCACTTTTTCTACCCACTGGAAGCGCTGCTTTACTCGTCGTGACCTTTTTCGTCCGCTGTCCTTTCTTGTCACTTTCTTTTGGACTTGTCGTCGGTGACCTTACCTTTTTTCCACTCTTTACGGTCCCGCTAGACGGCTCTGTAATCGAACTGGTACGTCCGCGTGCTGATCCTTTGGTTGAGCTGGCCCGTGATCTTCCTGCTCGTTCAGTTAATTCTGTTTCAATCTTTCTCTTTGTTGCCAAAAGGTCACTGTCCGACATCTCATCTACTGGTGCTTCGACTAACGCCCGTGACGGCCCCGCCACGCTGCTTGTCGAAGGTCTCCTTTCTTTAGGAATCGTCTTAAGGAATATCTGTATCTTCTCAATCATCGGCGGCCATTTTCTGTTGGTTAAAGCCGGATGGTACTGTTTCATCGAGGCGATTCTGATCGCTAACTCTTTACGTTTTACTTCGATGATTTTGGTTTTTTCCTTCATCGCGATATGGACTGCTTCAATGATCGCGTCCAGACTGATTAATCTTCCATAGAATGCGTGCTCATCCTCAACTCGCATGTGGATTCTATAAAGATCCCGACACATTCGGTTGAAATCCTGGATGGCCTCTGTATCAGCCGCTGTCAATCTTTCTCCGTTGCCCGCAATCACGTTCAATCGCGCGTCATCCTCTCTCATGTCCAGCGGAAGTTTCGGTGAATAATCGTGTACGGTTAGTTCACCCGGGGGCGTTGCCCATAGACCATCTGGTCCCACCTGCTCCAAGTTTGGGCCCAGCGACGGCAATATGCCTCGCGGACGTGGTGAGTCAAACCGATTTCCTCCTCGCCTCCCCCCTTTTTGTAGCGAGTTCCGATGGGGTCGTTGCGCCCCCAGTTGCTGCGGTGTTCTCACACGCGGTGCTCCGATATCCGACAATGACAAGCCTCCTGTTTCTGGAAAGGGTGGCAATATCGGAGATGACCTTTAGTGACTGTACTGGGGCTATCATTCCGCTAAATCCTCCGTGTCCCATAAATCGGCTCGGTGTAGTCTGTTGCGGTGGCGGCATCAACATTCTTGCCGGTCCCATCATCACTTGCGGTGGTCCCATCGGTGGGGTATACGATCCCGGATACGATTGGTAAGGGGCACTCGTTACTTGTCCCGAATACTGGGTTCCGGCAGGTGAGCCGTGGTGCACCCAGTTAACCGTATCTTGGTAGTTCGTCGGCTGTCCTGGATCGTGATACACATAATACCCCGGGCCACCATAGTAACCTCCTTGGCCTGGTTCGTTTTGTGCCGTTCCTGTTGACGACGTCGACCCTTCAACATATGAGGTGTCATACCCGTATTCACCTTCCATTCTTTTGGGGGTCGATGTCTTTAACGGGTTTCCAATACTTTCCGAATCAGAATTATCTGAATTTTGGCGTTCCAATCTGTCCATTAACTGTGCTTACCTTCTGTAACAATGAAACGATGTTGATTAGCTTTTACAACAGTGATGACCTTTTTTACACCTTCCCAACTCCTATTTTTAGTGAAGTAAACCCCTGATTCGTATTTATACGGGTTATTTGTCTTTGCGTCCTTTAGTTATCCGATCAAGGAGTTCTTTGTCGGCCGCATCTTCAACTTCACCTTTCTGGGTCAACAATTCTGTAGGAGTCAGTTTTTTTTTCTTCTGTTTGACCTTTCTCTCGTCGATTGCTTTCGCTATGTCACGGCCCAACTGTTCAGCTTTTGATTTGACCGCCTCTATTTCCTCCTTTCTCTTTCTTATAAGCTCATCCCCGTTGCCGGTAGCAGTGCGTTGTTCGAGAAAATTCGGATCGCGCTCTGATATCTCGGCGTCAATTCGCTGTTTCGAAAGGTCATCCTTAGCAGTGCGTGGTTCGAGAAAAGGTTTTTGGTTCGGTTCAAAATCTTTTTGCGAAGCGCGTTCTGCTACTTCATTATCAGTTCCTGTCACTGGTGACCTTTCTGTCAAATCCCCTGCTTCTGCGTTCAACTTTTTTGTAACTGCAGTTTCGAAATCTTTGTCCTCCTTTCTCGGTCTTCCTTTCTTCTTTTTCGATTTATCTCCGCTTGTGTCAGGTAGCAGAGAGCGTGGTTCGAAAAATTGAGTGGTACCATTTTTCGGAGCATGCTCGGCTTCTTCCGCTTCGTTTTCATTTACTTTTTCCATCTCAGTTAGCAGAAGTGGTTCGAAAAAGGTCTCTTTTTGGGGCTTATGCTCTGCGCCTTCATCCGGCAATGGCGGGTGCCATAACTTCAAGCGATCGATCGAGACCACTTTCAAGTCCGCTTCTTTCTTTGGGTTCTGCTCAATGACCTCCGCTTTGTTTACTCGCGGAAAGCTAAGGATTTTCCACACTTTGTCATATTTCGATTTAAAGTCTGACTGGTTCTCTTTCTTTCCTTGTTTCGTATCCTTTGGAAGTCGTATCAACACAAGGTCACCCACCTTGAAATTCGGTTCTGACTTCCTCTTATTATATATCTCTGCATTCTTTTCGTAAGCATCTTTAATATTGCATTTCGCCACCTCTTCGGCAAAGGTCAGATTCTTTTTCATAGTTTCGACCCAGTCATCTGGAGTCCCGTAATCGTCTGGTATATTCGTTTTTGTCACGACGTCTTCCGGCATTGTCATTTCTCTGCCGTGTAGCATATAGTATGCCGAATATCCGGTCGTGGCGTGTACAACCCTGTTCATCGCCGATATAACGTATGGGAGGTACTTGTTGAACTTTCTTTCGTTTCCCGCTTTCAGGTATTGCGCCAAGCCATCCGCAATCGTCCGCATCTGTCTTTCAACTTGGCCTTGGCCTTCTGGATGGTATGCTGTTCCAAATGTGTGTCTAATCTTAAACACATTAGTGACCTTTGCCAACACTTCAGCTGTGAAATGCCGTCCGCGATCCGTGTGTAAAATGTGCGGTGCTCCATGAACCAATATCACATGTTTGACGAACACTTTGGCAAATTCTTTGGCTGTAGCCGTCTTCATTGGTACTGCAATCACGTATTTCGTCAGCTGATCGATGAACACCGCTATGTACTTATATCCACGTTTCTTCGTCGGTAGCAATGATCCCTTCAAGTCCGCGTAGACTCGGAAGAATGGATGTCCGACTTTTATCTCTTGCAATTTACCGGGTGGGCATTTCCTTGGTGTCTTACGAAATTGACATCCTTGACAGGCGAGTATGTAGTTCTTCACGTCTGTACTCATTCTGTCCCAGTAATATCGAAGTCGGATTGCTGTCAAGGTCTTTTCGAATCCCAAATGTCCCGCTGCTTTCTCATCGTGCAATGCGTGGATTATCGCTCTTCGCATTGACAACGGTACGACGTATGACCTTTCAAGTTTGCCATTTTTATCCTTTAGTCGGTACAGTATACCGTTCCATAACTGGTAATGTACTTCGAATTTCGATCTTGTTTCAACATCTGGTAGATGTTCCAATTCATCTATTATCATTGCCAGATGGGGTTCTTTCAACTGTTTATTGCGCAACTGCAAGTTCGAGTCGTCTTCCTCTTCCTCATCGCCTTGCAGGTTGACAATGCGGACTGTCGCTGTGCTGAGTTCATTCCAGTCTTTGATGACTTTACATCGCGGTAGCGGTTTATACCTCTTTCGCGTCTGTTTTGGGAATCTCAGCAACTTAATCGGACACTCGTTCAGCGCTTGTGTAACTTTGTCCGTTTTCCAAAGGTCATCTCGATTCTGAGATGTTTCATCAAGTCCCGTGACCTTTCCATTCTGCCTTTTGTCCGTGTTAAGTCCGGTGACCTTTAAGTCACTAACCGTGGGCAACCAACTTTTTACCCGGTTTACTTAGGCTTCTGTTTCAGCCGACTCATTCGCCGTAGCTGAAGTGACCTTTAATCGTTTCTCTCGTTGTTCCACCATCTGTAAGAACAACTGGCCAATTTCAATTGCTGGTTCTTTTGTGTCAAATTCCTTCTTGTAATCCTCGAAGTTTGAAATTTCATCAAATTCTTCTTCGTGACACGTTGGCCCTTCGATCGGCGCTCTTGATAACGCGTCCGCATTGTCACAGTACTTTCCTGGTTTATATTCAATTTTAAACTGGTGACCCTGCAGTGCCATCGCCCATCTTGTCAGACGCGGGTTCATTACCACTTTATTCGTCTCTGACCTTAGTAAGTTGGTCAGCGCCTGATGATCCGTTCTTACGGTGAATTCCGCATAGTCGATAAATGGCTTGAATTTTCTGACGGCAAAGACCACCGCCAGACATTCCCATTCCGTTACACCGTAATTTCTTTCTGCTCCGTGTAAGACGCGGCTGGCGTATGCGATCGGGTGACCTTCTTGTGATAGGACAGCTCCGATTCCTTCTTTACTCGCGTTACATTCAATGACAGTCGGCTTTGCCGGATAAAACTTCGCTAATACTGGGCCTTCGCATAGCAGTTGTTTCAGACTATTGAATTCATCCTCGTGTACCTTTGTCCAGTCTTTCTTTACTTGTTTATCCTGTCTCAACAGCTCATACAAATGACACGTTTTCTGAGCATATCCCATAATGAACTTGCGATAATAATTCGCCAGTCCAAGGAATGACCTTAACTGCCTTTCTGTTTGAGGTCGTTTAAATTCTGAGACTGCGGTGACTTTTCAGGATCCATTCGAATTCCATCTTCACTGAGTATATGACCCAGAAATCCCATTTGTCTCATTCCAAATTCACATTTCGTCGGTTTAATCGTGAATCCTGCTTCGACTAGGCTCATTGGGACATTTCTCAGGTTCTGCATGAAAATCGCCCAAGTTTTTCCGGCGAAGATAACGTCATCAATGTACCCGAAAACGCAACCCTTTCTTTTCGCTTTCGACAGTACCTTGTCCATACATAACTGAAATGTTGCTGGTCCGTTGCAAACCCCGAATGGCATTCTTTTAAACCGGTACATTCCATCTTGCGTTACGAAGGTCGTCTTGTTGATTGACGCTGGATCCGTTGGGATCTGCCAGAATCCGCTTTGTAAGTCCATTTTCCCGTAATATTTGTTGCCTGCACACGCATCAAGCAACTCGTCCGGATTCGGTAGCGGATAGTTGTTCTTTCTCGTTAACTTATTCAGCATGATGTAGTTGACGCAGAATCTGGTTCCCATTGTTCCGTCGCCGTTTTTCTTAACTGCCAACACGACTGGAAAGCTCCACTCGGCGTCTGAGGTTCAATCACATCTTGTGCCAACATCTCTTCTATATGCTTCGTTATGAACTCGCGGCCTGTCCAACTCGTTTTGGCCGGGTTACATTTAACCGGTTTCGCATCTCCCGTATCAATTACGTGAGTGACCCCTTTCACATCTCCATACGGTTTCTTTGATGTCGGTAAGACCTTCCAGAATTCCCAGAACGCGTTATGCACGTCGTTCTTTTGTTCCTCAGTTAGGTCAGGTCCTAGTTTCAAATTTCCAATTATCTTTGCCAATTCAGCTTTCGTTGTATCATCCATCTCTGGGTCTTCGAGTACGTTCTTTACTGTCCCAGCATTGACCTTTACATTTTCCATATGTTCATAAGGTTCCACATAGCCGAGAAGCTGATTTTTCTTCAAGATTTGGTATTTACTACTATGATTCGCGATGACGATTTCGAAATATTTACCTCTATGGTCCGTCACTCCTGCCAACGGTTGCACATCAGTTTCAACTTGAGGGACCGGTGTGAACATCAACTTGTTCTGAGCCGGTGCATATTTTCCCATCTTGACCTTTACCCGTGTGCAGTTTGACGGTTTCAATTTGATTCGTTGGTCACTGTAAACTTTATTCACATCTTTCGACAGTCTTGCTTTTTCTATTTTCAGTCTTCTGACTTTTTTCTCTTTTTCTTTTTCTTCATTCACTTCGTCGTCTTCATCCAAGTCCATTAAGTCTTCTTGTTCTGAAAGGTCACTTACTCCCGAATCTTCTGAAGTCGTTAAATTATCACTTGAACTCGTCCATTTTGAGTCCGAATCGCTGCTCTCGTATTCTTGTGCAGTGGCTTGACCTTTGTCAGCCTTTTCGAGTGGACGCTCATCAACTCCTTCGTCTTCTGATGAAAGGTCACTTTCGTTTTCTCGCGAATCGCTAAGTTTTTTCGCTTTCGAATTTTTGAGCAGAGGTTTGTCCCCTTCCTTTGCCTTTCGCCCATTTCGTGTAGCGATTCTCGGGTGGCTCCTTGCTACCCGTATTCTTGTTGATGACCTTTCTGACTGATCAGAGTTTGACCATTGTTCCTCTTGGTTTGACTTTTCCAGTTCATTGATTTCTTCAAGGCTCATTAACGGTTTTTCGGTCAACTCGACCAGCGGACATTCCTCACCGTTGTCGAGTGACCTTTCCCCGTTTTTTGCCTCAGTTACTGGGTTCTGCTGTTCATTCGATATCCTTTCCACCTCCTCTTTAAATTTTCTCCACATTTCTCCTTTGTCCGTTAACATCTGTGCAATGTCGAAAGCTGATTTTGAAGTTTCTTCTGTTTCGTTCGATCCTCCTTCAGCTATCTCTTTAGCTGTTTCCTCCTTCTCTGCTTCTGTTACAGTTTCTTTATCGGCTTCGTTCTGTTGGACCGCTTCATAACCTTTAGGTCGTTTGGGACCAACAAAGACGCAATTCGCCATCAGCTCTTCGGTGACCCAGTCGTCACTCGGAATCGTTTCGTACATGCACCATGTGTCACCGCCTCGTTCTGCGTATTCCACTCCATCTGGGTCTGGTGCAAAGGTCACCTTTTTCTTTTCCAACAACCCCGGTAACTTTCTTTTCCGGGTTATTTGTAGTTCTCGAATTTCCTTTACATCAAATGTAGGAATCTCCGCTTCGAATTTTGTCCAGTATTTTTCGAATATGCCCCAGTCATTTTCTTTTAGTGCTTTGCAGAACACCACCACCGACTCGTATACCGGTGTGCCAAGTCCAACTGGGAATATAATTATTTTACCTTGACCTTTGTACATGTGATTGACGCGGAAGTCCCAAAACAGTTCTATTCTCGCTTCTTCCCATAGCTGTACTTCTTCATTCATTTCGTCTATCTCTCTTTCAAGTTTCCGCTCAGTTGATACCGGGTCAAGAGGATCTTGGATTCCGTTATCCGCACGTTGCTGCCAATGGTTCAGCCATTTTCCCCTCCCCGTTATGAAGTTTTTCACGCATGATAACCAAGTCCGATATCTATTCCAATGATATCGTTCGATGTGTGGTTTCCATATTTCGTTGGTCCGCATGATACTTTTCGGTTTCCTTTGGACTTGACCTTTAAGATCTGCTAATGCAGCGCTACATCTCGGCCATTCTGAAAGGTCATCTTGGGAGGCGTTTTGGCGACATTCAGTACATTCCCATTGTGGTAGCACTCTACACTGATCCTAGTAGTAACCGTGTCCGCAGCTCCCAATTCGTTCTTCTGGAGTTAATATCCTTCGACTCGTGTGCGGGTTGGCAACCTCATCCTCCTGTGTTGTGGCTTTTTGCTCACATTCGATTTGGGTTACGCTCGCTTCGTCGGGGGATATTTCAAGAATCTCTGTTTCTTTGTTTAGTTGGTGACCTTTCAATTGTTCAATCGCTTTGTTGCGGATTTCGCTCGCGAACATCTGCTCTTCTTCAGCTATTCGTTTCAATATCCGTAATCTTTCACTCTTTTTATCTTTCCCTACTTTGGCCGTCTTTATTCCCAGTGCCTCTGGTACTGGGATAGGCTTTGCCCACTCCATGCCAGGCATGAGCGATTGTTTCGTTACAGCTGTCGCTTCTTTCTGTGTGGCAGCTATCTCTTCGAACATTGGTGACCTTTCGTCATTTTTGGTAGCAGATCGTGGTTCGAAAAAGGTCTTGCTGACGTTTTTCGGATCCGGCTCTGGCGCCAAGTTCTCAGCTGGTGACCTTTCATCTTTCGTTCCCAGTACCTCTGGTACTGAGATAACTTTTTCGACATTTCCGTTTTCGCTTTTCGTTTCCAGTGCCTCTGGTGCTGGATAATTTCTTCCTGCTGCGCTTTTGTCACTCTCGGTGCCTCTGGTACTGGGATGACCTTTTCTCTTCCCTTTTGTGTCAGCAGTGTCCGATTTAATGTGTTCTCAATCTCCTGCTGAATCATTTTCAACTGCTCAAATGTTGACAATTCCTTTTGCACCATCTTTTTCTTTTCCTTTCCCGGTGCCTCTGGTACTGGGATTAGCGTTTTATTAGCCGTTTGAGCATTTCCCGTCTGTTTTTCAAGTTCGGTGACCTTTCCGACTTGTACTTTGGCAACTGGTTTCGGGTCATCTTTTTTTTCTTCTTCACCCTCGTTATCCATCAGTACAAATTTCCTTTTAAGAAGTCGAATCCCAGTAGCACCTGTACGTCGTCACACTTCGGTCGGACGTAGAATGAATGCTCGCTAGTCTTCTTCCTTAAAGTCACTGGTGCTACACAATAATGCGTCACCAGGAATCCTGACGTTCCACTGATTCCGTTTATTTTCACCAATCTGTCAGGTGGCAATGGAAGCATATGAAGTCCATTCTTCTCGCAACAAGGTTTACTGATCAGCGACGTCTCTGCGCCAGTGTCAAGCATTGCGTTGACCTTTATGTCTCCCACTTTCACTTCATGTGTATACGCTTCGATTCTCGTAGGTAATTTTCCATTTTGAATCTTCAGTGTATGAATCTTACATTTCACAGGAATCAGCGATACTGGTCCCGGATCCATATCGGGGAGCACTTACCCTTTCGCAGGAGTGCTATGACCTTTCAGTATCTCACTCAACTTATCAATCCTGTGTGGCAAGTCAGTTCGGACATCGTAAAATTTACGCGGCTTTTTCATATTTGTTTGCTTTTCTGCAGCCATTTTACCGCTGGTGACCTTTTCATTATTCTGCACGTGCGGATTTGCTTTTGTGCTGTCCACGTGACCTTTAGTCACTTCATTTATCGTCTCGTGGATCAGTTCCTCCTTGCGGTTTTCATTTCGTTTATCTCGCAGCTTCTCAATGACTTCACTTGTTATTTGGTCAGCTTGCTTCAATTCGTCTTCTTCGCTATCCCTCACCTCATTTGGTGACCTTTTGTACGTAACCATATCGTATCCCTTTTCGGTCATCCATTCAATCGCTTTTGCAGATACTTCATTGTTCGTTTTCGTTGGGTCGATTTACGAAGACATCCCGTCTGTCCGGGCCGGAGACTTGTCATTGGTATCCTGCCGCAGTGCTTGTGATAAGTCCCGTGACCTTTCAACTGCACTACTCTGTTGCATTTGCGCCATCTCATTTGACCCTCCTTTCTGTTCATTTTGCGCTAAGTCCTGTGACCTTTCGTTGCGCTTCATGACAAATCCGCCGTCAGCCAACTTTTGTATGGGAACTTTTTCTCCATAATTTAACGGTTTATCTTTCGGTGGTGCGTTCCGCGAGTAATTCGCGTCGGCGAATGTCTTCGTATATTCCTCTGCGTTGAATACTGGGACTGGGTTCGGTGACCCTTGCGCTGGTTTCCCGGTAACCAGCTCTTTTAGCCTTTTCCTCTCATGTTGTGTTCGCAAAACTTGCATGTCCCAGTAATCCTCTTGTGACATTCCCGTTTTCTGTTTCGCTTTTGGCGTTACGGGTATCCACATTCTGTGATTCCCGTTCGGTCTGTAGGCTACTTTTTGCCATATTTCCTTCCGTTGCTGCGTTACTGCATCCACAAGTGAGTCATTGAAATTCTGCTGTGCCGGTTCGCTATTCTTCTGCTGCGCTGTTCGCAGTGTCAAGTCTGTTCCTTGAACTTTTAACACGGCGCTTTCGCCGTAACCTTTAGCGTTCGCACTTGCTCCTCGACCTTTCACTTGAACTTTTCCTACGGAAGGTGACCTTTCATCTTTACTATTAGCAGTGATATTCTGCTCCATCCATTTTTGCCTTATCAACTTCTCATCTTCGTCCTCTGAACAATTCCAGAACTTTGACTTTATCCCTTCGTAACAGTCGCAACGTGACTCATTCACTTTGTCGTTTTCTGCCAAGTATTTTCGGAATTTCGCATGTTGCTCATTTTCGTCTTGTGCAGTATCAATCTGCAGCTTCTTCTGGTTCAACAGCGCCTGTTGAATCTTCGCGTTTCGTTGTGCGCGTCGTTGCGCTAACACTTCCTCGCTGCAATACGGTGACCTTTCACTTGGCTGCACTTTTTGCAGTGTCGCGCTACCGTCATGACGATTTCCACTCGCAGTACCATTCTGCGGTGACCTTTGGTCCCGCTGCGCGTTTCCACTCGCAGTACCATTCTGCGGTTACCTTTTGTCTACTTGCACTAGTTTCCCGGTAACCAGTTCGTTTTGCTGCTGTGACGGCATCCATATAGCCGCTTCCCTTGTCTTTTGCGCTGACGGCATCCATACAGCCGCTCCCTTTTCTTTTTGCGCTGACGGCATCCATATAGCCGCCGCAGTGGTCACGTTCACTGCAGTACCATTCTGCAGTGATGACCTTTCTGTTCCCTTTTTATCCGGCGGTTTAGGGTCGGGTCGATCAGTAGGCTCACCGGCGCCTACTGATCTTGCCCGTTTCCCTGAACCGGCGCTCCACCTTGTTGCGCGCCTTGCACATTTCCTTGTACATTTCCTTGTACATTTCCTTGTTGTTGTCCGATATCATTTGCCGGGTTAGGATTCTGTCCGCCACCGCCATTATTGTATTGGCCACCACACTGTTGGTAGTTTCCTTGGCCACCTCCATTGCCACCGCCTCGGTTGCCGCCACCGTAGTTTCCACGACCGAAGCCTCTGTTCCTTCCTCTGAAGCCGCCGCGGTAGCCGCCACGATTGCCACCGCCTTGGCCGCCATTTCCGTTTCCGTAACTACCGTTTCCTTGCTGAAAGTTCGCTTTCGCCTGATACCATTGAGCGATCAGGTCATATCCATTTGCCACAGCTTGTCGCCAGCCGCCCGAATTGCGCAGCCGTTGCCACTCTCTGAAGGCGAACAAGTTCGGGTTCTGATCCGGCGGCGTGTTCGCGAACTTGCATCCCTGCGTCTGGTGGTTACCGTACATACAGTATTGGCACATCTGTACGCCATTTGCAACCCATCCATCAATCATTTGAAACTTGAATTCCGTTCGTGACCCCTGATTCTGCTGGAAGTTATTCTGGTTTCCTCTGTTTGGCTGAAAGTTGCCTTGACCTTGACCTTGATTCTGGAAGTTTCCTTGACCTCCATTCCAATTTCCATTTCCATAGCCGTTTCCACCGAAATTTCCGTTGCCCACTCCTTGTTGTGGTAACCCTACATTCATAGGGGCCAAATTCTGTGGTGCCGGTGGAGCCACATTCTGAGGTGCCGGTCTCACTTGAGCCGCCGCCTGTATCGCAGCTACCATTGCATACGTAAGTGGCTGTCCCGTCTGGCTGTCGATAAAGGTCACTTCTTTGGTGACCTCTTGCACTGGAGCCTCCCTCCGGTATTCCACCGGCTGTTGGACTGGTGCAGCTGCCATCCTTTGTTGCGGTACATTTTCAACTTGGCCTTGGCGGATGGTCGCGTATTCTTGATTACGTTGACCTTTTGGCGCCTTATACTTTTCTTCTCCCGTTGCCCAGTGTCTGAAGAAATCCTTTACATGGGTTGGCGTTCTACACTTCTGTGTAGGCAATGCCTTGTAGAGTTCATTGTCTACTCTACATCCTTCGATCAAGAAGCCCACTGCTTGTTTTTCCGTAATGATCCTCTTAGCTTTGAATCGCATCATCGCTTGATAGTACTGGTCAAGCGATTTCTTTCCAAGTTCGAATTTCCTTGCGTAGGCCTCGCGTAAGCCTAGGACTTGAAGCTTCATCTCGGTCACCATACTCGTCTTTAAGTTTATCCAACCATTCTGTTACCGAATATTCGATTCCGTCTTCTGATGCAATATCTTTTTCACTTTCAAACCAGGTTTTAGCAGGGCCTTTCACCGCGCTGGCTATCTCGATCATGATTTGATCGTCGGTGAGCTGGTAAGTTCTCTGCGTATCTTTCACCAGTCTTGTCCAACCATTCACAGTGTCACGACTGCCATCAAAGGTCACCAGTGGCGTTTTCCGAGCCATGGAGTTGAGCGCCTTTGCTAATGCAAATCCCGATTGCGCTTTCTGGTCATCTTCCTCTTCGCCACTTTCATCGTCACTTTGATTCCGCTTCGGCTTTGCATAACGAGACTTCCGTGGGCGTTCTTGCCGACTAGATGGTCTGTCTCTGAGCCCTTCGTCGATGTACACGTACGTTTCAATATGCGGGGGAAATTGGGAGGGATCGCTGTGACTCGTATGCGGATAGCCTCCTGATGGTGGCTCTTTGTCATCTTTGACCTTTTCGCCATTTTTTTCATTTTTGACACTTCCTCTGCCGGTACCAGTTCGTGGTGGCATTTCAAAGTGAAAGCTTTTTCCCGTGCCCGTTTCTTGTGCCTTACTGTAACTGGGCGGGGGTGATTCCACTGTTGCCGTTCTAACTCCATATTGCAGGAGCTGTTCATCTTTGTGCTTATTTGAGGGCCTTATTCTCATCTTCGAGGCGTCTGACTTTCAACTGAAATTCTTCCTTCTCTGTTTTCAGATTATGATTCTCCTCCTTGACCTTCAGCATGTGCTGGTGGAGTTGGAAAGTTCTCTCCTGAATGACCTTTTCCTTTTCATTCTCTACCTTTCTAATGTGTTCCACCATCTGGGTCACATCTCTTTCCAATTTCGTGTATTCTTCAGCTGCTGCCTTCAGCTGATTCTTCGTCTGGGTGAGCTCATCCTTCCCTGTCATTACCGTTTGGATCATATCGATCAACTCCGTGTTGAGTTTGATGATCTCTTGTGTCTTCTGATGGACGGTTTGTTGCCATTCTTTGTCTTTCAATTCGAGCGCGGTGACCTTTGTGTCTAGGAGATGTGCCTCGTGCTCCCACCTCAAGCCTTGTTCGGCAAGTGTCTTGGCGGTCCCTTTCAGCTCGGTGTTTTCTTCGGTGACCTTTTCGATGTCTTCTTTCAACGCCTTATTCTCCTCCGTCACCCGCTTTATCTCGTTGCTCAGCCGTGCGCCTTCGGTGGCTGTGAGGTCATTCCTGAGCTTAAACACTTCAGTAGTGTTCGTCAACAGTCGCTGGGTTGCCTCGGCGAGTTTGGTCGCATAATCGTCTCGTTTAGCTTCCGCCTCGGTGACCTTTTGTTTCAGTGAGTCGCATTCGTCCTTCAGTTTGGCTAAGTGTCGTGACCTTTCCGCTGATTCTTCCGACATACTCTCGTTAAGGTCACTGACTGCAAGATGACCTTCCATTTCTCTGTCATCTACCATCTTCAAGTATTCTTCCGCGAGTTCTCTTTGACGTTCATATTTGATTTTCCATTCATCTGCCGCGCTCTCTAAGTCAACTTGTTGTTGTTCCAATACGTATATTCGGGTTTCCAGCGACGACAGTTTTTCCCGATTTTCTTTTGTTCGTTTCGTTGCTTAATTTTCCTTGGCCTCGAGTTCGTCTTCCAACTCTCTCACACGAGTCCTCAGAGTCGTTGTGGGACTGTTTGGTGATGGCGGTCTAACATTGATGACCTTTCCTGTTCTTGTCCGTTCAATTAGGTGCTCCGGTATATCTTTGAAAGGTGTTATCCCTTCAGCACGGTCAGCTTCCTTCATCGCGGTTTGGAAGGACATATTCATCGTCGTTTCATCATCCGTGAAGTAAGACTCGTTCGATTCATCTGAGACCATTGGAGTTGCCCAAAGGTCATCGCCTGCGGTTTTATCGTTCAGTGAAAGGTCATCCAGTCCCAGTTCAGCCAGTTCCTCTTCGGTGACCTTTGTGTTTCTCTCTTCCGCTTGAGCCAGGTTCACATTTTTATCCTGCTCATTCGTTCCGCTAATGGTAGCATCCAGCTGTGATGCTCCCACTGCTTCCGCTCTTTTTTCTGTGGATTTTTCCTCCCCAGTGACCTTTATCTGGTTCATCGGTTCGCTTCCCGCCGCAGACGCGGGAGTGTGTTTCTGGTCGTCACTGGAACTTTCCTGATTGGCGACCGCCTCAAGCGCCTTCTGGTAGGTGCTATCAGAGCCTCGCGAGTCCTTCTTCTCGAATGCCTTGGGCGCTCGAGTGTTCCGCTCGTGTTCAACTGGACGCGAGTACGTGTGCAAATCTTTTTTGTACGGATTTGGTGCACCTTGCTGTGAACTTCGGGAGCTTATGCTTCCCTGACTGCCGGTAGACGTTGGTTGTTCCTTGTCTTTATCCATGTTGATCGGATAACTTGGACGCTCCTGCCAATTGTTCTCACACACACGTTATTGTATGGTTTATTCGATTGTCTTAAAGGTCACTTTCGTTCTACGTATTTCTTCTAAGTCCGTGTTAAAGGTCACTTTTCGATTGAAAAAATTCGACTTTCCGTTTCAAGGTCACTTTTTCGATAAAAAGTTCGAGAGTTTTGCCCTAAAGGTCACTCTTCAGACAAAACTTCGAAACCGTTTTTACAGTTTAGAACCCGTTTACGAATGAAATTCTACAGCTGCTGATATCGCTGTACTACTAATCAACTTAATTTCAACTTTGTTAAAGGTCACTGTTGGTCACTTTCAGATCTTAAAAGTCACTTAAAACGGTCAAACTGATCAATTCTAACTTTTGATAAAGGTCACTTTCTGAAGTCAAAGGTCACTTTTCCACTCGTTTGAACTCAAAAGGTCACTTTCCAACTTAACTCGAGTTAAAGGTCACTTTCCAGCTCAATTTCAAGTCAAAGGTCACTTTCCAGCTCAATTCGATCAAAGGTCACTTTTCCTTTGTCTTAACTCAAAAGGTCACTCTCCTTTTCAAATTTCACATCTCAATTCAAATTTCCCATTACAGTTCAAGTTCAAAGGAAAATCCCCATTTACGTTGTTTACATCGTTCCTATTGGTCCGCTAGCTCAAATTATTCAGTTCAAATTTCAGCCAATCACAGCTCAGATAATTGACCAATAGCGTTAATCCACTTAAATTTTATATCAGCCTGACGTCACGGTCAACGGCCAGACATGCGCACTGTGACTGTGTGCAAAAACCCCGCCTATGTCTATGCTCAGCTCAGTATCGACCAATAAGAATTGAGAATTTTACCAACTAGCCAATCCCGTAATTAATAACGGTTTCCTACCTGTTGAGCGTCCTTTCCGCGGGGAAATGATCCAGATAATCCAATTTCTTCTCCACTATCCGCTCCCGCGTAGCCGCTTTTCCGTAGCGGTTGTGCCGCACGCTTTTAGTCTGCTACCGTGCCGGCTGACTGCCGTAGCAACAGTAGTGGTGCTCTACAACCAGTTTGGTGGAGTCTGATCTACTTTCTCCGTGCGCCCCTTTCAACGCTTCGGCGCTGGTGCCCCACGGCTTAGGCTTCGCTGAAGCCTTGCTGAGTATCAGTGACACCAGTGTAGGTCTTCGCTGAAGACTCTACACCGAGGAACACTGACGACTGAACTCTTGAACTCTTGCTCAGCTGAGGAAACAGCACAGGTCTTCGCTGAAGACACTGTACCGAAAACCAAAGCTGGAGATCCGCGTCCGATTGGGAGTTGCACCGCTTGTGGTGTTGCGCTTTGCTGTTCCACGCACCTGTGCCTTACTGGTGAACAAATAACAGGCCAACTTTGCCTGACACACTTCAAATCAAATCAGATCAATTCAGAGAACCGCTGTCGGCTCTGCTACCATCTAATGCTAGATCCAACTGTGATCCAGATACGGCGACCTAAACGGAATAGATCCCATGGAGCGAGCAATGCGATATGTATTGCGAGCTATGCGGAAACACAAGACGTCGCACCGCTAATTGCTAACTTTTAATAATATTGAAAGTTCCGACAACAGAAAATCAATACTGATCGGCGCAGCTCGATCGTAAATCGTAGAGCCAATTCGACTGTGTGCGGCACGTGCTATGCCGCGCCCACTAACACAACTCAAGCCAATCAGAAGCGAGACACAACACAGACACGTAATCCAAAGGCGTAGCGCCTAGCGCCACGGGCGTGAACGCTAGTGAGGCCTCGTCTCACACTGTGTTTGTATTGTACACGTACAATAGCGTATGTACACGTACATTGTACCAACCTGTTGAATACAGTATTGAGTGAATCCTTTGTTGTCTTCCACATACTGCTCCTCGGGTTTTTTGTTTCCCCATCCCGTTCTTCGCATATACATACTATAGGTAAGCGGTGGTAAGTTGACAACTGTCGAAACTTATTGGCTATGGACTGTAATTGTAGTTTTTCATTAGGCAGTAGCAACCTGAGTAGCAGCAACGCAAATGCAGAAATTGCTTACTTTTTCCAAAAAATTTGATAATAAAACCAGCCTTTCCTCGGTTTAAAACTAACAGGTAAACTGCTCAACAGCATTAACACCTAATCTGCATAGCCCAAGAGTGGTTGCAAATGGGGCTAACTGTAATAAACCGTATGTAGTTTTTGGGATACGATCGAGGCATCGGGCACAGGTATCACGGTATTTCTGCGGTTTTGTCGTCCGCCCGTCAGGGCCATCTGAGCATGTAGCCTGAGCATTGACGCCATCGCTGACGTCGCCGTCCAAGCACACAACGTGGCAGATGCCGATTACGCATTCGCTGGGAGTCGTCACGTTCTCGCAGAACACCCAGTTTGATATCGGGAGCACTTCTCTCGCGTCGCAGGGTTCCTGGGTGGTACGCCGCTGATGCTGGAAACGTTCTGGCCATTCAAGGGTTGTCTTCATTGGCTGAGTAGGTGCAAGAAGTGCTGGAACTCTGTCGCGAATTAGCCATGAGTCGGAAGTTGGAGGACGATGACGCTGAGGCGAAGATGTCGTCACGCAAGAGAAGATCGGAGTGACGGCAGTGACGGCGCCATCGATTCGGGACGACAGTGGGGACATGCGCATGGTGACACCGCTGCGTCGTCCCTGTAGATGATTTGGATTTCACTGAGGAGCGATGCGATGAAGCTGCAAGACCCGCGAAAACAATCGGTGAGTGTGCCAACAGTGAAATTCACGCCAGATTTATTTTTGATGGATCTTCAATCTTTAACATTATTAGTTTTATTGACTTCAGATCTTTTTTATTTTGTACTTTCGCTTTTTTTGTTGTGTATTTTAAATCAAACTGATAACTGTAGCCTGGAAAAATTTGCATACAACTAGTGAAACAAGATATACAGTACTAGTACAGTAATTTGGAATTGCTAATATGCTTGTAAAACTTGCAGGAATCATCGCGTTGCAGCTTTATGACTTTGTCGGCTGCTCAACGGTCTGACCTCCGAACCGTTGTACATTCTCTTCGAAGGAAATTCTCTTCGGCACCATAATATAGCCATCAGTCAGCTCAACTCAGGATGTGTGTGATCACGTTGGCATTTTCGTCACAACCCTCGTCGTGTCAGGAGGAAACGCTCCTGTGCCCGCGCCTAACGGACTTCGGCAGACGCACAATGCGCATGTGGTCTGGATCGGCGGGGAGAGATATGGACGCACAGTGGAATGGTGCCCGGTACCAGTGGAATGGACTCTCGCGTTAAAAGTAAGGGCGAGTTCTCCGCAGCCAGATCAAGCGGGAAGATTGAACTGGATGACGGGTCATTCGGTGATGTTCTGGTGGAACCGAACAGTTCATCCGTTCCCGGCACCTAAACGGCAGCTTCCGGTGATAGTGACTGGGATCAGATTTCATCTGTAGATTCGCCGTCATCATTTACAGAGCAAGCGGTGATGTGCTTCCAGATTTATCTTCCGGATAATGGGAAATCGCCGGCAATCAGAAGCGTGCACGGATCGTTCACTGGACGGCCCGATAATGAACAATCCGGGCAGGTGTACAAACCTGAAGAAGAGAACGAGTATGTGTACCGCCAGTGCCGGCTACAATTTTTCACGCCGCCCATTCCCCAGACAGCCCTGGAATACTCTGCGATCCATAGTTGTGCTGGTGATCACCTTCTCATCTAGACTTCCGGTGTAGAACGGCACACTGACGACTGAAGACAACTTCACAAAGTCTGAACGACCATCATCCACGCGGAGGACAATACGGTGGGCGCCATGACGGAGAGATCAGTACGATAGGAATAATTACCGTAAATAATCTATCCTACCGACCTACTCAACGACAGAGTATGAGCTAATAATCTCAATGTGGCATAGCCAAGCCTACGAATCTACGCGAAGCGAGAACTGCATCTCCGACGATAATTTAATTAGAAACTCCGAAACTGCCAAAACCCATAATGTGAAAACTGACCCCCCGTAAAATACTGCCACTCACTGATTTATATAGACACGGCGCATCCGTGTAGAAACAACCAAAAGTAAATCCGAACACAAAAGAGAAGTACAGCGAATAATAGAAAGTACGAGTAAAGCCGTCACTTTACGTACTGTACTGCTATATTCCGTCAATACGACGAGATGTTCGCTCCACACAAAAGTTTGTCGCTGACCGTCTGATGAATCCCCTTGACCGATCGCTTCCAGCATCCAACACTTCCAACATCGAAATAGATAACAAGGCGGAAAGCAGAGATCACTACAACAACAATCACTACTGTAACCGCTAGATGAAATGTCACCACAGAGTCTGGTGTACGGAAAACAGCACACGCGCTGCTGTTAACTTGTGCGCTGTCCGGCCGGGGGCAGGCAGCGGCCGGATCTAAAAGTGGTGCCATTCCATCTAGCGGCTACAGTATATTGTCATTACCTGAAAGTAGCACTCTTCGTTGACAGCCAAAACCATTCGGCCACCGCGACGAGCTAACAGTAATGTTTCCTTTCTCGCTGGATTGTCGGCGTACAGGATAATCCCATTTGGATCAAAATTCCGGGAAGAACTGGTAAACGTTACGTCCTTTCGCTGCAGAAACATCTGCATTTGGTTGTTTTTTGTTGCCTCGAAGCTGACGGTATTCCAGTCTACGGTGTCTTAATTAGTTTCGGCGACCGAGCACAGTTTCTTCATCACAGGATAAAGCCGTAGTTGAGGAAAGTGGTTCAGTCAGCAAGGACTCGGCAGTCGACGCCACCATTTCTTCAAATTCACACCGTCCAGTCGCTTGCAGTTCACGGTCAGATGCTTGCAATTGCTCAAACCCAATCAATTCTCCGCTGATAATCAGCCCGGTGACATAGCCGACAAAGGAGCGCGCCTTCGTCGCGGTACTCGACTGATCCACAGCCGACGGAACTTCTCCGACGTAATTGGTATCGGAGAAAATATCGATACTCTGAGTCTGCCTCATTTTCTCCTGGATCACTGATCGTATACACTAATCTCAATTTTCTTTTTGCGTTTACGTACGGACACGGTATGCAACACCGCTCATCGGGGAAGCTGTTGTCCATGATCCTCTTTAGCTTTGCCGCTGAACCAGTGCTAACGGTCAATACAATCTGTCCTCCCTGAATGGACGCAGTCCAGTAATTATTATTTTGTCGCGTTTATAATTTTTGCTCACTGATGCAATGGGGAGCCCATCGCCGTGGTCAGTGGCAAAGGAAAGACTGATGTTGGCGTTGGCTGGTAACATTTTTCCAGGCAGTTCCATGTAACCGGCACTTCTGCTAAAACTGACTTCCCGAATAGCCCGATTATGACTACCCTGCTCCAAACCGAAATAATACAAGTATGAGCAGATACGATCGTGATGTGATATTCGTGAGCCACAATCGTCAGGCTGGACGGTACTCTCGGCCCCGAAGAAAATATGGGCACTCGGGGATTGATGATCGGCTCCCAACAGCGTCCAGTGGATCAAAAGGGAAGCCCAAGGAAATCCACGAGGGCATCGTTGTGGACAACAAGCGGCACATTCGAAGCATCGGCGGTTAATAATTTTTGTTTGCGAAATGGGCGTTATATAGATATGATGTATTTTCAGTACGTATTCTGATTTGAAATTAGCAGCTGCACGCATTGCGCAGGAGGAAGCTGCCCGTCTGAAAGCAGGGTCCCCGAACAAGTGTTGGATCCACACGTTGCCTGTAGCATGCCTCAGTAACCTGATAGCCAGTAACGCGTTCCGATATCGCGCTGCGCTTTGGAGAGTTTCTTCCACAGCGGCTTTCTATCGAAATTCGACGACGATACGCTACTTATAGTGCGTCATGGAATTCTGCCAGACCAAGAGAGCATTGAAGAAGTGTTTTTGTTGTAGTTTTTTATGTGGTACTTTTTGTTTTAAGTAATTCTTTTTTTGTGCTTTGAAAATCGAAGGTTTTATATTACTATGTCCATGTACATTGCACTTTAGAATCACATGCTGTATTATTTTGTACAGAGCGGAATGTGAAACAACATGCAGCATGATAAATGCGCAAAGCTATTGTGTCATAACGGGAACAGCCAGTGGGATACGTTGCTTCTCGTCAAGTGCAAACCATCATAAATGGGCCTAGATAATAATCTAGATAATATTAAATCATGAATTACTGTTCACAGGTTCAGAAAACCAGATATCTATACTTGCTGTACATAGTACTCTGTAGAAGTTTTGCGCTACACAAAACTGACAAAAGTGATATAAACAAATTTGACCGACCAGAGTACCGTCCGAAAAAGTGTCCACGCTGGCATCAAATGACTCGGTATTGTAAAACGTCGGTTTGTCTGCAATGATTCCTATCTTTTGTAGAACATGTCATCCACAAACGTCGTATACCGAGCTGTTGGAGGCTACTTCTTCTCTATGGCGGTAGTAAAGGACCAGAGTGAAATCCATGGATGTAAGTATAAGTACAAATATTATGAAGTAAAAGCATAAATTTTTTTTGTCTAAAGTACTGTACCTAATTGGGAATACTAAAAATCTCGTGGTTAGTGCAGACTAAAATTGTTTATTCAATAATAAACTAAAGTACAGATACATTACTCTATTGCCGAAGCTAATGAACTTGCTATTAATTCGTGTCAGAAATACAATTATGGTTGTAGATGTTGAATAATTGACACAATTACATTTTAACGTCTGGCTGAGCGAATTACCTTGTGTAAAGAACTAGTTTTTGTCCTATCCAACTTGAAGGCTTCTTTTGTTATGCTTAGTTAAACGAGACGACGAACTGACGAATCTTCTCCAAGAACATGGGATGAAGGCCGAACATCGCCCCTTCGCCATGGAGAATTCGGCACATAAGCAACATTTCTTGCTTATTGCTCATAAAAACGAGAAGAACCTCAAAGAGTTTGAAGCGAAACTGGCAGCGCAGTAAGTAATTACAGCAATAAAAGGCACACGGACATTTATTATAATTATTTGTTCATACAAAGGTTGCCTTTAATAACAGTGTCTTCGGTTGCGTTTGGTGTTCGCTGCGGTTTCTGTAGAAGGTTTTAGGTTTTTATCGTCTACTTGTTTAACATACTCGGGCTACACTGTGGTGACGAGAATTCTACCGAGACATTTTGAACCCCATTGATTCGTAAAGGTCACTTCGAGTAGCTGCCAATTCCACTACCAAGCAGACAATTTTTCTAAGTGCTTCGAAAAGGAACAAAAATTCTGTCAACATAAGTTTACGACAGGAACCCGTTCGGCAGAAAGTATGGCACATCGCTGCAGGTTAGCGGTGCAGTATAATATGCAAAGGCCATCATCTTTAATCGTGTACGGTAGATTGGGATGTATATCCAAAGGATATCGGTAGAAGTACGCACTTAATGAATGTACCAGTAGCTAAACTGTTTTGATGCTCTTGTGTATCTCATTTTTGCACCAATTCATTCAAATGCTTCGGGCGTTTCGACCTACCAGTTTAACGATAATCTTTCGTGGTGAAGTTGCCTTATTAGTATTTATTAGTATTAGTATTGCGTTATTAGTATTTTTGCCTGATAATATTGACGGAAACGTAAACGGGCTGGTGGTTGATTATCAAACAAGCCGCCCGAGAAATACATTAGCTTGATCGTGTACCAGCCGTTTTACCGGTGGCAAAACGGTTTGGCATTACGCTTTGTCCTTTTCGCCGTGTCATAACGGACAATTCGCGATGTGATAAGGGCGTTATTAGTGGCGATTTCAGGCCCAAAGGAGCTGCACCAAGCTTCCGGCTAGCCAAAATTATGCGTTTTACGACTACGGCAGCACATAGTTCCATGCTATTACTTTGTTGCGCAGTAACTGTAGCGCTGCAGGAAGTGGCACCACATAGTCTGATGTATGGAAAACGAGGCACACTTTGCTTGAAGTCTTACGTAACGTATGCGATGCCCGGCAAGGGCAAGCAGCTGCCGGATCGAAAAGTGCCTCGCGGCTACAATAATTTTTATGCGTTCCGAACGTACTGAGAGTACAGTCTTGAGTCTGTTGCTTTATGCCTTGAAAAATGATTGTGTTTGCTTGCAGTTTGAATAAAAAAGCGGGAACCAACGAGCACCGCTATGACGAATTGTTGCGCATCCGAGGATGCACGGAAAAAGATTACCAGCTGTGGGATGCAAAAGCGAAAAAGAAAGTACCTTTTCAACCCTACACAGAGACGCAGATTAAGGCGGCTGCGTACATGTGCGGCGTGATGGATCAGCAGCCAGTAGGGCCAACAGGTCCGGCTGTGTGGATCAGAGAGGTATGCTTGCAACGCTCCTTAAACCTTCGACATACAAGTCAAATCAACACATATTCTTCGTTAGCTATTTCGACGCGGCAATTTACCCTGAGGTAGCAGGCTGTTCGAGCACGGTTCCCGCATTACAGATCTGCGTAGAAAGAAGTCAAATAGCTTTTTTCTTTCTTTTTACATGAAGTGAACCAGATCGTAAAGATACATTGTGCGCTGGATTTTGTAACCATTATACTGTGGTTACAGAGTTTCTTTAAAAAAATCGTGAGCTATAAATTGGTATTTTGTAATACAAGTGATTACAATCATTATATTTGCAAGTACCTTTAGCCTTTTACTTTAATGAGGTTAAAAACAATTTCAAAACAGTAAAAATATTAGCTAGTAATAGCTACTGTATGGACCGGTTTGTGATACGAACATTTCTACGAGTTACGAGGAGAACATACAAATATGTTTACAATACGACGCACGTTGGGAACTCGGTTGGCGGCGTACACAAAACGGAAATCTTGTATAATATACAATACTCTTGTATAGTAAAAAAAGGCACATATACGTTATCTGCACGAGAACCATACCACTACATTTACCTTTTTTTCTCACTATTTGAAGTCCACTGTAAATTGAAACTTGTGTACTAGCACTGATGACAACATGTCTTTCAGTCCGTGTATCGCGATTTCTGTGGATACTGATCAGCCTAGTCTAGTTTGTACATGTTGTAGGTATGAATTTTATAAGAACTGCCTGCGCTGGTGTGTTGCAAATTTCGGTTTGCCTCTGTGATCTGTTGTCCAAGTATAACTAATTTTGATGGTGGCAACGTCTTTGATACAGCCAGCAATGAGCTTGCAATTGGACTGCTTATTTTAATTTGTAGAATGCTCCGGAAGCTCCAAGACCGAAGGAGGAAGTGCGCTCTCTTGGGGTCGAAGGAACGTTATCGCCACGTGCCTCGCGCGGACCTGCAAACGCCAATGCATTCGGGAGAATTGGCTATCGTCGAACGGAATATAAGTAATTCTGTGGCAGTTTGATTTTCTGTGCACCTTTTGGTATAAGCAATGAAATAATACTCAGATGTGGGGTGTACCGCGTAATCATAACTTAGCTTCGGGTAGTGACTAGTGATTGAGCCATTCGATTCTCGATAAGCGTATACAAAGGTTCTTTTTATGTTCAAGAGCGGTTAGAACAAATTACTGGTCGCAATATACAACGAATAACTTATTAGAACTGCAGATACAGTAGGTGTTCTGGTATTGCTTATGTAAGGCTGATCAAGAGTATGCTTCCGGTTCGACGAGACTTGAAGTCCCCTCGGGGTTGTCTGCTCTTGTGCCGTAATAGAAATAATAATAGTGATACGAATACTAGTTATATCAATCGAGACCAGGGGCTAATATCACCGAGCTTATTCAATCCACTCAGTTAAATGTGAAGCACGGATATTAATTTACAGTGGCTTAATGAATTAAAATTGCACGTACAGTATGTTTCTCATGATTGAAATACGTAGTTAAGCAAGTATAAAGCCACGGCGGACAGTCTATCGACACGCCCTTATCACTGGTGTTTATAATTGCTTTCCTGCGGATATCCTGGATGCCAGTCAAACGTACCGTGGGAACCTTTCTGACATTGCCGATTGAAAGTGCATGCTGCCATGTACTTGAGAATCGGTTCCATGTATCAACTGCAGATACTTATATTATCAACGGAAAAACTTCGTTTACTTGATGACAGCGGACATCGAACATTTCCTGGCAATGGCTTTAACTATGGGATCAGTCCTTATCAGTATGGCCGAAAATCGATCTAACCATGGCAAGCGGCGCATGTCATCCATCGAAGGCGTAATCGTAATTCGTCGAAGGCGTAATCGTAAATCGTAATTCGTCGCTTTTGCCTAATGCATACACAAATTTCCATGCAAGTTATTGGGCAGCTTTATCATATTCTCGATGGGATCTTGCCAGTTTCAAGCGTACTCTTCTCCGGGAACATCACGGGCCTCCGGTCATACCGAAGACATTTCGCCATGTGACAATTCCTACCGATGTTTGCTTACGTTATGCAGATATGGTTGACAACTTGACACAGTAAAGGGAATGGCATATAAGTGCTACAATTACCTGGATTGTATATGAATAAGGCTTAAGGCGTTATGTTTCTCGGTTTCGAATATTCGTGAGTATCGCTTTATTTTGAAAGACTACTTTACCGGAAATTTCTGGATTCGGTGATTGTCAGCAGTTTTGTGGGAATTTATAAAAGGTTTATGAAAGCATGTATCCAAGAGGCAAGTGAAGCTAATCGCGGGGCTCTAGGTGATGTGCTTAGCGGTGAGCCCATCATGATAATCAGGCAGAGCACTCACGCCTGCCAGTGTCCATGCCAATGGTATGGCATTTGACTTTGGCATTTGACACGCAATAACTGCGGTAGATGCCACAAAAACAATCTGACACTGTGCCCGAGCAGGTTGCAGGGACAGTTTTTGGGTGTCCGGACTTCCGAACCAGGAAGCACAGTAGGTATTAGGTATATGAACATATTCAAATCCCCAATGCTGTCTAGTGGTCTTTTGGTAATTTTTTGTTGACAGCCCAAAATGATTTTACGCGAGAGAAATCAACAATCGCTTTCTAACCGTTTTTTGTAGGAACGTTTGTTGCGGTAATTAAACACTGTTGGATAAGACAGCACCAATAATACGAGTACGGATGGCAGTGGGCCGAGCGCGTTTCGAAGGAAAGTTGAGAACTTGCAGTCGAGTATGGGTAGAATTATGTCACTAGCCTAAATTTCGCCGGCATTTCTTAAAACATGAGCCCATAAGCGTTATCAATGTTTGCAACCTGCTTCTGCACAGTGCCACAGTTTAAGTCTACATACTTTCTGCCTAGTCGTCAACCGAATAATATTTGGCAATGACTGGCAATGACCATCTGGCAAAATAATGCTTGGCATGACTAGCTATATCGAGTGCATTTTACTTGCTTAGGTAAATAGTGTGGCGTGACGCGCCGTGGGATGGATTTGGAATAGCCCGTGAATCTGTAAGATCCGCTGCATTTGTGTGCTCAGTTTCTTGCCCGGCTTGGGCAGGAATACGACAGCAATTGCTCCTTATTCCTTACCGACGAAATATGCTGATCATGACCTTCATAACTTTACACCATAGTACCACGGAAACAGAAAGGTCATCATGACGCCTTTCATCTTGCTGGACTTGCTCTCTACATATGTTGATTCTATGGACATACAGTTGATATCGTCATTGCTGCTTTTGCGCTGACTTTAATCCGAGTGAAAATTGCATTAAGTGCCTAATACTACAGCTATTAAAGTTTCCTTCGTGCCTCTTATCAATAGAAGTATAAAAAAAAGCTGCTGCTTCGATACTAAACTGTCAATGTGCGCCACGGGCAATTTATGCTACCGCGCATGTGCGGTTGCATTGAATTCACAAATTTATTTTTGTCGCAGCCTATTTTTGTCCAAATGTGGGTGCTTTAATTGCACTTAGAACTGCACGAAGAACAAGTAAAGGCATACTTTTTCGTTGCAACCGCACGCGCGCGGTTGTCACTGCCGTAAGTCTGGTCTGTGTACGGTAGTGGCTCGCGTGACGTGGCTTAAGCGTTTCGTCACTGGTTTTTTTCTAACGTAAATAATTACAAACGGTTCAACCGTTTTTAAAATTTTCAGATAGTCTGTAAAGAGTAGGTTGTGTTTAACATGCTAAAATAAAAAAACCGAAAGAAAATCGGTACTGGAGCAAAATAATCTAAGCCTGGCCACTTGATATGTCGCTCTTTGACTTAACATTGGTGGCCACTTGAAGGTCTCTACGAGAGTAAGGATTTTCCTGCTGATTCCACCCGGGACTGCACTCACACCTCATGTGTCACAGTAACGTTCTTCATGATATATTGGAGTAACTTCGCGGAATCGACTACACCCACTTTCATTACGCCAGCCAGCGGTAAAAAAGTTCTGTCCACAAATGCAGACAAAAAGGATTGATATGCTTGTCCAGTTGATATGCGCATTCATTCGCCATGATTGATAAGCTTATTCATTCGCCAATAAAAATCTGGAAGCCAGTATAAGTTTTTCTCCATTTAGTTCCATGATTTATTGACTTTTTATATCCATGATTTTTCCACAAGCTCGGTTGGCGAATACGAAGTATAATGTGAAAACAGGGCGATGGCGTACTTTTCCGAGTGACAAAGGTTGAATCAGACTTTTGGATGGTATAAGCTGCATTTTCAGTAAGCTGGTTGTGAGTAAAATAAAGGTAAAATAGCAATCAGCAGTCTTCGGTTTGAAGGAGTTAAAGTTAAATGTCGTCATGCGACGAGGCTATGACCTTTACGGCAGTAATCAAAACAGAAAATTTTCATCGGAAATAGTTTAGTGGTTTCTAGCCAGATGGGTCTTTACGGCCATTTCTTTACGGCCTTCGAGTTTTGAACAAGTATACTTTCATTAAAATAAATCACGTACGTAGCTGCGAATTAAAAGCAGCTGAGCGTTTTGTCGGCATCGGTACAATTGTCCTGCAGGACCTGCAGTAGCGCATTTTAGCCTTTTACTCTGGACTTGGCAGTGCTTCGGCTCCGGCTGCGTAAGCAACACAACAAAATCCGCCGCTAATGCACGGCAGTAGCAAGGCCAGCGTCTGCATAATACAACTCTTCGGGAAAAACTTACGAGATATATCGGCTTTAACGTCATCCAGACACTTGGGTGGGCTTTCCTTCCACCTGCAAATTAAAGAAAAAATCGACTTAACCAGGCAATTGCTGCAATGTTTGCTGCTTCATGCTTACATTTCGTAAGAGAGTGCAATAAACGGCCAAATGCAGCGCCTTGGTTCGCAAGCCTCGCTTGTCAGGGAATTCAGCCAACGGGCAAGGTTCTCAATCATACGTTTTTTGAGTGCTGGACAATGATCTTCTAATGCAGATCGGAAGGACGCTTCAAAAGTTGCTGTCGCTGTCTCCGTAAAACAGTATCGCCAGCGCGGAATGACTATGGAAAATGGATCAGAACAACATCGCAAACTCCGTCGCCCAGGACCTATGACCCACTCTGACCACTCCTTCTCGCGCGACAGAATCTCCTTGAAGCAAAACGACAGTCTACTGTCGAAGCAGCAATTCTTCAGAGCAATATGTCGGCAAATGAGAGCACATATCGTGTCTGCCTTTTCTGGATGGGAGTAATTTCCGTAAAAATTAGTGAAATCGTCTGTACACAGCATGGGAGACCATTTGGGAAATGGCAAAAATTCGTTTAGCAAAAGCGTGGAGTTGTTGGCGATGACCAACCAGTCGAGTTTTACGTCCATGATCATCAACACATGGGCTAGGGTAAACAGACATTCATCCCAATTTCCGAAGAAATACAAAATTTTGGCATCTTGGCTGATAGTATTCCCGATAATATAAGCCAGGTTCCGAACAGTATTTTTGCAAAGGTCTATCTTCAGACTTTCGATAACATGCTTATTTTGATTTGGCAGTATTACGCATTGTCGAAGTGTTTTGCGCGACAATCGCCGATGGAAAGATTTGCACGTTCTGGAAAAGTAGAACCTTATATTATATTACAGTAGCAAAAGGAAGTATGGTTAGCAAAAGGAAGTATGGTCGTATCTTATTTGGCCAAACAGCACAATCTCGAAACACAAATTTTAGTGCAGCGATAATGCAAGAGCCACTTCTATGAACATTAAAAGCCAAGGAAGCGGTAAAATTTTATTGTTTTGTTCCTTCCTAACCTTCCCGTCACAGTTAAAGTCGTTAGTGTTAGGAACTGCTACAACCATAGGCTAAAATAGTGTGTAGTGATACACATTTCGTGTAGTGATAAAAGTGTAGTGTGTAGTTTTAGTTGCCCAAGTGTGCAAGATTAAAAAAGTTCAAAACCGTTAAAAAATTAGAGGGAGGTGTCTTGAAAATAAAAAAATGTTTTTTGCACTATTTTTTTATAGAATTTCTAGCAAATCTCACAAAAAAACGTGCGTCGGCTTCGCGCTTCGCGCTTCGCGCGAAACCTACCTCATCTGTCACTTCTACTTCGATCTTATCATTGTAATTCGTCCTTAAACTTTCGTTAGCTTCAAATAATTTGGTCACCAGCATACTAATTCACTATTTTTAATCAAAACTCCTGCAATTTCCGCAGAAATAATGGTCTCAGGTTTCGCGCTTCGCGCCGGAAATGGGCATTCACTTCCACTTTCGACACTTAATTCGTATTATGCCGATTCATGCGTCGCCAGCTCTTGCCCTTCTTTAGAAAAAGAATACAAAAATTTAATTTCTTTTGGCAAAATTTGTTTCAGTCACTCCCTCCGGGGGCACCCCCAGGGGCAGTGTGTAGTGATAGAATTTAGATATTTTAGCCTCTGGAGCCTACAACACTTACATATATGCGGTGTGCATGGTAAACGAATTTTGTTTCTTTTTATTAAAGTTATTTATATAAACAAAATGTGAACCAAGAAACATAGCTTACACACCTGAAAAGCTAGAGATATAAGAAACCAAAGAAAACCTAAGCAAGCAAAAGAAACCTAAGAAATCTGACAAATTAAGCCAATCAGATCAAATTTAAACCAAAAAAATCGAAAAGAATTCTCCAAACCTAAAACAAACAGGACGGACTGAACATTAAAACAAAACAAACTGCATAACAGCGGCACCGCAGTCACTGCCAACCTTTGTACGACAACCAGCTGCATCAGCGCAGCAAAGGTTACCAGTACCACTATATACTAGCGCCACTGCCTCTTCTACGACCAGAGCTATTAATCGTAACTAGAATAATCTTTTCTAAGTCCTCCGAAACATTTTTAGTTTCTTTGCATTTCAGTTTTCTCAGTTTATTATGATTTTTTTGGTTATTCTTAGATGCCTGAGGTCTAAGGCTTCTTACGTTTCTATCAGAATGTTTGTATTAGCAAAGCGCATGCAAGTTTTGTATTCTTCAAGCGATCCTACCGAAGATTAGCCACCTCCAGTTTTTGAGAAATGTGATGTTTCTGCAGGAACAAAAGTGCGTTGTACGGTTTCTGGCAGCTTCCACCTTTTATTGCTTGCCAGACGGGTAAAGGTAGGTGCCACTACCAACTTTTACACCGTGCCAAATGGGCACTCGATCGCTCGGCATCGCTACTAAGCACTAATAAACGCTTGGACTGCATTATTTGTTTTACCGTTTTAATGCGCTGTATAATACGTGGCTATTTGAAAGTCTTTTTCATTCAAGTGTAATACTGGTACTTCCAACTCAGTTCAAAATCACGGAATACGCAGCAATATCTGCATCACGTGATGATCCATTTGTTGAGATATTCAGTCACACTCTGGCACACTGAAAACGTCCAGCAACAATGTCTCGCCTATTTCATATATGCTGCTTATAGTCGCAGCCATGCCTTAATGCAATACCCATTCGGGAGTCGGCCCCGGAAGCCGGCCGACAAAAGATGGCGTAATTATGTAATTTTATGTCATTAAGTAATTTCTCATGGTTGTATATACGTACATGGTAATCTTACGGTTCTCACCTGCGGAGTTGATGTTGATCATAAATATCCAGAAAAGAAAATACTTCCATACTCAGCTCCACAAGTAGATGTTCAAAAACGAATTCTCGAGAGTCGCTCAAATCTGTAACATTAAAACACAGCCCATAGCCTGGACTTACGATCATCATACAGTACTCTGCACAAAATTACAAACTCCGGTCAGTACGTGGTGCCTTCAGACGTATGCGCATTTCAGCGAAACATCATTAATTTTGTGTCCTCAGTAGCATTATGCCAGATGTACAGAGTACACACATACAATACATGCGTATAAAGAATAGACTACAAAATTCCTCGCTATCAAATAAAAATGTTGCGATAATAAGTGGCGGCATCCCCTTATTGTTCAGCTGTTAGGCACAGGCTTCGGTCTTTTGCAGGTCGATCACGTAATTGTGCTTCATTTAACTTCCAGGTTCAGTTTTACTTTATTGCCAACTTTACCTAGATCAGCAGCGACCTGTGTGACAAGTTCGTTCAGAACGGTGCCAGCAATTTTTTCTGTTGCCAGGTTCAACTTTTGCATAAACCCATCCACAGAGAACGCTATGCGTTCCATAACTTTCATTTTGGTTTTCGGATCCATGACGATCTGATTGTAATCGCTCGCGACCAATAGTGCAATGTGATCATCGGTCGCGCTGAGGAACATAAGCAGACCATAACCAGCTTCCTGCATTAAGCGACTGTGAAATCGTGAAATTTCTCGTACTTTCTGCAGATTACCAGCAAAGTTGTCACAATACGAGGTGAATTCTGAAACCGGAATCTCCTGATAGGAAAACGAGTGTGCCGTAACGGGGTTCCCAAGAACACCCCGGCTGCGAATCCGTTTGAAAACGGCATTAGATGAATCAAGGACATAATAACGTTTGATCCCTTTCATCGGCAGGGTGACCTCCACATCTACTAACGCGAACGAATCAAAAGACATGCCGCTAATGATACGAGCGGGCTGCCACGATTCCGGCTGATTGTCTTCCACACTGACAAGGACGTCAATCTCATCCGACACATCGTCAGGGTGGACACGAATGGTTTCCATCCACTCCACTAGTCGCAGTTTCTCCATCGGGACGCGGCGTACTTGCTGCATGGAACCAATTCGCACCATACAATGATCACTGTCGACTGCGCAGACATACCCACGATAGGTGGCATCCTCATCCAGAACATCGACAACAAAGCAATTATAGACGCCGGTGATAAGAGGATCTCTGATTATCCGCGTCGACAAAAAATTTTCCATCATGCCGTCCGTGTAGAAGACAAACCTTGATCATGCGTCTACAACTCCCCAGCGAATGATGCACGCGACTCGGTGAATTTTGGTAGCCACCTGATAACAGCATGGGAGAATTGTCAGATGCACACTGTGCCTGTACGATCACTTGGTTATATACTCCCGAAGTTACCACAAAAATTTTCCAGGCTAGATGACCATAGTTAGTTGAAGCACAAGATTATTTGTGCTTCCTAACTGCGCTGTAGAAGATTGTATGAAACCGTTTGCCAAATTTTATGATGCTACCGGATGCGTTAAAGCTTCGTTCATACAGGAAGTTGGTTAATATTAAAATGGCAGAGTCTCAAGATCGATACTAGTACGTACCCGTACGAACCACTGCATCATGCATCGCATCATGAATCATTTGGTCAGTTGTTGCTGCCTTGCTGCCGTTCCAGATCAATAACTCAATAGCAGTGCCCGTACCGGTATTGATTAAAACTTCACCCTTACTGCCTACGATATATTCTGTAATGATACAATCCCAAGTTTAATGGGCTACAGTGAAACGGAAACGCACAGCTGGAGCTGTTAATGCCAAGCAGCGCGTTGCTGCTTGAGCAAGAGTATCAGCAGACTATACTCCAGTGCACTGGTTGTTGTAAGCGGGCGACAGAGCAAAGCCACAAGAGGTGTCTACCGCCTCGAGTGTGCGGTCTCTGACAACTTACTTAATTAGGGCTACTTGTAGCTGTATCTGGAGCTTTGACGTCAAAATTAATTTTGGTATCTTTGTACTACAGTATTTTGATTTGCTTTCATGCACGAACGAATTGTTTACCTGCGATCATGCATAGTAAAAGGGTTTTCTTCGGAAGCCGTAAAGTTATTATCCGTTCCCGCTGACGTCTCTGAAGTGGTCGGCATTGCGGTGACTTGCCAGAAAGCTAAGCACACTGTCCAAAATATAAACAAAAATTTTGTTTTCCCACAATGCATTGTAAGCCCTCCGCTCAGTGATTATTGCTGAAAGTTGCACACAGTTCTTCTTTACGTGATTTGTGATAAATGCACATGCACAGATACTTAAAAAGAATGTTTTCGGCTGGCCCACATAAGCATTGCTATGCGATACAATCTTGATCATTACCGACGATCGTGAATAATACAGTAGTACTGATACAGTATAATATTGCAATAATGATGTAACGGTCTTTCACCGGAAGACATCCACTGTTACCTTGCTACTGTAGCACACATTAGTGCATACCAATGTTACTACGGCTGCTGCTTATATGTACTAGTAATTTAAGTGGATTACACAAATCCAGGGCAGATACTCGTATTATATCACAGTTCCGCTGTTAAAAAAACGAGAGATATGTATTTCCATTTCTTTAAAAAAAGGCAAACATCTCTGTTTGTTAATAATTACCACTAAAAACCAGAGAATGGTATTTAACATTCTTTGGTTTTGGTTAAACTAAGAACGCAATTCCTAGCTTCTCCACATATTTTTCAGACAATCAATGACAAAATATACTAACCTTAGTCCATTGGCAGAGTAAGGCGAGCATGGGAAAGTTTTCATATTTCAATTTGTTACAAATAAGGATTATTACTAGGAAAGTATTCAGTACGCTTATGAATTATAGCACTGCCGTTACAAAGCAATTCGCTTTCATATTTTATTATTTATCGTGACATCGCGCGATCTGGAGCTGAGTATTGAAATTATCTGCAGAATCGTTGCGGAATTGAAATCTCGGGCAGTTGTCATTGTCGAGTTCAGAGTTGCACGAACAAAAGTCGTTAGAAGCAAAATGAAAATATCCACGAAACCACTCCCACTGTGAAAGGCGGTTGGGGAAGCCCTTGTGCAAAAGAGCATACGCGTCTCTTGCGGCATAGGAACCGATCGGACAGTAACTCTGGTAGTGCGTACATATATGGAAGCGCCCCACGCACAACATCTCCGCTGGGTCACCGAGACGCACGCTCACGTTGTTCATCGGCGGAGTGAAGACTTGATTGCGGAAGATTGAACGAAGTCAGAGTTACAAAACTTAGAACGGACGACGTAGCGAATTCCATAAAGTATGGTTAAAACTTAAATCTTAACACTAACCTAGTACATACTTCGATATTTCTCACATCTGAAGCCGACAGCTAAAAACTATACCAACCGCCAAGTAACACGATCCTTCACGTTTTATCTCGTTTGCATACTGCATGCTGCGATCATGATAAATCATAAAATTATTATTTTTTAATTTTACGGTTCCTTATACGGTATTAAATTTTAGCAAAGTGTGACCCCCGCTCCGCAATACGTCATTCTTCACCGATGGCACCTCCGATCAGAAGCTGCGCTTCGTCGTCGGCTAGCATCGGCCAGTGTGTGTGTGACTTGTGTCGAGCGAACATCAATAAGATTAAAGTGAGTAACATTAGTACCAGTACTCGTAACATTAACATTGCGATCCTGTTGGTGTTTGTGCTGTGAGTGGCCTTCGTTTAGGGAAAGCAGTAGTGTGTACCTATATATATATAGCTAGGTGGAAGTTACTGTGTTGGTATTCCTGTGGTGTAGTGTGGTGTGGTAAGATCGTGTAGTGCACTGTTGTCTACGGAAGTAGGCAACAAGGCAACACCAATCTCCAGAGTTTCTTCTCTGCTTATTGCGGTCAGGTTGGTAGTAGTGCACCCGGTGTGTGTATTATGTCACACTGTTTGAATTCGTTCTAAATAAGCGTGCTGTTTCACGCTTTGTCAAGGTGTTCATAGCAATCGCTGCCGAAAGACGTAATGCGCGTGCCACATACCCTCGTATCTCCTCCCCCCTTCCCTTACAATACACCCTCCCATAATACGGTACCGTATTATGGGAGGAAGGCCTGCCGGAAGTGACGTCACTTCGGCAGGCCTTGCAATAAGATCGGGACACCGATGGATACAGTATTATGGTATCTAAAAACATAATTATGTCATAGCTGTTTCAAACATTCTGCTGTTTTAAACACCCCATCACCAACGTTTTAAAACTGCCGGCCCACATTTCGAAATAAGCAAAGTGACCCTAGCAAGACTTTATTAACCATCGCATAAAAATACAAAAACAAAATAAATACAAAAACAACAATCATCCGCTATTGCCATTAACTTGGCTACTATCGTGGTGTTGCTTTCGAGTAAGTAAAATGCAATTTGCACGACTTATAGGAATATTAGGAAGAAAATCGCCTGTAGCAGTATTTTTTCCTTCTGCGGAGCAACACACGTGCCATAGAGAGTTGTAATTTTCCCAGAAGCTTAGGTGAGTGAGACGCATCCCGGCATATCGTGCGCACGGTCAATTAATTCAAAATATGCGTCCGTGTTCCGATCGCAAAGCAGCAGCCGGGCGCCCCCAATGCATGACCGGAAGTAAATTTTGAGTAGTTTATGAATAAAAATTACATGAAGAATGCGTTGTATCTCTTCAATTCAAGTCTTTCATGCATGCACGGATATGGGCTAATTTGTTGCTAACGAATATACTCGTACTGTACGTATTATAAATTTCATAAAGAATAAAATTAAATTTGGTGTTTGTTTGCAAGTGCAGCGATAATGTGTGCAGTTCACACACTTCACATCATTATGGTCAGCGCCTACCTTAATTTCGCCAGCCATAAGGCCCCTAACCGCTACTGAAACGCAGATCACGCTTGTGGTTTATACCGTATAAACTAGTAAGCTGACAAGGATCGACTTCCGGTGGAAAATCCCAAATGTGTTAATATATATGCCACAACATATAAGTGCTTAATCATACGTTAGTTTACATTACTCTATATCACTCAAGCTTAATTACCGCGAGTTTATTAAGCAGTAAAGGCATTCGGCTTAAACATTTTCTAACTGTTCAGTTATAGGTCAGGCTAATTAGCAACGGTGTGCAATCTTTAGAACCGGACAGTGTCATTAATTATTTTTAATAATGCAGTTCGGAAAAGCGGTAGTTCTTTTTATAGGTGGCCTAACTGTATTATGGCACGTTACAGCATTGCCGGCTAATTCAGACTTGTCACCAGGAGCTGATGCCAACTTCTCTGTCCCAGCCGAACGTTTCACCGTTTCAGCGGGTCACAGGTAAAAAAAACCTTGGTATGGGGGTTAAGTGCACCTAAAATTTCGGCATTCTGAAGCTGCTACTATAAAGTCTATAATTAACCTTTGTAATAAATTTCGAAAGCCTTGAAAGGTGGAACACATTTACTCACTGGAATATACGCGTAATATGCAATGATTTTATCCAACGATTCTCTTGAGCATGTAAAAGCTTGCCGTTTTTGTGCTAATTAAGCAGCATTAATTTCGTAGCATTTAATTGGGTATATATATATATATATATATATATATATATATATATATATATATATATATATATATATATATATATATTATATATATATATATATAATATATATGTATATTATATATGTATATATATGTATGTATATATATATATATATATATGTATGTATATATATATATATATATATATATATATATATATATATATATATGCATTATATATATTATATATATGTTTATGTGTATGTATATGCCATATATATATATATATATATATATATATATATATATATATATATATATATATATATATTATACGTCTGTGCATGTTTGCGCATGCCTGAACATTATTTGCACTACGTACTTTGTTTTTCGGCAAAGGTGTGCAATATATATATATACTATATATATATATGTCGCGCAGGCAGAATCCTGGAAACATGCACAAATCTGGTTCAAAAAGGCACATTTAACACTTAGATTGATTCCCGTCATTTGTTCTTCATTTTGCAACCAACGTTGCGCAGAAAAAGCCACTTTTTCGCCCAAAAATCGAAAATCAAAAGGATGGAAGATTTCGAAAACTTTCAAAATGTTAGCCAAATCACGGTGCCACTCCGGGCGGTGCCACCTGCGTCACGCGCCGGAAGTCCATAAAATTCGTTTTTCTGACGTTTGATCTGGATACTTAATGCAACACGCATGACTGGTACTGTACGTACTGTAAGACGGCGGCGTAAGTACAATACATACATATTACGTTCAATTAAAAGCAGATACACAGTACTGCACATAAACCATTTTTTAAGGTTACGACAGAAAATCGCTGCTAGTTGTGATGACTTCAGTAAAAGCATTTATTTCAGTTTTTCAAACGCAGGTATTCATTCCCATGTAAAACGCATCACTCCGACAAAATACTGCATAACAGGCCGATACAAAATCCTTAAAAATAAACAACAAAATGTTACGGAAATGGCTTTATCTAAAAATGACAAAAAATCAGCCACGCCTTTACGGAGTGGGGGAGTCCATGCAAATCAGCGTGCGCTCGGAGAGGATCTTGAGGATGATGCGGGCGAAGAATCCCGGGGGACTCTGGTGGCTGGTGAGGAACTCGTTGACGAAGACCTGGTTGGCCGTGGTGTAGTCGTTGCTGCGCAGTTCCCACGGCTTGTTCTCGTCCTCCCGCTCGAAGACGATCGTCTCGTTAGCCGGTGCGTCGGCCACGCGGAAGACGATCTTGTTGCCGTCGTAGCGGATGTTCCAACCCAGCAGGTCGCGGCACACGTGCCGGAAACTCTGGATGGACTTCTTGAAGAAAGTCGTGTCCTGGTTACGTTGCTTTTCCGCTTTCTCCAACTGCTTCTTCAATTCTGAAAAATTCTGGATTTGAGTACGCACACTTGACCCGGTACTAAAAGGACTGAGCGCATCAAGCAATTATAAAAAACGGGGCGACGACAACCTTAATAACTGCACCGTCCGTATCGACTACATTAAGTAATAAAAAACCAAACAATATTCTAAAATATAAGAATAATTTAAAATATATTACAAATTTTTAGTAAAATTTATAATTGTATCTCGTAACTTGTAAATCTTTATCTAGATCACCAACTCCTGCTGCCTCTAACGGCCATTTGGAACCCTTGCACTACGATAACTTCATTGGTCATGGTAACCCTACTCCGTATTCTTCGCCGTATCGTTGGGAAAAAAGCAACGCAGCTACCCTAACATGGCGAAAAAATTTATCGTTGCTTTCATTTTATAACGAGGAATATTAATCAGAAAACAGCGGATTTTTGA
The DNA here is from genome assembly GCF_019649055.1 of Paramacrobiotus metropolitanus. NCBI lineage: Eukaryota > Metazoa > Tardigrada > Eutardigrada > Parachela > Macrobiotidae > Paramacrobiotus > Paramacrobiotus metropolitanus. The sequence goes on along the minus strand of NW_026570256.1, from coordinate 195,016 downwards.
AGAGAAAAGCTGTTTAATGACTCCCAAAAAGAGCTAAAAGAACAACCATAAAAACGACTTTTTGGCGGTTGTTACACTTACCTTCCAGCTGTTCGCCGGGACCGCGCAGGAACTCTTCGGCATTTACCGTTACATCCCCACTGTACCCGCCGCCCATCTTCACCTGGTTGAGTTTCTCCTGCCGCAGTTTATTCTCCTCCAACACCTTCCCCGCCTCCGCCAAGAACTCCTTCTGCGCCGCTTCCAACGGACTCTCCCCGACCACCACGACGTCCGTCCGCGTGGGATCGTATTCCCCACGCAGCATCCGCAGCGTCCACTCGCCCAGCCGCTCCTCCAGCTCCTCCTTGACCGTCCGCAGTTCCTCGTTCTCCTCCGTCAGCTTCTGCAGCTGTTCGTGCGCCCGCACCGTCTCCGCTTCGTAGCGACGCTGAAGATCCTCCAAGCTGGTTTTTAATTGGGATTCCGACGAAGATGTCCGGTTATACATCTGCTCAAAATTATCGGCCAGGGTCTGGCTGCGTGTGGCCCGCTCTTCCAGATCGCGCAGTTTCGCCATGATGGACGGATCACCGCGGCGGCTCGATGACTGGTCCATGGTTTCTTTGATCAATTTAAAAGTATCGCGCTCCTGAAAAGTCATTGATAAATTTTACATTAACAATTTTTTCTCCCTGTAATTTGTTGTTAGCGTTATCTCCAATATGAAATACTACTCAGTTGTCCGTTTTAAGATGCATTTGGTACGTATGCGTATTTGTGTTTCAAGTACGGTTATATTAATAGTAAAATTTAAAAAAAAGAAAGCAAATTAAAAGGAAAAAATTAAAGAAAAATCAGTATCCAAACAGAAATATTCACCGCTTAAAGCAGCAGTTGATTAACTGCAACGCTTCTATGGTTAAAAAATTATGACCGTAAAAACCTTAAAAACGGCAAGTACCGTACAATACATTTGTTAATTCTTTCATTTATTTTACACAAATTTCTTACTGTCGAAACGGCAGCCAGCTTGTTTGACAAATCCTGCGCCCGGCTTTCCTGCATCTGCTTCGACTTCTCCGACAATTCCAGCTGGGATTTGACCTCCACAATTCGCTCTTCGAGATCACGACAACGGTCGGCCATTTCACCGATCCTACCAGGAAAATCCGCTGATATAATTAATTTAAACGAGAAATGTAGGCCAACAGCCAATGATTCTAATCGCATGTGGCGCTTTTTTCAGTAACTACAACTTACAAGTGCATGTGGCATGAAAATGTACAGGATGTATATAATACAGTAATGTGGTATAAACTATTTTATAACTCACTTTTGGTTCCGGCTGGCGACATCATCACCCAGCTTCTTCTCACGCAATTCCATCTCACCAATCCGATCCAGTAAGTGCTGAATGCCGCTATACACATGAAAACAATCGACATTCAACTCCAGTGTGTACCAACGAGATAAAGCTTCTGCTTAAAAATTTAAACCACAACACGCCGTGATTGACAGCTGATTTTATCTGTACATCTATGCAGCTCAATGGATATGGCCGCTTGCGCAACTGCCATTGTTCCCTTCTCTCGCTCGCTCTCAGCCAGTTATCGCCAGTAGAGCCCTGCAACGGACTGGGAAATCCGATCCACTCCGAACCCACTCCGATTTTCGGACCGGATTGGACGGATTTCAATCTGGAAAATTCGGAGTCGGAGTGGTTTCGGAGTTTTTGTGCACCTGATCGGATCGGGTTCGGATGCATTCGAGACTCCGAATAATCCGTAATTAAATAAATATTATTAATTAATTTGATTGAATTTCACCGGCCTTCAAAACAAAAATTTTCGTCAGCGTCGCGCTTCGCGCGATGCTTCCATTTGCGCTTAATTAATTTGCACCGAAGTATCTGCTTTTGTTTAGTAGACTGTTGTTAATTCTCTTTCATTTCCTTTTATTAAATCTCCTGACACTTTTGAATATTTAGAGTGTTTTGCGATTGTTATGATGTCGTTATTTGTTATCGTCTTATCAAATAATTTTAGTATAACTACTACAGCACGTTAAATAGACCACATGTGTTGTGCAGCTCAGTCAGTTTCACTAGGCACCGGCTTCCCATTTTTATTTGCAGCACTTGTAATTGGATTAATCCTGGAGATTAAGATAACTAATAAACTTACTCTAAGGTCCTAAAGAATACATGAAACTACCAATTATTTTAATTCCGGACGTGTAGAAACATCCCTTCCTTTAATTTTCTCTCCCGTTTTTTTAACCCTGGCTAATATGTGGGTAATCCGTGGGGTGAACCGTATACAACAAAAAGATCTGATACAGATTCCCGACAGTGAGGATAGATAACTAACCTGGCTACCGATCACTTCGGCCGTTTTCATTTCGGCCGCGTTCATTTCGGCCAAAGTTTTTCGGCTGCCATTCACTTCGGCCGTCATTCACTTCGGCCGTCATTCAGTTCGGCCGACGATCACTTCGGCCACAGTACATTTCGGCCGATGCTCATTTTAGTTTGATTCACAAGAAAACGTTACGTGCGATATAAATTTATCGGTTCCTGAAAACCATTAAATCAAAAAAATGATAGCAAATGGCCGCGTTCATATCATTTTGCACGCACAATTTGTTGAATTCTTCATATCGTAAAACGCTTCAGAATAACCTAAGAATACCCACGAAAACAAAAGAAAATCAAAAAAACCTGAAAAAACCTAAGAAAACCTAATAATCCCAAGAAACGAAAGATACTCGTACTTTAGAAACCAACAAACCTAAGAAACCAAAGAAATCTAAAAACCAAAGAAACCTAAGAAAGTTAAGAAATCTAAGAAACCTAAGAAACCGAACAAACCTACGAAACCTACGAAACCTAAGAAACCAAAGAAACCATAAAAACCTAAAAATCCCAGAAAACCTAGAAAACGTAAGAAACCCAAGACACCTATGATGACCGAAATTTCCCGTTGCCAAAATGAGCGTTGGCCGAATTGAGTGTTGGCCGAAGTGAGCCTCGGCCGAAATGAACGTTGGCCGAAGTGAACATTTGCGGCCGAAATGTAACGCGGCCGAAGTGATCGGACGCGAACTAACCTCCCCAGATGCTTCGACACTGTAGTGCTAAAAAACTAAATTTATCTAAAACATTCTTGTATATGTAAATCTTCCAGCGTACCCTTTATTATGCCCAAGAAAATTGTACTTCTGAATTCTGAAGTCTTTTTGCTACCGAAAACATGGCATTAAAAATTTTTTAATGTAGGGATGTGTAATAAAATCAAGTAATACGTATTCTTTTCGAAAATTTTTCGGATCGGATCGGAGTGGGTTCGGATTTGCCAAAAATATTTTCGGATCGGATTGGTCGGAGTACGATTTTTAGAATTCGGAGTCGGACTGGGTTCGGATAAAATTTTTTAAGTTCGGATCGGACTGGACGCAGTTTCGTACTCCGTTGCAGGGCACTAATCGCCAGTGAACCTCAAAACCGGCTCCCAAGTGAGAGATCAACGGCTTTAAAGTCGCTATGTATTGTACGGTTGTGCACGGCTGTGGTTAACGATTAACGAAGCAGTAAAGTGCATACTACCAGTGAGTACTTAATTAAAAGCATTTCTCACTATAAAGCTGCGATAATATTCATACTCGTATCAAAGCTGAATAATTATCAAGTATCAACCGATAGAAAAAAATACAATATAAAATAATATCATGAATTAGATAATTAAAAACGAAGCAAATTACTACCGACGTACCGCGGCTTTTTGGACGGAGACTGTGCCAAGTCAGCGGATTCAAACTCTTCAATCTGCGCCTTCAGCTGCTCGTTTTCCAACTCCAAATCGTAGAAACGGCACTGCCGTGTTTCGTAGCGTTTAATGGACTCTTCCAGGGTCTGGATTTTATCCTCGTTCGCACGGGCAAGTGCGGCTCGTTCTCTGTAAGTATATTAAAATACAATAAACAATTCACAAAATACTACGGTACATAAAAACGCAATAAAAAACTGAATGAAATTACAACACAAAAATAACTACTCGAGTAGTGATGAACAAATTAAGCAACAGCGAAATTCGCAAATATTCCGCTACCAAATAAATTCGCAAATATTCCGCTAAGAAAAGTGCTATATGTATCAACCTCAACTTCTGATTTTCCTTCTCCAGCAGCGGCACTTTAATCTGCAGTTCACGGTACTGTTTCAGCTCTTCCGGCAAGTTGGCCAGCAGCGCATTAGCATTCGTCAGGTCGGCGATTTGCCCATCTTTTGCCTGCAAAAATCCCAAGGAATAAATATTCATAATGGCTGCGCATTTTGAAACATCATTTAAAAAACAACAAACTGCTGAACTGTGTAATACGAAAACGGCGCCAAATATTCCGGAATCGACAGCCACAACGCTACAATACCACAGTACACAGGAAATCTGAAGTAGCAAATCCTCAGAATAGCACCATAAATTTCAACCAAATGTAATTGAACAAAATACCTTCAAAACATTTATAAGACAAGCCGTTAAAAATTTTTCCAGCTTATTTAAAAAACTTCGAAAATTATAGTTTCTCTGCTGAGAACAACAAATCTACAATAAACTTATTTAAATAACAATCTTCGGCAAATAAATTGCTCTCAGAGTACGAAACGCTAATACACATATCGCCATTATTTAGAATTTCCTAAGGATTAAAAATACAGACACTCGGCCGTGTTTTAACATTAATCCCAACATAATACAAGGTTAACGAAGATAAGTTGAACGCAAAAATTCAAAACTGGAATTTTACCTGCAGGTGTGCCGTGAGATTCTGGTTTTCCTTGCGCACTTCTCGCAGTTCGCTCACTAACGGATTCAATTTGTCCAGTTTGGTTTTCAGGAGATGATTTTCCTCCACAGCGACATGGCGCTCTCTTGATGCACTATACGACAAAAATTAATCAATACTAATCATTCCGTAAAACGTCGTCAGAGTGATAGAACCGTACGGCTTAATAACATGACTCATGTTACATGAGGGATTAAGGCGATAGATTGGTTTTGCTTCATCCCCAGAGAAGTTACAGTAACTACATTTTCTAGAACAGAAAAAAATGCTTTTTAAAATGAGAAGTCTTTTGAGAAGCAAAGAACAGAACAGAAACCCAAATCCGTCTAAAACCAAAAGGTACCGCGGGTCCAAACGACGAGGGTGCAGCAGCACGGTTCGATTCACGTAGCTGCCATCACAGTTTCAATCGAAGCATACCCAACCGCACGCCGCGGGCGTGCGTGTCTGCAGGTAGCCTGCTGCGATGCCGGACCATTTCTTGATTTACTGGAAGTAAAGTTCGGAGAGTTTTACGCGTATTGCATTCCACTGCCGCAATGGAATTGGTCGTCCTTGGTACCTACACACTGGGTTTTCTTGGTTTTGCGATATAGTCATTCGAACTCCAACGCTCAGTGATTTTCTCCGTAAGAAGAATTAGTTCCATGTTCAAAAACTTGTATCTTCCTAGCTTTTTATTCAAGATTTTTTCTGAATAAACCCAGTGTGTGAAATAATTTTGAAATCCATTTGAAAACATCAGACCTGAAGATGTTCCATCTGGTGCTTGGCTTAGATTTTTTTAATGCTCACACAACAGAAAAATTTCTATCGCGTTTATGCTGTTAGTGTTGATTTTGAAACTATGTCTATTAAAAAGCGCGATTTATGAGCTTTCTAATGAACCCATACACTCCGAAAACAGCTCAAACCAAGGTGCACAAACAATTTTCGAAGTAGCTATAAAGATTGGTATTTTACAAACTAGTCCATCGCCTTAAAGCAAGAAATAAAAAAAAAAGAAACAGCAGACAAGAACATGAGGATAAATACGAGCTTTCAAAAAATCGAAAAAAAAATATTCTCACACAAAAAATCTTTCACAGAAAATCTGCGGCACGCGAATTAATTTTGTTAGCTCATATTTTCTTGTTATTTCATTAAAAAATTATCCAGCGTAACATTTATTTCGCATTATAAAAAAATCATAGAAAAGTCAATTCAGCAATAAATTATCTGAACATTTGGCAGCATTCGACACACTCAAGACGAGTAAGTCTACTTACGTTTTGAAGCGCTCGTTGAGCAGCAGATTCTCGCTGCGCGCTTCGCGCAGACCCCGGTCGAGCTGTTGCGTGCGCGTCATGTGCTCCATTTTGATGTGGGCAATCTGCTCTTCGTACTGCTTCCGCATGGCGATTCCCTCCGTTTCCGCCTTGTCCATCTTCTCGCGCAGCCGGTCGTTCTCCTGCAGAATCTTCTCCGCCTGCGACCACATTTCCCCGGCTTTGGCCATGGCAGCCTGCCAAGAAAAAATGAGTTTCATTTAAATACATACTTCTATGCACAGAAATCGCCATATTAAAACTGCAGTACTCGCTCACATTATTCCTACGTTTAAACATAATTTAAATTCGGAATTATTTTCCTAAACACGTATTTTCAATTTTCTGACAAATATCGCACATTTCAGTGTTGTTGCATAAATCGTAAAACAGATTTTATGTGCAGAAAAAAAGAACTAATTTATCGCCAAAATTCATTCACAACCTCTTGCCACAGTTCCAGATACTGTACTTCATTCGTGAAAAATCGTCTGTTAATCGCACAACTGGCATTTTAAAAAAAATGATCAAAAAAATGAAAACGTTTTCTTGAGTTAATGCAAGAGAAATAAATATCGGATTAAAATTTTGTTGGAAAATAATGCTAAATAAACACAACAAAAACAATTAATGATAAATGACAAAATTAATACAAAACCACGATACTGCAACTCACGTCTTCGTCTTGCTTGTGTTTGCGCAGTTTCTCCTCCGTCCGCAATCGTTCCAAACTGACTTCTTCCTTCAATAAATCGCGCTCGAATGTAACACGAGTGATTTCCTTCTCCAGCTTAATCAAATCCGTGGTTTTTCCAGGCGAGAGCGACGAATTCAGGCTCAATTCGCCACTAGAATCCAGTCGTCGTTTCTTCGTTGTAGAATCGACTACAAAGAGCGACTGCCTTGCAGAATTTTAATCCATAAACTAGGCATTAAATATCACTTTAAATTAAAATTGTCACAAAAAAATAATCAGCACTATAAAATAAAAATTAAGCGTTTCAAAACTGACGGAAATTGTACTCTGCGCAGAGAATAAAAATCAATCAAAAATCAAAACACGCAAAGAACGCTGCAAACAGATTCTGAGAGTTCCTCACCATTTTCACCTCGCAGATTCTCATCCCAACTCTTCCCCTCGCCAATGGGCGCCCCATCCAGCCTGCGAAACGTGGCCAACACTCGTTCGGGGGATTTAACTGCGGACTTCTTGCGCAGCGTCTCGCGCAGGCTCCCCGCGCCTGCCTCACTGGCGGGGGTCTCCTGCGCCGTTTTCCGCTGCTCGCCCTTCCCATTCTCCACACTCTCCGCGTTGAACGTCAGACGGCCGCGGGGCTGGTTGAAATTGGGATTAACAGTCGGGGGACGCACCCCGCGCCGTTTCTCCCCCGGGCGCAGCGGGGTGCTGGCGCTGATTAACGAGGGACGAGCGGCCCCGGGGTGCTGACTGCCAGGGGCAGCAGCGGAGGGAAAAGAATACTCGCGGGTGGGCCGCGGCGGAGGATGGGAGGACAAGGGAGGATAGGATGCGGTGATCAAGCTGGAAGGGGGACGGCGATGAGATAGGGAATTTTCGGAGGAAGACATCGCAAAAATTATTCAGCAGAATGAATGAAAATTCGTACTACAGTACACTCCACACTACACTGATTACGGATAAATAATAATCAGCCACACTCTGTCTGCACTTGCAGCTTTTGGTTAGCGAATGATCGATGACGATAGAACCGCTGCTGCCGAACAAGGCGGTTGCAGTTGCGCTGTTGATCAGAGTCGCCGGCCTCAAGGACCAAGACAACGCTCCTTCTTTTATGATTTGTACATTATTACGAGCATAACATAATCCTGACGGAAACCGCCGTAGGTCTGGTAGTCAAAGAACCAAAGATTCCAGATTGCCACTGCGACGCGAAGAGTTGAAGTCGGGTTTGTAGCTGATGCAGCGTGCTTCACTTCGGGCCAGTGAAGATGCACGGGATACATGATATAATTATATTATGCAGTAATAATCCGAATATTCTCCGATGGGTATGGCGCAAATTAAGCGCGATCGGTCGCGATAAAGATCAATCAGAAATCAAATTATTTTTTTATTTATTTTACCTATCAGCCACTTGCAGTGTATACAAGCAGACAGAACGCTAAGCCGGCATTCAGTACACGCAGTTGCAACAGGTATAAACACGACAACTGCCAGTGAACCCACGTGCGTGCATTCTCACTTTCCGTTTCCCGTCTGCTTTCCGAGAATGCGATTTTCATACCGGCGTGAGCTGGGTAGACACGGTTGCTGTACGTGTCTGCGCTGGACCGTCGCTCGTACGAGAAAAGCGTTCAGCAAGATCCCAGTGAACACGATTGCAGCTTCTCCATTAATGGCGGCTGGCGAGTGCACGATACTGTGTTGCTGGACATACATGCAACTGTAACAACTAGAGCAAATTAACAATTAATTACAACAGAATCTACAAAGCAACATCGTGCACTCGCCAAATACTGGATGTTCGTACAATGCAGCCGACGATAGTGTTGACTGAGATCTAACGCTTGCCTCTTGTACTTGGCGGCGTGAGGAGATGCTGCTGTCTACCTGGCTCACACCGGTAGCGTTCGGAGCGAATTCTCGGAAAAGTAGGCCGGAAGACGAAAGTGAAGATGCTCGTACGTGCAGGCAATCGTGCAGATGCCGGCTGCAAGCTGCGCGCACGTACATACGTACTACTACATGCCGGCTGGTACCGCTACAGTAGCTGAATGCTTTGGCTATTGCGACATCAATCTGCTAATAACGAAAACCTTTACAATTAGTCACGATACAAATAGATTTAGAATTACGCGATTCCATTCCTTAAATTAATTACACCAGCAAGGTCTAGCAACGAACAGAAGGTTCCCAAAGACGCCAAGCCAGATTGAGTAAGTTTGTTGTTTAGCTAACGTTACCTATCTTGTCTACGATTAGTGGAGTCCGTAAATTAGTCCGTAAATTGTTCAAAAATACTCGTACTGTAGACAGTTTACTTTTTTGAAAATCAACGGACTCAAATAAGTGCACTGTATTTACATAAGTTGAAGAGCCACCAGAATGCTCTAATGCGCGCAAAATATACGACGGCTTTATTGAACTTGAAAGGATCCGCCGCTATTGTTTACGGCTTAACTTACAACTTCTGTACTTGCGAAATTGCAAAATAACAAACAGGGTAATACAAAAAATAAACAGGAGCGATAAACGTTAATTAAGGTACATTAATTTTATGTGTAATATTTATATTGGTATTCAGTTAATTTGTATTCAAATGGAGTATTATGGAATTACAGTGAATAAATATTTTTGAATTAATAAAAAACTAAATTAGTTTTAAATAAACTAAATTAGTTGTTGACGTTAATTTTAAAGTTAAGTAAACTCGAAAAAATATTTGGTGCATAATTCAACCGAAGAAGCGTTGCGCAGTAAAAAGAGTGTCAAAATTAAATTAAACCAAAAACCGTCTGGGTCAACGCATTGTCGCGCCAAATCCAGGGTCCAACCCGGAAACGGGTAAATTCCGTAGTTTCTTCAGCAGGGGAAAGGTCACGTTCTGGAGAAATTTGGGCAGGGGTTTGGGGTCTATGTGGCCCGTGACCCCTGTAAAAAAAACAAAGCACGCAAATCCGCGGTGAAATCCACTGCTCCGTCCGGGGGGAGGTCGCCGTCCCAGGAAGTTCGGGCAGTGTTATGGTGGGGGAATTCTTCGGCGTGATGCTGGTGGTCGATCCGTGCCGTTGGGATCGGAGTTGGTGCTGCTGTTGGCGGTGTATCCGTTCTGGTTTCCCGCTGGTCCGGGTCGCGTTCGCCGTCGGCATCGCAGGAGGCAATTCTCGCTCCACGGCATCTCCGTCCAGTTTGGGAGGCATCGGTCGCGGGGAGGCGTCCATCTCCGTCAGTTGGGAGAGGATCCGTCGCGGGGAGGCGTCCATCTCCGTCAGTTGGGAGAGGATCCATCACGTTCCGCGTGGGGGGGGGGTGGGAATGTAGCTCCACACCCCGGGGTTAAATGGGGTTCATAACTCAGAGGTGCTGCGGGCGCGACGAGCGCGCGCAGCTGGAAACGATAGCCAGATCTGCTACCATATAACGCGGGGCCGTATGGGCGCCACGCGTATCCTCGACAGCGAACAGCGGTGAACCCGGATGAGGCTTTATTGCCGAATCTAATGCGCACCGTGGCGCAGCAACACCAGACTAATGAGGAAGGATCCTGCAGCCAGTGCAACTGTGCTGCAGGTCCGTCAAAACAGCGCAGCAATGTGCGGGGTGGAAATCCCCAGAAACAGCGAATAGCTACTCAGGAGGGCGGGGCGTCCCGCCCTTACACTATCTATATAAAAAATACGAAAAAGCAAAAACCTATCTATATAAAAAATACGAAAAAAAGTTTCAAAAACAAATGTGTATTCGTTTTCGGAGTTTCGGCACCAGGTTAGGATAGCATCATTAATTGTACAATTTATAAACTTAATGGTCAATTCAGATAGGAAAATAATGAGCGCGTTACTCGAGTCGCCGCAGTATGATCCTTCACTCCTCAGTGACCACAGTTCACATATGCGCTGTTATAACAGTAACCATCAAAATGGCATCGTAGTGTACGGGCTCCACGCTAGCTACAGCGTTATGTTTTGTTTCAAGTTGACCGGCATAACTTTTCTCAGTCCTTATTTCTAGTAATTTTAATTCAGTTATAAGTTATAACTAATTAGTATTTAGAAGGTATCGAAATTAGTAAAGAAACCGTCGTATTTAATTGCTGAATATTAAATGTTTTTGAGCTTTAATATGTATACTGAATTAAATAAGCCACTTTAGGGAATAAAATAATTTACAAAAGTAAACTGTAGTCTACATTTGAAAGTTAAATTTAAAAAAAAAAACTGAATTATAAATTATTTTTTCAGCTTTAAAATAAATTAATTTGTTATTATGGAATGGTAATTATGATAGAACTGTTATATTTTACTTTATTTCACTTACTTTCTTTCAAATTGAGTCATTTTACTTGAATGCTGTATCTATAAAATTTAATATTTTACTGAAAATCTTAATTTACTTAAATTTATTACCATACTTTACCTAAAACATATATGTACCTTACTTTAGAAGGCGAATTTACTTGAGAAGTTACGTGAGAAGAAACAATACAGTGGAAGTACAAAACAGAATTTTTACGGAACGGAATATCAGAAGAACAAAGCGGAATATAATTAATATAAACGGAACATGAAACGGAAGATATCTATATATATTTTGTTAGCAATTTAATGTATTGTATTGCACATTCGGTCTTTCTGCACCAGTGCGAACCTTCTACTGTAGATAATAAACTAGATAGCTAAGTCAGCAGGCTATAGGTAGATAACTTGAACATACCGGTAGATTTCATGCGGGATACTCGTACATAATATGATGCTAGGTTACATCGTGCAGGGAACGGAAGAATGTTATATAGGGGGAAATCGATAGCATATTATACATTTCCCCTGTACTGCTCCAGTCATCCGTATGGACTGCCACGTTATGGCTGAACAGGGGTTTTCAAAGCGCTAGATTTATACCTGCACACTGATGCAGGTACAAGTACCGTGTAAACACTGTAAGGTATGCTGTCACTGCAGCACTTGTTGATTTGAATATAGACATTATAATATCTATATGAGATTTTGAATTTTTTTATGGATATCTGATCTCAAAAGTTTTGTTTATTTAATAGGTATCTATCTGTGTATACGTGCATTTTATTGTGTAATTACGTAATTTAGTTTTCTTCTCATTATAACCGTTTGTACAGATGCAAACCACCGTTTGGGTTTACTTTTTTCTTCGAAAAAATGCCTCCTAAAATACAGAAATACGTTGTACAGCGAGTTTTTATTCTGATCAAACAAGGGAAATCTTATCGAATTACTGGGGATGAATTTGGCTATACACGATCCTGGGTGCGGTATGTTGTCGCTAATTATTATCCTGATGGCGCCAGAAAACAGGTTTGTTATCCCAAAAAGCCACGAAAGCGGAGCACCACCGTGGCCCAAGACAGAAAGATCATCAGTCTCGTATCCAATAATCCTACAATTACCCACTCAGATATTCGTGAGATTCTGCACAAAGATCCTGCAACGGCGCACGTATCCAAGAGTACCATCGCTCGACGCATTCAAGCAGCTGGATTCCATAAAACACCATGTGTTCTAGACGAGCTCACTCCCAAAAACAAAGACACCAGGATCAACTGGTGCCACAGCGCCCGTGTTGCAGTAGGCAGAAACCCGCACCACTTTTGGTTTTGGTTGTTTTCCGATGAGTCGACGTGTTAAAATTAGCAGTAGATAAAGATTCGCACGGTACATGTAGTTACCTGCATCAGTGTGCAGGTATAAATGTAGCGCTTTGAAAACCCCTGTTTAGCCATGACGTGTAAGTCCATACGGATGACTGGAGCAGTACAGGGGAAATGTATAATATGCTATCGATTTCCCCTATAGAAATACTTCTGCATTAGGTACATACTCGTAATTGTAGCTGTCATAATAATATTATGCTTTATAAAGACTACGCAAATGGCAGATAAAGGTCGCATAAAACGCCATTCTTCATTGTACGTATGTCCAGCGCGTATCGTGTATCAGCGGACATTTACTATGAACATGCAAGGCAGTTTAACCAGTTTTATGCGATGCTTCCGTCATGCAGTACCCGTCAAAAGCGAGTGCGCTTTCCTAGTACCCGTAGTAAATTAAGCTTCGAACTTCAAAGCTTCAATTCAATGACTCGAGAAGCGGCAAAGAAATGATGTTACAGGACTCGCTCGGTTTGCTAGCGCAGGCTGTCGCGCATTGTGCTACCGTGATCTTACCGTTATCAACGACTTTATTTGCCGGATATGGCTTTCTCTGCACCCTCGTCTAAATATATTCCGGAAACGCATAACCAGTTAAAGGGACCGGAGTTTTTTTTGCAAATTGTTGCAGTTGATAATCAGCCGAATCCCGGCGGATGTAAGTTTCGCTACCAGGCTGAAAATGAGCATGAGGAAGTGTGCGGCTAGAAAATTGAAAAGCTAACTGCGTTTGTTTTGCTCTTGCAGTTATGCCAACAGACATGTCGGAATTTCTGGAGAAAAATAATTTAATGGGAAGCCATGAAGTCTACAGTAATGCAGACGGCACACGGTGTCATTTGGTCCTTATTGGCACGCAGTGTGGGAAAAAACGTCTGGATGTCAAATTAAAGATGATGTTCGCAAATATATTACGTAAGAACTGGAACTCCGTAAAGCTATACACACGCCGGATGTCTTACTCGTCAAGCTTAGTATCACTACAAGTACTTATTTTCGATGTTTCCAATACATACATAAATTGGTATATACTCGTACAACGAATGTTATCGATACAAGTACAAAATAAACCAGATTAATTAAATGCACATACTGAATAATAAGTTAAAATGGTAGAAAAAATTTTGTTTCATGGAATACAAAATAAAACAAGGCATGAATAAGTTATACGTTAAGATGCAGCTAACGTAACCCCAGGTGTTTTGTGCAGGGAAGATCTTGGCATTGGCTGGGCGGAAGCGAATTGCCGATTTGACACAGACATCGCTTCCAAACACTCCTCTCAAGTGTACCCGGTTGTTCATGCGGAAGGGCATTCGAAAAAAATGTTCGGAGAAGCGAAGGTCAAAACTATTATGAAAGAGTGGTGGAACATCATCTCGGGAGCCAGTAATGAAGAGGGCGTGATTCATAGTCACGCAGTCTGGTGGCCGCCGGTATACAGAAATTACCCATAATTGTTAAATAAATAAATAAAATAAAGTACGTTCATCAGTGCTGTATGTCTTACAGGTCATTGGGACGTCTCCGGGTGGACTGCACCATGCCGCGAACACAGGCAGTTCACCTACACAGAAGCCGGGGACAGGCGTGTACAGCATGAAAGACGCCGAATTTTTGCGACCCACCTTGGGTACCCGACGATCGAAATCTCCATCCCCATCTCAGAAGAAGTGATTCAGTAAGTTGGTGAATCTGTGCGTTGTCCTGTTATTGTCCGAATACTTTTGGTTTGACTGGTTAGTTGTCATACTCTTTTATTTAATTACCGTATTTTCTCAATCAGTTTTATCGCTCACTTTTATGTTTGTAACAACGTTATACCGTTGTACAGGCCGTAAAGCTCAGGTTAAATTAAAGAACTATCTTTTTTTGTTGAACCGTGCACCGGCTAATGAATTTGAAGTGTTTCCTGCTGACAGGGGTTCTTGTTTTCTCATTCTGACAGGAACATCATTATGGATGGATGATAAATTTGTAATAAAGTTCGGTATTTCCTGCGTGTAGCAATAGCCGACCCTGGTAGCTTTAATTTGTCTCTGACTTTATTTGTTACACTCAAAAAATCTAGGCAAGTCAATTAGAAACGACTTCAAACGAGGGTAAGGAAACTCTGCTTAGTAAGTCAAGTATGTTATTATTAAATTACTTAAACCGAGTATTCGTACTACTACGCCAAAGGCCACATCTAAAATTTAATCCTGAGCACATAAGTTAGACCTTGCAAAGTAATTACATAATATTACATCAAAATTACTTCCAATGGCAGTTTGCCTTTATTCTTTCGATCCCGAAAAAACCGTAAGCATGGCGATCTACTCCACTAGATACAGTACACGATAGGCCTGTACCCATTTGCCTTGTAGTGCGACTCTTTATGTTCTACTGTGATTTCTTTGGTCGATCACGTGTATAACAACAGCACACTCGTCGGTAATCTCATCATTCTCTACAGTGGTATCCTAATTATGTGGTGTCCTAACTTCGCACATTGTACGCGTTAGCCCGTTTTCCACTGTTCTGTGTGATCTTGAGCGAACAGTACTTACTGTCCTAAAACAAAAATTCCGTCGTCAATGTCGCCGTTTATCGCGTCACCTGTGGAACTGATGCTGGTTGTACCTATATAATTAGGGGAATACCATAAGTGTTGTTCCATATAACTGATATAAGTATATATCTAGAAACGGGAGCTCAAAACCATCTTTCAAAAGTGTACAAATTTAGATCCTACAGCCAGTCAGCCATTTCCATAGATTTAACACAGTTTGCACAACAGCGAGGGCGTTCCTGGAGTGCAACAAGCGAGAGCGTTCCATTCAGACCCATACAGTTCATTTGCATGTCTGCTGCAGTGTTGCTCGAAAAATCAATCGACAACGCGCATAACGCCTGCAACAATGTCGTCATTCGCACCGTTGGTTGTGTCATGTGTGCCTTTCCGAAATTAATGCACCGGTACCATTGTTTTTGATACCGAAAAAAATCGCAGTTAATTTTTCTGGTGTGTGCAGTACTGCGTATCAAAAATAAACTACGAAATGGCGGTATTTCTTGCACTACGGTCAGTTCAGATATATTAGCGGTGCGGGCCTGCATATAGGGACGATTGGAATTGTGGCACGAAAAGACAGCTCTTTTTCTTATATGTGGTCAGAGATGAGCGCAACAACGGATGCACCGGAAGGCGGCTCCGGGCTCAACCAGCACGAAACAGCGCTGCACAATATCACCGGAAAAGTAGACTGCCACATTTGCTAGCAGTAATCGTCATCACGAATTCCACCCAAAAGACGTTTTAATTATCAGGATCCGGGTTGGCTTTCTACTTACTGAAAAGAACATTAATTTCTTCCGTATACTGTAACATTTGCTAGCAGTAATTGGGCGCACAACGGAAACCCCATCCACTAAATTTAAACAGGTGATATGTCGATTTTTTACTTGCAGCATTGAGCCAACTCGAACCACAGAGTGATGCGTACCATTCTCTGATTCTCCAAGCCACAAATATAAATGCACGATACGTCAAACTGGACTAGATAACCTTAAAGGGAAGATTACAACAAATACGAGTGAGAAGAGGATCTGTTAGGATTTATATTATGATTACTCATTGTGTATGTGTAACCTAATATCTGATCATATGCACCCAGTACACTGATCCCTAACCGATGATACATACGGGCTAAGTCCTGTGTCAGTGAGTGTGTTTACCGTACCCTGTGTGGTACTTAAAGCCCTGTCAGTAACATGTATTACTTGAACATCGTGTATCAGTCTAATGAACAATACGACGGGAAGTGTGTTGGTTCGTTATAGGATACGTGTAGTCAGTACATTATCCAATATATTTTAACAGATTATGAGACCTGCTTGTCTCTAAGCAGGAAGTTAGTCTTGACCTTTGGCTGTGTAGAATTCGTACAGTGTAGGGATCAGGTGGATCCAGTCCACAGTAGAATGTCTATGAAAGGGATCAAGATAACTGTGTTGGATGATTCGAATTATGCACGATGGAGAGTGCAGATCGAAGATGTGCTGACGGGAGAGGACGTTTGGTCCATCGTGGATGGAACGCAAGCGATGCCTGTGGATGTTCCGGAAGATGAGAAGAAGCATGCGCTATACAAGAAGTGGATTGCCGGAGATGGCAAGGCCAGGAGTATTCTCCGTGCCACGATTGACGTAGCAACGTTTAATCAAGTGAGAGACTGTAAGACGTCGAAAGCAATTCTCGACAGGATTAAAGAGCTGCGGGAGCCGAAGATCTAGTGATCTGATGACCGCTATGACAGAGTTTTTCAATGTGAAGTGGCAAGAGACGGATGACGTGAATACGTTTATGGCGACATTGCATGTGCAAGCAGCAAAGATAGATGGGTGCGGGAAGTCGACGAAGACGAATGATGAGTGGATCATTGCGAAAGCGTTGTCGAGCTTACCTGCGAAGTACGGGTCGTTTATCGCATCATGGAATATGATGGCGGATGCGGATCCTAAGTTGTCGGTGTTCAGAGAGAAGTTACATTTGGCTGAACAGTCGATTAAGGGACAAAGCGAAAGCGATACGAAGGTCGGTGAGTCATACCATGCCAGAAGCAGCCATTCTGTGAGAACAGAGTTTTATGGAAGGTGCAACAAGTGTGGTATACCCGGACACAAAGCCGTAGACTGTTGGTCGAAGCCGATGAGTAAAGAGACGACAGCGCGCAGCCATGTACGCCGGTACGCGTTTGACAACACAGCGGAATCGTTGATAGTATCTGCTCTGTATGCTTCCGGTCAAATGCCAGGCATTATAGCAGATAGTGGTGCATCGCACCATATCTCAAGCCAGGATCAATGGTTTGCAAGAATGGAGAAGTTGAAAGTGCCATTGCAGTTTACCGTGGGAAACAGTAAACGCATACGCGCGACGCATGTTGGAAGTATCAACGTCGAAGTCTCAACGGACGGCAAGTGTTGGAGACCAATGGTGTGGGAAGAAGTGTATTACTCACCAGACGCGTGCAAGACGACATTGTTGTCAACGATAGCATTGGAGCAGAAGGGATTTACATTTGCCCATGCAAACGGAAAGATGATGATAAGCCGGAACGGAAAAGAATTCGTTGGTGGAGTACGTGGAGATAGTACAACATACCGGCCATACATCAGAGTTGTGGAAACGGAGTCTGCAGGTTGGACAGACAAACCGGCTGATGGTGCGGCTCATGTAATGGAGCAGAACCATGTCAGAAAGGAAGAGAGACCTTTCGCGGAAATAATTGCAGAAATTCAAGGTCAGTACAAGCGACAAGTTGAGCAGTTGACAGCGCAACTCGAGACAGCGAAGCGAGCGAAAGTATTTGCGGAAAAAGAAAAGTCAAAGTTGCAGGATGAGCTGGTCAACATGGCCAACAAAATGGAGACGCTGAAGAAAGAGGATTATCACCAGGAAGATTGTCGCAAACAAGGGGAGACCGATGTCAAAGAGTGGACATGGAATTTCACCGAAATGAAAGAGCAAGAAGCGGACGTGGTCCAGAATGACGCTTGGTTGGAAAAGCAACTGAGAGATGCACGCCAGGAATTGGAGAACGTACGTGCACGACCGGTAAACGAATACAGCGGTGAAAACGCGCAGACAGTGGACGATGACGCGTACACGGCGTTTACCGTACAGAATACCGAGTTGCCGCTAAAGTTCGAAGTGGATACGACCGATGGTGATCGTACGCTAGACAACGAGTGGAAGCCGGTACCAACGGAGAGTGACCCAGCAGTGGAAGTGAGCTGGAATGCCGGTGGATCAAGGGTCAAGTCCGAGGACGGAACGGAAGCCAGTGGACCGCGTGTGGTTTAAAAAGGTGCACTGGGTGAAGGGGAGTGTTAGGATTTATATTATGATTACTCATTGTGTATGTGTAACCTAATATCTGATCATATGCACCCAGTACACTGATCCCTAACCGATGATACATACGGGCTAAGTCCTGTGTCAGTGAGTGTGTTTACCGTACCCTGTGTGGTACTTAAAGCCCTGTCAGTAACATGTATTACTTGAACATCGTGTATCAGTCTAATGAACAATACGACGGGAAGTGTGTTGGTTCGTTATAGGATACGTGTAGTCAGTACATTATCCAATATATTTTAACAGGATCTTTGCGAATCGCTGGTAGTAACACATTTAAAGTAAAATCAAGTACCGGTGAGGCCTCCAAGATAGATGAATATTCCGTGTGCTCTCAGAACATGGCAAAAATTTTGGTTGGGACATTTTTGCCGGTCATATCGAAAATTATTTTTTAAAACCTACTTGGAAGGAAATATTGACGGTCTCAGTTAAGGGCTTACGGTGGATCTCCTTCTGGGACGGCAGATGCATGGTGTCACCGGATACAGTCGTGTTTCTGGGCAATATTTAATGCAATTTCCAGATTTCGTCTTTGACGGATCGGTTAACGCCAAGTCATTTGTTCACTCGCTCACCATTCCAGTAGATGGCAGTAACTTTCCTGGCGACATACCAAAGTATTTCCCACATGAGCTGATTCATATTTCCCGTAAGAGCTTTAAACGTGTTAGAAATCCTAACACGTCAGACTACTGTAGCCCTCCATGAAACTGCACTACCTACTGCCAGGCAAGCAGAAGCAGTTTGTCCATGCCGGCATTGCGCTTGTCATACCGAGCAGCTGTAATTATTACCGTACTATACTTGCAGGCTTTGTATTCCAGGTTTATGAACATAGAGGCTCTGAACCTTCGCTACTACATAATAGCCACTGGCCAGTGACGGCGAATCACCTAGCGCAGCCGACGCACAAATGGATGCGCACTGTGCAGTATACCCGCGCGACGAAGACGCACAGAATAATCGCAACCAATAATTCTGAACATGTACCTGCAACTTGCAAGTACCGTATGTACGTATGTACTTCACATCTTTTATTCATCTTTTATGGCTTTTATATGGCTTTCATTACATAATCTTTAATTACAGTCGATAAATACATCCATCATACTCTCTAAAAAGCGTTGATAATTTAGGAAAACAGGGTCATCTGTAGCAGCTTTGAGCATAATTAACTTGAGATGGTATGAATTCATGTCCAGTGCATCTTGTACGTAAATTGCAAACCCACCACTGAACTTCTACCAGAATAATTCATATCAATACGATGTAGTTTCTAGTCGATCTAGCTTTGTAAGCACTGTTCAGTGAATACATTGTAACAGCATTTCAAGCAAATTTATTACCACTAGTAAAAGTATAAGTTATGCAAAAACTATGAAATTTAAGCAATTCAATAAAAATTAGATCATGAGCGTTTGTAGCCGGTTTTGGTAATTTCGCCGGAACGTCATGACAGCCAAACTGACCCTGATTAGTAACATTTTATGAAACCATGGGCCTTTTCTAAAAGTGTTGCGGTAATGAGCGTTGCAAAATCGCGTTTACATGCATTCATTAAAGTGCAGCGTGTAGCATGCAGTATGCCATGTGTTGGATTACATAGGCGGAGGAACAGAAAAGTGAGTTGCAGGACGGCAACATGGCATGAGCTTGCTTTACTTCAACTTGTATAATACTGTAATCAATCGATACCGCGCTTTACCCATAGTAGTATGTGTATCGATCAGCAATGACTGCAGAGCATTCACAGGATGACAGCCTCTTCCACTGCAATAGTAATAGTTGTGACTGCAGTTCAGTTTTCATGCAGAAATTGAAATAAGTTACCGATATAGCCATCATTATAACTTATTCTGGCAGTTTTAGCAATCGTTTAAAAACACCTCGTTTACCTCGAAATAAGTTACTACGTGCTACGTTTATGCTTTACAGACTCCGTAAATTATGGTTGCCTCCGGACAGATCCAGCACTCAGTAGTGTTATTTATTAAAAAGACGCTCTTGATAATTCGCGAAAAATTTTTGTGATCCCTCTTTTACAAAACTGAGGATAAGTTACTGAGGAAGAAACGATGGAAAGCGTTGTGTTATCGCGAATTCGCAAAACTCCGCTTGTTCCTCGCTCTTACGAGCGTTTTGCTGTTGATGTCCTAAAAGACGGTTCGACGTATCGTGGGTATCTTTGCGGCGTTAAGAATAGTCAATACATGGTGCGACTAGGGTCACAGGAACAAGCGCAGGTGGTACTCATGGATAACCTGCGCATACCAGATTACAGCGACTGGGAAACATTTAGTCAGGGAACGTTTAAGGAGGACATCGACGTCCTTATTAGTACGGATGAGCATCAGCCCGAATCGTGGCAACCAGCACGCGTTATCAGCGGCGTGTATGACGGTGATTATTTGTTTGTAACCGCCGATGTTTATTTTCCGGGGAATCGTGTCCAGCGCTGTTGCGTGCTTGATGGTAAATGTGCTGGCTTCAACCGTGTTCGTCGTCGTGCAAATGTCGGGTCTTATGTCACACTGTCGTCATTTAATTATATCAGAATCCCTATTGCACCTTTAAGCTTGCGCCCGTCTAGTATTATTACTACGCTGGAGGCCGTACAAAGGATGCCACTGTTTCCCAGAGTGTTCGTGAATGGCAATTGCAGATCAATTATGTTTCTCGGTGTCGTGGATAACTGCGTTGCCATGTTAGTAAAAGAACGGTACAATAACTATATCACAATTGATGACACAGTCCAAGTCTTTGAAGATGCGGTTGAGAGGTTTGAAAAAATACTTGCCAAGAAACCCGAAATCGTTGTTCCTCATATTTTGGAAAACTTGTTTTCCATTATTGTCTGCCAGCAAGGTACTGTAATCGCTTTCTCCACATTTAATTTCTGGGTTTGTTAAACGGGTAATCCACGCAGCGACACCAATTTCCGGTGCGCAAAAATGTTTCCGCGTACTGTACGCAGTCGAAAATATTGATTCTGAACTTCTAGGATTTTGCTGTTTTTCAGATTTTGACGACCCTTGCGAATTCTGTTTGGGCGATATTTACATGGAGCTACACCTAAATGTATTTTCTTATTTGGATATTTATGACCAGCATCAGCTTCGCAGGTACGTAAGTACGTTCTTTGGCCAATGATAGGCATTGCGAATGTTAAGAATAAAGCCGAGGGAGAGTTGCCGATTTGCAGCAACTGTGACATTGTCACACCAGCCAGTATAATGCAAACCGACGACTGAAAATTATTTTGGGTACAAAATTCCAAATAACGGGGTACAAAATTCCAATTTCGGCGACATAAGCCCGTTTGCGCATAGCAGCATGTCATGATTATTGATTTTTCAGAACATCCCATCGGTTCGATCAACTGCTGTCTTCGTATGCACTTAGGCAGTGCATAATACTGCCTCGTCAACATAAACATGTCGCAGAACGCCTGGGGTTGATGGGCTATTATACCAACTACTTTTCAAGCAGATTTATACTGGCAGAAATCCTTGCGAATGCTGTAACCAGAAACGCAAAGCTATTGTATTTGACGGGCAACTGGGAGAAACTTCTAGCAACCTTAGTGAATATTCTAAAGGTCATATCGGTTAAATTGAGCTGGCTGATCCTTTCAGACAATTCAGTTTTAAAGTTCAATGATTTCTTGGTATTTCCGAAACCGTTCCCGATGCTGCGCACGCAGGATCTAATGCATACGCAAATAAATTTTTTGTTGATGCCAGATTATCCTGATTATGCTCCCATTTGCCAACGCCTCGTTTTAAGGAATTGCAGCTTCAACAGCAGACTCTCGATGTGTTTCGCGGGAATGCTGCTAACACAGAACGATTACATGATTCGTCCTGAATCACGCAGTCACCTCGGATGTTGTTACGACCCCTTTTATATCAGAATTCCGTGTTGGCAGTATGATTTTACAGATCTAGATAACCGCAAATTTGCTGCAGCTTTTCGGTTAGCCCTGACAGAGTTTTGTCCGATTCTGGAGTGCAGTAAAGGGAACACTCTAATCCACTGGCTTCAGTCTCTCACAGACGAGGATTTGGAACTGAAAAAATGCATTTCGCCGTTTGTTCAACTGTCCTATGCGCTGTGAGCAGACTAGAATGAATGCAATAGGTTGAAGGGTGAAATTAACTACATAATTATGCCATTGCAGATGGGACGAGGAACCACCAAACAGCCTTGATGGTATCATATCGGACATATCAAATAGGGCTATTCCAAAGAGTTTGATTATGCAGACACTTGCTTTGCTATTGCCGTATATTCAAAACGAATCTACACGGTAACACAGTGGCAGCTGTGGTGACGCGGCTGAAGCCAGTTCGCCAGGAAGGACTTCTGTCGGCAGTCAATCCAAAGGTCAAACGTTTAAATAAAGGCTGCCCTCCCATATGACAGTCATATTCTTGAATAAAGAAGTACTGGCTACGGCGCTACTGTCACGTAGTATACTTACTATTTATACCGTGGCAAAAATGTACGTGTCATCCGGGTAGTACACTGTAGTCTTTAGTACAGTAGCAGTAATAACAGTAAGTTAACGTTAAAAACCTTCAGTATGTCTTGAATTAGAAACGCGGGCGAGCGAAGCGAGCCCGCTTGATTATAATGCATCTACTATTGTACGGTACTCAAGGACTTTTCGCTCGTATAACTGCTACACTGACGGAACTTAACGTGTCTGACCATAAAAACCAGTATGGCCAATAAAACCGTTTTGCGGCAGTTAACTGGGATCTTAAATACGTAATTTGTAGAGGCCAAATAAGTACACCAAGGATATGACCAAGCACTGTCACCTACGCGGTGGCGTGGCGGGACGCACTGTGTTTGGTCCAAACCCAAACGTTTGAGTTCAGGTTTCTACGTATGTACAAATAAAATAATTACGAGTATCTAAAGCATTTTATAAGTTCATAAGGTACTAGTACAGAGTATATGAACGGCGTCTTTATGGCCCTGTATACAGATATGCAAATTTGTGTCCTTTCGCTGAAATTTTACTATGGCGCACTGTGAAAAGTTAATAGTACTGCCAGCGGTTTTTTTCAAATTGCCTTGTTCATGGCCATGACGGTGGTATAAATAAAGCAAAAAGGGGAATCTATCTGCATGTCAGATTAATTGACGGAAGCGGCGCGCATTTCTAAAGCTGTCAAACTTGTACGCTTGAATCTTGACCACTTAAATTTAAGAATAAACTAACGCTGAGCGTCAGAGGGAACGTCTGATGTGATATGTAGTTAACTTCCAAATGGAGCTTCAGGTATGTGAAAAGGATGTACTTTTAGCTTTGGTTTTTGACATAGCTATTCGGTGAAAAGTTAATCCAAGCGTACTGACAAGTGATGATCCGGCCGAAACAGCAATAACGAAATAAGGGGCAATGCAACATCCTGTAACTCATTGCTTGCTCATTGATACAGATGAACTGTATTAGCATTTTGTACACACCAATGAAAATCCTTTTGCGATGATAGCATCTTTTTTCGTGAGGTTAGGATAGGGATAATAAAACTGTTTAAAATTTTATACATGTATGCAGTATGCGCGCTTAAATTTAATGTGCCAAATAGCAAAAAAAACGTTTTATTTAGTTTTTGATACGGAAAATTGCCGACCGTAATTTAGTTACATAGTTTTAAAGCTAATTAACGGCAACGATGTGTTTCAACGGTAAACTGAGACGCAAAAGGTAATCACTGCGGTAAAGGTAAAACCGAAAAGGCAAACTGAAAAGGAAAAGGCCGGGCAAATGAAGTAAACCGCCCCTGACGATATGCTCGATTAAAAATATTGATAGAAAACTGCCATAAACTGCAAGGTGTAACATGGATGGATGCCTATAAAAGAAGTACGAGCTTGTACGGTAATTTCCTACGTAAAGGTACAGCTTATAAGATATCGCTTATAACGGTGGACACTTCACTACGTTTATCAAATTTCCTAAATGCGCTTCGCAGTCAGATTGTCGCTTACAGCACCGACCATTTTCTAGCCACCTTCCGCCAGGCAGTTACTATTCTGCTCATAAAGTTGAATGGTGTGTACCAAGCCACCTGCCAGCCAAATGCAAGTTACGTGTTTAAACAGTGTGGCGTGGCGCGCCGTAGTGTGAAGTTTGGCGTAACACGCAAATTTATGTAATTCGCTGTATTGATTCGTCAGAAATTACCGGAAAAGCTTGTACTCTTGGATGCGGATGGATTCCCGCGGAGCTTTTAGAATTTCATTCAGATACCGCATACCGGTACGGTGGTACCTATGTAAAGTATTAAGCGCACAATTTCCAGCCGATACCTGCAAAAATAGAATTATGATGTACCATCATATTAGTATTAGCTTCATTTGTATTATGATCCACTAACGTAAGTTGAGCGTCACAAGCTGATTGTTTTCTTGCCACGGGCGGTGATCCTTTTCCGCAGTGGACAGCACACAAAACCAAACAACTTAGCACAGATAGAGCGAGTAGCAAGTATAAGAGCAACGCAAAAAGTTAGCAAAGTTAGCACTGCTAAGTTAGAGGCACAACAAATTAGAGGTATATTGCCAAACAAACCATGCAATCATGGAGACCTGGACAGGGGATTTGTGGATTTGCGCAATAAACCGTCAGTGCTACCAGAAAGATATCTGTTCACAGCCCGCACAAACAACAACAAAACTGGTTTTTTTGACAGGATTTTTAGCAGGGTTCAATAAGATTCCGTTGTGACACCCCCAGTAGTCGCGCTCATAAAGCATCCCAGAAAATCAGTCGGCAGTGCACGGCAAGAGCAAGGCCAGTGTTTGCATGACCAAACTATTCGCGGAAAACTTGACGGAAACATCTCTTCTGACATCTTCCACGCGCTTCGGAATCTCTTCGTTCCAACTGCAGAGTAAATCTTTTTATTGCTGACTGCACTAGCGTTAATGCTTCTGGTGCAACTCACAGCTCATACGTCAGCACAATAAACGGCCAAATGCCTTTTTCTAAAACCATATCTTCGTCCGTCAGCCAGCGAATTAAGATTCTTGCCTTAACTTTGTCTAACTCTGGACAAAAATTTTGTAGGGCCACCTGGAAAGCAGTTTCAAACGTACTTGGCGATACTCCCGTATGACTGTAACGCCAGTTAGATATTCTGATAGAGAATGGGTCGTTGTAGCATCTTAACAATGAACGTTTGGAAACCACATTCCGCGTTGCGCGACCGGCATCTGTGTACACCAAATCTTGGAAGCATATCGACAGATTGCTATCAAAGCAGCAATTCTTCAGCATGATGTGCCGGGAAATATCAGCGTAATGAATAGAAGGAATAATACCATCCGGTGGCAAATAGTTGGTCTTAATACCAAAACGCTGTACCTGACCGGTAACTGGGAAGAACGCCTGCGTAGTACCTATCTGCTGAAGCCCTTGGGTGTGAAACTTAACTGGCTGGTCATCGGCAACAACGATAAACTTTTGCTAAACGAATTCCTGACATTTCCAGATCCGAACTGCATGCTATATACAGATGACTTTCTTACTATTCTTTGTGATGGAATTCGCAAGTATGTATATGAACTCAGAATTTCCGTAATATTCTTTGCGCTGCGTGACAATATTACGCACTGCTGTATGGCATCCGAACGCATTAAGCAATCAAAGCTTTTGCATGTTCTAAAAACGCAAGGTTGTTACATGCAGCCAACACTTTCTATTGACAGCAAATGCACCAAACATCACAGTACGTGTAAAATGCACATTTAAATATTCATAATATACTGTATAAGAATTAATCGACCGAAGCGTAGCGAAGGCCTTCTATGTTCAGCGATTATGGAAAACGTGATGCCCGTACGCCGGTCACCACCAGTAAATGCACATACGCGCGGTTGACTTTGCTATCAAATACACGCTTGCGAGGTGTCCGCATATACGAGTACTCACACCTTCTGTAACTGTTGGTGTCCGGCCGTCGTTCACCGCCACACTCGTATCATAAAAGGGGAGGGGCACAGAAGCCTTTTGTACTGACTGCTTATGCCAGCGGTTGTGTGTGTTTTTGGTACCGATGCCTTTCTACCAGTGCTCGAATTGCTAACTGTGAGCACTGCCACCATGCAGATATTCTTCCAAAGATTCTGTTGTAAACTTTAGCCGCTCCATCAGAATGTGCCTGGTACGTAAAAATCACACTACTCGCTGTGCGGTGTAACGCCTGCGGCAAAATAAAAGCAAGTAAATTATAACCGTTGACTTTTTACTAAAACGTACAATTTTGAAACTGTCGTCTTAGCAAGACTCTAAACGAGCACATCAATCCGTCGGCTGAGAAGAACGTCCACCGTAGTTTCGCCCATATATGTTGCCTTCTAGGTTTTCGAAATTTGCGACCTGACCAGTAGGATTGTTACTCAAAATTCTCTGCTCTCAATCTCCTTCTCCTGTCTTCCACCCCTACCCCCTTGGCAAACACGGTAAGATGACAATTCAACACGTGGAATCGTGATTTTCAT
Organism: Paramacrobiotus metropolitanus; assembly: GCF_019649055.1. Lineage (NCBI taxonomy): Eukaryota > Metazoa > Tardigrada > Eutardigrada > Parachela > Macrobiotidae > Paramacrobiotus > Paramacrobiotus metropolitanus. Next base: position 168,086 of record NW_026570256.1, on the reverse strand, counting down.
ATCTAACCATGACCTTTCCGATTTACACCGAAACTCCCACCAGAGTTGACAATGTGTCACCAAGACGAAAAAATAAGAAAATTACTCATGTTAATACTTCTGGTTAAAATTATCGCTGCTGAATGGAAAACGTTACCAAAATGTTATCAGGTGTGCCCGAAATCAGGAAACTTATTGTTTGAGTGTAGAAATGTGCGTCCGGCATGCAGACTATTACTGTCTTGTGCCGGTACACGGTAGTAAATTCGTGTGCTTGTAAAGACTTTCGCTTTCACGCAGTCTTTAAAACTTTCTTGCATCGTATTATGATATTTCATGGCCAAGTGAATTGTATAATTTATCGTGAAAACCGTTTATGCGCGCAACATCCGGTTGGGGCAGGGTGTAAAAGGTGGCAGTGGCACCTGCCACTGGCAGTTGCCACTGGCACTGGCAGTTTACTGGTAAGCGGTAAAACGTGGCAACTGGCAATTGCCAAAATATCATGTTTTCTAACGCAACAAAAAAGCCTTTAAGTCCGCAATCAACAGAATTCCAAAAATAACGCTGTTATCTTTGATTTTCCCTCACTCATATCTGGATGCACGTGGATATTCAGGTCTTAAGAACCTTGTCGCTTCCGCCACATGCTATTTGAGCCACCGCACAATATTTTTAGGTTATTTAACTTTCATAAGCTTCCTTTTTGTTGTCGGAAGTCATATTTGTTGTCTGAGGCTTCTTGGTTATTGGGTTCTTATCTTTTCTTAGGTGGCCGAAGCGTCAGGAAGGCGTGTGCTATGAACAAAATCGGTTGCAAAATACAGCTTATCAAGGAAATATTGGTAATCAATGATACATAAGCCAAAACGTATAAATTCAGAATTCAGGGGCATTGCAAATTAGCTTCAACCGTACAATTTATGTTATATTTTCGTAAATTATAAAGGTATATTAAAGAAATATTTCTGTGTACCTAATGTATGCTATTATTTTTGTTTACCTAATGTATGGCGTTGTACTTATCCCTTTCATTAGGGTAGATGCTGGTAATATATCACTCAGGATTCCCATAGATCTACGTTTTGAACCATGAACATCAGAAATTTGAAAAATCTAACAATCTCTAAAGAAATTTAAGACAAGAAAACATAACAAACTGAAGGATTGTGTAAAAAAGACCCAAAAAACCATAGAACAATTTAGAAAAACCAAATAAAATCTGATGAAATTCAATAAACCTTATGTATATTGTAAATAATGTATTATGTACGTATAACAGAATATGTATGACAGTAATATGTATATTACAGTATATATAATATAGGGGGAAAAATGTGTCTAGCCGAACCAATCCCTTGTACTTCTGATGTAAGCCAGCTGGTGGTTTACGTTGTGGCTTGACAGTGTTTTATGTAAAGCGCTGCCATTAAGATTGCAGGTACTGATAACAGGTAAGCAGCACTCGTACAACTGCAGGAAACAGGCTAAAACTGTGTTATAGCCCAGACCTGCCTGGTGCAGCTGATACCACATGTACCGTCAATGCCGCACAGCCTTAATAGCAGCGCTTTACATAAAACGCTGTGCTGCCACAACGTAAACCACCAGCTGGCTGACATCAGAAGTACAAGGGACTGGTTCGGCTAGACACATTTTTCCCCTTAAATGTATTGTTGGGAAAGTGCACACGCTTTTGGCGGGCACTGCATGACCGAAGTGTAGCAGGAATAAATTGTAAAAAATTATGTATATTCGAAGTTGCAGACTGTTGCCGGTACCGGTGCTTTATACGATGTTTGCAGTTATCGTATTTACCTTTATTTACCGTATTTTATTTCTTAGCAAATTAGCAGCAAATTCTTAGTAAATTAAAGCGCTAGTAAAATGGATGTTGCGAAGTGCAAAAAAACCTATAACAAATACAACCGCACAGTCAAATGAACATTTTGCTGTTCTTACTTCTTAGAACCGCCTAAATTTTGCTAGGTTAATATTTAAAGGAAAGTGAATCGGTACATTGCACAAAATTCGATTGCACGAATGATGGACCAAAATTGTTGATTTTTTACGCTCGAAAACACTTAGGCTTTGACTCATAGCTGTGTGTTGTGTACTGTGTACAATACTCTGTAGGCATGTGATCTGTAGAAGTATACATTGCCGTGGAAACTGCCAGAACTCACCAACCGGAGGCAGGGTGTAAAAGGTGGCAGTGGCACCTGCTACTGACAGTTGCCCAATGCCACCGGCAATGGCATGTGCCATTTCGCGACTGGCAAGCGGTAAAATATGGCAGTTTTCAGAAAAACGGAAACAGCTAGAAATGACTGCCTAGTGGTCTGGCTTAAGATCTAACGATGCATGGGCGCTTCTCTGCAAAAAACAGTAATATCTGTGAGATTGAACTTCTGCGAACGTTGAACATGTCTCTACATTTACTGAGTGTTGGGCTAGGAACCGGCGCGCTGTAGTTTTTAAGCGGCACAAAAGCACTTACGCAAAGGCACACAATAGTTGGGTCAGCAGTTCGCGTAGCACATTTAATCGCTCTTTAGGGTATCATCAAGTAGGCCCTTCCGCTTCGTGTAGTCTGCTGGGTTACTTGAGTTTCTTTAGTTTTTTTTATATAAATATTATACATGTTAATGTACTTACTTAAATTATGGTCAAGTCGACGCGCGAGAGTAATTCGCACGCGTAGTCATCACTTAAAGTATGCTATCGACATGTACGGTGATTACTCATTGTTCTTAAAACGAATAACTACATACAGTCAAACCTGCGCAGCTGATGCTGATCGTGAATTCCCAGAAAGACGGAGATCATCGAGCGTAGCTCCGTGAACAATTCATGAAAGTGTGGGGGATTCCTCCCCCCACAATGTGTTAGTATGTTATGTAATGACGGAAGTAGCCTTCCGGCTACTTCCTTGTCTTGATGTTATGTAATGTAGGAAGTAGCCTCTCGGCTACTTCCCGGTTTCGGGCCTATGGCGGTTGTGCCGTAGAGCCCATGTTGTACGTTTGTGGCCGCGTTGATATATAATCAACGCGGCAGTGTGTAATGAATTGGGAGTTCTTGGGCCAGGCGCTACAAAAGAGAAGTTCATTATGGCAATCCAGTTCTAAAAAAGTTCACCATAGTAACACAAACTTTCGAAAGAGATTAAACCAAAGCAAAGTAACAAATTCGACGATTACAATTTTCGTTAATAAAAGATGTGCTTTCCAAGCAAAGTCATGCTTGTAAATTGTGCAGTGATTACCATTTCGGGCAGGAATAATGAGAAGCAATTCTTGTAGAATGCAAAGTACCACCTTCTTGGTAATTTCTGATGGCGAAAATCTGAATGGCCTATCATAGTTTCCATTGGGAGACTGCAAAGAAAGTGAGAAAGGCTACAGGGGCCTTTGTCATGCGTCGCATTTGCTGCACAAACGATAAAAATTAATGCAGTACAGTTCTACTTGTATCTGCAGCAGTATTAAGAGATGTTAGTGTGATGAACACGCAGAAGTACCGCGGCCCACGGAAGCTGGCTGCTATTCCTGATTTTCTTTGATTTCTCACTTTTTGTGGTGCTTTTTTGGGCCAAATATGACAATTACAGTAGCTTTACCATTTGTAGCTGTTCACATCTTTCCGCATTCCGTTGTATATCACTGCCAATCTCGTCATCCGTACTTATATTTATACGCAACTTGCGCTATCAGTTGATCAACACAATCGTTTACAATGCCGAGGAGCATAAAGTAGGGAGTTTTTATCAGAAAGAGACTGCGAAACATACAAAAATCTCTTCCAGCATCGCGAAACGCTTGTTCTGTGAAAAAAGCCGATGTGAGCACAGAGATCGGAATAAATGCATGATGAAAAGATGTCGCAGTATAGAGTTCTCCTGTAAGCGCACCTGTGCTACACCTGTGCAGGTCGACGATGACCTTAATGTGTTACCTATGTGTCCCTTATAACGATTAGGCAACGCACCCGTATGATAGTGACCTTTATTCAATATAACACTATGCCCACAATAACAATACTAATGCTAGGTAAGCCAGGTGTAGGCTGGTAGTCGAGTGGTAGACTGCTGGTGGACTGCTGTCGGACTACTGTCTGGTACGGTGTGGAGGGGTGCTTTATATATGGTCCTGGTCCGGATGGGCTCGGCTGCCATGGGTGGGGCTGGTGTGGCGACAAGCCAATGACAGAGTGCATGACGGCATGATGATGTAATATGCGGTCAGCGTGATGCCATATGACCGCGCAGGAATGTGCAGGGCATACCTGCACGGGCTTCCGGTGACTAATGGTCATGCGGTGCGACTAGTGACGATGTCGTCACAAAGACTGCGATGTAACAGGTGACCCGAGGCAGCCCCGGGGACGGAGACATGTGAAAGCGCAACCGCCACCATTGAGCATGCGGTAGCGTTTGGTAATGTTAGCCGGAAGAGGCACTTCGACGGTTGCAAGAAGATAATTATTATAATGAAAGAATGCGCCATCAACAAGTACTGCTGGTTGCCATGACTCGGGTTGATTTTCGTCCACATTAACTAGGAGTTCAATATCTTCTATGACGCTTTCTGGATGAATGAGTTTTGGTTCGCAAAGGTGCGGCAGACGCAGTTCATGCCGTGGAATGCGTTGTAACTGCTGCATCGAACCTACTCGCACCAAAAAGTGATCGTTGTCGATCCCACAAACGTAACCGCGGTACGTGGCATCATCTTCCAGAATATCCACAATAAAGTTATCATAAACGCCGGAGACGAGCGCATGCCTCCCGATACGCGGTAGCAGTCCGATTTCCATAATATTTTTAGACAGCTTAAGACGACGATTCGGTCGATCAAAGAATGATCAACCTGGACAACTGTTTAAAAACGACTTTAATGCAGTGCTGGATAACAGTTTTGCAAACTGAGTAATCTGACTGAAAAAAGCCGTAAGAATTAATGACCACACAAGTTAATACCAGAGGAAATTTGCAGCCAAATTTTTGCGTTTCGGTAAAATATACGCGCTCTCCGCAAGTATAGCAAAATTAATACTGAGTACATCACGCTGATGTGCACCAGTAACCGATCAATGCACTAACACACGTACTTCGATCGATAATACCACATGTTCGTGCGGTATTTCTTCCATCGCTTAAAAAGGAGAGGTGCCGCTTTATTGCTTGTGAATCGATGAGGGCGCGCCTTGCTGGCGCTGACCAGTACAGTCTGTACGGCTGCAAACACCAAGCAGTACCGTTTGTTTTTAAGTCTGCAAAGTGGAGTCAGGCGTTTTTTTGTAAACCAGCGTATGACAATTATTATTTCGGGAATTAAACTTAAGCAAGTACAGTACAATAGTTCTAAACTTTACGTAGAGCGAACGCATTATCTTGCGTAATGTATGTACAAATTTGCAGTTATTGAGTTTTTAGAATGTCATTGAAATAATTTATTAACAGTGCTACAGATGTACAAATACACGCGTGCCAAAGTGCATAAAATATACTGCCAGTAATAATGCACTGCATTGTCGCGAAATTAACAAACACTATTGGACCCATGTGTGGGCCGGGTTTTTATGGCTCCTTTGGTATTAATGGAGACGCTCTGCGGGCAGGGTGTAAAAGGTGGCAGTGGCACCTGCCACCGGTACTGGTAGCTTACTGACAAGCGGTAAAACGCAGCAACTGGCAACTGCAAAGATATCATGTTTTAATGCAGTGAAAGAGCCTGTAAGACCGCAACCATTAGAATACTTAAAATACCGTTCTTCTCTTCAACGCCATTATACTGGGTGCATACGCATGATCTCATAAGATCAATCGTAATCTACAACGACCTGATTATCATGGGATAGCAGAAAAACGGGATGGATGCAGTTTCATATTCATCTTTACTGCTTAATACTACTCGTACATTGTAAAACATGATGTCTTGGCATTTGCCAGTTCCCAGCTGCCATGTTTTACCGCTTGCCACTACGTCGCCAGTGCCAGTGGCACCTGCCACTGGCAAGTGCCACTGCCACCTTTTACAACTTGCCTTACCGCATAGGCGCATACTCTGTCTGCATTCTGCAAGCGTTATTATTGTCTGATATCTATTTTACCTTGGAATCATAATGATTCCGGCTAACGCTATTTTTCTGCGGTAGAAACAATAGGCGACAAAATATGTAAATAACTGGCTAATTTATCGCAAATACTGCGGCAAAACAGCCACTCCGAATCATTAAATATGCACGTGCGCGATCCACGTTTTCGAGCATTCACCGTCATATAGAGAATTACATCATTTTACCATGGTTTTTAGAACCCTACAGTAGGTACTGCAAATTGAAATAGATTAGGTCCACTCGGTGCACGATGTTGAAGTTAGTGGGCCCGCACAGACTGCTCTTATCCCTCGTGAAAATAAAAGTTACTAAAAACATCCAGTTACCAAAAGAAGTACTTGTAAAGTTACGCTAAACTTACAAAAAAGTTTTCATGACAGCCGATTATAACTTGGACCTTTCATATAACTTACGGAATACTTCAAGTTGGTTAAAAGTTACTTACTCGTATTACAGCACTGACGCACAGTCACGCAAGGTTTGTAATTTATTTTCTGTAATCTTAAGCAGTAATAAGCAGCCACCAATTGACGTAAGTTGCATCACTGCATATTAGTGCGTAACAGCATAGTGCATTGCTACTTTATACAGCGCAAATGCACAAAAACATTTCATGCTATGTAGTTTTAAAACATTAAAACATGATTAATTTTTTTATTAGTAATTGCACATGTATGTATACAATACATATTCCACTTCATTTTGTATTTCTGTGGTTCATACAGATAATAAACATTGAATTAAGTAATTCGGTGGCATCGTAAAACAAAATTAACCAAAGTGACTTTTAATTACTAGCAACTAAAATAAATAAGACGTCGTACTGCAATAAAATTTTATAACAACAAAATATTACAAAAATAGCAATACATTTTTGTGGCAGTAGCCGCAGTACACAAAGCAGCTATGTGAAAGGTACACATGTTACCCCACGAGTTGGCGGCCGCAATAAGAGCGCACGCTCGAGCTCGTAAACATAGCTCAGCTCGCTAATAACGCAGTCGAGCCGTTGAAATTCAACACACTTGTGACTTGTAGGAATCAGTTTGTTTCACTTTCTAGTTTTAACTGCACTTCGGTTTGATTTTAAGGGTTGAGTAGAAAATGATAAGGTCTGAAACCAGACGTAATTTGTAGCTTTCTGAATTTTGAAACATTGAGTCAGAAAGCAGTATCAGGTTAAGACTGCTTCTTCACGGGTCTACGAGCTGAATCGCCGTTGAGAGTGTCTGTGCTGGATGAGGAGCCTGCAGCTGGGTTGTTGGATGAACCCGCCTTGATAGTAGATTCCCAATCATTCTGTTACAGGTATGATGACTGGTAATAAAACGTTATATGGAACGCAGCCATACGATTTTGGGGTCGACTTCGTTCTAGTAAGCGTAGAAAAACTGAAAATTTGGAAAGTTTTAAAAAAGAGCGATTTAAATTTTTCATCTTTATTTTACGCTGGACGGAGTCGACTCTCTTTGATTTGCTCACATCCTTATGAAAATCCCTTTACACGTTCTAGTTTTAAAAATTGACTGTGCTACTTGGCAGTCTTAAAGGCAGTCAAGCTAATTTTATGGTATTTTGTAACAGGTTCTTCGGTTATTTTTGGAGACGACTCCATGGAACGATCTCTCTTCCCCTTCGTACGCGTTAAGCATTACTTGTTGGCACCTTCGTTGCGAACGCACACGAGCGCACACTGGGCCTTTGGATGGAGCTGTGAAGCACACTGCCAGTCTAAGCAAAGGTGAGCTCCACAAACTGGATTTAGACGTTGAGTAAATTGAGTAAGTTGGTGTGGAGTTAATTGTTAAGTAACTGAATTTGTGTACGTGCAGACCAAAATTATTAATTTGTGGTAAATATTTTCCCGTTTTTTAGGAAACTACCGGACTTCACTGCCCATTTGATGGACTGGAGTCGACTCGGAACCGAAACAGGCTTTTTGTGGTTTAATTTTTGAATTTTGCAGTATATTCTTTCTTTCTAAATTTCTGTGTTTTAAAACAGCAAGTGCAGCACTCAGACGATAGTTTGATGTTTATTTGTGGTTTTTTTTCTGTAATTTCAGTGCCATCTTTTGTGCGTTGAATTGAAGTATGTCCAAAATTACGAGTAATGTGCGACAAAAGTTGCAATAAAGTTTCTGACAATGATAAAGCAAAAGTTCTGAATACAGTACAATGAAACTTCTAAAAACGAGTTCCAAATTAAGTTGGGAATTATAAGTTCTACACTAACTTTTACGGCACAAAAAGGTACAGCCGCTGTTCAAAGATTGTTACAAAAAAACTTATACATTTTCACGAGGGTATGGTCGATAACTTCGAGGACTTGGTGCAATAACACAACATATGAATAAAATAATATAAAATATGAAGGTGTTTATTGGTATTAACGGCTGCAACGATTTTGCAGTACGCAGTTTTCGTTAGACTGACTTGAATAAGGCGAACGCTCTTGACTATCTGGATGTTTCTGTTTAATTTCTTACAGTCTTGACTGGTTTTGCATGTGTATTCGAGTCCAGAAGTGGCTGTTTAAGAATATCATACAAACTTAAAAAGCATCACACAAACAAACAAGTGCGGTAGTTAAAAAGGTCGGTAAAATTATTCTGCATTCAGGCATTTCAAGCCATTTTACCTTGGACTTTGTAATGCTTCTCCATCGACTGCATAAGAAAAACAGCAGAAGCTGCCGCTAATACACGGCAGTAGCAAGGCCAGTGTCTGCAAAATGCAGTTCTTTGGCGAATACTTACGAGATACATCGGTTATAGTGTCATCCAAATGCTTGGGTGGTTTTTCGTTCCACCTGCAAAGTTAAATCCACTTAGTATGTCATTTTTGCTTATGTTTGCTGTTCGATGCGTACAGTTCGTAGGAGAGCGTAATAAACGGCCAAATGCAACCTTTTGGTTCACAAGCCTCGCTTGTCAAAGAATTCAGCCAGTGGAACAGGTTATCCATTGCGCGTTGTGTTAACACTGGACAATGGTCTTCTAGTGCAGACCGGAAGGAAGCCTCGTATATTTGCGCCGCGGATTCCGAAAAACTGTGCAACCATCGTGGAATCGCAATAAAAACGGATCACGGCAACATCTTAAATTCCATCGTCCAGGGCCCCTAACCCGATGCAGTAGCTCATCGTCTAGCCACAACACTTCTCTGAAGCATATCGATAACTTGCTACTGAAACAGCAGTTCTTCAAGGCTAGATGTTGGCAAATGCAAGCGTAATCCTTATAAATATCTGTCTTATTTGCTTGAAGATAATTTCCGTACATAGTAACGAAATCATATAAATACACCATGGGAAAGGGTTTGGGAAATCGAAAAAATTCGTTGAACAAAAGCCTGGAGTTGTTGGCGATAACCAGCCAGTCGAGTTGCACGTCCATGACCTTTAGGCCTTTCACAGGGGTGAACACACATTCTTCCCAGTCATCGATGAAATACAAAGTCCTGGCATCTTGGCTGATTGTGCCCCCGATGACGTGAGCCAAGTTCCGGTAACCAGAGTCGGATGGGCCCACCCTCAAACTTTCAATGGAATGCTTACGTTGGTTTGGCAACATCACGCACCGCCGAAGTGCTTTACACAATAACCGTTGATGGAAAAATTTGCACGTTCTAAAAAAATAAAGAGCTTATTCGAAGTATCACGAGCAAAGGAAAACTGGAGATTCTCTTGCTTTAAGCTGGACCCTCTCGATGGTTTTTTCAGTTTGCTAGTGCCATTGATGCCCACTGTACAGTTTCCCTTGCCTCAACCATTTAGCCCAAAGGGCCATTTACTCGACAGATTCGTTCGCTTGGTCACTTGGCATCGCGGTGGACCAGAAGCTATAGCATGTATTATGTTTGCGTCGTGTATTGTATTAATTTTGATCCACGATGCATGGTCTAATGGTGACCCTCAAGTGGAAGGATCATGGACGGCAGAGTTGCTTACTATGTTAACTATTAAAACGCATAAGTTAAAATTGATGTATGTGTGAACAGAGTGAGTATTTGCTTTTCAGGAGCTCACCTGGTTAGACTGAAAATCACACAAATTTAATACCAAATCATCCAGCAGTGGATGTTAAATTTATAATACAGTAATTATCGACAGAAGCGAAGCGAAGGTCCTCTATGTTCAAGAAAACGGAACTTTCGTCACGTCGGTCACGTCGGTCACGCAAAGATAAATTATTGCGTATTCGCCGCCTCCCAGAAAAACTTTACACGTAATACGTATACACCGTAATAACAGTATAATTTTACAGTATATAATTACATAGCACACAGTACTTACTTAAACAGCTAAACAGTCTAAACTTAAGTATCACTATACAGTAGCTGTTGTTATGGATATACAAAGACAACCCGAAGAATATCGCAGTAATACAAAAGTCAGCAGAAAGGTCACGTTTTACCGGCAAAACGAAAACTTAAACTTTTTTTTTAAAAATGGTTCGAAAGCGAAAAGCGGAAGAGTCAGTTGGGAGATCAGCCAGAAGAACGAGACGGTATGATTCTGGGGGTATGTATCGTCCAGAGAAAATCAAAAGCAAACAATCAAATAGAAATTCAATTCCATGGCCCTCAAATGTCAATCAGTCGCCACGGGAAGGCGGTAACCGTGCACGGAAACAAATCCGTACGTACTTCTGTGCATGTCTTTGTACTACGAAAGGCAAACCAATTTTGAACATTTAGGTGGAACCGACTTACCACAACAAGTGAGTGAAGCAGCTTTCCGTCGGGAGACCCAAAAGAAACAGCAAACTGCTCGCCAAGCAAGAAGAAGAGGCAGTATGACGTCCGCACAACGACAATCCAAAAAGCGCCGTGACCGGGAGGCCGCTGCCCGCAGACGAGAAAGGGAACATCATCAAGGCGATGCCGCAGCTCACGATCGCACACGGCAACTCAATAATGTACGCCAAGCTAGAAGGAGAACGAGTATGTCGTCTGCGCAACGGCGATCAAAGCAACGCCGGGACCGAGAGGCAGCAACTCGTAGACGTAACCTAGAAAAAGAAAATCGCGATGGCGATGACGCAGCCCAAGCTCGGACACGGCATGCTCAACGTCAAGCTGCCGCCCGTGCTCGAAACCACACCCATATAAACTTACTAAACCCACAACTCCTGGCTTCCGCACTTGAGCAGCGAATGCAGACACTCAAATGGTCAACGTGCAAGGGGTGCAAGGAAGCCTGGCCCGGCTTAAAAACTGACAAAAAACACTTATGTGCCAACTGCCGGAAGCCCAACCCTGCACAAGCTGCACTGAGTTGCTTTAAGCTGCATTTGGTAGCGTTGAGTTATGTTGAGTTACATCAAGTTGCACTGAATTGCATTGGGTTGCCTTTTTAAAACTAAATTGCATTAGTTGCGCTTTCTTGCATTAAGTTACACTGAGTTGCGCTTTGTCTCGTGAAGTTGCGAGAAAACTACCCTTGTTACGTGCGAACAGAAACCGTGCCAGATGTACCATGTAGATCCATGTACTGCACATATGTAGCACTATGTTGTTCGTGCAAAATTTTGCATGTTACAATCTCTCTCTTCGCAGATCATGAAAATGTTTGCCCGATACCTAGTCGTGGATGTGAACATACCCCTATCCAACAATCGTTACTTACCAAGCATTCGTCTGCAGCTGCAGGCTTGAAATGCGGTAATTCCCGTAACGACAATTACCCATCTCAGATTGCTGCATAACTCCAGTGGTTCGGAGACTCAGAATTCCTTCTACGATTACCGTTTTTCGGAGGAACTTGTTTGGCCTAAAAGATTAGAACTCCTTGGTTAACGAAACCATTAGTAGCTGCACCGTTGACGAACACCTTAAAGTCTCAACGTATATACCACCTACTCCATGGCAGAAAGAATAAAATAAGCTTCTATTTCGGAAATGATATTCATTGTTTTTCTACCTCCACGTTTTGATTTAAACTGAATTATCTTGGCTCGCTGAAATTTTGTTACGTTGCACACAAACCGGTTTGAGAAAAAAATAACCTGGGTTTGTCGTCTTCTTTGAATTTTGTTACAGATAATGTTATCTCAGTGATTAAAGCAACAGTCGATTACGAGTACTCGTGCTAATAAAGCGATTACAATGGATGCGGCGTAATACTATATAACTTATAGCGTATTCAATGTGTTAGTTTTGCGTCATGTTGTGTTGGATTAACGTCCGTAAAACCTCCATAAAAGTCGATAAAAATTTGAGGTTGGTTACACATTTACCAAAGGTTTGTCTCCTGAAAGGTCACTTGCTCGAGGTTGTTCTCTTTACACTGAGCACGCAGTCTTTGTTCTTGTTGGGTGCGCGCGTCATCCTTTCCGCTGTTGACTCTACGGCCAGTACGCCGACAGCAGGAGCAGGAAACATGCATGTTGAAGTTGGTGAATTCACTAGTACACTACATCCGGTCGAACGTGCAGCGCGTCGCTCGATACGGTCGACGCTCAGCTCGCGCATCTAAACCCTTGCCAATCGTGGACGGAGGAATTAATGTTGAATGTAGAGATGGCAGCAGTACTCGGAGCTGCCGCAGTCCAGCGACGTGCCCGATCGTTCACCACTATACAGTGCGCTTAGTTAACCTCGCCGTACCGAAATGCCATTGTGAACTGTGGGATCACTGTTTGGCGTGCAGAATTCGATGGCTATCTGGCACGTGTCTTTGTCGTTAGAGTTGTGGATGTTCTCCTTGCCGGTTACACTGCGATTTTCAAGTAACAGCAGCTACGACGCAGGCAATCTGGAGACAGTGATGCGAAATTGTTAATGTTATACACGAAAACTTCCTGGACGTTTAGACAATTTCCGTTGTTGATTATCGTCTCGCAGTCTGGTGCGCAGTGAGCGATGTGATCTACTCGCCAAGTGTTCTACATAAACAAATGCAGTTTGCATGGAATGGAACTGAAGTATTTATTGCCGTGCACAGAAGTACTGCATTGCGGCAGGCACCGGAAGCACCTGTAATCGATAAATTTCAAGCAAGTAAAAAAGTGCTACCGTTGACAAAGCCGATTTTGCTTCCGACTGAAACCTTATTGCAAGCGAAACTAGACTTTTCGTTCTGGGCACAGTTGAACGGCCGGGCAGACGATTTGTACCACGTTGCACCATCAGCTGGTAATCGAATACACAGGTTCCGCAAGTAATTGACGGATCCGTTTCCGACACACTGCGGTGCGAATTATATGGACTTGATACTTTAAATCTAAACAGCAGAACTGGTCGTTTCTGCATCCGGCGGATTTGACGAACCCATTGGCGAGAAACTATCATAGCGGCTTTTTGTCCTTAGGTAGATACTAGATGCCGTGGTTAATTGAAGGCTTCTTCATGGAACTGCATCCGCTGTCGGTAACGGTATCCACTGCCTTCTTGCTGCTGAAGAACAGTTTTCGTTCTTGTTCGCATTTGTAAGAACGGCGAAGGATTTCGAGGCACATTAAATATTGGTTCGTGACCTTTGAAAGTTCTCTCCATAATGCTCGTGTTGGTTTTCGGCACCCGCTGCAGAGGAACGGGTATCGACTCAACTTTTCAAAATCGAAATAACAGAACTGTCTATCTGCACATCCGGTTGATTTGGCAAAGCGTTTAGCATCGCACTATCGTCTCTGCTTACTGCTTACACAGATGCCGCTGGTACCACAGTATTCCAATGGGATTATTCTCTGGACGACAAGGTGTGCTGTATCGGTCGAAACAGCATATTGGACTGCTACCGTACTTGGACGGCTGGGAGAAAAGCCAACATCCAAACTAACTGGACAGTCGATCCTTGTTTACACATAAACCATCGGTGACCTGACCTGACGCGCCAACTGTTGCGATAGTTCTTCGAACATCCGATCAACGAATACGCTTTTTGTTGTCGTAGTTTGATGAGCGGAAAAAGAATTCTGAACTGATTTAACTGTTTAGCTTGGCCTTGCTCATATGCGTGACTTTTCAAGTTAATTCCATTTGATGCGTGCATTGTGTCCAACTCGATTCCTGGGAAGTATTGCGGCAGCAGTACTGACTGGAATCGCAGTCGTGTGACTTGAAGATTCGAAAGCCATTCCACTGTTTTGTTCCTGACTGACATCCAGACCAATATACTGCCGCGGATAAACTGCGGATCGGATGCTTACCGGACTGCACCGCGCCCGGCTACTTTGTTGTTGTCGTCTTTGCCGAAAAAAAGAATAGGTTGTTATAACAGCTTTCGGATAAGAGCTTTTTATCGGCGGTATCCGCATTATGAGTCAACTGATCGACGTTCAAGCACAAACCACTTGTGACCGATGGATTGTCGATGGGCTGTATGTTCTGGTTAGGAACAGTAAAGTACTGTTAAAAAACTGCTGCTGTCGGAACAGCATGTTTAGTAAACGGCATGAAAGATCGACCGGGAAGACGGCTTTGATGCGCACTGCGCTGAAAACTGATTTATACACACGCGCTAACCTTGGTCACGTCGGCGTTTGTTTCTTGTACAAATTGCCTGTCAACGGATGTCGTCAAATCGTATCAGAAGAACAGTTTTGCTATTTGGAAAATGTTTCGCGGAGCAGTGCTGGATTAGTTGATTGGCACCCGCTCACGTGCCGCTCCTAACAGAAAACTCAGTACATAATTGGCGTGCAACCAGCGGTGACAACTTCGTTCTGTCTTTTCGTTCCAGTGAAGCAGCTGGAGCTGCAGAACTGCTTGGCCTTACACTTGCAGATTTCGACATACTTGACTGGTACATTTACTGGCCCGATCTTGGGTCATTCTGGGAATGTACATGCGCCCTGTTCCATAACGGCAGTTGTTCTTTCGGAAGTTCAGTCTGGAAAACGGAAAACTGTTCCTTTGCGCAGTTGGTTCATTTCGAAAGACAATCACCTCGGCACTGAATGTTGACTTCACCATGCCCAGCATAATCCGTTGAGAATGAATTGCTCAGTGCTCACCGGGATGCAAACAGCCGTACTAAATGGTTACTTGTCTACTTTTCGGACTGACTGTTAATCCTGTTGACGGCGCCAGTGTAGCGTCTTCGCTTGTGGAAACGGCGTATCGAGACAACACCAGCTAAATCTGAGCAGTCTTCGAATGACGATGCACGTTTCTCCATGCACCTCCAAATCACGAATCCTTTACGAATGTGGCGTCAAATGAATTACTACGGGCTGGCTGAAACGGCTGCAACAAGGACCGGAAATTGTCGGAGCGACCCAAAGCTGCACCGCAACTTTATTAACCCATGCAAGCCGGTATCTCGGCGTCTGCTGAAAATTTGCTAGCGGTGTCCGTGTTCTTGTTACGATAATAAATGCAATTCTAGCCAGCCGCGCAATCCAAAGAACTGGCGAAGAACCGCCCGTTATAATGGCCCGCCAGTTGTGATGAAAAGTCTTTATTAATAATCAATGCACAAATCAGGTGGAAGAAAAATAAACAGAGTACATTAATCACAACAGCAAAACTTCATTTAAACTATCCACTCCGTCCATCGTGCCAAGGATAGATGCTGCATTGTGATTCATCCAAGCAGACGGCATTGCTAATGGTCGGACTATAGCAATAGAAATGGTGCTTGCCCAAAGCTTTTTGTCAATAATATGCTGCTTTTAGGCACGTTGCTGGTTGGGATTCAACAAGTGCCGGTCTGCCTTGTTGAAGCTGCAACCGGCACTGGGAAAGTAGCCGGTAACCAACATACATGTTGGGTTTTTTTGTGGTGTGGTGAAGGCTTTGGGGATGAAGCCAGGGTTAATTGCCACCAGCACAGCGCCAGTTGGCACGACATCCGGCGTCCACAGCTTGTCCTACGTAATCAGACGCTTTGCCCACAGAATTCTTCTGATGGGCTTTACTCTGATTCGATACAGATGGTTGACCTTCATGGAGTGCCAGCGGCATGCATTTAGCATCATGGATGGTTGTATCCCTGCATTTTACACATGATACCTTTGGTTTGTGCCCTTTTGTTTTGACTATGATTCAGCAGACTCAGTGTTATGCCACATTGGGCAGTCATTTGTTTCGATGGTGCGTAGTGGTCCGGTCCAGCCCATTGCATCGTGTGACAACTACTGTGCGAGTCTACTTGTGAGTACTGAGTAGGCAGGCGCTACCAAGCTGCATTTTGATGCACCTTCGTGAATCAAATCGCAGTATACAAATAACCACACTGCCATTGTCTTCTTTCCTTTAATATCCAGGCAGAACACCGCATCAAATTGTTTACAATTTGTAGTTTATCGAAGAGCAGAGAAACCTTGAGGCACTGGCTAGTCTGGTCAGTTAGCAAAACCGAATGTACAAACAATAAGAGATAACAAAAGAGTCGAGGTATTGAATAGCTAGAGAAGGTTATTTGAATGTATCTGTAACAGCCAAATATAGATCAATAGAACCAACAGCTGAATACTTTTTTCCCCGTAGTTTTTTAACAGCACCATCAGATCAGTAAATTTAGTAAATGCTTTTTCCGCTGTTTAATCAAATAACGCTCTAGCTTATGGGTTGTCTTTCTAATGCAAAAGCCGCGCGGTGGCATCCGCTCTGTCCGGCGAATTTCTTATCTCGCACTCGTCTCTCTAAATATCAGCAGGTTGCACATACCTGACGGCAGGTCGAAACTGCTCCTGTTACAAATCTTGAAGAGACATACCGCTTCCTTTTGGCGCCTTCGGTCGATTCGGTGTGGTATCTTCGGTGTGATACCTTCGGTCGCTGGTGTGATACCCAGCTGTTTGTACAGTTGCGGAATTCATTTTTGATTTTAGGTGGTTTGTGCATGCAGCCGGGCCGCCGGCGTGCAGTAGTTGTAATTTTTGTGGTTGCTATCTGCGCTCTGATACATATACGATATTAACCCAAGCGAAAATGCATTTTTCGAGTACGTGCTGCAATCACTTGATGTGTTATGGAATTTCGATACATTTGGCTTATATTTATACACTTTGTTTGTAGACGATGACTTCAGCGTGGCCTCCTAAGGAACGTATCTATCCCGAGGACATCTTCAATGTGAAAAAAGAGGGCACTGACTTCTTCTTGCGACTGCTAGTGATTAACAATCAGCACCGCTCCGGTCCAGAAGATGCGTGTAAGTTAGAAAATATCTTAGTTTCTTTATACTTCATTTACATTATGTATGTATGAATGAATTCATTATTGTAAACTACATTAAATATACTTGTGGGAGCACAGATATTTTAGACTGTACTACTACATCTGTAAAGAGAAGTTTTTCGTCTTATTTTTAATCACAGCTTCCTTTTCTTCGTTGCAGTTAAATGTCGGTTCCTAACGGAGTTTCTTCTGGAGAACGATCTTTATGCCAGCGATCTGCAGTTCATCAATACGGATTTGACAAAATGCATTTTCGTTTTAATCGGATGGCAGGATCCGAAGAAGGGTCGTTTTTTGGCCTCCAAGATCCACAAAATTATGTAAGATACCATGAATTTTATGGCATTTGATGGCATGAAATACGAAATTTAATTCTGTCATTAACAAGTTCTGCAAGGGCAACTGATTTCATAGAAGTGCTGTATACATAGAACTGATAGAAGTACTGTTTACGGTAGACGGGACAACCGGTAGCAAAATACCGAGTCGGTATTTTGCTACCTGTTGTCCCGTTTAAACTAACTCATGTAGTTCATGGAAAGGTTTGCAGGCATTGTATGACCGTTATTTGTTTGGCAAACGAGCGATCTGAGTTTCATAATAATTTATGGTAATATGGGGAAGGCTCCGCACACCACGAAACACCACCGCCAGGCTCCGCACACCACTTTTTATTATTTTTTAATTTTTTTACAAAAACCACGGAAATCTCCTGACACCACCAAGGGCAGAGTGTACACCACCACAGTCTGTGCACACCGCTATTCGAAAACAAAATTAACTACCTAATTGTTATTACGGGCGGAAAAAAAGACAGCTCTATCGTCTCGCGGCATGTCTCCTCTTTTTTTTGCCTCCGCTTCCGTTACAGTTAGCAAATTTTTCGGTTTTACACACTTGCCAAACGCAGGGTGTTTTTGTTTGCGGGTGGTTGCTTGCTTTTGGCAAGCAACCACCTGTTTTTTGCTGTGCTTACCTACTTAAGCGCAGCAAAAAGGAAGCAAGCATTTCGTAAGAACTTTCTGTGCTTACTTACTTGCATTACGCATGCTGTATAGTAAAGATTTGCCTTGCGCTCTATTGAAAAACCCAAAACATTGTACTTCAGATACAATACAACGTATTTTAAGTACAGTACTACCTGCTATACACACACGAAAAATACTACATGCCTAGCTCATATTAGTCGTATCATGTACGTATGACTCGTATGTACGACCGAGCACTGTATGTTTTCGAAACTATGAGTATAAGGTGTTGTCTCGAGACTGCCGATTGTTGTAAATATATATGGCGGTGGCGCAAAAATGGTGGCCCGAGACAGAACGTGGTGCGAACGGTGGTGTGCGCAGCCTGGTGGTGGTGAAAAGTGGTGTGCGGAGACTTTGGTGGTAAAACGTGGTGTGCGCAGCTTTCTCCATAATATATTACGACTAAAGGTCATCTGCTGGTGTAGAAATTCTCCGAAGGTTTACATGTAACTATTTTCGCCATCGTTCACTTTCTGATTATGTTTCATAGCATTTATGCCGTCGAACTCAGCACTAAAGAACAGAGCAGTGTTCCTGAGAACGCAGATTTGTAATTTTCTTCGACTTCGTGGACAAAAATTATTTCAGCCATAACAAGGATATACATACAATTGGTCTAAATCAGCAATCCACAAGCACAGCTAACCGCGCTGCTTAATCACTTAAGTTAATGCTTTTTTGCTTTTGCGGCTGATTTTCCGGTGATAAGTGAGCGTTTGAATTTATTCGTGACTGATGGTACTTAGTCTATCAGTTTTGTAAATAAATGTAAATATCTCACTTTGTATTTTGTATTGTACAACGCCACTTTCTTTGCCAGGGGACTGAAATGTTTGACTTATTTATGGAATAGGTTACACAAGGTTTTGCCGCCATAAATTGCCTTTCTAGCTGAACTATTACTTTTTCCTTGTTCGCTTTTTTGTATGGTGTAGAGCTGTGTAGAGCTGTTAGCTGTAAGAGCTATAGAGCTGTGTAGAGGTGTAGAGTACTGAAATGTAGACAGTATCAAGCCTGCCTGAGTGCCAATTATTTAAAGGGCATCGCGGATTGTGATTTCAAGAGCGTTTTAATTAGGCTGTTCTCGCCGTTGGATACTTGTGCACGCTGCAGTGCTTAGTTCCGTGAAACCTATTGAATAGTGTGGTCAATTTGTGCATTTGTGGAATTTATCATCTTCGTGCGACAGAACAGTGCCCGCTTACAGTAGCGGAAAATGACCAAAACTTGCTAGCAGTAATGTAATACTGTATTGGTATAATTCTGGTATCCTGCCGGTGTTATGAATTTATGCGGGAAATTGTAATAAATTATCACGAATATCAGCGATCACAATTTGCGCAATTTAGTCCTTGAGCGACTGAGAAAACCGATGAGATATTTTTTAAACACTCTGTAAAACCAAGCTTTAGTAAGATTTTAAGAATCTCGTGTGTCACTGAAATCTAAAGCCTGGTCGTGAAATAAAGCATTAGAAGTTAGTAACATGCCGTTCTGAAAGAAAATAGTAACAGCCACACTTATTATACAAAAGCCTATACTGGCCCTGTAGCAGTAGGACTACTAATATATTAATATAATAGCCTCTAGCGAATACTGCAAATTAAATCTCTTAATTTATTATTGGAATAATTATACGAAATGTTTTTGTTTGCAGGAGCGAGAAGAAAATCACTTTCGAAAACTATCACTTTGATGATGAGATCTTCAAAGGTAGCTCGTGCGCTTACGATGACCCCAACTACCGACAGCTGATCGAAGACAAGCCGCGTGTGATGTTTTCCAAATCCCGGGTGCAGCATGTGAAAAAAGGCTGGGCAGAGATAATTGTCAATTCGGGGAAGAAAGAGGACAAGAAGGACAAGAAAACCAATAAAGGCCCATGGTTCCCAGAGGTACAGTATTGATATCTTTGTGCCTTTCAACTGTTGATCAGAATCATTAAAATAAAAACAACTTGGTGGCTGAAACTTACGCGCGTTCGCATTCGATGCCTGCTACGTTTTACGCTTCGCCTTGTGCCTAGCTAACAAACGGTTACTCTAGTTTGCAATCCTTATCGAAAAATCTGGCAGGTTTACGAGTAATAAGGCTTTGTCTTCCGCCTGTATATAAAAGAATTATGGCGTTTTGTGTTCAGTAATGTGTACATTACGATACCAGTTCTGGCTAACGTTATTTTGTTTTTGTTCTTTTCTAGATCGGCGGACCAGTGGATAAGCCGCTGCATTACCACGCAAAAATGGGAGTATCTACCCCACAAATCCCATACACTGGGATGTTTGCCCTGCGTCGAGCATTTTTCCAGCAAAAAGTCCTTGGGGCTCTCTACGCATACTCTGGTAAATGGGGTAAATAGTGAGTGGACCTTTTTTATTTGAGTCTGTGACTTTATATAATGCGTTAATCCATCTGTTTTCTGTTCAGTTCGTAGAAGAAGGGGTTGATTTTGTTGCCGCTTTGTTGTTCTATTTCCTTGTGACTGATTCTGTACAACAGATTAGCCACAACAGGTGTTTATTTCCTAGCCTAATTCTGAAACAGTAGTGTTGGGTAAAAAAAGTACAAAGTGCATCGTAGAGAATGGTTAAGGTGGACCCAAAACGCGCTGCCAATTTGCATGCGTTACTGAGCGTACTAGTAGTTAAATGCCTACGGTATGTGCCGTATTGCCTTCAGAAGCGATAGTTCTTTGTCATTATTTTACCGCGATATCACATTTCATAGCAATGATCAAACTGAATCAGGGAGCAAAAATTAGTTGGTAAATAAAAAACAACAACAAAAGTTCGTAAATACTGAAGTTCGCCTTGATATCTTTTACAGATGTAGTCGCAATGTAGTCGCATCGGCGCAAAACTGTCAAAGAATTATGGATTCGCTCAGCACTTCCTTAAGGTCACCGGCTAAGTAAACAAGTGTGCGTTTGTCAGCAGTTACCGAGGTATGACTGCAGAAAATATACGAACTTGTGTCCGAGAGTTTTGGTGAATAATACTTACAGGTGCGATATGCACATACAGATATTCTGGACGAGTAGGAAGGTTTCGCGTTCAGTTCAAATGCAGAAGCAGGTACTTCCCGTATTTCGCAAATTTGTAATTATTCTTGTCACTTTAAGTTTGCTAAAATAAAAGAAATAATATCCCTGCCACACTGTACATTTATTGATTGCACTCTCGACACAGTCAGCAGACTCAACAAGGCACAAGCATTGTTAATCAGTTTGTAATTTTTTTAAATATCCTGATCACAGCTTTTCCGTGACACTATAATCCCTCTTAATTACTATGAATAGGTATTTTTAACAAGACTGTTTTTCCGTTTACCAGCACATCTCAACTGGAGTGTAACCCAACCGTTGATTACTCGTAAACACCGAGCAAAGCGTTGTACGAATCGTACGTCGAGAGAATAGCGCAGCCGCACTGTACAGTTGGCAAACCGTATGATAGTAAATAATTATTATGGTGCGGTGATTACGTAATGAACCAGTTAAAATTTAGGACTACGGTAAACAATCTACCCTACGTTACCGTGAGTCGTAAAACTGCGTTATTAATCCGTAATCGGATAGTTTTGCTCTACAAAAGTTACGTGAACCAGAAACATTGGGTGTTTTCCCATTTTTCCATTTCTCGTGCACGCTTTGGTTTACGAAGGTGTATCGCAGTACGTGTATAATAATTACTAAATTTGTTCTTCTTCAACAGCCGACTCAGCGAATTCAGTAACTGGCTTCTGTCGCCGATTCAACTTGTATTAACGTAACCTTGAATACACAGGGCGAACTTGATACACAGTTTACAGTAATGGTGAAAATTAACCACGCGGACACGATCTTGAGCCTTGATCTGTGGACTCCACACTGTATAACGAAAAGAATCTTCGTTTGTTGTACTCGGTAAATGTGAACCGAATTTAATTAACATATCAATCTATTGTAGTTTACCGTGAGATAATTGTTCGACTGTAAAATATTGTTCGTAAATTGTGTCGCGGCCGCAGAGAATGGGCTAAAGCCGCATGAAACCGTACAAAATTTCAATACGACTTGATACTTCTAGGGCGAAGGTTTGCGTGTGGGGGGGGGGGTGTCGTTTCATGTTTGTCACTAGTCGTTTCATGGGTGGCAAATAGTAAGGTCTCAGGTGTGTGTCCAGAAGTAGTGTATTCGTGTGACACTTACACTGATGAAGTTATATACGCGTACTTGTATGGATGTCTCGTGAATGTTGTGCTACTGTGTCCGTAGCAACTGGACACTGTAAGTCCCTGATGTTGCTAGGCGGTCTTGGTTAGTCGGTTGTCTGCGCCTTTGCACAGGCGGATAATAAAAAGTCTATTACATGTATAACGCCATACAGACATTAGTGCATTAGCGCTGCAACTTGTCTGTGTACAAATCACGCATACAGTGTGGTAAAGCCAAGTTGATACTGTCGGTTTTATCATTTTTCACATTTTCTGTTTGAATTCTTACTCTTGCAAATTTACCTGAAACGATAGCTATATGATTCCAAAAGACAAAGGAAGCAAAATATTTGCTATAGCAACCCATTTCAGTTTTTACCTTTTTTTGAGATCTGGTCGGTGGCGAATAAACCACTGACCAGTTGCGTAATTTGTCACGGGGCGAGCCACTTTAAAATTTGACTAAAATTTGGTATCTTCTTCTAATTTTCAGTTGTTCATCGTGAGACACTCAGAAAAGATTGAACTTTCAGAAGAACTATTACTTTGTCGGGTTTGAGCTACGAATGTGACCCCCACGGCTTACCAAAAAAAGGGGCGGGGCTATGAAACATCGAAGATTATTATGGCTCCGCCCCCACAGCCCCGCAAACGTCTTTTCTCTCAAAAATGACCTTAAATGACAGAGGAGGCTTTGACAAAGAAGTTTTGTGCTGCTCACAACGCGGTAAAATGCAGTTGAACGACGCCACACATTTTACAGTGGAAGAACATTTTTCCATGTCCGGTTTTTAAAATCCCTGTTTTTTTACTCACGAAAAATCGGACAACCCTCACTGATTTCAAGCCACAGATTTTTTGATCTGTAGTTCTGTCTGGTAGGAGTAAGAAAATTCTAATTTGAAGTTATCCATGGCTCTGATGATTCTCCAGTAAATTTTTGAGCGGGAAATCAGGTGGTACGTAGAAAATTCACCACTAATTTTGTTTTAAAATCTGTACAAAAAACAGTTTTACACCTTTTTTAAAGAGAAAAGCAGGATTCCCTGTAGAAATAAATTGTGAATCCTGTAGAAGACGAATGGTGAGGAGAAGTTCAAAATGCAATTTTAAAACGAATTTATTGTGGAGCAGTATCAACTTGGCTTTACCACACTGTACATACATACAACTAAGACGTTTTCACAATTGCCATTGGCTGGCCCGGCCTACTTTTGCCTACTTGTATAGATGTATGCGTGATTTGTACACATACAAGTAAGAAACGCAAATGCACTATTATACTGGAGTTTCGCACATTCAAAATTATGTGAACACAAATTTTATTCACTGCTTGAAGTGGCACCACTCACTTTACTAGGCCAATCCTCTGACCACTGTTTTGTTTCCCGACAATTTGCTGACCGACATATTGCTGATAACCACAACTTGCTGACCGACATATCACTAACCGGCAACTTGCTTTTCTACAATTTCGCTGCCCGACTTCT
This sequence comes from Paramacrobiotus metropolitanus, assembly GCF_019649055.1. Lineage (NCBI taxonomy): Eukaryota > Metazoa > Tardigrada > Eutardigrada > Parachela > Macrobiotidae > Paramacrobiotus > Paramacrobiotus metropolitanus. The sequence goes on along the minus strand of NW_026570256.1, from coordinate 144,143 downwards.
TGCGAAAGCCCGTTGACCGACAGCTTACTTACGGTCTGGTTTCGAGGCTTTCCAAGCTTTCAAGACTTCTGAAGAGTTTTTCTGGGTTTCTATAGATTTCTCAGGTTAAATAGGGTTTTTGCAGTTCTTATGCCTCTTAAGAACGTTAAATGCCTGTGTAGAACGTTAAACATCAGCGAAATGTCGGTGTCAGCAGACAATCGCTTTGATCTTTCTTTCTTTCAAACAATCTTTCGCTCATTTTGAGTTGTCAGTTGCCGGTAAAAATTTTGTCGGTCAACAAGAAGTCGTCAGCAAGTTGTCCGTCAGGGATGTTCAAAGAATAGTCAGTGTGCCGTATAAGGCATTCAAGGCACTAAAACGCACTAACAAGCTGTCATCCGCGTAACCTTTTCCGTTCTGAGGCAGGAATGGGAAAGAAAAATTGCCTGTAACTTGGCGCTCGTATAGCGCAATTACTGTATTGTCGAGTCAACTTGCCACCTTTTCTTACAGTGAGTTATATGCTAATCGGATACGACTCACTGTAAAAAAAGGTGGCAAGTTGACTCGACAATACAGTATCTATCTATCTATATAAAAGAATAAGGAGGTGCACAAAATTTGTGTGTGTCAGGGTCTAAGTCATAGACACGTTCAACCAAACTTGAATGTCTATATACCGTTCGATAGCCCTGAATGTGTAGATTTGTACAAAGTTACCAGATTCCAGAAAAACCTAAACAATTTTGAGAAAAAATTCACAACTCTAACATGGAAAGTCTACGGGACGTCAAAAACCAGTTAACAGAGTTAAGTATGTATGTAGCTGCCACCTTGCGCAGGTTGTGGGGCTCTGTTGATTTTACCATACCGGCGAAGAAGTATGTACGGCTGCAGCTTGCAGTACATTGAACCGTTTGTAGTCGAGTTAGCTGGAATGGTTTTATTTCACAAAATGCGGTAACATCACAGTTTTAGAACAACAGATAAAAAAAAACAGAATTTCATTTAATGCTGCCGCTCCCTCCATTGTCCCGAGCACGGAAGCAGCGCTGCCCCGCTGAATTTCCAGCGACAATCGTTGACGGAGGTACTCATGGGAGCGAGGCTCACCCGTATGTTGTTGAAGTCGCTTGCCAATTTCTTTCACTAAACGGCTAGCTGACTTTCCCCATGGTCCAAGAGTTTCAAATGCCAGCGGTACGAAGATGTATCTGCCCTGCAGGTACAAATACAATCCCGCTTTTCTATCTTCCGCCTGAGTGGCGGCGGATCCCGCAGTAACTGAAGTGGACTTCCGATGAGACACAGCGACAGTATCCACGCAGGTCACGTCCCATGCCAGACACATGCCGCGTTGCCACGCAAACGTGGTGCACCCGTCCGGTCGACGATCTGACGTATGAGAAGTACCTCGCGGCTCCAGTTTTGCGGGGATACCGGCTGAAACTAACGCCCTGCACAACATGCTGTTCAAGCCGCCGTGGCGTGCATGCCTTCCCGCAGAAAAAGCACAGGACAAGCCGTGATGGCCGTACACATCTACGGGCTTGTGGCATTTGGAACATGAATGAGCTTCACAGATATCCACACCCAGTCTCAGGCCGACTGATATCTTTACGGTGTCGTCGTCCTAGAGGTTACCGATGTGTGCCGAGGGCAAGGCATTCAACCATATGCCAGCTTCCGGTGTCGACTGTGCGAGGAGACGGGCCCGGTTAATCTCATCGTCGCGGAAAATGTCCAGCAGTATGGATAGTGATATGTTACACAGTGGAAGGTCCCATGAACGTTGTGCCTTTCTCACGTTAGGCTCAGGAAGTTCAGTCAGTCGCGCCTTTGCTTTCCACAACTCGAAAGCGGCCGAGACATTTATAGCGGGGTTATCAGGAAGCAGTAAGTAATGACATTAGGCCGGATACGGAGTGAATCGAAGCAAAAAAGGCTGGGAGCGCTAATTCTTCCGTCCGACGAATGCCAATACCGCCCCTGCTCACTGGAAGTGTCGCCTGACGCCAACACGGATAGTCGTCGTGGCTGGTCCGTACGTTGCATAGGGACTGAAAACATAACTGCATTGCTTCGTCCAGTTGATAAAGTTGTTGCGGTTGCTTCCAGGCATTGCAGCAACCCAGCATATAAATAATTTTCGGTGCTCCTAAACAGTTTTTCAGGAGAAAAAGGGCGTGGTGACGTGGCAAAGCTCCAACCGATCACACGCTATTTTCACTGTTGCGCACTTTTCGGCTACAGCTGGACCGATTGTATCGTCCAAAACTGGTGCCCCTAACAAAAAGAAGTCGGCGTTTGTTAAGATGCGCAGTTTCGGGTACAACTCCTGGAAATAAGTCACAGCGTCGTTCCGGGCTTGTTCGGTCCCGCCAGAGATGTGTAGCTCGCACTTCGCCTCGTTCACTTCTAGGCCGATTTCACGGGCTTTCCGAATAATTTCTACAAAGACGAGTGCTACTGTCGCTGGTTTACCGCCCACAGTTCCGTCGTCCAAGAACCAGGCGTTTAAATCAGCCTTCAAAGATGCCAAGAGAGGTTGGAGTGCAAGACAAAACAGTAAGGGGCCCAGTGGATCGCCTTGCTGTACTCCAGACTCTGAAGACATCATCAACTGTTCGATAAACAAAGAAGAACGATTACCGTATGCCGAGTGAAGAAAGGCTCTGTACTCGGGTAGGTGACGATCCGCGGCGGCTAAAATGGCTTCTCTAGAGATAGTGTTGAAAGCGTTCTTCAAATCGACTTTCAAGACCGCGGTTAGCTCCGCTACGGACGATTCCACGAATGTTCTTGTTGCATGGACAATTGCTTCAACACCACCACGCTCGTTGAAGCCAAGCTGCTGGGGCGACAAATCGGAAGTAATGCGGTCGGCTACGCGATGACATATGATTTTTGCTGTCAGCCGGATAAAGTTAGTCCAACCGCAATCGGGCGCAGGCCGCCGTCTTTTTTTCTCAGGGCAAGCAGTTTACCACCAAAGAATACTGGCCGAATCTCCTCTGGGATACTTCCAGTCAGTGCCAAATTCAAAACATTTGCCAGCGCTTCACAAAGTGGCTTACATTCATCGTTGAATTTATGGCCGACCATGTCGAGAAGATGTTGTGGACGTAAGCCATCCGGCCCCGTTGCCGAACCACGGGGGAAGGTGTGAACTGCGGAAAACACTTCTGAAGCTGATATAGGTGGCGCTGCAGCTGCCGGCGGGGCGAGCGAGGCCGTGACTGGGGGTGGAGGGCATTCAGGATGCTTCTCTCGTAGCTCCTGTAGTACAGCGGGAGAAAGGGCTACAACAGCATCAGTTGAAAGAATTAACCGCATGGCACCAGAAATGCTACCGTCGTCAATTTTCTGCCCGACGCGACGAACAAGGTCCTCCTGGTCTGATTTCTTCTTGGGGGCAGGCGGGGGCGGCGTCGGGGGTAGTTCGGTTCCGCGATCGTAGGCGCCCACATTTCGCTTCACAACTGTAGCCAAAGATTCTGTACGGTCAGATTTGGCTTTGGGAGGAGCACGGAGAGCGGTAGGGGCGAAGGAGAACAGCTTCCCCCAGGAGGGCTTGTCGTTCTTGCTGGCGACCTGCTGCAGCGCTGTCCTGAGTGAATCCCTCGCCGTAGTGCGAGCTCCATGTGGGATCCGCCGCATTACTCGCTCCTTCGATGGCCTAAAACTTTTCGGCGGGGGTGGTGTTGGAGCTGCTCCTGTAGCATTATCAGCGGTGCCAGGAGAAGCAGGTGAAGGCCCGCAATCAGCTGGGCGCAAGGGACACTTCTTCTTATGTCTGGTGAGGCCTCCCCCTCTGCAATACAGTTTCTTGCAATACGGGCAGGGAACTTTGTCGTTGTTCATTCTGAAAAGGCCTAACGGGGAGCGACTAACCTGATCAGTGCAGGAACGGGCAGGATACTTGAAGGACCGGGTCGCTGCAAGCAGCGAAACACGAAGCGTGCAAACGGGTCCCCTTCTGCGGCGCAGCCCCCGAGCACGTTTACATCCTTCAAGCCACCCTTCAGACCAAGAGGGTTCCTATCCCAGTTTGGTCGGCGTAGGGAAATTGAACGCCAAAATATGACAATGAAGGACGATAAGGGAGGATAATATTGTCCAAATCAATGGCGAAAGTCCAAGTTTGCCAGTTCAATTACCAGTTTTACCTACTTTGTACGAGGGCCCTTTCATAAGTTTTCGCCTTTGATACGAACCAAAATTAATAAAATTATGATCTGATTTTTCAAAAACTGTAGCATTCATAACTAGATCATAGGGCAATGGCCGAGGTGATACCTCCCACGGCTGGCGACTGGCATCCGTTCGTGCAAAGGCACCCAGGCTCAAAATGCCTCGAGTCAATAATGAGTTAACATTTTACCGACCGCGGATTTTCCTTACATATTTCAAGAAATTGCTAGAAAAGAACACTGGAGTTTTATTTCTTGGCGAATTATTTATTCTTTTCCTTGATTCATTGCCATCACGTTCTAACGTTTGTGGACTGGTTAAGCTATTTCGAGCTGGGCAATCTTCTGTGACGTAGACCAGGGAATTGAGGAACCATACTTTAATGTTTACATCTAGACAACGTCTCTTCTAAAACAGCCACGCACAATAATAATCTCGTTAAATCATGAAAGCAATAGTAGAGGGACTAAACATTTAGGAAGCAATGGTTTCGAGGAATCGCTGCAGCTCCTCGCAGATAAGCTTGGAGAAGATTGACTTTGACACGGTATAGCCTCCGCACGGGGCAACCCCAAGATAGCACGCACCTACACTTTTCGTCCTATCGCTCATTTGTTTTGCAACATCACGCAAGAATATCTTGACGCAGCCATTTTATCAACATAGCCTAACCTTCTACTAGTTTAAAATAATTTTCACTTTAAATGCAATATGAGATGTCTAAGAGCAAAAAGCATAACAAGAAGAGAAACAGAATTTTTATGGGTCGATCTCCTCTTTACCGCGTCATTTTTCTCTGAATTCGTTTCAAGAATTGGGGAGCAGATGCCTGCAGAGCAGACAGAGTAGAGAAGTAGATTTTATGGATTCGAAAAAGTAAATTTGATTTAGTTCAAAACCGTGCAGCAAAGACTAAAACTTATGAAAGGGCCCTCGTATAATTATCTAACAATAAGTCGTAGTCTGAATGTGAGCAACGAAATAAACTGCAACTTCTTATTAGCTGATATCACTAGTGACTAACAAGTCAATACAGTGCAGTAATACGATTACCGTTTACATACAGAGATGTACGTGTCGTTACTCATTAGCAATAGCGTAGGAGATTATTAATTTTTGTAGGTAAAATTTTACTTTACTTCTGATTTGAATGTTTAGCTTAATTGCGTTTAAATTTTCGAACGTAAAAGGCAAACGTTTAAACTTTAAAGCGTGTCCAGTTGTCATTTCTAAAGATTTTTGTAAAACCTACTGTAAAAAATTACACATAGTAATCTGGCAGCTATTTCCGTTATGAAATTTGTGCAGTTGCTGCTGCAATAGTTGCGCAATGTAAATCTGTTGAAATTGCTACAAACGAAAACTGAAAAAACCGGGAAATTTTGTTTTGTTATGTTCAGTTTTGACTTTTGTAAGCATGGAAACTTCTTGCGAGCTATGCCGCCGTATGGGTTTCAAACCCCATGTTAAACAATTTGATAGTTTCACAGGCAAGTAAAGCCGGGCGACACGACACGAGCGGATCTCGCGGAACACCAAGCGAGACATTCTGCGGAGTGCTTCGTAATTCCGTGGTGCACAGTTACTGTTTCCTAGATTGGCAAAAGTCGAAAATTAGATTTGCTTTTATTGTTTTCGGAAATGCACTTTCAACCCACAACTAAACGTGGAAAACTGAAAGCTAAAAAGTAAAGTCGACTACTTCGTCAAAAACTTCAAAACCTTTCGTTTGGTTCACGACCGTTTGAAGTAACTCAAGTAAGTAGCAGCATGTTTGAGACATTTACGAAATAAATACTTTAGAAATAACTTGAAAAATGAAAATGAATGTACAGTACAGAAATATTTTGAAAACAAGCGAGGGTGGTGAAAGCAAATCCAAATATCAAGCGAAGGAAATTTTGACTTGGACAGTTGGGCCAGGCAGTAATGAACGGAGGGAAAAGCAGTACGAGCACCGAAAGTTTCAAAGTTTTTTGGTGCAGAGAAATACGAGTACGATTGCAAGGCAACGAAAAGTGGTGAACGGAGTAGTCGAGTTATTTTTAATTTATTTTCAAATGTTCTAAAACATGCGACCACTGCTGAATACGTTCATAGTACTATTAACGAAAAATATGAGTACAGTATGTGTTGTACGAGTAGGTCTCCATAGTTCGTACTTCGGTATCAGCCGCTAATTTACTCCGCGCAATTTGCGCGGGGTCCACTAGTTCACTCATAATTTCACTCGAGCCAATAGGTAGCACTTGGCAACAACACCGTCAGATTCGACAAACATTCGCGGCCGGCACTAGCAATGTCAGTGTCTGCATCATCAAACGTTTTTGGGCAAATACGTTAAAGGCGTCTCTTTTGACGTCCTCCAGACATGTCGGGGGCTCTTCGTTCCACCTGTAAAGTAAAAAACCCTCTTAAGCACTTCCATATTACTATTTTACCGCACAATACTAGTGCACTTCTAGCCTCGCATTCTCACAGTTGATATGAGAGCAGAATAAATGGCCAAATACATTTCTCGACCTCCATATCTTCATTTGTTAATGAATCCAGCCAGTTCACAAAAGATTCGATTTCGTTTTTCTCCAAAATAGGACAACATTCCTCGAGCGCCGACTGGAAAGCTGGTTCGAATGCGGAAGTAGACGATTTAGTAAAGTGATGCTGCCATCGTAAAATGCGGATAGCAAAGGGATCATGACAACATTTAAGGTCCAGTCGTTCGCAAGGACAGAAAAAGCCTGATTCACCGTCTTCTATTGACAAAACTCCCGCAAAACATATAGCGAGCTCGCTACTGAAGTAGCAGTTCTTCAACATAATGTGGTGACAAATGGTATCGTAGTCCGGGTAATCTGATGCGGAGAAATTGTTACGTCTAATAACAATAAAATCTTCGATGTGTAGCATGGGAAGCGGCTTCGGAAATATCAAAAATTCGTTAAACGAAAGCACAAAATCGTCAACAATGACAAGCCAGTCGAGTTTAACGTGCATGACCTTTAGGATAGCAGTCAGTGGGCTCAAGCTTTTCTCCCAGTTGCCAGTAATATACAACACTTTTGCCTCACAGGTGACACAATTTCCAATAATCTGAGCCAGCTGAAAATTATTTGGGCAGGCTATGCACAAACCCGCAGGCTTAGCGGCATGTTTACTTTGCCACGGCAGTATTACACACTGCCGCACAGTAGGCTCAAATAGCAGATGCTGAAACCAGCGGCATGTTCTAAAAAACAAAGTATTACTTTAAAGGCGATGGCGATCGGTAGATGTACCGATCGCGTAATGCGCAGGCAAAATATACGTGATATGTAAGCACATTCTAGAATGTACTCGTAATTCTCATATCACGTTTATTTTGCCTGCGCATCACACTTATTTAGCTTTCGACTAATAGATGACGTTCCAGTATAACAGTAACCATCATTCATTTTAAAATCAATTGCATGTATTAACGACCATCGCCCACGACTCACGAAAACCAGTCTAGAAGTAACAGGTCTCATTTCTTACACCAGTGCACATCAGTGTCCACTTTTTAATATGACATCGCGCAGCAACTGCCTAACGAATGTTAAGTAATAATTACCGGGTGGCTAAATAAAATGGTGGTCAGATTGACAGTAAGACAGTCCACTAAGTGATTTTACGTCATCTTAGTTTCATTTGAAAGAACGATCTCTGCAGCATAGAAGAAGTTAGTAAGCCAACATTATACTAAGGCTTTTATATGAGTTGTTTCGAAAAAACTGGTGGATTTGGAGGTAGTCCTGGGAGCAAAAACTCGAAATTACCACTTCTCAATTAAAAATTGGGACTCCTCAGCTGTGTAGATTTATGTGTCTTGCGTTACTGTTTCGCTCAAACCCCATGGGTATTTTTTGTTGTTTTTTATTGCTAAGAACGGCGATATCATGGTGATCGTGTTTGGCTCATAAATGGGAAACTGAGATGTACGCGTAAGTCTCATGAAATCTGCAAACAAAGCTTTTCAAACGAAGTTTGTGACCAACGGTTTTGAGACTTAAAAGGGTAAACATGTTTTCTCAAGAGCAATGCCTCTGCCACATCCAAATTAAAACCGGCAATTTTTTTAGAGTTGGTCGTGCAGCCAAAAAATATAATGAAAATTCTTTTAAAAATTAAATAAGAACCCGACATGTTTTGGGAAAGTGATATAGTGCGCTATACCACATCTCCAGTGCATGCAAAATGTGGACAACTGTTTTTCTGTCGAAAGAAGAAGTCTTCCTTAAGTAAAACATTTAAAAAAGTCAAATAGTCCATACGGAAAGGAATGCCACTAAATCTAAATTTTGCGAGCTAGGACATGAAAAAGCACGATGTCAGTTGCCAATGACTAACTTGCCACCGTTGCAAATGACCAAAACTTAACATTTAAAAAAACATTCAGTTATTTTAGATAGCTATTGAACTTGTCAATCGAACAAGTCTAAACAAACAATCGTGTGACAAGTTGTCAGCGAGATCAAAACCAGAATCAAAACAAAACGTCGAGAGCAAAACCAGAAAACCAGAACAAAACTATTTTGTTCAGCCACCCAGTGTTCAAGGTTGTACAGTGGTCTATTGTACTTACCTGCGCAGCCGGTGTTGATCGTACACATTCAAATATGCAAATACCGACACATGTAGTTCCTTGTATAGACCAAGGAAACGATTTTCAGAGGGATCATCCAAGGCTGTAAAGGTTTATAACAAATTGTGTGTATGATTAATGATAATCCACAATGTTTTGTTAATGTCATGCACCAAATGTAGACTTTTGTTGAAAGGTCGCAGAAAACAAACCACGGAAACTTTAAGTACTTTCACGACGGGAAATTGCTATTTCTGACAATAAACCCTAATTTGATTACCTTGTTGGGCTACAGTGATGCAGAGAATTTCTTCTACAATCGAGCGCGCTGTAAATTCTGCCGCTAGCACCGATTTTTTCGAATACCAATAAATGGCGCGCAAAACGCTGGTAGCAATTTCGTCATTCGTTACGTCGGTTTCAGTGTTCTCCGCAACCAGTACAGCGACCCGATCATTCTCGACACCCAAGAACATTATTTCCCCGGTTTGCATCAAAAACAGACTACGAAATTGAGGTATCCATTGTATGGTGGTCAACGTGGCAGTAAGACCTGCAGAACGCAAGCGGAGGCTGTCCACTGGGATTGTGGCATGACGAAATGACAGTTTTGTTACAGGCGGTCCGAGATGCCCGCGGCGACGGATACGCCGAAAGGCGGCACCAGGACCATCCAACACCAGATAGCGCTGCACAGAGTCATCGGATAGATTAACTTCTACGTTTGCTAGCAAATAACCGTCCCCCTCAACGCCGCCGACAATGCGTCCTGCTTGCCAAGATTCGGGTCGATTTTGTTGTACAGTGACAAGGACATCAATCTCTTCCGTAAAAGTTTCTGGATGAAAGACTAAACTTCCGTCCACTAAACGTAGTTGTTCTATGGATACCACCTGTAATTGCTGCATCGAGCCAACTCGCACCATACACAGACGCTGACCGTTTTCCATGCCACAGATGTAGCCACGATAGGTCGCATCCGACTCAAGAATATCAACAGCAAAACTATTATAAGCACCTGTAATAAGTGGCTCTTTGAGAACTCGCCAAGGTAATAAGTTCTCCATCCCGACTTTCCAGTGTTTAAATGCAATCACTTTGCTTTAAATACAGCAGGATGTAGAAGACGATCATTGGTTCCAGAAAATAATATACCGCCGGTCGCCGGAGTACCTAATACATTTTAGTAAAGTTCAGAAAGAAAGCCGATTTTATATACCTCAGATTTTACGTTGCGATACTGGGCAATGTGCATTTTGCTACACTTCAAGTAGGAATGCACGCAGCTAAACGCAGTTTGGCGATCGATATTCGCAGTGGTGGATCTATACGAGTCATGCACGATACCCTATTCCCTGGAAGGCATGGCTTGTGTAGTAATGCTACAGGGAATACTTATTACAATACATTGTTGCTTACCGCCTTTACGACGTGGCATATTTACGGCTGACGGTGAATAAATTCCAATTTCCAGTGATGTATTCTGCGCGACTATGTACAGATGATTTACACACACAATAATACTTCCATTATTAAGTACAAATATTCCAAGTATACACTGATATGACTCATATGAGTGCAGAAATTACAGTGGCTCACACACCAATGTACTGCAATTTATACCAGGATGTGGTAAACCAGATGTGGAAAAGATGTAGCAGAAAACGGTTATCATGGGCTTGCCAGTAAGAAGTGTACTAGTATCGGAAGAAGGGAGCGCTATAACGGTATAAACGACATCATACTGCGAGCCCTCTGCAATGCCGGAATCGAGTCGTATCCGGAGCCTGTGGGTTTTCTGCGAGAGAACGGAAAACGACCGGACTGAGCCACACGTTGGAAATGGTACCGCGGACAGGCGTTAGTGTGGGACGTGACGTGCAGAGACACGATGTGCGATTCATACATTGATGCGACTTCAAAGTGTGCTGGCGCCGCCGCCGAACTGGCTTGCCGGAAGAAGATTGGAAAATACAAGTCGCTTACTGATCGCTGCAATTTTGTCCCCTTTGCATGTGCGACTTTTGGCACTTGGTGCGAGACCGGCATTGTTACGTTAAAGGAGATTGGAAAGAAGTTGTTTTTAAGGACGGGCGAGAGCCGCTCTGCTTGTTTTTTGTTTCAGCGTTTAAGTTTGGAAATAATGCGTGGGAATGCCATGAGTGTGTTATGTACGGTCCCTTCTCGTGCCAACTGGGACAAATTTTTCATTTGAATGTATTTCTGTGAGCGATGCTCGTCTCCGTACATATTGCAAATAAAGTTTCAACTGCATCATTTATTGCTTTAATGTCATTCGCAAAGGGGCTAGAGCCCCCTCAAGGCAATAGACAAAAGGGTCAGCAGGAAAACGTGAAAACAACAATGCGCTAATTCAAGAAAATTGTTTGACCAAAAAAGGAAGGAAAATATTAATTTTTTCAAAAAGGAGATTTTCTAGGTCAAAACCAAAAAAAAAAAGTTTTCGAGTTGTGAACCATGAAATGTTCGAAAAAGTTGTAACATGAATTTTGGCAATTGCAAGCAACGGTTCACACACTGTAGTTAAATGATCAGATCAAGCGCTGTGCCTAGGTTAGAGCAAGAATTACGTGATAACCGTTTTTTTTCAGCATCTTCTGCTATTTTGGGCAAAACTTTGCCGCACACAGACAATAACTGTACGGATGTCAATTATGTTCCGTTTGCACAACGTTTGTTGTATTTATCATCTGAAGATCTGTATCTAATAATTATTTTATTTGTCGAGTACTTAATGGTTAATTAGAATTAGTTAAAACTTTCCTAGTCATAGTTGCTTGTGAGTGTTGAAGTACTGACTGCTTTTCAATGTAGTTATTCTTTTAGTCTGCGTTAATCCTCACTTTAATAAACCCGTTTCCACAAATTCGGCATTAAAAAAATAACAGCTAGCAGAGTTTTCAATTACGATATTAAGCACCTGACAGCAGATTAAAGCGCTAGCTAAAACCGATTTTCTTCCTGGAAATAAAACAGATTTTCTAGTCAGAAAAGGCATTTTTGCTCCCTGCTTTCGGCAGGAACAATTGCCCGTTAACCATCCACTCCAACCCTGGTTAGCAGCATTAAACGGGTACTGTGAGTTTGCAATGCCGTCAGAGAATAACGGAGTAATGCGCACAATTACAACGATTCACAGATGGTGCTTCTTAAAGCAAACAAATAAATATTTCTAATATGGTACGGCCGCAGCGTTGCTCTACCCAGACTTTACCTGAAACTTGAAAGACTCAATATTAGAGCTGGATGTAGTTATTTATCCTGACAATTTACAGTATGCTAGCTGTCGCCTGCCGGTAATTGTAGTAATTATTATTAGGAAGGATTACACTAGTCAACCCAGATTTAGTGGTGCACTACGGTATGAATGTCGCGTTCGACTGAAAAATCAAGTTTTATCAGTCAAGTTTTGCCGCGCGCAATGAAACAGTACATGGAATCCACAGCCGTTACGGCGCGATTATGTGAATCCTGATAAGAAGCTTTCTTTCGCATAATTAATGTACTTACGCGTACGTGCGCGCCATCAGTAATTACTAATTACTAGTATAACTTATGGTAAGCGGTGCATGTTAAAAAGCATTAATGTGCGCAACACCGTTCGAAGGTTAATTGAAGTTAGCGTTTAATCGCTAACTTGTTTTAACGATGCGAGAGAAACGCCGGCAAGAGCTACTCTCTTTCTGCACAGGACATTAAAGATTAGCCGCCGGACTTTGAGCGAACCGACGGATGCATTTTCTCCTCCTTCCTGGAATGTAGCACCAGCATGTGTGCCAGCGAATCGCCTGCCTTTCCTGTTTGCGGACGGTGTGCAAACTGCCTTTTTTGCCTACGGACTACCTAACCGTCAGTTCTATCTCATGCTGGCCTAGTTGTATTTATCGCATTGGTGTTTTTCGGCATGTGCGAGTTCTTTGCCTGTTATCCTCACTTTTCGTGTGTGTCAGAATTGGATGTTGATCATTGAAAGTTAACGTTTGCAATTTCCTGTTACCCGCCTTCCCAACCCTTTAGCAATTAACTCTGGTCTTGTTCACTTCGTTAGTTATAGCAGCACCAGTGTGAAAGTCATTAAAGGCCATTCCTCACTCGCGCTGCTCTCTCGCTATGGTACGCACAGAACCGCACCGGAAGGCAGCCGCAACATCCTGGCCACGTATCAGGATCCAGCTCACTCCCTGGCCACGAATCAGGGTATCACCTGGCCACGAATCAGGTGCCTTCGACCCCTGGCCACGAATCAGGGGGTCACCTGGCCACGGACCAGGTGGCACTGCTCGCTATTTCACGTATACGCTCCTTCCGGTGGCCGAGCATGTTCTGACGTTTTCCACGAGACTCCGCGGCCGAGCCGAGGCTGGCCATATGCCCCAAAAAACCATGTCGGCGTTTCTTGAATACATCGTTAATAATTAATAAGCACGAGCATTAAATTTAGTACCGGCATTGTACGGAATATACAGTAGACCGTACAATGAAGTACGCAGTCTTATCGTTGAACTTCTGCTAACATGCTGAGGAGCAGGAAGAAAATACATGTAATTTGCGTTTTGTGCATAATTATACGATACTTTTAATCGACCTTTTTCGCATTCTTGACACTTTTACAATGCGGATTTGTGTGCCGGACACCAGAGATATGACATCTTGCATTGTTCAACATTTGAAAACCTGATAATTTCTTATTAATCTCGTCTATACAAGCTTAATTGCATAAAATAACATTGATCCGTTTTCATATATAGAAAATATATCATTTTCTTGACAGTTGTTAACAATTGTCAAGAATTGGCATAATTTTTGACAATTGTTATTTCAACAGAAAACTTGGGGAATGCTGTGTCTCTGGTGTCCAGAACGCGAATCGATATTGTTACAGTGCCCGGAACAAAAACGTCAAAGTACAGATTTTGTAGTCAATTAATAGCCGTATAAAAAACCTAAATACTTGATAGAATAATAAAACAAAGCCTATCTTCAGGGTACACGTACGGTCTCAGCGCACGGTATATACCGCACGTACATACAGATTGCGCTATCAATTGATGCATGGCTTTATATGGATATCAGCAGCATGTGCACTAATTAATTAATACATGACCTTTCTAAAATTAAGAAAAAAACTTATGTGCGCCAATGATACTTTTGTTTTGGTGATCATAACTTAATTATCGAAATGTTCCATTCTTTGATACGCGGCGTTTATTTGTAGCCAAATTTTCTGTAAATAAATTCCATTTATTTACAGAAAAATAAAAGAATAAGCTCCACTTATTCTCTTATTATAAAGAAAGGATGTAAGAACTGAAGAATGGTAGTACGAGTATGTTTACTGTAAACAAAAAAACTCCCTTTTTCCAGTGCGGGTGCCGGGATTCCTGTTACACTTGTTTTCGAACACTTGACAACGCAAAGACTCGTCTTCTCGTTTTGGCCAAGCAAATTCCCTCCCTTTTTTCGACCGCTCAAAATCCCTTCCTTTAGTTTTCCCTCCCTCCTTTTGACCAGTGAAAATCCCTCCCTTTCATTTTCCCTTCCTCTTTTCGACCCTGGCCAAGTACTCGTACTGCAAAGTTTTTTTTAAGTAGAGCCCTTATTTGAGTGCTCTTTACTCTGTGGTAAGCGCTGGTTGGCGATGTGCATTGCTAGCATGAGTGTCTCCGACTTTTCGCATAACTTCTCTTAAACGAGGGAGTATTCCAAAAACGTCCTTCAGTGGAATCGGGAATCTTCATTTCGGGATGGGCTTCTAAATCGGAAAGGTCACTCTATATTAATAAAATACGATAGCTTTTTTATAGTTGCATTGGCCTTCTGGCCTTTATTCGTTGGATTAGGTAGCATATATTGCCGAATGCCAAAACCTAATGAACTGCAAATTTTCCCGTACGATGCTGTTTTCTTGGCAGGTAACCTGTCAGACTTTTCACAGTCATAATGGATCCAGCTATGTAATCCCTGCATTGGCGGGAATGAACAGCACAAAATAATAATATAATGTGGCTGAAGAAGCCCGCATCAAGGTTTAGAATCTGATGTTCAGTTATGTAAGTAAATAGTGGGTCTTAACTTTCGAAGAATATGAATTTGCCGTTAGTATTAACAGCAACCGGCAAAACGCTTAGGTGCTCGAGAGTGGTGTTCCGTACCATTTTTCTCTCAATTCGCTAAACAAGTTTTGTTGTCGCAAATGTTTAAACGCTGCACGTTGCAATTGTTCGAAATCTTTGAACTTCCATGCATGCAGCTAACGCCCGTGTTGGCCAGTACACCAGCAGTATGTAATGTAAATGTTTTGGTCATTCGGTCTAGCGGTGGGACGGTGACGGAAACATACTCAATCGTAAATTGTAAGGTAGTTAGTGACAGGCTTCAGTGATTCATGGAAAATGTTGTTACATACTCAGCAAAGGTATCTGCAGAAACAAAGTCAGTTTCATGGTTGTTACTTAAAAGCCTAGCTGAAGCAGTTCACCAATAAGTGCACTGCACTGCCTGTAACCTGCAGTATCCGCGCCGGTTAAATGTGCTGATGACACGACACTGTCACCTTAACCCCCTTCATGGTTTCTTCTCCGCATAACAGTAAAAAAATGACTCAAGTATATCTTTATGAAAAATTTTGTATGCGCAGGCAGCACAGCTATGTTATCTTCTGTTATGTTAGCTGCGCAGGCAGCACAGCTACGAGTGAGTACTCGTATTTCAAGTAATGATCGGAAAAATTAATTAATTTATATGGCTTTCTGCAGATTGCAGAAAACCTCCGCGAAAGACCACTATTTTGTCGACCCCGTGATGGCAAAAAAGCATCGCTACTCGGCAAAATATTGGGACCCTTCCATTAAGGAGGACGTACGTGTCTTCACGCAAACGCGCGTCAAGAAGATACTGAACCGCATGGCGAAAAAGGAGAAGGAGGACAAAACATTCGTTTGGTTGGATGTAAGTGTAATGTTATCACTACAGAATACTGATGCATATGGACGCTCAACTTATAGAATCACGACAAAACATGATTAGTTGGTAGATGTAGGATGTTTGGACAGTTTTATGTCTGTAATGCGCCCTACTTATGTACGTTCAAGTAAATCTTGGGGCTCATCAGTTAGACAGTTACTAAGTGCTGTTTAGTACGAAATACGAAATATGTAACAAGTTAAACGTTCGTTTGTAGATTACATCCGGCGTGCCGAAACGGTTGGTCGACTGGGATGTGGAAAATACAAACTCACCACCGTCCAAGCAAACAAAACGTCAGAATTATTTTACGGGAGAAATTTATGTTAAGGCGATAGACTGGTTTTGCTTCATCCCCAGAGAAGTTACAGTAACTACATTTTCTAGAACAGAAAAAAATGCTTTTTAAAATGAGAAGTCTTTTGAGAAGCAAAGAACAGAACAGAAACCCAAATCCGTCTAAAACCAAAAGGTACCGCGGGTCCAAAACGACGGAGGGGTGCAGCAGCACGGTTCGATTCACGTAGCTGCCATCACAGTTTCAATCGAAGCATACCCAACCGCACGCGGGCTGCGTATCTGCGTACCGCTGCAGCCGTGCGCAGGCGGCGATTTCATGAACGCCATGCGCAGCCTGCAGGTAGCGTGGTTATCTGCTCAAACTGGTCCACCGATGCAGCGGACCATTTGCAAAACCCGAAAACCTTGATTTACTGGAAGTAAAGTTCGGAGAGTTTTACGCGTATTGCATTCCACTGCCGCAATGGAATTGGTCGTCCTTGGTACCATTGGAAAGAAAAAATTATTCTACACACTGGGTTTTCTTGGTTTTGCGATATAGTCATTCGAACTCCAACGCTCAGTGATTTTCTCCGTAAGAAGAATTAGTTCCATGTTCAAAAACTTGTATCTTCCTAGCTTTTTATTCAAGATTTTTTCTGAATAAACCCAGTGTGTGAAATAATTTTAAGTTCCATTTGAAAACATCAGACCTGAAGATGTTCCATCTGGTGCTTGGCTTAGATTTTTTTAATGCTCACACAACAGAAAAATTTCTATCGCGTTTATGCTGTTAGTGTTGATTTTGAAACTATGTCTATTAAAAAGCGCGATTTATGAGCTTTCTAATGAACCCATACACTCCGAAAACAGCTCAAACCAAGGTGCACAAACAATTTTCGAAGTAGCTATAAAGATTGGTATTTTACAAACTAGTCCATCGCCTTAAAAAGCGAACGCCGTTAAAGTCCCCGGCTGTTACCAAAGAGAACTATTTAACACGAGGCGTTGATGTTGAAAAGCCTTAGTTGCTCAAGAAGAATAGTTATTATCGGCGGGGATTTGGCCATCAGTGGCAGCTGCCGTTGATAAATCCAACTGTGCGCTTTATGCACCTTTTTTAAATAAAGAACGGTGAAATAAGTACATGAAGCCTTTCGGCAAGTATTTTGTCATGCTACGAGTAGTACTACATTAATACATAAACCATTTGGATAGGACAGCCGTTATTAAAGGGTTGTAATTCTCCGTTCAGGCGGCGCCAGCAATAAACCAAAATACTGTACGTCATTTATTTTTACGAACTTGCACTGAACAATCAGAGTGAATTTTATGCGATAAAAAATTACAGAAACCTTTAACGACTATCGCTGAGCAAAACGTAACTTTCGCATCATTTGAACCGCCTGCGATAGTCGAATAACAGATTTTGTTGAAACCCAGAGAGCATGAGTTGAGTATGACAAGCATTTCTTACCGTTGGTATAGAGTTTAATTTACCGATAAAATCCACCCCAATGGCGTTATTAATACAGAGTACAGTGCGGCTTCGGATTATTTATGTTGCCAACCTCAGAGACAGAGCCGTTTCCGCCAGTCGTAAACCGGCTAACGTAAAGTAGTGTTGTAAAGACCGAAGTCAATGTCGTACGCTTAGCGTAATCACAATCATATTCGAGTGTTTCTTTATTCGATGAATGAATGTCGATATCTTCTTTATTCAGAAATTACATATTTAGTGACTCGTATGAATGGGCTTACTCGCATGCGATGTCTGAAAAAGACAACCTTTCATCTGCGTATGCTAAAACGTCAGCATTCAATAACAGCGGTTTTGCAGACAGCCGGAAAGATGCAAGGTAGGGTCTTGATATGTAAGTATGTCTAAACATCCTACACAAAACTGGGACTAGGAGAAACGAATTCCGTTGTGACAATACAGGTGACGTGTGGGAGTAGGATCACACGCCGGGATGTACGTACGGATGCTGACTGTCCGCCTTCCACCTGCAACATAATAGATAATCTAGTCAATCTCATCTGTGATTTGCTGCTCTCTTTTACTAGCGGTGTATATGATGTCATAACATGAAGTCTATATAAGTTCTGGTTGTCACTAATATCGGCAGCAGTCGGATCGGCAGTCGCTAACCTGACTTCTGAGACTGTTTCTAATTACGATTTCCTAGTGTTGTGGACTGTGAAGTGTATTACTGTATTGTCGAGTCAACTTGCCACCTTTTTTTACAGTGAGTCGTATCCGATTAGCATATAACTCACTGTAAGAAAAGGTGGCAAGTTGACTCGACAATACAGTAATAAAGAGACAGCAATACTTGTTCCTACGGAAGTGCATAGTCGTTCCCGGATTATCGCTTAGTATACAGGTTTGCTCGTGACACAATCGTCCTAGCTCTTATTGATCCTCACAGAACTGCGACCGGAAGTTGTGATTGGAGTGCTCCTGCTTAGGGATTCCTGAGTTCTCGTGTTCCTGAGTCGTCCGTCGTTTCCACCGTAGTTTATCTGTTACAGTTTGAGATAAGAGTTGCCTACCGATTGAGCATTACAGGCGTGGAAGAGTAAAGATTGTTCATGGAACCTTAACCGGTGTGAACGCTTATACACGACATGGCGCCCACCGGTGTCTTTTAATTTTCCCGATGTAACAGAAAATTATTGGTGGAAAGTTTGGTGGTAATTTATTGGTAAAGTGGTCCGTACAGAAAGGCGTCGAACCGCAAAGGTACGCCGAAGGAGGTCAGCGCTCCAGATCTGGCCTAGTCTAACTTATTTTGGCGAGCTTCCTCGCAATTGGTGAGCTTCCTCACTGGTGAGCTTCCTCGCCAATTAAATTAAAATTATTTAATTTGGACCGTAGGAAAACAGTCGAAACCTTAAAGGTCGACTGTGCGAATCGAGTGGTGTTTTGGTGGGTAATTTCCGGGTTGTCTGCGCAAAGCAGTAACCGCGGGGAATAAACGGTAAACTGTAGTGTCAGTGTGCCTGGCCTGCAGATAGATCAGATAGCAAACACTGAGCCACTGTCAGTGGCCAGGTGAGATAACGATCTCCAGCAGCTTGATAAAGGCAAGCCGCAAGCGGTAGCCAAAATCAGCAGCTAGAGATAGTTGATCGTAAAAAGGTAAACACCGGCAAACGGTGATTGACCTGTAAGTTAAAATTACAGCAGCACGCAAAGTGCAGCAAAGTAATTTTAGCATTTAGATCTTCAGTCGAACCGCAAAGGTTGGCTGCGTTCAAATTTTTCACTGAGCAGTTCAAACCTCAAAGGAGGACTGTGTAGTGAAACCAAATTGCACAATCGCAATATCAGGATTCTACGGGAAGCAGTAGCACAATAGTTACTGTGTGTACCGTAAGATTGACCTGTAAGTTAAAATTACAGCAGCACGCAAAGTGCAGCAAAGTAATTTTAGCATTTAGATCTTCAGTCGAACCGCAAAGGTTGGCTGTGTTCAAATTTTTCACTGAGCAGTTCAAACCTCAAAGGAGGACTGTCTAGTGAAAGTAAATTGCACAACCGCAATTTTTCGGAACTTACGGTAATCAGTAGCACAATAGTTACTGTACGTACTGTAAGAATGTCCAATCCAGGAAATAGGAGCAGGGCGTTGAGCCAGGTTCCAGAAGATAAGGTCATAATCGGCCCATATGAAGCAGCAGCGACACAAACCAGATTTAAATTCAAACCGGATGAAATTCCATTAGGGTTAATGTACTTCGCCTTGAACTGGGAGGCACCCAGTCAAACGAGAGCTTACTGTGGTAAGGCGTGGGTAGATTTCCAAGAGCTGGGGAAGTCAGTCGATCCAAACAAAAAAGCTCCCTTTTATTATAATGGATGGTATGAGACTGAGAGATGCATTCCAGAAGCTTATCTGGACATTACTGATGATCAGTTTATCGAAGTAGTAAAGAAAGCCTACAAGTGGTTACCTGAGTATAAGAAAAATATGGAAGACTGTAGACAAGCGGCTCTTATTGCGTTTGAAGCAGCTGCAAAGGTTGCAGGAAAACCAAAGGAGTCCGTTTCTGACGATCGACCCAAGAGAGTGGTGGCGGCAAAGTCAAAAACTAACGAGAAAACAGAACAAGTTACTCGTAGCGAACCAAACACGGAGCCGCGTAAACTGGTTGAACCACTTTCAGAGGAAAGTCTCCTTGATAAGGAACAACCTCTTCCAGACTTCGAGATGGATGAGGATAGCCGATCAGAGGATGATACGCCTATCCATACGGCGTTTGGTGAAAATGTGGAGATAGCTCTGGAAGCATCTGCAAGAAAGAAAAGTATTATGGGTGGCGCAATGTCCTTTCACCCGTCCCAATTGAAATTACATGCTTTTGTTTCGGAGAAAGATTTCGAACAACCGGATGAAGAGTTTTTAACTAAGGCTAAGGAAGTTGACGAGCTACTAGCTCATACGCAAACTGATCAGGATGTGGGACTCGTCGCCCGGAAGACGATGCCCGTATTACTCCAGGGTCTGCGGACTTGGATAGCGACTACGAAATTAAAAGTCGATGAAATGGGAAACTCCATGTCACTGGATGCCCGGGTCGATGAAGAGCTTAATCTGAAATTAAAATTTCAGTCAGATTACAATGAAATGCGCATTAAATTTGTAAACGAACAAACCGAGAATGACCGGTTAGTGAATGAATTGCGCATTGCGGCCGAAAATTTGTCTCAATCAAGAGATGTTGGCAGAAACGCACAAAATGCTCTTAATGCAGTTAAAGATGAGCGTGACGGATTAAAAGATGCAAACCGGCATTTGGAAAAACAATTAGAGGAAGTTCAGAGGGAGCTATCGGCGGCGAAAGCTACCATCGATAGTTTCAAAGCACAAACGCTCCCTGATACGGCGAAGCAGGTGGTGGATCTAGATCAAAAATTATCGAAAGCTCACAGGGATCTGAATGCGGAAAAAGATGCACATAAAATAACCAGTAAAAATTTAGCGGTTGCGCAAAATCTGTCTCAAAAGCTTTCTAAGGATCTAGACGATGAAAGGAAGCGCGCTAAAGAAAAAGAGGACACCCTACAGCGGGATTTAACAAAAGCTAATGTACAGCTTAACAAATTGTCTACGGTTGGCCCGATGCATATTCCTAAGGAAAAGGACGAGCAGTCTCAAAAAGAAATTGAACGGCTCGAAGGATTACTTGATGACGAAAAGGAGAATAATCGCAAAGTCCAGAAGGAACTGAGCGACATTAAAAATGATAAAAAATGCGCTAATTGTGAATCAGCGATTAAAGCGAAGAAAGAAGCACAAGCTGCCGCCTTCGAGAAAGATCAAAACTGTAACCGCTTATATGAAGAAAACAAACAGCTTCGCGATGAATGGTATGAAAAACAGGATCAACTTACCAAATTGGAGGATGAATTCAAGCAAGCGTGTAGTGAGCTTCTCCAGTTTAGAAATTCAGATATTGCCCTTGGAGGTGGCCAAAGACAGTTTCAAAGGGAAGCCCCGGTAGCCACAGGAGATGTGTTGCGGTCTGCCCCGTTCCCCGTGTTTCATCCTCAGAACTTTTCGACATCTAATGAACAGCCTTCGGTTGCGGCAACCAACCCGGCTGGCATACTGCGGAAGCCCAGACAGGAATCACGGGTCGAATTCTCGGAAGCTCACGCTATGCCGCGTTCGTCCTCTAAAACCCAGATTCCCAAGGAGACGGCGCTACCTAATCAAAGTAAAAATCGGTCAACAGATTTGCGTCAAGAGATATTTAAAAGGGCGTCCGATGACGTTAGTCGGCATGCGCGTAGATCTGAAAACAGAGACGGTTCTGATATCGAAAATGATCTGATGGATGATTTGCCGCTTGATGATGAACACCGTCGTCCTAGTAATACGGCAAGTAACGAATCCACGTCTAGGAATTTACAATTAGAAGAATGGTTAATTAAGCAAACGCAAATATCGGATAGAGCAGCACTTACACAAGAATGTGTTGTTGAATTAATTACGAAGCTTGCCGAAAAAGGAAACGATAAAGCTGAAGGCAGTATGAAACTGCTTACCTTTGATGACTCCCATCCAGAAAAAATCCAGAAGTGGCTTATGAATGTGGAGCAATGTCGAACTACAAATAATTGGAATGATGAGGTTACTTGTCGAAGAGTAACAGGCGCGTTCACTGGAGCGTCCTTTCAATGGTTCGAAAAGTTCTGGAAAGACAATAAAGGAAAATCATGGTCCGATTTCTTTAAACCGGCGATTATTGAGCATTTTAATGGCTCATTATCTAAAGCTGATATTCGCAGAAAAATGAATAAGCGTAAGCTGGATTTTTATGAGCCAGTTCGCGCTTACCTGGATAGTTTCCTCCCATGGTTTGAGGAGCTAAAAATTTCAGATGAGGAACAAGTTGAAGCACTTCTCGAAGGTGTTCAGGATCATCGGCCGGCATGGTTCCGCGAGATCTACAACGCATCACCAAAGAATTACTCAGAATTTGAAAAGAAACTTCAAGACTGCGAGAAACTGGGGAAGCGAATGAATAAAGATAAGAAAGCTCCGGAATTGACGCAGAAAAGCGCACTCACAGAACCAAGAAGTGCTGGAAATAATAATAACAAATAGAGTTATGAAAATAGAGGTGGCCGCGGTGGCTCCTCTCAAAGAGGAAATTATTACCCAACTCGCGCAGGTCGTGGGAATTATGGGAATAATCGCGGAGGATACTCTCGTTCGTATACCGAGACGGTGATCCCCCAGCAACAGAACCCTGCGGCACCAGCCCAACCTATCCTGAGTGTGTCCCAGCCGCAGTTTGTCCCGGTCCCGGTGTATCAACAACCGCAATTTGTCGAGCAGCATCCAGTGCAATTTGCGCAGACATTCCAGCAGCCCATTCCGATGCAAGCTGCTATGCCTGTTCCTGTCCAGATGATGAATCCGATGATGCCGGTTATGCAGCCGCAATTTCAGCAGCCGGTCCAGAACTTCGATCCGCAGTACCAACAGGATGGCCCTGCGAATAATAATAATTATAACGGTGGCGGTAAACGTGGGAATTTCCGAAATAGTAATAATAATTACCGTGGACGTGGTGGTTATAATAACAACAATAATCGTCAGCAGAGTCAAAATCAGAATTATCGCCCGCAACAGCAGGCTGGTAATCAACCTCCGTTCGATGAGCGTAACATTTTAAAAGACAAATGGCGAACAAACCGCGGAGTCGAGATTTGTTTCCGCTGCCACGGTTTACATCCGGCAGCAGGTTGTACAAATCAATTTGTACTTCCTCGTCAGTATGAACCGTCTGCAGAATTGTTGGCCCGATACAACAATCCGCAGCAACAGATTAATATGATGGAATTAGAGTTACCGGCAGGTCTTTCCTCGCCAACGCCACAGTGCCACAAGATGGAAATTCAGGATTTTTCGCAATACCCGTTAGCTGATCATGTGTGCCTGTTGCCGACGCTTGACGCACAGGCTTGGTATTCTGTAATTGACATAAATTATCAGAAGGTGAAAACTATGCTTGATACAGGCTCTAGCATTTCGGTTATGTCTCTGAAAATGGCAAAGCATTTAAATTTAAATATCCATCGCTGTCCTGACCACATTAAAGGTAGAGTTGTTCACACGGCTTACCAGGGAAGACAGCTAATTGAACCGCTTTCGGTTGTTGTTACCATCCATGAGTTCGGCATGGCCTTTGAACACGCAATATTGGTGAGTTCCACCTTCGACAGGGACCATGTTGTTTTAGGTTTAGACTTTTTAGCTACAAAACCGTTTGTCCTGGACATGAATACGATGACGTGGCGTCTTTCGCGCAGACCGCCTGGTGCGCCAACATTTTTACGTCGTGAAACTCACCTCATGTCGGATGTTATCCGCTCCCACGACTTTGATCCTTTAATTCCCCCGGGAGTTAGACCGTCTCCTTTGATCCCCGCACTGATGTTGACGGAGCGAATTGGTGTCGCTAAAGAAGCAAAATTTGTGCCATACGAATCCGCACATTGAATTTTGGCAAAGGCTGATCCAGAAATTTGTATCTTACATTTACAAAAAGCCAAACAGGAGTGGTCTCGACCAGTGCAGCCTCCATCAGCGATAAAAGTGGCTAACGTACCGGTAAAAGCAGAAATTAAGGAAATTGTGCCCGTGCCGGCAGCACCTGTTAAAGCGGGATCCGACCAACGTGATGTTGAGTTCGTGCGGGAAGTGGTCCAGGAAATGATTCGGCAGTATCTTCCGGAAGCAGCCTCGGTGGCTGATGAGCCCATCCGTACTGTAATTAAAAAAGAAATTAAAACGGAGAAAACCCCAGAGCCAAGTCAAGTTCGTGGGGGAGGCGGTGAAATAATTGTACATAATATGCAGTCACGTTCGTGGGGGGGAGAGAACAGGCGTCTTCCCAGCCGCAAATTAAGCAAGAAAAAATCTGCCAGTCGTCGCCGGCGGGCAGTCCGAGTACCTCGTCTTCGGCATCGGTCAGTCCCGTGCCCAACTCTGGCTCACGTCAAGTTCGTGGGGGTGACGATCCCTTGCAACTTCCCATTCAGATTTCATCCTTGGACGCGGTCCTACAACAGCACCCTGCTGCAAAATATTTGTATATGGGCGTCCTAGAAAAATCGTCTAAATCAGTGGAATGTCTTAGTATGGACAATAAGCTTCTAAAAGTCATACCTGTTGAACGTGACCACAGAGACGTTGATGAAGTCCACGACTATCCGTCGTACATGGCACGGAATCCAGAGTTTAAGAGGTGGATGTCACCGATGGATAGGCCACAGGATAAACAGTTGTTTCCTTCGGAGCAACGTTTCAGAGATCCACAGTTTTGGCGTGAAACTCAACAGATGTGCGTCGACAGTCGGATATGGTACCAAATGTATAAGAAACCCTCGCACGCTAATACCAATTATACCAAGTACGAAATCAATCGAATGATAATCTGTGAAGGAATTTTGTGCAGAGTGCCCGATCACTCTGGTGCATGTCCGAGGATCTATGTACCACACCAATGGCGGCAGAAGCTGATAGCCTGCTTCCACGAAGTGATAATTCATAAGCAGGTGTATGGCCCGCGGGAGAGACTGCATCCATATTTAATCAAACTGTTCTACTGGCCTGATTGTATAATCGAAATTGAACGATATGAAAAGAATTGCCATATGTGTCGAAATTCTGTAAACGATCGTCGGCATTTCGGAACGTTAAAAAGAAATGAGCAGTTGGCCGCTCAGAAAGCGACTGGAAAACGCAAAGTTACCTTTTCGGTGGATAACCCGGCACCAGCAGGTGAATTCGAAAACGGCAGTTTCATCCCTGCTGATGACATGCGGCCCATTGATATCGGTCCTTGCCCGGTTTCCTACGAGGATAAACAAGCGGAGAAGCAAAGAGTACTTGCTTCTCAAACTCTTGGTAACTCACCGCAAGAATATACGCTAACCAGTCAGCACATGTCGAATTTGGTACCTCCGGCGGTCAGAGCAACATATGATACGCCCACGAATGTGAATATTAATGAACAGTGGGTAATCTGGAATGAAATACAAAGGCAGAAGGTGTTAAGAGAGTCTACAAGTGTTAACTCAGCACAACCTACCGTGGGAAACGTTGAACAGGTGTCGGAAGGTTCGGGAAGGAGTTCACCCCGGTGCAAAAAGTCTAGTTACAGTCGACGAATTAAGCGCGAATATGCAGAGCGCGAGGCGGCAAGCCAGATGTCTGCTGAGACAGTACAACCGGTATCGGTACAACAACAGCATGTGACAAAACACTTACCGAAACGGTCGCAGGATGTTCGTGAGTCCACAGAAATCCCGGCATGTGTGTACACAAAGGATGCCATCGAGTTGGCATACAGGGACGCCCACCTGAAACAAGCACAGGCACAGGCGGAAATCAACTCTGCGGAACAAGACATTTACCGTTTCGAGCCTGAACCTGGCCCAATTGACTGTTTTAAAATGGAGCTATTTCCGGCTTCACCGGTGGTTTTCCAGCCCCATTCGCAGGGAATTATTCGTGCAACGACGTTTATGTCTGATGAACAATTCATGGAGTTCCAGGATGAGTATTTATATACTCAGCCATTTCTCTACGAAGGAAAAATACCCGAATCGAATAAAAATGCGGTATACTGGACGGCGTTTTGACGCTTAACGAGTACGGTAACTGTCGGGTCTGTGTTGTCAACGTTTCTGACAAACCACTGGTTTTAAATGAAGAAACTAACCTGGGAGAAGTTGCGCTTGTTGACGCAGTATACCAAATGGACTCCTTGGAGTTTCAAGAGAATTATCATGACCAGTCTTGCGGCATACCACGTGATGAGAAAGCCGTTCCAGTCCTAGAGAAAATTAATGAATGTGTCGCGATGCAGTTGCAGCCTTCTGCTTCCAGCGCCATCGATCCTGAAACGGAAGAAACCTTTGCCAAAATTAAAGTGGGAGATATTTGTCCCAGTAAAGAAGAGCTTAAACAGATTTTTTATCAGGCAAAATCAGTGTTGCCCACTAGAGCTCGTCCAGTCGGATGTTGCACCATTTACGAGCATTCAGTTGACACAGGAACGAGTTTGCCGGTCCGAACTCCTTTGTACCGCACATCGTTTGAAGATAGGAAATGGCTCCAGGCTAAAACACAAGAAATGATTAAAGATGGTATCATTGAACCGACTAACTCGGCGTGGGGAAGTCCTATTTGTATAGTAAAAAAGAAAGATAAATCTCGTCGTTTAACGGTGGACTTTCGAAAGCTAAATGAGCGATTAATGGGCAGTAGCTATCCCTTGCCCAGAGTGGATGATATCCTTAATGCATTAGATAAAGCCACGGTGTTTAACAAAATAGATCTTAAGTCGGGGTTTTGGCAGATCAAGATTAAACCGGAAGACCGTTGTAAAACAACGATGGTTGGAGAAGAGTTTACTTTTCAATATAAAGTCTTACCGTTTGGGTTGAAGGATGCACCTTCTGCCTTTCAGCGTGCAATGGACTTGACGCTTGCAAACATGAAATGGAGAAACGTCCTCGTTTTCATAGACGACATCATTGTCTTCAGTAAAAACCTAGCGGATCACATGCGGGATTTACAGGAGCTCTTTCTGAGGCTCCAGGAGTGTGGCTGGACCATCAACCCTGAAAAGACAGAATTGTTTGTCAATTCCATTACATGTTTAGGACATACAGTAGATCAATTTGGTATCAGCACAGATCCAGAGAAGATGCAGGCAGTTAAGGAATTTGGCCCTATAAAAGATAAGAAAGTTATATTACGGTTTTTGGGCATGGTCGGGTATTATCGCCAATTCATTAAGAATTTCCAAGAGATCGCGGAACCCTTACAGAAGCTTATTCCGAGAAAAGTTACCTTTGAATGGGGAACAGAACAGCGTCATTCGGTTGAACAATTGAAGGAAGCATTGGTGACGGCGCCGGTCTTGGCCCGTTATGATCCAGAGGCCTTATCCCGTGTTGTCGTGGATGCCAGCACCATCGCTGTTGGCGCAGTACTTATGCAGTGCCCTCGAGATACACCGACGGATGTGGCAACGAATTGGAGGCCTATCGCGTACCTAAGTCGCAAATTAACAGAGACACAGAAAAGGCTCTACTTTCCTACAGAACTTGAAGCTTATGCAGTTATTTGCGCGTTAAAGAAATGGAAACATTATCTGTCGGACTACCAGTTTGAAGTCCAAACGGATCATCAGGCGTTAGTTTTTCTTAATAATATGCGCGATGCCGCTGGCCGTCTTGGGCGTTGGGCGTTGTATATCCAGCAGTTTAATACTAAACCAGTCCACATTCCTGGAAAAGACAACGTTATAGCTGACGCTTTAAGCAGAAACCCAGGAGAACAACCGGAACCTGATTCTGATGACTCCGATATTGAATTTGATTATCGGCAAACTTACCCTTTTGCCGGTGACGCAGCAATGATTGAATGCTGTTTCGCGGTCTTGGAAAGAGATTACGCGGATATCCGCTTCGAGATGATGTCGGCCGAAGTAAAAGCCATTTCGGAGGAAGATATGAGAGCCTTTGACGCGGACAAGGTTCAGAAGTTGATCACGGACGATAAAGCCTCCTACTGGGCGGAAGAACAGTCGCGGGATGCACGGATTGTTCGATGGAGGCTGCTCCTAGAAAACAAAAAGGAAAAGATGTCAGAGCACGAGCAGTTACACCTGAATAAGTTTGTGGTTAAGCAAGGCGTTGTATATTATAAGTTCGAATTAAATCGCAAAATTTATTACTGTATGTACGTGCCCGTACACTGGCGTCTGCAGTTCCTGCAGGATAATCATGATTCACCCCTAGCTGCCCATTTGGGAGTCTTGGCTACTTATAAACGCATGTATAAGTACTTCTACTGGCCACGGATGTTTGAGTCAGTCAGGAATTACTGTGCATCCTGTGCGGCATGTCTTGCTCAGAATGTCCCTGCTACAGCTCCGGCTGGCGCTTTACAGTCAAACCCGACAGTTCCTCCTCGGTTGGTGTGGGCTATTGATGTCGCTCCGGCTCTTCCAACGACGGAATCTGGGAACAAAACATAATTATTGCCGTCGATTACGGGAGTAAATATATTGTGGCAGAAGCAGTTGAGAGAAATGATGCTGCTACCTTGGCATTATTTTTCCATAAAAGGATTTTAACCGTTTTTGGTATGCCGATACACATTACGTCGGATCGAGGCAGTAACTTTATGTCAGAAATGTTTCGAGAGCTTCTAGCTCTCGCTGGTGTTGCTCACGCACCGACAGCGTCAGGACACCAGCAAGGCAACGGACTTGTCGAAAAACGGGTGGGAGAAATTAAAAAGGCGTTGGCGAAATATGTTAACGAACAACAAAATGACTGGGATATTTTCCTCCCGGCACTTTGCGCTGCCTTTAACAGTAAAGTTGTGGAACGAACGGGCCGCACACCATTTTTCATGATGCACGGCACCGAGATGCGCTTACCAGTGAATAACTTCCTCCCTTTTGAAGAAGACTTTGTTGTCCCCGCTCACGTTTTTGTGCAGCAGATGCAGCGCGGCCTTGGTGAGGCTTTGGACTTGGTGAATGCAGAGGAGTTCCGCCATAAGCTAAAAGACAAAATTCGTTACGACGCAAATATCTCACATGCCACGTATAAAACTGGAGACCAAGTCTTGGTTTACGTGCTTCATAGAAAGGTGGGCAAAAATCCGTCGCTTATGCCCCGTTGGACAGCTGGATGGGAAATTGTTCGCCCGTCGGGGCCGGTGCATTATGTAGTTAAAAGTAACAGACGTGGGAATGTTAAAATAGACACAGTTCATGTTAGTCGCCTAAAGCCCTATAATTTCCGCGACGTTGACATAATTTTACAAGACGAGCACTTACCTAAGTTGCTCGATTGTGTGGAGAAGGAATGTCCCGATGAAATCGTTGAGGCACCCGCGCCGCCGCCGGTGATCCCGTCCGTTCATTCAGCATCGTCGCGCCTTGATGCTGAGTATGCAAAATACTTGGATAAACAAATGGAAGAGGTACCGCTTCTGAAGACCCGCTCTGGGCGTGTGGTGAAACCTGTAGAGAGGTTCATCAATGAAATCAATGAGAAAAAGCGTAAAAGGGATCCATCGGTGGATAATAAAAAGAGAATGACAACCAATGGTCGGGATTCAGTCACACCGAATGTATCCCAGTCTGGGGACAATAACTCTATGTCGGCTGAAACATCTGCAAGTAATACACTGATTACTTGTAATGCTATGGAAATTGTGCCAGTACAGCAGATGAAAATTTCTCCTGTACCTGTGGTCTTTCCTGAAGAGAGGTTCATTCCAGCCCCGGCTTGGGCGCGTCCGGTTGAGCAGTTCTGGCCTCAGGGCGTAGTCACTGACGACGCTCTGGACAAACCGGAATTTTGGAAGTATCGCCAATTGGAGTGTAGTGACACCATGTTATGGGACGCTGTAGTCGACGGAGATTACACAGTGGAAGAATCGCGTTATGCAGCTTGGCATCTTCCTTTAGTCCTAAAAATCAATGGCGTTATTTGTCATTACGGAGAAAAAGAAGATATTGCAAAAAGAATTCCCAGAATACTAATTCCCTTCCAGTGGCGTAAAATTCTAGTCGAGTCGGTACATCGCCGATTGCTACACAAATATCATAGCGCTATTTCTCCGTATGAGTACCTATATTCCAAGCTCAGATTCTTCTGGCCGGAAATGCAGTATGACCTGCTGAAATATTGTAAAATCTGTGCGCTCTGCAGTACTGCTTAAGAACGGCTGAGCGGCCGTGTAAATCTGTACAATTATTTTATTTTTAAATTTTAAAGATTGAAATTTTATTCCCTAATCTATTAATTACCTGGAAAAATTCCCAAAAATTGTGTGTACGTACGGTTTGAGCGCGCGCATTCGCCATTGGATAGTCTGTGGTGACGTAGCGTTCGTTGCTTCTATTTGGCCACTAGCTGTGTTGAAGTTGTTTGAAGGTAGCTGTAGAGCGAAATCTTAAACTGCAAGAATTCGATTTGTTCATGTATTGCTCTTAGACTTGTTCGGGTTTGCTCCTTCTCTACGGCTAATAATTTCTGGCATACCGTTGTAATGCATCGCCCGAAAGTGCCGTCACATCCTTCCTATCAGCATGAGGATACCACCAGTTCCTCGGAGGATTTGGTCCAGGTTTTGGCAGATGTTTTGGCAGATGTTCAGCCGCCAATGTATCCTGATCCTCATGTCGGATGGCCAGAACCGACATTTGAATGGTCGACTTGCATGGTTGATTGTGGCGTTCCGCCGTCGCCATGTGATTATGCTCGTGGAGGAAAGAGTTACATTCCTCCGTCTGGATTAATTCACTGCCCCTATAACCCAGACACTGACTACGTGGAGCTTCATCCTGAAACTCGTCTGCGCTTCCGTGGCAAGATCTACCACAATGGATCGGAAATGACCCGGGACAAATGTAACCGCTTTGTCCACACCCTGGATCTGTCAAAGGATGCACATTATGCTTTACTGCGTTACCTGCGGGTGGATTTCCGTCAAGGATGGCTCATAGGGCAGATTGTCTGTGAACTCCGTCGGAACCACGGAATCAATGTGGTGCGTAATCCTGTCGAGTTTCTCACTGCGTTGGATTATGTTCCAGGAGAAATGGGAGACCGTGGTGCTGTAGTCACGCTGGTCGATGCATACAATCAACACATTGAAGAAGAAATTTCTACCATTGACGAAGACTTACGTTTGGAAGCGGAGCAACGCTATTTTGATCGTTTGAATGCAGCGGACCCGCGCTCGTCAGCTCAAAAATGGCAGGAGTTGCAACAAACTCGTTGGCTATTGAAGGAAGGCCAGGAGAAGCGTGGCCCAGGCAGGTTGGACGCTTCAATTGCCAAACGCCACCGTCACGGCCGAGATGATGATGATAATACGGGCGCTGCAGTGTAAAAGGCTTCTGTAAATCTATACAGTGTACAATCTTAGCTTTTATGCTTTATGACCAATTAGTTTTAGTTTTACAATTAGCCTGTTGGCATGGTGTTACGGTGTATAAGCTGTATTGTATGTGGTTTGCTTACCATAATTCTCCAAGAAATCAGAGATCGCGGTTTCGATTGTCGTTCGTTAGACGGAATGAAATAAATCAGATATATGGCAGTCCTGGTTGGTTTAGTAAACTCATAGAGATATTACAGAAGAGAAAAAGCTCAAATGCTTATGAATTTCTGGGAAAAGTCTGAGTTTTCACGTCTTTACATGCAGAAAATGACAGTCGCTGTACCAACCGCCTGTATGCCGCCAAGTGTTAGGGCAGTGGCAGTTTGGGGGCACTCAGCTGTTTCCAGTTCCGGTCTGCTGTTCAGTGTGTCCGAAATTTCATGTTTAGTCCTGTCCCTACCATGCCTGCAGTCTTTTGATTTTCTAATGTAAACTTTTCTTTTCGAAGTCTGAAGCTATAATCATTTTCTCCTGAAAATGGATACTTTTACGTGTCCCTTCAGTTATTAAAGCAGCTTTGGCCGTATCATTTCAGACGACTATGCGCAGCAGCTGTGTAGTAAGTATTTCTTTTTACGCACAAGCTCAGCCTCACCTTCGTATTATCTGCCATATGTGTATTCGAAGGACTTTTCGTCCTTCTTGAGTTCCTTCCTATCGACAATTATTCTCGTGTATTGTAGTCGAGAATCACGAACGATATGAAATGCTCGTCAAGCAAGCAGAGGACGAGATTCGTGCGGATCAGACGGAGTTCTACTATGTCCGTCGCGGAATTTGGCCTGGACCTGACACTCTGATTGTCCGTGCCGCAATGGATCGCATTCGTAAAGACTTGGGTCTGTCGCCGATGCCACCTAAACCAGAATCTCCGCGTACGCGTCGCCGCCGCGAAAAGGAAGAAGAAAACAAGCGCATTGAACACGATCTCTGCTGTGTGGAATGTGAGAACTATGGCCCGGGCACTTGCGGCCGTATGTTTCGGACGCCATATGAACCACCTGTCCCGAAGTTATGGGGATCTGGCAGCCTGGATGACTGGAAAGGACCTGACCCAGATTTTGCTGACTGGTGGAATGAGAAACCCCACATGTTGGATCCAACTAAGATTCTGCCAGTAGAGATGCTCTGGGTAAATGTGAAGCCTCCGATTCCAGAGTCTCCGAAGAAAAAGCGCAAGCATTTGGTCATTCAGCGTCATGCCTTGCGTGGAATTCCTTATAATTATTGGAAATGATGTCGTGCGTTAGTGGCCGTTTTTGTACTTGATAAACGGCGATATCGATAAATTCTGTACAGGCTTTTTAAGCATTGTTGTATGGTGTGCAGATGATTCTTTTTGCACTGTATGTTTTGCCGTTTAAACCTCACCTTTTGAACGAATTATGTTTTCCTACAGTTGTGATAAGCCTGATTGTTTAGGCTTTATGAATTATATAGTAGTAGTGGCTTAATAATTTTCCTGATGCTTTAGAGCTCCCATATCTTTGTATGGTTCTTAACAATAAGATGAAATCAAAATAAAATGATTGGAAGTTAGAATCTGCGAGTAAGATATTTGAGAATGACTAGTGTGCTCCCTACTGGAGGAGGCGATACCGTTAGCGTTAACTTCGCAGCTAGGGAAGTCCAACAACAACAACATTTGTCACCGCCATAAGTGGGTGGTTGCAAGCTCTGCCAATATTCTGAATGTATCCCAGCAGTTTTTCTCGTCATTACCTCTTATCATCCACCTTATTTTTCTACTTCTTCTGGATAAAATTACGGTGTGTCTTGTTGGATACTTGCATGTGATATTATTTTAATAAGATGACTCCTCCAGCCTCTGAGAAAAAGGAAGCGGCCAATCAGGCGCTGCAAAACCGTGTTTCGGAATGGACGACATCTGTTGCGCAGAAGATGGCTCAACGTACTGAGGCCCAGCATCGCTTCGAGCGGAAAAGGATTGCAGTGAAGGAGGCTGTTTCTAAGCTTCCGTTGAAGAATCCATAGTGTCTCTGGACTCAATGGGTCCCTGCGTGAGATTTTGCCTTATGTGTCTCCCTTCTACGGTAATCAGTTGGATGCCCGTAGTTTCTCGAGCATGTTGGTTTTATGAGTCTCATCATTCAGTTGCAGCTCGGCTGTATGTTCCTTTTACGATCTCGTATTCCTCGGGTGCCGTTTAGAATTTTATTTCAGTTGCGTGTATAGTTGTGTTGGTCTTAGTTTTCATTTGGTTTTCTGGTGTGAGTTCTAGCGGCGCTGTTTCCGTGCGTGCAACAATATGGCTTTTGCGTTTTTCCGTTCGTTCGAATGTTTGGTTATTATGCGGAGTGCGAATTCAATAAAGTTTATGTAGTTGCCGTTTGCATTGTTGTTGCCAAATTTGGAATGCTGTAACCTGCAACCACACAATCTATTGCTTACGTTAGTTTTCCTCAGTGCTATACACGAAGTCCCTCACTCAGGCAGGTAGCTGATACGCATATTGCGCATTTTCCCGTTATGAGCAGCGGTACGTTTTAGGCGCTGCAGTTATTTTGCGTTTTGCGTAGAGCGACCCCGCTGTTGTAGTAGTGGCTCCCGTTGCAGCCCCGTTATAGGTCGGAGGTTCTAATCCACATGAGAGTGCAATTTTGTGAATACACTTTCCTTTTTGGCTTTTATTATTTATGTTTTTATATTTTTATACACTGGGTCAAATAATGTGAATTATGGGCTCCTCTACGTTGAAAGAGATCTCTACGAAAAGCAGAACTTTTGTGCTGTTAACTGTACCATATTATATAACAGTAGCTTACGTCGATGTCTTGCGTAGTCGAGTGGTCTAGTACGTGAAAAATGTCAAACGCCTCCCCGCTAGATACTGGGTTCCAATCCCAAGAAATTTTAAAAGCATTTTCATAACCCTTCTTTTTTGACGTTATATATTTATACTAGTATGTACCGACGTATTTCGCGTGCTGGTGTTGATTTTGTCCTACTTCCCGGTGAGCGGCGCACAAATTGCGCTCCCTAATGTTGTGTTTTTGGTCCATCTTGTCAGACACCGTCGTAGTGTAGTGGTCGAGTGGCCAATTTCTGTGACCACCCGGTTGATCTAAGGCCTTGGGTTCAAAACCCCGATAATTAATGCACATTTCATTATACCTTCTTTTTCGATTTTATATTTTTGTGCTCTGGTGTAGTAATATTCTGGTGTTGTTGGGTTGAATTTTGCTATCACAATGAATGAGCGAAGGAGTCGGATGTGAGAATTCTGTACGGCCGTGTTATTACTATATACATGACACGATATGGTGCATTTTCGGTGTCTTGTAGAATGTCGTAGCGTAGTGCTTTGAACTGTTGAACTACGACAATGTGTCAATTTGAAGGTTTCGGGTTCGAAACACCTCAAAACCAAACTGCATTTTCTGAAAACTTACTTTTTGGTTTTTATATTTTTATTTGTACCCTACTTAAGATATTAGTGACGGTGGTTAGAATTTTGTGATTGCTACAAAGAAGCAGTCTTATAAAATCAAGTGGGCACTATGATGTTGTTTTCGGTTCGATAATTTTGTAGAGTGGTGGCCGAGTAAATAATCAAGGAAATTACTTACTGAAGTCTCGGGTCCATTTGTAGTAGAGTGGCTGACTTGCTGAGTCACAAGAAGGAGCTAGCCTACGCTTTCGAGTTGAAATGCTTGAAATTTGTACTTACAAACTTTATTTTTGGTATTTTCGCGCCCGAATGCTGAATTTAACCATCTCATGCACTGTTATTCAGTATATACACGACATGGCACTTCCGGTGTCAAAGTTAACTGGGCTTTTACGTAGAACACCTCGTAGCGTAGTGGCTAGGCCGGGAATTCTCGTTTACCAACTGCTTCACAGGCCTAGAGTTCAAGGCCCTAAAGTTAAAATTGCGAGTTTTGAAAACCTTCTTTTTCGGGTTTATATTTTTATGATAATGTGCAATAACGTGTTGGCATTGACGACGATAATTTCGCGATCATTTCGGTCGAGCAATTTAAAAAGTTGCCGTCGTAGAACGTCGTAGTGTAGTGCTTTGCACCGTTGAACTACTGCAACGGGGAAACTAAAAGGATTCGGGTTCAAGTCCCACACAGTCAACTTGCACCTTCTGGGAAATTTACTTTTTCCTGTTTTATATCTTTATTACCGCCTTGGAAAAGTACTGGCATTATTCCTTGGAATTTCAGAATTAAATTGGAAGAGCGGCGCATAAAGGCGTATATTTTGAAGTGGCAGTGCGTATCCTCGTATCTTCACTTGCAATCGAATGACTTCGTAGTACGGTGGCTAGGCATGACGGCCATTCATTACAATCACTACCTCTTTGATAGTCTCAGGTTGCATGTTGCATGTTCAGAACTTTTTGTTCTATATTTGTGTATATTTGTGGAATGGAATTATGCCAGAGAGAGATACTCAACTCCGTGACTCAACTGGAAAAGCAACGTACAAGTTGTTCATACTGTAGTCACATCATATATACACATGGCGCTTCCGGTGTTTAAATAATTATTTGGAAATGTGCGTAGTCACGCTGGCGTAGTGGCAAGAACAGGATGTAGCCGTGCAGCTAGACCTCAGGTTCAACTCCGCATTAAGACCAATTTTGTTACTTAGAAAATTTCTTTTTATCTCTTTTTGGTCTCCGTGGATGCCGATCTACGTGGATGTTTTGCATTTTTGGGAATTAAATCTGTACAGACCATAAAAGCATGATCGCTTTTCTTATCGTGTACTATGGCCTCATCGTGCACAATGCTCAGGTTAATTTCCTTTATCCACCTCCTGTAATACTATTATGCGCAGCAATTATATCCTCTTATTAAAATTCGCTTGTTAAACTCAAATGACGAGATCTACACGACAAGGACAATTAGAAATTACATGAGCAAGGTTAACAAAATTAAAAAACTCAGATCCAAAAGTTAAAAGACAACCAGGATATACAAACAACCGGCTGAATTACCAAACAAATTATTCAACAGCCGCCGGAGATGCACAAAACACTGTAAATTAATCTAAATCCACGTCTTCCTTGGCATTGTTGATGTTGGCCATGCGTTGTTCCAAAGCTTCACGGACGTATTTGATCTGATCGATGCCGGTGTATACGCGTGCCTTTAGAGTATTCACCAGCGCCTTACAGTTCTTCATGATGTGCTGCTCGCTCTCGACCATCCGCAGTAGTTCGTCGATGTCCTCGGCGTGATCGTCGCCTGGTTTTTCAGCCTTGGCCTTGGCTTTTTCAGCTTTTGTCGCGCCATGTTCTTTATTCTTCTTGGCCTTTTCACGCTGTTCGTTCTTTTTGCCCACTACATATCGCGGACGGGCATTCATCTCTTTCAGTTGACTTAATGTGATAATTGGCTCGCGCTTGATCCGAGCATCCTTGTTGGAGCGAACAAGCAGGTTGGCTCCGATGGTATTGTTCTTCGCTGGCTCGATGGCGTCCAAGCGCTCCATCACTCCGTCGATGATTAAATCGACGTCTTCGCCAACATAGCCGAAGCTGGCGTCGGTTACATGCTGTTCCGCTTCCCGTCCGTTCCTTTCGATCTTTAGAGTGGCCATCTTCACATCTGCAACTCACTGTCGTTATGCAAAATGCGGGAAAAGTGCAGTGTGTGTATTTCAGATCCAGTACAACTTTGCACAGCTGACTTACAGTACTACGATCGTGAAAACAAAGTATGTGCTCTTTTCAAATTCGTTACTAGTAATCACACAAAATACTCACTGATAGTCTGCGCCAAAGTGTCACATAGACCACAGCCGCGAATGCTGCGCAGCCACAGATCAATGCAGCTGTGGACATACAGATTCCCGTAGACCATCACGACTTGTTTCTTCTCCAGGAGCCGATG
Source organism: Paramacrobiotus metropolitanus (assembly GCF_019649055.1). Lineage (NCBI taxonomy): Eukaryota > Metazoa > Tardigrada > Eutardigrada > Parachela > Macrobiotidae > Paramacrobiotus > Paramacrobiotus metropolitanus. Next base: position 106,722 of record NW_026570256.1, on the reverse strand, counting down.
CAGGCCGCGGTTGAACCAGTATTCGTAGTTTTCCAACTGCAGGTCGTAGGTCCCGGTAGCCCATTGTTGAATTTCTGGCCGGCTCATGGCGTAGCGTGCGTGGTAGAGAATTGCGCGTATCATACAGCGAAGTTTGCTGTATGTATCCACGATCTTCACCTGGCGGTTGTTGTACACATCTTCCGCGACTTCCAGAACAAAGCGCCCGTCGCGCGCCATCTTCTTCAGTAGAATTCCTGCGTTGATGGCGTCTTCCAAGAAAACTTCGACGCGATCCGCGGTGAAGTCCGTGTGCATATCCTGTACAAACTGCTTGATAGCCGCAATATCCACATAAAAACCGGTAATATCAGCTTCGAGGATACAGGCGTGTGCAGCAGTATGCATAGCCAGATGACGACGGCTTGCCGCGGTCTCGTTTTCAGTGAAAGGTGCATCCATGGCAAACTGCACAGATTCCCGCGTTCGTTCTTCCAGTACCGGGCGTGTTCAATCGCATCCGTTTCTGCCGATGGCTCTCTAGGCTGTACAGACATTATGAAATGGGTAGGTTAAAATCTAATAAAGAAACAACAGAAATAAACAAAGAAAACCGTCACCACAGAAGAATAAGATATTGTGGGGTTCTTCGTTTTTAGTGTTATGAGTAAACAGCTGATATTTTCCGTGCTTGCGATGCGGCATTCTGTCGCCTGTCAATCGCCTCGCGCTGGCAACTGCCTCGGAAACTATGCAGTTTCCGGTCTATGTTCCGAATATTTCCCAGCCGCGTGTTTTCTCCTTCCGTTTGCATTTTTAACTATTTGTTACGCGGTGCAGATGTATATTGCGGAAAATTCTAGTTTTTATACTTTTATTTTACAAACTCTTGGTCGACAAATCAGTTGAGACTTTTATTCAGTGTAGACGCCTGAAGTGTTGGAAACTCGGTGAAATTCGGCTTGTCGCCCGTCAACCGCCAACTCGTCGGTTGCCTGAATTTCGCATTTCCGGTGTCGGTGCCGAATTAACCGCAGTGTAACTTGTCACTTTTTGTTGTGGTTTTTCGCTGCGTGCGTATTTCTGGATTTCTTCCTTTTCCTTGGCATTTTTCGCTCTTGATGCTAGAAGTTACTAAAATGTCTTCCACTCCGAAGAAACCTACTGCACGTAAAACAGTTACTCGAGTTGCGCGCCCGAGTCGTGCAATGGCTGGGCTGAGTTTTGGCTATTCGCCAGATAGCGACGAAGCTCGCTCTTCCAGCAGAGTGACTCGATCACGAGTTTCCTGCCGCACTTCCTTCCAGCCAGCGTTTTCTGCCCAGTCGGCTGAGTCATCGGGAAATAGGGCTGCAGCAAAGAGTCCTAAACCTTCAGCTCGTAAGACGGAGGCGACAGTTGGTGCGCTGAAGAACCGTTATCGCGAAGCAAAGCGACGCACTATTGCTCGACGCAATGCGGCTGTGGTTCGCCGTCGTGATCGCCGCGGATCCTTTCCTGCTGATCCTGATGTTGAGATCCGCCCGTCAGCTCCGAAGAAAGTGCAGAAGAAAGCGGAGAAACAGTTGGGCACTCCAGATCTTACTGAGGAAGAGCCATCATCCTCTGAAACTCCGTCAGTGCGAGCGGCACGAGGTATTGTTGTTGTTACTGTGTGATTGCTCAGTGTTATGCTTCTACGATTCTTTCTTCAGTTTTCTTCATTACATTTCAGCCCTGTACTACAATAAGGTCTTGTTCTTGATTGAGACTATTCTTGTTTAATGCTGCACTTCGTTTTGCATATTTGGTTGTTTTCTACATGGTTCTACAGCCTGAGCCAGGCTTATTCTACCTCTTTGTAGATGAAGAGCACTTGCGCAAAGGTGGTATCCTCTATGTTCCGTATAACCCGGATACGCCGCGGCCGATATTTAAGACCAAGCAAACGGCCCGTAAGCGAGCGTCTTCGCCTGTATTTCCACGAATGGCTGTGGCGGATACGCGGGGTGAGCATCAATTAGTTATTACGGAGGCTTATTTTCCTGGTCTGAATCGGTTCCATCGCTTTTATCCGCGTCTATATTTGTCTCGATTTTTGTATCGCAATGGAACTCTTATTAATCGTTTTGATCTATGTATTATCACTCGTTCACTGCCTACGGATATTGCTCTTGAGTTGCGTCGCCAGTACTTATATTTAAGTCCTGCTTTTCTGGCCTTATTTGAAGCTATCGGAAAGCATCAGCGGGCGGATGCGGCTGCTCGTCAAGCGACTGTTGTGGCTGGAAATATGGAAGATGCTGAACCATCTACTTCAGCGGGGCCGTATCATCTTCGTAGCCGTGGTCAGAAGCGCAAGTACAAGGAGGTTTCGCCGTCCTCGTCTTCACCGGAAAGCGAAGTCTCGGTTTCGGATAATGGTGGCGACCGTGACGATCCTCCCGCAGTGTTATCCGCTGATCAGGATGATGACGTCGAGGCCGACGAGAATGCGGATATGGTAGCTGATTGCGATGGTGACGATGGATCCGATTTGGAGAAAATGGACGTGGATCCGTTGCCGTCAATGCAGCCAGTTGCCCCTGCTGCCCCAGCTATTGTCCACGAAGATTCGCCTGAATTTGCTGAACCGGCAGTTTACGATAAACAGCAGCCGCATTCCGATGAGTTGTAATTGTCTTTTGGTAGCCTTAAATTGCGGTGTCGTCTTTGCCATTTTCGCTATGATTTGTTCCTTTATTTAGTATTACACCGGCTGCTTTTTGTTAACTCGTTTTTAATTATATGTAGTATTATGCATCATGGGGGGCATTTTTCTCTTTACTTTCTTCAATTTTTATTTCTTCATGCACCTTGAGTCAATGAACTGGTCGCTGTATGTACTGTGTCGTGGTGTAAGCGTCAGTGTCGAATCTTCCGTTGTGCCTAGATTAGATCTGATTTCTTGATTAATTCGAATTAAAGGATATAGCGCGAAGCGCTGATTGGTCGTTTCTCTTACCTGTGGAATCTGCCGCATTTTAAATTTTCACTCCGGCAGACCGGTATAAAATCACTTGCGTGTAGAGTGCAGAAACCGGCATTGTGGATTTTTCGTTTTGGCCTTCTGGCGTGTTGGATTTTCAGTGTGTGTAGCCTGCAATTTTGACGCTTTTTTCTTCACACTTTTGGCGTTAAAGGTCATTAGTTTTCTTTAGTTTGGGCATGCCGCCTATTGATCCTAACCGAGCTTTTGATAAGCTGGTAGACGCCATTTTTCATTCGTCTTCTAACCAGCACCAACAGCAGTATAATGCCGGTTATAATCACCGAGGAAGGGGTGGAGGCCGTGGCTCTTTCCGTGGCAACTTTCGTCCGTACGGCCGAGGAAATCATCGGAATTCTGGAGACAATAATCTCCGTCGCGGAAACGATCACTGGCGTCGTAATGGCCGACATTTGAGCGCACCGGAGATTATTGAAATACCTGATGGAGCTCCTAACGCAGCTGCACCAGTGGAAGCTCCCGCCGCAGACATGGAGGTTGATCTCCCGGGAAACCAAGCGCCGAATGCACCGAATCCGGGCCAAGGCGGCGGAGTTGTGGTTCCAGGTCAGCCCCATGGTGTCGAGCCTGCTGTCAATTTACCTGGCCCGCCAGCCTTGAACGTTGTTATTCCTCCGGCTGTAGTTCCGCCAGTGCAGGTGCAGCAAAATGCTGAATTTCCGGGTCTTCCGCCTAATGTTTTACCGTTACCCGACGTGCCAATTGTCTGCGATGCCCGCGACCGTTCTCCAGCTGATCGCCCACGTGCGCCTTCTGCTCCCTCTGGCCCTGTTGGTTCAGCTGAACATAATTTTGTGCCTGGTTATTTGGCTCAGCAGCAGCAGCGCGAGTTGGATGCTGATCGTCGACGACAGATGGCTGCGGATGTTTCTCGCCGTTTGGATGCCGCTGCGTCTGGATCTGGCATGACTGGTTTGTTTTCATTGGCTCCTAGCGCTGGCAAGTAACCTTGAATAACCTCTTGACGGTCTGTTGTTATTTTCCGTTGATCTCCCCTGTATTACTGCTTGTCGCGTTCTTTTGTGCACCACCTTTACTGATTTTCTTGTTGCTTCTTTTACTGGTTTCTATTGTGTATCGAAGCTGGTGCTGACGTTTTGCTTGTTAGTTATTGTTGTCTGTTATCACTGGATGATGTAGTACTCGAGAATTCGTAAGAATACTACTAGTTGGTTGATTTGGTGCTTTTGCTCGTTTAACGCATAGTTCTACAGAATTGCACATGATTACATTTTAAGATTCTAGATTTCACAATCAATAAAGCTTTCGGCCGTATACTGTACATATAAACACCACCATCTAGACTCAAACGGTACAGTATCGGTAATTCATAGTTCGCCTTCCTGGATCCTTCGACCTCCGCCCTGCCAAACCAGTGGACTTCCGGATGCCTCTTCGCCCAGGATTCCACCCACTAACTCATTCGGAATCGCGGCGTACAGTCACATCGGGCATCGGATGGACACGTGGATTGTGCGGTGGATCGGGATCAGGATGGATGGATGTGCACAATCGCACTGGGATGTTGCGGGATGGATTGTTTATATTGGCACGGCCAAGCATCGTTCGTGGGGGTGACGTGTGGGAGTAGGATCACACGCCGGGATGTACGTACGGATGCTGACTGTCCACCTTCCACCTGCAATATAATAGATAATCTAGTCAATCTTATCTGTGATTTGCTGCTCTCTTTTACTAGCGGTGTATATGATGTCATAACATGAAGTCTATATAAGTTCTGGTTGTCACTAATATCGGCAGCAGTCGGATCGGCAGTCGCTAACCTGACTTCTGAGACTGTTTCTAATTACGATTTCCTAGTGTTGTGGACTGTGAAGTGTATTACTGTAATAAAGAGACAGCAATACTTGTTCCTACGGAAGTGCATAGTCGTTCCCGGATTATCGCTTAGTATACAGGTTTGCTCGTGACACAATCGTCCTAGCTCTTATTGATCCTCACAGAACTGCGACCGGAAGTTGTGATTGGAGTGCTCCTGCTTAGGGATTCCTGAGTTCTCGTGTTCCTGAGTCGTCCGTCGTTTCCACCGTAGTTTATCTGTTACAGTTTGAGATAAGAGTTGCCTACCGATTGAGCATTACAGGCGTGGAAGAGTAAAGATTGTTCATGGAACCTTAACCGGTGTGAACGCTTATACACGACACAGGCGTTATATTCCGAACAAAACATGATTTCAAGACAATTAGCCATTCTGCTTGTGCATCACTTAATAGTATTCCATAAATTTATTCATCGTAAAATAGACACATTATTATACCACTTAACTATAAATCGACACTTAATATTATTATTATTATTATTACTATTACTATTGTTATAGACACTTATTATTATTATATCAAATGTTTATGGCGTCAAAGATTTTTAGGCTTTTGGGACCTTACATTGGCGGGTTTGGCGGTGCTTCACATTCTTCAAAAATTGAAATGCTTGACTAGTTCAAAGATTAACAGCGGAACTGCAGAGGGCCTGCAGTGTGCCGCCCGTATTTCACGTAAAGCACTTGTAGGTATTCCGCCTGTATCCTGCACGGTGTATCCTGACTCCTGAGATCTTCCGTCATCTCCTATGATTACGGCATTCTTGCAACATCTAGATCTTACCGTATTTTGAGGTTTTTATCCGTATTCCCTACTGCTGGATTCTAACCCGTTCCACACCATGCGTGTTAGGCCGACATGGTGGAGGACTTCTTCTCTCAAATCCGTAATTATGGTCGCAGGGTGTCTTTAATTGTTTCATTTCAAAGGCCAGATGTTAAACAACAGTTTACAATGTATAACAGTTAGCTCCACCGTGCCCGTAAGGTCCAGGGAGTGACCAAACATAGTCAAAAATGACCAAATGGAGTTCTTGGAGGTCCTGCTTACCTGTACAGCCATCTCCACATCAGATAATTACCAAAACAAATGCAGAAGAAGTATTCGAAAAGCTCTATATAAGAACAAAACAAAGTTCGGAAAAAAACGATCACTGGTCAGTGCTGGTCAAGTGAAAATACCATGTCGGTTTTGACACGGTTGGGCAGGGTACTAATTAATTATATTTTCGAAAAAAATTTATAACAACTGGCAGAAACATCGTACACGGTACAATGAACTATTAAAAGAAAGCCCATAAAGCGTTACATTAACTGACTTGTACGCAGTGGTCAGAAAAGTGACCACTGGTCAACACAGACCGGAAATCCGAAAAAAGTGAATTTCGACTAAGCGCTAATATAATTCATGTGAATAAAATGCAAAAACATTATATAATGACTGTTCTCGGTAGCTCTGAAACAGCTGTGACCCGTAATACCCACAATAAGCTGCAAAAACGACTCCACGTCGGGCCGGAATATTTGCGTGAACGGCTGTTTCGGCTATATCGGCTGTACAGTGCATTTGGTTGTGGGCGAAGCGTTATTATTTCTATGTCCTGCAACCTGGCTACTTCATATATAGTTTATCGAACAATTTGTATACCGGTAATCTAAGCACATTTTACCTAAGTTAAAGTGTAGTAATGAGTTAGAAGTCCCGTAAATGTTACTAATTTCGCGTTGTTGCACTACTGGTGAAGCTTGTGACCTTGCATCAAGCACACATTTGGACCTTCCGCTTCATGAGGGCTCATGCCGCATGCCTTGTAAATCTGTAGAAATCAATATGTGCGGGGCGGAAAGTATACCGGATATCAAAACTGACACAGAAGTCCGGTCTTCCCTTGCAAATACTAAAATGGGTTGCATCTGTTTTTGTATAGTATTTGTAGACGCAAGTAAGTGACATGGCAGAACATTACTGACACTGGTGCTGCATTTCTCAAAACCTGATCACCTCTAAAACACTTATGGAGAATTGACCACCGGTCTAACAACAATGGTGATCATTCGATCCCGAACTAGCTCTGCTTTATCTCTGCTATCTCCATTCAGTTGCACAACCAGATACAATATTACTACCACTGTACGTGTCACTCAAACTGTGATCCACATTAAGGTCGATGACCAGTTGTCCAAAACATAAGCCAAAGTGACCAACTGTTGCAAAACACCCAATAAGCACTTATGTAAAGGTTCATATCAGTGCTTTTTCGTTTTTAGATTTTCCTTGACCACTGGTCATCTTGATGATCATCACAATGCACTTGTATTACAGTGCTCGTTGAGATCTATCGTTTGAGCTATTGATAAATTTTGTGCGATTTTTTAATCAGTTGTTATAAACGGCAATAGATAACATGTCGGCGCAACATGGTTACCATGCATGTCAGTCCGGCATGGTCATCTCCTGCTTGACCTGTGGTCGCTAAAATTTTGAAAAAAATATTTTTCTCTTAATTGAATTTTTCTGTCCCAGACTGCCAATTTTTGAAACTGTATTCCCATCCCTTCTAGTACCCGGTTTTCCTGGGTTAAGAAACTAAGAAAACCCAGGAAGGCTAACATATATGAGACTCGAGAAAAATAATTCGTGGCGAACTTGTGAGAGTACAGTACACCAAGCGAAAACGGTGATTACACATGCGCAGCAACGGGATTGTACAGTACTAACACCGAATATAGACCGAATACAAGTGGGATATTCCCAGATACAGGCATTGCTTTGCGAGAAAGGTACGAGAAATTTTCTAGAAATGCTTATGCCGCGCACAAAAGATGGAATACATGAGGTAATACACTATAAAGACTTCGGATTAAGATGTAACAGGCAAGCGCGAGGAGATCACGAGTGCACTTTATTGACAAATAAAGGGGAAACAATGCTGCGTAATAGCAGGAAAGCAAGAACAAAGCACCGATGGCTAAACTAGCAAGTTGATGCCAAAAATGGTTCTTGAGCGTCTCATGGCGTGAAAGAAGCAACTGGCGGCAACCACGTGCTGTGTGCCGTCAGTTGTGTGATGATGCGCAGACTGGACTCAATCCAACGCGAGCGTATGGACGCTGAGTCATACCGCGAGAGAGGAACGAGAGAGCAAGTGTGGCCCAGTGTATGCGCTGCGTATATCCGCTTCAGCGGATGAGTGCAGTGCAGCAGCACACGTACGTACAGCGAGAGAGGCGATAACGGCAAGCAATAGGTGCAAGTACGTCCAGTGTGGACCGTACGCACCAGGCGCAGTCGTACGCCTCTGACATTCCTCTGGGGGGGAATCCGAGCTCCTGCGAAGGCTCCGACTCGGTACCGCACCAGTACCGCACAACTCTCCGGTCGGACCCATGTGGGGTCGCCGGTACGCGTCCTCTGGCAGTGGGAGTCCGGTGTCTGGTTGACCGTCCCTTCTTCACTTCCGAACCCATGAGTGGAAACCACTCACGGCCGAGGAATCCGGAAGCCGCTCGGGCGTTTTGTTGGACCGGTGATGCATCTGTTGGCTGGCTTCTTGCTTCTGTTGGCATTGGAGAACAATGTGAAAAGAAAATGTAATGAACGTTTATGCAGCGCGAAAGAAAGTATGAAATAAAGTTTAATCACATTTCCAGTGAGCAAAAGGGGTTACAAAACAGATCTGTTAGAGAGATCAATCTAGAAAAATACAATTCCGTTTGTTAGGAAAAAATGCTAAAAAATACAAAAATCTGTCCGGGGGTCCTATTCCGACTAGGATGACGTCCACGGGGCAGTTGAGTCTCCACGGGGTCTCCTGTCAACTCTCATCCGGTGAGTTGGGTCCGGGGCATCAGTTCCCGGGTTACCCGTCGTAACCGGTTACATTCGCCGAGGTCGGATAAGCACGGCTAACACGCACTTCCGACTCGTATCCGTCCGTTAGGGATAGAGAGGCACTGTTGCAGATGCAAATGCCAAGGCATCCTCTCTGAATGAAGAAGAGGACCGAGGTCGGTTTTGACCAAGGTCGGCCTACCGGCAAGTCGACCGGCGGCGAAGGTGATTCGGCTATGTTCCGAATTCCAAAAGTTCGGGTCGGAAAAAGCTGTGTGTAAGTCATGCGGCCTGTGTGGTCGTCATGTACAGCAGTTCCGTTAAAGAGTGGTCGGTTACAACCGTTCAATCTGCTACCACGAGCCTGGTTTGGAGTAATCCGAGTCGAACTGGCTCGAAGGTCCGATCGGAATTCGTAGATTTCGTCCATGGAAGTGTCCCGTCGACTTCCATGCGGTATGTTCCGTTGTTATCCGACCTTCGGTCGAGGTCGGTCATCCTCTCCGTCGGTGGTCGACTAGGGTTAACCTGCAATAACATGCCCATGTGGGGCTAAACAAGTTCCTTCAAGCCGAATTCGTCCACCGCAGACAGCTATCGGTCTTCTTCCGTCATGTTGACTGAGTTTCCGACTTCCGACTTGTAGTCGGTTATGGTCGACTTCGGTAGGTCGGATGAACTGTGTGTTCATCCGTCCGAGGGTTAAATTTCTCCGTTAGGAGGTCGGTTCTCGACTTCCAAATGGCTTTGTCGACTTGTTGTCGCGCCCTTCCGACTTGTGTGCGGTTACTTCCGACCTCGACTTGAGGTCGGTTATCCATGCTGATGTTCCAGGGTCGGTTGTCGCCGACTTCCTCAGGTCGGATAAACTTTGTGTTTTATCCGCCGAATAGGTAAGTTCTTCCACCAGGAGGTCGATTTCCTACTTCTTATTGATTTTCCGACCTATACTTCCGACTTCTTTTAGGAGTTCTGTGCCTTCAGCTACAGTTGGCCGGGTCTCCGTTGTTCGGATATCGTACGGTCAGTTCGTACTGGCAGAAGGATATTCAGCAACAAAACTCCGTTTCTTCTGTGGCTACTTTCTTGGCGTGAACTCTGGGATGGATCCGAGCTACTGTTGGCTAGTGATGCCTCTGGGCGGCCGAGTCGTGCGAGGTAGAAGTTCCTTGGCATCTGTTGCCCGAGTGACTGGCGTTTCATCATGCGATTGCGCTCGCTCGTGACGCTAAGGGTCTTTGTGGCCCCGGTTGACAAGCCAAGCTTTTTGATTTAAACATCATGCACATGCAAGTCCCTGAGGTCATCAGATCCGATTCTTCCGTTATCTTTTGTCGCGAACCTGAGACGCCTAGCCGCTTCTGTTGGGGGTAGACAACTCACGTCCACGGAGAAATTTTCTTTGCCGCTGACGAAGACCGACTGGCCAGTACTGTTGCGGGCAGGTGGTCATCGTCATCGGGGTTCGTTATGGGGGTGCAGATCGAGTATTCTAACTCAGTCTGCCTAGGATGTTCCATCAGAGACATGGGGAAGCAGGTCGCGGCGGAATCGTTGGAGTGGCGGCCAAATCACCGTCGCTGTTCCTCTTCAGGGAATGGTAGCACGTTCAAGGACGCGCGTAGTCGTGGTCACCGGTGAATCGGCTGGTTTACCCGATATCGCCCGGGGGAGACTGCGGTTGGACTCCGGGTACAGTTTGCTAGTTCCTGTAGGTCTGGGTTCAAACGGAAAATCCGGTTAGATCGCCACGTAACTCCTGCTAACTTCCTTCCATTCTGCCTAGTCGACTTCTTGTTGGTCGGCTACCGTGTGTCTAGTCGACCTGTGTGGTCGGTTACGATAGCAAGTCGTGGTTCGGCGATCTGCATTGTTGCAGTTTCAACTTCAGGTTTCTGAGCAATTCGTTCCAGGTTTTCAAAACCGATCTTTGTGATTGGCTTGCACAACCGACCTTTGTGGTCGTTTAGTGCAGCTATATCTGTTATGTCTCCAAGTCGAGGGCAAAGTACGAAGTCGACCTTTGTGGTCGGCTTCAGTGCGTATAGCCAAATCCGAGTGTTCCTGCGCTGTTGGCGGCTCGGCCGAGGGATGTCCGCTGTTTACGCTGGTGAAGGTCGCTCGGCTACCCGGTTCCGAAGTTGGCCACGGGTGCTTGGCAAACATGACGATGAACACGCAGCGACGTATTCCACGCCATGTTAGCGTAATCCTCTCGGTCTGTGCTCCGGAGTCGGTTGGCCGGAGTAAGCTCCATAGCCGATCGTGGTTGATGGCACGGTCTGTACCATGTAACTAGCGGTCGGCTCCATGTAACGCGGATTGGGGCGTCTGTTGGCTCCGATGGTCGCAGAACGTGGTTGACGATCTGCTATGTTAGCAGATGATCGTGATTCACGATTTGCCGGTGCCATACTGGAGAACTAAGGTCGGTTTGCTCAGTTCTGTCCAGGGGATTCCTCGGAGGACGCACCGGAACGGTGGAAAAAAGCCGGCTTGTCAGGTCTAACCACTCGTATCCGGGTCAAACCGAAGAATCCGGCTGACTTGTGTAGTCAGCATTCTGGCAAAGTCATCGTTGACGTCCGCTGTGTACATGGTTGGTCGGTCTCTGTGAAAAGAACTGAAGAAAGTGTCCATTCCGAAGTCGTTTCTCGACGGCGCTGTTTCTCAGCCAGACTGTTTCTCAGTCAGGTCGATTCTCGACCGTGCCATTTCTTGGCATAAAGTCCCCTTAGATGTTCCAAGTGGGGGATCGAGTTCCAATGTAGGAACTCGATCCTAACTAAGTGGGACTTCGACGGGTTTATCGCCGCCGAAGTAGTCTTCTTCATCTTCGTCATCCGGGCGAGGTCGGTGTTGTGGCCGCAAGGCCGGTTCCTTGGGTTTACAAGTCGCCGGGCCACCCCGTTGAGACATGTCGTCAGTCTCGTCCGTTTCCTGGCCAGGACGTTCTGCTCTGGCCTTCTTCGTTTCCTTGGCCGCCTGTTTTCGGAACCTCAGCGCATATGGTTGTGCGCCGGGTGCTATGTCATCCGACATCCAAGGTTCGTAGGGCGACGAGTTGAATCCGCTGGGCAAAGTTTTTTTTTGACGATACCAGCTGATAAACCGTGTTGCGTCGTCGCTGGGATCTACGTGATCCTCACGAAAGGCATTCTTTGTTGCATACCGTTCGTGGGTGTACAGCAAGTCGCGCATCCAAACGGCGAGAATAACACTTCTCATCGGTGTGTTGAGTTGAGCCACAAGGGTTTCCAAAGCCGTTGGTATCATTTCGTTCTGGTACAGTCCGTACAGAGTATAATGGCAAAAGTAATTGCCGAGTCGTGCTGCGAAGATGAATCGCAGCAATGCCGTGACTCCATCCTGGGCCATGTCGACTTCTCCTTCTGGAAGGTACTGGGTTAAGTCCAGTGCTGCCCGAGCCGCGGTGATTACAAAGGCTGGGTGAGCGTCCGTGATGAAAAACTGGGCAATACTCTCCAGCTCGTCATGGGGGTATTCCCGAGCTCCTAGTTGGCTCGCACGCGTTCCGTCCGGACTGTAAAGCGGTACGTTTAGCAAGACCGGGTCGGTCATCGACGGTAACGCATTCGATCTAGTGTACGGATGTTTAACATTCTGTGCTGTGTGCGCAGACATGTTGAAGTCAGGTTGCCACTGGTGTTGTTCGAATAGCACCTGATATCCGGATCGGACGAGGAATTGGCGTAAATTTTCTACCATCCGCCAAATTTGTGGGCGATTCCGTTCCTCGTAATTCATGACGTTCATGATGTGATTGGTTCTTTCGGTCGGGTGTGGCATAACGACCTCGATTCCTTGTTGTCGAGCGCGGTCATAGCGCGGATCTTCCCGTGCCGGCACTTCCATTTGTGGTAGTTGTGCCATCTGGTCGGCCACATCGACGTCTATTTGCTCCAGTTGAGCCGCTGGTTCAGCTTGGACTTCAGCCGCTAGTTCCGCCTGATGGGCTTCCGGCTGCTGTTCGGGTGGGACAAAGTTAAGTTTCGACTTATTTGTTAAGTCGACCGTGAGTCCGATTCCCGTTTCTCCGGATCCAGTCCGTTTTCCTGGTGGGGCTCTAGTCGGCTCTTTTCCGACTTGTCGAATGATGGCTCGTTGCTCTTCGATTCTGTCTCGAAGGTCAACCGGGCCAATCCTATGTCTGAGGTCGTGTCCCGCAAGGTTCTTGCTCGGTCGGCGCTGCTGCTGTTGAGTTGCCGATTGGGTGGGATTTCCGTGTTGGGGAATCTGCTGAGAAAAGTCGGACGATCCTGTGTGACTACTGGCGTTGCCCTGTGTGGGACAGCCATCAACTGTTCCTCCGTTGCCGGGACAAGAGTAACCAACCGTTGGGTTCCGTCCGGCATATCCATCATCATTTTCACTGATACATTCTTCATCGGTCGGTTAGGATCTCCGATGAGGACGTCACGTACGTCGTGCATCGTCTGTTCGGAGTCCGAACGACCCTGTGTGGGTGCCGGTAGCCGAACCTTTATCTCTGGCTCATAACAAGTCGGCGGTGGATGGACTTGCATTGTGGCCATCCGTCGCTCGACCTCCTTGTTCTTCTTCTGGTCGTCGAGTTGACGCTGCAGATCCTGCATCTGACGATACTCCAACAGTCTATTTGTTAGGACTGGTGGTCGGGTCCCTTCCCATCTCGGGTCGCGACTTCGTTGTCGCTGAATTGTTGCTAGATTATCTTGTTCGTGCGACTGCAGTAGGTCAACGAGATATTCTCTGCCGGCCAAGTATCGGTATAAGCTCAAGTTCCCAGCGAAAACATTAATGTAAAGTGCCGCTGCCTGAGCTCGGTGTTGCGGTCCGGTGCCGGTAACTCGTTCGTTCGTGAAGGATACGATGCATAGTGCGCAGGGCGATCTGTTGTTATCCCTCGTCTCGTTATCCATGCACTGTTGGCAGTCCGCCGTGTAAGCTTCCGTACGAGTCTGTCAAAACAAAAGTCAGCAAACCGTTTCTCGGTTGCATCCTATAAATTACACCCTATAACTACTACGGTCGGGCCAGGTTGGTTCTCGAACTGGTCCAAGACGCCTTTGTGGTCGTCTATGAGGTAGGTCGACTTCTGTTGGTCGATGACGCCTATGTGGTGTCAATGGAGGGAGGTCGGTTATGCCACTCCCCCAACGCGTTCTGCGTTTCCTCGTTCCCGTGTAGGTACTTCAGTCGACTGCGGCCGACTTGCTTGGTGCGAATCAGCCAACTCGGTCGGTTGTACCGAGGTCGGTCGTTCCTTCGGTAAATGTCCATGCCGGTGAGTTGATGGATTTAAGGCAATAAACCGTTGGCCGCCCTGGACCTGGTCGGTGTTCGTGGCGAACCACTGTTGGTAAAGCGCCTTCGATAAGACGAATTCCAAGTCGTCTTCCAGGGAATATCTCTTCCGTCCGGCGGTCATATCTGGTTTGGCCTTATACTTGGGGTCGACTAACTGCGGTTCCGCCGTTTTCCATTCGAACTCGAACCTTGCTATCAGTTGGTGGAGTATTTCTCCGCGAGTTAGTCCTTCAGGATGCCACGACATTCCCATACACGCTTCGATGGCGTGTATCCATCCTTCATATGTTGAAGGAGCCGGATCCCTCTGGGCCGGTGGGAACTCGTAGTACATCCGCTTTCCGCTGGTGTACGTACGTATTAGCTTCCGCGCATGGTATCCCAGGTCGCAATAATGTCGTAAATTGTTCTGGCTTAGTTGTCGCCAGTCGCCCTTCTCATCTACCTTCCAATGTTGGAGGAGTTTGAAGGCGATCCTCGGCGTGGCGAATTTTGGTCCACGTGTAGCCAAGGCCTTCAGGGCGGCAAATGTATACATCCATCCCGCATCGTATTCCGAAACGATCGGCTTCGGTCGTAAAGCCGATTTAATGCCAGTGTACTTGACCCTTACGTTGACCAACGGAGGAATGTCGTCTGGTAGGACTTCCATTTGATCTTCGGTCCATTCCGAAAGAAGTGGTCTCTCTTCGATGTCGGGCGTCAATGGAATTCGTTTACCGTACTGACGAGGGAAGTATACTCCGCCGTCGTCTTCGTTGCTTTTAGAGTCGTCGGCTTTGTCGCCGCTATCCTTCTCTTCGGGTTGTTTATCCGGTATCTCCGGTTCGGCCTGCTGTTGAGGTGCCGGGTTCGACGGTGGTGGAGGTTTACCATTCTCGTCGTCATCATCGTCATCGTCCTTTGGCGACCCGTTCCCAGGTGTTTGGAAATTTTCGTCGTCATCGTCATCATCGTCGTCATCGTTGTCATCGTCGGTTTCTTCCTCGGATGACGAGATCGGTTCGGATGACCTCGGCTCTTTTTTCTTAGCCGGCTTAGTCGACTTCGTTTTGGTCGACTTCGACTTTCCCTTCTGTTGGGTCGAGTCTTCCGGTTCTGGTGAAATTTCCATGGGTGAGGACGGTGGAAGTGACTGTACGTCCTTCGGAATAAACCGTCCTTTCGCACTCCGAGTTGGTTTGGCCGTGCTTGCTCGTCCCGCTGGAGCTGATGCCGTACCGACATATGTTGTCGGTTCGAAAGGTGCTCGAGGTCGGGGTAAGACTTGGACTCGTCTTTGTGACGACTGTCCAGCCGTTCGAGCTATGTGCAGCAGATGAGCTGCATCTTCCGACGGTTGTTCGTTGGAATCGCTGTATTCTTCGGTTGGTTCCGTGCCCGCCGGAGGTTTGTCCGTGTCGACGTAAGACATCCGGAGGTTAAATTCACGCCGATGTTGTTCCGGTATGAAATTCGGCACGGTATACCGTACGGGTACATCGCGTTCCGCGTTCCGTCTAGAGAGTATGTTGCTCAACTAGGGACGCGATCCGGTCGCCTATCCTATTCATGATGATTTCATCGATGTTCCCCTTCTTGTCCATGTACATCACGTTATATACACGGGCTATTTGGACCAATGTCGATCCGCGGGGATTCCGAATGTATCCGATACACCGTGCGATTCTAGTCGGTGTGTCGCCCGCGTTTCTTGCGGCTGCGCTTCTGAGTGCTTTAATAAGGTCCGGTGGTAGCAGTTCGGCCATCCGTCCCCATTGTCGGTGAACGGCTACTGCCAATCCAAAATCCAAAGTCCAAGCGACGATGTGCAGCTTGAGTTGATGCGTCAACCATGTTCCGGTTTCGCCTCCTGCTTGGATGTTGTTAGACAGGTCTGGGACCAAGGACTGGTAAATGTCCGCGCCGTTTCTCCTGGCGTTTTCAATGCTCCTTACGACTTCTACGTGTACTCGGACACGTAGAAGTCGTAAGGCGTTCGCGTACGTCGTCTGGGGCTGGCCAGTGTGATTCGTCAGTGTCGGCTCCATGATTGAACATTTCCTTCAGGTCGCCTTTGAATCCTTCGTAAGGGTCACCCTCTCCATTGTCGGAGATCGAGTCCTTTTCTTCAATGTCCGAAATCAGGTCGGACTCCGCATCGGACTGTTTTTTGGATGTGGAAGGCTTAGGTTGTTCGGTCGGAGTCGGCGGTTTCGGTGGGTTTCGTAGCCGACCCCCTGAAGTCTTAGCCGGCTTTGTGCCTGCTCGCTCCATGACTTCCTGGAATTTCCGTTCTACCGCCCCCTTGTCGTGCGATTCCTGTGCCTTCTCCTTCTGGTCGGTGCTTTGTGGGCCGGCATCCGAGATATCCAAGTCGTCGGATGACTTGTGCCGCTTGGCCGGGTTGGGCTTCGGCGTCTTGACCGTGGAGTCCGACTTCGGTTTGGTCGGCTCCTTAGCTTCCGACTTTACTGGTTTCTTCTGGGTTTTCGTTTGTTGCGGCTTGGCAGGCTGTTTTGCTGCTTATTTCTTTGCCTTCCGTTTATCCTTATGGGACTTCGCGGCGTTGGCCGAATTGATGACCTGTGCGTCGGGATCATCGTCGATCCGGACGGAAGGTTGTCTGGTCGGAGGAGGAACTTTCATTTTGGCGGCGGGTTGTTGTACCGTCTTCTTGGTCGGCTTGGGTTCCGGAGCGGTAACTTTATGTCGAGTCGGCGTAGCCGCTTGTAGGGCTTTAGGTCGACTCCGTTCCGCCCGGTAATGTTCTCCCATGCGTTTCATAACGTCGGCCATCTTGTCGGTAAGTCGGTCATGGTCGCGCCGCGCTTCCGTGGTGTTTCCGACTATGCTGGCACGCCGGATTTTCAACGAGTGCCAGACTTTTCTGTCCTCCGGATATGCCATGTCGATGCAGGCGTCCTGTTCCGATCTCGTCAAGTCCTTTACGTGTTGTAAAGCCGGGTCGTCATGAAATTCGCGCGACGAGTCCTGAGGTAGTTTCTCCTTAACCGTACTCCGTTTGGTCGGTATGTTGACCGATTCGTTCACCGACTCGTTCGTTCGAGACTCGTCAATTGTTAGACGTGGACCGGAATGTATAGAGGTCGGTTCGTCACTTTGTGGTGACGTTTCGACCGTAATTCCGACTCGCGCTTCCGAAGGGGATGCTGTGTCCCTCGCTTCCTCGGCTTTCTTCGATTTCGTCGGAGTGTTCCGAGGTGAGAACCTAAGTGGTTTCTTAATCGTCGGTTGACTTGGCAGCTTAGTCGGCTGGGATGCTGATCGGGTCGGCGAAATTTGTTTTACCGGCGATCTACCGCGTTTTGGCGTGGATCCCTTTGCTGGTGCCGCTGCCTTTTGTTGAATGGAGTCGTCGGAGTCGATGTCGTCCGCATTCTCCTCTTCTTCGTTACTATCCGACATTGTTATCGGAATCTTCTCGGTCACCTCTTCTCCGGGCCGAGGTTGGATTTCCAGTGTATAGGCACCCGGGTTTATGCTCGGGTTGCGGAGCCGTTGAATCGTCTGGATCATGTTTGAGTCCAGCGGAAGTTGTCGTAACTCCTGCTTTCCGCATCTTAATGTCACCAACCGTCTCAGGACTTTGTCTCTATCCTGGATCGTAGTGTGGATCTTCTGGGCCATTTGAGTCTGTTGCTCTTCGGTCATAGTCCGTTCTCGGATACCTCCTTGAAGTTGTGCTTCGTAAAGTATCCGTTGAAGATCCAGCATCTTGGCTTGGCTGACCGACTTCTTGTGGACGCCGGGTGTGAATAAGGCTTTCGCTCCCATCACTTTCCCTGATGGGCTCGGCTTCTCTTCAGCCGGTGGCAGGGAAGACGGGGTCGCCTTCGGGAGTTCCAAGAGTTGTTCCTTAGTCCTGACTGGTGGTGGCGACTTCGACTGGAAGAGACGCCTGCGTGGTCCGTGCTCTTCAATGTTATCCGTCGGTTTTGGCTTCCTTGAAAATTTCGGTGAATTCGATCCGCCTGGTTGGAGTCGACCATCAGGTGTTCGTTGACTCTGCGGTTCTCCTTGTGAGAGCCAAGGTAATGTTGTAGGTCGTTCCAGGGGCTTAGGTCGGTTAACTTCTGTTGTTCCGACTTCCTCCGATGTATCCATCGGCTCGTCTTCTCCCTCAAGTCCCGGTACTGGTAAGTCGTCCATCGGCTCGTCTTGGTTACTCACCGGTGGGACTACCTGTGTTGGTTTGACAGGTTGTACCTTAGGCTTTTTGGCGGAGGGCGGCCTCTTCAGCTTACGTTGCTCTTCCGCTTCCTTCCTTTTGTAGAAGTCGTCTACAAAGGATTGAATCATGGCCGTCAGAGTTTGCAGCCGTTCCTGATTCTTTACCGACCACACTGTTGTTGGTCGGAGGATAAATCGGGCTTCCTTGGCGTTGTTCTCCAAGTGTCCGAGTTTAATGTCGATCTGGCAGTACTGCGGGCTCCTTTGGTCGGTTTCGTCCATCATCTTTCGAAGTTCGACGATGACGGCGTCCGCTCGCAGTAACTGTGTGTTAACTGCTTTTACCCATTCGAGGTCGGGTTTGGCTAATGGGGCCGGGGGTGGAAGTCGGACGGAATCGAAGGTCGGTTTCCGAGCCGACTGGATCTTTGTGATCCGAGACGGCCGACCTTCAGCCATGGCGTTTGTTGCCAGGTTGGTCGATTCATTCTGTTTGTCCCGTTCTTTTTCCTCCTCGTACTCGTTCACCCTCGTTTCCAACCATGATGTGGTTCGAATAAGGTGTTGCCGAGTCGTGGCTGTTTGTGGGGCGTCCGGATGACAGAGTCGTCGTATAAACCGAGCGCTGTTTCCCCAAGCCAGGAAGTCTCGATCCAAGTCGTGTGTTTCTTGGCTGTTATCGACACAAAAATTTCGGCGGGCTCTCATCTCTGTGATGAGTTCCGCTACCTTAGCCAGTAGTTTGACTATATGTGGCGCGACCGTACTCGACAGTTCGTTAGTGTCCGGTATGGCTTCCATGATCCGAGCCTGTGTGGCTGGAAACATGGGCCGGTCGGCCCTTTCCATCGGCTTCGGTTGAGCCAAGCCTGCTGTTGAGGTCGGCTGGAGTTGGATCCGAGCTGTTGTCGAAGTCGGTTGACTCGAAGTGTTCGGCTGTTGCGAACCGGATGCGCGTTGTTCCGCTTCTTTCCGGTGTTGTTCGAGTTCCTTTCGCCGTAAGATTTCGAGGTCGACTTGCAGGTCTTGAATGTGCATCTGGGAGACTCTAATTTGGTCTCGGATTGCCGTCCGAATATTGCGGATGGTCGGATCTGTTCCGTCCATATTATCGACTTGGCATTGCAGGCTGTCGGCAATCCTCCTTGTACAAGCCAACTTGTCGTTGAGGGCTTCGCGCTGTTCTGCCAATGTGGGCTCGAGCGGTTGTTGTGGAGCAGTATGCTGCGGCTGAGTGGAGGTCGGCTGAACCCTTTGTGGGTTAGCCTCGAGAATTTTCCACAAGTCTTCGACCCGCCTTGAGCAGATGCTGTACTGCTGATCCAAGGCATCGCGCATTTGTTTCTCTGTGGCGTTGTTTGGGTCGAGCTCCCGGAGTTGTTTTCCGAGCTTTTCCATGACGTCGACCGCTTCTCGGTACTGATCTTCGACATCCCCGATGTTGACTTCTTTTTGGTCAACCGGTTCTGCAAATGGGAGTTCGACGTCGAGTCCAGGTGATGGGACTGGAGAAGGTGTTTTCTCGCGAGTTTGTATTGGCGCTCCCGCTTTGTTCGGGTTTGCCAAATACCGCTTGGCATAGTCAATTACCGACTGGAGTGCTTCAATAAGCCGGTCTCGATTCGGGCCTGGTGGTGGAATTCCCCATGAGCCTAGTGTATCGGCCCAATCCGAATCGAGTCGTAACGCTCGGTCGATCCGCTCGAGGTCGGTTGCCTCCTGGTCGGTTGTGGGCTGACTAAGTCGGTGATAGTAAATGTCCGACAAATCTTGTCCGGCTTGGGCGATTATTTCCAGGTTGGCCGGTAAGTTATCCATGGGCGTTGTGCCGACTAGAGTCATCACCGCTGTTGTGGTCGGTGGTGCTCTTCGAGGTGGCGACGGCGTCGGGATCCGTTTAGTGTACGCGGGTTCCGCATCCAGGATCTCTGTGATCCGTTCCACTACCGACCTAAGTTGTCGTTCGTCGGCCTCGGTCGGTTCGACTTTACCGATGAGCTGGTCCGCCTTTTTCAGGTAGGCCATCAAGTCGTTCATCTTCTGTCTCGCCACTTTAATAGTTTCGGCATCGGATGGTGTCTCGTTGACAAAGGATCGCTGGAGGTGTTCCAGTAGATTCCATCCGTCGGTAATTATTGAGGACATCTTTTCCCTGCGGCTTTTCCGCATCGCCGAATGCACCTCCGCCGCCGATGAGGTCGACGGTAATGCGTCCGAAGTTTCCGTGTCCGAGTCCCGTGGTCGGCGTTGGCTTCGGGCGTAATCTCGCAGCTGGTTTATGCCATTCATTACGAGTTGAAAATGAACTCCCGGTTCGACCGTGCCTGGCTGTATCAGGTTCCTCACAAGTTGTATGTGAGTGGCAAACTCGGAAGTTATCCTCTGCACGTTCGGCTCGATTCCTTTTTCGGCGCGTTGCTGAATCCGTTTTAGGATGTCTTCCGCCTCCTGTATGGCGATTCCGCCGTAGAGGATTGCCCTGTTGGGTGATGAAGGTTTCGACGTTACGGCCTGTGTGGTCGTCGTCGGTGGAGGCGTTAATATCGGTGAAGTCACGACTGCTCCTGGTAATAACGTCTTCGGTCGGGCGTTATCCGTCTGTGGGGTCTGAATTTTCTCCGCCAGGATGGCCGCCTTCACCTGGTCCATAGTCGTTCGGAGTCGGTGCTTGTCTACCTCTGTGGTGGGCAAGCCGTACCGAGTAAGATCTTCCGTTAGCCCTATGTGGGCTATGAGATCATTAATTTTCCGAACTGGATCTAATTCAGTGGGATCTCGGATTCCGTCAGCTATGCGTCCGTAAATTCCTTGGAGGGCTTCTTTGCCGTCGAGGATGGTTTTCCAAACTTCTGTTGTTTGGTCGTCCTGTCCGATCTGAAGTGCCATCGCATGATACCGGAGCTGGGGAACCTGTTGTTCGGCTCCTCCCGTTTGGCTCTGGATTATCTGTCGAATCCTACGGTAATGCATGTCTAATCGGACGGCCTGGTCGTCTGTGGTTATGCCACCGCGTTGTTCAGCTAGTTGGCGGGCAATCCGTAAGCTCCGGTGTAGATCGGTTACTGTCCGGGCTCTATTAGAAATGGCCACCGAGTCTCCGCCCTGCGTCATCCTTATTCCGTCAAGGATTCTCTCCCGTTTGGATGGCGGACTGTACTTCTGCCGGTGTGGGCGTTTGTACACCTTCTGACCGACGTTCGGCTGCTTCCAAATTCTGGGTCAGGTGATGATGCCGGTCAGCGCGGTTTTGCGCATTCTGCATCCTATTTCGGATGGCCGTCAATAGTTCCGGAGTTGTTGGCATTCCGGTAATCAAGTACGGCTGTAGTCCTGCCATGAAGTCACGGATAGCCTTTCCGTCGCTTTCGAGGGCTAGCCACTCGGGGGTTCCGGCTTGTGTATCTTCCATAACCGCGCCCATTCGTTCTACGACTATTCCAGTCATTCGTAGGAGTGCCCGTAGCTCCTGCAGTGTTGGGAGCGGTAGTACCGGTAGTCCTTGTGGGACTTATTGTATCGGGTTCGGCTGGAAGGTCGGAATCATGATTGGTGGCATGTTTGAGCCTATATTCACCGCCATCATTGATTGGGGTTCACTTGTTCGAATGGCTGCTTGTTGAGTCGTCGTCGGCTGGAGAGCTCGGATTTCGTTCTCCTTTTCTGTCAGCTTCTTAGTCCAATACCCGATTAGTTCGGAATTAGACTGGACGGCTGAGGGGTAGTACTCCTTAGTCGGATCGAGAGTAGCCAGGCGTTTCTTCACCTCGTTTATCTCGTGGAGGTATTCGCTGCGTTTTCGCGCCAGGGCGTCCAACCGGCCTAATCGGATTTCTTCGTCAATCACCGCCTGTGTGGTCGGTGCTGAGATTCCGGCCGAGCGCAGGTTTTGTTCCTGAGCTCGGATTTTTCTTTCCAAGTCGGCGGCCGAGTCGGTACGTCGTTGTTCTTCGCGGCTTATCCTTCCTATCTCAGCAGTGTAGTTCTCCGCTGTGTGGGGGATCTTGGAGTAACTCATTCTGAGTTTCACTGCCTCTTTCATAGCCTCCTCCTTTTGAACACGGAGTTTTCCGATCTCCAATGACGGTGTTCGGCCAGGCACTTGTTGGCCTGCCGATGTTGACGGAGTCGGCTGAGACGTCGGCGTGACAACCTGTGTGGTTATCGCCGGAGGGCCGGGATCAGGGTCTCCCAGTCTCTGGGCTACATGCCGAGCAACCGCTTGTTGGCAGATTCGGAGGCTTTGCTGTTCCCTCGCATAGAGCAAGTTGTTAGCTTCGTTGAAGCGTGTTTCATGGAAGGAGAGCTGGCCCAATAGCGTCGCTCGGTAGTTGGCGTCGTTCAGGTCCATCTGCGAAGTTGTCGTTAGCGCTCGGCTTATCGTTTCTATGTGAGAACGAGCCATTGCCGCTTGTTGACGGAGTTATGCGTCAGTCCTTCCGTTGGTGTTGGTTTCCTGGACGACCGCAAAAGGTGGAGGCATCGACGTTACGACCTGTGTGGCCGTCGTCGGAACAGGCACCTGTTGGCTCTATCCTCCAACCTGATTTCTGTGCTGATTCAGCCGATTCATTAAATGGGTCGTCGCATTCGGATCCACCCAGAGGTTCTGTTGTCCGGGTGGCCTAAGATGAGTCGGCGAGATCGGTGGCGTAAGCAATACTGGCCTTGGTGGCGAGATTGTGCCATCCGGGCTGACCGTACTCATCGTTGCGATTGTCATAGGCGGGGGTGGCATTCCGGGCGTGGGCGGAACTGCTACGAATCGTATCGGCGGGAGGTTGTATGCGAAACTGTTTGGCGCCAGTGTGGGCGTCGTGTAAATCGGGCTGGCCGTGTTAGCCGTTCCTGGCGCCATTGTGGGCACCGTATAAATCGTTACAGGCGTGTTCGCCATCCCTTGCACCATTGTCGGTGTCGGGTAAGCCGCCCTGGTCATCATTGTTGATGCCGGGCTGGTCGGTCCGACTGTTGTTGTCGGTACCGACCACTGGTAGGGTGGCATTTGACCATGTGGGTCTGCTGCCGTTACCGGAGTCGTCTGACTCATTCCCGTTCCGAGGTTCCACAGACAGCCTGTGTTATCGACTGCTGTGTTCGGTGGCAAAATCTGCGGCGGTATCGTTCCACGTTGGGGCCCGACCGTAAGACCTGCTAAGACATTAGCTGTTACGTTAGCTTGAGGATTGTCTACCTGCGGTAAATGCGTCTGTGCGGCCGACCGCGAATTATCCGATCGCGATGTCGAGCGATGAGTCGGGTAGGGCTGTGTTCGGTTCGACCCACTGCCACTACGTCCGCTGTTAGATCCGCTGGAAGGTGGGTCGTGTCGGTGACGACCTGACATTGTTGCTTGCTGTCAAGGAGAGGAAATACGGCGCGTTAGAATTCTACCAACTCCCGTACATTCAACTGAAGATGTTCCAGTCAACTGAAGAGATTCCATTTCGACACCAAAGGACCATCTAAACCTAGCTACTGTTAAGCTACCTAAAACTTATTCTAAGTTTTACACCTATGGCCCTATAACTGAGTCTGTGCTGTTGTGACTGCTGTTTTGGGTGTCTTGGATTTTGTTGTTTTGATTGGTTTCTCCGAGTCCGCCCGTCCTTCGGAAATGCGTTCGAGGATTTCCTTATGGGCTTCATCTTCAGCGACTCAGTTTCCTCCAGCATCTGTTGTGCGGTCAGCTTCGGTTTCTTGGCTGTCCCGTACTTGCGCTTCGGCTTAGTCGGTTCGACTGTCTGCTCGGTCGCTACCACTTCTGTAGTCGGCGCCGATGTATTGGGTGAGTCAACCTTCCGCTTTGTATACTTTCGCTTGGGCTTAGTCGGTTGGACTGCCGAGTCGGCTACAGCGACTTCTGTGGTCGGTGCCGACGAGTCGGTTTTCTTCACCGTTGTCTTCTTCCGAGCTGGCTTTGTCACCGACTTTGGTTCTTCTGCTAGTTGGTTAGCTGACTGGACCGGCTTTTTCGACTTATCGTCCGACTTCTTCGGCTGCTCGGTGGTTGGCTGAGCTTTGCTCTCAGCAACTTCTTCCGAGGTCGGTGCTGGTTCAGCTGCTATCACGTCTTGCTTCTGAAGTTCTTTCAGTGCTGGCGTTTCAAAGTCGGTCGGAGGTTTCTTCCGAGGTCAACCTCGCTTCTTCTTCACCCTCGGTTCGGTTTTATCCGTGTCGTTAATCGGATCCGAAGGTTGTTCGACGATTTCCTCCGGTTTCTTCTTAGGCTTCCGAGTAGCTTTCCCTTCTGTCGGGTCGGCTACCGGGCCAGTTGACCGAATTGCTGGTCGACTGGTCTCGACTCGGCAATGTTTAACTCGGTCGACGGTTACCGTGTCTTCACGTCCGTCTTCGCATCGAAGGAGCAAGTTATTTGGGCCTACATAGTTGATGACCGTCCAAACTCCATCGTAGCGTTCCTTCCGAGTTGGGTCCTTGGTCGGAAATTCTACCGTTACCTTATCCCTCGGTTTGAAGGTCGGATTCGACTTCTTCTTGTTGTAGTGCTCGGCATTTCGTTCAAATGCTTCATCAATGTTGATGCGGGCAATCTCATGCGAGCGCTGAAGTCGTTCCTTGATAACATGTAGAACGGTGTGAACTTAGTCGCGGCATGGACGGCTCGGTTCATTCCGCAGACGACATAATCCAAGGCTCTGTGCCATCGGTGTCCGTCTTTCACGTCGCAGAACTTCCTTATTCCGTCCCAAATCGTCTGCATTTGCCGTTCGACTTGTCCTTGTCCTTCCGGATGATGGGCAGTTCCGAGTGTATGTTGGATGCCGAAGATCCGTGCGACCTTAGCGAACGTTTTCGCTGTAAAATGAGTCCCTCTTTCCGAGTGGATAAAGGTCGGCATCCCGTACTTCAGTAAGACGTCCTTGACGAAGAACCTTTTGAATTCTCTCGCGGTGTTCGTCTTTGTTGCCCGGGCTACGGTGAACTTCGTCAACTGGTCAGTTACCACTGCGATATACTGGCATCCCTTCGTCTCCGTCCGAGGAAGGGGACCTTTGAAGTCCGCGTATATGCGATACCAGGCTTCACCGACTTCCATCTTTTGAAGTTTACCGGGTGGTGGGCGTCGCTGCTTATTTGCCATGATGCACTGTCGGCATTTCTCGGTGTAGAGAATGGCGTCGCTGTTCATTCTTAACCAATAGTAACGCAGCTTTAGCGCTTCGATCGTCTTCTCCCGTCCGAAATGGTTTCCGGTTTTTCCGTCGTGAAGCGATCGGATGATTTGGTTGCGCATAAAGAGTGGTACGACGAAGCAACGTTCTAACTTTGTGTTGATCGTCTTCAGTCTGTACAGTACTCCTTGCGCCATCTGGTGGTGTTCCAGATGTTTCGACTTATGGTCGAGTGTTTCCGGATGTTCCAGTTCATCAATGATTTTGCGTAGTTGTGGGTCTCGCAACTGCGCTTTCCGAAGTTCCGAGTTCGGTTCAGGTGGAGGTGGGAGTGTCTCTTCGACTTCCAACTCGTCGTCTTCCGCCGTGTTGACGGTCCGAATAGTCGGTTCCGGTGTCTCCGGTGCTGGTATGTTAATAACTCGGACCTCTGCGGTACTCAAGTCATCCCAGTCAGTTATGACGTTGCATCCGGGGAGAACCGGTGGGAGGGGTATTTCCGGTGGGTTTTCCTTATCCTTCTTCCTTTTCTTGTAGGCGTTTGCCTTCAGACGTCTAAGAGTCCGTATTGTGCAGACCTTAATTTCGTCCTTGAAGTCCTCAAAGTTGGGGACTTGGTCCAACTCTTCGTGTGGATCTTTGTCTTCACTACGCTCGAGGGGCCATCTCGACAGGGCATCTGCATTGTCGCAGAATACGCCAGGCTTGTACTCGATGGTTATGTCCCGTCCTTGTAAAGCCAGTGCCCATCTCGTTAGTCGAGGGTTGATGCCGGGTCCATTCGACTCGCATCGGAGCAGATTCTGCAATGCTCGGTGGTCCGTTTGTACGGTGAATGGTCCGTGGTCGATGAAGTGCTTGAATTTCTGCACCGCCCATACCACGGCCAAACATTCCCATTCGGTAACTCCATAGTTGAGTTCCGGTCCGCGTAAGACTCTGCTGCTGGCGTAGGCGATTGGATGATCGTCTTGTGAGATCACCGCGCCTAGTCCGGCTCCGCTTGCGTCACATTCGATGACGGTCTTCTTAGTCGGGTCGAACTTCGCCAGTACGGGTGCTTCTGTTAGCGCCTTCTTAATGTCGTTGAACTCAGCCGTGTGGGCTTCCGTCCAATCGAGCTTGATGTTCTTGTCCTTCCGAAGGAGCTCGTACATTTTTGACGTCTTTTGAGCGTATCCTCGGATGAACTTGCGATAATAGTTGGCCAGTCCGAGGAACGACCTAAGTTGCCGTTCGGTTCTCGGGCAGCTTTGTTCTGCAATGCAGGCCACTTTCTCGTCATCGGTCTGGACTCCGTCCTTGCTAAGCACGTGTCCGAAGAACAGCCTTCTGTCCGTTCCGATCTCGCATTTGGAGGGTTTGACCGTGAATCCAGCTTCGCGGAGGCATTCGAGGGTTGCTCGGAAAGCCTCAAGGAAGTCCTCGAACGTTTTGCCGAAGAAGATGATATCGTCAATGTAGGCGAACACACCCTTCTTCCGAGCTGATGCCGTTATCTTATCCATATGCATTTGGAAAGTTGCTGGTCCGTTGCAGATTCCAAACGGCATACGGTTAAATCGCCACATGCCTTCGGGTGTTACGAAGGTCGTGTAGTCTTTGCATTGTACATCCATTGGAATTTGCCAGAAGCCGGACTGACAGTCTACCTTGCCGTAATACTCCATTCCGGCACATCGGTCCAGTAGCTCGTCCGGGTTCGGTAGTGGGTAGTTGTTTTTCTTCGTTACGGCATTCAACTTGATATAGTTGATGCAGAAGCGTGTTCCTACCGTGCCGTCCCCGTTCCGTTTCGCGGCTAAGACGAAGGGGAAGCTCTATGCGGCCGATGACGGTTCAATGACTCCTTGGTCGAGCATCTCCTGCACGTGTTTCTGGATGAACTCACGTCCCTTCCAGCTTGTCCTGGTGGGGTTCATCTTAATCGGCTGTGCACCTTGGACATCAATGGTATGTGTTACTCCTTTGACGTCTCCGTTAGGTTTCTTCCAGGTCGGAAATACGGTCCGGTAATCCCATGCAACTGCCTTCAGTTTGGCTAGTTGCTCGTCGGTTAAGTTTTTACCGAAATTCATGGAGTCGATGATTCTCCGTCGCTCCTCTTGGGACTCCGCGTCTTCCTGCTCGACTTCAGCCGTGTTTACTCGTGCTTCTTCGACTTTCTGGTCGTCCGTCATCATAGTGAATGCTTCAGCTCGACCCATCGGTGCACCTTTGCGTAAGGTGACTTCCCGGTGAGTGTGATTTGCCACCATGACGGTGAATCGTTTCCCGTCATGTTTGGTTACGCCGTCCATGAATTCGACTCCGTCTCGTTTGGGGTCGGATTCTCCTAGGTAATTAGTTCCTGGTCCTTGGATACCGGAACGTCCAGGACGACTTCTACCATGGTTACGGCTCGAGGAATGAGTTTGACTTTCCGTTGAGATCGAACCCCTGTTGCCTCGAAAACTTCGAATTGGGGTTTTGGCTTTACTTCCCGAGTCGGGGTCCATGTCTTCGCCACTTTGTGTGGGAGTTCTCATTCAACAAATTCGTTATTGATTTCCGGTTCATAGACATCGGCATATTGCATGTGGCCAAGTCGTACGCCTTTCTTCAACACCTTCGTTTGGTGAGTCGTATTCTGGATATTTATTCAGGCCGTGTCGACCTGAGGTCGGATGTCGATCTTGGCTTCAATTGGCCGGATAGGTCGGACTACCCGCTGTAGGGTAGAGAAGTAAATTCGTCTTCTCGGATCCATTGGTTTGGTCGTCCGTACCTTGATCGAGCATGTTGACCATGGTGGGAGAGAGACTCGTTCTCTGTTAAAGACGACTTGTCGGTCTAACGCTTTCGTCTCTATGTAAGGATCCAGCTTTAAGTGATGAACTTCTAGGCATTTGTTGTCCAGGTCCAACTCGTCAATCGTGTTGACTTTGGCTACTCGTGCCTTCCACGTGTTGAAATGCTCCGACTTCTGTTGGTCGGTCAAGTTGGCCAAGGTGGGTTGTTCCGTTGACAGCTGCTGGACAACTATGGTTGGAGGTCGGAGATCGTCTTCCTCCGGTTTACCTCCTCCGAATTCCCACAAAGCCTTAAGTTGGTCGAGTTCCTCCTGTTGTTCGGAGTCGACCAATTTCTTCTGTTCGGTTTGTTCCGGTTGCTCGTCTATAAATTCTGTGTGAACTATAGACCGCAATGCTGTGGTTAGTCGGACATCGTAGGTCGGTTCTTCGTCCTCCGATGACGAATCATCCGAGTCGTTTATGCTCGGTTTGTCCGTCTTACAGTGTCGGACTGACGGGTCGAATTCTTCGTCGTCATCTTCTTCCTCGGATTCTTCCGAAGGTCGGTTATCGGAGTCGGTGTCCGCCGAATCACTCGTATTCTGTATATGCGAGTCGTCCGACTGATAATCCTCGTTTTCGACGGTTGTTCCGTTTTCCTGTTCGGCTTGCGGTATGTTACCGACTTCGACCTGTGTGGTCGATTCATCTTGGTCCGGCATGTCCGTCAGTTGGGTAGGTCGACTTGCTCCGTCCTGATTCTCGAGGTCGGTTGGCTGTGAGCCTATGTCGCTCAGCCATCGGATGCTCGTCTGTTGGGACTTCCGAAAGCGGTCTACCTTCCGTTCCTGTTGCGGAGGTGACGGTGACGACGGTCTGTCGTCCGACCAAGTTAGGTCGTGATTATCCTTTATGGTCCGTACCACTCCGTCAATGTTGTCTTGGCAGATGGTACACCGGTAGGGTTTATCGGTTTTCTCCAGGATTACGTCGTCCTGAGGTATCGCCGGGCTACTCACGAATTGCACTGTGGTCGGAGTATGCTCCTCGATTGGCGGTAACGGGTCGGGAACATGTCGCGTTATAGCGGTATCCTCGCCGTACCGTTGCCAGAATGCAGTCGTTGCCGATTCTCCGTGCAACTGAACTCGCTGCATGTAGGCAAAGAGTTGGAAGCCTAGTTCCTGGCAAGGCATTTCCAAGGGCCGTGGGACAGGAAGTCCGTATTCCATATACTGTCGATGGATCGGAATTCGGTCGTCTTCCCATTCCCATGCTTCGTCCTCTATGTCGTCCGTGAGGGCGATTACAGGTTCACACGTTTGTTGTGCGTCCCGTATTTGCTCATAAGTTACCGCTCCGTTCTGTCGCAGAGTGGTCACCATCTCCAACGTCCGTTGGTCGAGAAAGTAACGAGATCCCGAGAACCAAGTTCGGTACCTTTGTTGTACCTCTTCTAGGTTCAGAGCATCCGCTTCAGCGGATGCCTCTGGTATCGGGATAGACTTCAGTACAGTCCTGGCCGGTCTTAATGTGCCGGTGCTTTTCCGCCCTTCGTACGCTTCGATGGCGTTGTGCAGCTTAAGTTCCTCGAGCAGAGTCCGGTTGTTATTCCAGCAGTCACGGCAAATCCGCGAAGGGTCCGCCGGGTGATCAATCCGACTTATCCTTGCTTCACTTGGTAACTTGCCCGATGCCTCTGGCATCGGGATAGACTGCACTACCGTCGTTCCTACCGGTTATTCCGGAGTAGGGATCGGTGTTAAGACGAAAGTGAACTTCGAATGCAGGTAGTCGCATCCGAGCAGTACTGGAATGTCCGCTTCGGTCGGCTGGACGTGGAATGTATGGTGGCTCGTAAAGCCCTGCATTGTTACAGGTGCGGTACAGCAGTGGGACACCATGAAGGCGACTTGTCCGCCTACACCTAGTGTTTTGGTGTAATGTCCGAGGGGTTGCATGGTTAGACCGTTTCTCTCGCAAAACCGTTGTTCGATGAGCGAAGTCTCCGCTCCGGTATCTAACATCGCCAGTGTGGGCGTGGATCCGACTTGGATTTCGTGTGTCCAAGCTCGAACTGTCTTCGGTTTCTTATGGGTTCCCTTCTCGAAGGTTACTTCCCGTATCGTTGGTTTGATGGGAATTAATGACACCGGTCCGTGGTCGGCTGACTGTTGAGTTGAACCATGTGTAAGTTCGACTCCGACTTCACCCGCTTCCTGTACTTCAGGTCGGTTAGCTACTCCGTCCTTCGGTAGTTTGGCGGTTCCGAACCGTTGTGCCTGAGCCAGTATCCTTTCCTCCATTGAGACGTCCGTTGGTCTCAATTTTGACCACATGTAGTCGAGGTTCAGGAATGTTCGAGGGCTAGCTATCGTTCTAGCTGGTTGCTCTTTTGGTTGGAAGAGGTCCGCTTCTCCCGGCCGAGAGTAAACAGGTACCTGTGCTTCCAATGGGACTGTTTCCCATTGTTCGATTCCTTCCGGTTCTTCGGTAAGGTCGACGGCTGCCCTTGTTGCAGCGTATCTATCCGATGCGCGTCCGGATGATACATTGGGGAAGCTTCTGTTGCCCCGGTGCGTGGATCGGCGTCCCGGTCCTCCACGTCTTGGGCCTCGTCTGGGCTGCTCGGTTGAGTTTATCCTCACCGGCAATCCGGTCCAACTTCCGTGGCCGGGCCGTGCTACGTCGCTTTGTGTGACGGACGGCGCAGTCGCATTGTTTGCGCTGCTTAGGTCGGGCAATTCCTGCGTTCCGACCTCCGACGTTCCGGCGCCAAGTTAATGCGCTGGGTCGGTTGCCTCGAGTACTTGTTGTATCCCGGGCCAAGCTTCGACGTTACCGTTGTTGACATACACGCCGAGCTGAGCAGCTAACTTCCGAGCTGTCTCTACCTCCTTTGTGGAGGTCGACATCGCTTTTGCGAAGTCGTCCACTGAACTATTGTAGTTCAGCCCGAGCAGTTGGAGAACGGCGTCTATCTGTTGAGTGCCTTCCTCAATCGTCGGAGGGAAATTCAGTTGGTTCCGGTAGGTAAGCGGCTGGTTAGTCGGGTTATCCTTGTCCGGTGGTTCGGTTGGATGTTGGAGGTCGAATGAGTCACCGGAGCTCATCGACCTTGGGCGTTTCCCGGGGAGTTACTTCGAGCCGACCCATTGTTGGGTGGCGTCGAGTTCAACGACTGGCGGGGCGGCAACGGTTCTCTGTATGCCGTGGAACCTTGTTGGTTCCCGCCGCTATTGTTGCGGTTTCCGCCATTTCCCTGGCCGGGCGACCGGCTTCCGTTACCGGGGCCACCCGAGCCTCCAGCCTGTTGGCGTTGGCGCGGCGGTGGCACGATGTCCTTCCAGAAGGGATTAATCGAGCCAACCGGGCCATTCGTCGAGTATCGGCGGTACCAATCGTCGTACCACCGAAGGTTCGGGTTGTTATCCGATTCATAAATTCAGCGCGACTCGTCATGATTGTTGAACATGCAGTGCTTGCATTACCGCCCGAGCTATAACCTGGGCCGCCGTAGTTGTTAACGGTGCTCCAACTCCAGGTGCCGGGGGATTCAGGTTTGCTGCTACCGCGCCTGCCCACGTCTGTTGCTGGACTGGTGCTTGTTGCGCCGGTGGCGTCGGGGCCGGACTCAGTGGTCCGTACTGTGCCGTAGGAGTTTGATATCCCGGCATCCGGCTAAGATCGACCTAGAACCGTTACTTTACCAGTGTCGGTGTCGGTGTCGGTTCCGCTCGATTTACTCCGTCCAAGGTCGGAAATCCGTTGTTTCCGAGCTGAAATCCGCGAGTAAAGTTGCGGGTCGCTGTTCAAAGCGAAGGTCCCCGTATTATAGGATTAATCCGTTTGCGCTGCAGACTCTCGTTCGAGTCTGATCCGTCAGTTGGGAGAAGAAAATGTCCGTGCTGTTGGGATGCTCTTCAATGTGAAAGAGACCAAGAAAACTGTGCTCACCAGCTGGGCAAGAATCACTTCAGTGATCCCCGTTGTTCCTCAGCTGTAAGACGATGCGATCAATCCGATCAAAGTCAAGGCAGGGATTGCTTCAGCAATCTATCTGACAAGGATTTTCACGTTCCTCACGAGTTCTCCGTAATTTGAGCCTTCACCGTCTCCTCAAAGGTTCCGTCGAAAGAAGACCAGACGATCTGCTCACCATGTAACAGGCAAGCGCGAGGAGATCACGAGTGCACTTTATTGACAAATAAAGGGGAAACAATGCTGCGTAATAGCAGGAAAGCAAGAACAAAGCACCGATGGCTAAACTAGCAAGTTGATGCCAAAAATTGTTCTTGAGCGTCTCATGGCGTGAAAGAAGCAACTGGCGGCAACCACGTGCTGTGTGCCGTCAGCTGTGTGATGATGCGCAGACTGGACTCAATCCAACGCGAGCGTATGGACGCTGAGTCATACCGCGAGAGAGGAACGAGAGAGCAAGTGTGGCTCAGTGTATGCGCTGCGTATATCCGCTTCAGCGGATGAGTGCAGTGCAGCAGCACACGTACGTACAGCGAGAGAGGCGATAACGGCAAGCAATAGGTGCAAGTACGTTTAGTGTGGACCGTACGCACCAGGCGCAGTCGTACGCCTCTGACAGAGAGTAAAATTAATCATTCTTCCGAGTTCCGACGATAGCATACAGCTGGAAATATATGGCTTTTATTTTTTTTCATTTGTTTTAGAGAGAAGAAGGACAGTTTAAATGCACGTATTTATCGGCAGGCTGCAGCAAAGTAGATCCGATTTCTTTGAACGTCCGGCCATCATCAACCCATTCCACCTTCCTGCCGGTTACATGCGCACGCTCAAAACCTCCTCAGACAGTACGGGCTAGGAGTTCGAGACTTCGTTATCAATTTCAAACACAGCCGTAAGACTAACATAGGATAGTGGAGGCAAAACACTTGAAAACAATTTGAAAAACTCAAGAGATTCTAGCCACTTTCTAGCCACTGTCGTGCATTTTGCTTTTCACTTAAGGCAAGAGTAGTAGTACTATATCTGCACAGAAGATGTACTGTAGCATAGGCCGGTTTACATTCGATCCCCGAAGCAGTTGATCATGTCTCAGCATCTGTTGTGTGGTTATCGGAAGTATCGTCTTTTGACGCGGTCTCATCTTTGCAACGCCTTTCAGTCTTGCATGGCATCAGTAAAGCGAGCGTTTGTAAAATTAAGCTTTTTGCAGAACATTTCTTGGAAACATGTCGCAGAACGTCTTTGAGGCACATGGGCATTTCTTCATTCCACCTGTAAGTTAACAGCAGCCTTTGAATAATTATTTGATAAATTCTTAACTAATGTTTCACAAATTCCCCGCAGCCTTACAGTGTGTAAGATAGCTGAATAAATGGCCAAATGCCTGCTTTTGGCTCACGAACTTTTGCCCCTTTCACAGATTTCAGCCAGTGTAGCAAGGCTTTAATCGTGCTTTCTTCGAGTTCCGGACAAAATTTCGCAAGCGCGAACTGAAAACCTTCTGCAAACGTGGACGAGGCGGGTTCACTAAAACTGTACCTCCAATAAGGAATTTTAATGCAAAATGGTTCACGGCAACATCTGAGGCGTGATCGTCCTTTTGGTGCAAACCATGTAGAATTGCCCTCGTTAACTAACAGCATTGTGGTAAAGCATATCGAAGATTTACTATTAAAGCAACAGCTTTTTAACACTATATGCCTGCAGATCGGGGCATAATTCGTGTATGCAATGGCCGGCATGTAGTTGGCTGTTACAGTTTCAAAGTTGTGCATGCACATCATGGGAAACGGTTCCGGAAATTCCAGAAATTCATTGAACAACAGGGTAGAATTGTTGGCAATTATTAGCCAATCCAGTTTCACGCACAACTTTTTCAGAATCAACGATAGTGTGTTCAGACGTTCCTTCCATTTACCCGTTAAGTACAATATTCTCACATCTGCAGTTATAGTATTCCCAATTATATAAGCCATTTTAGAATCCGCTCCACGGGATGTATATTTATTCAAGACGTCGACGACGTGCCTACGGTGGCGTGGCAGCAATAAACACTGCCGAATTGTCTTCGAGGACAACAAGTGATTAAAATATTTTCCTACCCTGAAAAAGCAATACCAAAATATTGTTGCAGATCGGATGTTCCGTAAGATGTTTCGTCTTGCAGACATGTACGCTGAGTGCTACCTGCGGAGCTGATGTTGGTCGTAAACATCCAAATAGCTGAACATCAGCAAAACAGTTTCCGGGCGCAAATCATTAAGTCGGAGGTCACACGGTGCATCCAGTTCTAAACGATATGAACTTGTGAGAGATTTTCAAAATTATCCGAAGTCAGGGTTGCTGCGCTAACATGTTTAACGAAGGAGAAAAACGCCGGAAAGACAGATACCGTAACTATAGAATTTTCACCCCTGATGTGCAAACGTTCAATCGCCCCGGAGTAATGAAAACCTTTATTAATATACGGGGTCTTGGTTCGAGATTTTTTGACTGGCTCTGAGCGGCGGAAGTTTTGTAGAGCCGTTATAGCAAAAACTGACCGCTAGAATACGCACAAACCCGCGAAATCAATGTGCTGGCGGTCTGATTTACCAAGGTGCGCTGGGTCCGTATACCTCTTGATTGAAGTAACATTAATTTCGGTTTTAATTTTTATCAATTACGCTCACTTCGATTCTTTTAAATGCCATTTCTCATTCGTGCAGCTCTCTCGGAAAGGCATGGACTGAACTGCATCGGTTGCGGTCCGTCGGTCCCGACAATCTAATCTGTACTTACATTGTTACACAATCGTTAAAATTTCTATTACACGATATCTGGATTTTATGTTATGGGATAAATTTACTCCCTCCACACATATCTATTGCTTATAAAAGTAGCATTAACATAAGTTGAAACTTGAAGGTGTTAGTGTTATTACCGATTTGGGCCACAATAATTGTGAGCATTTCTTGCAAAACGCAGCCGGCAATATGCTCCGTCGCTTGGTGAAATTTCTCTAAAAACGAACTAATAGCTGACGCTGACCATTTGGTGATTTCCTTATCCGTCATTTTCCTGTGGTAAGCTTCTTCCACCAACACAGCGATACAATCGTTTCTGACACCAAGAAACATAATCCGATGATCCGTCTTCTCCAAGAAAAAGCTGTGAAACCGTGGCATATTCCTTATAATTTCCAGCTTATTGGTGACGTCAACAGAGTATTGCATGATTTTAGAGAGAGGAATTAACGTCTGACGAAACGAATGAGAGCTCACAACGGGCCCTAGATGTCCTCGTGGGCGGATACGCTTGAAACCGGCACTAGTAATATCAAGTATCCAGTAGCGCTTAACTCTACCGCCCGGCAGTGTTACTTCGACATTTACCAATGAAAAATCTGCAATGCCAACGCCAGTAATAATGTGCGCTGGTTGCCATGACTCGGGTTGGCTTTCCTCCGCACTGATAAGGACGTCAATCATTTCCGCGACGTCTTCGAGCTGTTTGCACTCCTGGGGACCAGCTAAGCACAACCTCTTTATGGGTATCAGCTGCAGTTTGTGCATTGAACCAACTCGCACCATGCACTGATCGTTGTCAACTCCACATACATACCCACGATACGTTGAATCAGCATCGATTATATCCACAACGAATTGGTTATAGACACCAGTAATAAGGGGAGCTCTGCAAACGCGTGGTATCAAAAAATTTTCCATCTTGCGAATGCAACCCTCGTAAAGTAATTAGGCCTTTGTCCACTGCGAGAAATTGTTACTGCTCCTGCATACAGTTGATTGTACTACAAAGGACTGTTTCGCAAGAAAATATTCTCTTATAAGAATTATTTAAATTGCATATTTCTGGGCTGCAGCGTAACTGGGACTTTTTATTAAAAGTGCTTCTCCATATAAAACGTAGAATGCGCAACGACCACGACGCTGCATACACCTACTCTGTGCGTGACTATGTTGGCAACATAAGCCTACTTGTGTAGAGGCGATCGATCCCATGTGCACAGAAACAGTATGCACAACGCTCAATTTCAAGGCGATTTTCATAAGCTCAAATATTGATTGATCCAACTTCCCATCCTGACAGACACACTCGAAGTGTACATGTAAGGGGGTAAATCATTAATTTTAGCCACTGGAAAACCTACGGAACGTTACGCCACCGCTTTCGGTAACTGCGCCGCCAGTGAAGATACAGTAAACAGTTTACACGGTAAGCTGTCAGCTGCAAATAGTACTGTACATTGCAAATGGTATGTTCCGCCCATGATATTCTATATTAACTTGCATAAAGTAGACTGTGTGTGCGCATTTGAAGTCCCACCTATTACTAAACCCCACGCAGAATACAGGGACTAAATTATTCCTCATTATCTTGTTAGAACTCAAGCTCAGAATGGTGACCGGTTAACGCTGGAACTCTCAGTATGGGCTCAGTACCGGTTGAAACGCGATGCTGCGTACTTCACGATACCTAATAGTAAATAATAATATCGATTATGTTTATGCGCACCGATTAGTTCACTCGCTGAATTTCATAATTATGTTATCGGGAACGGGAATAGGAACATACATAGTACGACCAGATAATGTGACTGACCGAAATCTGCACGTTTAATAGCGTATGTAGTACATACGAGTAAAGAGTTAATATCTACGTACGTACGTACGTACGAACATGTGAAGTTTATTTTGCAATAAGTACTTACTGTACATTTTTAGCCATAGCGTATTCAAAAGTCATTCAACATACAAATAATATTACGTGGAATCCACTATGGAGCATACGTTTCCAGCCAACATTATTATTGGCCTGTTTGTCAACCTTCTTATCCAGCTAGTAGCAACGTCTGAGGCTGGGCAGATTGCGCTATGAGCTACGATTCGTATAATTCTTTAGCCACATCGTCCGAGATCTGTCGCCAAAGTCTGCATTATGAATTTTCATTATAATAAAAGAATGAAAGGCAAGAATGTCAGGGTTTAGTGACAGCGTTGTACGTACGGTATTGTACCAGGTTGACAAATCAATGACTGTGAATTACCGATGTGGGAGATGTGCTGGCTCCGTTGCAGTATACCATTATGGATGCGTGAATCTTCCTGAATGTGCGCCAAAGATGACTGCACTGCAGGAAGACCCCATCAGTCTTAGGGATCACGCACAAACGTCTGCTCAAAATGCCTCTCTTACCGCAAAAACTTGCGACCAGGCTGTTCGTTACGGATATATTCTCGAACATACTTATTTGCGATGCCTACTAAACCAATCAAGGTAAAATTTAATTTTTAACAAAATATCGGTAGATTGAGATTTTCTGACTTGTTATAAGCATAAATACAAGACAAAAGTTTTTGAAAGGAATGCAGGTTTAATCGGATGCACTATGTAAGTAATTTTGGCGTTCGACAATCACATAGTCAAAATGTCCACGCCATATAAATTTTAGAAGTATTTAACAGTATTTTAAAGGTAGTAAAAGGACTTTCTCCTCGGCGGCAGTAAGTACAGTGATACATTTGCGATTGGAAAACAAAAGTGATCAGCACAAGGTTTATTTATTCTTCGGAATACGTAATTGCACAGCACTAGACGGTGTGCATAGCCGACGTAGTCAAAAATCGTTATGTCACAAGATTGTCGCGCGCCAATCAATAAAAATACGTACCTTAAGAGGATAATTCAATTAAATAACACTGCGCCAAACGATATACTCTCAAGAACCAGACAGTACCGCCTCATACAGTTGTGACCTTATGCGACAATTCCGAGAAAAACTCATGCAACTGTGGTCATTTTGATTGTGTCCGTTTAAGTACGGTACTGCTAACTGCAACCCTTTTTTTGTACAGCAAGACACTAGAGATCAACTGGAATGGAGCTAACTGTCGTTTTGACCAGTGAATACTATCTCGCGGATCATAAAAGTGGAGATTGGCGGAAAGTGTTCAGGGCCGAAAAAGTGAAGGATATCAAGCAAAATTGGCAAGCCATCAGTGCAGCAGCCACCGCAACAAAGGAAAGATTGACAATCACGAAGTTTGGTGGCCGGTAAACATAACTCAATATCAATTGAATATTTCAATATCAAAGTATCAAACACAGATATGCTCATTACTGATTTGTTTGCAATTCGTTGGGGAAGACAATTTTGTCGCGGCAGATTTGCATCATGATCTTGATCTGACAATCTCTCCGCGTCAGGAACCGAATACTGGCGGCACCAGCCTCAAAGGAGCCAGATTTCTTCGCTCAACGGTGACCCGCAAATCACGATCGCCGTCTCCGTTGAAAAAGGGAATGAATCGGTAAGTTTTAACATAAGGCGTTCAGTGCTTTTTTGGCGCGGATGTTTTTGTTAGATTTAGCGCGGTGCGGTTTTGGTTACTAATGCGGCGCACGTTTGTTTAACCATAACCATAATTGTATAGACTATTATATATAAACTGAGTACTAGTACACAGTTTGATAGTTTCGTTTTGATCGACGCTTTGATGCGGCGATCACCTGGTAGCGGGCATTGTTCGTGCTGTGGGTTTTACTGAGTTTTTGACGTGAGTAGTTTTTAGTAATTCGTGCACGGGCAGGTGAATTTTGTATGCTTAATCATTTTCGTTTCAATAGATGTTTGTTTGTCCAGTGATGACGGAAACCGATGAGCGCCCCATTAAATGCTACGAAATTAATGCTGCTTAATTAGCACAAAAAACGGCAAACTTTTACATGCTCAAGAGAATCGTTGGATAAAATCATTGCATATTCCGCGTATATGTATTCCAGTGTATAAATGTGTTCCACCTTTCAATCTTTCGAAATTTATTACAAAGGTCAATTACAGTAGCAGCTTGAGAATGCCGATATTTGGTGCTCTTAATTCCCATACCGAGGATGTATTGTTACCTGTGACCCGCTGAAACGGTGAAACGCTCGGCTGGGACCGAGAAATTGGCATCCGCTCCTGGTGACAAGTCTGAATTAGCCGGCCATGCCGTAACGAGCCATAATACAGTAAGGCCACCTATAAAAAGAATTGCCGCTTTTCCGAACTGCATTATTAAAAATAATGGCTGTTCTTATTCCACAACCCTTTCGGCTCGAAGGTCTCGCCGTCCAGCAGCAGAAAGGCACCTTTGCCCTTGCCCTGCTGATCGCCCATGTAGGAGATCATAATCTCTCCCGACGGCAGACAATGCACGGTGTGCGGATACTGAATGTCAAAGCGCTGGGCAATCTGGGCACCATCGATGACTTTGTGTAAGCGCGGCGCGTTGGCGGTAGCCACGTCGACAATGTGGATGTTGCCGCTCTGCAGACCGGGGATGATGAGGAAGCGGCGCGTAATGGACGGATGCCGGCAACTGACGCAACTGTTCCATCCGAAATGGTGCAGCTCATCGCGGGGATCCGAGGAGTACAGGCGATGGATCACCTGATAGTATGACAGCAAAACTGCCGTATAATATCGTGAATAGTGCAACTTATCTGTATGTACAGTATCACGGGTGCGAATTGTAAGATCCGCCAAAAAACGAATAAAGTGCAAATTATAATCATTAAGTGGCATAGGGTTTCGAAAATATTTGTGGAAAAAATTTTACTTTTCAATTTTTCTAAAAAAATTTATTTTTTCCACATCTATTTTTTTGGCAATTCTTCATTGTTTGTTATTTTTAGGCTTTAGAATATTGCATACCCACGTTTTTAAATAATGCCAGAAATTTTATACACAAGACCTTTTTCTATCGGCAAGGTCAGCAAAAATCTTTATAATGCGTTTATTACTCAGAAATTTTCATTGTTTTGAAAGTGTATCAAGGGCAATGAATTAATTTTAATAAAAAGTAATGAAGGAAAATTGTTACTTTTGGTTGCCAGTATTTACTATGGCAGTTATGTTGTGAATATATCACTTTTATGCAACATAATGCAGTGCATAGTGATCATTCAGATGATCTCGAAAGGACAACCGCAAAAAATAATAAAAGGACAGTTCGTTTTGTTTAATCCAAGTTTCCCAACTATGTTTTGAGCTTTAATGCTGTACAAATATTTGTACAAACAGGTCCATTGACAAGTAATACGTGCTGTACGCTGTGTACGGTGTACCAAACATCAGTTAATTCTCAGGTTACTGGAATACTTTCCAGAGAACAGGAGTAACAGCAACACGGAAAAAAATGCCTTTAATAAGTATCGAAATACAAGTACAAACGAAGTACTAAAATGGATGAGGATGAGAGACAACAAATTACGAAAGCATTACAATGAAAAGCAACATACCTTTCCGTAATTCTTGGATTCTGGATCAGCATCTACTGTTGCCAAATATCCCGGCTTATTGTGCTCGTTGTTTTCCGGCTGGAGACACAAAACGTATAAAATTTTTTCCCGTGGCAGCGACATGGACTGCAGCGGCGACGGAACTTGATCGCCATTTCCACAACAACCTCCGCTAGACATGATCTAATTTTATCTGACACCGCAATAATATTTGATTTGAAAAAAACAATTAATCAATCTTTCGGCACTGCACCAGATGGGAATGAGCCAGCGATGAAATACCACAGGAGCACCTTTTTTTATAATTATTGCTATGAAAGAAAAAATAACGCTGTGAAATGTGAAGTGCCTCAGGGAAATTTGCCAAAACACCTGGCAAATATCGCCACTAACTGACAGTGCAACCTGATAAAGACGGGTTAAGCTTTTCGTTTACTTAAAAACTCTTAATTCAATACCGGCGATCTGACAAAGTGATTATAGAGTATTCCGGTTTTGCACAGTTGCCGGTCTGTGTCTCGCTTTGAGACGTTCCACTTCCGTAGGCGCCGGTACGTACGTGTCCACCACTCGGCTTACACACAGTAAACATTCTGACTGTTCAGGCGGAGGTGAAAAGTAAGTACTGATGATGAGAATAAACACAAACTGTACAAACTGTAAACGAAGGTGAAAAACATAGTAGTACAAATATAATGCTGTACTTAGCTAATTTGGTGTATTGCGTCATACGCCTTGTCCACTTCC
The DNA here is from genome assembly GCF_019649055.1 of Paramacrobiotus metropolitanus. NCBI lineage: Eukaryota > Metazoa > Tardigrada > Eutardigrada > Parachela > Macrobiotidae > Paramacrobiotus > Paramacrobiotus metropolitanus. The sequence goes on along the minus strand of NW_026570256.1, from coordinate 65,642 downwards.
TTGGCATAATCATGCCACATTCATGTGCAACTCAGATTACACGTCCAGTAAATTTTAACCATAAAACTATTGACTAAAAAATGCAAAATAGTAACATTATGGCGTCATAAAATAATCCGTAAATGCAGTATAAATACTGAATAATACATACATGCATAAAACAATTGTATTAAACTAGCAGGTGTTGGCTGCTCTGCCGCTTCCCTTTTTAACCGGCGAAATTGCATGCTTGCCGGTGCGTGCCGCTTTGCCGCAAAACTCAGATATTGCTAAGTCCAGTAAGGCAGCAAAAGATTGGTAAATTTCTATAAATCAGGTTATACGGTAATTGTTCTTATCGCGAATTTTGTATCGACATTACGCTGCTTAATTACGATTAATCACAGGCGAAATCACGAGAAGATATATTCCTCGCTAACCCGCACCACCACTGTGAAAGCCGAAAAATTAACCTCGAATACCTGTAGGATGGGCAGTCGAGCGACTCCAAATATTAAATCGCTTTATTGAGTATACTGCACCATCGAATACGTTGTAGCCCACTCACAAATTGGAGCAGAAACTGGCCGTTGACAAGCTGCACTGAGCGCGTTTAGCCATTTTACCGAAACTGAGGACACTCCCAGTCACAGCTAGAGCTTTATGTTTTGTTTTTCGTTATTGGACGTTACCAGTTAGGTATCAAGCACGAGGTGGCACAACCGTGGTGCGGTGCACAGTGCAAATTCCAAATGCAAAAGCGTGCATCAGGTAGCTTACGGTTAGCCGTGATTCATAACCGATGAGTTAATAAGACAATTTTTAAGGCCCAAAGAGCGGGAAAGGGTACGAGTATATATGCTTTTGTACGAGTATATATGAGATTCTGTCGTAAATGACGACAGAACGCGGGTCATCGGAGTTGTGTATAAATACGAAAATGAATAAATGAATGGGACCAGCTCTCAATAGATCGTATCCCAACACTACGCCCTCGTTTCCTGCATGCATCACCACGCGGGCCGCTGGTTATTTTTAGGTCATCGAATACGTTGTAGCCCATTTCTACATCACAAACAAAAACGCAAAGCTGCAATACTGTAGAAAATGCGAGCGTCGAAAACCATGTTTTGCAGGATTAAACTGTGCAGCAAAATGCTAAATTTATTAGTTATTTTGGCTCTTCACGTGGATGCCGTAATACTCGTAACTGCATTCGCAGATACTTAAAATGTTTCTCAAAATGATACACCATATGACGACATGTTGCTAAAACTGATTGTTTACTGCAGATTGTTGTTGCTGCAAAATGCATTCCCATGCTGGGTCCATGGTGTTCCAGTATCAGTAGGTGCGTTACTAAAATAGTACGACTGATATCCCCTCAGATTACCCTGAAGGCTGAAACCTACATACATGTACAGTCATGCGAAAATAACTAGGACACAAATCGCCGACATTTTCTGTGTTCTGCAAATAATCATAAGTTTTTAACTACTTTTTTTTAAGTAATTATTTTTACTATACAGAACAGCAATGACTTTTCTGAATCGGGTGTATTATAGACAATTTCAACAACGTCATGATTTTATTAACAGCTTGGGAAGATGGAAAAGATCCGGAATCTGAATCATCCGCTGCTGCATCAGTGATGCCGTCCTGGAAAGATATTTTGTGGCTACCGGATGACGCCTCTTCGAACAGGTTTCAGGCACCAGGTTCGGCCACTGGTCGAATGTTTAACAATAACTACTGGAACCAAAGCGGCAACTGCGTTCCATACGCGATCGCACCCGATTTTGGTATGGACAGTAATCGGCGGGCAAAATTAGTTCTGGTTGGAAGTCAAATTGGTTTCGGCAGAGTCAGCTGCTGCTGATTCACTTTGTTTGCTGCATAAAATTAAGGTTTCCCCTGAATAAGGGAATATATGATAGCTGCACAGAATGCAGACGTGTAAAAGTATTGTAGATCCAAACGCTTGTACCGTAAGTTGACTTTCTGATTTTAAGTTGACACTTCCTGACAGGACCGGGGTAAATAATCAGGAGATCAATTTTCTACTCTCTTGACCTTTATAGACGCTGAAGCACAACATCTTATAAGAACGGCGTTGTTGGCCATAGAAAATGCAACGCATGGCTGCGTGAGGTTTAAAAAGCGAGAGCATGAAAAAGAATTTATTTCGATTCAGCATAAGCCAGGGTAAGTAAGTATTCATATTGTGATGAACCAGTGAGGCTATATGGCGCTAACTACTTACTATTTTGAACACTATAGTCAGTAACTCAGTATAGTGCATCGATTAGCAGTCATCGTCGATTACGCCAGCTTCTTACAGATTTTCTTTCGCTTACGTTAGCTTTCGTCATTTTTGAAACTGTTGATGGTTTAGATGCGCGGCTGACGTCGGGAGAACACCCAGAAGAATCACAAAAGTCATACTGGGAGGAAATTGTTTGTCTCCAAGAACAATAATACATGAAATTTTCCATGCACTGGGATTCTACCACGAACATAGCCGTCCGGATCGAGATACCTATGTCACTGTCAACGTTGCCCCGAGCAATATCGAACGAAACGTTGATCTGCGGAATTTCAATATTCTGCCTGATATGCCGGTATTTAATTTGCCATACGATTACGAGTCCATAATGCATTACGCACCCAGTGATTTTGCGGCTAATCCTAATGATCCTAATGGAGCGGTCATCATGCCCAAAGTCAACGGATCATTGAAGATTGGCAAGCGAGACCAGTTGAGCGTTCTGGATATTGCTAGACTAAAAATAGCATACGGATGCTTGGATGCGAATCTTGGACCAGTTCGCAGAACTATCTCTAACAACTGCAAAACGATAGCAAAGGTAGAGGAACGAGAAGAAGAACCAGTTGTCAGTGCGGTTCGTCATCAAAATTTACTCACGCCACGAAAGCTGAAAGTGTCAAGACCCAAAGAATTAAGCGCAGGTTAGCCTTATTGAATTTCGAAGCTACACATAACTTCATGTCCTGTTGAGTTCTAAAAATCTGTCTGTAGTTTTGATTTGATTTCCTGGCAGAAAAATATGATTTTCGCCGTCAGCACACTAAAAGGATGATGTTATTGCGAAATTGCGAATCTAAAAGTGGTTGTAAAGTTCCCAGGTCTCTGGAAGGCGGTGAGGCTGAATCTTCCTTTCTCCCGGAGTTCTCGGATAAATTAATGACAAAAGATCAATGCAGCGCCCAGTTCACTAACAACTGTTCCCCCATACAGCGAAAAAAATCCATATGCGCGCGATTCCGAGGTCTGGAAATAAACTGCCATTCTTTTGTAACCCCCGAAGAAATCGCACAAATGACAGCTGCTTTTTCAAGACCGCCAATTCGTGCCGTACGAGTGCGTTTGAATGATGGCCCACTCATTACGTACAACAATTTTGTGCGCATTAGCACCCAAGTAGTTCAGTTCACACTGTCAACTTGCCTTAGTGCACGAGCCTCGAATAAGCTGATGCAGCTGCGTTTTGTTCGTTTACTGGAATTTCAACTGAGTTGGTGCGACAATTTGGAAATTCACAAAGACGATTTCAAAAGATCACTACAACTGCGAATTATCATATTGGCGCAATCAACGATTCGTACACTAGAAGAGGATACCTTTACGAACCTGCAAAATTTACAGGTGCTATCGATGGAGTACGGACTGGAGAAGCTGCTGCGTTCGCAACCGCGTTTTCGTGACTATGTCGCTCGTATCCATTGCGAATGTGAGTTTGCTTGGTTTCGGACATGGTTAAAGAGAAATCCCCGGTTATTATGGAAGAAGGATGCCGGCGCCATTTACAACTTGCAAAAATCATACAGCAACTCTGCATATAAAAGAAGAGATCTCTATATTCCAATCGATTGCTCAAACTCTCCTCGATCGAACGGATCTCTCATCACCTTTTCTCACACAGATTTTTCTGTTAGTGACGGCAATTGTGTTTCCATTTAAATCATTTAGCACTCCCCGGCTATCGAAAATAAAGGATATGGTAGCATACATGTGACCCGCTTTTAATATCGACTTGTGCTTTCAATTTTTTGTTGACAAAATATAATTATAAATTATAATCATATGTAACGGAAACATCACGTGTCTGCTTGTTGTTCGGCGATTTAAAGTTTGTTGCTCTGGATGTGTGAAAAACTTGGCTCCCCCAAGATATCGGGACTTTTTGCAAAACTAATTTTGCGCTCATAGGCTGCATAATTGCTAATTTATAATGTTTTCAACAGAATTCTTTTTAAAAATATTTATTTCCAAATGCTTACGGACTCTGTGCACATTAGCTTCGCACATATAGTATAAGCAACCATGTTACAACAGGTACACGGTCACGTTGCTAATGTGAGATCCCTCAACGAGTATCATGGAAATTCAGCGGTACACAGTTAAGAAAAGGAGATTGCTGGATCTGGTCATATCCATTGTTGAAATCGCGGCTTGCACGAATGCACGAATATAATAAACGGTGCACGAGCTATTGGCTAGCTTCTACGTCTGAGCGTGAGGTCATAGGTTATTTGCGGCTTGCGCGTCACGGTAGTCAGTATCACCCGGAAATTCCAAAAGCGATGTGGTTGTGCCCGTTGTTGGCAGACCATCCGTCGGCACATTGCGCCGCCTGTAGAAGTCCTTTGATGAGCGGTGGTGGCTCTTACAGCAGGCGTACAATACGAAGAAAGCCGCAACCGCGATCGGTAACCCCACGGCTATGCTAATTTTTAGCCACAACATCGAGGGAGCTGGTGGAGGAGAACGGGCGCCACTTTGTTGAGAATTATCTGTAGCAGTGGTCCATTCTTACTGGGTATTTAATTTTCCAAACAGGTTTGTAATATTTGTTGTAAGTGCTATCCAGTATGATATGATGTTTGCATACGTAAATGAGTAGGACTAACTTGTTAATTCTTTTGTGATGGTAACTTCACCTGAAGATCAGCTGATGTAATTTGTTTTGCTGAATCTTATTTTTTTGATAGCCTTTTCCGGTGTTTCTCCGTTATCCGGCGAGCAGCGGTTACATAATTGCAACTGGCCTCTATCATTACTGAAGCATTTATTTCAGAACACAGGCATTAGTTCTAAACGCTCACACGAATGTTTAACTCACCATTCCCGGCAAAGTACGACATACAGACCGATAAAGAATTTATGAAAAACAAACAACAAAATGTTACAGAAATGGCTCTATCAAATAAGAAGAAAATCACAGCCACGCCTTTACGGAGTGGGGGAATCCATACAATAAGAGTGCGCTCGGAGAGGATCTTGAGGATGATGCGGGCGAAGAATCCCGGGGGACTCTGGTGGCTGGTGAGGAACTCGTTGACGAAGACCTGGTTGGCCGTGGTGTAGTCGTTGCTGCGCAGTTCCCACGGCTTGTTCTCGTCCTCCCGCTCGAAGACGATGGTCTCGTTGGCCGGAGCGTCAGCCACGCGGAAGACGATCTTGTTGCCGTCGTAGCGGATGTTCCAACCCAGCAGGTCGCGGCACACGTGCCGGAAACTCTGGATGGACTTCTTGAAGAAACTCGTGTCCTGGTTACGCTGCTTTTCCGCTTTCTCCAACTGCTTCTTCAATTCTGAAAAATTCTGGATTTGAGTACGCACACTTGACCCGGTACTAAAAGGACTGAGCGCATCAAGCATTTATAAAAAAACGGGGCGACGACAACCTTAATAACTGCACCGTCCGTATCGACTACATTAAGTAATAAAAAACCAAACACTATTCTAAAACATAAGAATAGTTTAAAACATATTACAAATTGTTAGTAAAATTTATAATTATATCTCGTAACTTGTAAATCTTTATCTGGATCACCAACTCCTGCTGCCTCCTACGGCCATTTGGAGCCCTTGCACTACGATACTTCATTGCTCATGGTAACCCTACTCCGTATTCTTCGCCGTATCGTTGGGAAAAAAAGCAACGCAACTACCCTAACATGGCGAAAAAATTTATCGTTGCTTTCATTTTGTAACGAAGAATAATAATCAGAAAATAGCGGATTTTTGAAGAGAAAACCTGTTTAATGACTCCCAAAAAGAGCTAAAAGAAAAACCATAAAAACGACCTTTTGGCGTTTGTTACACTTACCTTCCAGCTGTTCCCCGGGACCGCGCAGGAACTCTTCGGCATTCACCGTTACATCCCCGCTGTATCCGCCGCCCATCTTCACCTGGTTGAGTTTCTCGTGCAGCAGTTTGTTCTCCTCCAACACCTTCCCCGCCTCCGCCAAGAACTCCTTCTGCGCCGCTTCCAACGGACTCTCCCCGACCACCACGACGTCCGTCCGCGTGGGATCGTATTCCCCGCGCAGCATCCGCAGCGTCCACTCGCCCAGCCGCTCCTCCAGCTCCTCCTTGACCGCCCGCAGTTCCTCGTTCTCCTCTGTCAACTTCTGCAGCTGTTCGTGCGCCCGCACCGTCTCCGCTTCATAGCGGCGCTGGAGGTCCTCCAAGCTGGTCTTTAATTGGGATTCCGATGAGAATGTCCGGTTGTACATCTGCTCGAAGTTATCGGCCAGGGTCTGGCTGCGTGTGGCCCGCTCTTCCAGATCGCGTAGTTTCGCCATGAAGGACGGATCACCGCGGCGGCTCGACGACTGGTCGATGGTTTTTTTGATCCGTTTAAAAGTATCGCGTACCTTAAAACAATATATTGCGTGTCAGTTATTTTTCATATTTGCTTATTATCGATGGTTGCGTGACACTGAATGCAAAAAGAAGTGGTATAGCCACCTATTAAATTACTCGTATCTATTCTAATTGCTGCGTTGTAAACTGTAAATTCAGAAAATGATTTAACCTTTAATTTATTGGTAGTTCAGTGAAGCACAAAAGACTGTTCAGAAACCAAACAAATACACCATTTCCGTCTAATTCACTAAAACTGCCATTGCACTACGTTTTAAATAAAACAAATTATGCAAAAATTCTAACATGGCAAATACTTCTGATAATCAGTAATTAAAAACGAAAGTATCCAAGAGCCGAGTGAGCGGAAACTGAGCAAGTCAGCGGAGCATTCATGAAATCAAGACGGATACAAAAGTCCACTTACGTCTTGAAGCGCTCGTTGAGCAGCAGGTTCTCGCTGCGCGCTTCCCGCAGATCCCGGTCGAGCTGCTGCGTGCGCGTCATATGCTCCATTTTGATGTGGGCAATCTGCTCTTCGTACTGCTTCCGCATGGCGATTCCCTCCGTTTCCGCCTTGTCCATCTTCTCGCGCAGCCGGTCGTTCTCCTGCAGAATCTTCTCCACCTGCGACCACATTTCCCCGGCTTTGGCCATGGCAGCCTGCCAAGAAAAAAGGAGTTAATACTCGTAATAGATCGCTTAAATATGCAAAAAAATCGCAGTATTCAAAGTCCAGTTTACTCGCTAATCGCTTTACAATATACCTACGTTTAGATATAATTAAATTCCTGAATTATTTTCCTAAATACATATTTTCAATTTTCCGACAATTACCGCACATTTCAATTTTGCTGCATGAACCACAACACTGATTTTCTGTGCAGAAAAAAAGAACTAATTTATCGCCAAAATTCACAACGTTGTCACAGTTCCACATACCTATTTAATCCGGAAAAAAGCGTCTTACAAAATGATCGAAAAAATCAAAACATTTACAAAAACAAAAGAATCAAAACAAAAACAAAACATCAAATCAAAACACTTATCAGAATTAAATTTTTTCAAGGAAAATAATTTAAAATAAGCCTATAAACACAACAAAAAATAATTATTGATAAATAACAAAATCGTAATAACATAAATCATGCAAAAGGAGATAATGTAACTCACGTCTTCGTCTTGCTTGTGCATGCGCAGTTTCTCCTCCGTCCGCGATCGTTCCAAGCTGACTTCTTCCTTCAATAAAGCGCGCTCGAAAGTCACACGAGTGATCTCCTTCTCCAACTTAATTAAACCCGTGGTTTTTCCAGGCGATAAGGAGAAATTAAGGCTCATTTCGCCGCTGGAATCCAGTCTTCGTTTCTCCGTAGTGGAATCGACTACAAACAGCGACTGCCTTGCAAAATTTCGTAAAAATAAAAAACTTAATCATTAAATATCCACTTTAAATTAAAATAGTCGCAAAAAATAATTAGCACTATAAAATAAAATTAAGAGCTTCAAAAGGGACGGAAATTGCACTGCGTAGAGAATAAAATGACAAAACCCAATCAAAAATCAAAATAGGCAAAGAACGCTGCAAACAGTTTCTGAGAGCTCCTCACCATTTCCCCCTCGCAGATTCTCGTCGCCGCTTTTCGCCTCGCCAACGGGCGCCCCATCCAGCCTGCGAAACGTGGCCAACACTCGCTCGGAGCTTTCCACTTCTGATTTCTGCGCAGCGTCTCGCGCAGTCTCCCCGCCCCTGCCTCACTGGCGGGGGTCTCCTGTGCCGTTTTCCGCTGCTCGTCCGTCCCATTCTCCACACTCTCCGCGTTGAACGTCAGACGGCCGCGGGGCTGGTTGTAATTGCGGTTGACTGTTGGGGAACGCACTCCGCGCCGATTCTCGCCCGGTCGCAGCGGGGTGCTGGCGGCGCTGATCATCGAGGGGCGAGTGCCAGGGGCAGCAGCGGAGGGTAAAGAATACTCGCGGGTGGGTGGCGGTGGAGGATGGGAGAATACGGGAGGATAGGATGCGGAAGTAAGGGTGTAAGGGGGACGGCGAAGAGGTTGGAAATTCTCGGACGAAGACATCGTTGTGGGTGCTCTGGCAATATATATTCAGCATTCGTTAACTGTTCAAACACTCGTTAAACTGCTGATTTCAGTGATTTGGGCCATTTGGCGATCAATCACGGCAAGAGCGGTAGCAACTAATAATCTAATTTAAACACAAAAAATAAACTGTGCAAACGCCGGCCTGGGTGGCTGCAATAGCGCTGTGATTTAAAACGGCCGGTCTAATAAAATGTACGGAATGCCATTCGATGAATGCGCAGATAGAGGCGTGGTTTGCCGTGTTTATAATAATTATGCCGGCCGGTCTGCATGCAGTATTGCGACATACTGTGTTTGTATTGTACACGTACAATAGCGTATGTACACGTACATTGTACCAACCTGTTGAATACAGTATTGAGTGAATCCTCTGTTGTCTTCCACATACTGCTCCTCGGGTTTTTTGTTTCCCCATCCCGTTCTTCGCATATACATACTATAGGTAAGCGGTGGTAAGTTGACAACTGTCGAAACTTATTGGCTATGGACTGTAATTGTAGTTTTTCATTAGGCAGTAGCAACCTGAGTAGCAGCAACGCAAATGCAGAAATTGCTTACTTTTTCCAAAAAATTTGATAATAAAACCAGCCTTTCCTCGGTTTAAAACTAACAGGTAAACTGCTCAACAGCATTAACACCTAATCTGCATAGCCCAAGAGTGGTTGCAAATGGGGCTAACTGTAATAAACCGTATGTAGTTTTTGAGATACGATCGAGGCATCGGGCACAGGTATCACGGTATTTCTGCGGTTTTGTCGTCCGCCCGTCAGGGCCATCTGAGCATGTAGCCTGAGCATTGACGCCATCGCTGACGTCGCCGTCCAAGCACACAACGTGGCAGATGCCGATTACGCATTCGCTGGGAGTCGTCACGTTCTCGCAGAACACCCAGTTCGATATCAGGAGCACTTCTCTCGCGACGCAGGGTTCCTGGGTGGTACGCCGCTGATGCTGGAAACGTTCTGGCCATTCAAGGGTTGTCTTCATTGGCTGAGTAGGTGCAAGAAGTGCTGGAACTCTGCCGCGAATTAGCCATGAGTCGGAAGTTGGAGGACGATGATGCTGAGGCGAAGATGTCGTCACGCAAGAGAAGATCTGAGTGACGGCAGTGACGGCGCCATCGATTCGCGACGACAGTGGGAACATGCGCATGGTGACACCGCTGCGTCGTCCCTGTAGATGATTTGGATTTCACTGAGGAGCGATGCGATGCAGCTGCAAGACCCGCGAAAACAATCGGTGAGTGTGCCAACAATGAAATTCAAGGCCAGATTTATTTTTGATGGATATTCAATCTTTAAAATTAATACGAGCAGTGATTCTTAGTTTTCTTGACTTCAGATCGTTTTTGTTTTGTACTGTAGCTTTCTGCTGTGTATGTTTTAACCAAACTGATAACTGTAGCCTGGAAAAATTTTGCAAACAAGATATACAGTAATTTTGAAATTGCTGATATGCTTGTAAACTTGCAGAAATCATCGCGTTGCAGCTTTTATGACTTTGTCGGCTGCTCAACGGTCTGACCCCGAAGCGTTGTACATTCGATCAAAGGCAATTCTCTTCGGCACCATAATCTAGCCATCGGTCAGTTCAACACAGGATGTGTTGAACGTTGGCATTTTCGTCACAACCCTTGTCGTGTCAGGAGGAAACGCTCCTGTGCCCGCGCCTAACGGACATCGGGTGGACGATGGTGGTTCATTGTGAAGCTATCCAAGCGTACTGTCGTCAGCGTGCCGTTCTACATCGAAAGTATAGATGAGAAAGTGATCACCAGTACCACTATGGATCGCGGAGGATTCCAAGGCTGTCTGGGGAATGGTCGGATTGTAACACTGTAGCCGTCACTGGGCTCATACACACTCGAACTCTTCTTCAGGTTTGAATACCTGTACGGAATGCTCATTATAGGGCCGTCCAGTGAACGATCCGTGCACGCTTCTGATTGCCGGCGATTTCCCATTATCCGGAAGATAAATCTGGAAGCACATCACCGCCTGCTTTGTTAATGATGACGGCGAATCTGCAGATCAAATCTGACCCAGTCACTGTCACCGGAAGCTGCCGTTTAGGTGCCGGGAACGGATGAACTATTCGGTTCCACCAGAGCATCACCGAACGACCCGTCAGCCCCTTCAATCTTCCCGCTTGATCTGACTGCGGAGAAATCGCCCTTACTTTTTACGCGAGATTCATTCCAACTGGTACCGGGCACCATTTCACTGTGCGTCCATATATTTTCCCGCCAATCATTGTGCGTCTGCGCTGAGGATAATACGACGAGATGTTCGTTCCACACGAAAGGTTGTCGCTGACCGTCTGATGAATCCCCTTAAGTCCTTGACTGATCGCTTCCTGCATCCAACACTTCCAACATCGAAAAAGATAGCAAAGCAGAAACTCGAGATTACAGCAATAGCTACATTGTCGTTACCATCATTGACTGCCCAAAGCATACGGCCATCGCGAAGAGCTTACACTAATGCTTCCTTTTCCGTTGGAGTGTCGGCGTACAGGATAATCCCATTTGGATGAAAACTCCGCAAAGAACCGGTAAACTTTACATCGTTTTGCTGCAGAAACATCTGCATTTGGCTGCTTCTTGTTGCCCCGAAACTGACGGCATCAATCTACCGGTGACCTTAATTATTTTGGGCGATGGTGCCCAGTTTCTTGGATGACGGGATAAAGCCGCAGCTGAGGGAAGCGGTTCAGTCAGCAAGGACTCCGCGGTCGACCGCACCACTGCTTCAAATTCACACCGTCCAGTCGCTTGCAGTTCGCGCTGAAATGCTTGCAATCGCTCAAACGCAATCAATTCTCCGCAGATAATCAGCCCGATTATGTAGCCGAAAAAGGAGCGCGCCGACGCCGCAATACTCGACTGATCCACAGCCGACGGAAATGATATCGGTGCCTTGAATCTGCACTTCTTCCTCCTGGACCATTTGATCGTTCACACCGATTTCAATCTTCTTCTTGCGTTCACGCATGGACACGGTATGCAACACCCGCTTTTGTCGATGAGTACCTTTAGCTGTGCCGCTGAACCGCTGTTAAAGGTCAACACAATCAGCAACGAATCCGGCAGCGCGCTCCAGTGTGGAAACGGAATGGCATAAGTCGGTGTGATGAGTGCCTTCATGGGTGAGAATAAAGAGCCGACGACGTGCAAGCGCTTCCGTGTGAAGGCAGTGGGAAATGTAAATATTAATGAAACCCACATTCGGATCGCTTTGTGCTAGAGGAAGCAAATGGAAAAAAAATGAAGCGCCGCTGCCAACACGCGAAAAGTCTCAACACGTGAAAAAGGTCATCAATTCTATGACATAAATGTGAAGTGTACATTCCGCGAATTTTATTTTCTCATCCCAACTTGAAACCGCTCCATCAACTGAAAACTGTTACTATTGACGCCGCATGACGTAACCCCGAAACTCACACAAAGAATAACAGTACCGTACTACACTCATATTCGTTTTTACAACAATGTACATCGACAAAGCCAACGATTCATTCGACGGAAAACAAAACCATCGGTGGACCAACAACTTCCGGTTATGAAATTCAAGCCTGCTGAGAGAATCCTCCGGCGACTGGCTCCTTGGCCTTGCCTCCAGCTGTTTTGCCTGCGTCTCCTGTGGGCCACCAGCAGCCTTCTTCGGCAAAACCGTTGGAGCGTCATTGGGCAAGGACCTCCCTGGCCAGCAAATTGTTCAACTCTTCGTTCCTGCGGATGTCAAGTCGGAGAGGACGCGGAATGATGCGAGTCTTCCAGTTGTCACGTGCGGCATTGTCCGCCAATCGAGGACTTCGGCAGCCAGATGCTCCAGGACAGCGGACAGGTAAACGGGAGCATCAGCATCGATGCGTTCGTCGCATTTGCCCTTGCACAACATACGATGGATACGACCAACGGGAAACTGCTGCAGTTCAGTGCGGCTGGAATGGGACTTGGCCTTTCGCTTGACTTTGCCTTCTTTAGCACGTCCACTCGTGATGAACTCGAACACTGTGCAACTCACGTCACGTAACGTTAGCGCTTGGAAAGATAGCGAAAGTATCACGACCGAGTTTACATGCGGAGTTGCTGTTATCAAGGAAGAATGTCCTCGGTGTCTTCATCAGATTTGGCTATCATGTCTGTGGCAGCACATTTTGAACCACAATATTCAGGCTGTACAATACATGCGGCCCCGAAGAGGAAAAGCGCGCGCAAGCGGATGACCGGCTGTTAACGGCGCTCGGTGGATCGAAACGAAAATCCTAAGAAATTCACTGCCGTAGGACATCGTTGTGGACATTAAATAGCCTACCTGAAGTGTCGGTTATACCGAATTTTGTTGCATACTAGTTGTTTGTGTATATCTTGTGTATCTCGTTCTACAATTCTGAAAGTTTTAACGGATGCTGTTTGATGCTCATAAATTTCGTTTTGACTCTCATAAACTACTTATATTACCGTGTTTTTCGAATTAGAAGCCCTCGGCTTTTAAATTTTCGAAGCTCCCTAGAGGAGGCTTATACAGCAGAGGTTCTATACTAGCTTCATTGTTATAATTATAGTGTTTATGGAGAGAGGCTTCTAATACGGAGGAGGCTACTAAATTTTCGAACTATAATGGTGGGAGGCTTATATGGTAGAGGAGGCTTCAATTTTGGAGGAGGCTTTAAATGTGAATAACACGGTATGTAAAGCGCTTTTCCTCTGGTATGTGGTCAAATCGTCTCGCCATGGAGGTCGTGCTTCTGGTTTCTTAGCGCTATAACAAGAATGCACCGGGTACCGCTATCGACGCGTAGGTGGAAGGGGAAGACTTTCCCAGGAGGTGGCAGCAGAACGCTACGCGAAAACTTTTACCACGGCCTTTCAACCCGGCATGCAGCTTATCCTTACATAGCAGAAGATATAGCGCTAGTTTACGGTCAACTCGGTTTCGGTCCGGTTCGGCTCGGTTTCGGTCCGGTTTTCAGTCGAACCGGTTTGGAGCCGGTTTGAACCGGTTGTTCCCCTTTCTTTGGTTTATTTTTCCCCACCCTCTTTTATTTATTCATGACATTTTATTTTATGGTATTTACAAATGAAAATATAAATTATCAGGACCATTGCTGGCAGGACAGTTGCTAGTCTTACATAAATGATCCCAACGGGGGTCAGAGAGAGGCTCAAAATCTTTAAGTTCACAGTTGCAGTAATAACACTGAACACAATCATGTGCGCCAAAATGAAAAAATCCATCTCCAGCTAGTTCCATGGGTGAGGGTTTCAGATGTGGCCATCCTTTGAACGATTCCAAACGTGATCCTAAGGTACCGTAGTTGCAGAAATCATCTATTTCGCGATCGGTTAGAGTGTTGCTGGCGTGTTCGGCGAGTTTATCAGCGAGCGTAATACTGTTTTTGTATCCATCACACAGTTGGAACCATGTCTGCGGTATACTTTTGAGACCGTGCCAAGCTCCGGCAATAGCACCCGCCAAGGTTGCAATTCCGTCAGTGCATCCACCGACCCGTAGTGTGAGGGCCATGGTCGCTTCAAAAGCATTTTCAGGCGCCAGGCTGGTTCCTTTTAGTACGCAGTAAATAGCCATAGGTACAGCTTCTAGTCCCGCGGAATGATTACCAAGGGCTTTCACCACAACACTCGTTTCTTGAGACAGCAGCGTTTTCAAATGTACTAGTTTCGGAAGATACAGCTGAAGGTTAATGCCGGAGCCACACAGCGTGATTAGCATGTCCAGAAACTGTTCGGGAGTGAAGTAGGAGTAATGTAATGCTACGGCAATAGCGTAGGCTTGAAGTTCACACGCTCCGTAAGCTTCCATCGTAGGATGCGTGAGTTCGGCAACGCTACGTACGTTGCGGATCATTAGCTCTGTTTGATGTCTAAAGTATAGTGGGTACGCTGAAATCCACGCCGCTGGGCCGTATCCTTTGAGGAACGTTTTCGGTACAATGTTTTTCGGTAATGTGTCTAAGGTATTGTAATTGTTCCACTTCCAGTGATGTATTATATCCTTAAGCTTCCCGAAAGCTGAACGTATGACGGGATGTGCGCTGTAATAAGCTTCAACGCACGCTCGAGCGGCAGACACTGCATCATAACCCCCATTATCCAGCAATGCATTACCCAGCGCGTTTGTTAAGACAGTCTTCTCACGATAAGAGCGGTAGTCTCGTGTATCAACGAACAACTGCGCAACCTTGTGAACAATACCATGATACGCCTTCAAGGGAACGCATAAGCATTCCCCCAGCAAACCCCCAACTAAGCAACCACGAAATTGGTCCTTCTCCATTTTCCTTGCGAATGATAGATTTTTCAGTGCAACTCGAGTTTAAATATTCTAAAGAAAAAGTTGCTTTATTTACAACCAATCACCGCTCTCATTTCTAAAACATTTTTGAGTTTCCGAGCTACGTCACGTGCGGTTTGGCCAATCGGTAGGAGCCTACAGTATATAAGGGCGTATCTATTTTTGATTTTTCAGCCAATCATCGATGTAATAAAGTGTTTTTTTGTTTTGAATGACGTAAGCGTGAAAAAGGCGGAGTCTGATCGGAATTTACGACCAATGGGGTAAGCGGTTGGTTTTCTCAGACACAACTGGAGAGTATAAAAGCGACGCGACTGGTCTTTTCCAAATCATTCTGAAAAAAAGTTGAGAGCAAGTTTTTTACCATATCTCAAGAGAAATGGATTTCGCACGTATTTTAGATGTTGTTGGTGATCATGATGGCTACACTGTGTACAAAGTCAATAGTGTGGTTAGCCTGTTCTGGAATGCTAAAGAAGTACGGGCATTTCTTGTGTTCGAAGCAAATGCGGATGCTGAGGGCTTGCGCAAAGCATGGAATAAAGGAATCCGATTCGGATACAATGAAATCACTGAATTGCTAAAGATCCTGAAGAGTGGACATTTGAAAGATTCGCTGGATAACGCAGCATCTGAAGGCAAACAGGAGAAAATGAAATTCGATGGCCCCGCTTGCCTGGAATTGACTTTGAAGGTGCACGAAAAGTACGGGCGCACGATCAGGTTTTCTCAGCCCGGACGCTCTGTTCAGCTACCATACATGGGGTTCATCGATGTGGCTCGAATCTTGGACGATAGCTTTAAAGCGCAATCTCTTATTGTTTAACTGCCCTTCTCATGTTTTGTAACACTATAAAATTGTTGCTGTTGTTATTCTTGTTGGTTTTCTATTAGCCCCTTTTGTTATGAAAAAAAAAAGGCTGAAAAACGCCATTATTTGCGACAGTCTCAGCAGTGAAGTATATAAAGCCTTCTTGCTGACACTGTTGCAAGTAATGCGTTCAGTCATGGAAATCCACAACATTATTCTGGCGGTGCAATTCAACGAGAAAGTTGATCTTCAGCATGTTTTAGACGTTTTTGGGAAACATGCTACAAAGGTAAAAAATTTCAACGCAGTTAACATCAGACTTGCAGACCAGTCACATACATTCTGTCAAATCTTCCAGAATGGTAAGGTGATCGTAATAGGTGGTAAGTCCATAGAAGAATCAGATGGGCTATTAAAACAGTATTTAAGAATGTTGAGGGTAAACTGCATTGACGTGACTATTAAGGAGCGCTTTGTGGCAAATATAGTCTGCACGTATGCTTACAGTGAAATAATAAATTTAAATAAGCTGTACAGCCAGATTTTGAAAGAAAAACCAACGGGTGTCGCATTTTTCTACGAACCTGAGCTTTTTCCAGCGATCAAATTGCGGTTTCCGTTACTGAAAACTACCGTAAACGTTTTCCATACTGGAAAGTGTGTAGTTCTCGGAGGGAGATCACTGTTGCAGATTCAACGCACAATTGAACAGATTGAAACCCTCCTAGAAAAGTATACCAATACGGTGTGGAAAAGTTAAAAACTTGATCGTTTCAGAAGCAACATTTGAAAGTTTTTGTATTCGAGTTTATTGTGAAGTGGCCGATAGTTAGCAACAAAAATCAGGAGAAATTAAAAATGGAAAAACTGAGTTTTGATTTCCGCTTTAAAACTCCCTGCGCGATATATATTTCTGGTCCAACTATGTCAGGAAAATCGACTTTTACAATGAATCTCTTGCGAAATCTGACGGAGAGTTTCACTCCACCCCCTGTTAGGATAGTATATGCTTATGGGACTTGGCAAGATGCCTTCCAAGATTTCGAAAAAAATATTGAACTTGTCCAAGGTCTTAGTCCCATCGTAGAAGATGAGAATTTTTTTGACAAAGACGTCCCAAGCCTGCTAGTTTTAGATGATTTAATGGAAGAAATTGCTGGAACGCCAAAGTGTTCCACGATTTTTACTCGCGACGTTCATCATAAAAATGTTTCTGTAATTTTTATATCTCAAAATTTGTACAAACAAGGAAGGAGCATGCGTGATATTGCTCTGAATTCTCAGTACTTGGTAATTTTTAAATCAGTTCGCGATGTTCAGCAAGTTAAAACACTTGCACGTCAGTTAGGTATGCCACATATGCTGGAGGCCTACCGAAAGGCTATAAAGGAACCTTTTGGTTATTTACTGATAAACCTTAGACCCGAAGCTCCAGACAATGTTCGCCTTCAGTCGCACGTGTTTGAGTATAGACGAATATATGTAGAAAAATGAAACCAGAAGATATTTTTCGACTTATTGAAGCGTTAAAGCTTCTGACACCACGTCAGAGAAGAAGCTTTTTCCAGCTGGCAACTAAACAACAAATAAGCGCAATCGAAGAAGCCTGCTTAAACCTAGTTAAGCAACCCACCGGTCTTAGCAAAGTTGATTTAGCTCGGGCTCGAAAACATTCTTCAACAATCAAGCGTCTAGCTGACCGCAGTACAGACCGTTCAAAAAAACGTAAAATATTACAACAAAAAAGGCGGATTTCTCAACGTTTTGCTTCCAGTTTTAGGAACGTTGGTCTCCACTTTTCTAGCAAAATGAAGACGTACGTTTTAGTTCCCGAAACCGAGTTTTTAAAACAAAAGCATGCTCGGGAAGGTGTTCCCGCGCCGACTGCTTGGAAAAAGGCTCAAGACATTGGTCATGAAATTACACAGCAGCTCATGGCGAAGGCTGCTTTTGATTACCAGCGTTCAAACAATACGGGTAACGCTCCAGTCGCGACTCCATTGTTGGAAACAGTGCAGGTTGAGTCTGCTGCTGCTACCAATACGTCACCCATAATGATTGATAAAAGTATACAAGCTCATTCTACAGGTGTTCTTAAAGATCAATATAGTCAAGCGGGTCCAAACGTAACCCATCAAGTTGTGCAGGCTGTGCCGACATTTCAAGAACAGGGTACTCAAGCAACAGCCTCACCGTTAGTTGAATATAAGTATGTCGAGGTACCATCACAACCAATTGTACAATATGTACAAGTGCCTGGTGAGCCGCAAATACAAGTTGTTCCAAGCAAACCGGTAGTCAAACATGTTTATCGGAAGCCGAAAAAACCCGCTTTGGTCAAAAAAGTCCATGTTAGACGCATTCCGAAATCCGATAACACTTTAAATGCCGCTATAGAATACGCTCCTACTCCGCCTAGTGTTCCGATAGTAGAATTTCCTGCTGATGGTGTGTTAGAATATCAAGTACCTGTCAATGGATCTTTTCCGGCTTTGGAAAATACTCAACCAGCTATTGAAGGGTCAAAAGCGCTGTCCGTTAAACCGAAAACTTTAAACCGGCTCCGGCAAAAAGACAAAGATCAGCAACTTGCTATTGAAGGGTCGAAAACGGTGGCAATTAGGCCAAAAACCTCTAAAAAGCTCCAAAAGGCCACACCAAAACCTAAGAAAAGGGCTGCAATTGCTAGTGGTTCTGAAAGATTAGCAATAGAAGCCAGTGAGGAAGAGCAAGCAGCTATTACCGACGCAACGCCGCTTAAGGCTTTAACTTACATACAATCAAATAAGGCTGAAAGTTCAGGTCAGCACAAAATACAGTTGAGAAAACGTAATAAACCGTCAGGACCTCCCGCTAAAAGACACAAAGGTGGTATACAAAGAGGCGGCTGGCTCTCGTACACATGATGAAGCCCACATTAGATGATTTGTATTTGAATCCTGTTTCTCAAGGGAGTTTAGGTGGCATAGACCGCTTGTACAAAGAAGCCAGAAAACATGGATATACACGAAAGCAAGTTAAAGCTTACTTAGAAACCAAAGACGCATATACACAACACAAACCTTTTCGGTCAAAGTTCAAACGCCGAAAAATTATTTCCGTTAATGTGGGAGACCAACATCAAATTGATCTTGTGGATTTTCAAAATTTGCTAGTTATAACGATGGCTTTAAGTATATTCTTATGTGTATCGACTGCTTTTCTCGTTATGCATGGGCTGAGCCGGTTAAATCAAAACGGCCTGCTAATATTCGTGAAGCGCTTTTGAAAATATACAAGAGCGATTATCCTCCATTACGCGTTCAAAGCGATAATGGTAAGGAATTTGTTAGTAAAGACATGCGTAAGTTTTTTGAAGAATGTAACGTTACATTTTTTACAACAAAAAACGATGATGTAAAGTGTGCGATGGTTGAACGTCTAAATCGTACAATTGAAGACCGGTTGTATGTGTTCATGACCGAAAACAACACATACCGATTCATTGATATCCTTCCTAAGGTTTTATCCGCTTACAATTCTACAAAACACTCGGCTACAGGAGTAGCCCCTAAAGACGTCGGTCCTGAAGAAGCTGAGCAAATTCTCCAGAAGATGGTTGATGAACAAAAAGGTATGAAAAATCCAGAACCAACATTTTCTGTTGGCGATCATGTACGTTTGGCAAAAAAGAAACAGACATTTGAAAAAGGGTACGAGACTCGTTTCACAGAAGAAATTTTTAAAATAACCCACACTACACGAAGCAGGAGCCATTACCTTTACACGGTCGAAGATTTAGCAGGCGAACCTGTAGACGGTAAGTTTTATCCGGAAGAGTTATCTAAAGTCAAAATGGCAGAAAAGCCATATCACAGGATCTCTAGGATATTAAGGGAAAGGAAACATAAAGGAAAAGTACAATACTTAGTACGTTGGTATGGATACGGCCCTGCTTATGACTCTTGGGAAAACAAAGAAGATTTGAAATGAGTTTTTACATGACATTGCCGTCTTCGGCGTCAGAGGGGTTATACTCTGATAACTGCCCTGGTAAATTTACAACGCTTCTCGCTAGACCCATAGATTTAGACGGTGCGTGGGAAGTAGGTCTTTCGGAAATTATTCTACCGCCTATGCGGATAAAGTTTAATACCGGATTATCCATTGCTGTCTCGCGTGACGGTATGCCGTCTAGAATTCATAGATTCGTCGATCTACATGCTTTTGAGGATGAAAATCATTTAATTCGTACGGTTAACAAACTGCTGAGGGAAAACGTAGATGATAGGGACTCGAAAACCTACGGCCAGATAATAGTGAGTGGTCAAGCAGCTCAGTTAAACATCACGCCGGGCCTCTCTTTAACTTTTACGGGCTCCGAATACGCGCGCGCACTAGGCATACTACACCAGTACACATATAACAGCAGAGATGCTCTGACTCATATGTTATATCCGGGACAGCATAGTCGTCTCGTGCATGTATATTGTGACGTGATTACACATGGGTTGGTAGGTGACTCAATGGTGCCTTTACTACGCACCTTATCGACTCAAGCGAATTCATTTCGAGAGACAGTAATTCGTTTTGAAAATCCGCATTATATGCCGTTAGCCTACCATACGTTTCAAACTATAGAAATAGCGATGCGCGATGATTTAGGGAAAGAAGTACTCTTTCATCCAGGTACATCAGTAATTAAACTACACTTTCGACCAAAGAAGCATTAAAAATGGTTCTACAGGAGTTAAAATTTGACGAGCACCGCTACACCCAGATCTTTACCAAACAGCATGGGTACGGTATGCCATATTATCGTGGCGCACCCATGAAAGGTGGTAGTTTCTGGGGTCGCGTGATTGGCTTTGCAAGGGTTTGTTCAGCAAAGCTGCACCACATATAAACAATTTAATTGCCACTGCACAACCTCACATGAAAACAATGGCCAGCAAAGCTGTGGAATCCGTAATCGATAAAGCTGTTGAGCGTGTTAGCGAGAAATTACGCAACACGGCTCAACAACAGGGGTCGGGTATTAAGGGTCGTCGTCGAAAGAGAATAATCAAAACCACGAAACGTCAACGCGCAATAGACGCTATAAAAGACAAACTGTAACGATGGCTCTTATTGAAGCTGGCTCAGAACCCTCCATGCTGTTGGAAAGTCACTTGTTTTATCTTCCAGCTACGCTAACGGAAAGGTGGAATACACATGACTATGACTTGGGACCGTCTCAAGCCGTAACTGACGATTCAAACGATATTGTATTTACAATTTCACCGTGTCAAACCGAGCTTATCAGTTTAGCTGACATTAGATTTTCATGTGATTTACACGTTACTAATTCTGCTGGTACTGTTCCAACAGAAAAAGACTGTCTTGCACCAATTAACAATATTTTGCATAGTTTATTTCAGTCAGTTACGGTTTCATTGGGAGGTCGCAACATAACCGATAACAGTCCTTTGTATCACATTCGAGCGTACATTGAATCCCTTCTGGTTTCACTGTTCAGGCTCAGAACAGTCAGTTGAGCCTGTGTGGATTTGCGTTGGACACTGACCTTGACAAAGACCCGTTATACATGAATGAGATAAATGGGGCAACAACATTTCATAGTAAGGGTGCCGAAACGCGAAGAACATGGTTGCAGACTTTCCGTCCGTTGCAGTTGTCTGGTAAACTACACTGCGACTTGTTCCAGCAAGACCGACCACTAATTCCTGGTGTAGAGTTGAGCATTAAACTGATACGAAACAGGGCTAGTCTTTGTTTTCTTACTGATAATGATCTAGCAGCTCCAAAGGCTTTTGCTATTCGAAACCCCAAGCTGAAAGTTCGAAAGTATGAACCTTCTCCAGACTTTCTAGCAGCCATGACAAAGCAACTGGTCACAACTAATGCAAAATATCACATTGAACGGGTTGCTTTAAGACAGACCACAATGCAATCAGGCCAGCAGCAGCTATCCTGGGCAAATATTGTTATTGGACAGTTACCCAAGGTAATGTTCTTTGCAATGTCACCCAATCGGTCATTCGTTGGCGATTTTAAGTCAACTCCGTTCAATTTTCATCATTTCAACATATCTAACTTAAGTGCTGAAATTGATGGACAGCTTTTTCCTACGCGGGGGTACAATTTAGATTTCCAGAACGGTGCGTCAATTGAAGGGTATGAAGGGTTGTTAGATACTCTAGAGCGGCTGCATGAAGGTCATGGCGAACTACCATTTGACAGGTCCGTATTTAACAAGGGTGGTTTCAATATTTTTGGGTTTGACTTCACTCGCGGCCATACGGGCAGAGGAGCGTTGTCGCTGATAAGGCAAGGTAATTTAAACATCAATGTTAAATTTGCAAAACCGCTACCTGAAGGTATAGTTTGCGTAGCTATGATGGTCTTCGATAACATTATCGAAATTAACAACAATCGCCAAGTACTTTTCGACTTTGCGCCATGAACAGCCTACAAATAGATTCAGCGCTAAAGCAAGATCCTAACGTTCGCGACATTTTTGTCGGAGTATTTGCCAGTGATACACTGCCAGCAAAAGAATTTCCAGGTGCATACATATCTAACACTCAACCGTCAGGTGCGGCGGGTGAACACTGGGTAGCATTTTATTGTACGAAACCCGGTACGTTAGAAGTTTTTGATTCGTACGGAAAAAATCCCGGCGACTATTCAGATGACATTGAAAAATGGATAGACAACGACTTTGTTATAATGTCGAATACTGAGCGACAGAACGCTGATAGTACTGTATGTGGTCAATATTGTATGTTTTTCGTTTTATTACGTTGCTACGGGTTTTCGTATAAAGACGTCATGTCTGCTCTCACTAAGCATAAAGGTGTGAATGATAAATTTGTATGTAAATTCATCAACAAGTTTTTTCGACTAAGGACTGTAGTCCGTGACGCAACATTTATACGCGACCTTATAAGAAATGGTTAAGCCGTTAGCTAAAAAAGCAGCATCAGTATTCTTTGCAGTACTGGTCACCATGCTGCTGGTAGTTTTTAATACTTTAGAGATTGTTTCCTATTTTATCAAGTCCGCCAATCGTACGCAGTTGGAAGAATCAAGAAAAATTACGAAAGAGGTGCTGGATGTAATGGTGAGCGACGAAGCGACGCAAACAGATTAGGTTTCCCCCTTTCTTTTATTGATTTTTTCCCCACCCTCTTTTTTTTTATCGCGTGCCAAAAGGCAGCGTTGTAAAATCATCTAACATGATGCGCTTGTCGTAAACAAGCTTCAATTTTTTAGCCAACTGAACAGTATTAATTTCTTGGGTTTTTCCATTTCGTTTGATGTATTCTGGATATACAACCTGCACATGCCCATCCACACCATCCAGTAACCGCTTCAGCTGGTTAAAATCCAAGGCTTTTCCAGTCCGCGTCAGCTCCTTCGTGACCGAGTCCCAATCCAGAATATCTTCCGTAAATCCGTTCTGCATCATCCCTTTCACTTTCAACTCAATGCGCCCCGTATTGGTTTCGTAGCTGTACACTTTTGGACCACACGAAACAAATTTGACGATATGATTCTCGCCAGCTTCTAGCTGGTTATCCCAGTCCCCAAGAATACTGCCGGTATCAGGAAGCCAGTCGCCAGGTCGGTGAATGAATATGACGGAATCCGTGTCGTAGTACAGGAGGCGCTCGCCCAACTTTTCCATGAGGGATAACAGTATAAGTCGCGCATGGCTGGTGGTGAAGGCGGCAATGACAACATTCGTACCGTTGCTACCTTCATTGTAGTCATCCACTTTCGAGTGTGTTACCATTAGACACGTTGGGCTTACGCCATACACATCATGTATTTCAATAGCTTTTGAACGACACAGATCAGAATACCGTTTGGGGTCGTAGACAAACTCCGTTGAGTTCATATCGCAACTTTGACCGGTTTTACCCCAAAGACTGTTCACCACAATCTTGGTAGTGCTTTTCTTTCCAGCATCGAAAACCATAGCATCAGGATCCAAGGAAATGCCTTCGCGTTCTCTAACCGTCTGAATAAACTTGGTTTTCTTTTCATCGGAATCGCACCACGCAGGCCAACCACTGGCTTCCATTTTCACTTTTAAAAACTTGTCCATGTATGCCGCAAAGAGTTTGGTGTCAGACTGCGTCCAGTGCCACACTTCATACATTTCCACAACACGATACCCCACATCGATGGCATGATGTAGCTCGGGTGTCGCCCAAACCCCTTCGAAACAGCGATCATCGTCTGTATGCGCACAACGGCTTGACGCTTTTTCCATTGCGCATTTTTTGCATAGAACAAACATAAGCTTGCCGTTTATTGTGGCCGGTAAGACTGGATACAGGCATTGATTCGGAGCCGCTACTTTGCAGTAGACCAGTCCAAAATAATCTTTGGCATCCTTGAAATTGGATACGATTACTTCAGGATGGCCGACCGGGTATGCCTTAGTCTTGTTCACGAATGGGTACAAGCTAACAACGTCATAGTGCCTAATTTCTTCGTCATCCTTCACTTGGTAGTACAAACGACTAGCATTCGTCCTGCCTCCTTTGAAGGCGTCACGAGGATTCATTGGCTCACGAATGTTCATATTCAGCAGAAATGCGGCAATATCGGGATCTTGTCGTTCTTTGAGCCACTCACAACTCCATTTCACCTCTACAGTGTAGCCCTGACTTTCAAGGAAGCGTTCGCGTTCCTGGAACTCTTCGTAAACTTCGCGCATTTTCTTTTTGGAGTATGGTACAACATCGTTTTCTTCAGTACAGAAAGGATGTCCATGGAAGACGCAGCCGTTATACTCGTAAACGGTTTGTGTCTCCTTGTCAAAACCGTCTACAAAGTATCGCCCAATTTTAACTTCTTTGCCGTTCCGACCATGTCGTATACGACCGTTTGCGCTCATGTTTTCCCATTCCAGCCATTGTGTGGCTTGAATGCTAGTCCGTCGGTTTCTGTGCGGTCCGTGACTGGATAACGCGGCAACTTTGTTCTCGGAAGGTGAAACATTCTCCAGTACCGGTAGCAGGCCGAAGGCATGGTCATGCTTTCCATTGGATTCAGCGACGTCAGAGCTTGGTAATCGCTGATAAACTTCAGCGCACACACACGCAAAACCGTAACATCGTTCGAGCAGTATGTCATCATCTGCTCGCGAAAATTGAACACCCCATTGGCGGCCGCTTTAGCTTCAGCGTGCCACTTTAGAAATTCTTCTTTTTGCTTTTTTCGCATTCCATCAATCATGTACTGTTCCGGCTCGGGCCAGGGCAAATCGGTTTTATCCCAATTTTCAGGCTTATTAAATCGATGTGGGAAGTCGCCTTTCTGCACTTCGATTTCCAAGCCAACTGCTTTTGGTAACTGGCTCAACTTCAAAGCCAGAAAGTTGAGTGTATCACGTGAACGGATCCCCAGTTTGCGGTACCGTAATTCCAACAACTGCGTCCCACGCTTGATGACCTCCACTCCTTTCAAACCATTGTCCAACATGTACTTTAGGACAAAATGTCCATCGTAGCCACGAAAATTGTGTGCTATGATAGTAAATCCCCGATGCTTTTCTTGAAACAGCCAGCGCCCAAATGCCTCATCAACTTCCGTATTCATCGGCTGACCATCTTCCGGAAAACGTACTTCCGAACCATCAGCATATTGCGCAACGATGCATGTGGGCACATGACCATTCACTGGATCGTTGTAGGTTTCGTAATCGAAGAAAATGTATTTCATTTCTTCTTGCTGCCATGGTGGCGGTGCCTTGAGCGGTTTTATGTAGCACAAATGCGTAGCTTGAAGAAAAAAACCATTGCACGTGTTGCAATAAATTTCTCCGCACTGGTGTTTTACGTTTTTGCCACGACTGGAAAGATTTACAAAAACACCGCATGCCTGGCAGATGAACATTTGCTCGCAATAATTCTTTCCATTTTTCCTTTTCTTCTTATGGATATCGAAACACTGTTGGTTGTGGAACCGACGGCTGCATTCAGTGCAGGAGATTGGGTTGTCCACCAGACAATCGCTCTTGTTGCGGTAGCACGACCTACATTTCCCCTCGCAACGATGACGTTCTTTATGATGATACGGTCGATCGCAATCATTGCAGAAGTAGGGAGAGCAGTAAAAGCCTGTCGCGGTTGTGACCAGGTCAAAATGCTCATTGTCCAGCAACAAAAAAATCTCCTGCATATCATGGGTTTTACGCTCGGGTACCCGTGCAATAATCATATCGCCTTGATTGGCCGATATAACTTTAATTTGAAACTCGGGAAATTCATTTTCCTGTAGCACGCCTAAGACATCAAGGTCGCAGTAATGGCCGGGTTGCAGATCGCAGTTATTCATTATCTTGGCGGCCTCCGCTTCCAAGTTGTGAGTGCGGTTAGCGCGAATATAATTGTACCATTTATTTTTATGCTGCGGAACTTCAAGGTCATGCGTCAGGCGAAATTTCCCCAGGAACAATGCGGCGGGTAAGCACAAGTTATTCCCTACACGAACGCTTACAATGGATTTCTTGAAACGATTTCTGTCATGCTTAACGTGCTGATGCCTGAGGAACCAGGATCCACCAGCCGGCATGATAGAACGCCAAATCCGTATGGTGAAAGAATCGTCAATCACCAACTTCTGGCCGGAGTTCAGAAGCTCAATACGATGCATAAAAGCGGGTATGCTAAAGTCAGAGAGCTTTCGCATGGTTAAATAAAACGCTCTTTCAAGCCCATCCGATTTAAGAGCCACAACAACGCGGTCCGTCGGGGCAAATTCTTTAAAACACAAATCCATTATGACGCGCAAGATTTCCGGCATGATGAGCATGGTTTCTTCTTTTGCAAATATTCGCGGTAGCGAGGCTATCTGGACACGGTATTTCTGTTCAGTGCTGTTGAATGTTTTGAAAACGCGTTCCGACTCTTTGACCAACTGGAATAGACCTGAGAAATCGGGCAGCGATTCATCACGGACCGCTTTTCCACCAGCTTGCGGCACTTGAGGATCTTCATACTGCCAGTCGTCCAGTTGCGCAAGAGCAAGAGCGGCAGCTAAAGATCCGGGGCTCAACTGATCAGCCTGATCCAGATGCAGCAAAGCCGTTGCTAGAGTCTGTTCATTGAACTCATTGGGATTAGCAAGCATGTGATCAAAAGCTGCTTGATCTTCAACGGTTAACTGGTACGCATCGTTAGCTTGCTGCTGCTGCTCATCATCAACATCCATCCACGGCTCACTGAGTATGGCCGCAATAGCCGCATGATCAGATGCAGACAACTCATAAGTCATTTTTTCGCCAGATGTGAGGGATTAAAATGAAGAAAAATCTCGTGCCGCGCGGGTTTTATACACGAGCTGAATTACTGCAGCGTGTGCTTATTGGTCTGATGTTTTCTGTAATGCGATGCAATTGGTTAACAGTGTTTAAGCCACACCTTTGGGCGTTCCAGTGGGCGCGAGTGGATACTTACCGGCGCTAGCAGCGCCGGTAAGTAACCGCTCGGCCTTTTTTTCGACATGTTTGAACGTGAAAAACTAACGAAAAAGAACCACGTTGTATTATTTCCAACAACAACCATCTCCATCGAAAACAGTCTACACCATTACCACAACACTGTAATTCCACTAATACTGTAACCATTATCCCACGGTATGCGGTATCAAATGAGAGGTATGAAAACTGTACTGCCGTTATCCCATGGTATGTATTGTATGTAAAAACAAAACCATAAAAAGAAAAGCACTACGACATTTTAGTTTTGGGTGTTCACCTCAGTCTCTTGCTTCTTGGTAGGCGGTTCGTCGTTGTCGTCGTCGTCTTCCGAATGCTTCCGTTTGTTGCCACCTACGACAGTCTCCGCAGGCTCAGTGCTGTTCAGGTATTCTTCCAAGTCAATGTCTCCGACCAGGAGAGTGTCGTCCAGTTCCTCTTCGGCTTCGGTCTCCGGAACCGCGTCGTCGATTTCTCCTTCTTCAGCTTCAGTCGCCGGCTCACTCTCCAACGTGTCATCCGCAAGAACGTGTTCACCTTCTTCTTCGTTTTCGTCACCCACGTCGCTTTCAGCTTCATCCGACGGATCGCCCTCGAAGAAACCCGAGTCAAGCGAGTTGTCCGGGGCGCCAGCAATGCGTTCGTAGTAAAAGTCGTGCAGCCGCTTCTACAAACGCCATGCATTGAATATAAGTTAAACTATGCACAGAAAAATACATCAACGGTGAGGGTTCTTACCATAAAATCAGTTAGACGGAGAAACAAGAGGAGGACGCCAGCATTGCGGGTGTAACGCTGAAGATCGAACCACATATTCTTGGCCCGCTGGTAGTAAGTGTAGTAGGTGTGGATCTGGTCAAACTCAGTACGTGAAGCCCAGTCCGAAATCAAATCGTTGGCTTGCTCTAAAAGGTTAAGCATGTTATAAGTATTGGATTAGACGAACACGGAAATCTTCACGAAAATTCAGTGGCTCACCAATGTACTGTGCAAGTAGTGGAAATTCGTCAGGCAAATCCGGAGTGGGAACAATGAGCCGATAGTAGAAATCGTGAAGTTGTTTCTACATGGAAAATTTTAAAATTAGCGATAAATCGTAAACCAAAGTCAAAGGAGAATTGAGAAGTGCAAATTTAGGTGAAGAATAAGATTTACAGCTGAAATACAGTGGATGCTTACCAGAAATTCAGCGATATGGAGAAACAAGACGAGAGCATCATAATGGCGGATGTAGTGAGCAAGGTCAATCCACAACGCATAGGCTAGGTTGAAGTAGCCAGAATAACGCCGGATTCTGCGGCAGTGGTTGAGAGCCAACCAATCCGAAAACAATTCATTTGCGATCTCTATAAGAAGCCGAGGTTTTCTTTTGGCATTCGAGTAATAACCATGTTATAAAGAGCCTCAATCTAACTATGAAAGGTCACCATTGCTAATATTAGAAAATTAAATTTGACAGCTTTTGTAAATAAATAAGTTAGCAGTGCATACTGTTTGAACTTACCGGTGTACTCTTCAAGCAGTGGAAACTCGTCAGGAAAATCAGGAATAGCCATGGGAGATGCTGAAGATCCAGTTCCAGTGGTGTGTAAAAGAAAACTGTCCGAATGATTTGATTTTGTGCTAGAGAAATCGACTTATATCCTCTGGCTTGGAACTCAACATTTTTCCTGGTGCGGAGCCATTGGCTGTAGGTGATTTGTAAACTCCCACTACCCTTGACCAGACTGATGTGGTCCGAAGCAGAGAGTTTTTGGTCTGGTGGACACTGGTTCTCTAACGATGTGGGTTGGGCTGTATGATACGTGGAGCTACCAAGGAAAATTCCTTATGACCCATTCGGTAAAAAGGGCCGAGGGAGAACTATTGTAAGAATCCGGAAAAACCGTTTTTTAAACAATGGAAGTCGCGACGGAATCCGGCTCCCAAATATCAAGGTACCAGACCAAATCAAAAGAACGTGTAACCCAGATAAACAGGATTATGTCGGTAGCAACACAATGCAATCTTAGTCAGTGTCGCGACAAATCCGGGATATTAGCTAGGCATCAGGGCAAATGGATAGGAGAACGACAGCCATTATACCAAAATTCTCAAACAATAGAAATCAGGTCGCTGACGCGACTTATTCAGGATCTAAGATACGGATGCAGGGTAAATCAAATCGTCGCTTGACCCAGAAAAACAAGAACATAATGGCTCTTATCCGGGTCGCGAGACGGATTACTGTTTATTGCTTGCGCTCTAACCTCTTGTCATAGGTCTCCTCTCAACTTTCCTTTACTTCAACGCATACCAAAATTCCACAAAAACTTGTCTTTTCTCTTAACATTTGTACTAAGAAACTCAGCCGTATGCTTCGTGCCTTGATGGTTAAAAGTTTTCCCTTACACGTATGTACGGAAACAGTAAGGTTTAGTCTTACGAAGGAGAAAGAGCCTTAACCAGACCGACTGTAAGGAAACAAAAGGCAAGTACGGTGAAAAATCTGGAAACCAAATTTTTGCTAATATAAACCAACTGCAGCCACAGTTAAACCATCAGTTGCTTGAGCAGTAGTTTTTGGACGCTTCTTGGATCTTTTACTGTTACCTTATAACAGCACTGTAGATTTAGTAAGCTTGAGTTAACGAGTGACCTTTACATAATGTCTTCCCGAGCAGATTCAGTAGCATCTACCGGATCTTCTTCATCCTCATTGTCCTACGCATCATCCACTTCCTCCGATGGCGTGTATCGCCCATACAACTTGGTGGATCCTGGTTGCCCGTTTGCTAACGCTTGCCTGGAGATCGACCAGTTTTTTCATGTGTTCACTCGCACGCCAACGACTGCAGAGCTGGCTGCCATCTCCAATAGAGCATTCGGTAAGATAATTTTCCAATTGATTTTTTTGTCTATTATTGCAACAAAATTAAATTAAACAGAAATTGCTACCCGTATACGCCGTGATATGCTGGCCCGACGTCCAAACGTAAGCGCCATGGATAATCTTCCGGATGCCTGGGTGCATGCTATCCATCTGGCTAATATGATTTTGGTAAGTTCCACGATAGTTTTGGTTTAGTTTATTGCCCCGTCTTCAAAGAAGTGATATATTTTGTTAGCAAAAATATATTAGACGCATTCTTTCTATAGTATAGTTTTCTACCATTTATAGGGAGACATTCAGTTTTTCCATGACGCCCGTCTTATTTCTTTGGTTGGTCCGTATGGCCCTTGCGCCGCCTACAATTCAGTCTACCAGTTTGGCGTGACCGGCACCGTGCCGTACATTGGTGAGAATACCTTACCCACCTTGCAGCTTTACGCACCGCCAAATCCACCACCACCACAACCACCTACTGGCTTCTACACTCCAGCCAACGACTATCCTCCAGACAACACCCGCCACATCTACACTCCAATCAACGACGGCTTCGTCTATACTGCCGCTTACGAGAACGTCTACTCTCCGTTGCCTGACGACCACGAGCAAGAGCTAGCATTTTCCCTGCCACAACGTTCTCGCACACCGGAACCGACCCAGATGGTGGAGTACAGTCCCGCTTCTCCTGACATGTCAACTTTGAGCCATTACCTTACGGAGCCAGCACATACCTCTCGTTGGAATGTTGCCCGCGTTGCCCGGGATCGAATGCCTTCACCGACTCGCACACAGCCTTTCAATTTGATTCGCTTGACGTCACCATCTTCTGCCAGCAGTCCATACCGCTCACGTCTTTTGGATGCGCCACGAGGTGGACGCCGCCGCTCTTCAACTCCACCGTCACCCACAATGCCTTCCACGTCTGATGCTTTTACTACACCGACACGCAATCCATGCCGACCACGCTTTGTGAATGCACCGCAACGCCGCCGCCGCCCGCCAACACCGTTCCATTCAACGCCTCCTCGCGCATCAACGCCAGTACAAGACTATTCACCAGACGACCAGACCGCCGTTGAAAGAATCAATAGCCTTCTTTCCCAGCCTTTCATCCTTGACCAGATCAACCGCATCGCTAACTCACCCCGGGACCATTATCCGGAGGAAATTTACAGCCAGCCGACTACGCGAAAGCGCTCCACCGATTCGCCAAATGAATCAGACCCTCGCCGTCGCCGCTATAATTAACTTGCAATTTGCCTAATTTTTAATATTTCTTGTTTTTTAAAAATTGTTTTGCTTGTTAGGAATCCAGGACTTGAACTATTGGTCACTGTCTTGTGTCTTTGTGGTAGAGGTTTAGCCTGGAACTAATGTTGTGGTATGTTGTACTACTGTTGTACTAATGTTGTACTAGCCAACTGTGTTATGTTGTAGTGGGTGGCGATTTGTATTAAACTACGTTAAACAGAGTGTGTGGTGCCATGTATTAAACTATGCTGACTAGCTTGTTTATAAGCACGAAGAAGCTCTGTCTAGCTTAGTCATTAAATCAAGTTTTTAGTCTATCTGTATTGGTATAATTGTAACAATGATAGGTCCGGCTGTAGAGGTTAACATACTATTACATTTTGTACCCATTCATTAAGTAAAAGAATGTCACAATTAGCTCCGGTTAGCTTTCCACGAATACGGAACTATCGTATTGTTTTATGAGATGAGTGGCATCGTTCTTTGAATATTAAATGCTTTCAATCCGGGTTCAACGTGTTTGTAGTCTGGAGTTTATTGTATATCAAATTATACACTAGCGGTCTATGGGTCAATAAAACAAAAGCCTTTTATGAACATAGATTTCATTAGTATCCGGGTTAATAAGATAGCTAGTGACGTAACACAGTGGTCCGAGCGAAGCGAGGACCACGCGCGCCCTCTCGGTGTGTGCGCGTGAAGCCGATGCCCAATTTCAAGTCTGTGTATTTTAGATGGTTGTTGTATCAGTATGGATGTATTAGTTTAAGCCCGCCCACATGAGTTCTCTCTGATATTAGCGCGTTTCAGTCACTCATTGTTTTTGGAACGGTTTTTACTGGTTGATTCCAAACTGAAGTACGACCCCAAAGGTTTCTCTCTGATATTAGCGCGTTTCAGTCACTCATTGTTTTAGGAACGATTTTTACTGGTTGATTGGAAACTGCAGTACGCCCACGTAGGTTTCTCTCTGATATTAGCACGTTCCAGTTACTTTCGGTAATACAAGTAATGGTGGTATTGTTCAGTGAAACGTTACGGTTGGTTACTAGTCTAAACGTCACAATTAGTCTGGTTAGCTTTCCAAGAATTACGGAAATATCGTATTGTTTTATGAGATGAGTGGCATCGTTCTTTGAATATTAAATGCTTTCAATCCGGGTTCAACGTGTTTGTAGTCTGAGTTTATTGTATATCAAATTATACACTAGCGGTCTATGGGTCAATAAAACAAAAGCCTTTTATGAACATAGATTTCATTAGTATCCGGGTTAATAAGATAGCTAGTGACGTAACACAGTGGTCCGAGCGAAGCGAGACCACGCGCGCCCTCTCGGTGTGTGCGCGTGAAGCCGATGCCCAATTTCAAGTCTGTGTATTTTAGATGGTTGTTGTATCAGTATGGATGTATTAGTTTAAGCCCGCCCACATGAGTTCTCTCTGATATTAGCGCGTTTCAGTCACTCATTGTTTTTGGAACGGTTTTTACTGGTTGATTCCAAACTGAAGTACGACCCCAAAGGTTTCTCTCTGATATTAGCGCGTTTCAGTCACTCATTGTTTTAGGAACGATTTTTACTGGTTGATTGAAACTGCAGTACGCCCACGTAGGTTTCTCTGATATTAGCACGTTCCAGTTACTTTCGGTAATACAAGTAATGGTGGTATTGTTCAGTGAAATAATTCATTAAGTAAAAGAATGTCACAATTAGCTCCGGTTAGCTTTCCACGAATACGGAACTATCGTATTGTTTTATGAGATGAGTGGCATCGTTCTTTGAATATTAAATGCTTTCAATCCGGGTTCAACGTGTTTGTAGTCTGGAGTTTATTGTATATCAAATTATACACTAGCGGTCTATGGGTCAATAAAACAAAAGCCTTTTATGAACATAGATTTCATTAGTATCCGGGTTAATAAGATAGCTAGTGACGTAACACAGTGGTCCGAGCGAAGTGAGGACCACGCGCGCCCTCTCGGTGTGTGCGCGTGAAGCCGATGCCCAATTTCAAGTCTGTGTATTTTAGATGGTTGTTGTATCAGTATGGATGTATTAGTTTAAGCCCGCCC
Source organism: Paramacrobiotus metropolitanus (assembly GCF_019649055.1). Taxonomy (NCBI): domain Eukaryota; kingdom Metazoa; phylum Tardigrada; class Eutardigrada; order Parachela; family Macrobiotidae; genus Paramacrobiotus; species Paramacrobiotus metropolitanus. The sequence continues at coordinate 32,094 of NW_026570256.1, read as the reverse complement.
ACATGAGTTCTCTCTGATATTAGCGCGTTTCAGTCACTCATTGTTTTTGGAACGGTTTTTACTGGTTGATTCCAAACTGAAGTACGACCCCAAAGGTTTCTCTCTGATATTAGCGCGTTTCAGTCACTCATTGTTTTAGGAACGATTTTTACTGGTTGATTGGAAACTGCAGTACGCCCACGTAGGTTTCTCTCTGATATTAGCACGTTCCAGTTACTTTCGGTAATACAAGTAATGGTGGTATTGTTCAGTGAAATAATTCATTAAGTAAAAGAATGTCACAATTAGCTCCGGTTAGCTTTCCACGAATACGGAACTATCGTATTGTTTTATGAGATGAGTGGCATCGTTCTTTGAATATTAAATGCTTTCAATCCGGGTTCAACGTGTTTGTAGTCTGGAGTTTATTGTATATCAAATTATACACTAGCGGTCTATGGGTCAATAAAACAAAAGCCTTTTATGAACATAGATTTCATTAGTATCCGGGTTAATAAGATAGCTAGTGACGTAACACAGTGGTCCGAGCGAAGCGAGGACCACGCGCGCCCTCTCGGTGTGTGCGCGTGAAGCCGATGCCCAATTTCAAGTCTGTGTATTTTAGATGGTTGTTGTATCAGTATGGATGTATTAGTTTAAGCCCGCCCACATGAGTTCTCTCTGATATTAGCGCGTTTCAGTCACTCATTGTTTTTGGAACGGTTTTTACTGGTTGATTCCAAACTGAAGTACGACCCCAAAGGTTTCTCTCTGATATTAGCGCGTTTCAGTCACTCATTGTTTTAGGAACGATTTTTACTGGTTGATTGGAAACTGCAGTACGCCCACGTAGGTTTCTCTCTGATATTAGCACGTTCCAGTTACTTTCGGTAATACAAGTAATGGTGGTATTGTTCAGTGAAATAATTCATTAAGTAAAAGAATGTCACAATTAGCTCCGGTTAGCTTTCCACGAATACGGAACTATCGTATTGTTTTATGAGATGAGTGGCATCGTTCTTTGAATATTAAATGCTTTCAATCCGGGTTCAACGTGTTTGTAGTCTGGAGTTTATTGTATATCAAATTATACACTAGCGGTCTATGGGTCAATAAAACAAAAGCCTTTTATGAACATAGATTTCATTAGTATCCGGGTTAATAAGATAGCTAGTGACGTAACACAGTGGTCCGAGCGAAGGAGGACCACGCGCGCCCTCTCGGTGTGTGCGCGTGAAGCCGATGCCCAATTTCAAGTCTGTGTATTTTAGATGGTTGTTGTATCAGTATGGATGTATTAGTTTAAGCCCGCCCACATGAGTTCTCTCTGATATTAGCGCGTTTCAGTCACTCATTGTTTTTTGGAACGGTTTTTACTGGTTGATTCCAAACTGAAGTACGACCCCAAAGGTTTCTCTCTGATATTAGCGCGTTTCAGTCACTCATTGTTTTAGGAACGATTTTTACTGGTTGATTGGAAACTGCAGTACGCCCACGTAGGTTTCTCTCTGATATTAGCACGTTCCAGTTACTTTCGGTAATACAAGTAATGGTGGTATTGTTCAGTGAAATAATTCATTAAGTAAAAGAATGTCACAATTAGCTCCGGTTAGCTTTCCACGAATACGGAACTATCGTATTGTTTTATGAGATGAGTGGCATCGTTCTTTGAATATTAAATGCTTTCAATCCGGGTTCAACGTGTTTGTAGTCTGGAGTTTATTGTATATCAAATTATACACTAGCGGTCTATGGGTCAATAAAACAAAAGCCTTTTATGAACATAGATTTCATTAGTATCCGGGTTAATAAGATAGCTAGTGACGTAACACAGTGGTCCGAGCGAAGCGAGGACCACGCGCGCCCTCTCGGTGTGTGCGCGTGAAGCCGATGCCCAATTTCAAGTCTGTGTATTTTAGATGGTTGTTGTATCAGTATGGATGTATTAGTTTAAGCCCGCCCACATGAGTTCTCTCTGATATTAGCGCGTTTCAGTCACTCATTGTTTTTGGAACGGTTTTTACTGGTTGATTCCAAACTGAAGTACGACCCCAAAGGTTTCTCTCTGATATTAGCGCGTTTCAGTCACTCATTGTTTTAGGAACGATTTTTACTGGTTGATTGGAAACTGCAGTACGCCCACGTAGGTTTCTCTCTGATATTAGCACGTTCCAGTTACTTTCGGTAATACAAGTAATGGTGGTATTGTTCAGTGAAATAATTCATTAAGTAAAAGAATGTCACAATTATTCGGTTAGCTTTCCACGAATACGGAACTATCGTATTGTTTTATGAGATGAGTGGCATCGTTCTTTGAATATTAAATGCTTTCAATCCGGGTTCAACGTGTTTGTAGTCTGGAGTTTATTGTATATCAAATTATACACTAGCGGTCTATGGGTCAATAAAACAAAAGCCTTTTATGAACATAGATTTCATTAGTATCCGGGTTAATAAGATAGCTAGTGACGTAACACAGTGGTCCGAGCGAAGCGAGGACCACGCGCGCCCTCTCGGTGTGTGCGCGTGAAGCCGATGCCCAATTTCAAGTCTGTGTATTTTAGATGGTTGTTGTATCAGTATGGATGTATTAGTTTAAGCCCGCCCACATGAGTTCTCTCTGATATTAGCGCGTTTCAGTCACTCATTGTTTTTGGAACGGTTTTTACTGGTTGATCGGCCTCGCTCAGCCTGGCCTCGCTGCGCTCGGCCGCGGCTTTGGCTTTGCGCGCGCGCGCCTCGAGGGCGCTTTATAATGGACCTATGTTGCACTTCATTCTAAAGCGCTTTTTTGTGTTGCTGCGACAAGTCATTAAACCCGCATATCTCTTTTTTTTTTTTTAAACAAACAGTTTAATAGACCGACAACTGATTTCATTCAGAGTTCACATCAAGAAGTTATTGTTAGACATATTGTTATTGTTAACATATTCTTAACAACATTGTACCCATCAACCGCAAGTTGCATAAAAGCATCATTAGCAAAATGGTTTAGCTTAGTTAACAGCATAAAGAAGAGAAAACAATTCATCAGTCTAAGTAATAACCAAATGCGTTCAACCAGCCCTCCACTGCCGTCATACCAGCTGTGTCCTCCATTGCATTGTTGTCCAATGAATACTGAGTAGACGTAAATGGCGGCTCGAAATCATCTTCGTCCATGTCTCCTAAGAATCCGTCGTCCATTTCATTACCGCCGTCTTCATCATTGTCCTCCATGTCGGTATCCTGGCCTCCGTCCAAAACGACCGCTCCACCCCCATTATCCGACTCAAAGCAAAGCGTTCTCATACCTTCGTCGTCCGAACTGTCAGAGTCATCCAAAGTAATGACGGGCGGCTCTTCTTTGTCTTCAATGATGATAGGATTTTCGGCACTGCCAAGTGGATCGTCTTTCACGGTAATCACGGTTTGAGTATTCGGGAAAGTAAACTTCTGCGGGATGAGAATTCCGTTATTCATAGGCAAAGGCACCTTGAAGTGTGAAGACGGTGGAGTAGGAATAGTGGGAGGGACAGGTAGTGTGTCTTCAATGGTCGTACCGTCAGCGAACGTTGCCTGGAATGTAATAATACCCTTGGAAACAATGGCGGTCTGGCTAACAGGAAACTCCATATGCATAGTAGCCGGATGGTCAGCAGTGACAGACACTGCCAATGGTGGAGTAGGCTGAGGTTGCTCAGTGATGACAGCCGCTGGCAATGGTGGAGTAGGCTGAGGTTGCTCAGTGATGACAGACACTGCCAATGGTGGAGTAGGCTGAGGTGGCTCAGTGATGACAGCCGCCGGCAAAGGTGGAGTAGGCTGAGCTGGCTCAGAGAAGACATGTGGCGATGGTTGGGGGGTGGGCTCCCGCTGCCGGGTGAAATCGTAACCGCCAAAGTCCGGGGTTGGAGAACGGCTTGACGGTGGAGAGGGTGTTGGTGATTGGATTACACGCTTAGCTGGGTTCTGCTTCTTCTTCTTCGGCTTGGCCTTGGAAGTGGATGGCTTCACTGATGATGAAGACTTGGCCTTCAGCTTCTCTTTCTTCTTTCGGTCACGCTCCACACTGCCTGCCATTATGATGGGGACCGTATCCAGTTGTAAGTTGGTACGACGCGGATCGGGAACAATGTCACAACTCAAGAAGGCAACCGACCACTAAACACATTATACAGATGTAACATTATTTTTGTGAAATTAAATAAAAATCAATATACCTCCAACCGGTTGACCGCATGTTGCAAACGGTCTACCTCCTTTCCCGGCTTACTCCATCTACAGCTTTCGACAAACTTCTTGACACTTGCACACAGATCTAATAAATTAAATTTTCATTGTTAAAGTTCAAACCTTTTAACAAATAATAACGAAAACGTACCGATATTATACTGGGCACACTCCCGTTGCTCTTGCTCCGAAAAACCATCCCACTGGGTTTTCAACCCCTTGATTATAGCTACAAATATTTTTCTCTTAGAACAATACTATTAGATAATTTCGATAATAAAAAAATTAAAAAATTATAAAGATTTTTAAAAAAATGGATAAGACTTACCACATTGCTGGCGGCACCACTCCTGATAATCCGCAAGATACTTGAAGGGAGCCATGGAGCAAAAGATAAACTGAACTAACTGAAAATATGAGGGGATCCAGGCAGGTATTCCAAGGTAAGTGGATAGGATTAAAAAACTTTGGAATGAAAAAATTTGCTTGGCCGCTGAGGTTTTATACTCAAAAAAAGTGTAGGTTTCAAACCTCAAAATTTAAAACAACGTATTAACTATTGTTTTAATTACTTGTACTACGCCACCCGTTAACTGAACTCTGTTGACCAGACTAAAATTGACGTTTAGACTAGTAACCAACCGTAACGTTTCACTGAACAATACCACCATTACTTGTATTACCGAAAGTAACTGGAACGTGCTAATATCAGAGAGAAACCTACGTGGGCGTACTGCAGTTTCCAATCAACCAGTAAAAATCGTTCCTAAAACAATGAGTGACTGAAACGCGCTAATATCAGAGAGAAACCTTTGGGGTCGTACTTCAGTTTGGAATCAACCAGTAAAAACCGTTCCAAAACAATGAGTGACTGAAACGCGCTAATATCAGAGAGAACTCATGTGGGCGGGCTTAAACTAATACATCCATACTGATACAACAACCATCTAAAATACACAGACTTGAAATTGGGCATCGGCTTCACGCGCACACACCGAGAGGTAGGTTCTCGCTTCGCTCGGACCACTGTGTTACGTCACTAGCTATCTTATTAACCCGGATACTAATGAAATCTATGTTCATAAAAGGCTTTTGTTTTATTGACCCATAGACCGCTAGTGTATAATTTGATATACAATAAACTCCAGACTACAAACACGTTGAACCCGGATTGAAAGCATTTAATATTCAAAGAACGATGCCACTCATCTCATAAAACAATACGATAGTTCCGTATTCGTGGAAAGCTAACCGGAGCTAATTGTGACATTCTTTTACTTAATGAATGGGTACAAAATGTAATAGTATGTTAACCTCTACAGCCGGACCTATCATTGTTACAATTATACCAATACAGATAGACTAAAAACTTGATTTAATGACTAAGCTAGACAGAGCTTCTTCGTGCTTATAAACAAGCTAGTCAGCATAGTTTAATACATGGCACCACACACTCTGTTTAACGTAGTTTAATACAAATCGCCACCCACTACAACATAACACAGTTGGCTAGTACAACATTAGTACAACAGTAGTACAACATACCACAACATTAGTTCCAGGCTAAACCTCTACCACAAAGACACAAGACAGTGACCAATAGTTCAAGTCTAATACTCCAAGTAATGCTGTACTTGGAGACAACGAATCCGACCCATACGATAATCTTACAGTATAACTAGGGGTTGGGCTAAACGGTGATGAACCAATAGCTGGCGAGCGCACTGTACTAGGGGTTTTGCCTTGAGTTGTCACGCCTGATAGATACTATATAAACCCTAGCATTTCAGTTCGGTTGTTCAGTTGGTAGCCAAAATGGATATGACACAGATGAGCAATCGCTTCGAGAGTTTTGAAAACTGGGCGGATCAGTCCCTTGCCCCTGAAGAACTGGCAAGCCAAGGGTTCTTTTATCAAGGGCAGCATGACGAAATCCAATGCGCATACTGTGGCCTTATTATGGGTGACTGGGTGAACTCACGGTATAAACCATACTACCGACACCGTTTAGCACGTCCAGACTGTGTTAGGGCTAAGGAGGGTTCCGAATCAAGAAAACACATTCCGCACTCACCGGCAATGAAAGACTACAAGACACGCTTTGCTACTTATGCTGAATGGCCTGTTAACAAACACCAGCATCCCAGGGATATGGCTGCAGCCGGCTTTTATTATGAAGGCCGGGATGACTGTGTACGCTGCTTTCACTGTGGTGGTGCACTTTATGCTTGGGACAAAGATGATGTTCCGTGGAAGAGCACGCTTGGACTTACCCGAAATGTCCGTATCTTGTACAAACAAAGGGCTCAGCATTCATCATCGATGTTCGTAAAAAACGCCAAGAAGCCGAAACAACATGTTGTGGACTAACGCGAAAAGCTGCAGCACCTACAACTTCCGAAGACCCCAAAGAGAAATTACGCTGTAAAGTATGCTATGAAAGTGATTCGGAAATCATGTTCAGACCATGCGGTCATTTAGTTTGCTGTGCGAAATGTTCAAGCAGGCTGCTGATGTGTCCGATTTGTCGGGGTGTCATTTTTCATAAGTGCTGGGCTTTCTTCTGTTAGTTTTACTGTCTGTATCATGCATGTTCATTCATGTTCATAGAAAAAAGAGGGTGGGGAAAAATAAACCAAAGAAAGGGGAACAACCGGTTCAAACCGGCTCCAAACCGGTTCGACTGAAAACCGGACCGAAACCGAGCCGAACCGGACCGAAACCGAGTTGACCGTAAACTAGCGCTATATCTTCTCATAGCATACAGAATTGATTCATTATCCAGCTTATCTCTTTGTAAAACCACCAAATTATTCGCCTGAAATTCCGCGGCTACAGTAGCATAAAACCATAAGGAAATTATTCCAAGGTTTTAATGTTCTCGAATGCAAAAAGTGGTTTAAGTTGGCATTAAAGCTAGCTAGATGGAAACGGTTTTCTAATAACATAACGTAATAGACTGATCGTATCTGAAAGGTCAATGTGCGAACCAGATCCATTTGAGTCGGCGTTAATAAAGAAAATCGTACGTAGACTTCTAAGCGGTCAAATTAAACTCGGAATCGTAAATATATCTTTGGTGTAACTTTCGGTTAAAGTGTTAAGCAGGGTAAACTAGCAGTAGATTGAAACAAGAACAGAACGAGAAAAGAAGGCAGAGAAACAAACGCAGAGCTAGCATTGCAAGATGTTGAAAGCCGACTAATAAAGCTTCATGTTTTTTTGCAGAAAATGGCATCCTCCACCACGCCTCGACCAGTTGACGGATTTTACTTTGAGATGGAATTCATTTTCGATCAGCACGAAGCCCATGGATGTAAGTACGGGGAAAAAATAATTCTTGCCTAGGTACCTTAGGAATGATGAAAATACACTGCTATTTCCAGAGAAATTTTACATTAATCAACAATCATGACCCGCTAGATATTACTAAGATGCCAAATTAAGTTAAACACTTTGTCGTATAATACATCAAAAATAAAATGTTGTTTGTGAGATGTAAGCGCAGTTAAAACATCCTGCTCAAAACGAAAACTCGTATTACTGGAATAATTACATCTCCTTTCTTTCAGTCAAGCCAACCAAGGCGTTGACGGACCTTATGCGCCAGCACAACATGAAAGGCGATTATTACGATTGCAACATGATGGTTGCTTCGCACAAAATGCACTTCATTCTTTTCGGCCACCGCAGTCAGGAGAAAGTCGAAGCATTCAAAAAGCCGCTGAAAGAACAGTAAGAACCTTACAGCTAATAAAAAGCGCCTAGTTATTTACTAATGTTTGTTTGTAATAATGCTCCTTTGGTGACAATCTATCCGGTTGCATTTAGTTTTTCTGGTTTTTGGTTTACAGTACAGAGTAGTTACTGCGGGAGTACGTATGTACATAATTTGTATTGTTCACTTTGATATTGCTTTCCTGCTGTACTTGAACGCGTGACAGCTTTGATGCCTGGTTGATCCGTAAATGTCACTTCCAGTTGTCTTATCTCAGTACCCAGCAGAAAACATTCTGGCGTGCTTCGGCCGTTGTAGGAAAAACCTACAGGATTTATGCCTTTCATTGGCGCTTCTCGACTTTATGCGACTACTGAGTGTAGAAGCATTAAAACAAAATATAACTAGTAAAATGCATGCTAGCTTTTGAGGTGCATTGGCAGACCAGAGCGCAGCCGTTGGTCACGTATTCCATTTTCGTGTAGAAAGTAGTGCAGAATGCCGAGATCGTTACTCAGTGCATGTGTTTTGTTTCCAGCCTGGATATGAGAGCTGCTGGTAAACATCGGCTCGACGAATTGCTCCCTTCGAAAGGCCACACTGAAAAATATATGGATTGGGACAAAGATAAGGTTAACGACATCTGCCGCTATTCCGCGGAGCGCATGAGAGAGATCTCAGCGGAATGCAAAAAAATGGAAGAAGAGCCAGCCGGACCAAATGGCCCACCGGTCTGGATCGCCAGGGTAGGCTGTGAGGAACATACGAGTATAGTAATATAGCAAAGTCACTAAATACACAACGTATTTATTTGCCACGCAATTAGTGTTACTTCAAATAATCTTCAAAATGAGTTAGCTGACGCAGGACACCAACTAGGTAGTACTGCGCTGCTATAAATACTCCTGCTCTTCATTTTTACGCAGCGTATTAGTACGCTTGCATGCGTCATAATTTTGTTGGTTCGGAGTTCTACTCATGTACCGTGCGAGATAAAATGTATTACCACCAGCACAAAGATTAACAAAGTGCACTGCACAAACGAGAATCTCGACTTGATATTTGTTTATTATTTAGTAACTGGGACTTAACCACTGCGTCTGTCAGCGGAATTAGTTTATCGTTCTACTGTAATTTGCACTATACAGCGAAGAACCAAAATATATGCGTACGAGTGTCATATTACACCACTAAATTTATAAGAGATTGTGAGTAGAACAAATACATAAGTCCATTTTACAAGAAACTAAAAAAAATATTTCGTTTGTTAACTTAGCGCATGCATGTATGATTGTGTTTGTCTTCTGTAGGTGGAGGGAGGTGTTTCAGAGCGGGAACTAGATTTTGATTGGCGCACCGGAACAACGCCTCCTCTCCTGCCGAACAGTAGTCAGAACCGGCTCAAGGGAGAACTGTATGATCTTCATAAAACAGAATAGTGTATGTTACATGTTTCTGTTGGCTGTTTGGCGGCCTCTCAAGTCGTGAATCATTAAAGTTCAAGAATCAGTATGAAGTACGCTGTGTTATGTTAAGTAACCGAGAATTAGGCTAAGTGATGTCCAATTTAACATGCTTAATTGTTATTAATGGCAATGTGGCGCACAAGTATTGTGCTACGTGCTCCATACCGCCCACTACGTTATTATACAGCGCCAGCACGGCTTCGATGCTTTCCAGAGTTCATCGCTGCTCACATCGCAGTTCATTTCTGTTTTGCAAAGCTAGCAGTCACATACAGACTTTCTTGTCCACCCGCCACACCCGACTACTTTTCTGTATTATTTTGTCCGACGCCAAATAAGGTGTTATAGGTGCAGGGCTGGTAACCGGCAAACGCCCACGCACAGGTGCGCAGCCGATGCCCCTCCCTATTCGAGAACTTCCACTTTCCCACAGGGCACTCTCCTTTCCGGAGAAAGATACGAGCAGTATGCACATTAACTTGAATTAAACGGCAAAATCGATAACAAACATATTGCACAAGTGTGTTAGGCAAATCGTAAGTGAACTTTGAATAGTTTACCATGAACTAGCAAGCTGTCGAGCATGGTTCCGGGATAGAAAGCCGCGCAGAATTTATTCTGTTTTTTCTTGTTATTGTGTAGATCGTACAGTCTACAGACATACTCGTACACATCCAACTGCAAATGCTTTTTATCGGACAATGCCTCAAATTGGCATTTTGTGATGATGATGTGGCGCATACTTATAGCGTTTTGTTTGCAAACCGATGTCATAGCTATCTGGCGCTAACGTTAATATAAAACTACACAGAAAGTATTCAGACTGCCGTGCGAGAAACGAATTTGCAGTTCGGCTCGGGAAAATGACCCGCAGTCAGTGGGATACAGTTACCGCATAGGCGCATACTCTGTCTGCAAGCGTTATTATTGTCTGATACCTACTTTACCTTGGAAATTGGAATCATAATGATTCCGGCTAAGGCTGTTTTGCTGCGGTAGGAACAATAGGCGGCAAAATAAATAACTGGCTAATTTATCGCAAAGACTGCGGCAAAATAGCCATTCCGAATAATTAAATATGCAGTGCGCGATCAAGTTTTCGAGTATTCACTGCCATATGTAGAAATATATATTTTTAAGTCCACTGGGTGCACGGTGTCGAATTTAGTGGGCCCGGACAGACTGCTTTTATGATCGATAACCTCGAAGACTTGGTGCAATAACATAACAGATAAATAAATAACATAAAATTTAAAGGTGTTTAATAGTAATTAACGGCTGCAGCAATTTTGCAGTACGCAGTTTTCGTTAGACTGACTTGAATAAGGCGAGCGCTCTTGACTATTTGGAGGTTACTGTTCCTTATAGTCTTGACTGGTTTTGCATGTGTATTTGAGTTCCGAATTGGCTGTTTAAGAATATCATACAAATGTAAAAAGCATCGCACAAACAACCAAGCGCGGTAGTTAAAAAGGTCGGTAAAATTAGTCTGCATTCAGGCATTTCAAGCCATTTTACCTTGGACCTTGTAATGCTTCTCCATCGACTACATAAGCAAAACAGCAAAAACTGCCGCTAATACACGGCAGTAGCAAGGCCATTGTCTGCAAAATGCAGCTCTTTGGCGAATACTTACGAGATATATCGGCTACAATGTCGTCCAAATGCTTGGGTGGCTTTTCGTTCCACCTGCAAAGTTAAATCCACTTAGTTTGCCATTTTTGCTTATGTTTGCTGCTCGATGCGTACAGTTCGTAGGAGAGCGTAATAAACGGCCAAATGCAACCTTTTGGTTCACAAGCCTCGCTTGTCAAAGAATTCAGCCAGTGGAAAAGGTTATCCATTGCGCGTTCTGTTAGCATTGGACAATGGTCTTCTAGTGCAGACCGGAAGGAAGCCTCGTATATTTGTGCCGCAGATTCCGAAAAACTGTGTAACCATCGTGGGATCGCAATAAAAAACGGATCACGGCAACATCTTAAATTCCATCGTCCAGGGCCCCTAACCCGATGCAGTAGCTCATCGTCTAGCCACAACACTTCTCTGAAGCATATCGATAACTTGCTACTGAAACAGCAGTTCTTCAAGGCTAGATGTTGGCAAATGCAAGCGTAATCCTTATAAATATCTGTCTGATTTGCATGGAGATAATTTCCGTACATAGTAACGAAATCATATGTATACACCATGGGAAAGGGTTTGGGAAATCGCAAAAATTCGTTGAGCAAAAGTCTGGAGTTGTTGGCGATAACCAGCCAGTCGAGTTGCACGTCCATGACCTTTAGGACTTTCACAAGGGTGAACAAGCATTCTTCCCAGTCATCGATGAAATACAAAATCCTGGCATCTTGGCTAATTGTGCTCCCGATGACATATGCCAAGTCCCGGTAACCAGAGCCGGATGGGCCGACCCTCAAACTTTCAATGGAATGTTTATGTTGGTTTGGCAACATCACGCACCGCCGAAGTGCTTTACAGAATAACCGTTGATGGAAAAATTTGGACGTTCTAAAAAAATAAAAAGCTTATTCAAAGTATCACGAGCAAAGGAAAACTGGGAATTCTCTTGCTCTAACCTGGACCCTCAAAATGGTTTTTTCGGTGTGCTAGAGCCACTTACGCCCACTGCACATTTTTACGGTCAAGCGAAAATCTATCACGCAGCAGCGTTACAGTTGTTTAAGGATTCCTTCTAATCTGCTGCCAGAGTTGAGGTTAAACTGCCCCTTCTACCCCTGGCCTAAACCATTTCGCTCCAAGTGCCATTTACTCGACCTATTTGTTCGCTTGGTCACTGAGCATGGCTGGGGACCCAGAACTAAATACATGTGTTGTATTTGCGCCCTGTATTGTATTAATTTTGATCTACGATGCATGGTGTAAAATGGTGACGCTCAAGTGGAAAATAATAGAGAAGCAACTTTACTACAGTTTTTGCACATCTTCTTCTGCTAATTGAGTCGGAGCGGTTTTAAAGTAAACCAAAACGTTCTGGCCGGGTTTTTTTAAAATGAGCCCCGCAAGCAGTTATTGATGGTTTTGGAGGGTGATTGATGCTTGGTATGGTGAAATTGCTGTAACGGGTAAATTATAATTACCGTATATAAATTTGACAACCACTGCTAGATGACTTGGTATTGAATTTGTGTGATGTTCAGTTTAACCAGTAACCAGGTGATCTCCTGAAAAGCAAATACTTATTCTATTCCAACGGACATCAGTTTCAACTTTATTTTTATGCTTTATGCACTCCCCATCTGGTATGTTAAAAAATTGCTGCTGTTAAGTAAAGAACTGCTGCGGGCATAGCGCGGGTGGGCAAATTGCGCGGGTGGGCATAGCGCGGGTGGTGAATACTGGCACTGCCGGTAACTAGTGGGCAATTTTTGGGAAACGCCGAAATAATGGAAAACCAGAAATTCTTAGATAATTAGGGAAAGAACTTTTGAATTTGATTATTTTTATCGTTGTTGACAATCGCTTGGTTGTCAGTTAATGCTAAGTACAGTTTATGAATGCCGAAATGTGTATGTGTTAGTGAATAGTGATAGCTGATTTTCCGACCTGTCTGACACGCTGACAATCTGTCATAGTCAGAATATGGGTTACCGAACTCACGTAAACTTACAGCCCTCGCCTATTTCCGTTCAGCCCCAGTCAAAACGACAGCAACGGTTATTCTCATGCGTGTCAATTTAAGAACCCACTTTGCGTATGCGATCCTTCATGTCAGAAAAAGCCGCATCCCTACCTGCGGAGTTGATGCTGGTCATACACGTCCATAAAAGAAAATACTTCCGTGCTCAGCTCCATAAGTACATCATCAAAATGGAATTCGTGAGATTTGTTCAAGTCTGAAACATTACAATACAGCCTTAAGCCTGGAGCATTACATTGTAATCATAACATATGTGCGCACGATCTCGTGCGTAATAAAATTTAAATTGCAAATTGACTACCGAATTGGCTATCGCTTTATACGGACGCCCTCACTTCGTTGTTGTAACTGCACTTATCCTTAAAGGTCCAAGTTTTTTATTCTTTACGCATCCCTCGCATACTACAGTAGTTCAGTGCCAGATTCTGTTCACGCCGTATAAAGATACAGAGTTGTTTCTTATAAAAACCCCAGTTGTTTTTTTTGTACATAACGCGCAGTAGATAACAACTGGTAACGTGTGTCATCACAATCCGGAGCTTATCTGCGCTCCGAATGGTCAAAAAAACCATATGGCACGTATTCAAGATAGCGCAGTTTTTTAAAAATACCCGTGCTTATCTCTATGAATGATGACACATGCGCCATAGTGCACATTGCTGCACAGCACTGGTCGGATACCAGTCAGCGGAAAGATGTCAGAATTTGCGTATTGAGGAGCATGCCGGTCTCTTGTTACAGTGTTAACCATAGCCGAACCCGTGAAATGTTTAAACTTGCTGGAGCAATTTAATTTTATTGCGGTTAGGATGCATAATAAGTACCTTGATCCGTATCGATTAGAGCGACAAGCTCTTTCAGAACGGTGTTGGCAATTTTGTCTGTTGCCCGCATGAAGTCTATCATAAACCGATCCACAGCATTCGCTATGCGCTCATACATTATGTGGTCCGGTAGCTTGTAACTGGGTTTTCCTTCCACCAAAAGAATAACGCCATCATTCTGATTGTATTTCTCCTCGACCAACAGATCAATGTGATCATCCGTCGCACCCAGGAACATAATGCCATAAGTCTCTTGCATGAAGCGGCTGTGAAATCGTGGCATTTCTCGAACTTTTTGCAGAGTATCAGCGAAGTGTGTACAATACGAAGTAAACTTTGAAACCGGGATCTGCTGATTAACAAACGACTGCGGAGTAACGCGATTTCCAAGATAACCGCGGCGGCGAATCCGTTTAAAAGCGGCACCGGAAGAATCAAGGACACAGAATTGTCTGGGCGCATTACCCGGCAGGCTCACTTCTGCATGTACCAACGAGAACGTCTGTATTAATTTGCCGCCTATAATACTAGCTGGCTGCCACGATTCTGGCTGATTGTCATCAACACTGACCAGTACGTCAATTTCCTCCGGTACAGTGTGAGGATGTATACGTTTGCATTCGCGATAATCCATTAGATGCAGTTTATCCATAGCGACACGTCGCAGTTCCTGCATCGAGCCAATTCGCACCATACAGTGGTCATCATCGACTGCACAAACGTACCCACGATAAGTGACATTCTCATCCAGTATATCGACAGCAAAACGTTCGTAAACGCCAGTGATGAGAGGATCTCTGCCAATGCGCGCCGATAAAAAATTTTCCATGATGCCTCCGGATGATGATCCTTCCGGATGGAACGAAGTTTTCGTGAACGATTTGTACAATCCTTTAGTTCTCCGATTTCAGCCAACGTTGTTGGGCTGTTTGTCAACCTTCTCATCCCGTAGTAGCGACGTCTGAGGTTAGGCAGATAGCGCTATGAGCAACGTTTCGTATAATTCTTTAGCATCCGAGATCTATCGTCCGAGACCGAGATCTATCGCCAAAGTCTACATTATGAATATTATTTTCATTATAATAAAAGAATGAAAGGCAAGAATGTCAGGGTTTAGTGACAGCGTTGTACGTACGGTATTGTACCAGGTTGACAAAATTAATCAGTGACTGTGAACTACCGATGTTGGAGAATGCTGGCTCCGTTGCAGTATACCATTATCAGTTATGTATCTCTTCCATTCAGGGAAGAGTCTTTCACATTAAAGTTTCATGCAAAAGAGATCGATAACAGCACACTGTCTGTACGCAGTACACACGCGTGCTGAATTGATGCATGCTCTGCTTTATAAGGCGCTTATTCGGTTGTTCCTGCTTGTTGTTGTCGACTGGCCAATGGTAATACCCGTGCCGGTATTGATTGAATATTATGCAGTTGTGCACTGTGTATGTACTGCGCCTGCGAATCCTTATTACGGTACAACGTACAACAGAATATATGTATAGATTGTAGATATATAGGGGGCAAAAGTAAACGTGTTCCACCGTTCCCCTGTACTGCTGCCGTCACCCGACTGGAGTTTGACGTTGTGGCTGAACATGGCGCTTATGTACCGCGCCAGATTTAACCACATGTATTGCCGTAACGTCACACTCCAGGCGGGTGACGGCAGCAGTACAGGGGAACGGTGGAACGCGTTTACTTTCGCCCCTTATATATGTATAATATAGATATACAATGCACTGCAATTTAGAGGGTACAAAATACTTGTCCACATACTTGATAACGCTAAACTTTGCGTTTAATTAAACAGGAATCTCAGCACAGTCAGCAGACTGGTTGGAGCATCGATCCCATCGGCATATTCTCTCTGTTCTGTAATAAGCATGCACGGCGCCGCAACTAATCGCCATACGTACATCCTGGAGTAGTATCGCTGGAAAAACGGAAATTGTACAAATCAAGAAATTACCAATACTTGTACAGCATCATAATTATACGAACGAACGTGTACGATGCAGCTGCGTAATACTGACTCCAGAATCAGCAGCGGTAAATGCTGAAAGATCTATTGATATTTTATGCATCCGTAGACAATACTTCACTGCGGTATTGCTGAAATCGGTTGGCTCATCCATATTCTCCGCAATGTCCTTTCTTGTACAGAAAATTTCATTAAACTGCACTGCAAAGAACGCGCGCACTGATGTGCCGTGCACTAGCCGTCTGATTCTCGGACTTTAAATAATTTCCCACTTAATAATGATGCAGCATGCGCGCAGCCGCAACGGAGAAATCTGGCTGCCAAAAACTTTAAAAGCCCCGCTCGTCACCGGTTTATAACCGTTTTGCTGTTGATGTTCTGTGTGGCGAATACACTTACCGTGTTCGTGGATAGTGGATACAGTCACGGCAATCTTCTGCATATTCTGATTGTTCAAAAGGGGCACGTATTTTTGAGCAAATCTAACAGCGGCAGTGCATATCTACAAACTTTACAGAACTTCCCTGTCGGCAGATGATAAATCATCAAGAGCGGCAAATGACGGCTTCTTGTACGAGTATGAGTAATACTGTCAGCAAGTAATGTGCATCTTACTGAAGGTGCGCTAAAGGTGACTGCACTGTAGGAAGACCCCATCAGTCTTAGGGGTCACGCATAAACATCTGCTCAAAAAGCCTCTCTTACCGCAAAAACTTTCGATCACGCTATTCATTACGGATACATACTCGTACATACTTATCTGCGTTGCCTACTAAACCAATCAAGGTAAAGTTGAATTTTTACCAAAATATCGGTAGATTAAGATTTTTTGACTTGTCGTTAAGAAATACAAGACAAAAGTTTTGAAAGCAATGCAGATTTAATCGGATGCACTATGTAAGTAATTTTGGCGTTTGACAATCACATCGTCTACAGAGTAAATATCCACGCCATATAAATTTTAAAAGTATTTTAACAATATTTTAAAAGTAGTACAGCTAACTGCAACCCTTTTTTATGCAGGAAGACACTAGAGATCAACTGTAATGGAGCTGATTGCCGTTTTGACCAATAGATTGAGCCGACTAATTCTAGTGAATACTATTTCGCGGATCATTAAAGTGGAGACTGGCGGCAAATGTTCAGGGCCGAAAAGTGAAGGATATCAAGCAAAACTGGCAAGCCATCAGTGCAGCAGCCACCGAAACAAAGGAAAGATTGACAATCACGAAGTTTGGTGGCCGGTACACATAACTCAAATATCAAATACTGAATATTTCAATATCAAAGTATCAAACACAGATATGATCATTATTGATTTGTTTGCAATAGGTCGTTGGGGAAGACAGTTTTGACGTGGAAAATTTGCATCATGACCTTGATCTGACGATCTCTCCGCGTCAGAAACCGAATACTGGCGGCACCAGCCTCAAAGTAGCCAGATTTCGTTGCCCAACGGTGGGCACCCGCAAATCACGATCGCCGTCTCCGTTGAAAAAAAAATGAATCGGTAAGTTTCAACATATGGCGTTCAGTGTTTTTTTTTGGCGCGGATGTTTTTGTTAGATTCTAGCGCGGTGCGATTTTGGTTTCTAATGCGGCGCACGTTTGTTGTAACCGTAATTATATAGACTATTACACAGATTTGTACGAGGCGGGAGCAAGCATCTTCGGTAGCGCGTTCGAATAGTCAAGACTCTTAGACGTTTGAACATTGTACGTCAAGTGTGTGACAGCATGATTCACTTAACAGCCAACCGTGGAATGTTGCCCATCTGCGTGCACCTCACCGTCAACCGTGGATGGATGCCCTGATTGACAGTGGCCAAGTTACGCGTTCCTAACGCGAAAACAGCTCCTCGTAGACCTAACGCTTTAACGAACACCCACCCACAGCCAATGAGCAGGGCGCTAGCCACCGAATCTTAATTGCGTATAAGACTTCATAATTTTCTCCGCTTCGATTGCAACCACTGTGTCTGTATGTATCTGTAATTGCATGTGATATTGATTTTTTAATCTCAATGTCAGAGTTCGTTTTTCTTTCATATAACACTTTTGATATTTTGTTTTTGCTGATCACTTTTCCGCGGAATTTCACTCATTAAACACCTTTTCAATTTAGAAACTAATGGCACGTTGTGGAAAACATGTGGGCACAGAACGTTTCTTATCGTGCGCTTTTTTTTATAAGTGCATACAAGTCGAACAGTATTGATTTTTAAAATTTGTTATTGCTGCACAACAAAACAATCTCCACTGCAAAAGTAAAATGGTTTCCCAACAAAATAGTGGCAAAACACCGAAACTGTTTAGCTTTTTCTGTTATAGCGGCGCTCGTTTGCTGTACTACCGCCTGCACTACGCGATGTACTGTTGGTTGTACATCAGGTTGTACAACAATATGCACATCAAGTTGTACTGTAGATAAACATTAAGTTGTACCGCAGGCTGCACATCAGGTTGCGCTTCACGTTGTATTTGACACAATTTAAAAGACCATCATTATTATAGACATTAAAAATTATTATAAAAAACCTTTTGCACGGTGTTTGCATTTTAACGCTAACTAAAGGTTTAACGTAGCTTCCGTTAGAAAATGCATTAATTTTTTTAAAATTTGGTTTGGACAATTTTTTTGCAATGATGACTGGGATGCGTAGGCTTATCAATTTGTTCTATCAGATGTCTATAGGGAGGCCTTTTAAAAATCACATCCTAAAAATGATGTTATTTTTATGAGAACTTCCAATAAAATTCGCAATATGAGGTACGCTAGTTAAAACGTATTTATGGGAAGTTAATTTTGGTCAACCAGAAATGTAAAGTTTACTTTAACTGAAAACCAAGATATTGCATCAGCAAAACAGCGTTAAAACCAGAAATTCAAAACCTACTTAATTTTCTAAGGGGATTGTATTCTTGCATAGAAGAGCTGTTAGAATTCATGAGTGTAACCGTTACTAATGTCTGTTACTCATGTTGGCACCCAGCCCCTTTGTCATACAACGGCCTTAAAGGCGAAGTTGTTACTCAGAAGTTTAGTCAATCTGACTGTTTTACTGAATATTTAACTCTGCCGCTCGCTGTGGTCGTAAACAGAACACCGCATCGTGGGTTTGCCGGGCATTTTATTGAAAACAATAAATACACAATGAATGCACATTGAACCAAAACAGAAACGCCGCAAACAAACCCCCAAACAGAACTCAGTACATGCGGAATGATTGAATTGGCAGATTCTCCCGAATATAACTTGAAAATGTCGAAGATTTCCAACGTCCAGCAGACTGTACTTGCTGACAAGATGAACTCATCGCCAACGCAGTGGTTGCAGCGCGAATACGAAAACTGTGAGAATGAATATCAGGAAATTCCGGTAATAACCGACGTAAACAACATTCAAAATAATTCCGAGACAATGATGACCCATCACGAAACACAAAAAATGGAGCTTGAACATCAATATGGGCACGGTATCGCGAATAACGAATATATGCACGAACAGGACAAATTGAACGCTCAGTTGAATTAAAATGCACTGTATAACCATGAGAAAATTGGTCGGTTTTAGAACTTGGAATAACAAGTGACACATGATGCCCATCAAAGGTGACGTGTCGAAACTAAACAGTGTGCTTATTGCTCAACAAAACTGCAAATTCAGAGATACGCAAAAAACCAAAGAATGCAAAACACATTGCGCACCAAAGTAATGATTGGTCATATAACGATAAGCAATAATTCTGGCTTTTAACAATCGCATTATGACTAATGAAACTGGCATTCGGTTATCAGGCATGATACGAGCCAACCGCTGAAATCCCTTAAATGCATGTTGAACGTTTATGGACAATACGGGATCAGATACACCACTTTCAAGCGCGTATTTTGTGATTCCGGCAAGATATGTTCGCACACATGAAAACTTATGGCCACAACGATATAAATGAGCAATGAAATTCAGCACGTTGACTTCGGCAAACAGTGACGAATTGCAAAGTGAAGCAGACAGGAACTGCAAAAATTGATTCAATGCGGTCAAATACGTTTTCCGAGTTGATGCGGAAATATGATGCTGCATCAAATGGTAGACTGTTGCATCTGCAAGATATCAGACCAAAAATCAGGCACATTTACTGGACGCATACAAGCATTCGGAGCAGCTGCGCAAAAACGGACAAATTCGAAACGGGAAAGTGAATCGGCAATTACATTATCAATGCCCGAAACATGTTTTACAGTCATTGTAAAATTATTCAAAGCTGCAACCATTAAAATTTTTCGCAAAGCATGCACAATGTCAGAATTTTTTGAATTAAGTGTACACCAGCACTGAACCACCGCCATGTTGTCACAATGAAAAATAATTCGTTGTTTCCGAAATTTTCCTGCCCAAACTAAGCACGCAACATAAACAGGAATGATTTCCAGAAATGCGATGCACCGTTGAGCAATTTCCTGTGATGGCCAGCGGCATGCAAACCATTCCCCATCAAAATACGCGGCTAAACCGGTGCCGGCAGCTGCATCTGTATACAGATGAAGAGCGTCAGGATGAGACCAGTTAACAGACAGGAATGAGGCACAGCCATTCCACTTTGGCAAAAACTCTGCCCACCAACGAAGATCATCATAAATATCATTAGTGATAACGATTCGATTTGGATCTGGCGAAGATAGCAGATTAATTAGTCTACGCGTGAATAAAAGTCCAGCAGGAACACACTTTGCGGCAAACTGCAATGAGCCGAAGAGGCTTTGAAGCTCAGTCTTGGACCAAATGGGCTGCGCCAGCCACACATTAATTAACGCAATAAGTTGTTCTAATTTACCCGCTGGGAGGGATAAAGTTTGTGACACTGAATTAAAAGTGATACCAAGAAACGGCAAACAGGTTGAAGGACCTTCAGCTTTGTCGAAGGAAAAAGGAATACCGAGATCTTGAGCAATTTGCAGTAACAGGTTAACGATAAACTGGCAGGCTTCCACCGTAAGTTCAACAATGAAGAAATCATCAACATAATGCAAAATGCTAAATTTTCCTGAAACATTTGCCACAATCCAATGTAAAGCGTCAGAGATCATGCAAAAAAGACGCGGAGACGATATTCCACCGAATGGCAGAACAATATCGTAATAAAAGTGATTTCCAACTTTATAGCCTAACAAAGGCCAATCGGCAGAACGCACAGCAAATAAGCGAAAAGCATGCTTAATATCCTGTTTACACATTAACGCCCCGACTCCCATACGTGTCAACAATTGAACGGCATCGTCAACTGCACAATAAGAGACCGTGTACGCTTCAGCATCGATATAATCGTTGACACTATTACCAACTGGCCGGGATAAATCAAGAATAACTCGATGTCCACTCAGCTTCTTTTCACGCACGCCGAGTGAACTGATAGAAAAATGCTTAAATGGCGGCTTCGTAAAAGGACCGACTGTATGTCCCAACAAAACTTCTTTTTCGATAGCTTTTAGCGAAGCGTCATGGTGATCGCGCGCAGTTTTAGCGTTAGCGGTAAAACGAGAACAAACAGGCCCGAATTAACCAATATCTGCACCATTAGTGATCATGTCAACAATCACACTTACAAAATGCTGGTCAGGATGATTGCGCACGTAATGCCGAAACGCATCAGGCTTGAGAGGTGTCGACGCGGTTCGCGGCGGCTTCGCCGACATTAGAGCGCTTCTTGCAGGTGCGCAAACCATGGGAACCGGTGTCACACGTTGCACAGCGGCGCAACTTCCCGTACTGGCATGGTGGAGTGCAGAATCCGCGTTGCCATTCGGAACAGAGACGGTCATCCGTCTCGTTGCGCCCGCGAAAAAGCTGGGGTTCCGGGTAACGATTAGGAGGATCCTTACGGCGATTAGGGCGTTTCTGGATCCAGTGGCCAGGAATAAAACACTTGTAACAGCAGTAGGATGGTGGTGGAACACTTGACTGTGTCGAACGTTCAAAAGACGCTGCCTGACTTCCACTTGGACGCATACTGGGAAATACAGTCATAAAGCACTCTCTATAAATTTCATGATCAGTCTTAGACCAAATGGCGGCATTATTCGGGTGCATACGAACAAACATTCGAAAGCGCTGATCGTAATTAAACCACTGAGCGGTGTCAAATGAATGAGCAAAACTTTCCATAATGTCGAGATATTTTAACATTGGCAAAACAAACTCTGGCTTGTTGTAAATCCGGTAAGACATGAAAATGTGATAACATCGAGTCCACATTGTAAAGGTCATGGCACTAGCGCGCTGGCCGGCCGCTGATACGGCTGATAATGGTTGAACAAATTCGTCACGACGCACTTTAGGTAAATTTAACTCGAAAACAAATGACAAGGAAAATAATTCGGTGAAATCAACGAACGCAGAATGATCAAACAAATCTCTGCTCAGTTTTTCAGCAACGGCTGGCAGGTCAGTGATATCATCTGAATACTGAATTAATGCGTCAGGCTTTACACCAAGCCGGTTAAAAACGCTGGGAACTGCAGCATTAGAGCTTTTCTTGGTAGGCACATACACAACGCTACCGTTACCTGTACGCTCAGGAGAAGGAGAAAACCGAACACTACGCAACGATGAGGGGGGTGATACTGGTGAATGTTCAGAAGTCCCTGTCAGTTCATTGATTTCTGCAGACAATTGCCGCTTACGTGCAAGAAGTTCTGACAACCGATCAGGCTTTGGACGAGCAGTAGTAACCTTTAGAGTGGGCGCACGAGGTGGCCGGCCACGTCGCGGTGCAGGCTTGGAGATCCTTCTGGAGTTACGCCCGACGGCAGCAGGCGCATCAACCGTTTTCCATGTGCGTCCCATTGTGAATCCCAGCGTCCACAATTAATCCGATGCGTCAGATAGGATAGAGTGGAAGATTGAAGCAATACCAAAGGCAAAGATATTAATTGTCGAATCGGATACGGCTGAGTCACGAAGATGATAACGCAAAAAACGATTAAAAATCAAATTTGACGTCAAAAATCGTGCAGGAAAATCGTAAAAGTCATATGAATAAAGATGCGCTAAATCTGTTACAACTTGATTCGCAGTGATATGAGAAGAGCACAGAGTACACGTACAAGGGTAGCCAGAATGCAAGCAAATGAAGTTGGGCATTTTGCGCACCCGGCAATATGCCGGGCTGGAAGAACGGGGCGACCGCCAATACGGTGGTACTCACAAATAAAAAGCCAATATTTATTATGTAAAGGGAAATTATTACTGATCCTCGATAAAGAAAACGTAAACAGGGACCTCCAAAAATTGATCGTACGAAACACAAGCGGCTATATACAATTCATGAGAGACACGACGTAATAATTGTCGACAAGATATGCCGCGGACAAGATTACGCTATAACATAATGAAGGAGCATATGGCAGGAGCAAATACACTAAAGCACAGCAACATGGAATTTTATTCCAGAATTTTCACAAAATCGCGATCGATGTGAACTGCATCAAAGATTTTCACCACTGGTAGATGGGCATGCAAAGCTGCAGAAAGCAGCATGAAAACCAGAGCAACATCAGGAAATGTTATCTGACCACCTAGATGGCCACCAATAAATCTGTCGCGCGACAGAACATTGATGTCAAAGGCGAGGCAAAAGCATGCCGCTCGCCAGAATTAACATTAATTATCTCCGATAATTCCTTATAAGATGCTACAATTACAATGTTAACGACACTTTATTATTATTATTATTACGGCACAAGAGCAGACAACCCCGAAGGGACTTCAAGTCTGGTCGAACAAAACAATTTTCTGTTAACAAAACATTTAAGAGAGATTAACAGATCTGAGTAGAAATTTAAAAGAAGGCACAGAACTAGCTTCGAGAATTTTAGGATTAACAGCAAGAATTTTATCAAGAAGACGCTTTAGTCGCATTTCCATAGTCGACCCTCCGAAAACTTTCTTTGCCCGCGTAACATCGATCCGGGCCGGCTTCCGCAAGTTGTAGTGCGCGGTGTTATCTTTTACTTGGATCATGTCCAGGAGGTAGGCCGGAAGTGAGAACTGATCTTTGTTCCAGAACTTGAACAACCACACCGCATCGCTCTGACGCCATCGGTCGAATATGTGAGGAATACCCAACTTCTGATACAGTTCCGGAGTAACCGGCATCTTGTAATCAGTGATGGTTTTCAAAGCTTTACGTTGCAGTCCGTCCAGCTTGTCGCGCTCAGTCGAAGACGCTGCAGACCATACCGGCGACTGGTGTCCGATATGGCATCCAAAGCAAGCGTGGTAAAGACCTTTGCGCTGTAACATGCTGAGCCCTTCTTGTGCCCGCTTAATCATGGCAATGCCGAAATTCCCCTTCCGCTGCACCTTTCTGAACTGCTCACTCCACTTCAAGTGGTAATCGATCTCAACGCCGAGATACCGTAAACATTTTGCAATGCTGACAACCGACCTGTTGATGACGACTTCCGGATCCGGTTGTTTGTTTCGGTCAGAACATAAGTAAATGGCTTGGCATTTCTTTCCATTTACGTGCAAGAGATTTTCTTCCATAACCTGGCCGACACGCACCAGTCCAGCGTTCAGTTTAGCGGCAGCAATACTTTTCGTTTTTCCAGTTGCATGGACAATTGTGTCGTCTGCAAAACAATCAACCTCACAATCTTCTGTGTTAACAGTAAGTACATCATTAATGTAGATGGTAAACAGGATTGGTCCTAGCACTGTGCCCTGCGGGACGCCAGATGTTAATGGCAGCCAGTCGGATGTTCGTTTCCCATCTCGTACTCTTTGCACTCTGCCGGTAAGGTAACTATGTAGCCATTTCACTACGATATTCCCGGCTCCGATTTTCTTCATCTTGTCCAGTAGTCGCGAATGGCTTACACTGTCAAATGCTTTCTTGAGGTCTAAAAAACACACTGCTGTCACATTCCTGCTATCCAATGCCTTCTTCCATTTCTCCGTTGTTTTTAACAATAGCGTTTCACAAGAATGACCGTCTCTGAATCCAGACTGATTTGGGGATAAGATCTGTTGTTCTTTCAAAAAACGCACTAACTGCAATTGGACGCATTTCTCAAACACCTTCGAGAAATTACAAAGTAGCGAAATGGGGCGGAAGTCATCAACACACTGCGGAGAAACACTTTTTGGCAAGGGGTAAACTTCGGCTTTTTTGAAGACGGAAGGAAACACTCCCCCCTTCAGCGACTGATTCACCATTTGCGTAAGGACTGCACGTTACTTCTAGCTTCACTCGCTTATACTCTCGGGCTTGCTGATCGTACATCGGTGTCCCACGTGATCTGCATTTCTCTTCGTACAGTTGGTCTTTAATCTTTCGCATAGCTTCTAAATCATCGTTCATCCACGGTGGAGATGCACGCTTTACACGGCGGGAGCGTGTAGGAAAACATTTGTCAACCACAGCTGAGAGGTCTTGCACGAAATTCTCCACAACTTCATTTACGTCACGTTGTTCATCATACTGTTCGTAGCGCTTCACTGTTTCACCGATTTCATTTAAAAACTTGTTATCGTCCGTATGGCTCCACAATCGAAATTGAATTGTTTTGTGAACTGGAATTTTAGATTTGTACTGTGCAACAGTACGACACAGGCGATGATCCGAAAAACTGACATCGGTAGCAGGCATACTGGCATACAGGGAAAGTGGGGAGCATAGCATAGTATCGATTTTGGTGCAGCTGATAGAATTCATGTTATCCTTCTTCATTTTCCTGTTGGCCACGCGAGTATAACCTATCACCTTTTCGTCGAGATTAAAATTTGTTTGCAGATCATGGTAATAGCGGTGGTACGGAGTACTACTGATGGAAGTATCGATATTCAAGTCTCCCGTAAGCACGTAATCACAATCAGGGAACCGAGACAGGGTATTATCGATATGCGCAAACAAATATTTTGTATCTGAAGCGTTGGAATCCGGAGCACGGTAAATCAAACCCACCAATACTTTTCGCTTTCCGATTTGTAATAAAACCCACAAACTTTCACAATGAGCATACGTTTCTTTGCAATCAACGAGTTTACTGCTGATATAATTGGGCACATACAGCAGGAGACCTCCGCCGCGAACTTTACAGTGGTCTTTACTGCGATCTTTACGAAACAGCTTATATCCAGGGACTTCATATAATTGATCAGGATCCGAAGATGAAAGATGAGATTCCGAAATACAGAAAATTTTAGAAATGTTATCATCAGAGAGAAGAATACTTTCAACCAAATTATGCTTGGTCGAACTGCGGTTATTAATGCCCTGTATATTTAGATGGTAATAAGCCACTGAAGACAAGCTGCAGCGTTTTTTGGTCCCCATATCGATTATATACAACCAATCCGTACAAACTTACAGTTGCAAGACTCAGAAAAAATTACTGAACATTCTACTACAGAAAAAAGCTGCTTCTATTGCATTCTGAAAGGAAAAAGTTAAAGAAACTCCGCTGGCTTGGTGGAGCTAAATTTAGCCCACCAGCCAGCATACTTGAATTACTCTTCATTAAAGCAAACTACCAAAACCACGTTAATTGTATCAAGAGCTATTAAATTACATATATTATGTGTATTTTCAATATTAATACCACCAAGAAAAAGAAGCAGTGATGTACCATTTTTACAGTACTTTTAAATGTTAGTAGCTTTTTAATGTTTCATAAATTTTATAATACGACCTGTAGTATACCTTGTACTCTGTAGCATAACCTGATGTACATCCTGCAGTACGACCTAATTTATTTCTCACAGTACAATGCGTAGTGCAACTTGTAGTGCAACACTCCAGTTTGAAATACAACCTGACTGGCGCCGTTATACAAAAAAGGTCACCATTATGTCATTTTGTTTTTTTTAAAAGTCATTTTTAAAAAAAAAATGTCAATACCTGCTCTATGCATCAATTCAGTTAGAAGATTCAATGTTTTCATTCTCAGTCAAATTAAACGTTAGATCTGGCAAGTCCAAATTAACTTTCCATAATTATACATTTTTGCTTCGCCCGCACTTCATATTGTGCAATTTATTTAAAGCCCTTATAAAATAACATCATTTTAGGTTGTGATTTTTTAAAGGCTTCATGGTAAACTTTGATAAAACAAAATGATAAGTCTGCGCATCCAGTTCATCGTGGTAAAGACATTGTCTAAATCAAATCTGAAATGAGAATTTATTGCATTTTAGAATGGAAGCTACTTAATCTTGAGTTAACGTTGAAAAGCAAATAAAGCGCAAGAGGTGTTTTATATTAATTTTTTATGTTTATAATAATGATGGTCTTTAAAATTAATTGAATACAACGTGCAGCGCAATCTGATGTACAGCCTGTAGTACACCCTAATGTTCATCCTGTAGTACAACTCGATGGGCATACTGTAGTACAACCTGATGTACATCCTGCAGTGCATCGCGTAGTGCAGTCGGTAGTAAACAAAACGGGCGCCGCTGTGAGAAAAGAACTAAACAGTTTCGGTATTTTGCCACTACTTTTGGAAACCATTGTATTTTGCAGTGGAGATTGTTTTATTGTACAGCAATAACTAATTTAAAAAATCGAAGCAGTACGACTTGTATGAATTCTGTTATTCAATATATCGCTTATAAAGATAAAGAAAGCGCACAGTAACAAACGTTCTGTTCGCCAACATGACGTTGGACAGCGTGTCTTTCGTTTCTAAATCGATTAGTTTCTAAATTAGTTTGATTAATGAGTGAAATTCAGCGGAAAAGTGTCAGCAAAAACAAAATATCAAAATTGTTTTATGAAAGGAGAAATGACATTGTCATTCAAAAAATCCAATATCGCATGTATGTTCAGATGCGGTGGTTGGTAACAGCAATGGTTGCAATCGAAGCGGAGAAAATTATGAGTCCTATGCGCAATTAAGATTCGGTGGATAGCGCCCTGCTCATTGGCTGTGGGTGGGAGTTCGTTATAGCGTCAGGTCTACGAGGAGCTCTTTTCGCGTTAGGAACGCGTTGGCCAAGTTAAAACGTGGATTGTCAGCCTTCCGCGGTTGACTGTTAAGCCAGATTTGCAGCCACACGAGTGTTCAAAGTGTCTTGAGTCTTGACTATTCGAGTCTTGACTGCTTGTTCCCTCCTCGTATATAAACTGACAAGTGAGTACTAGTACTGTACATAGTTCGATAGTTTCGTCAAGGTGGATGGTTTCGTTTTAATCGGCGTTTTATGCTGCGATCACCTGGTAGCTGGCATTCAGAAGTGGCTGGATCTGTACCAAACCTGGCGTCTGTTGTCACTGTCTCGTTGCGGACCAAACTTCGCGACTACTAACAGAGAAGTTGAGAAGTGGCAGCTAATAATACGATGCGACGACAGCGACACGGTACGGATGCGAGACAGTGCCGCTACAGGAGCGACCGTGCTAGTGGTATGCCCTGGTACAGCCAGAAAGACGACGCGACTACAGCGACGCGGTATATAAGCGTGACAGTGCCGCTACCGCCGCGACCTTGCTGGTGCTATGCGCAGGCGGCGTAGCAAAAAACATGGCGCGACGGCAGCGACAGTGACCTGCGACACGATAGATTAACGGTTTTAAATTTCAAGTAGTGTGCCAGCGTCTGCAGTTATTGTTATTTGGATGGCCACTGCCTATTAAAATATAATTTAATTTGCGTTGTGTTTGAAATTTAATTTACACTGTTTGCGTTACTTGATGTCCCTGCACTGTATGTACAAGTACAGACAGTACAGACTGTACTTATCATTAATTACAGCCTGTACCTAAGTTATACTGATTAAGGACTCGCTACGGGCATCAGGTTGGCCTAATGTGAACCGCTTAATTCATTTGTTCCGTAAGATTACAGCAGCTTGCAATTTTTTCGAGTGCATATTTGCTCGTTGCCATTTGCGATCTCGTAGATACTCGGAATCGGATCAGTCGGACGTTACGTTCACCGATTTATTAACTGCAAAAGTTAATAAAATTATAAATTACACGATAGGATCGCAGCAGTCTGTCTATCAACTTTCAAGAAGCCGTTAATTTGCAGCTGTCCTATAAATTTTGAATCAATTGTCCGTAATTAGTGTCTACCGGCTCAGCCTTTTTTTGAAACAGAAAAAAAACAGAAAAGAAGCAGTCGTTTTAGAAACTTGTAAGATGGCAGTATGTATTACGTACGGTACTTAGATGGCAAGCTCTGGCTGAATTTACTGCTGAATTTACTGGAAACCACGAACAACACCAATAAGAATGCATAGATTTATTCATATTATCATTCAAAAAAATATATTCAAATGAAACTGGTGCCAGTTGGCATGTGAAGGGTTCGTGCCTTATAGCACTGTCGCATTATCGCATTATCTTCAAACGCAAAGATTAAAAAAAGCGTATGGCCCGTTCTGATAAACAGCTTCTTGCTGGTCTTTTTTAACAAAGCACTTGCGGCATCACACCCAGTGCCAAATGTTTCGTCCGCATCGGGAACAAAATACGAGCAACTGGTAATTAAACCGGCTGTTAAGAAAGCACTTAGTTATTAGTTACCGCCTTACCGGTAAATAAGCAAGGGATACACTGAAACTCATAGGAACGCCCCTACTAGAGTTAAGAGTAACTGGATGCTCGAACTGACAAATTGAACCGGTTCATTTCATCAGTTTCACTTAAATCACTGGTGCTCCGCCCCTTCAGTTCACATACATTACATGCATGAGGATGCGCGCAGTCGAACCGACAGTAAATTTTTTCAGCGAGACCAACCGACAACCACGCTCACAAGTGGATTATTTTTTTCACATAACAGCCACCCGTGGAAGGGAGGTGTCGTTTGCACCATGTGTGGTATAGGTGACAGCCATCCATGGATGGTTGGCAGTCGCTTGCACTATGTGCACGGTTGTCGGTTGGTCTCTGCGGAAAAATTTACTGTCGGTTTGACTGCGTGCATCCTCGTATATTGCTTCCACCGGCCGGCAGAAGTCCGTCAAGCGATTGGTTCGGCCGCGTCAACAAAGCTGCTACTTTGTAGAGTCGCCTGGACTACACGGCAGTAGCAAAGCAAGGGTCTGCATAACCAAACTTTCGGTGGAAATCCTGTTGGATATATTCAATATCACATCATCCAAGCTGCTTGGTGGTTCTTCGTCCCATCTGCAAAACCAAAAAGCCAGTTTATGGCACAACTTATTTCCACTTTCATCCTCACCTGTCCGTTCTACGTAGTCTACTCAGCTCATAAGACAGTTCCAGATACGGCGAAATACACTGATTTACTTCTAAATCTTTCTCTGTCAGGGAATCTATCCAGGAAATCAGAGTTTCCGCCTTACTGCGCTCCAGTACTGGACAAAATTCTGCCAGTGTTATCCGAAAAGCTGCAGCAAATTTGCAGTTATCTAGATCTTCGAAATGATACTGCCAGCATGGAATTCTGATGCAAAATGGATCGTAGCAACATCCCAGGGCAGGGGATAAAGGTGGTAGTGGCACTTGCCACTGGCTACTGCCACCGGCAGTGGCAATTGCCATTATGCGTTCTGGCAAGCGATAAAACGTGGAAAGTGGCAATTGCTTAGATATGGCTATACATTGTAAACCTAAGAAACCTATGTATAGAAAAATGTTGCCGTCTTTCCAGTTCTACTAATAGGGCGAGTGATGGCTGTAGAGTGCGGCGAAATGTCACTCCCAGTTTTCCAGGTGCGCTTTCATCGCAATTCCGTCAATCATCAAAAACCATTTCGATGCTCCTGCACGGTTGAACTGTTAGGTTCGCAATTACTAAGGGCGCTTAGAAAATCAGTGTCAACAGATTGTTCTCCATCATCTCTCCAAATATGATGAAAATGCGATCAGAAACAGAACAGAGAAATGTATGTGCTGTCAACTACATCGGCTACAGTATCCGCAAGCACAACAAGAAGGTGTCACCGAACGTTATCAGTTCTGAGCACGAGCTGCCTGCTAGCTGCCTGGAAGAAACCGCAGGTTCTTTTTCCCTGCATTGTTGTTTGTTCTGGCCAGCTTTGGACGGAGTTTAACTTTGAATGCCCATGCAGTGTGGCGGCCCGCCGCCGAGATCAATGCCGCCTCCGTTGTTTCTGAATCAGTTCAGCCGCCGTCACAAGCGTCCAATTCCATAAACTCATACAATAAGAGCCCGATTTCTGCCCATAATGAGTTCGCCTCAGCAGTGGCTCTAACCGAGCCTTTGGATCATTATTTTGATTTTAATTTTTCTTAATCACAATTTCCAGTGATTTTAGATATGGCACAGTTCGTACACGTCAATTTTCTGGATCACAGTTTTAACGTGTAGTCCCGTAGCGCATGTAGGCGCCTGTAGCCTCGGCAGTCTCCGGAGTACGCCGTAATACCAGAAGTTTCGCAAGGTCTCTTTAGTCGGATGTAGTCTTTTGTAGTCTCTGTAGTCTCTGTGGTCCCGTGTGGGTCTCCGTAGTCCCGTGTAGTCTCTGTAGTTTCCGTAGTCCCGTGTAGTCTCCGTAGTCTCCGTAGTCCCGTGGAGTCTCTGTAGTCTCCGTAGTCCCGTTCAGTCTCTGTAGTCTCCTTAGTCCCGTGTAGTCACCGTAGTCCCGTGTAGTCTCTGTAGTCCCTGTAGTCCCGTGTAGTCTCTGTAGTCCCGTGTAGTCTCTGTAGTCCCGTGTAGTCTCTGTAGTCCCGTGTAGTCTCCGTAGTCCCGTGTAGTCTCTGTAGTCCCGTGTAGTCTCTGTAGTCCCGTGTAGTCTACGTAGTCTCCGTGGTCCCGTTCAGTCTTTGTAGTCTCCGTGGTCCTGTAAACTCTGTAGTCTCCAGCCCTGTTCATTCTTTGCAGTCTCCGTGGTCCCGTGTAGTCCCTGTACTCCCGTTTAGTCTCTATAGTCTCCGTAGTCCCGTGTGGTCTATCATCGCAAGTAAAATTATACAAACAATTTGATTTTAAAATCAGATTTGTGTGCAAATAACGCAATATGTTTCTTGATTTTGCTTATACAGATAGCTTGTCAAGGTCAAGCGTTCCAAAATCGAAAATACTGTATTTGTATCTGCTTAAAGGTTAACTTATATCCACTACCCGTAGCTTATGGAAACCTTTACTGTTCTTTAATTTTTTTGTCGTGAAAATGTTAGTATGCGCTCAATTAACATATGAATAATAAACGCCCATTTCACCACTGGCCAAGGTTTTCCGGCCCATAGCATTTTGACGACGACTATCTGCACCATGCAACGTATCTGACCTATAATATAAGCGCCGCTTATCCG